>NW_028262337.1:4452831-5937108 GCF_047370975.1 Nipponia nippon | reverse complement strand
ATGACATCAGTGATGTCTTTGGTATGTATAGAACTATATCTTGATTTATCAAGAGTAATGTCTTTTTTCAGTCCATAAATGTGGAAATGTCATAGGATGTTTGGCAGAGTTTGGGACTAAGAGAACTCTGTGGTGCAGCTTTAAGCTCTGCTTCAGTTTTTTTTAAAGCCTGTAGACGGAGGCCACCGTTTCAAAACCAGCACAGAAGTTCTGAACGGATTGCAGTGGCTTTTTAGTCTAAGTTACTTTTGCCGTAACGGATGCAGTGGAATAACAATGTTTACAGGTACCGATCCTGATCCCTGCTCAATGTAGCATTTTTTTTTTTTTTTCTTATAAAGGCAGGGATGGGTTTCTTTAATTTAAACTGCACAAACATACAAGGATGTTTTTTAAATGGAACCTTCTCTCATGTGATACTAAACTAGAGCACTTCAGTTTACAAAACAGCAAGTTCATCTTGGAGGAAGCTAGCACAAGGGACTTAACATGAGTAAAGTGTGAAGACCTACACTTCAGTGCTGTTGCAAAATTATAGGCCATGGCTACCTTACACAGAAGTAATTCTGCTGCCATAGGTGTCTGTGTACTTTCAACTTACTTACTGGCTTAAACAGATGCGTTTTAGGTTATTTTGTATTCGGATGGGTTTTGTCCACGACTTCAAAGAGTAATGTAATCGTGTACCGTAACTCTCCTAAGGCAGCTGATGTTGTATAAAGCTACAGTCTGCACAGCTTAGGATTTACCACTAAACAAACAGTCTACATTTGGAAGACATCTTAAATTGTTTGGAGCACTGCAGTTCAAAGTGTTACAGTTTTGAGGGACTATCTAGTTTATAGAGGAATAGTAGAACCTTGAAGTATGTATTTGAAAGTTTTCTTTAATGTGGATTGCTTTTTTTTTTTTTTTTTTTTTGGCAAGTCATTGGCTCAAAAATGGCACTTCACTACCTTGGTCAAATAGGAAAGGATGAGTAAAAATGTTTCCCATAAAAGCAACTATTTAACTTGAGTAGATTTTTTGTTTTGAACATGGAGTGCAATTTAGCCATCCAGGAAGTTTGTCTTGCAAATTTTTGTTGTAATTCTTGCAGGAAAGTCAAACGAAACATAGTACTGGCTTGTAACATGCTGTAGCATACAACTTGCAGGGTTTTTTAATGAGAATCTGAACCTGACTTCAATAGGATTACCCCTTTCCCTCCATACTTTTTCTTTGCACTGTTTGTATTACAAATTCTATTGCCACTAATTTGTTTTCATTATTCAAGTAATTAAGTTTGCGTTGTTGATATTTGTAATAGTTGCTTCAAGGTTATGCTGAGTAATTAGAAAGTAGTGACTTTAATATTTGAAAGGGAAGAGGGTATTTATTATGCATACTGTGAACTGCATTGACATCCTGAGTTTTGGATGCAGCGTATGGAGTTTTCTTTACAGCATAGTAATGAAGATTGCTTTCAAGTGTTTACGCGGTAGCACATTTACCATATTAATAACAAATTAGTTTAGCACAGTGGACAAAAGTAGAGATGTTTTTGTAATTGGTTCTTAACTTACACATCTGAAACATGTAACTTTAGTAAGTACACAGTAAATAATGGGTAGCCTTGGCCCTGTGTTGTACTCTGACATTTTTAGCCAAGTTGTCAGCTTCTTGTTGCTGTGTTTTGTGCTGAACTTTGTACCTTGTTTCTTTTGTTTATGAATCAACACATTTTATGTAATTTTGTAAAATACTGGCCATAATCCTCCATTGTTATACATTCAAGTTTGTCTATGGGTTTACAGTGAGTGGCTGGTCTGTATAAAACTCATTATACAAAGATGACTGAATGCTTATACCAGTTGCACTTAAATGAACATGCCCATTCTCATTAGCTGATGCAGTAATATATTCAGTTTATCTATGCATTGCTGGGCTCTTAATGTAGACAGAGACTTGTCTAAGGTTTGGGTTGTCAGCAAGTTGAATGGACACTTTAGTTATTTAATAAAGACTTTTGACCAAAATTCAGAAAATGATATGAGAGAAAAATGAATTCCGGCTAGTCTAATAGATTTTTAAATGCTGATCTTATTTAGCCTGTTGGCTAGCTAGCTGGTATCGTTTACTTTTAATTCCTTGTTAAAATGAGGCAATAATTTGCAAGATTTTGTAAATATGTAAATTCTTCATATCTTTTTAGATATCTATTTCAATATTTTCTGACTACTTCTGTGTATAGTAACATTTTTGTGCATGCTTGATGTGACATTCATAAATTTGTACCACTATGACTTTATCCATGTAAAATAGCTATTTATTGAACTTTTCTTTTAAAAGCTGGACTTACTTATTTTTCTCTCAGTTTAAACATTTAAATGGAGAACTTGTTACTGTTTATTAAAAGAATTGCGTTTTGAAAGTCAGCACGAAGATAACTGAATTGCAACCATATGAAGAAACTACATTGCCTTGGTTCTTAGATGGTGAAGCACAATTCTTATAACAAACTGTGATGAATTCTTTGTCCTTTGCCACACTTCTTCTTCATACAAGCAAACCAAAAAATCCATAATGGGCAATTGCAGTGTTGGTAAATGTATCCTTTTTATGTACAGGGAATCTGAAGAGGGTAGCTGATTCATTTAGAAGTGTAACTGGTGCTGTGATTATAGCAATACTTTTACTTTGGTTAGTCATATGTCATCTTCTCATGCTAGGTTTTTAAATGTTTAGTTTTCCTCTTGTCATGGTCAAACTGCTGAATTTACTTGAAGGATGTACAATACTGTTTGAAGAATACTAAATTGTGTACAATTAGGTCAATGAATTGTGCAATTGTTTCCTGTTTTTAATTTTTAAAACTGAGGGTCAAAAATATAGGAAAACTTCAGACCAAGTAGAACATAGTGATACTACTTAATTTAACCAAAGTCTCTAGTGAATATTTCAACTTTGAATGTAAACTAATGGATAAACTGACCAACAGGGACACTATTTGCCCAGCATTACAAGCACATTGTCTACAGACAGGGAAACTAAATACAGTAATTTATAAAATAATGACAAGGTTACTATTTTTTTTATTCCTATTTTTCATTGAAAGAAGAAGGAAGATACTATCAATTGTAAAATACAGTAGGAATGGTTATAGTCCTCCTAATAAAACAGATATTCCAGTTATTCTCAGTTCAAAGTAAGTACCCTGTGCGTAACAACAAACCTAGTGACAATCGGAACATGTTTTAGTATCAGATGTTCAAGAGGAAGTCGCTATTGTTGCATTGGTTTTAATATTTGTACATAAACACTGATTTTTTTGAGCATTATTTTGTATTTGTTGTACTTTAATACCTGGTGTACAGTTCCAGAAATAAATGTCTGGAAACCTTTCGTTACTTGTAAAGCTTTTCATGCATCTGCACTGTGTTCGCTACTTCATTTTCAGAAATATTTAGCAGTAACTCTGAACACATTTTAAGAATTCCGCTGAAGTGCACGCTACCACGCTACCTAACGTTACGCACGGAAGAGTGAAAGACGCAGCGGTGCAGGTGAAATAGTAAGTAATGATTTCCCTCAAACATTAAAACGTTATGGCTTAAGTATAGCAAAATCTTAGATGGGACTTAACGTAGCTTCAGGATAGCGCATCGCAGCAGTGTAAACCCGTATTCAAACTGCGTGGTAAGCTGTTCCTGTTCCTGTTCTCTGGTGTAAGAAAACTTCCCCAAATCCTTAAACCCATGTCAAGCTATATTACAGGTGTGAATACAAAAATTTTACTCAGCTTAGGCCTTAAAGCTCAAGTTAAACTATTTGAAAGCCTTTTTGTCTTGATTTTCCTTTCCCTCAAGAAAATGAACACTGATGTTGGACCGTGAAAATCACTGTATTACTTCAAAGATCTTGCACACCAGAGTTCTGTCAAAGACCAGAATTAGTGCTGTGCTTTCCTAGGCCCAGCGTGCTCATTTTCGCAATGGCTGGTAGAATAAAGCTTCGGGTAAAGAAATTATTATTTATTTTTCAATTAGATAGGAGTGTGAGCTGATACAATTCTGAACAGCAAAAGCTGTAATTTGCCAAGTAATGTAATGAGCTTTGCTTCCCCTGGTGAAGAGATGCAATGTAAGCATCTTCGTAACGATGGTTGATACAAGGTGCAAAACAAAATACCTACCCAAAACTCTTTGGTGACAAGCTGCACCTCCCCTTTTCTGGTTGTTTGGCACGCAGATCAATGTTGTTAGAACAAATCATAATGACCAATCCCATCTAGTCCTTTCTTGTTTTGATGCAACTAACTGTTAGCCTTGCAATGCTGGAGTCTTAAAAACGGTTTTAATTAGTGTATGTATATATAACGTAAACCTCTCCCCCCAACTCAGTCAGTACTTTAACTACTTATGTTTCCATTAAAGTAATCTCAGGACACATCTGCTTCTGCCACTAAAAAGCTAAGCAGCCCCTGAAGTCCTTACAGTGCTCGGCTGTTTGGTACCCTAGTCCTTGTTTTGTCCACAAAACGCAAGGCAGCAAAGACGAGAGGCGTGAACCCCAGCAGTCAGTTTGCTAAAAGACTTCCTACCGGTTCTTGGTTTTCTCTTCCTTCTCTGTAGGGAAAAGTAATTTAGAGCTCCCAGCAAAGCTTGGCCCTCCGGCAGAAACACGCTCTCCTGCTGCCTTCGTCCTGCGCCAAAGTCGCGGGCCTCCTCCTGCCCTGCAGCTTGGCTGCGTATCCCCGCCCGCTCCTTTGCCTTGGCGCTGGCACGCGTCTGCCTGCTGCGCACACAGATGTGACGGGGTCCATTAGCTGGGCAGAAGAATGTCCCTCCCCGCTGCTGCGGTCATTGACTTGGTTCCTGCGCCGCCAGGCGAGCTCCAGAACCAGCACGGGAAGGAGCACGCAGCCAGGGAGCAGGGCAGCCCGGCAGGCAACGAGGAGCTCCCGGGTCGGTGCAGCATCACCTTGACACGCAAAATAAAAATGCCTCAAAGCACGGCTTCGTGAGATCCAGTGAGTCAAATCAGCAACTCGCAGCCACCTAGGGTTCCTGCTGGCTGGCTCGCTCTGGCCCCTCTATGAGCTGTTTCAGCTCACTGCCATAGCAGAAAACAAAACAAGCGAGAAAGCCTGGGGTTTGCAGGGGTGGTGGCAGCGTCACCACGCTTAGCAAGGCAGATCGGCTCACGGTAGGGTCTGATGAGCAGCGGCCAGGACGGAATGGTGGCTTTGAGAGCAGGGAGGAGGGGACGGATGAGCAGCAGCGGCATTTGCGCACACTCACGCCTTTCCCCTCTCCTCCTGCTGGAGTGCCATGGGAGCTGCCGGGGGAACCGTAGTCCCTGCGCCAGTCCCACTCAGATATGCGTGTACTTGTATAGAAACACGCCTGTGCACGTATGAATATATACACACACACATATATGAACATATACACGCCTACATACCCTTCAATAGTTGAACAGATTGTATGTTTTTCAGCACCTGACAAACTCATTCTTGGTCCTTCCAAATCAGAGGGGCCGCAGCAGAGAGATGTGGTTTGCCTTGCTCACACTCTGCGGCCACAGGCGGTGGTGATGGAGAAACGAGACATCCTGAGGAAGGGTGGCCTCCGAGCTGCCACCAGCCGCCCCCCGACCCAGCCCTTCAGGGCAGACTCCCCACGCGGACGGGTGTTTCAGACACACGTGTGCCAGCCAGGAAAGCTGGCACGGGCTGTTTTATGTCCACCTGCTGTAAATCGTACTGGTGATACTTCAGAATCTTCCGTACTGAGTACTTCAGCAGCTTGATTAAGAATTGCTTTTTTACAGTGAGTTTCCGATTCTTGTGCTGACCCCTTGCAGCCACCTCCCCCAGCAGACACAGTCTCTCCTGATGGGGGCCAGCTCTCTATTCTTTCTGGGAGTCTGCAGCACCCCTGCAAAGTTCGTTAGCTCATCTCTTGATCTTTCAAGCACCTCTGTTCTCCTGCCATGCTGAATTGACAGGGATTCCAGCTAACAACCTCCTGGAGAACTACAGTCGACTGTTACCACCAGCTTTGCCTTTTGAGCTAAGAAGTCAGAAGTCAGAGCCGTGCAGACCAGTTTTCTTCAGAAGAGCCTGGTAAGACCAGCTGGGTGTCTCTTGATGCAATCATCTCATTTATTCCAAAAGCTGATTTCACCATCTGAACAGCAGCAGCTGCCCCTCAGAGTTTCCAAGTCAATACTGTAGTGTCAAGGGCTCCATCCTCCTGCCCCTGCTGAGGAGGCAGAGGGAACTGGCCCAACCTGCTAAGCTTCTCAGCCTTTCAGCCCCCAAATTTGTCAAGCTGCACTCGCTGCCTGCAGTCAGGGGACTCCCACACTGGCAGCGCCAGGCCTACCAGGACATTTACCACAGGGGTAAGGAGTTCAGACAAATCCAGGAAAAATAACCCTGACACTCTCCATGCAGTGGCGAACCTTTCAATTTTCCCCACGGACTCCTGGCCTTGCTCTTACGTTGGTGTGGTGGGGTGACCCTGGCTGGATGCCGGGTGCCCACCAAGCTGCTCTATCACCCCCCTCCTCAGCAGGATGAGGAGGAGAAAATAAGATGGAAAAGAACTCATGGGTCAAGATAAAAGCAGTTTAATAAAGGAAAAGCGAAGGCTGAGCAGAAGCGAAGGAAAACAAAAATGGGAATGGGAAGCAGGGCCTCAGTAGATGTAGCGGTCACTCCGTAAGACGAACGTCATAGTAACGAATGCCCCCCTCTCCTCCTCCTTTCTCTTGGCTTTTATTGCTGAGCAGACATCATATGGTATGGCATATCCCTTTGGCCAGTTTGGGTCAGCTGTCCTGGCTGCGTCCCCTCCCCCAGCCCAATGGCGAGGGGGGAATGTTGGAGAGACAGCCTTCATGCTGTGGGAGCACGGCTCAGCAGCACCCAAAACACTGGTGTGTTACCAGCACCCTTCCAGCTACCAATACAAAGCACAGCACTGTGAGGGCTGCTGTGGGGAAAATTAACTCCATCCCAGCCAGGCTGTGATCCCCGCCGAGGACCCCAGCCAGTGCACCACAGCTGGCAACAGATCTCAACGTACAAATTCTCCCCTCAATTAGTGCAGTATTTTAACACGTGCAGACTACGGGTCCGCATCTGGGAGAAGGACTTTGCGGATCTGGCCTGTCAGTAATTGAAACTGCCTTACATTTTAGTTTGATTTTCCTTTCCTTCTTCTACCACTAAGTGTACAGGCATAGAGAGGCAGAGTTACCCAAGTAAGCCCCTATTCTTAGGGAACTCCCATGAAAATCACCCAGGTAAATCATCTTTCAAGAGAGAGATTGTACTTCCTGTAATGAATTATTTATTATTATTAACAAACCATAAATAGATTGCATAGAGACTTTTACTGGGTTATTATCAGATTGCACGTTACATCTGAAATAACGTCAGACTGCATCCTCCTCCCAGGCACTGGCAGTGTCAGTTTGGCGGTAACAAATGGGCGCACAGGGCATCAGGATGACTTTCACCTTTAATGAAGGGATGGGAGTCTAAAGACAAGGAAAAGCCTGACATACCTGAAGCCCTTTCATAGGCTGCAGCACTTTACTGGACCATTATTTCTACTCTTCCATCTTCCTTTCTCCTGCTCAGTCCCCGTGTTGTGCGGCTTCCTGCTCAGAAGTACCACCTGACGGCACCTCCTTCTCCTGCTCCTGCCATATTTTGGCTTTTTATAGCCACCAGTTGACAGAAATCAATTGCTGCTGCCAGTTCCAGACCAGGCCTTGCTCTCCCCTACGTACGAGCTGTCCCTGAAGCAGGCTGTCAGGCTTCAGTATTTCAGCAAGGAGAAGCTAGTCCCAGGTACCCTGTCAGTGACAGGCAGCCTGCGCTTCAGCACTGCAATCCCCCGCCGCCGTGCAATGTTCGCATCCGGGAGGCGGGAAGCGCAGTAACGCAAACCTTTCTCAATGAATGAGTTGTAAACCTGGGTTCCACCGTCGTCGGACAGGAGCGTACTTTCAAATCCAGTCATTTAAGAAGTATTAACAAGTATATGATGAGACAGCTGAAGTCACCTAATGCCCTCGCATGACAGCATCTCAGCCTGGAGAACATGAACAGCACCGGCCTCTCCTGGCATTCCGAGACTGGTATTCCCCACCTGCCCATAAACCCCGACCCGCCGAGCTCAGCAGCATTGCAGGCACCCTGATGACCAGCCGCCGCCTCCGAGATCAATAGATGCACAATAGCCTCCTCCAGAGTCAGCGGGGGAGATAAGGGGTCCTCTGGGTGGTGGAGGATGAGCATCCTCTTCAGTAGACTGGAGATCACTGCCTGCTCTGATCCATTACCACGCCATGAAGACACAAGGACTGTCACTAGAGGTTGTCCCCAGCATCTTCATAAAACTTGTACGACCCATGCTGAGCCACATGCCACTGTCTCATAGCTCTGCTGTTTAAATCTTCCTGAAAAAGCCAGCCTTCTCCGGCTGAGGAGTTCCAGGTGAATATGAAAGACAAGGTTCGGGCTTGGAAGGAGACCAAGTAGCACAGACACCGAAAAACTGCATTCAGAAAAGGAGACTCGGTGCTTCTGCAGCTAAGCAGGGCACCCCGGCTGCCCCAACCACTACCAGGTTTGTGAGAGCACAGTTTCCCAGTTCCTCCATTCTCATGAGCTTATGCCAACCACAAATTCACTGGGACGCTTGCTGGGACTTCTGCAGTATATACTGGGATGATTTTTCTTTCCCAAGCTGTTTAGCCAGACCAAAAGACTGACAAGCTGTCTCTTGTTTATTTTCTGAAGGCAGTTTGCAGACAGCAGCAAGAATTAATGTGGGAGTGGCTGGCTCTGTTTATGCCAGTAACTCATTAAAAAAAAAAATACACAGCACACTTGGTTGGCGTTATTTCTTCCAGCTATGCTGCAACATGAAGTTCTCTCTCTTTGAGAATAAAAGCTATAAAAGTTGCCACATGCCAGGAAACTTTCACTGAACCACTGAAACTAGGATTGGACAGGGCTTCAAGATAAAACCACCTTTCCTCCTGCCCCAACACAGGCACAGCTAAAGCCAGTGGCTCAAGCTGGCCTCTTGATGACAGCGCACCATGCAGGCACATCTGAAGGGCCACTGTTCCAAAATTGGCTGCATAAAACATTTGGGCAACTGGCTACATTGAAATGCCTTCTAAAAGGAAGGAGATACCAAGGGGACCAACTCCAAGAAAACCAGAACAAGAACTAGTAATTACCGTGAACTATGAGGATTATCTGAGGAATAGTTCACGAGAGGGAAGTCATTTTTACAAACTGTGTCCACTGTAAGCACGAGACATGAAATGGCAAAATATGAAAACTGGGCCACAGTTAGAGACAACTGTGCAAACTAGAAGATTAAATGACATGTCCAGAACTTAGGATTTTATTTTATAAGCTTCTGTATGGACAGCTGAACACCAATAAGCAATAATATCAGCAACAGTAGACAACTGAGAACCTAATGATGTAAATTGTTAAACCTTCACCTCTGCATCAAATGTGGAGTATTTTCAGGGAAATACAAGCCTGCAGCTTGCTTTCTAAATGGTAAAGCTACAGCCCTCCGTTATGTAAAAATGCCCATGAAGCTTGAAGTACACACAGAGTAAGTATTTTAATGACACAGATTTCTTCAGTCTTGAACCTATTAATTCAGCTGACAATGGTGTAGTAATTAGAAAAAAGTTCTTCTCCTTGCTTGATGTCTCTGAGAGTGACAAGCACTACACACCTCGGGTGGCTGTAAAAAAAGGAAAAGCAAAACATGTGGAAGTGAACAATTCTGGCTTCATTTGAATTTTTTTAATTCTTCACAGCAAGGAGCTAAAACAATGGCGCTGTCTAGATTACTTTTGGGAGTAACATGCATAATGCAGGCCAGGGAGCCTGGAAAAACAACACTGAAATACAGATAGCAAATGTAAGCAAAACCAATATAACTACCAAAAAAAGCACAGCCTATGTGGGTATGCAAATAACGTTTCCACTCACACAAATATTGAGAAATGTAAAGCATTACTCAAGACAGAGAAAAAGACACTTACACAGACAGGAGGAGAAGCTACAGCAAAGTTCATGGAGCAGAAATCATTCCTCTAGACACGCCTCCCCACAGGCGCTCCTTGACTAAAACCACTCTCAGCCAAACAACATCCAGGAAGAGAGCTCAGAGCCGCATCAGAGACCTGCTGCAATCTACGATGATGGGTGAATTCTCCATAAACCCCAAGCTGAAATCAGTGGCTGGCAAACAGTTTTCTTACAGAGAGACAGAGGAACCCAGCCCCCTACACCTCCTTTAAGTAAATGGCCACGCCCTAACGCTGAAGTATCTATTCTAGGAAGGAGAGCACATTCTTCTGATGCTGATGACAGTGAAAGTGAAGGACAGCATCAACGCAAACAGTCCCCACTACTAAGAAATTCAGTGTGATGCCATTTTGAAACAAATCAAATGACTACAACAAAAAGGTAAACAAGTACCAAGAATTCTTTTACAAGATCGAAAAAGATTCAGAAACCAGATTACCTATGTTGCCAGCACTGTAAATATTAATATCAAAACAAGCAGCTAGAAGCAGATGGGATCTTTTGTCTAGTGGCTGTACACCGGGAGAACAGATGACTGAAAGACTGTATTTTCTTGGACAGATTCCAAGGAAGAGAGCAAAATTCCCCCTTCCTGAAATGGTCCCATAGCTCAGCTCTGCTCACTGCACTTTCACACTTCAAGTACAGCATCCAGGCTTCCTGAGAGGTTGGTCTTACCGTTTCTTTTATTAGCATTTATTTATTTATTTGCAGATTACACGTGCACCTTTAACCTTGCCTCAACAAAGTCTAAGTTTAATCAGAAAAACTATTTTTCCAATAGGCACCGTGACTTTCTCCAAACACACTTCAGAGTTTTAAAATAACTCCAGAATGACATTAAAAGTCTAGATGATCTGCTCTAAAATCCTTACACATCCTCTGGATGAAGAGGATTATTTGGTTCCTGAAGGCAGCAACTGGACCAGAAGCACAAATTTCTTTAGTGTGTTAAATTCAGGACCAACATCACAACTTACTTTCCCACAGCTTCAAAGTTATTCTTGACTACATTCCAGTACACGACACTCACTTCCAGACATACTGTCCTTGTTGTCCATATTGCTGCTTGTACATATTCATCTAATTGTCACTTCTCCCACATTTCCAAACAAAAACCTGAGAAAGGTTCCTAAGTGTTTTAATTTCTAAAAGAGGTGGATTTTAAGGTCATAATGAGGATGTTCTAATTGTGTAGCATAATGAAAAGTCACATGCCTTTATACTGCATAGTATTTCACTTGTCTCAACACACATTAATTTTAGGTTTCTTCTTACAAATTAATCTGCCTATTCCTCACATAAGCAGAAGATATGGACAACAAGAGAGCAAGAAGCCTAAATCTCAGCTACCTTAGAAGAGCTTTGATTGCTTAAAGGTTGCTAACAACATTTGAAATACATACTGAAAAACCTCAGTACTGTAATACAAGCAAAATATAACTAGTGCTCGATGGGATTCAGAAGAATCACTCTAGTGTAACCACTGCTTGTAAAACTGTCTTCAGAGCTATCCTGATCTCACTTGCAGAGATGTGGAAAAAGGAACAAAAATAAATAGTCTTGTAAATCACATAAGATTAGTCTATTCAAAGAGCTTCTTCATTCTTCAACTATGTTTGTCTTTTTTACACATACAGTATGCTTTGCAGCATACAAATCTATGAGCTCTTTGATTTGCTGCTAACCTCTCTATGTCATGGCTGTAGACGATGTTTGGAAGATACTGTTTCAGTTCTACTGGAAAATATCCCGGCACATCAAACTCCTGATAACACACGTTGGCTGCTTTTTCTAGAAAGAAGAAAAAAAAAAAAAGTCTCTATGATACTCAGAAAATCTTAGATAGGGTTTAGAGATGTGTAAAAATATCAAATGTGCTTCTGCAAAAGTACCAGATGCTTCATCAAGCCTGAAAACCATGCCCCTGTTGGCAGCTGCTACACTCCTCTGAAGTCCTATTTTGAATTTACACAGGAGATACACAACCAACTATAGGAGCTTTAATTCATCCTTATTGCATTAAACATGAAGACCTGATGAAAAGCTGGACATGAGCCAGCAACGTGTGCTCGCAGCCCAGAAAGCCAACCGCCTCCTGGGCTGCAGCAAAAGAAGGGTGGCCAGCAGGTCGAGGGAGGGGATTCTGCCCCTCTGCTCTGCTCTGGTGAGACCCCACCTGGAGTGCTGCGTCCAGCTCTGGGGTCCTCAGCACAGGAAGGACATGGACCTGTTGGAGCGGGTCCAGAGGAGGGACACAAAAATCATAAGAGGGATGGAGCACCTCTCCTGCGAGGACAGGCTGAGAGAATTGGTGTTGGTCAGCCCAGAGAACAGAAGGCTCCAGGGAGACCTTATTGCAGCCTTTCTGTACTTAAAGAGGGCCTACAAGAAATATGGGGATAGTCTTTTTAGCAAGGCCTGTTGTGACAGCACAAGGGGTAATGGTTTTAAACTAAAAGAGGGTAGATTTAGACTAGATATAAGGAAGACATTTTTTATGATGGTGGTGGTGAAACACTGGGATGGGTTGCCCAGAGAGGGGGTAGATGCCCCATCCCTGGAAACATTCAAGGTCAGGTTGGACATGGCTCTGAGCAACCTGTTCTAGTTGAAGGTGCTTATTGTAGGTGGATTGGACTAGATGGCCTTTAAAGGTCCCCTCCAACCCAAACCATTCTATGATTCTATGATTATCAACATGTATATGAAGGGGCACAACTTGCATAGCACCAGGGGTAACTTACAGCATTGCTAAATGTTGTTAATATACAACATTCGCTTTTCAGTTAAAAAAAATCTTGAAAAAAATTTTCCTGGTGGCAAAATATGTCATAAATACAGCCAGGGAGAAAATCACCATCTGTCCAGCAAGAAGAAGGAAATTTTCCTTATGTGGACATTGGATCTGGAAGAAATAGTTTCATGGGACAGCCTTTTTTCTCCATGCCAGTCAATACCTGGTTTGCTACTCCAGCAACCTTTCTGGATGCTACCTGGAGGCAGGGCATCTTTACTGTAATGCAGGCTCTGAAAGCCACTTAGAAGCTAGGTATGGTAGCAATTCACCTTTCTGCATTTCACAACCATTCCCATGAATGGGTTATTCCCCCAAACCTTAAGACCAACACGTACTGTGTGAAACAGAATAAATAGTTCCTCTCTTCATATCCAACAGCTAGATCATACCAACAGTTTCCTAGATTTTGTGCATAAACTTAAGGAAGTCTAAGAAAAGTATTATAGTTCAAACTGAGCAGTGACAGAATCTTACTGTACATGTCACTGTGCTTTCTCATGAAGCCTGCTGGAACTGTACTGAGGAACTTGATCTGCAACTCTGTGTACTGTCTCAGCCCAGCAGTCCTTTGCCAGATACCCTTTCCCACCACCTCACATTTTGGGATGCGTGCCTTTCATTCTACACACCAAGACGACGACTGGGGGATCTAGGAGAGTCACTGAGTAATGCACAAGGATATCTGAAGCACTGCTGTGCTGAAGGATTCTAACACCCAGCTGTCACAAAAGGCCTCAGAAACTCTTCATCCTCTAAGTGCTTATCTTGTTTTAAACAGCAGTATTGTCCCCCAACATCAGTAGCTGATTCTCTGTGTCACCTCCAAAATAATTTATGTCCCTAAAGACAAACTCAAGCCTGGAAAATTTACTTGGCAACTTACCATGTGAGCAGTTGTTGACATACTGTCCCACCGCTAGTGGGTTTTGCGGGGCAGCTGTGAGCCAGCTCTCATCGCTCATTTGAAATGGGCCAAGTTGATCTCTCCTGCTGCAAGACCTGAAACGACCAACAGCGTTAACGTGAATCACTGCTCCTTCACTTAACAGGTTACCTGTACTTCCTCCTGTAGAAACAGCCACAGTCGCTGGGTGAAGTTACAGCTGTCCAGCCCACCCGGGAGACAGGACAACACTGGGGTGGGGGTGTGTGTGCACGGACCAACACCTCGATGATACTTTAAGAAGTACAGTTAAACCTCCCACTAGTGTGTGGTGTTGTTCAGACTCTGGTGGAAGAACCTGCACAAAACCACCCCATACAATTCCAGAAATCCACATCAAATGTTACCATTATGGAAGTGTCAACACATCTCGTTCACCTCTAAAGATGTGAAGGCTCATTTCAATATCAACTTCGAACTCACTCCCAGAATTAAAATCTGGTATTAGTAGGTATTAGTGTTCAAATTAGGTATTATTTTAGATCATTTTGCTTGTTATTAATTTTATTTTCTTTTCATGTCATATTTAAACACAAATTGCTACAAATTATATTTGAAGGTAAGCTAAAACAGTCCAGGTTAGCTGTGTCAGGGGAAGTTCAGGTTGGACATTAGGAAAAGGTTCTTCACACAGAGGGTGGTCGGTCCCTGGAACAGGCTCCCCAGGGAAGTGGTCACGGCACCAAGCCCGCCAAGAGTTCAAGGAGCACCTGGACAATGCTCTTAGTCGTATGGTTTAGTTTTAGGTAGTCCTGTGAGGAGCAGGGAGTTGGACTCGATGATCGTTATGGGTCCCTTCCAATGTGAGATGATAATAATAACAAAAATAATAATATTAATTACTAATAAAATAAATAATAATAATAAGGGTTACTGCTCCCTTCTTAAGTGCTGCTCATCTGTAGACCAGAGCTGGAGTTACCGGATTCATCCTTTTGGTATTAGCAAGTCCATATACAGGCTTTTTTTTTTTAATCCACTAAGCAGATTTGAGTAACAGCTCAGAAACATTAAAAAAAAAATTATGCTACATCCTGCTCCTATTAAAACTATTTTCTTTACACAAAACAGTCTCTGTACATCAAAATGCATCTCATTGGTGTTACAGATGAAGACACAAGTACATAACAGCTCTTGTGTTGTTTGCATTACGAGGTACACGTAGGTGGATGATATTAAAATATAACTCAGTTTAGGGTAAGATAATAGGGAACTGAGACTATTGGTACCACTGTTTTAAATCAGTTGAGTGACAATTCCCTGTTTCTTTTGACTGCTTACCTGTACACTGATCTTGATAGTCCTTTATCGTTCCCATCAATAAGGACGCCATCTATGCACCTAAAAATAAAGGGATTGCCAAGGGACTGGAAAAAGATGGGCTCATGCTTTCTGTATACTGTACCTGTTGCAAGACAGATATGATTATTTCAGGAGAAAACCAGTTAACTGTCAGAATGGGCTTACAATATCATTCAGTCCCCTCCATACAGAAACTCAAAGGAGACAGAGGGGGTAGGAGAGAACTCCTCTCTCAGTTAATGACATTGACACTTCTAAACCTAGAGGCTTTTAGACACATCTCTGTGGGATGCAAAAAAAATCTAAATGAGCTGAAATATTCCAAAGAGAAGATGCCACTGAAGAAAATCATTAAAGAGAAGGCCTCTGTCCAGTATCCACCTGAGAGGTAGCTAAAGCATTGCAGCCAACTGGCCTGCTTCAGAGAGGAAAACGTGACGTGACATTTGTTCAGGAAAGCGCAGCTGAAGATATTAGGCCGTTTTGTTACTGCTGTGTCAGGCAGGACTCTGAAAAGCACACACACAGACAGCAAAGAAGCTGAAACACCCCCCTCCGCCACCCTGATCAGACATTTTGTTTGGTACAGGAGAGGCAAAATGCCAAACCAAGAACAGACAAATCATTTCAGCAGACCGTTTCCCAATCTGTGGACAGGATTTAACCTACCCCAGGTTCCAAGCACAGAAAAATCACAGCAGACTGGCTTGCAACTTTTCACGACATTGCAGTCCTACATCCCTCACACCCACTACACCATCTCCAGCGACCCTGCGCAGAAATCCCTCATTGCAGTCTCCGGAGGAGCCAGGCGAAGGCCCCGCCGGCAGGCAGCACTCACTGCTCAAACACGGGCAGGAGAGCACTGGCCTGCTCTCTCCACAGGGTCCCTTCCTCAGCCAGCAGCCCTGCAGTTTCCTTCACACCCCTGAAAAAGGCAGGCATTTCAACAGCTCCTCCTCTTGTTTTGCTAGATGAGCTGCTAGAGGAGACTCTCAATGGGCCTACACTCACATTTAGTATGTGCCTGAAATTTGAGGGGAGCGGCAAGGCCACAGGCTCATTCCCTGTGACTGCCATTTGACAAGTGGTCAGTTTACCAGTCAATGGTAATGGCCAGACACTCCTGCTTTGGCATGGCAAAACATGCTCCGCTGCCCAATGCTTAGGCCGGTCCCGGTCCCGCAATGCTGGCACAAGCTAGAGACCGCAGGCAGGGGACGGTTCTGTTGACAGATGAAACAGAAACAAATCCAAAGTGTTTCAGCAGAACTGTCCTAGCTTGGCCGCACCGACAGAATTACAGATCTTTTTAATAAATGTAAGCAAATACAGTTCCAAGAAATGAGGGGGAGGAACAGAGAAGTGCTGATTTTCCAAACATGCTTTGTGGAAGAGAGTTCTACTAAATAAAGGTTTTTTCATTCTCCAATTTATACTTTTGTGCTTTGAAAAAGGTCATAGTCTTGTATGCTAATCTGTGTGGAGATCTCAAAACCTCATCTTTCAGATCCTTATCCAAAACAGAAACCCCAAAGAATTAAACTGTATTGTTCATCTGCTTGAAAATGCTCCCATGCATTTGTGTTTAAAGAATATGGAAAAACTTTTCCAGCAGCTGAAAAATCAGACTCTGAGTACTGGAAGTTTTTTTTATAAACAAAATTACCCCCCCCCCCCAATACTGCTTTGCTTATTTCCAAAAGAACTCTAGTCAGTTTATACAGAAATTCTCATTCACCATAACTTGTAATTTTGTTAAGGGATGACAGAAATAAAACCCGTAAAATAAAAATTAGTGTAGAACTTTGGCATTCTATAATTAGATGGTTAGAAATTACACCTAACTTAATCAGAAAAAAGAACATTCCATTACCAGGGTACATAGATACAACTGTCCCTTTTGGTACAAAACCTTTGGTAACAAATACTCCAGTTCCAGCAGATACCAGGGAACTTCGGTCGCGAGTAATACTGAACCCCAGTGTATTAAACAGAACTTCCTCTGGACTAAACACATGTTGACTGTGATGGTTACATGAATTTACTTCTGATCGCTTCTGCTCGACAGTCAATAATTCCAGATATTTACATCTGATTTCTGGAAATAAGGCCAAAATATGCATTTGTCTACTGAAATCATTTATGAACAGAGCTTTAAATATTTTCAGTAGTGTTTCAAAGACATCTTCATCGGAGATAATTTTGTCTTGGGAGCTTTCGGGAACATATCGGAGGGTCCTGTAAAGAAAAAAAAATATTTTAATATTACATTTTTCCTAAATAAAATACTGAAGAGCCATTTTACAGCAGCAACTTATACGCACTGTTGTTTCAAACAAACCCAAACTCTAAAGAATATTCTTTCATACCTGTCCTACTAGAAAACCATCATCTGTTTATTTACAAGGCAAGTAGGTTAAACCCCACTGAGCTCTCAGTGACAACTATACCAAAAATCAAATATATGCGATTATCAAAGTTTATAAAAATACATATATAGTTCATTACACTTTAAATGAGACAAATATTATGTTGACTAGAGAGATTTTAATTTATGCTACTTATAAGAATGTCGCATTTAAATTCAAGCGCTACTTTTACCTTTCAAAAAAGGGCAAACACATCTTACCGAAAAAAAAAGAAAAACCTATCCATCTACTTTTAACATTAAACACCATTTTAAAGTGTCCAAGTTATACGCCAGCGAGGTGACACACAAGGCTGAACCACTTTGGCAAAGCAGCCACCTCCCAGTGAAAAGCACGAGATAGCTCCTGCGGCGCCCCCGGCCACTCCCGAGAGGGGGGAGCGGGGTTGCGGCCACGGCAGCTCCTCGCCCCCCCGAGGGGAGCTCTCACCCAGCTCCAGCAGCTACTCGAAGCCGAAAAACCCTGCGGGAAAACCATCAGGCGGCACCGGCTGCCGCCACCTCACCCCGCCGGAGGGCAGAAGCGGCCTCGCCGCTGCCCGGCGGCGGCCAGGACCCGTCCCTCCGCCTCACCTGCGCTTGCGGCGGAGGTTGAGGGCCAGCCAGGGCACGAAGCGGTACTTGTAAGCGTCCCACCGCCGCCACAGGGCTCGCAACATGGCGGCGGGCGAGCTGCGCCCTCTCCCGTCACGACCGCCCTGGCCACCGCCCTCTCTCGGGCCGCGCCCGCGCAAACCAGCCCAGCCAATCCCCGCTCCGGACGCGCCGCCGTGCGGAGCTGCCATTGGCTGGTGGGGGGCTCGAGGAGGCCGCGCGTTGCGGCCGTAACCCGCGGCTGGGCCGGCGCTCGGTCGCCCGCAGCGTGTAAAACCAAGCAATAGCGCAGCCATGAGGTCAGCAGGCATGGTGTATTGGCACCGCAAAAGGGAGAGCTGCAGGAACTGGAAAAGAAAACTCAGGTCCCATGGGTGCATACTTGCAGCCTTAACTGCAAACTTAACAAGCCAGACAGACGGGATATATCACACATCATGAGCATTTGCAACTCCAATGCACATGGGGTGGGGGCAGAAGCTCTTTTGGTGCCACATTCTACCATCAATTGTCTGTGAAATAAACAAACAAACAAAAAAACCTAGTGAAGAAAACAATCATCAATTGATCTTCAAAAACGAAGAAAGGCCCCCAAATCGTTCTTTACAAATCATTGTTAGGAGATACCAAGTTAAAGGTAATGTTATCTCCTTGGCCACGGTTCTCCCTTCTCTGCTTGGGTACCTACCTTCATAAAACTTCTGTCTTTGGATGCTGCTCCTTACCTGCAGTTTTAGTTAAAATCTGCCAATCAAGTCAAAAGTTATTGGGAAAATGAGACAGAATGTGACAGCATGTACCTTACTTTCTCAGGAAACTCGTTTAAAAGAGAACCGTATAGACCCAGTGTTTGAGAACTGGTTTTGGGGTGAAGAGAGAAATCAGACCTCAAACTGCTGTCAAGGCTGACACTGCTATGTCAGGACCTGAACTCTTGCCAAGAATTTGGGATTTTGTGAGGCAGCAATGAAACAAACAGAATTAGCTTCCCATCTTAGATCCTTGCACATGTTTATAAATTGCCTCTTGATTTCCTCCGTATTCACTTTAATTCTATTGTTGACTTTGCACATCTTTTCTGAGAACAGGAACTGAGCGATGATATATTGCAAACTGAAATAACTGAGGAAAACAAAAGGAAACAGCAGCACAGTGGCTGGCTCAAAATGCTTTTCTGCCATCTTCTGGACTTTCTTGGTAATGACAGGGAAGAAAGGTCTCAATTCACAAGTCAAATTCTGGATTTCAGCAGCTGTATACCGTAACGAGGAAACAACCTGCACATTTGCCACAATATATGCATACTGTGGCTCTTAAAAGCAAGACTGTCACATTCGTGGTTCAGCTCAGCAAGGAAGACTAAGCAACAAGAGAAAAGTTAGTAAGGGAAATAGTGTCTCGGGAGGTGGGCAGCATCACATCAGAACAGCCACGCACACAAGTTGCCCACTCAGGTGATGAAGAGGAAATATACGATCCTCATGACACGCCAACGTATTCTGGAAGCAATCATTACCTTTCCATGCAAACTTGCAAAGACGAAACACTGCCAGACTTCAACGTATGACCATCACGTAGAACACTGAATGTAACTTTGTTCCCATCAGAGAAATCAAACATGGGCATAGCTTACTCTTTGCCTGCAGAAGAGCTGAACGTGCACTTTGCAAATGAAGCCATTTGATTCTATAAGTAGGTGTCTTTGATATTTACTGCCAGCTGCTGGGGACAGGTGATCTCCACCATCCTCTGTTCCTAAAAAGGAGACTGCAACACTATAATCACCACACAGTACTCTAAGATTCAGAAGTTCTATGCTAAATCAATTTATCTTTGATTTAATCCTTGTCATATATTTTCCTTCTTGACATTTCAGTTAGTACATTTTCCTGATTTTAAAAATCAGATATTAGAATTTATCCAAAGATTTCTGCTGCCAATTTTTGCTGGTGAATTGATAAGTTCATCTCTATTTGCAGAAAGTCACAGAAGTAATGGAGACTATAAAGAGAATGATCCTTCAAAATATAGAATTTAGTAGTCACAAAAAAGGCTACAGAACACATGAACCTTATTTTCAACTATCAAAAGATTAATTTTAAAATCAAAATCAGGAGAAAGACAAGCAACTGAAACAAGCCCTAGCTTTGCAATACATATTCAGATTGCCTGAATAAGGAAAGGCTTATGTTTGCTACTTAAATCACAAGCAACAGAATCATTTCACTGAAAACATGAAATATAGCAGATTAACTTCCAAGATACACCTCAACAACTCCAGAATTAATCTAACCAAATCAGCTCACCTGACTTGGTATTTAATAGTTCTATTTGCAGTAATGCAAAATTTAGACATTTAATGTTTGATCTAAGGGCATAAGCAAGTGAGGGTCATAGATACAGTGGTGTTGTAAGAGAAGTTTCTACCTTTATTATCAATTAAAAAAAAGTGTGTTTGTTGCTGCCTTTTATCTAAGCATTCTTTATTGATACACCTAAGATTATGTATATCAGCTACTACTCATTCATGTGTCATTTAATATTGGAAACTAAGTCTTGATATATGAAGTGTTGCATATGAAATTGTATATAAACAGTGAAGTGTACCAGAAATATTTTATTCACATCAGTAAACTGAACATATTTACATACAATAGGCAAAGGACAAAATTTGTTCAAAAACTTTTATTTACTATAAAGACAAAAACCACCAAAATAGGTACAAATTATACTATATAAAATTGGTTCAAAGGGGTAAAAACTTTTAATTAAAATATCTTGATATATTTAAAATAACAAAGGATACAATGAAGCCAAATTTCTTAACCCAGAGATTTCTGTAAAATTTGCTTGCACAGTAAGGTGCTAATAGAAGTTAGCCCTTAAGCCCTGGAAGTCTTAGGAATCAGTCACATAGCAAATATAATTTCATTGTGAAAGTGAACTTTGGTAGAAGAAACTCTATAGGACACCTGAGGTAGTAGAAACTGGAATAAACAGCAGTAGACGTTATTTACAACTTAAGTACCAAATAACATTAAGAACACAAAAAAATAATTACACAATACAATTTTCAGTCCAGCTTTGATCCAAAGAAAATAAGAATATTACATCACATCTGCATTTTAAAAACACCACAATTACCAGCAAGCTGAGGGAAACGCAAACAAACTCAAACAAATGCATTTGGACACCTAGAGGCAGTTTGAGTTTGAAATGTGGTAGGCATGGTGATCTACAAAGTAATACTGATTAGCTGAGGTTCATCAGTTTATACAGTTTACATTTCTGCCAGAAACAGTATTAATCTGACAACTGATCTTCCAGTACATGAATTGGCAAGAGTGCATCCTTTAAAGCTTGCACATAAGAAAGACTTGGAAACAATCTTATTAGAATGAGAAATTCTAAAGTGGTCAAAAAAAGTCAAGTACAAAACAGTTAGAGCTACCAAACTTCACATTTCGGTATTATCTTTTTAACTCTTCAAAGTCTGCCAATCTTCCAAAACAAAGGAATGTAAAATTTCCAAAAGAAATACATTCACAACTAATGACACTGCTTTTTTTATTAGTATGAGCACTATCATTCCTGTAAACTTATCTTTAAGATGTTTTACTTCCAATTTGTACTGTACATTTTTAATGTACTATAGCTTATTTAGTTTGTCCTGAGTCTTTGAAAATAACCAATTCTGTTTCAGTCCAACAATCCAGCTGGCTTCTGAAGAGTTAAAACACAAACAGTATTTTTTTTCCAAATGGATTAAACACAATCAGTATTTTATTTAAAAAAGATCCCCATCTTAAAAAAGCAAAAGAAAAGCTGCCATTTTCCTTCAGAATTACATGCATCAGAACCTAAAAACCTGCCTTTAAAATGATTTTAAAAACCTGTTTTAAAAAAAACACACCTGCTAAAAACCACAAGTTTTGCACTACAGGTGAAGCTTCACTTCACATTTTACTTTACCTTGCTTTTCAAGTCCAAGCTTGTTTCTTGTTAAAATAAATACCTTTCTTATGGTAATATTTTTAACATTTTCAAATTAAATTATCACTAATGGCTACAGTAAATAGATGATGTACGGCAGAAGGAAAACAGCAGGTAAAACTTGTTATCAGTAGAGAATGTGACCTTAGTTTTGTTACACAAAGAATAAGGTTTGCTTGCAGTTGGCACCTGCTCCCACTGAAGCACAAGACAAAAGTCTCCCATAAGCTTCAATGGTTTGGGGCCTTTGACATGAAACTTCTCTACATGATTTGCCAGAAGAAACTGCTAAATGAAAAGAAGGCTCAACAACTTTTAGCATGATTGTTTTATGCAGAACAACCTTGTTTCTTCTGTTTCATTTTTTAAATGACCTATACTATGAGAGCCTTCAACACTGCCTTGTTGAAGGTGGCATTTTATCTTATTCCAGATTTCCAGCAAATCTGCTTTTAAAACTGACGTCAGCAAGATGTTCTATGACACAGCTTGCATCTTTTTCTAAAGACTATTTTAGAAGATCCCCTTTCCCTCAAAGTTAAAAATACAATGAAAACAAACTTTAATTTCAAAATAAATTACATGGCCAGTAAATGCACAGTGAACCACAACTGCCTGCTCTTACTTTAAGGAAGGCAAAACGTTTCTTTAAAGTATCCATCAATGTTGAGATTTGTTACTCAGAGAACTTTGTGTAATTAAAAGGGACAGATACAGAACTTCCTTTTAACCAGTGCTGAAAACTGGCTAATTGCAGAACCCTCTGCTTACATCTACATGATGCAAAATGGAACAGTGATTGCTATATTAAAATAGATCCTGAGCCCCTCAGCTGCTAATATTGCTGAAAAAGTGCTCCAAATAAAATAAAAATCGCTTATCTGCTAAATAATCGTGCAGATTTAAGGAAAAAATTTGTATTCACATAGAGCCAGATGTTTGAAAAGGCACAGCTTACAAATCTCTGCACAAGTTGTGAAATGTTGCATACTGAGCTTAGGTAAAGATCTCGATTTGTCAATCACATACTTAGGTAGGGTCCTCCACTGGCCTTAAGTCCTTGATCTATCTATTTTAAGGCCAGCAGAATAATACAATTTGCTGTGCTTAACTGCACTGCAGGACAGTTATTGTATATTCAGTAGCATCTTCTTCAGTATATCAGCCTTATACATAAGTAGCTACCATGTAGTACGGAAGACTGGGTGTTTCAGCAGCTCCCTTGATGGGGGTCTGTCCTGAGGTTGAAGTTCTAAACACCGAAGAGTCACATCTTTCAAGCCAGGAGACAGATGTGTAGGGATTGATGGAGCTGTAGTTGCACTAGCAATCTGAACAAAGGGAAAATACCTTTTTAGAAGTCAGTGATTCTTAAGCCCCCTCTCCTACCCCAAAAACCTTCCACAAGCTGATCATTTTCAGCTGGCGAGTTGTATTTACGAGCTTTTCTCCACCTAGCACATTTCCTACTGCAGTTTGAAGATTACATGACTGCTACCATTTCATAAAATGGCTCTTAAGTCGCCCTTATGCCTATTGCCTTTCACAGCCTGACTCTCTCCTTCCACTTTTCTCTAAATTTTCTTCCTACAGCAAGATTCTGCAGTGACCATCTGCTGAGGAGGCCATAAGAAAAGCTCTTATGCCATACATACGGGTATTCCTTAGTCTACTAGCTGCCATCACTGTTAACTGGCATAAACCAACATGGAGATACATTAAGCTAAGCGATGTTACATTATGATATGTTAAGCTGGGTATGCTCTCTTGCATTGTCTTTGCTGTATTTCTGCTACGACCCCAAAAGGCAATCTTTCTCAGATAGATGCAGACCACTCCCAACCAAATTAATTTTGGTCTTCTCTAGATCAAATTAATCAAGATGACTGAGAACACTAGAGTTGCAGCACCAGATTCACACAGACACAGAACCAAAGACAACTACATCTCTTATCACAAGTGATTTGTACATAATTAGAACCAGCACAGCAGTATTCAGACACGTTCTGTTTTGTGGAAACACTTTCCTCACTCATGCTAGTGAAAATGCTAATAATCACTTTCTTCACTTGCAGCAGTATTTTCTTCATTCATGCCCTCAGTTCAACCAGACTTTTACAATTAAATATACCCAATTGATTTTAGTAAGAAATATGAATGCCAAAATGGATGATCTAGAAAAGGGAGGGGCAATATTCATATATAGCATGGCATGATGGTAAATATCTTTCAGCAAAATCTGAATGTGGAACATCAGGTTTTTACCAAAGGACATTGCCCACTATGAAATATAAATACACACACAGATGTTTCATGGTAGAAAAAACTTATTTTGCTCCGATATTTTACAGAGTTGTAAGAAAGAGTTCAAATCCCAATCTTCTGTCTAGAGTCAAGATCAACTCTATTCCCAAATTTTTTTAGCCTGTTACACTATGTATTTATATATTAGAACAGAGCCTTTTCTGCATATTGTTGTGTTGGTAGCCTTTTTTTTTTTTGAACAAGTATGATTATGTTGGTATCGGTATTGATTTTGTACTAGCAGCTCCAATATAAAGAAGAGCTATTGCAACACCCCCTAGTACTGGTATATTTTTCTAAAATTCACATTGCTGTATATGAAACTAGGCAGCATCTTTTGTAGCATATTGGTAGCAACACAATACCTCACCTTAAATATCAGAGCAAGATGATTGGAGTGTTTCTCTGCATTCCAGGGAGGTTTAGCACAAGCCATTTCTATAACAACACAGCCAACGCTCCACACATCACAGCTCCTACCATATTGCTGACCTCTCAGAACCTGAACAGACAGACAGACCAAAGCTCAGATCATCTGCTTCAAAGTCGCTTAACTCTAAGTAATCTAGATGCAAAAAAATCATTTACGAACTGCATTCTGATTAACATTTCAGGTTGAGAGAGTGATCAGTGATGTAAATGTCGTAAGATTTATACAGCTGTAGAGAGCTAGTAAATAAAATGCCTGATCCAGGGGCAAAGCAAAGTACTTTGCAGTAGTTAGCTTTTGACCAAATGGTCATTTGGGCTTTAGTAACAATACTTATGATAGATATACCTTGTAACAAACCACTTAAAACAACTTTGACAGCAAGAAAGAAATGTCATTATTGCCATGTTGGAATCATTCCTGTTCTTTAGAACAAGTACATTTAAAACATATTTGAAGCATTTACAGCAATTTTCTGTTATTTGGCTGTATGAATTAGCTTAAAGGAGTTCAAACAAACTTTTTGAAGTAACTTACAAAACTGGTTTCTTACCTCTGGCGCCATAAATGCAATAGTTCCCAACAACTGTCCCTGAAACTCCCCAGCACCAGTTCCTTTTGATGCCAACCTGGCTGCAGCTCCAAAATCAGCAATTCTTAATCTATGACCTGTGCTGTCAATTAGCAAATTGGCACCTGTCAACAGCATAATAAAAATACTGCTAGTTGGCTTTCTATTGAAGGCAAAAGGATGACAGACACTTCCTTCCTCCATTTCAAAACTATAAACAGGTTAACATTCCCCACCCCCAACATCAAGGAAATCTAAAAATCAAGGACAAAGTCTAATAATGTCACTTTTCTGTTATGCCTGAATGATACTGCACACAGCTTGAGGCTGTCCAAGAGATTTAGAGAAGCAACCAAACTTTCAAAGTAGGGCAAACACAGATGCTGGAACAATGCCTGGAGATGGAGTAATGAAAAAGAGAATGGTGACCTAAAACCCTGGAGGTTTTTATTGCCTGCAGCTCCCTGTGAAATTTAAACTTATTTCATCCTTAAGCAACTTTGAGTTGTCTTGAGAAGAATCACGGAGGACAGTTTTTCCATTTTAAGAAGAACTATTAAAGGCAAATATTTGCCATCACTATGTCACTACTTATCTGGATATCTCTCCAGTTCATGGACAGCTATAGTGACATGAAACGGAAAAGTTTAGTAAGACTGGTATTTCCCAATGAAGTCCACATTGTGCTCAAACACAATTCAACTGTATTTATGTTCAGTTAGGATGAAGGAAGAAAACTCATCACAATATTCCTATACATTAGCAACCCGACCTTTTCATCTTGGCTTGTTCACAGATTTTATTCTCATTTCAGTGTAAACATGTACATTAATTTAACTACCAATCTTTAAAGCTATATAGCAACTTGATATTTTATTTGAACAAACTGAGAAAACCAATTTTTCTAAACTATTGGCATAGGTAGCAGATATCCCCAAGCATGCTATGAACGTTCAGATTAATTTCAGTAATTAAAGGTTCTTAAGAATAATCAGACAAACCCAACAGAAATACCACTCTTGAGATGATATCTGAGAGAAGCAACAGGTCTCAAGGCAAGATAGATGCTGCTTTCTGATTATTCCTTTTAAAAAGAAATTCTACGTAATTCTCACCTTTAACATCTCTATGGATTATCTGATTCTCATGGAGGTAAGAAAGGCCACGTAACAGTTGTTCTGTGTAATTAATAATAACCGATTCTTTGAAGGCTCCGTATTTACTTAACAAGTGAGCAACTGAACCCCCTAGAAGATAAAAAATACATTTTATCAACATTTATATTTTGTGTTAGTAGAACGCAGCACTGCCTCCTAAAATTGGAACTTGGTATTGGTATTCCTAACTAGATTTCACCACCCCCACTCCCCCCATATTAAAAATTTCATACACAAGTAGTAATATACTTGGTTACTTAATTACTTTCTGCCTGGAACTGTACACATTAAAGACATAAGTCTTCATCCTTCCTAATAATTTTATACTTCCTTAAGAGAATGTACAAATCCCGTAGTGTACAAAGCACTGTTGCTGATAAAGAACTACACATCTATCCACATTTTGCATTAACATTCAATCAGCAGAACACTAGCTTCTTTGGGGCAATAGAGATGTGAAGCCTCCAGTAAGCATTCCCTCTGAGGATCTTAATTTACTTTTGTTACCATACAAGTACCAAAACATAGAAGCAAGCAGACAAGCAAGGAAAAGCAGTATCTTCCTCTGGTTTCCAAAATTGATATATAGACCCTCAAAAGATTTTGGAGGAAATGGAAAATGTGCCTCTCAAAGCATTCTAATGTAACTTGGGCTTGAACAAGGTAAAGACAACTCCTGACATTTCATTATCTAAATAATATTATTTCAGAAAAATTATACTTTAAAAAAAGTGCAACACCCTTAGTTTTGAGAAAATATTTTCTGCACTACTGTGTGTAGTAACACATACTTATGCTTTGCTTGTTTGCGCTCTGGTATTGCTAAGTGGTTTCTGCCAAAGAACGTAAGTCAAGGTGCAATGCGTTCTTTTACAAGAAATAAGGATGTATAGAACACCAAATCTAGTCTTGTTAACTAGATGGCAACAACATATAATCCCGTTCATAAAATCAGTAAAGCTCTTTCTTAAAAAAAAAAAAAAAAAAGGATATAGACTTTCTTGTACTTGTTCTTGTCCCACTTAAGATTTGAACACGTTTTCCCACAAAACATACTGATTACTACCTATTTACTAAATTTGAAATTTACTTCAAGTTCTAAAATGCCTTTGCATATCACCTCACACAATTTTTATGAAAGTGCTTGGGACAAAAACAAGGGACAGGTATTCCAAACTTTTTATAGCAAAGTTACTTTTAATAATAACTTCAAAGTTACACAGGTACACTGAAAAATGCAAGTTTGATGTATTTCCAACTGAAATGCCTGCCTCTCAAAGTTTCGAACTCATTTAGATTCGGAAATTGAGGAAAAAGTAGTAGAATTTTTGTTTGGGGCTTCCAACTGCTTTAACTGTACGACAGGTTAGGTATGGAAAATTCCAAATCTAGAAAAGGATCCCCCAGTAAGAATATTGCTACAACAACTTAAAGTGTTGTGTAAGTAGACCTTTATACTGGTTACCAACAGCAATGAAAATACAAATTTGCAAACTGAAGTGATGCAAAATGCAGTATGAAACTACATAGTTCAAGACTCATCTGATATTTTAATTTTCTTCATTACTTAGTTTACCTGCCATCCATTCAATAAAGAGGTTATAGTTGCTCTTCTCACATGTAGCACCCAACATTCGAATAATGTTAGGATGGTTCAGATGACTCATCATCCTTATTTCTTCTCTCAGTGCTTCAACTACCTCTTCTTGCTCAGATGATGTGTTCCTGACATATGTCACCTGTTTTGAAACACAGTATTCAGACTTACCTTACATAATTACCCGTCCTGTAACTGCCCCCCCCCCCCCCCCCCTTCATAACAGTAACAAGAAGGGATGGTTTTCCATCCCTTTTCACCATCTGGAAATACCAAGTGTTCTTTTATCTCAAGCTCCTTCAGCTGAGAACGTATCTCCACATGAGACAGTCACAGAAAATTAAAGAGTGATCTTCCGGGGAAATAACAACAAAAATCTTTCCAGGTATGGAGTGGGGAAACTTCCCTCTTCACTCTCCTCTGCTTAAACTAGGAATTTTTTTTTTTTTAATAGATGTTGAAGAAAAGGAAAAAGATAAGGCCTGAAATGGGATTCCGACAGACTTCTGTGCTGTTATTTTTAAGATTGTTACCAGTTTAACCATACAATCTGTTTCATAACTAAACCTCTTATCCCAGAAATTCAAGGGTGGGGGTGGCGGGGAAGCGAATCACAAGTCCTATAATGGAACTGGAACCAACCCCAGCTCTGATCCACACTAAGTCTGAAATAATGCTCCACAGAATTCCCCCTGGGCATCAGAATAATCATCTCTCCAGGAGGAGCCTCAAGGACTACATGGACAGTCCTACTCTTTCACAAGCAAGAGAGTTTCAAAGAAGGAATAGCTGATGACAGATACTTTTTTGCTTCAGTGTTCATTGGCAACCTTTCTCCTCACACCTCCTGGGTCGATGGACCATTTGACACAGATCAGGTTTGCAACCACCCGAGGAACCTGAATGTACGTAAGTCTATGGGTCCCGATGAAATGCATCCCAGAGTCCTGAGGGAACTGGCTGATGTAGTCGCCAAGCCACTCTCCATGATTAAAAGTCATGGCAGTCAGGTGAAGTCCCCAGTGACTGGAGAAAGGGAAACATGGCACCCATTTTTAAAAAGGGTAAAAAGGAGGACCCTGGGAACTACCAGCCTGTCAGCCTTACCTCTGTGCCTGGGAAGATCATGGAACAGACCCTCCTAGAAGCTATGCTGAGGCACATGGATAACAGGGAGGTGATTTGGGACAGTCAGCATGGCTTCACCAAGGGCAAGTCCTGTCTGACCAACCTAGTGGCCTTCTGTGATGGAGTGACAGCATCAGTGGATGAGGGAAGAGCTACGGATGTTGTCTATCTGGACTTCTGTAAGGCCTTTGACACCATCCCCCACAATATCCTTCTCTCTAAATTGGAAGGATATGGATTTGATGGGCGGACTGTTCAGTGGATAGCAAACTGGCTGGATGGTCACATCCAGAGGGTGGTGGCCAATGGCTCGATGTCCAGATGGAGACCAGTGACAAGTGGTGTCCCCCAGGGGTCCGTACTGGGGCCAGTGCTGTTTAATGTGACATCGACAGCAGGATGGAGCGCACCCTCAGCAAGTCTGCAGATGACACCAAGCTGAGTGGTGCAGTTGACACGCCTGAGGGACGGGATGCCATCCAGAGGGACCTGGACAAGCTGGAGAAATGGGCCTGTGTGAACCTCATGAGGTTCAACGAGGACAAGTACAAGGTCCTGCACCTGGGTCGGGGCAATCCCCAGTATCAGTACAGGCTGGGGGATGAAGGGATTGAGAGCAGCCCTGAGGAGAAGGACTTGGGGGTACTGGTGGATGAAAAGCTGGACATGAGCCAGCAACATGCACTTGCAGCCCAGAAAGCCAAGTGTCTCCTGGGCTGCAGCAAAAGAAGGGTGGCCAGCAGGTTGAGGGAGGGGATTCTGCCCCTCTGCTCTGCTCTGGTGAGACCCCACCTGGAGTGCTGCGTCCAGCTCTGGGGTCCACAGCACAGGAAGGACATGGACCTGTTGGAGCGGGTCCAGAGGAGGGACACAAAAATCATAAGAGGGATGGAGCACCTCTCCTGCGAGGACAGGCTGAGAGAGTTGGTGTTGGTCAGCCCAGAGAAGAGAAGGCTCCAGGGAGACCTTATTGCAGCCTTTCTGTACTTAAAGGGGGCCTACAAGAAATATGGGGATAGTCTTTTTAGTAAGGCCTGTTGTGACAGCACAAGGGGTAATGGTTTTAAACTAAAAGAGGGTAGATTCAGACTAGATATAAGGAAAAAATACTTCATGATGAGGGTGGTGAAACACTGGAACAGGTTGCCCAGAGAGATGGTAGATGCCCCATCCTTGGAAACATTCAAGGTCAGGTTGGACGTGGCTCTGAGCAACCTGATCTAGTTGAAGATGTCCCTGTCAATTGCAGGGGGGGTGGACTAGATGACCTTTAAAGGCCCCTTCCATCCCAAAGCATTCTACGATTCTGTATTTTCTTTCCCTGATTAAATGTTTTGAAATTGCTCAATTCCATAGGTGTAAGTTCATTCTAGAATTAATAAGAAAAAGTTAAGACTAAGATTCCCTCTATGTTGGTATCACCGATTCAAACCTAGGGCACCTTAAGTGTGAATGATTTACTCATATCTAGCACCTTCAAAAATCTTGAGTGAAGCATGTGCATTTGGGCCTCTTTTCTCAGTCACACTTCTGTACCTATTAATTTAAATATTAAAAATACTTGCCTCAAAGTCAGCTGTTTGATCAGAGGAAATGAGCATTAAACTACATTTCCTCCACTTAAACTGTTTTAGGAAAAAAAGGTCTTGACAAGCAAGGGGATACTACTTTTAATAACTACCATGCAAAGAGGGTACTAATTTGGAATCAAGACATCTGGGTTCCATTCCTAACTCTGTCACTGATTTATGAACCAGACAAAAGTGAAAATGCATTTGAAGAACTATGAAAGAAAATAGGCATATAAAAAAGGCAAAGTATTTTTTTCATTTAAGAAGTGAAAAAACTGAAAATATTCTGTTAATACCATGCACATAAAGACTTTTTATTATGTATTATGTGAGAACACGTGACATGGAGCAGAGGAAGCAAGGAATACAAGAAGTCTGTGAGAGCAGAGAGCTTTTATATTTAATATTCCAAAGAAATATTGACGAACAAGCACAATATATTCAAGAAAGTGAAGCATTTGAAGTGTTTACCTGCTTTACAGCCATTAATGTCCCCGTTCCTACATCTTGAGCTTGGTAACAGGAAGAGAAAGCTCCAAGACCAATTTGCTGACCTTTAAGCCATTCTGCATCTTCTCTGTAATGGTGTTTTGCTTTGGTATGTCCAGGCAGGGTTTCTGGTGTCTGCAAATTAAATTCCAAATCAATTCCATGTTTACTAGCATGCATCTAAAATACAGACATTCTGGAAGGTTATGAAATATCCCAGCTTATATGCCTCTCCGCTCCCTTACAGTTCTTTGTACTGAGTGTTATACATGTTTCAGCTGAGACCAGACTACCAGTGTATTCCGTAATCCACATACTCCTACTGTATGTAAGAACAGAGAGCCTCCTCTATATTACTACCTGAAGGTGAAAGGCAAGATTTAAGGACACAAATAGGAGCAAGACTTTTTTTCTATTCCTGATATCATGTCTAGTTACTATTGGTGCTAACTAAAACCTTAAACACAACCAAAATCATGTTGCTTTCTACTTATTTCTCCCATTCTATGCTTCACATGTTGCTACCGCATGCAAAGGATCACAAATAAAATACTCCTTTCTCTATTCTTATTTCTTGCATTTTTGTCTATTTGCAAACACATGTCTTTTTTCCTGACTTCTAAAGTATCTCACATCTCTCTCAAGATGTGCCAACAAGAAGATCTCTTCCAACTGTCTTTTCTTTCAGAAACTAGTTTGGTTTTGTACAATTGCCTTCAAAGTAAATCAGTGTTAAGACTCACTACGGTTCTACTCCTGCTTAAAAACTTTGTTCTCATTTCCCGGTTTCCCCACTTTTACACCTCTTTCTTTGCCATTTTAAAGACTGGTGTACGTGACATGATGTTTCTCTTCCAAATACCTTCTTTAAACTTGTTAATAACCATGGCAGGATTCTGTTAGCACCCTCAACTGGCAGACTGTTTATACTCCAACTCCTAGGAGAGGGTATTGCATACCTTCGTGTTTTATATAACTTTGGAAATATAAGAGCACTTCTTTATAAATTCAGTGAACTTCAACTGAGACTTATGCTAAATTCTCACATGTATACTTACATCCTGCTGAATGATTATGATATCTTCACCATTTTCGACCTGTAGTTGAGGAATTATTGGCAGGGCATCTTGAGATGCTGACATTGCCATAGCAATAGCTAAAGCCTCCTCCTCTTCAGCTTCCATCTTTTCCTTGCATTTTTGATTATGATTTACATCATCTTTGTAAGTATCATCATTTTCTGCCCGCTCAGGAGAAAGAACAGCAACTTCAGACTTGAATGTAACTGTGCCATCACTCGTGGGCATGGAGGCCTCGAGTAGGTCCTCAATACTGGAATTGAGCTCTGCATTAACATCCAATCGACATTTTTCATCTACTGGGGTGAACACTGTCTCATCACTTGGTATAACTGCACTGCTGCTACTACTACTATTGCCATCACACTGTGAAATATCATTCAGGTCAAGTGTCATACTGTTCTTTAACGTTTCTGCCTGCTTGTTCACATCACTTGGGGTGGGTCGTGATGGCTTTGGCCTGTGTATGTGATTGGATGGCAATGGCCTGGCTTGGGTGAAAACTGGAGAAAGTTTCTCTGGGTCTTTATTTTCGGAACAGTTTCTCTGACACTGGAGAGAAAGTTTCCGCTGTGTTTGAGGAGAAGGTGAGGGGATTTTGCAGGGAACGAATCCCTGAGGTCTGAGTTTAGAGACATCTGTTACAGTGCCAGCTGGTACAGATGGGTTTGAAGGAGACAGAAGCATTGGGAATAGTGACTGGGAATGACTGGATGGGGGAGAAGAGTTCAGACACTGACTGTGGGGTTTTCCTTTTGTTTGAATGGCTGGCTTTGGTTGCTCAGTGGTTACTGATGAAAGAGGAAGTCCCACAGCAAGGCCAGCCAGCGTCTCAGAAATGTCCTCTGGACTGGCACTCAGTTTATCACTTAAACCTTTCCCGCTTTTCCCTGATAACTGGACAGTATTGTTAGGAGTATTACTTTCTGTAGCTTCTGGAGAGTTATCTGGTACAGGTAGCTGCAAAAAGTCTTCATGTCGACAATCCCCAGAGTGCATTTCTTCCATGCCTAGCTGGATGGCTTCTGCAATTTCCATTTCATCTGCTATTGCCATCAGACGTCGACGCATCCTTGTATAATGAGTTGAGCTTGTCACACTCAACATTTCTAACAGCTTTACAAAAACATGGGGCACTCTTGCCACCATTCTTGCTGCGCTCAAAAATACCCTCCGTGACAGTTTCCCAACCATTGAGTGGGAATTGTCAATTGACTGCAAGGCGAAAGTTAAGAGGGAGAGAAGTTTCTTATACCTAAAAAAAGAAAAAGAGGTGTTTTATACACTTCAAAATTGATTCACAGATCAGAAGTTTTAGAAAAGGCAACCATTTACTCCGTAAAGTAAGTGCACTTTTGCATATAAATATATACTATTTGTTCACAGGAATTAGAACAACTATTTTTTTTTTTTAGGAAATCACCAACACCATGTTCAACTACAAAGTAACAGTGTAAGCAAGTACCTGTCTACTATGGTATCAGCCTGTAAAACATCTCCACAGACAATGTGGGGATAAAATTCACCAGGGAATTCCAACAGAAGTCTGTCTATTAGACAAAGTCGCCCCAGTAGCGCTTGCCAGTTGCTAGATTCAGTTTGGGTTCCGAGAATACAATTTAAGACATAATCAACACCACCAATACCAATGGACCCTATAAAAAAAGTTGATAAAATAAGGATCAGATAAGCTCACAATCTAAATTCTCACATAAATAAAGATCAGAACTGTATCATACAGAAATATACATTGCATGCCCAAATTACCCCCCTCCCAAACTGCTGAGAGAAATACTGTTCTCTTTGCCATGCTGATATTGGCTAAATCATGTATTAAATTTAAACCACTTCAGTATATTTGCCTGTAATTATAATTCAATTATATACGAAGAGCTGTTCTTACCAGATTTAAGTATTTCTCTCCCAACTGCCAGCTCGCCTGCTTGGCCTTTACACATCTCCAATAGCGTTGAGACTGAAAGTTGACTTGTTCGACTATAAGAAATTAAAACCAAAAAATAACTCTTTTAGCAGATGCTTTCAACGAAAAACATTCTAATTGTTACATTTCAATAATCATTACCTTGGAATTGTGTGTGGAAAATGACTTCACATCACTTTATTCCAATATATTTCTATAATCCTTTATCTGTAAGCTACCAACAGTTGTGACATTTTTTACAAGGGTACTTCCAAAAATGTAATGACTATCACTAATAAATAAACAAACAAAAACCCAAATAGCACCTCATCTTCTTGCAAAAACAGGCCAAATCCAGGAATCCAGCAACATGAGGAACAGTTCTATTTCAGTTATTCCTTTAACTTTAGATATTCTATTACTAGACTATTGCCAGGACATCTCTAGCTGGTTTCAGAAGAAAAGCTGCTTAGGAACTAAATCTAAAGAGACAAAAATGAAGCTGGTGGACTTCTGCATCTAGTTTACAGTACAGGTGAAGAAATGGTTGGTCTGGCAGAACAAATGGGGTAGCTTGGGACATGAAAACAAGGCCTACTCAAGCCAGAAATGCCAAGGGCATTCACTCAGAATAGCCATCTCCTAACATTAGACTGAAATAAAGAGCATAAAGTGTTACGTTAACATTTCATGGCACAGATGTACAACAGCTTTTGTTGAAGTAGGAAATGTACATGATTGGTACTTGCTGAAGGGTACTTGCTGACTGCTTAAAGGTGAGTCATGAGAATTAGACCAAAGCAATATCAACTGAGATGAAGGGGGTGGTTGATGGCTGCACCTATCATCTTCCTTTATTTTAAGGGGGGGCGGGGAATGCCTTATGAAAGCAAAGTATCATTTAAGATCTGTAAATGTTGCAAAAATGCAATCAAGTGCCTTCAAAACCTACATCTTTCAAGCCAGAAGTTTGCTGGTAGCAATTAGACTTTAACAAAACCATGATGTATTTATACTTCTGATCCACACGTTTTATTTCACCACCAGCTATAAATGGTCTCCCAGTTCCACACTAATAGCAAAAAATGAAGCTTAAAGACATTTCAGTAACAATCCCAAATGAATTTGAAGTTCATGAGACACCATACCTGTTGGCATCTGCACATTTAACTAATATTGTCTCTACAACTGGCTTGAGAAGTCGCTGTAGTTTAGTCCTCTCTGCCAAAGTATGACAGGGAGTATATACCAGCATGGCTCTTAAAGTTTTCTAAGAGAAAGGAAAAAAAGCAATACATATGAAATCAAGTTAGCTACATAATTTTTAATTTTTTTTTTAAAGAGTTGTAAATAGTTTTATATAAATTGCATTCAAAATATCAGTGAAATGTTCAAAGGATAAATAGCTTACTACATATTCACTGTTAGAATTACTCATGTATTCTTTGAGATTGCAAAGAACCTAGTCATACAAGTACCGTTAATACTTAGCACTGTAGCAAGCATTTCCTTATATTTGGCCAGTGGAGTCATGCCATTTCACACTTGCTGAGGATTTTGTTCATCATGCTTTCAGATGATGGTTAGGTCATCAGTAGTGCTCAACAACAGTTATCAGGATTCCTCACTTCATGTATCTCCTCCCTTTCCCTCCCCTTCAAAAATGAAGTAACTTCAAAATTACTAGAATACAACAAATAAACAACTACTTACTAAAGCAGCAACATACACTTTGTAGACAGGGTCAGCACAGACCATGGACAGCACACTGCAGCAGGATTCCACCACCACATCTCCTGAGATACTGGTCTGAGATGACCCACTAGCTGCTCCCAGAGCTCCAGCACTTGTGTTGTTCCCATTGCTACTTCCAGAATTTCCAGTGCTTTCACCATTAGCCAGTAACAGAGCACCACTAACATCATGGGAAAGACGTCTCAGTGCCATCTCTCGTATATTCCAGTTTCGAGAAAACAAGCAGCCAACTAACTCCATTCCAAATACCTGCCAAGGAAAAAGCAATGTTACAGGGTTAAACTGAATAATATTGCAACTGAAGTACCTAAGAAGGGCAATCAAAAAGAGCAAAGAAATGTTTCTGGTGAAAAATCACCTTAAGAAGTCTGACAGCAAAAATGTGTCAGAAAGTACAAAAAAAAAGATTCTGTGATAGAAATGAAACATCATAAATGATAAGTCATCAGTTCCCCCCAAAAAAATCTGTTAAGAGAAGTGGGAGGATAACTGTATGGATGGTCTCATTGACTTTGAATTTTAATTATTCAGTATGGAGTTTGTTTCTAGACATTGATATAAACAACCCTGCAACCAAGGTGGGGCTATATCAGACAAAAATTACAGAAGAAATATAAGCAATAGAAGTTCTCCCACTTTTAAGTGTGACCACTGCTCAGTTGAACCCACCTCTAGCCTCTAGAGGTTATTTAGGTCATTCGGCTCCTGCAACACAACTTAGGTAACAATAAGTGGCAACTTTGTACTTATGTGACACTTGCACAACAAAAACTAGAGTTAAGAATACTACATTTTATTACATGGACCTTTAATATGAGGCCTGAGATGAAGTCTGAAACTGAAACCCCAGTTAAAACAAGACTGGAAAACCTCTTCTGATGCAAGTTCAATATAAACCTTTCCAATAACAATCAATCATAAAGCTGATGGGATTCAGAATAAATTTTTGCATTGTTGATCTGACAAACCTAGCAAAACAGTTCAAAAATCAGTTTTTACATTTGAAGCTTCTTTTACAAAGTAAAATTACCTGAATCCATGGCTCAGCTAAATCTTTATAGGCAGAAGGGATCTGCTGGACCCCATAATGAGTAAGGTTAAAATTGCTCTCTTGGGTTCTTCTCTGTGATGCAGCTGTAGATTGCTGCTGAGTTTGTTGCTGAACCACACGGAGAACAGAAGAATCCACAGGGCTTAACAATTCATGACTACAGATTAACAACAAATAACATGGATTAACGAGTGAAACATTTACTGAAGTAAATACTTAGCATATTTAGGAACATCAACTAAGGATCCAGAAACTGATAGTGCATTATACACAGACTGAATCCTTACCTATAGAAATCATGAGATCTCCATTTAGATCTACAAAGAGGACAGATAAGTGGCTCTCTGTTTCTTCTGCATTCTTCTGCCCCTGGAACACAGCAACAGGATAATATGTACTTCAGTTTTACAGTACATGAAACCAGAAGACGGCAGTACTATTTTTAAGTTTTACTGAAGAATGTTAGTTTCACAATAAATGCTTCTGAACTGGGTCACTTGCAGCAGCCCGATAAATATGGGCATTTAAACATTTTTTTTGCATGCAGAAATGCTTCAGTTTAGCATTACAATTAATATTAAAAGTTATAAACTGAAATGCAGTTCCTTTTGTACCTCAAACATAGGAAATACTTTTTCAAAAGTATTAAAACACAGGAGATAGTTAGTTTGCTTTAACAAATAAAATTCTATTTATATACTTTATTAAATGTAGTACATAAGCATACTCTGTAATTCACTATATAATCCTAGCTGATAGTAGATGACTTTCATGCATTCTAATGACAAGTCACAAGGGCCTAAAAGTCTGTTCCTAACCTTGCTCTCATTGGACATAATCTTTTCACTCAGGTAAAGAGGCTCAAACCTCTAGCCCTGCAGTTAACTTCTTTCTCAAAGCATCAAATTACAAACTTGGTTTGTGAATAACTGATAAAATAAGGCATATCGATAGTACCTGAATGATACCAAACTCTCACAAAGAGCTACCAGTTATCACTTAAGAGCAGGTTTCTGGGTTTTCTACCTTTAAACCAATCAAAAAACCCCAATGAAAACACACTAAGTTATACTACTGTTGCATATTTAGAGACACCAGAACTTAACAAGACAAAGATGACAACATACATATTGACATGCAGTGGTGGTGTAGTTTGTTCCTGCAGCCATCCTCACACACAGTTAGGCTCTCTTCATCCAGCATGCCTAACAAACAAATGGGGCACATCTGTTCTTCTTCATCCTTCATACTATAAAAATAGATATTTGTGATTGTAAAAGTGGCATATCATAATTCAGAACAGGCTTTAACAGTTAAAAAAGATTAACTTCCAGTTTGGACCAGTCACTTCCAAATAACTATAGGCTATTCATGAATCATTCTCCTAAACTTTGGTCTGAATAAGTAAGCAAACAAATTTTCAGAAGCACTCAGTACAGACAACACTTTGTTGAAATGAAAGGCAAAGTCACAAAACGCATGACATCTTTTCAAACTAGGTCAGATACCAATTAGAGATTGAAAGGCCCAGCCTTGGGCACTTACTTTTTTTTCTCTAAGGCTTCTTTAAACAAACCAACCTTTGCATTTTCACTTACCATTTGGTTTTGAAAAACTAAGAAATTTTTATATTTTGAAAGCTACCCACATTTCCTCCATCACACTCCTTTCAGAGTAGTGACTCATACGGTATAAATACTATTTGATGAACATATGTAAAACTCAAATTAACAGAAGAGAACAGCCACTTAATTTTCTGCCACTAACAGAAATAGATGCAATAGATTCACATGAACAATAACATACCTACATGTCACATGTAGATTTTTTTTAAAAAAACATTTTCCGTTTTACATGTTGCTTCCATTTTATTTACCCCCACCTTAACTTTTAAATGCATATAACCAGTGATTTTGCCAGAAAAATTATTCTGAACTTAAACAACACACAGTGAAAACCACAGATTTTAATCTTCTGTAATATTCTTTAGATGTGCAAAACTCTTACTATTCATAGCAAAAATTTAAGTTATAATTGGTGTGCATCTAAAAGTTTGCAGGAACCCTGTATTTTTTCACCAACAATATATTTTTAAAATAAAATTTGTATATACATTATTTCTATACACATACATTCACTTGTTTCCTTGCAAATGGTTGACACTTTTTTTCTCCTCGAAAAATCCACAAACATAAGCTTACAGTGAAAAATTCATTTCCACAGCACATACAGAAATGTAAGTATTAATTTAAAACTTATTTTTGAAGAACGAGTAGTAAACCAAGAATAACCTGCAAGTCACAGTAATTATCAGAACTGAGTAAACTTTTATCTCAAATGAATCTGATGCTCAGTGTTCTCCAATACTTAGATCACGCAAGATTAGACTTGCGCAAAACAGCAACATATCTCACTGAACCAGTAAAGCTAGGAACTAATCATCAGGTGTACTGGCAAACAACTGAAAAATCTTTCATCCTGTAAAAAATGAGAACTAATGCAGTGAAGTTCACAATCCAGTGAAGCCAATTCTATGAAAAGAAATATTTTCCTACACAAAGTATCCTCAAAGGAACTGGGCTTGCCAGATAAGTAGTTCCAGAGTAGATTACGTATTTAACTGCTTTGTTTATGCAATTTATTTACAGTGACACAATTTGGAAAAATAAGTAGAAGATAATGGGAAATTAAGGTCACAATCTGTACATCAGAATTACAAACCTGTCTGAATATATTCATCTAACTACATGCTTATTATCACAAAGAAACATATCAAGGTACTCCTTAAGTTAGGTTTCACTTTACAAAAAAGAAAGCCTCAGTTTAGGTTGCCTTCTGTGGTTTGACCTCTCTAGAGGTCTAGGTCACCCACTAACTAATACACGCAGAAATCATTTGTTTAAAAAATTAACAAATATCTTTCCAAAATCAAGGAAAACAACACGCAAAAGCACTCAAGTAGGACAAGTCCGGTTGGCGGGGGGGCGGGGATGATCAAGGAATGAAACATCACTTAAAATTGATAAATAAGGCATTGTTTAATATTGTATGAACTAGAAAAATTGTAATAGTTTAATAGCTCCCTGAAAATAATTAAATCTCCCATTTTACATGAAGTTGTTTTTTTAAAATATGTGCTTGCTTATGTTTTTATGTATTTTTTTTAATATATGTTTACACAGAGTGCATTTACCCAAAAATTTTTCAGTGTATTGTCATAGACACAAGCATTTCTCCAAAGCAGGACAAGAAAAAACGAAAAATCATGTTTCTTCATTTGTCAACATTTGCACAAGTGCTGTATTTGAACAAATGCACACACAATAGGTTTCCAAAGTTAATATATGCTTCAGTCTTGCACTTACATTTCAAAAGTTTGTTTCCCAAATTCATAAAGGATAAAAAAATTCTTTTCACAACTCACTTAACATTTTTCAAACAGAAGTTATAAAGCAAATATGCCAACTTGGTACCACGGTGACTAATGCATGCTTGACTTGATTGTTTACAAATACAGAGACTTAACGTGGCTTGAAATGAAAGCAGCTTTGAACAAAAAGAATGTAGGTGATTCTAGACCTCCAAAATTAGAAAAAAACTACAGAATAAAGCTTTTAATTCCTTTAGAAAAATACTAACCTGTTTTCTGAACTAGATGTAGAAGTACTAGATGATGACAATGTATGAGAATTTGACATGCGTGAGACAAACTTCTGGATGGTGTTACGAGATGGAGCTTTGATCCTCGAGCTACGCCTACTGTGATATTTCTGGAACAAACTCTCAACCTAACATCAGAAAAAGATAGCAACAGTCGTATTTATGCTATGAATAGCTTTAATTAAAAGTAATATTACGGAAGCCTAACTACTGCTAAAAAAAGATCTAGTCACCTTCACAATAATGCATCAGCAGTAGCAGCAGCAGCAATTTCAGAAGTCTTACTAATAAACAGATCACAAGAAACACTTTACAACAAAAACTTATTTGCTTATTAAAAATAAACAACAGCTTTAAGTATACACACAATTCTGAAGACCCTAGTTCTGTTTACCTGTCAGCTAATCAGTGAGACAGATAGATTTTCTACTAAAATTTGTATAAGATTTGAATCACTCACTAAACTACAGCTGTCTACTATTCTTTTAGTTATATCTTCTATTTGCAGATATTTCTTTTCTACTTACAGAGCTGTTGAGACCGAATTAAAGATATAATTAAAAACATGTATTTTTGTTGCTTTGAAAAGCAACAGTTTTCCACATTTTTAAGATAATGTCCTAAAGACTTTTACCTGGAATGTATTTTAGGTCTGCCATTAGATCTATTAGATCTAGTAAAAATAGATTACCTCAAAGTTCTTCAGTGTCTTTCTCCAGAGCATTGGGTCTGAGGGTTCAAGCTGGAACACCCGCAGCATAACAAACAGCAGATGAATACAAAATGTCCCACGGCCACAGCTACAAGTCTGAAAAGAAAAGTATATGCTAAGGCTCTACTGAATTCATAATTACATAGATAATTTTTCCACATTTAAGTGCATCATAGAACACATACTATTCCCCTCCTGCCCCCTAAAGTAGTTTATGCAAAATATTTCATATATAGGCATAAATACCTTCTCACATGGCCTTACAGAAAATGTGAATTCCCAAAATATTATTCAAGAATATATATGGAAAAGCAGACAATCATTACACCAGTTTTTAACTGACTTTTTTTCCCCCCTCTCTTTTTTCATTTTTTTAAATCAACTGAAGCTATTGCTACACTTCATACTAGAAGGCATTTATACATATAATCATCGTATATCCATAACTTGACAGCAAACTTAAATGAGATGCTTCTGTTTACTCAAAAGCCTAGATGCTCCCAACACAGCATCACATTAGTACTATCAGTCTACGAAAAGGACCTCACTATGGGTATTAATGAAGTTATCACACCATTAAAGGAATTATGTCATGTGCTTGTCATTTATATATATCCCATGAATAGAGGAAATAAGGTGTTTCAAGGTGAGAAACTAGGAAAATGAAGTGGCCAAATTTTAGCCAAAAATACTTAAGATATATAATTTGGAGCCACTTTTATGAATGAGAAACAAACAGCACGATAGTCATTACTTCCAAACTAGAGTCTTTTTTTTTTTTTAAGAGAAACTTTAGACAAAACTAATATGCTTGCTACAGATTTGACAAAATACAAGCTGATGAGTATATTGCATGAGCACAGATTACAACTTCTAAACATTACTTCATAGAACTGCTATCATGGGTTGGCAACTAACTTGATCTAATTTGGTTGTGAACAGTTTTCCAAGATTAACTATAAATTAATAAAAGCTACAGACAACACAAAAACTTTCTCTACCTGAGGCCCAATAAACACTCTGTATTTATTATCAGGGCTGTCTCCTCCAATTAAGAAAGAGTTGGGTCCTATCTGCTGCAGCAAGTACAGCCTGGCTCGCATAACTTTGTTGACACGACGATTTGTTTCCTCAGGGCTGTACGGAGAGAAGCCATCTGGAGATGGGGCTCGTCGAGGTGGTGTTATTCGTCCACTCTGAAACTACATAAGCAGTTCCATCATATGCATTTTGAGGACAACAGTAAGTTTAATTAGGCCTTATTCCCCGCCCCCCCATGACATAGAATAAGAGAGTTCCTGAAACCTAAAACTACTACAACCTGCTTAGACTACATGGTTTTAAAAGGATTACTTTTCTTCCATGCCCAGAACTCAAGGGCAGGAAAAACTGAAATTTTGTAACCGAAATTTTGTCTGACATTACAACAAAAACAGGAATCTCTTAAATTGTGTCCATTTTCAAGTCTTCATTGGTTGCCTTACCATATTACTACTGAATTAGCAAGTATAATTCAATCGGAAGATGATCATAGACTTGTGACTCAATACAGGAAATTATGATATAAGGTTGTAACGCTAATATATATCATGAATTAAGAAATCTTATGACTACAGTTTACAAAAGGGAATATATGGTCAATGAAGAACAAAAGCTTAAGAAATTCCAAAGAAACAGAGAAAGGATACAGCTTTCTCTCCTTTGCACAATTAAAGCCACTTTCAGCTCAGGATGAGTTTTTTTGTTTTGTTTCCCCATGATCAAAGCTTCTATGGCCCAAACCTTTTATTAAAATTGTCTTCATTTAAATTCTTCACATTTCTAACATTATGAGATGCATTAATGGCTCTGTTGAATTTTAAATCTTCTGCTTTGATTTATATCCACTTTGAATTTTATGTTATGATGCAGGTTCTAATTGACTCACTGTCCATCAGTTAAGTAAAAGCCTTAACTTCTAAGGTTTTTCATGTGAAAGGTTAATGTAAAACAAAGAAAAACAAATCAAGTGAAAAGGGATCAAAGGCTAAATTAGATAATTTGGTAGGTTGTTGTGGTTTTGGTTGTTTGGTTTGTTTTTTTTTTTTAACCTTTCAATTTTTCTTGTCAAGAGGAAAGGAGCTGTGCTGCAGTGCTGTAACTTGTGACATTCATCCCTAGTTCAGAGGAATGGTAGTACATATTTTAATTGATTTTGGAAACCTTGTTTAGAGCAACGGGATAATAAAAGCAATTAGGTCTTATTCTTACTCTAATTGTACTGTGAAGTTGTAGACAAGTCAACTGAAGCTTAATTATGGATAAGCACTTTTATAACAAGCAAACCTGTTAGATACTATTGCTCAAAACATTATACTCTTGACCTTCTTCAATGAAGCCAGTTACTATTGCTCAAAAGGTTCTATTCCAGATCTTCTCAAATGTAATGATAGAGTTTAGCCTTCTAACAATGCACATACCTAAATCTTCCCTAATCTGTACATAAAGATCCGTTCTGGAATAGAGGATCATAAATAGCATACCAGTAACACTTCTCTGCAGGAATCTTAATCCAGCCAACAATCCTATCCCCGATGGAATATACCTGCCTGGAGAATTGACATGCAAAACTATACGAAAAAACCCAAACTACTAGCATCTCTTCATGCAAATCAAGCTAAGAGAATATACATGTCTTCACAACTGAGTATCTGTATTTCTTCATTTATTTCCTAGAATTAAATATCAAAAGCAGGACTAAATTAAAAAGAAAATACACACATCAGAGTAGAGAACAAAATTCCACACATGAGAACATAACATGAGATACGCTCTGCATATCTCACTCAAGTGATACCCTGTCATAACCCCTTTGTATCAGCATCTTGCCCTACGCAGGGACAATTAATTGCCTCTATAAGCAAAAGATTACAGAATATAGCCAAATTAAAAATTACATCACAGCTTGCAACTCACAGGCACTGGAGATATTCTTTTTCTTCTAACACCTGGTGACTCAGATTTAACCGTCCTAGAAGATGATGAAGAGGAGCTACTAGGAGAAGGACTACGTCTTCCTTTCTGTGTAGGTGAAGAAGCAGTGCTTTGTCCTTCAGCTTGAGGTTCTAGAGAGAGTTTGTTCATTTCTGACCCATCTCCTTTCCCAGGGATAGGTTTCACCACCTTGCAGGAATTAAACCATGTGTTAGAATTACAAATTAATCATTTTGCACTAAAGCAAAACAAATTCATCAAAACTTGTTTCGCTAGCATTATATAATTAAGCCATCATCCAGACATCCGAAGTTTGCACATTCGCTAGGTTCTAATATTAACAATCTAATAGGGGGTTACCTTCTTAATGTATACGCAACACAAAAGCAAGAACCTTTTTTCCTGCCCGTTTGTGCCACTTATGTTAGTTGCAGAAGCAACTGATTTGATTCTTGAAGTAGCTCTGTAATTGTCATGCATGATATCTCAAAGGACAGCAGTTCCCCCATTTGGATAGTAGAAACCAGAAGGATTTTTTTCTACAGGCATTGTCCGCTAATTAAGAGCTATAATGTTGGATCCATCTGTTATATACAGTAATATACAGTAAGTATCAGTTGAGAAATAATAGGGTTGATATTGTACAGCACAACACTTGTTGCAAAGTAAAAATTACTTTAAACCTGGAGGCAATGCAGCAAAATTAAGGTGCGCTGCACCCTGTAAGAACCACACCCAGGTTTTCTGCCTGCCATACAAGTAAAACAACTACACCACATCTGGTATCTGAGCTAATCGCTGTGCACAGTGCTGCACTACATGAACAGACACATATGCTCCAGCAGAATGAGTACATACGCTCCTAATACAGTGCTTTGTTGCATGAACACTAAATTTTGACACCGAGGTACGGAGTATTTCGAGACAGCTTTCAGCTGCCTGCCTCTCAGACCAACATAATGCATGAGAAGAGTAAGGCCCCGGGAATCGAATTAAAAGCAGTCACAGCAGGCAGATTCAGTTTTAGTTCTACATTTCTCCATGTCTTAGAGGCTTGACTCAAAGCCGGAAGGAAGGTCCAAAGTAACACTTCAGATTAACAGAGCAGACCTCTCTAAAAAAAGTTCCAGCAGTCGCTTTGATTCAGGCAAAAAATGGAAGGGGCTTTCCCCACTCAGGGCATGGGGACGAAGAGACATCCAGACTCAGTGCCTTTCTACCTGATGATTTGGACTGCATCCACAAGGTCTAATGCTATTTTAACTTGAAGCATTTAACTCATCCAGCTGAAGCTATGCCACTATCCAGAAAGGCATTTCAGTTTCAGCAGGCTACAGGGAGAAAAAGACAATAAGGAGGTTGTGGTCTAGCAGCTAGGCACTGCCTAAACAGAAAACCTGCATTTACACTTGTGATCCAAGCACTGCTCATTTTGCTTTAAGAAGCCACCATATTTAATGTATTGCAAACCTGAGCTTTTCAGAAACCTTTGTTGCTATTGTTATTAAATATACTGCTATCTGATTATGAAATTGAATAGAATACAGAAGAAGTATAAAAAGCAGTGCAGCTTTTTTTAAAATCCTACCAATTACTGTAATGCTTTTTCTTTCCTGGAAGGTCAGAATGCAAATTAATTTGCCTTCGGACAAGTTACAGTTACCAGTTGCTAGTGTCTGCAAGCATTTGAAATGTAAAATGGTAGTAATTGAGAATCTGGAGCATTAAAAGTTGTACTAAAAAACCCAGAAACCTCAAGGGAAGTGGTCTGACCAGGGAAACAATTTCAAGCTATGCAGTAACCAAGATGCATTTAAAGATTTTTAAAGTAAGAATTGTTTTGTGTTATTTGACCCATTGAGGTATTGCTTTTTTTGGTGCACTTGTAAGCATTTTCAATGCTCTTTCTCATGACAGAAAGTTACAACAGAACCTTTCTTCTCTAGACATTCTGCTAGAACATTTCTGCTCTAGAAAAGCTGTCCCCAAACACTTGTTTACTGCATCAGATGATCTTAGCTTTAAATTAGCACTCCCATCAAGTGGTAAATGGGAGTCACATCGATCAGTGCAACTACACCTATAGGTAACTAATGGCTATTAATTGACCAGCATTATACTGAATAGAATTGTAGGTTTGCTTAGTAAGTTTCAGGTTTGATCTGTCCGCAGTTTCTTAAAACTGCTTCCAAGCCATTTATAGATAAGCATTACCCAAAAGGCTAATAGAGTAGTCTGGCATCCAGGGTTTAACAAAGTTGAGACTCGTGTGAAGGAGTTACTCAGCTTTGGGTTTTTTTGGTTCTAGTAAGATTGCAGTTTGTTTTTTCATCTAGCAAAAATTCCATACACTTCTGTTACAATACATAGAAAAAACTTCAACATTTTCAAACTAAACAAAAGCAAAGTCATGAAACCCCTAAGAATCAAGGGAGTACAAAGCACTATAGTGCAGTTTTGCACTCAAGTTTTCACCTAATTAACAGGAGCTACTTTTGTTGTTGACATTAGAGGGCAGTGTTGTCACAGTATTATTTTATACTACACAATGCAGCAGTACAGCTATCTGCCTTTTTCTTAAAAATAAGACTTAATAAATATGTACATTTCAGAAAGTCAGCCACAGTTTCCTGTTAAACAGCTCATAAAAAAATGAACTGGAGGACCATAATTAAGAGTATGCAAACTGTTAAGAGAAACAGCTTTCTGACAGAAAGAAATTTAAGGGATTTTTATTTGTAATAGCTGCTACAGATAGTGCCCTTTCATCAGTGCCACTTACCACAGGGCCTCTCCTGCTTCTTCTTTCCAGCCATTCATGCTTCCAGGCTGGCATACACGTTGCCTTGAGTTTCTCCCTGATCATGCGCTCTTCTGGGCGGTCATCCATCTTCTGCAACCCCCTGAGGGTTTCTTTATTCTCCATGTCACGACTACAGCAAATTAAAACAAACAAACAAACCAACACAAAAAACCAGTCATAAACACAATTAATTTTAGTTAAAGTACGATACCACAGCATTAAACTTTGTGCCATCCTATCCTCCCTCTCCTTGCAACACAGCTGCTAAAACATTACTTCCAACTGACTGCAGCAAGCCTTTTAAGACTTAGGACTAATTTGCTAATCTGCCATTTGCAGCATACCTGTTTTGAGTGTTATTTCTTTAAAATGTGTGTACTGCTTGTAACATTGGACACCCAGTAAAAAGGACCGTCTTGGCAAATATTAAACCAATACAAAAATTACCCTATATGTCATGTCATTCACCAAAGGTTTCACAAGTGTTGTGATGGTTCATGCATTCCTCGGCAATTCAAAGCTTGCAATCTCTACTTTAAAACAATTTACAAAATGAATATAAATGAATGGTGAAAATTTTCCATCTTCATAGGATGCATGAGCATGAAACTATGTATGTAGTGCCTCTTTGTATACATGAACTCTTCCTCAAAAAAGACGACTTATAAACTAATACACAGTAAGTACATTTACACTAAACACAGAAGTCATGAAAGTAAGGCTAGTGGCCTTGAGAGTTGCTTTCTGAGTGACTGATGACTCAAAAGCTCTTCAAGTCATCTATAATTACAGCAAAATTCACAGCAAGTTCGTATCTGTAAAACAAAAGTGTAATTCATCTGGGCTTCTACTTCTTTGACATACAGCAAAAGTAGTTGCTTGTGATTGCTGGCAACAACAAAAAAAGCAAAAAATACTGTCAGACACTGAAAAACAAATATGAACAGTCTGGAAGATTTCCTGATTCCGTTGAGCTATCTGCTAAATCACCAAGAAAACCACATTCTTAAGCAGCAGCACGTGATCCCCACCCATATCCTTGAAGTTGGCCGTCTTTGAAAATAAACAAGCTTGATTAAGCCAACTCTCAGAATGAAATTTTATTTCAAAAATAAAATCACAACTTGAAGTGGAAGATAAGGCTATATAATAATTTAGTTACAACCACTGCTTTCATGCATACAGTCTTCAGCCTCTAAAACATTTAGCTATGCAGTTAAAATTACATTTATATACTGCATGATGGACTACAACACATTCCCTGTAACATTCATTGTAATAAGATGATCTTAAAATTACAATTCCTGTCTTCATTAGCAATATAGTACTAAGGTTCATTTATCACAAAACCCTACTTAGAAAAATGAGAAGTTTTCACTGGTCAGGAGGAGTACTCCTGTTATTTTTTTTCTCTCATTGTAGAGACAAAGGAAACAAAGTATTCCGAGGCAGGAAATAAAGCTTCCTGTTCAGTGCTGAAATGTAATAAGCAGATGGATACTGCAAACAAAATACATTTTCTTTCAAGCAACATCTAAACCTACTGTTAGTAACCGATTTTAGACACTCAGAACTGTGTCTAGCAATTAAAGACTTAAAAGCGTTTATAAATAGAAACACAATCTACCTAAGAATTAATGTTTTTCCAGAGGTTAAGCATTAATGCTTGCTTAACTTCAAAACTAATCCAAGTGACATAAAAATTATTTTTGTCCCAGCATTGAATTCCATACTGTTGCTTTCTAGAAACAGAGACAAAAAACCCTAGTGATAATTCATGAAAAACAAAGATATTAGAGCAGCAGGCAGAGTCCAAATAGAGAATATGCCTAAAAGTTTAAAATAGGGGAAAACCTACTGTGTAAAAAGGGTCAACTTTACATTTTTTCCTCAGTCAAAAAAATCAGTTCAAAGACAAAAATCTTTGCATACGAACAGTACAGCTCCAAAATAATAGAGGTGCAAGTTAAAACTATAGTTACTCTAGTTTTTATATTAGTTATTACATGACATGAACGATCTCAGTTGCATGAGTACGTTGTATACAAGACAGAAAACACTATCCCAGCAGTCAAAGAATGACACAGTATCTCATTTGTTCATATAACCATGATTAACTTCCCAACTGATATAAGAAAAGTCTTTTAGATGCCCTTGGACTTGAATTCATGAACAATGTACTACAACAGTGGAGGCTGCACAATCTGTGCTTGTTCTCTAAAAAGCAGAAGCAACTATCTTCCTCTTATGTGACAGCTAAACTGATCTACTCTCGCCTGCACAAAGACCTCTTGTGCTTTTCCTCCATGCAGGTGGGGAAGACCAACGAGTCTGGAAGCTTTTGCTCAGTAAACCATGGTTATCTTTTTTAAGAATTTAAATATTATGTGTATTTTTATTGAACACAGTTTCTGAAGTGCTCAAGAAAACGTCATATTTTAACTCAAGCTCAGCTACAGTATTTATTAAATATTCTTATACTGTTGGGTCTGTGGAAAAAAAATATTTTCCCTGGGACAGCACAAAGCTCCTGCCTTCTGCAGGACATCCTCCTTTTGTGGCCCTGAACCTGCAGGGCTTTTTTATTATTATTTTTTTTAATCTAAAGTAAACCCCGTCATCTATTCCAGGCAAGCTGAAGTTTTCTTACATGACAATGGCTAGGATGACAGTCTCCATATCACTGTACCTCAGCACTAAATAAAAATAATAGATCCAGAGCGTATTCCACCGAGGACTTGATCCTGCAGGGTACAGAGCATTCTGATCTTCATACAGCAAAACCTATTAATGAGTCAAGGTAAGGATGTACTTAAGTGACTGATAGGTGGTACTTTATTTGAACAGCAGCAACATAGCTAAGGAGGCAGGCCAAAACAAATGCATACCTAAGAACATCCTAGCTTGGACCAGGGCGTCTGACATTTGTCAACAGCCCACTCCTCTGGTTCATCAGGAAGCAAGGATTTTGCTCTTAAATGTTTCAGCTTTTCATGAATCAAGCAAAAAAAGATGCAAGACTTTTTTCCAGATAAATTTTAACTTTTAAACTCCCCCCCCAAGGCAGCATTAAGGATCTTTCAAATTATTTTTATTAGTAGTTTTAAACCAGACATCAGGTCCTGTACTGTTAGTCAAGAAATTCGAAAGAAATGGATCTAAATTGTAATTCTAAAGTACTGAGTAAGTTCAACAGTGTTATGACTAACATTTTTTAATGCATACGCTCAGTGGTCTGCACATTAATAATTGCATTATTCACTTTGGATTATTTGCTTCATGAAGTATAAAACTAAATACAGTAAGATTAACGTACTGCATGGAAACAGTCTACTGCACTATCTTGTGCAATAGAGAAGGCAAAACATTGTCCTTTGTTTCAGTGTCTTAATTTTGAAGACTTGCAAGCAGTAATTGAATAGTTAGATTAACAACTTGTTCTCTATGGATCAGTGATTCCATATTTTATAACAAGGTAAGCAATACACGTTATCTAGCAAACTCTTGTGAAATACACAAGCAAGATTTACTTCTGAATAGCTCAGTGAATTTAATACTAATTCTCTGCAAGTATTTTTCTTACAAAGGGCATATAATGGTATACGAAAGCTGAATCTTAGCTTCAATTCATTTTCCTGTGCTTCTCAATGTTTAGAAACAGTTAGATGTCTTGGCTTCTCTGCTATCTTATTTGGGCAAACAGCTTTATCCAATAGTCACCCTGGACCAGATTTTATTAGCAGCAGGGAAACAGGAAAAAGGCAAGTTCTGAAATAAGAGTCAATTCACCAAGAAAAGGAAAGCTCTGTCTGCTATATCCACAAATTCCCAATCATGAGGAGGAAAAAAGTTACTAGCTGCTGAGTAATTTTTTTTTTTTAAAAAAACACTTGTCTGAAGCAAGTTAGCAAAGGTAACTTGCATACCAACAGTAGTCAAACCATGGGTGACCACAGAAAACATTCATGAACAAAAGTAGTCACACAGCAGCTCTATCAGAACAATCAATGCATTTAACAACAGGTTGTGAGGAGAAGGGCCCAGGGTTTCATGGAAACGCACTGAATGAGAAGGAACGAATATGGGAGAAATCATATATTCTACTCAGTGCAAATGCCATATATGGTAACAATCAATACTAGGGGCAAGCTCAAATGGGATGTACAGAGCTCATTTTGGGAACCTTAAGCAAGAATTAAGAATAGAGGCACCCAGCTACCTGCAACCCAAGCATCAACAGGTCCCGAGAACACTGGGCTAGTCAGCTGGCCTGGCGGCAGGCTAGGAGCAGCACTCAGTCTGGGGTGCAGGCACAAAAGAGTTAGCCATTCCCTGAATTGAGAAGGACAGCTGTTAGTGTTTTAGATAACTTCTTGCCACTAACAGTTCCAGTAGTGCTCACCGTTTCTCTTTTGCCATCAAGTATTTTTAATGATATCAAGATCAGTAAAAAAAAAATAATCAGATCAAGATGGGCAAAGCATGGTCTGTCCTCTGCCAGTCTCCCATTCCTTCTCCTCCTGATGCCACTACTCCTGGCATCTATCATCTAACCATTTGTATCTATCCTATCCTAACAAAGCAAAAGATCAAGATGGGCAAAGCATGGTCTGTCCTCTGCCAGTCTCCCATTCCTTCTCCTCCTGATGCCACTACTCCTGGCATCTATCATCTAACCATTTGTATCTATCCTATCCTAACAAAGCAAAAGATCAGGTATGGCACATTCTATTAAAATGAAAAACTTAACAGGGAACTTTCTCAACCTAGCACTAAATGGCAGCAACTGCCATTTAAAGACAGCATCAAACACACTGCTTCATAGAGACTAATTAATCTGGCTTCCTAAAATAGTTACAGGGATCTTAGTCAAATATTATATAAGTGTGAAATTAAGTTCCATTCTTCGTTAGAGTACCTGACAAACACAAAAGGGAAAACAATAATCATATTTCTTTTTTCTAGCTGCCTCAGCTTCTCCGATACTCTTCATCATCTTCCCCTCAGAATAACGTAGGCTCTCTTCATTTGGCCAACACACCATCCACTGAAGCTCACAAGGAGTATATATTGAGTGGTACTCTACATCCACTCTTTGCCTTTCACCCATATTAAACAATTGCCACTTTCTTATGTCATTTAGATGAACCATTAACAAGCATTCTACCTTAGAAACACCCTTCTATTTACCTCAAATAAGCTTGTATCTTCTACATATATTCTGAAACATACTTATAAACTATAAATACATTTGTATGTAATAAAAATACACAAAAAGCATAAATGGTGCCTAGATGTAATTAAACAGAATGACATCAGGTGACAGCCACTGCATCTTTACATCAAAGCAGTTTTAGAAGCTAAAATATATCCTATTTCTTCCAGCATTTTTCTGTAAAAGGGAAACAAACTTGTACAGAATGTGAAAACATGAAAGAAAAACTATTCTGTTATTTGCCTCTAAAATAAGAACTACTGAGCCTACACCTCTACTAGTTTGGTACTGATCGTTATTTAGTTCCAGTTTGACACACCCCTTGTCTCCTCTCCCTGTAAAGTCATTTTATCAAGCATCTCTCTTGAAGACTAGTATGTCAAAAGGTGCATTTGTCAAAGAGAAATTTCACTGCTAACAGGACAATATTCACAACCAAAGCTCTAACTCCATAGACTGAGCCATCACCTTCAGTGGAACCTCACAGACCCTAGTCAGGAAGGATCATCCCCTGTGATGAAGGCTGAAATCTCCGAAGACGGACATCTAAAGTTACAGAGGTAAATTACCTGCCTGGATTTTCTAGCTCCTATGAAGTCAAATCCACCTACTTGAAATATGTAAAACATTGGTTGGATTGCTTGCTCTGAAGCCACCTAGCCGTACTTTGAGATTTTAGCATTGTTCAGTAGCCACTCAAAATGAGTCCTCCTACAAAACAAGCCAAGAAATACCAGCCTCTATTTGCAACAGATGCTTGCTACAAATCTAATGAAATGGACTTCACTCTTCTGCATGTTTCCTAAGAAGGCTATCAGACATATGAAATAAGTACTACAAAAGCTACTAGGGTTCTGTAATCCTTCCTGCTGTTATGTAGTCTCCCAGTACCAACTCAGATGCTTCAAGGTATAGACATACTGTGGTATTTTCAAGATGTAAAAACAGCAGTTACATTACATGATCTCTCAGACTTTTTACTTTCATGCTAAAGGGTTTGCAGAGGGAATCTGGTATGTTACCTCTATAAAACTGAAAGTTTATGCCATTAGTGAGCAGAATTTCTAGAAATTACAGGAAGTAGACAATTTATATTGATACATGAGACCCAAAGCTGCTAATAATTGTGCAGCTTAATTATTTTCATATACTTATGTGTTTGGACTAATATATCTCAAGTGTGATAATACAGCTTACACAAAAGATTTGTAAGTTTATTACTGTATGACAGACTTCAGTATCCCAACAGAGAAGAGAATCCAGTATGCCCAGTTCATGCTACAGCAACTGAAAAGAATACACAGGTCCTGTCCCCATCCCACTGCAACATACTCCTGGGCCCTGCTCCGAGAACAGCATTAATGTCATTAAAAGACTGGAATATGAGTGTTCACTGACAGTCAACTATGTGATTAGTTCATCTGCACCAAGTTATAGGATCCCAAGCACAGATGTTAGAAAGGCATTTTTTTCCACAAGGTTAGCCCATCAGAGCCCTCCTCTATCTCTTGCTGAAGTATAAGACCAAGTTTTTACTTGGTCATATATCACTTAAGTCAACTCCCCTTTTAACAGAATCAAATTCTTCACTTGTAGTATGCAGTTTAATCTCTTAGGCACCAAACTGAACTTTGGATTCAGATTCTTTAAGCCTAAGATACCCCAGAACAGGAGTATTAGGTGAAATGCAATTGGCTAAGATGTAGAAAGCATCAGGTCAGAACAGATATGGTCCTTGCTGATGTAAAAGTCTGAAGCCATTAACAGAAAAAGAGGATTAGGAGTATGATAAAACCCAAAATAGAAGCCATAAAACAAAGTTCTCATTGCAGATTATTTTTATATGTCCATATATTCGGCATATGAGAACATTCATACTGTTTTGAGTTAATTGTCTGTCCTACTTTTAAAGATGAAATTGCTTATTGCATATTGGATGACTGACAAAGCAGAGTAAAACATCTCCACACATAACGCACAGGATAAAGAGTTTATTAGACAAGTTAACTCCCCTATGCCCAACAGAGAACATCAGATATTTTATAAAAAAAAAATTATACTTCGAATTAGCTTAAGATAATAGGGATAAGCAGATAAAAAACCCATGCATACTACATTCTCTACCTCCAATTAGAATGGTGGAAATAAGATAGCATACAAACAAGTAACTTGGACAGGATGAGCTATGTAGAATTTCAAAAGCTACAACCTATTAAATAATTTCTGGAGGAGTTATACAGGAGAAAGGGAATTCAGACCATTCTGGCATCGTTCAAAACAGTAGAATTATCAGTAGATACCATATGTTCCAAGATTGCTGCTGGAAAGAGAATTTTAAAGTTCTCTCAGCAAAAGATGATCATGAAAATAAACAACGTAAGAAAGCAAATAAAAATTCAAAGGCTTATGAACATTTCTAGCAAAGAAACATAACACACTAAAATTTTTAAGTCTTAATGACTGTTAGGCAGTAAATGGTATGTAAGGCAAATGGAGATCCAAATTTACTCTTTTCAAAACAATTAAGTATTTAAATGATTCTCTGGCCTTACAGAAGGAGAAGAGAGACCCAGAAAGACATTTAACAGGTTTGGTCTTGTTCTTTTCTGAAGAATGATTTGACTGCCATGCTTCTATGATAAAAATCACTATTTCTCACCAAGGTTATATTTGTTTCTTAGTGTGTACTGCTGACAATTATAACAAACTATTATTGTCATCTACTAGTTGCACTAAAGTAGCATTTAGGAGTCATGAAGCAGGACCCTAGCATGCTAATCATCCCAATTTGTTTTTTTACATATCTTGTCTGTGTTTGGTTTTGTTATTTGTATTAATCTTTTTTAAGCTTATGCTCTACTTTGATAAATATAGGGACAAGAGATATGAAAAGAGAAGAAAAAACAATCTGAGTTACAGTGCAAATGAATATCATTAATATGATTTCTTACGATACAGGAATAAAAACTGTACTAAATAAGCAGTAAACTGTGCTGATATCTGTCTTGCTCGCTGGCAGAGACCCATTCAAACCATTGCTGTCCTGTGAAGACACGTGCATACGCTGAGTTTTGCTTCAAAGGCCAAAGAGGACTATAAACATTTCCACATATACTTCTGGCTCAGGCATAAAAAAAGCTTTCATGGGGTACAGAAATAAAGTAAAATTCCTTGCAAGCCTATTTTGAGTAACTGCTAGGTGAAGAAATGCAACCCTATAACAACATATTAGCACCCTTCACCCACTGATCCATAGTGGACAGCATTATTTTCTATCAGCAGAAAGTAACAGGTGAACTGGCTCTCACCATGAAGATCCAGACTTAGGCTCTTCAGTTCCAATGCCCTCACACATATAATGCCCTCACACATATAATGCCCTCACACATATAATGCCCTCACACATATAATGCCCTCACACATATAATGCCCTCACACATATAATGCCCTCACACATATAATGCCCTCACACATATAATGCCCTCACACATATAATGCCCTCACACATATAATGCCCTCACACATATAATGCCCTCACACATATAATGCCCTCACACATATAATGCCCTCACACATATAATGCCCTCACACATATAATGCCCTCACACATATAATGCCCTCACACATATAATGCCCTCACACATATAATGCCCTCACACATATAATGCCCTCACACATATACAGAGTGCTCTGTGCTGTACGGCGAGAGCACTGTCTCCCTGTGCAATAAGGAGACCTTTCGGTGGTATCTGTCAACTAATCTAGCCACAGGCCAAGCATACAGTAACTACACCCACTTTAACAATGGCAGCTACTATTACAAATGTTTATTTTTATAAGATAACAGCAAGCTAGCATGACAAAAAAAAAAATGACAGGAAAAGGCATTCAAAACTTCTGCAAGCATATGGCTAAAAATGGTTCCGGTTTCAGTAACTCCTATTTTGGCTTCCTTAAAATCCATAGTATAGAGAAAATATGTGCAGAAATCTTATCTGATGAGGAGGGGAGTATTTAGCGAGGTAACTTAAAAAAAAAATCAATGTAGTTAGCAAGCAATAAAAAAGAATTCCATAATAACCAAATAGGTCTGTGATAACAAAGCAAGGAAGCCAATTACAGGACAGCAAGTATATGGACTGCTCCTTAACAAAAATATACCATTTTTTCTCATCCTCAGAGTGTTCCCGACTGAGATTTTATTTAAAAACTTTGCTGCATTCTTATCTCACTTGTAACAATGTACTTAAATTTCTGAAGAAGTATGCATTACTATAAATTAAAAACTTAAGTCTTGATACTAATTACCAATTACATACTGTCAGAGTAAAAATGCAGTGAGCTCACATCCCTTTGATATGGGCCTGGATAAAGGAAAAGGGGTATCTTCAGTATTTGCTTAAAAGTTGATGTAAAAATTGCAGACACATTCACATAGCGGTGTGAAAGCATAACACTAGAGAAGCATCACTTTACAAGAGCTTCAGCTTGCAACAGCAACTTGAAGTATGAGGATGTATGAAATAAGAGCTATTGGGTCAGCTGGCTGTAAGTTTTCCTATCTGTGAAACAATCTTAATAAATGGAACAAGCAAATTTATTTTTATCTAGTGATATCTATGTTGTCCTACTAAGTCCAGGTTCATGAAAGAGTAGCAGTATTTGACATAAAGTGCAAAGTCTTAGCTTAAAGAGACCGGTGGTGAATAAAGATGCCTTCGTTACCTTCGAATTGCAGTTAGGACACTGAATTCCAGTGGACTACCACCAACCTTCAGCAGGTTTTGCAGGCCATCAAGCACTCTGTCCTCTCTCCGCTTACTAAAACCACTGCTCAGTACCTACAGCTCTACACGCCAGCTCCCTGCATCCCACTTTGACCACACTAGAGTTCTCCAGACCAATGGCTTCAGTAATCATTACAGGGAAAGTAGTAAGTGAAAAATAAAATAAAAAAAGCAAACCTATACTTCCTGCAAAAAGTCATCAGATAACATTTTTGAATTCAAATCAAGTAAACGCTATGGGGGAGCTGGGGGTGGTGCCTCCACTTCTGCCATTCAGTAGTCTACCAGAAAATGCTTTGGCTACTTCTCATTTCTTGTATTTATTTTTTAAATGAAACAGCAATTTTTGATTCAAGGATAACACTTTTTAGGATTCCCATGCTTGCAGGCTACAAGAAATCTTTTCCTTCCATCAAGATTGTGTAAAGTGGTTGTTTTGCAAAAATTTGTAAAATATCATTGTACTGATCACGTCACTATGTCACTTTGAACACTGAAAGCAATTCTGTGTCTAAGGAAGTACAGAAATATTAAAAGACATGACCAACAGGACAAAATAAACCACACTGTGGAACAACCCCAAATCTACACTGATATTCACCCATCTCCCACTACTGCATTAGTCAAACATTCTGGTATATGTACTTACATGGTAGTTGGAACAAATTTGTCTCTAACATCATGTGGGACTTTGAGGCCACAAAATACATAGAAAATAAGTAGTAATATTTTAAAATAAATAATGAACTCTAGATCATGCCAACTGTATCCATGTTTGGCAGCACGACGAACAACTTCTTACTGCTGTTAAAAACCTCTTTGAAGAGGAATGGAGGAAAGTTTTCCAGAACTGAAGAGTGAATTTTTCACTGTGCTTTCTAATCAGCAGCACAACTGAATAAGAGAGTAATTCCAGTTCATAACTCCATTCTGAGATCTCCTCCCCAAGGTAACTGTATGGCTTTTGGCTGGGAAGGAGTTACAACAGTAACACAAACTTTCATATACTATTGTTATACAAAATCAAAGTAGCTGAATTTACCAATGTCATCTTTTTATTGAGCCAAAAGAATCAGGGAAGGAGGAAAAAAGTTGTGAAAATCATGAAATTTATAAATTGGAATAAGCACAGGCAATCATGGTACACAAGTTTTGTGGACATATAAGGGAGTTCAAAAAACTATAAAAAGTCGAACAATTGAAACTGTCAAAAATCTCAAAAACACTATTTCAAAAATATCAACAGTAGCACTCATGTAGTCTTCTTTATTGTCATGGATAGGTATCATATTAAAGTGACTTGTAAGAAAGCTTTTTCATTTATCCTAGCCCACAAGCACAAAAAAGAAACAACCATGGTCTTAAAAGAGGGAGTAGTCTTACATTGCTGAAGCTACAGAATAAGTATGATTACAAAAGAAAAAGCATTTACTAGCTTATTGAGACAACTGTATTCAACAACATTGATTATAAGATAAGCACAAAAGGTATTTTCAGTGGGATCATGCCAAATATATCTGTAAGATAACTGTCTGGAGCATGGGAATATAGAGATACCTGTATATTTCAGGCAGAAGACACATTTTCAATGACAAAGATCTCTCTCTCTCACATGTTATAGTCCCATAAAAAGGGAACTTAAGAAATGGAATTACAATGATGCACTTAAAATTTGAGTTTGGCTTTCTTTGGGACTTGTTTTAAAATATTTAATACTGATAATCATCAGAGACAGAATAAACAGAATATTTACTACTTTACAAGTGCACAGTGTCAGATCTTTCTTTTGAACTATCTGCCCATTTAAACTTCTTACTTCATCAGAAATTGACTGCCAGCATTCAAGCTAATAGGTTCTGATTTCTTGTATGCTGTTGACCAGTTAAGATATCAGTTACTGTTTAAGACCAGTGATATCAATTTTTCTTCAGTCACATATGACCTACAACTACTCAGATCATCCTTCAGGTAGCTGACAGAATAAGCCTGGGGCTCAACTCAAGCTTTTCAATTAAGATAGTCAAAGCAGAACTGCAAGACAGACTCCCATCGAGGAACCAGCAACAAAGGAAAAATTGGTTAAGAATTGCTATGCAGTTAGTTCATCCATGCTAAAGGTCCCCGAAAGGCATAGATAGGAAGTGGTTATTAACCATTTGTGCAGTACCCTGAAGCATTACTTCAGCTGAGACATCAGCACTCAGTGCAGTCCACAGCTTCAAAGAAAAACACACTAACACACAAGTGTACTTTCACATTTTTAAATTGCTCTCCCACATAGACCAAAGGACAAAGATTGTGTTTGTTCTGCCATAATATACACTAGGCTTTTGTGGACTACTCATGTAAGCTCATCAATGCAATCCTCAAACATCCATCTTCTGTCTACAATTGTGTTCACCCTCTACAAATCAAGTCTGAAATTTAATGGAGCAGTTCTCTGGAATTCTGACACTATCAATAAACTTACAATAAGAAATCTAAAATAACAATAATAGCAAGGCCCCTTCATGAACATTCCCAATATAAGGAAGAATGCTGGGATGCTCCCACATGAAGTTCACAATGCCTAAGTATTCATGTACAGCAATGACAAAGTTTCCTTGCTTCATCCCTGCCTTCCCACCCAAAAGAACTCATTTAAAAACTGATATAAAACAGTCAGGCTATCATGAAGCATTAATGCTTACCTGAGTTTTACAGTGAAGTGAAAGCAGTGTACTGTTTCCCTGAGACCAGAAAAACAGGATGTACTAATGCTTTTATAAAACTAACTTTACTAATAAAAATGAAGGTATACATAAAAGTAAGCTTTATCCAATGTGCCAAAATTAAAATAATTTAGAATATTTTTGATAGGTGAAACAATAACTTAGTTACACATACATGCAAAGAAGTTCACAGTTTTCTCAAACTTCTCATGATAGGTGTTTGAGAAGGTTGTATAAAGAAAAGAAAAACCTCCTATCACCCATCTGGAAGATGACATTTTACTATTACATAAGAGAAGCAAGGCCACATTGAAATTAAAATTACAAGGAATTAAGTTTTCTTTAGGCAGCTTTCTTACTACGCCCAAATTTACAGCAAGGTTTTTAAATGTCTTGATTTGCAGACTTTATTTTTCATTTTAAAACTTAAAACCTTTGTACAAAAAAATTCATATTTTTCATATTCAATTTCATATTCTTATGGAATTTGTGAAATATAACTAATCTATAAACCCTGGAGAAATGTGTAGGCCCCTGGCTCAGGAGTGCCTATTCTAGAACATAAAAACAACAGAGTCAAATATCAACATCCACTTTTTTTTTTTTACGGTGTCTTCCATCACTAAGCAGGACTTGGAGACTAGTATAACTTACGTGGCTGCATTTCATTCATTTGTATTTGACCTTTAAAATTTTTAGCACAGAAGTCTGCTGCCAAAAACATCGGCAACTGCAAGCACTTCCTTGCCCCAAGTGTTATTTTTCTACATTTCTCAGCATGCCTCCCTAAAAAATAACATGCCCAAGTGCTACCATTGTGAAGCCATTTGAAATAAGGGAAAGCCAGATTACAAGTATTTTGCTTATATTCCTCTGCTTCCTAGTTGTCACTACCACCACCACCTGATTAACAAGAACAATAATTATTAGGAGTTAGCGAGTATGGTTCAGGCAGCAGTGGAACTGAAAACATTTTTGCATTTTATTTAAAACAGCTCAAGAGAAACTTCAGTCCTGAATAGCAGAGATTTTACTCAAATTGTCCCTGCAAGCTTTTGTTTTTGTAAAGTGAAGAAGTATCACAGCTTTGATTTTCAGTTTCACATGTATCAGCACTGTCCCTGGATTTTTTTTTTTTTAAAAAAGGTCTTGCAGGGCAAGTTAAAGATATATGGGAAAAGCACGTAAACTGTGTCAGTCCCTGGTATGAGTGTCTCATTTATGAAGGGATCATAAAATGACAGTACTTCATCTTAAACTTCGTTGCTGCCAATACATTAAACATTTTAAAAATCCACACATTAAGCAGAGAGCCCGCTACACAAACCCCTGTGTACAGGACAGTATTTCCATAGCTCTGTCAAGTTTCAAAAGCAAGACAGAACTTTGGATCCTGCTGCAAGCATATCACATGTATCCCTCCCTACAAGGAAAACTTTAACACAAATACTGTTTTAATGCACAGATGTGTTTTACCCATTACCCTTATCTGCCTACATAATTAAGCTTTAATGCTGTCTCCCAACAATGTTGGATTTCAGATAGTTTCAATACAATTAATTCACAATCAACACTGTAATGACAAAAGGTAGGAAAATGTGGTCTTGCTTACAGCCACACTTACCTGCTCTCCTCGAGCAGAACGGTTTTCAGCTTACGACTTAATGTCAGGGCAACCGATGTAACACAAAATTCAGCATTAGGTGGAATGTGCAAACATGCAGTTAGACGAGGAGTCCATGCTACTGTAAAATGCCACCCTTAAATTTAGATCAAGTATTAATGAGAAAATGCAGTACAGTGGTGTGTGACTCATGAAGACTGCTGTGCTCCCCTTTTCAGGGAAGAGGCACAGCTGGAGATGATACATTGTCGGTGTAGAGCTAGCTGCTACATGAAAGCAGCAGATTTCAAACTGAAGCCTCAACTGAAAGCTTTGTTTTCTATGGAGTTCAGTCCAAAATAACTCCTTCCTGATGGCAATTTTTAAATTCAACTTCCTGGAGTTCAACTTATTAAGAAATATTAATGTTAGGCTATTAAGAAAAAAATCCTGTGTAATTCATCTTTTAAAACCTGTCATGCGTAAACACAAGATGCAACATTTTCCCTAGTTAGCTCATTAGAAAACACAAAATCAATTAAATAGAAATGTTGAATTTTAACTCAAAAAAAGGCAAGTAAAGCTGACATTATTATTTTTAATGTTCCAACTAAAGGATGTACTCATACAACAAAAAGGAACTTGGACATGTAAAGTCTACTCTATAGGCCAGAGTTTAACTAGATCAGAAAACAGCAAAATCAGAAGTACTGCCTTTTTTTGCAACATAAATCAGCTCACAGCAGGCCGCAACAAAGTTCTAAAACCTTTCAATCTACTAGTAGTATGTGACAGGTATTAAGTTATTTTAGCATTATCATGTAGTCTTTAAAATAAGCTGAATTGAATCCCAGTGAATGCTATTAAACTGAAGGTCATATAGAACATTTGTAAAACTGGAGGTTCAGAGTGATTATTGAAAAATGTATTCCATGGGACAACACAGAAGAAGTAAAAATTGCAAGTTTTTTTGTTTCTTTACTAAGCAGCTTTCAAAAATTTATGAGGAATGAAAAGTAAAAAGTTAAAACAGTCTTTCAGAGTATTCATCTGAAAGCAAACCCGGTTAAGCAAGACAGCCAAATTTCCTTTCTTATCACTCCCCCATCTGCTATTCCATACCCATTAAAGAGAAGCCAAGTTACTGCTGCTGTGGGTACTTTAAGAGTTTCGGTTTGGTTATGGATCTAATTATCAGCCATAAACATGTAAGTTTTATAGATTAAGACACTTTTAAGCATTAAAAAATACACTGAGTATTTAAAAAATAATAATCAAACAGCAATGAGTCCACAAAATATTTCTATGCGAGTAGGATCTTGAATTTGCTGCTAGAATACTCTTAGATCAAGTACTAACATTAGAACTAGAGTGATAACAAGCCTAGAAACATATTAGGTAATTTAAATGCCTATGCTCTGAATAAACAGCTCTATACACCACTACAGAGGAAGAAGGGGCCAGAAACTATCCTAACTTGGATAGGCAGCCTGTTGAAACAGTTCCATATACCATCTTCCCAGCAGCAATGTCAGTTTGAGGAGTTGCTACTCCCCACCTCGATTATTCATTTCTATTCCTCCCTACTGATGTGGATCTGATTTAAAAAAAACAAACAAACAAACAAAAAAAAAATAAACCCCACCACCAAAACACCACCACCACACATTTTGAAACTTTAAGTTGGAGAGGAGAAAATGGAAAACTGTTGAACTGGATTTCATCTCCAATCCAATTCGTAACATGGTCCTGCAACAATTTCCCAGGAAAACAGAGAGAATGGCATTTCTGATGAACAAACTTCAGTCAGTCTTTTAAGACATAATAGTTAGGTCTTCCATTTTCACAATACAGATGCACAATGATACAGATTTATTCCAGTAGAGAAGATGCCCCACATGCAGCAATGGAATTTACCACACTGGAGACTACAGTTTCATACAACGAAGAAAGTTTTATTATTAAAATGCAGCTGCAGAAGTAGGAACTACAGCCCCCCAAAATCTGAAGTTTGTTCTCCTTCAACCTGAATTTACTCAGCAAAACATCACGGGTTATGACCTGCAGCCATGAGATTAGATGTACTGGAAAGCTTCACACTCTGAAAGCAGTTAATACTACTTTTTTTGTTTTTCTCTTCAAGAGGTTACTCTCAAAAAATAATGACTTCCTTTGTTTCTTATTTATGGTAGGAAGAAAACGCTACATTTTCAGGAGAGAAAGGAGGCATGACAGTATGACTCCAAGAAAAATATAAGAGAGTTTACAGGCAACTGTAGACCCTGCGCATTCACGAGGCTCCCAGCTGCATTATCTGTCACTCCCCAGGATCTCCCCCTAAGAGCATCTTTGTAAGACCAAACCAGAAGTACACGTAGCCCAGTATTCTATGTCACACAGCAACTACCTGTGCACGTTGTGGTAAAACTACAGCAACAACCTCTGAGCAACTTCTCCCCATAGATTCTTCTCCATGTTCACCAGCAATGTGTGGCTTCAGGGAGGAATCAGAGGAGGATGCCTCCGCATGAATTTGCCCAATTGATTTTTGATCTGCTGTATGCTTTCATCTGCTGGTTTGTATGTAGACTGCACTCTAGAAACTGAAGGCATGTCACATGAAATGACCCGAAATTTTTAAAGGAAGTTGAGCTGACCTCAGGGAAAAAGAAAAAATGATGTTTACTCAGCACACCACAATACTAAAAAAAAAAAAAGCAAGATGACAGCTGAAATTACCTGTAGTACAGGAAGTTATGTTAGATACATGTTAGAGGTAAACACACGTTGTTTATTCCAATTCATATGCCACACACATATGCATACAAGTGTAGGTCAGGGAACAAAACCCACTGTTAGGAAACAGATAAATTGAAGGCCTGGGAATACAGTAACTTAAAAAATAATTCCCATAAAGACAAACACACACCCCTTGAGCTCCCCTCTTTCTTTTAAAATCCTGAAGCAAGATTTAAAAAAAGTTGTAATCCTCAAATCTACTCCTGTAAGTAAATCAAAAAGGAGGAGGGTGTTCAAGTACCCTCCTGAGTATTGAGAAAACTAGCTGGTTCACAAAGTACAGGCTTTGCTTGCTTTATTTTTGCTTTGAACAAGTTTATCTTCAGAAGGTCTTTGACTTCTCTAGGTAGAAGACATTACATGTCCTTGATTACATGTCACACTATCAGCATTAACACACAAGAATGATACAAGAAATCCCACTGTTTCAATGTTTAGAAAAAATCTTACACCAGAAATGCCATTATATACAACTGCATTTAAACTACAAAACCCAAATAATTCTCCCAATGCGGAGAACTACAGACTCCAATATATATTACCATGAGTTACACAGGTAGCGTTTCCTAGCAGTGTATGTAATCTGCTACCTTAGCTTTCCTTAAAACACCTCTCTCCCCTTCAGGAAGAGAAATGGATGAGGAAGCAGAGAAATAATATTTCAGGTCAGGATATTCGATATTGCCATAAAATGCTTTATGTATTCAATGAGTAAGTTTCACTCAAATCAAACTGGCAGATGGAAAATCCCAAATGACCTACTTGACCTTTTGGGGAGGGAAAAAGGAGAAACTGCACAACTACGGTTTATGTTAAAATTCTAAAAGAAGCTGTCCGTGCAAGCAGATATTGAAACAGCTCTATCAGTGTTATCCTGTACTTACAGCCCAGAAGAGGAGAGGAAGGCACGCAAGTTCCATTTCATGAAGGCTTTCCCTGGGGTAACTATACTAGCAATGAATTCTTAGAAATAAGGTCTCATTGCACCATGGCTTGTTAAAAAATGACTCTTAAGTCATACCCAAACAAACCAGAAGATGATTATCAATTACTACAAACTATTTAAAAAAAAAAAAGCGTTCAGTTAAATCAGTTTCCTCGCAAACAGTGAAGCTAAAACAGAAACTCTGTGTGTTTGTGTCTTGGAACATGTTCTCGGGGATCTCAGCACTTCTTCCTGCTCTAGGCATTGCAGTTTCTGACCAAGCGTAAAAAGTCTGTAATTTCCTGCTTTGCAAAACTATCAAAATGCCTGTTAAATGTCGAAAAAGTGACAGTCAGACAGGAACAAATTACTTTACATACATGCTGATAGTGTTTCATTAGCACACTGAAAATGGTACCTCAGCTATGAAGGAAAGCTGGCAGCAGAATTAAAGATAAACAAAACTAAAAACAATCTCAAATTCCTGAAGGCATCAACAACAAAAAGGAAATCTCTTCCCAAGGCCTAGACAGAACAAGACCTGACATTAGTCAAGAAAGATGCATTCTCATGCTCTCTTTGAAACTTTTTTGTAAAAGGACAGAAATTTCAATACACACATTAAAGTTATATTTGCCATAACACAGATGGCATGAGGACAGAGACAGTTACTAACGGAAGTTAAAGAAAGCTTCATAAGGACTCCTTCCCTTGCAGAAGTGGGGAATGAAAAAACATTTTGCAGAAGTCAGCTGCATGCTTTCAGTTTCTCTTATTTGGCTAAGAAAAAACCCTTCTCTTTCTTGTTGTAGCATGCAAAAATCTCTGTGAAACTTAGTTCATGGGAGGCAGAAATCTGGAAAACATAAGTTATTTTCAAGTGCTGTTCTAACATCTGAGCACATTTTATGAAGCAATTCCTTTTCTATGGATTGTTACATTGAAAAAAACAAAATGGTTGGACAATGTAGAAATACAGCTGTTTGTTTCAACAATTATAAAAAGGGAAACGTGTGTGACAACAGTCTTACGTGAGTTTTGCACTGAATTGTGAATAGCACAGTACACAGCTGACTCAATTTAAAGTACATAATCATTAAATAAACTTAATAGATATGATCAGCACAGAACTGAGTTTTACTATGCTATATGATCTGTCACAATTCAGCTTCTCCTTAGATGATCTGTTGAAGTAATAAACAATTTACTACACTAGAGCCATTACGAACACAGAGTGTTTTGCTGCAGATCAGGACTTTGCTTGCTTGCACTGCAGAACACACTCACTGGGACCGTTCTTTGCAGTAAGCATTTGGTTACTTTGCGCCAAGTCCACAGCAAACTCACCCTCCACTAAAGGTTCAGCTGCATGATGTAAGCTAAAAAAACCCACAAGGCACTTGTTCCCTGCAATTTATCTCAGCAGACTTTTACAGCAGTATTTTTAAAAGTTCATCTAGGAGCAACAAACTCAGATCTGCCTTTTTTTTTTTTTTAGGGAGAGTTGTTTTACAGTTCACAAAATGCAAATATTTAATAAAATTATTCTCTTTACAGCAAAGAAATCTTGTGTCATTCACATATAATACATCTAGTTGAAAGTGGTACAGTAAAGAAAACATTAGCTAATTTGGGATATGTTACTATGTAAGCAGCAGCTGGCTGTTCCATTTGCAACTTACCAGCTCCAGTTTCACAGTGCTATAGAGAGTGAACTACTTACATATCCGTGAGGATATGGATATCTCTTATCCATAGGACAGCATACCATACTCTCTCCTCAGTCCAGGACCCAACAAGCAGAGAGGTATTCACAACTCTGTAACAGCACTAATTTAAAAGCAGTGTTCTTGTCGAGAAGAAAGCAAAGCATGAAATTTAGCCCATGCACGAGTGCTGCCAACAAAAATTATGATCAATGTGTGAAGCCAGCTAGTTATCCGGAGTTTTTACTGTCGTTTACTCAATTAAAATATCTGTAGTTTTTCTCCCTTATGAAGGGCAGTAGAATTCAGAGGTATGAGAACAATAAGCAAAAATGCCTATGTCTAATTTAACACAATGCACAAGTGCCACTAGTATCGGGGGTAAGGGGGAACAGTTATCCTTGTCTGAATCTTTTTCTGGTTTCATATATTCACCAGTTAGTACAATTATAAGCAAAGAAGATGATATTCCACTGTATACCCCTTCAGTGTTTCACAAATTGATTTGATCATTAAAAGCAAGGCTTCTAGTGTAAAACATACCAAAACATACTGTTAACTTGCCACCAGATCAAAAGATGTTAGAGCTATGTTGGTATTAATGGCAGACCCAAAAATCAATCAAGCAATTCTATCTAAGCAAGCAAGCAAACATTAACACTACCTGGAAGAAAGAAATGCAAAAAAAAAGTCTTGAAACAGTATCAGAGAAAGTTAAAAGAAATCACTCCAATATCCACGCCCCGACACCTCAAAAAAAAAAACGAACAACCCTAACCCAACCTATATATTCTTTCCTTGCACTTTATTCCATGTATTCAAGTATTTCATAACTGTCACTTGTGCCACAGAGGTACATGCCCAAGCTTGCTGGTAAACTCCTTGCTTATTAATAGGCAAATAAATTGAGACTGAAGCACTGTTTTTCCAAGAAGTGCTGAAAATCAGACCTAGCGATGATCCTTTGACATTATTTAGGCATTTTTGTGAACTAATTTATGATATAGGCAGTTATATCATTCTGTCTTAATTACTACACTATTCCTCATTCCCATGAGCTGGAACTGCACTACTCAGCAATATTTCACTTGTTGAAACCAACCTATACAGCAGGCCTGAAAGGCATCCTTACTTCTGCTGGGTCCAAAATTCTCCCAACTGAAATTGACTATGTTGCTGTCTAGGAGCAAGAGGAATCTGCTTCAGTTTTTCCCCTTTCATTTGGAATAAATCATTTCAAAGATTTAAAAAAAGGAATAAATACTAGATTGAATCGGTGGAACAAGTTTAAGTTATAACTTCCATATTTGTTTCCCACTTTTTTTAACCATTTCTCTTTAAAAGTGGCTTCCAGATTTCTCACTTCATAACAAATCCTGCCTGGTGTTTTTATGCCAGTGTATCTAGGACACCTTTCTAACTTGCCTATGAAATGCAATGTAAATGGTTATCTGATGGAAAATTTCATACCAATCTGAAGGTTAAGATTTATGCATCTGCAATGAAAGCAAACAGCATAATTCTACAATTTCTTTTATTTTAAAACCTTAAGAAAATATCCCAGAAATAATAAAACTAAGTGCTTTGCAGGACCTCCTTGGTAGCAGACACTATTCAAAAATACTTCATAAATTTAAGGGGTTTTAAACAACAGTATTATACCTAGACATGGGTGTAATTAAGGAATAATACGCACATTATGTTTGAAAATATGAAAATATGTTTGAAAGCCATCTATGTCATTTCACACCTACATGAACAGCTTTATTTAAATCAGCATCCCTTGGCTGTCTGTGCTTTCAGGAAAAAAGCCAAAATCAGAAACCCACCTCCCAAAATCCAGTACACCTAATTACAGAAATATTTTTTCCTTAACTTTCACCCTACTGTTTAGCACAGTGAAGAACAATGAATGGCAAATACTTGAAACATATGCGTACAACAAAGGCAAACCCAGAATAATAGGCCATAAATGACAATGCTGAACCAGCTCCAGTTTCAGTAAAGCCAAGACTTGTCTTTTTTCCTTTCCACGTCCCACCGTCAGACACAAACCCCTACCAACACAGACTACAAGTTTTGAGGCTGTCTGAGAAACCATTTTGTCTTACAAAAGGTCCAAAAGCCTGATTGTTTGCAAGCGTTGCCATTTCATTTGGGGACTAACCTAGACGAGAGTTCCTCAGTCACTTCACAGCACTAAATTCACTAATTGAGATATTTTCTGCACTGCAGTTTTAACAGGAATTTCTGAAACTAATGTATACATTCCTGCAGCAAGTTTTTACTTCAATTTATTACCAGTTTCTCATGAAGATTCTCCAGTAGTTTTGAACACCACGATGGCCTATAAATAAGAAAGACACTAAGTGAATCTGTGCTTTCAAGCATGTCATAATCTAGTTTCCAGAGCTTTTCCAGTTCATTTTAGTTCAGTGGTCTAAGAGAAGGTCAAACTAACGTTGACTGAATCTTGTATTTCTGCTCAAAACCATCTTATAATTTCTTCATGCAACAACAAATTCTGGTCCATTAAAATGAAGACCTTAAAAAAACCTTATTGGTTTTCGAATTGGTAAATAAAAGCCCGCTAGTCTCTCTTCAAAAACATTTAAAGCACCTCAAGCAAGTTACATATTTTGAGAAAAGTAAAATTTTGCCATTATTATCGGAAGATTCTTAACTACGTCCAACTTCAGATTAATAATGCAAATAACATTTAATATTGTGCACTCAATCCTAAAAAAGTCAGAATAAACCACATCACTTTGAGCAAACTGGCTGATAAATACACTGTTAATTTCTTCCCACTTTCAGCTTCAGAAAAAGAGGGCATTACATTTCTGAAGAGGGTGAAAGACTACCAGTGACTGTTGCTCTGGATTGTTCCCCTCCCCGCCTTCACATTACAGAGCTTCTCAATTCATATGGAAGTATCCATAGGAGCAATTTGGTTTTCTAAACAAAAAAAAAATGCCAAGCCTCCCAAAGCTGTTACCAAATTTAGGCTTCACATTTAAGTAACTAATGCTGTATTTCAGCTGTATTAAAAATCCAACCTTCACTTTCTGCATAAGTAATTCTAATCAAAGAGGGCATTGTAAAGAAAAAAGAACAGAAGATGCATTAATCTCCAGAAAACACATAAATCAAATACCAGGAGAAATTCAGAAATATTAATTGAAATTTAAAAGAAATTTGAGTAACTCATCTGGGGTTTTTTGCATGAACATTCACAGAAAAATATATTAATCTAGAAAGCGGCAATAAAAGACAAGAACGTGTTTTAAAACTCCAATATTAAAAAAACCCCACTGAATAAGGGATGACAGTTACTTTGGAAAAAAGCCTAATCATGAGGAAAATGAGACTACAACGAATGAGAATCTAACTGGATATGAAAAAATGAAGAAGTCGCTACCTAGAAGTTTTGGTATGGTTTGTGATCCTATTCAAGTACCAGCATGTACTTAAGGCACAGGTGAGACCCAACTTACCTAATTGTTTTTTGATTTTTGGATTTGATAAAGCACAACTCATTTCTGTTTGAACTGATTTCTGTAATTCTCTGTACACTCAATTAGGTTAAGGTATCTTCACATTGTAAAAATCTAAACTTGCATAGCTCAAAAGAGTGTCTACCTTTGTGGCTTTATTTTTTTTCTTCCTTCTGAAGCAAGTTATTAGTTGTTCACTCTTTGTACTAGAGTCATTAGCCCAATCTACAATTTTTAAACTGACTTAATTTATTTGCAAGCAGCCACAACTGTGTTACTCAAAATTAAGTGAAATGAAAATGAAGAGCTAATTATCTTGGAAAACACTCATTCTTATTTGGAAAGATCAAATTGTGAAATCTGCCTTATAAAACTTTCCTCCAAAAGTTTCACAGGTATTTTTTCCAGGAACAGTCATAAGTGAAATCTCAATAAGTTGCATGTTGTCCGCACTTCCACAATCTATTTGAGGATTTAAAATCAGAATCCATATAAAAATCAGTAGTAACCTAAAGCAGAGTGGCATTTTTTTAAGCAACACATTTAAAGATAAGAAAAACTAAACACAAACTAGGACTGTGACTTGAAGCAGTAATACCTGCTCTAGTAATGAAATAATCACAAAAATGCAGGAAATAAGAGTGCAAGGTTTCACTGAACAAACTTAAAGGGGAAGTTATCCCCCTTGTTACAGAGGAAATATCTTTCACCCAAAGGAAATCAGTAACAACTGAATCTGAAGTAACTCCCTGAGGTGCTACCAAGAAAGCTTTTACTGATCAGCTGTGCTTCAGCATATGAAAAGATAAAGCAGCAACAAATTAAACAGGTGATTGCCAAGCAGTCTGACCAGTGTGGCAGATGAACTAGTTTATAGTATATTTGTGATCACCCTGCTGTGTTACGACTCCTCTGAATAGACTTTAAACCTTAGTTAAAAACAACTTGTGTTAACGTGACATCTATCTAAGATGTAAGAAATCTATCCTAGAATTTGTCTGATTATTACAAATTCATAATCCAATTTCATTTTCTATACCTTGCTACACAATATAAGTTTTACTTTGGAAGAACGAAAAAAATGGGAAAAAAAATCCACACCTCTTGCAACTCTGGAAGGTGCTCTAATTTAATGGCATTGCCACATATTAAGAGATTACAAAAGGAATCTTATGTCAAATCGATGCACAATCATGTCTTACAAGTTTAACCACCATCACTGAAACACATTTGCAATATGCTGATTTTAAGGTCAATGAAAAGCACACTATTATGAAAGACCTTTACAAGCCCAATGTCTATGAAAAGAGGATATGAAAAGCATTTGCTTTAACACAGAGATAAGTTCCCTATTAAATTCTAATAAAATATTAAAAGATTAAGCAAATATTTGTGATCACTAAAGATGTCAGACTCATTTTCCTTCTTACCATGAGGACCTGTATCACAGTAGCAGCCTCTCAAAAATGGTAACTGTGAAAGCACTCTCACTTCTTTGAACAGGTGTGTAAGTGCTTTTCAAATCACTATGAAACTACACCACACACATAAAAGACCACAAACAAAAACCAGTTTCCATGAAACACTAGTGGAACTATAGCTGGGGGAAAGTCTGTATGTGAAATAAGTTATGTCCTTGTGCCTTACTAATGGACTGTTTATGGAAATACTCTTCTCAACAAGTTAATCTTATACTAGATACTGCAAGTGACCTGGCTGTGAACTAGAAGGTGAAGACTGATGTCACCCACTGAATTAATTGCTACACTAAAATGACAGGCAATCTGTGACTAGGGTGACAGAACCCCAAGTCCACGCAAAAGTCAGAAGGAAGACGCGCCTGTTAAATGGCCTTGGAACAAGGGTGACTTCAGCCTGGACTGCACAGGACCAGTGAAGAGCACACTGTCACGTAATCCTGTCCCGGAAAACTAAAGGCGTTTGTACAGTCAGCTTCAGTCGTATTTCTAACAACAAATACGACATGAACCTTCAGACACAGGACACAAACTGTATCTCTGAACACCGCAGACAGGAAAGGTCAACACTTTCAGAAGACAGCCTTCCCATCTACTTGCTTAATATGCCTGGGTTAAGCATTAGCCAGCCAGCCACGCATCTACACAAAGCCAGAAGCAAGCTGCTGCACAAATATGGAATAGCACAGCTCTCAATCCTTATGTCCTGACTGCCCATTCATAGCTTCTGAAGGACTAATGTAGTTAAACTGAACGAGCTAAACATTTTAAATCCTGTAACTGTAGATTATTTTAGTGACTGCAAGTAAGTATACAGTAACCCAACAAATCCTTATCAAAAGTCACCATGATAAGAACCAGCTACACTAACCACTTCCCTCTGAGGGCCAGCTTTATCCCCTCCCAGTTATAAAAACATGCCATTTATTTGAACATGGAAAGGGAGTAACAGTGCTAGACTCATATTGTCTCATTTCCGATTTCCTTTTAGGTTTCAAAATGCAGACCCTGTCACAATAAGGCTCAGAAATGCAATGAAGCAGACATTGGGCCTTCAGAAGAGAAAGTGAGGTGTTGGGTCCCTAAAGTGAACTTGGGGAGGTGGGAGGGGGAGAGCAAGTTCTACATAGTATTTTTTATTTTCTGAAAGTGATTGTAAAGAAACCCGAGGAAAGACTGGAATAGACTGACTTACTGACAAATGCCAAAACCTTGCCCAATTATAACTACAATGAAAACTTTGACTGCATTTATGCTTACGCACAAATTATTTGTGGTTTCAAGCAAAAAAATAGTTTTAAAAATTTCTTCAGGGCTAAATCCATAGGCCTGCTTTGTGCCTCCACCAAATCATAAATTTATTTGTCATCATGTTTGCTGCACAAGCAAGTCTTTCCCCCAGAGATTAATTGAAAATACTTAATGGAAAAAAGAGCCTGTCCTTCTTAAGGTACCAGCTCCCATAACACAAGCTGTGTTCTCCCCACAGAGGGGAGACAGAGCACAGCTGGTCCGAACTAGTATAACCAGTAGAGCTCTTCTGCACAGATGACAATGCTTCACAGATCCGAAAATGCTGCAATTGCATAAATCAGTCCCCCACCTGTTTTTTGGCTTTGTTCCAATCCAGTTTACCTACTTAGTAGTTGTGCAGATCAGGGAGAGGTGTATTCCTTTTGGCTCTATGATCAGAGAACCTTTAATGTACATTTTGTACCAATGGTACCCGCAGAAGTAAATTCATTCACTAGTCTTTCCCTTACAAACATTAATTGGAAGAGAGATTAATTATTTCCCAATTAGCCAGAAGCAGCAAACTGAGTATTTTTTCAAAACCTTATGGCTCCTTAAGTATAGCTATTTATAGTTAAAAAGGTCCTAGGTATATTAAAGGGGAAAAAAAGGAAAAAAGGAAAAACAATCATATTCTTACTTTTGACAACTTTCACTATTATATCCTTTGAATCGGGGTTTTAATCACGACAGAAACTGACCATTTTTAGATATTTCACAAATCAGCATGGCCTAGGCAGAAGCAACCTAAGAGTGCTAAACATATGTAAATTGAAACATACAGTTATATGCTGAGATTCTGCTAGAACCAGGAGGTCTTGCAGTTTGTAACACATACCTACACTACCAGATCTTGCATCCTTCTTTTTCCCCAAGCTCTGTAGGCACCTGCTGCCTGAAGCATCAGAGATGGTCCAGCTCGCTAACCTTATGAGTCCCATATCAAGTTTTAAGTAGCGGAAAGCCACAAGATGCACAGCGCTCACCTAGTCATTGTGCGTACAACGGATTTTATGCTCGCATTGCTCTGCTGCCAACAGCTTGACAGAGTTGACGAGCAGAAAAGCTTCACTCAGAACCCTGCAAGAGTCACGTGTAACTCCAAGGTGGGCATAGTGGTAATTCAGGTCCTGACTTTCCTCTGAATTGGGATTCATGTTTTTGAATGAAACCCAGATTAGACAGTTTCACCTACTCAGTGGTAAACCTTGCTTTATTTCAGCGTAAGGCACCAATACCACAAATGGGATAGACGCACAAGAAGTGAACACTTGCTCACAAAGAATACCCATAAAGCCTATAAGGCTCCACCATTGCATAATGGTTTTAATCTTGTGAGTGAGCCTCTAGTAAAACCTGTATTTTTATTTAAGTCCCAGTTACTTAGGTCTCAACTACTTATGCATATGCGAATACTTTAAAGACAGTGGAAATATTTATGCATACAGCTAAACTGCTGCCTGCAAAGAAATACTTTTTTAAAAAAATTATTTGTCAATTCAGAAAAAGTCAGGGACCCATTTTGATGAAGCTCCTATGAAACTTTGTCTACGTGGTAGAAGCTGGCTTATTTCCTACTAGTTCCCCTTGCTAGCTCCTTGGCAGTCCACTCTGTGGGCTGAAAGGAAGCCAAAAGCCTAAAAGTTCTGGCTGTGGTCTCCCCTGCAGTCTTGATTTCCAGGGTCTACAAGTGGCCTGCCCTGGCACTGGACCTATATTCCCATTTGCAGTCAATTTTAAAATACAGGAATGTAATTCATACATAGCTGATTTCAAAATACCAAAGCAATTGTCTTTCCCCACTTGGTTTTGCTGGGCATTGTCACTAGTGGCAGAACTGTAAAATACTGCCACAAACACGCGGCTCAGAGCAGGTCAGAACAAGCAAACAGTAGAGCATACTAATTTTCTGCTGAGGTACTAAGGGGAATTATATACTTCAGCATATTTACCAGGACAAGATGGTTTACCGTTGTACCTGAACATGCTGGAACTTAACCGCGTGCTTAAAAGACAAAACTGAAGATACAGTAGCACTGTTCCTCTTACCACAGGTACACATAACTTTCTAAAGAGCTAATCTATACTTCAAAACTTTCAACGTAAATAACAATTTCATGACCAAGTATAATTATACTCCAAACGGGTTTAGAAAGATGAACATTAAACAGTTTCATTAGTTTAATATCATTAATTAGAGAAAACAGGGGAAAGATATGGTTAAAGACAGTACCTTTCTGCAAACTGCCAGAGTTTTCACAAAGGTTTGTGATGTCATTACTAAACTTACATAGAGTATCCCAAGAGCAACAGCCAAGGAAAGTTACTGACACTGATGTATTTGGTACAGACAGTACACGTGTGAATGAGATGTCATCAAGAACTTTCTCACAGACATATTACACAGCAACTTCCAGCTCAAAGCCTTCCAACAATTATTTTCTTCTCCTTCAGAAAGGGAAGTCCAGCTTCCACTTAGAAAAGAAACAGAATTTGTAGGAGAGTTTAGGATTGCAGTCTGCAAACCCTGACTTCTCTTTTTTCACGGACAGAAAAAAGCTTGGCCTGAGAAATTCTTTTGGGCTGAAATGATGAGCACTCCAGGTACAAGGAAACACTTCACATTTGTTTATTTTACTCATCTGCTGCTTTCTAACCCTTCCCCCCATGTTTTTCATTCCCAAGAGAGTCACTTGGGCCCATCTGGCTTTGAAGTACCTATACAAGGAAAAAGCTTTCTTTTTAAGAATTGAATCCTTCACTACCAACAATATAGCTGAAATGAGTGACAGCAGTAACCATTTTGAATGGAGGCATGCTGACCTGCAGCAGAAACCAAAAGCAATGGTCAGGCATGACACCACTGTAACCCACTGCAACAATTCTAAATTGCCCTGTGTCATCTAAGCCAAACTCTTTGCCAATCGTTGATATTTCTCCTCACTCGGCTTCCTGAGGGTATGAGTGTATGTTGGTTTACAATACTGAACACATCTTTACATAAAAGCACCTTACAACTTCGCACAGATGGAAGACATCTTAGTTTAATCCAAAATGTTTTATCACTCCGTTCCCTGACGGGGATTATCTGCCTTCTTCCCACAAAAAAGGCAGCCTGAATGTCAGTCTGCGTATCAATCTTCACAGTGAGAGAAACCAAATAGATCAGTTATCCAGTCTTTTCTGTATCCATTTGGCACAATGCACTTCTAAAATGACGACCCTGAAGACTATCTGCATTGCTCTCCGCCAGAGATCTGCATGGCTTAAGGAGTTTCATTTCATGCCTTCTTGTACACAAGGCCGGGGGGGAAGGGAGCTCCCTCTCCTCCCTCTTCCTGTAATACTGGCTTAAATACAGAGAACAATCTGCATGTCTTCAAGACCTCTTCCCCACGTACCCCTGCTCTTCCTCCCAAGAGCCTCTGGGAGGGATAAGAATCACGCAGTTGCAACTCAGAGTAAATCCTTGTCAGGGGGAGGAACAGGAACTCTCAGTTAATTTTAGGAAGATGTTTGAAGAAGATGTGAACAAGCCTGTGTGGAGCAGAATGTACCTGTGCAGGAGATCCCAGCCTGAACCTTGGAGGTTCAAAGAGAAAGCTACTGCTGCTGGTTACAGTGAGCTTCCCAGAAGCCAGCAGCCACCACTGCAGGGCAGGCAGTGAAGAGCCTGGATGCTTTTGCTGGGCAGTATATAAGAACTCATTTCCACATTTGCCATGGAAAACCTCATAGAAACCCCAGTGCTCCAGCACGTCCTACAGGCTAGGGCACCCAACGTGCCCACAGAGACCAGGAAACCTATGGTATTGAGCTGTTCATCACAAATAACTACAGAATTTACAGTTTAAAACCCAACAAATTAATATCTGTTCTGTATTTAGAGAAGAGCTCATTTTCTGGAACTATATGCAGACATTATTGAAATAACTTTTTTTAGCACTGTTACAGTGAGCTTCCTTGCTAGTCAACTGCAATATATTCTTACATTCAGCAAACAAATCTTTAGTCATAGGCTAGGCATCTGTAGAGGCATTTACTTTAGCGAAATATCAGACATTTCAGATGTATTTTATGGGACCATTTAAGATATTAATTACATATCTGGTGGTAAAGCTGAAACTTGCAACAAGAGAAAAAAAAAATGGAAAGGAATATTAGTATCATACCTGGCAACTCCACAGTCTAAAAACATGGAAGTAGTAAAAAAAAAAAGTGTAAAATATTGATAAACTGAGAAAACTGTCACTGACTACACATGAATTTTCAAAGTACATATTCAGCAACCGGAAGTTAAGGTACTGTCATAATTCAAAGCAATCAGAATATTGTCTTAACCATGACAACAAACACTTGCCTGCTAGAGTGTATTAAGCTGGTAAGCTCTACATGAACTGCAAACTGATTAGATTTTCTTCTTTCAACACTTAAAATATTTACACCAATCCCTTTCACTATCTGAAAGGAACAATCCTGAAGATACAAACATGACAGTCATACGGGACATACAAAAAATTCTCAGGGTATAAGAGGGTATTTGAGAGAAATAACTAGTGAAGTGCAGTGCATATCCCTGGGCCAAAACAAGGAGTGTTAGTTGCATACCTTTGAGGGTTAACGACCAGCTCACAAAAGGACCTGATCATCGTTGCTGACAGCTGAGCAAAGACTCATTTCAGTTTGCTCAAAAGGAAGATGACTGGATGCTCAAGAAGAGGATGGAAAAGAGCTCAGAACACAAGATGTCAGATGTGGTCAGACATCAGTGCGGTCTAGCAGACACAACTCATTTTTCCAGCACTCTACTCCCGCCTTCCAGAGTGACCCTGCGTAAGCTGGAAGGAGCTGCAGTATCAACAGCAGTGTGAAATCTATTGATGAGAAATACTCAGGAAGAATTGAAGCCACCTGGCGTAATAAGTATATTAGCAGCCACTCCACTACAAATTACAATATTAGGACAAGAGAGATGAGAACAAGCAGTATTAGGCTATATTTCCATGGATGATGTGAATACTTTACACTTCAGGGACACAAAATAAATACACGGAGGAAACAAAGGTAGACTGACTTGAATTCCAGTTTAATCTTATAGGAGAGAAAGAGGAATACTCAATGACATTCTGAGTTTAAAGAAAAAAAATTCACTTTTTGCAAACACCTTGAAATCCTTAGTCAACAGATGTTGAGCACTACCAAAAAACTGGACGTTTATGAGCAAAATTGAGAGAAGTGATGGCTCTATCAGCTTTTATCAAGACAATCTGAGAAGTATTTCATCAGTTTCCAGACAGAAGGTAAAAAATGCTCAATTTCCAATGACTCTTAAGTATCAAGTAAACAGAGCTGCTATTTTTTCAGGACATTTTTCAGCCAAGATCCAACAAAACTGATCTTAAGAGAAAAAAAAAAAAACACACACACAAAAACCAAAACACACCACCCCCCCAAAAAAACCAACAACAAACCAAAACCCAACCAAAGCCAAAAAAACCCAAAACCCCACAACCAAGAAACAAACAAAAACCCCAAAACTCCAAACATATCTTATAGAAAAAAACAATCCAGACTATTCACCACCGAGCAGGATTCTCCAGTTCTGCAGCATGGTGAGACAGGAAATCGGAAGCGTCCCGCAGGCAACACACTCAGCCTCCCGGTAAAGATAAAAAGGGAGGGAAGCAACAGAAAGCAACTTTCCATTTAACCACGTTCTCCTAAGTCACCTAGAGACAACTAATGAAGCCCTCTTAAAGGCTTTCTGTCCACTCTGCCTCGAGCAAAAGAATGAACTGTAATTCTAGATTTTTAAGTGAGAGCAGAGCAGATAAAAAGTAAAATAAGACGACCCTTGGGTCTTCTCAGAGAATCCTCCGAGAACACCAAGATAAGCATTACAAACTCAGAACTCAAACCAGATCTGTTCTCTTATCACCACTGCTGCTGAAAACTAGCTTTACAAGTTTGTTTAAAGAACAGCTACATGGCAACGTATAATTTCTATTTTAAACAAGCTTGAGCCAAGTTTCACCAATACTGGAAGCCAGCAAAAGCCAACAGAAGCATTCCCACAGTCACCCCACCCCCAGCGGCTTGTTTCCACTCCCACCTCATCCTCTCTTGCACCAGAATAAACTTTTAGCACAGCTGCAGCGTTACCTTTACTCCAGCTTAAAAGGACAACAAATGCATTAGTACACTAAAAGATCTCATGAAGTTCAAATCCATCATACAGAAGGAAAAACTGACCTTCAAATCTTGTACTCTACACGCTTGACCTTTGGGTAAGGTGCAATTGCACATGCCTACACGCAGGTATTGCAGTGAGCAGTACTTAGACTCCACTGAGTGACAGTGGAGACTGAACCTTTAGTATCACTAAATCCAACGAGACAGAAAGCTCCAGATTAGTTAGTTACAATCTATTTACTTTGCATAGGAACAAAGAAACTGCCATACCAGATCAGACCATTTAAGCAGAACCCTACCACTTGCAATAACTAAGAGTGATAAAAATCAGACACAGTAGAGGGTGACCCTCTTCCAAAAGTACCCTCAAGCCACAGAGCACAGAAGAAGTAGGAAGTGAATTTTCTCTCACAGTAGTATCCAGCTCAAACTGGAAGCAGAAAATTTGGTGGCTTATTTAAGCAGCCAGTTAAAAATATCCAGCATTATGGACTTGGTTAAAACACATAAAATTATACCTTACCTTAGCTAAGAATAGCCAAAGTCAATAATAAGCTATATTTTTTACCTTAGCTACATTCTGACAACATGAACAGGGAAAAAGTTATCATCATTTCAGTAAAAAAAAAAAAAAAAAAAAAAAAAAAAAAAAAAAGCAAGCCTTGGCCACACTGTGCTTTCACTGTACACACTCTCCCTCTGTTCCCACCCCACTGCCCAGTCCAGTGCTCTGTTAAAGCATTCACGCCCTCTTTTGAAAGTCAAAGGTGCTACAAATTGATAAGCAGAGCTAAAACTGACGAGCTTTTACTTGTACACTTGTACATACAGTCAAAACTTCAGTTTCACAGTGTGTTTTTGGTGTGTCTCTAGCAGGTGTGAAACAGCAACTGCAGAAAATACAGTATAATTATCTACAAAGGCTGTCTTGCAGCTGAACATTCTGACAAGTCAGCCATATCTAGCATACACATTTTCAAATTCAAACACTTAATTTTCACACAAGTCACACAGTACATGGTTACTGTATGCAGAAGAGATGAATTGCAGCATTTCCTGCTTTTCATTTTTATAGAAACATGGTTACGGCAGTGTAACTAATCCTGTACTTGGGGATGTAATAAGTCACCTACACCAATTTCAGACACAAATAAACATTACTTAAAGGGTCTGAATGTTTTAAAAGGACACTGTTAAGGTCGCAGAGAAGGAGGTGCATTTTGCCTTCATGGGTTTCCCTCGAGTTACAATAAATCATACTACAGTTATCACTGAACTGACTGTTTGGATTTTTTATATAAACCAATATACTGTCACTATATATATGGGATAAGAGGTCTGAATTGCTTTATGTTGAAGCTGCATTTCCTAGTAAAACAACTCCCCCTTCCTCTTACAGTGATATAAAAAGATAGCTTACAATGTTCACAGCTTTTAGTGAAAATATTTGCTCTACTGCCCTGACAAGCAGAATGCTTGAAAGATTAAAGGAAAAAAGGTAATATTTACATTTAGGACTTAACACCAGAGCCAATTTCCCTTCTCAACTTCGTTCTGAGGCTCATGCAGGTCTCCCAGCATGAACAGAAACAGAAAAAAATCTATGTAAAAAGAAAGTAACTGTAATACCAAAGAGACTGATAGGGGGACTTTGGAGAAAGCACAGTATCTTTTAAATAACATTAGATCCTTACAGGAAAGTACAACTAATCCACATAAACCTCCATATAATACATGATTTTGATTATGTCCTTCAGTTTGCCTCTTAATAAATGTCTGGGCAACAGCTGCATGCACAACTTTAATGTGTAATATGCTGTTACTCACATACAAATTAACCTCCCTCCTTCAGCTAGAACAAGTCAATTAATATTCCAATAAGGGCAGAGAGATGTTTTAAATTCTTGATACGGCCTGACAAAGTAGTACTTTGTCTAACATCTGTTTACTGGTAACACAACATACAGAATTACTGAGATACTCTACATGAGCATTTATAGGATATTTCTGAAGAACAATCACTATTGATGTTGCCAGGTATTTTCAACTGTATTTATGATAAATGCAAAGTAGACTATCTCACTGAAATACTAAAAAGAAAAGTGCTTGGCATTTAGTATTTTCTATGATTTGTTAACATTCCTCATCGAACGTCAGAGAGCATCTAGGAGAAGGGTTTTAACTTGTACACACACTCGAACACTGACTTGTCCAGATGCAGGTACTTAAAAGTAAGCAAAACTGTCCATGTGAAAGGAAAAAATTCCACAGCGGCTCTGTCATTGCTGCTGTGGGACTGACTAGCAAGGATGGATTCAGTGTCTCAGCATCAATGCGACATCTATTGACCTTCCTGAACCTCTAATATCAAGCCTAACTCCCACTTGTTATCACCATGAGACTGAGTTGTTTTAGATGTGTTCTGACACTGATTCTTTATTTTCCTTGAAAGCCGTGAAACCGGTTACAATCATATTACAAGATACTGTATGTTATAATTTCATTACATGATGGAGACAAAGATGGTGCTAAGAGTCATAAAAAGACAAGTTACTTGCTAAAATTCATACATTTCCCCCCCCCTCCAAAACACTTTAGATTTCCCACTAATCCTTCTGTAAGTACAGAGGCATTTCTTATTGTTACAACCACACCGCATCAAGTATTTTTACACTGCCCTAGAAATAGACCAAAATCCATCTGAACTGCTGAGAATTCATATAAACAGGACATTGGTCTAGAAAACAGTTCTTATTACAGTAGTCCCAAGATATGTCCACCTTTAAAAAATATCCTTGAGGTTTAACTGACATAAGACACAACCGAAAAGAATACACAAATCACATGTCCAAACTGGAACTAGATTTCTTATGAGGTTTAAATAATTAGCCAGACAAACTGTAAGGCAGCATTAAAATAGGTCCTCGGATGTCAATACTAAGACCTTAAACTACACCGTCCACATCGTATAAAACCTTACAAGAAATCCATACGAGATGGCTAACTTCACGTCAAAATCACACCATCACCGCTGCAGTGCCTTCCCACACACATACCAGTTAGACCTAGCGAGCGCACGTTAAAGCTGAAACGTGCCCTGAAGTACTTAAACTGCTTCAGCAGGGACACGAGTTCACTTTCATCCCGAATACTTCTACGGACGTCAAACAGGCAGAATAGGGGCAGTTCTATAAAACCTCAAGAAAATGGACTTACTAAATAATACATACGGAAGGCAAACAGGGACTAGAAACAGCAGGGCGCTAAATGAAACCACTGAAATGTATCATCTAGACGAAAACACCACAAAATTACTTCCTCTTGGAAAAAGAGAGAGGACATTTACGTTTGAAAGCCTTTTCTCCCCCTTACTAAGAATTAAAGAAATCAGCTCTGCAGTATCACGATACCGCAAACGGGAATCAGACCTCGCAGAAATGCTTTTTAGAGAAAAGAAAAGAAAAGAAAAGAAAAGGGTTACCCGGTGCCGTGCGGCAGACCGCTAGGACACCGCAGGGAGCGGCCAGGTGCCGGCGAGCCCCGGCGCGGAAGCACGGCCGCCGCCCGGCCCCGGCAGCGCCCGGCCGCGGGCAGAGCCAACGGGCTCCGCTCGCCCCCAGCCCCCGCCACCGGCCCCGACTCGCACTTCAGAGCCCTCCGGGACTCCGGCAGAAGTCGAACACAAGAGCTGCCCCCGCAAACACGCACGCCACCCCCCGCCGCTCGCCTCCCCCGCGGCCCGACCCGCTTCTCCGGCGCCGGCCGCCGGGCCCCGCTGACAGCTGCGGGCGGCCGGCGGGGCGGCCCGGCCCGGCGGCCGCCCCCGCCTCACCCAGGCACCCAGGTGCCCCCGCGCCCCGGGGGAAGGCGGCGGGCGACGGCCGCCCGCCGCGCCCCGGCCCTGCGCTCCGCGGGCAGCTCCCGCCGCCCCCGCATCCGCTGCCGGCCCGCGGCCAGGCGGCGGCCGGGCGCCCGCGGCGGCGGGGAGGGGGGGGGCGGGGCGCCGGAGCCCACCCCGAGCCCTCCCCGCGGGAACAGCCCCGCCGCTGTCACCCGCCACCGCTCGGGGTCGAGCCCTGCCCACCCCCCGCCCCGGCGCCCCCTCACCTCGCCGGGAGGGACGGCTCCATCCTCCGCTCCGCGGCGGGGTCGGTCCCCGCCGGGCTCCCCGCCGGTAGCGGCTCCAGGAGCTCGGCGCAGCGGCTGGGGGAGGCAGCCGGACTGGCGGGGCTGGAGCGCGGCGGCCCGGGCAGGCAGTGGAGCAGCAGCGTCTCGGGGGGCTCCGGCGAGGAGGAAGAGGCGGAGGCGGCGGCGGCGGCCGGGGCGGCGGCGAGGAAGAGGGGCGCCTCGGGCAGCCGGTCCAGCTCCACGCTCCGCACTTTGCGCAGCTGCTTCCGTCTCCAGTCAGAGCGCTGCTCCCGGCAGCCGCCGCCGCCGCCCGCCTCCCGCAGCAGCCCCCCGCCGCTCCCGGCGACGCTCCCCGCCACCGCGCCGCCCTTCGGGCTCCCGCAGGCGGCGGCGGCGGCCGCCTCCGCGCCGCTGCCCGAGGATAATCCCGAGGACGAGGTGCGATTCCCCGCCGCCGCCGCCATTTTCTCTGGCGGGTCACATCGGGCTGCCGAGGACCGGGGGGAGCCCGCACTCCAACCCGCTGCGGAAACAGCGCTGCCTGCGCAAACGGCGTACGGAGCGGGGCGGGAGGCGGGCGCGGATTGGCGGCGGCGAGCGGCGCGGGGCGGGGCGGGGCGGGGCGGGGCGGCCGCCTGTAGGTGCAGCCCCGCCCCGCCCGCCCCCGCGCAGGTGTTGGCGGTGGGAGGGAGCCGCGCCCGCCGCCGCGCGCCGCGCCCGCTCGCCAGGGGCAGGGCCTGGCCGGGGCCCGGCCGCCCGCGGTCGGACGGGACGGGACGGGACGGGACGGGCCGCGCCCGGGAGCCGGCGGAGGCGCCGGCTGGGGAGGGTGTCCCGCCCCCACACGGCTCTTCCCACGTGTGGGGGAGCGGCGGGGGCTCCGGCGGGACCGGGGCGGGGGTCGCGGCCAGCCGCCCCGCTGTGAGGAGCCGCGGCGCGGGGAAGCCCTTCCCGAAACTCGGGCCGGCGGCGGGCGGCGCCGCGCCCCAGTGGCAGCACCGCGCCTGTGTGCCCCCTCTCCCCAGCACCCCACAGCCTCCCCGGGCGACGTCCTCCCCCGGCGCCGGCCGAGGGGCGGGGGGGCGAAGCGCCTGCGGTGCGCTGCTGCGCGGCGGCGAGCCGGAGGGAAGTCGCTGCTGCGCCCCAGCTTACCTGCTCCTTCCTCCCTGGCGTCAGTACGAAACGCAGCACGCATCCCTGCCTGCAGCCTCCGCGCGTCCTTCTCCGGGCTGCCCTCACTTGGCAGGCGCCGCTGCACCCGTCCTCCGATACTTTTCCATGTCTGTAACTACTGAGAAGCGTTCATGTCTCGTCGGAGCACGCCCGTTTCCCTATGTGCGTACGTACGCACATCCAGTTTAGATTACAGCCTGCGACATACACCTACCGCTGCGGCTGTGTCCCAAGGGACTGGGAGAGAGAAGAGAGGCAGGAGACGTCACATGGCCAGAACCCTGGGGAGGTCCAAGTGAAATTTGCTCTTCGCCTAGATTTCCACTCGACCACAATTGGGTGGTTTTGCTTTCAACCTCCCAGCTGCGGAGAGGGACTTAGATTTTTGCGAAAACAGAAGGGCGTACGTTGCTGTCAGAAAGCTGCTGTTTTGCTGCCGTTAAACAAGCCTACCTATTTGAATGCTGATTTAATCTGAGATGAGGAAAGGAAAACTAAATGTCGCTATGCATACCAGGTTGTTTTCAGGATGGTGTGATTTTGGATACAGTAGAAGTCACACAGTTCAAAGCGCTTTTCTTCAGCTGAGTATGTTATGCTTATTTCTCAGAATTTCCTATGTATCCCCCAAGTGTAACATTAACTGAGCATCTGGACAATGATTATTAATATGGTCTCTTTGCTGGGATCACTGCTTTGATCTGAAGCACTAGTTGAGTGAGAAGTACCTCCTAACAGAGTGGATTCTTTCTTGCCTTAAATATGTGATCAGATGCTGACCTAAATGTAGAGTCTTTGCTGAAGGATGTGAGGAGCAGATTAGAAGAGGTCTTTGCTGCTAGACTTGCAAGAGCAAAAGCCCGAGGAGATTGTTTGTACTCCATGTAATTGCAGAATAGTATCAGTATGCACACAGCCTCAAGGTCACACTAAGTGAATCATTTAGGTGGTCTGTCAAGATGCCAAGCTGTGACTACCTTTATGAAGGTTTTTCAGTGAAGGATGCTGTAAAAAAGACAGTTGCATTCATTGTCACCTTGTAAGTAGGGTACCTTTGGGATAAGCAGGTCATCTAAATATCCTCTTGTAATGTACAAATCAGGGATGTACATTTAAAGAGAAATTAATTCTGAATTTCATAAAGATAGTATCTGACACTTATTTAAAGCCTTTACTATAAACTAGGGAGAGTTTTCTGGAAGATTCCTAAACCAAGTCTTATTGTCAAAGGGAGGATGTTACCAAATGCAGAGAAGCACAGAGCAAAGTACGTGCTTTATAGAAGCAGCATGAGATTAGTTGCATGCAAATTCTGAAGCAGATGGTTGAAATGAACTCAAATTATTACCAGTTGTTGGCAGTGTAACCTGCATGTACACAGGATCCTCTAGTCTTCAACGGGAAAAAAACCCAGCAAACTGCATTATTACATCTTTTCGAATATTCCTCTCTGTCATAAAATCACATTCACAGAAAAACAAACAAACAAACAAACAAACAAACAAACAAAAAACAAATGCTTCTGAAGTATTCTAACAGAAAAAGAAAAAACAGCCTTAGGAATTTACTAAACACTTGTCACTTGGAGGAGGAATACAGCTTTGAATAGTAATTGGTTAGGAAAGGATAAAGAGAAGAAAAAGCAAATCGCCAATAAAAATAAACCTAGGAGATAAGAGTGCATGAACACCCTTTTGGTCTGACAGAGTGCTAGGGGATACCTCTCCCAGAATGCCAAGGCTCCAATGAGGCTTAAAGGAGAAGGAAACCTGGGAAATTCAAGAGAAATGTCAGAGTTGCAATGGGGTACAGAGGAATGTGCATGTGTGCTGAGGTGAAAGGCTTTCTGGAAAACAGCTAAGAGCAGGACAAAACGTGAAATCCAGGGACAGTGGGAGGCACCAGTATAAGAAGTAACTAAGCATGGACAAGTGCTGTCACCATGCCTGTTAAGGCACGACTTTGCCTTTTGAGCAAGGCCAGCACTATCAAGGTTTTGAGTTTCTTTGGGATAAGATGGAAAGTGGAAAAACCTCATTATTTAGTCATTAAAGAATACATGGCATGCCTTATAAGGGCTGTTCATCCCCTGATGATTGGCTGAAATCCAACTCTAATAAGTTACATTTTGCCTGTGATACTTCTTGTTTCAAATGGATGTTTCTCCTCTCTGCCTTCACCAGGGCAGCACAGCGGCAAACAGGAAAACACCTGCCATGCCTCACTCCAGAACGCTAGGTAATGCTGTGCCTGTATGCAACATAGCATTTATGCACAATACAGAGGCTCTACTGGAAGTATTGAATTCTGAAATCAGTAATTGAACATGCTGACTGATGTCTGTGTTCTCCTGCAATCTACTCTTAAAAATCCTTTTGCACTTCATCAATGTGAGGTGACCTGATTTTACAAAGCGTAAAACTTACCGAAGAGCTCAGAAAGATACTCAGTTACCTCTTGCACAGATTGTTTCTCAGTCTATCTAAAATACAGCTCTGGAGGGTAACATGAGACTTTTAGCAGTTTTCAGCGGGCCTGTTTCCCCTAAGTCATAAGTAGCAGCACCCAGGGTTTGTTATGAAACAGAAGCCTTTGGCCTCAAATTAGCATCGTGCAACATTTGGAACATCAACTATTGTACACAAAGAAACTTTTGTTTGGGAACACACTTAAGTTTTTGCAAGCCAACGAATTTCCTCATTGCACAAAACCTGTAACAGTGTCATGAATAACCGACAATTTTCAACATGCTAGAGAGAGGAATTTGCTGTGCCCCTGAATACATAACCTAGGCATCATCATCCACAAACAGAATAAATATGAGAGAGAACACAGTCTGTAGCTTCTGGTCTTGACTAAACATGCAAAAAGCGCTCTAATACTGTATACAAGCTAGATTCTCCCAGTCTTGTTCTTCTGTGTAGAAAGACTTATCCCTACCTTGATCTTCCATTAATTTTTTCCATTGTGAGAAAGGGAAAACAAACCTTCTCCTAAGCCATAATCCTTTCCTGTTTACTCCTCTGTGTAATGGAGAAGTCAAGAAACTAAATGAGGACATACATTCTGAGGTCCTTTTCATTCTTGTTTCCTAGGACCTGCTGAAAATCTGCTGGTGTCTCTGCTGAATGTAGAAATGCTTTGCCATCTTGCTGATGCTCAGGTCTTACTTGATAGCGTAACAGGTGTGCCTTTTAGAAGAAATTCCACCTCAGAAAATCAGGATGCCATATCACTTCTCAGGAGAGAGAAAGCCAGGTAAAACCAGAATCTGTTACAGAGAATTGTATGGCCTTAGTTCAGACACTGGGAATGTCTAGTCTCACTGTTATTTGAGTATTTTTCTCACTGGTTTACCTATTAATTTCAGCACTGATTTCCATGGAAAATGTGTTTAAAGATTTCTTCCCTCACATTTCAGTTCACACAGAACTAAACTTCTGTTAAAAATGTATTTTGGATCCACAAAACTTAAGATTACATCTTGACCTAGGTGTCAGACACATTATATAAGAAAAGAGCTGTACTTAAACCTCCTTTTTCTGCCAAAGCACGTAACAACAGTTCTCTGTTTCTTTTTAAGAGCTAACAATGCTGATGTGTCTTCTAACAGCCCTGCACTGTCTAGTCACATTCGTCACAGTTATCAGTTTTCTTCCTGTAGCATCTACTCATGAACAGGGGAACCTTTTGGTCTGTCCACCATATGATCCAAAGCAAAAAGATGATCTGTTCCCGAAGAGTTTGCAATTTAAGTATGAAAGACAGACAAGGAACAGAGCAATCAGCAAGCTAGATTGCAGTCTTTGTACAGCAGAAGTCTATCTGCTGCCTTGATTTTTTCATTACTAGTTTGTACATCTTGCATTAACTACTAAAATCTGTTGAATTTGTGACCTCAGGTAGTCTTTCAATACAATACTTTGATGTCTAATTCGGATATTCTTCCTGGCTCTATTACAGAGGATTTTTCTGACCTCCAATTAGTCACCGTCCTTTCATGGCTCAATTTTTCCCAACTGTAACTGGGTAACAAATACATTTGCCTACCTCAGGCCTGACATAAGGCTGAGGGATTTAATATTATTGAGTTTCCATGTGAAGCCTTGCTCAAAGGAAGTATAGCACTGAAGTGAGCAAGACCTGTTAAACCTCTTCTCGTACATCACTTATGAAAAGCTACCAAAATTATTGCAGCTGTTGGCTTTTTTCTTTTATTCTTCCAGACTACTAAGTTGACAACATAGCTCTCATCCAGATCAGCAGTTAGTCTGTTGTAAGCACCACTATCTGTTCCCTCTCCAGGGGAAAGCAACTGTACCATTTCAGACTCGGGAGACCAGCAATAGCTTAGTTTTCCTTTACCCTACTGCTACCACTGGCTGTTACATCTCTTTCAGCCTAGGCGCTTATTATTCCTTCCATCCTGTGAGGCAAAGGCATGGGGCATAAGCACAGCTGTTAATAAACTGCGGAAGCTTTTCTCCACTGGAAGCTATAGGTTTCAAAATTACAAGGGAGCAGATGCAAGAGTTTCACTCTTATTTTTGTCTCTAAGGACAATATAGCAACCTACTGAAAGGGAGCGTGAAGGGTCAGGATGGAAGAATGACCACTTCCTCACTCCCACCAAAGAGGACCCTGCAGTTATTCTTTTCCTGCTTCTCTGTCATCCTTCTTCTGCCAGCAGCAGAATCATACAGTACCAACAATGAACTGCAGTTACTAGAGGACAGTAACATGACAACAGCATAAACATTCAACCATCAGCAAACATAAAAACAAGGCCAAGTCTTGTTGGTGTGTCTCAGCATGGCTGTGGGTTGCAAACCAACAGTCTCGCGTGATCAGTATAGCCAGCACATACCACACAAACCTTATGAGGATCCCGTAGAAGAGGAGCAGACAAGAGCGACACAATTTGACAGCTACCTCTGAATAACTGCTTCCCTAAATAATCACCAGACGGGCAAGGAACTGGCAAGAACACGCTCCACAGAGTACCCTGTTTGCTTTCTGCAGAGCCAGTGCATGTCTGAATAATCATTTCTGGGTGCAGTAATGGCATCCAGCCTGACACATTCTCTCCCTCCTTTTTATTGCTGTTCATCCCACCCTGCCCCTCTAGTAATACTGCTTTCATTCATGATGGCTAGCAGTGGTGGCATGCTGTTCTTCTTTCTAAATCCAGTGGGCAGACCTGCCAAGGCCCTCAACAGCTGTCAGAGGGAATAAGAAAACTCAGCAGTGACATTACTGCCTAGTTCATCATGTGATCCCTTTATGCCAAGCCTGTCCATTTTCTGGCACCATGGTAGAAGTGAATCAAATAGCTTTTTGCTGTAATGATGGCAGGGAGTCCATAAAATAGTTCTGGGATCTTTTGTGTCCAAACAGTTAGTTCTTTATCATGCCCACCTTTTTAGAAAAGGCCACCTAATTTTTTTCCTAAGCTCTTAAATTTAAGTTATTGCCTCCAGCAATTGTATTAGGTGCAACACTACTTTACTGCTTATGTGCTAGTGACAGTCCCTGAGAATGGTGTTTCCAAAGCCACTTGATCACAGTGTCCCAAGATGTCATCTAAACTAAACATCCTCCAAAGCCAGATGATTTGGACATGAGTAGTAGGCATTTGCCTATCCTGAGACCAAATATTTTCAACACTGTGTTGCTTCAACAGTCTTCTCTTCTGTGCATATGTAAGTAAATAAGAGCCTAGGAGTCATAAAAACATTTCCCAGGGAGTTTCTGGAAAAAGAAAGGTTGCACTGGAGAATTATGAGGAAAGTAGCTTATCAGTCTTAGTATTTGGTTGGTATTAAAACCAAACATCTTACCTTTATATTGTATAAGCAGCTGGCTCTACAAGAAATACAATGAAATAAAATATATCTTTGCAAAAAAATTTTTTTACTTTTCTTGAGATTTGACTTACTGATAAAAAGATATTTCAAAAAATGTTCTGTCTGTTCCACACTATAAACTTAGTTCTTGAATTTGGTTGCTGTTCCTGTGGTTTATTTATCATTCATAGGGCTCTTGCTGCTCTACATCATAGCTTCCTTTGCTACACCCAATTCATTTACATTTTTCATTATGTTTGTAGAGACTAATGAATCTCACCTATCAATAAATCATCAGTAGATAAATCCTCTGCTTTCTGCATGCTTACCTCCCTTCTCTTAGATACTGAAATCACAGAAGATAGATGTTGTATTAGTTGATCATCTTTGACATTTGCAAAGTTAATTTGCATGTAATATGTATATACTATATACATGTATATACTATAAATATATGTGTAACATATATACTCTGCTTCTTTAAGAGATTGGTTTTATATTTTGCAATTTTTCATTTTGATGATTTCACTTCGTCCTGCTGATGTAACCTAAAAACATTCTCAGGGCACAAAACTGAGCTGACTTCACATGCTCTACGTGTTTTCACTATGAAAGGCCTTGAGAGTCAAAGAATGACCTTGACAGATGATGTTTGTGTGGATTTGGGGGAGGGCATTAATTGAACGCTTGCCAAGGTAGGATACATAATTTATTTTGACAGATTGCCTATCTTCCTTGTTCTTTGTTGTTTAAGCCAAAACTTTTCAGATTTTGAACAAAGGCTTGCAAGTCTCAAGAGCATAACTGACCACTTACTGTTGAAGGTATTAACCACGCAAACCACTTCCAGTGAGTTGCATAACTGCTTTTCAAGGACAGTGCCTTAATCAAGTTTATCATGCACGATACTAACAGTGCAAGTCAGATCAGTTGAAAAATACATGTCACTATTTTCTTGAGTTTCATTAACAAATGAACACTACTGACCTGCTGCTTTTAGTCTCCTGTCCTCTAGACACAAGATTTGGAGGTGATTTTATTTACAAATGTTAACACCAATTTCATTGTATTGACTTTCTTAGGTAGTCTCTAACATCTTAATCATAAAGCTGCATGAACTATCTGCTTTATGTTGAAAAGAACAATCTTCCTTTTAATTTCTATCCAAGATAAGAACGTGTATTAACATATCTACATATTAGTCACAGAAGTCTTGAGATTATAACTACTTGATTGCTCTGTTTCATGGGAACAAAGGATCCTTCTCAGGGCAGTAAGGTACATTTCACTCTACAGTAAGAACTACTGCAGGCCCTTTTCTAATAATTTCTTTCACCTTCTGGATCATACCCATGTATACTTGAAGTATGGAGAGATACCAAATATAAAAATAAAATGCAGAGTGAAGAAGCTAAATAAAGAAAATAGGACCTCCTCTTGTTTTTAAGTTCCTAAACCCAAAACTTTCTGAGTTATTCCTAAATTCCTTTGTATATTCTAACTCCCCATGTTTACTATGAATTGTGACAATATGTATTCCTTCTTTCTTGCAGAGAACTCAGATTTATTTGGGTTTAGGTTACTGGAAGCGCTTACACATAATTGCAGCAACATTTTATTTTAAGTATGAGGAAAGCCCAGGTCTCCATGTCAGTTAAGCTACAGGCAGACATTAAACTCATTAAACCCTAAGAAAAGGTACTTTTCTCTTCATATGTTAAAACAGCCTCATGGTTCAGGTTAATCCTTTATTATTTTATCCTGCCAGTTAGATTTTAATAGAGTAGATGATTGCCATTCACTGCATCATTATCAGTACACAGCTCTCTTCTCTCCCTGACTAGCAGAGTCCCTTTCCACATTTGCAAAAATCCTGCCAGATTTTTAAAACTCAACTTTGTTTTTGGGAATCTTCAGTCTCAACAGAATGGTCAGATAAATACTTCTATATCTGTCCACCAGAAGCTTCTCTTTCAGATTTTGAAGGATTTGGGGTATTATATATACTACTATATGAGAGTCTAGATATCAAAGAACATCACAGCTCATCTTTTCACCTTTCTAAATTATCCAATGTTTGAAGGAAGCTGAAGAGCATCAGAAAAGTATCACTTGTGAAAATTATGAAAGAAGAATGTGGCCAATTGGAAATGCCTACAGAAAGACAAAACCCCTGTTTTTTAAACCCAGAATTTTCCCTAATATGAGTGGTCTAAAATAAAACAGGACTGTTTCTCTAACTCATGTGAATATGTGTGTTAATCAGTCAATAAATGCAAAATTCTTTGTACGTAATTTTTTTTCCCCTTAAACTTACCTTTGGTTCTTATTTTTCATTCTAAAACTATTACTAATGACAGCATATTAGAAAGGTATGTAACATAAACTCCTGTCTCCTTCCTCCTTCCCTCTTTTTTTAAAGTACTGAAAGAAGAGAAGCTAAATTCCAATGCATTTTGGTGATGTCATGAAAGCCAAAGTTGTAGCTATAGAAAGAAAAAGTTTCTATTTCCCCTGTCCCCAACAAAGCATGAGATAAATAGCTACTATTTGGAATAATAAAGATTCATATCTGAGACTTAGACTAGCTTTATAAGCCTGTCAATTAATTTGTTTAAAACCATAGCCAAAAGTAGATTTGATGTCAGATACATGTTACAGAACTGTGTAAGGGTGTTTGTAATCTGTGTTGGTACATGGAAAGGCATTCCAACTATCTTATTTTAGTAATTGTACCACACCAAAGACAACAAAAGCTGTCCTGAGATTGAAGTGTATGATGCTTTCAAAGCGGGTTCATTGTGAATATTCGGAAGGTCGTAGGTCCGAATTCCACTAATGTCTTGCATTCTAGTCTTGCTGCAGAAGATGGGAAAGTGTGAATGAAAATTTTGCTAGTAAGCCCAAGCTTACCATATGATTTTCTGAGTATTTTGGCATCCATTGGCCTAGAAGAGGGTATATGGCGGTTCCAAAATTACAGACAAGAGACAAAATCTGTCCACTTCTCCTTTGCGATCTCAGCTAAGATTTTGTAGAGCAGCAGTCATGGTCCGGATGGTTCCACTCTAGCGATGGGGGACAGAGGCTGTTACCATTCCTGATAAGGTCCCTGGGCCCAGTGGAGGCAACATCTTCCTGAAGTCCTGTCTTGCCCAGGCCCAACTTTAAGGGTTCTGGATCTTGCCCCTATGAGAAGTTCAAGTTTAGAAGAACCTCTTAAAAAGTGAAAGGTATTTTTATCTAAATGAGGCAAAGATAAATCAAAATACTGTGTGTCATCCTCCCATATGTCTAATGAAAGGTGTGTGGCATATTGTATTAATATTGATTTGAGGATCTTAAGCAAAGCATTCATTGCAAGGTAAAGTGCTACGGTTACTCACACCTTTAACACTCTAATTCTCTGAATATCCAGACTTTATTTGTATAACAGCAATTCCTAAAGCACAGACAAGTGAAACAACTTACCATCACACAGAAAACTCATGGCCTAAGCTGGAAGTGAAACCAGATGAGACCATCTGCTCTGGTTACTAGGCACAAGCACATCTCCTTGTGGAAAGATAAAGGATTTATCGGGCTTCCATGTCATGGCTTGGGCTTCCTCTTTGCCTTAGCAACAAACGTTTTGAAGAGAGAGATCTAGTGCTTTGTTCAGCGCTTCTTAGTCTAAATGCTGTTGATTGCAGTTAAAATAGTAGGTTGGCTAGATACTGTTTCTCTTGGATTCAAGCATCAAAATACTCTTACCAGAATCCTTATGGACTCATCTAAAGCAGAATATGTTTAACTCTCTTTGCTGCAGACACATGTACTTCTCCCACAAATTAATAGAAAGCCATCCGGGACTGAATTAATTTGTCTAGACCGTTACATTCTACATCACTTATTCCCTCTTCTTGTTACAGTCAAGAAGCCAACATTAATATTTTTAAGCTCTAACAATTTTTTGATAACATGAGTCAGATAAGGGGGTTTGTGGCAGCATCACAGTGAATCAAACAACTTTTTTGCACTTCAAGAACATGCACAATAATTACAACTCCTATCACAAGACACATTGGGCAATGGATACAGTTCAATTTTCCCTAGGTCCAGGTAGCAGAAACCATGACAAAGGGGCTAGGAAGTCTGCAGAATAAAGAGGCTGTGGTGGTCACGCCCTCCTCTTTGCCTGCACTGGGCTCAGCAAAAAGCAAACTGAGCTGGCCAAGAATGAGTTGATTCAGCATGCTCTGCTGAAAAGGCTCTTAAGCTGTTCCAGACAAAACTATGAGGAAGGATGACAGTGACAACACCATCTATCCTTCAGGCTAAGTCCCCCCCGCAAGGCTTTGGACTGCTGCCAAAATGAATCATCTCTACTTTAAAATATACTAGGAAGTCCATGTCTGGCACAGGTTGTTCCTTAGTTCTTTTTAATTGTCTTCCATGGCTGCACGATCTGCTGAAAGTTGCAAGTATGGTTTATATTGCAGCACAGAATAACATGTGGTTGAACTTCAGGTAAAAGGGCTGGATCTTGTTTGGTATTACATTCATTTGTATAGTGTGATCCGAAGTTAAAACAGGAGGAGGTGAAAGCTAGTGAGAACTGGTTGCGACTGAAGTGCTTGCTTCAGAGAATTTTGCTCTGCACTGCCTGAGCTACAAATACATTCCCTTTCGCCTGTACTTATTGCTTCAGGCTTTTTCTTTGGTCTTGTCTGTACTGCAGAAGTTGCAATGATTTAACAGAATCAGTTTCTAAAGGAGCATATTTAAATCAGAGGAATCCTCTTGTATGAAGAATTGGAGCCCCCCTGAGTAATTCCCAGAGATAAGACCTTTTATTTAGTACCAGCAAAAAGTCTCTCATTTAGTCTTTTTCATCAATAGATCTCAAAGCACTTTATAAAGTAGGTCACTGCCGTTTACTCTGTTTTGCAGATGGCGAATAGATGAAATGATTTGCCTACTGTGGGCAAGTAGAAAGTTGGGAATAAAAACCTGTCTGCCCAATTCAGTGTTTCAGCCACAAACCCACATGGGGTTTCCAAGTTTTCCTGCCATGAATGTGCTTTGAGGATCGCATTTGTGCTAACCTTGTAATGATGTGCCAGTGATTTCATGGTAATCATAATCAACTTGAAAAAATACAAAATAATAGGTCTTATTTGGTGTACTTTAAAGAGTTTTTTCTACAATGTTAGCTCCTAACAGAGCCTCCATCTCTTCGAACTTACTTTTTGCCATGCAAAAAATATTGGAAGCATCTGTAAGATGTCTAGAGCCTCTTCTTCCATCAAAGTCAGGCCACAGAAAATTCACTCCAAAGTTATATTCAGATGATAAATAAACCATCTAACAGCCAAAATACAGTGCTATAGCAGAATATAAATCAGCCAAAGTGTGAGCAAGAAGCAATAAAAATGATTGTATTGAAACACCACTCATTTTCCATCCAGCCTTCAGGATGCAGAGATAAGCTTAGCTTACATTTTTAGTAAGGCTGTCCTAACACTGAGCTATCAGGTAGTGGGGCTGCTGGTGGATATTTTTTCTATTAAATGTTCTTCCTCTGTCACTGGAACCTAAGGGATGTAGCAACATCTCCATCCTTGGAGGTTTCTAAGGCTCAGTTAGACAACACCACAACTGACCTGATTTAATGTTGGCAACAGTCTTGCTTTGAGCAGGAGGTTGGACTTGATAATCTCAAGAGAGCCCTTCCAAACAACATTTCAAGAGTCCTGCAATTTTAAACTTGGTGTGAATGCAATGGATTTTACATTTGAAATGTCCTGTAGTATCTGAAAAAAAGCATGAGAATGGATGAGCTCTTGCAGAATTGCCAACTTAGTAAAATTCTTCATCTCAGAATAAAGGAAACACTTCATCTGCTATAGTATGCTGTCTGTTATGGTAAGAGAGGAATTAATCAGGTTTTTATATTAGCTAAGTCTAGTATTATGTATAAGGAGACGCTGAAACCTTTTGTTAATAGGTCACAGTCATTAACCCAGTTTTACAGATGAATAAGAAGGTGAGTTCCTGTTATGAATGATACTTAGTCCTTTTCTGGATTCTAGTATTCATCTTTCCCTTTGCAATAAGAGAGAGAAAATTGCAGATTGGCATAGGTATTGTGATAGGTAACCTTTTTCTTTGTCTTACCTTTTTGCCCAGTACTTCTAAAGGCTCCTAACTTGCAGGATGGATCCAATTATGGGAAAGGTACCACAGTCTCATTTTATTATCAATGCCTTATAGAACTGGGAAGACACTTACCTCTTTTGTCACAGGGAAAAAGCCAAAACAAGAGAAGTACAAACATCCGTGTTATACGCTAGGTAGGACATAGCTAACCTGAAGCTACCATTTTCACATATATGCTGTGCATTACTGCTAATTAGAGCCAGGCAGAAAGAGTTAATGGAACCATTTTCTACCTAGAAGTGTAATCACATCTCAAGCAATGTTCGGCATATAGTTATTTGGCTAAATTTTGTTTGGGTAAAGAAGCCCTTTAAGGATTCTGGTAAGGTCTAAATATCCTGTTCTGCTGTTTTCTAATTATTATTTTTTCTGTGCATTTTAAGTTATTTATTTAATATAAATTGATCATATAGCAGTTAGCCCTGAAATGAAATGTCTTATTAGAACCAAATGTTTGCATTGATTTCAGCTGGATTTTTTCATCTGACTTTTCACTTGGAGTGTTAATTTCAAATTCAAAAGAAAGCCAGATTTTGAAATGAAAAAATCCTTCTGCTGATGGATTCCTGTGCTTATCTCTGTTACTAGTCATGTTCGCAAGATTCTGGAGAGCACTTACAGACAAGTGAAACCTTGCCTTCCTTTAAGTCACTGGGAGTTTTTACTCTGACCTCAGTGGTAACCTTTGGGTAGAAGTATTATTTTTTAAACAAATGAGGTGCTTACATTCAAGGACTTTCTTTGGGGACACCTAAAACATATTGGGTTTCAAACATTTTTATATATCGCTGTACAACTGCAAACAATCTTTGTATACTGCTGAGTTTTCCCAGAGCAGTTGATGATGAACAATTGCCGCAACAACAGTAAAGTAGAATTAGGATGGACATTATCAAAGCTGTCAAAGTAATTTTGCTTAGAGTGAAAGTTAATGGTATTTATTCAGTGTCTCCTGCTAAGCTCATTCACAGAATAGTATCTTACTAGAAGAAATATGCATAAATAAAGACAAAATCAGAAGCTGACAGTATCAACGAAGTACATTGGAGTTCTTGTTAAGCATAGATTCACTGTGGTTATTTTACAACTCTAGAAATCATCACTTCAGATATAGAGAAGTAACAAGATGCTAAGAAGATATATTCAAAGTCCCGGGTTTTTTTTCCTCCATTTTTTTTCTTGTGCTGAAAATTAAAATTACGTACATAGCAACATATATATAGTAGGCATATTTTAAGATGTTAAGTCAAGGGTCCTGCTGATTTTTGTTGCTACAAAAATCATATGTCATCCTTTTATGTAACTGCTCACAATCCCATCAAATGAAGAACAGATGACACGCTCTCAGCTCACGCATCTGACATGACTTGATACATCAAGAAAAAAGGATATGCAATAAATTAAGTGAAGTTTCAAGTTCAATAATTTTTTTTAAAATTCTGAAAAAAATACTTTAAAATACTTTCAGAAGGGAAAAGGATGTGCAGGCTTTGTGACAATGCATATTTAAAGAAGAATGCAATACAAGAAATTAAGATATGCACGTGGAAGGACTTGCTGCGAATAAAAATTTGCAAGAATAGGCCATGGATTTCTAACTGTTCACATTTAACATTTCCTAAAGTGTTGGTGTATGAAGAAAGCTCTTTTGTTGTTTCATTTTAAATTAAATAAACTTATGTTTCTTATTAGTCTCTTTTACTTTAGGTTGGGTTTTTTTTTATATACAGTGATTTTTTTTCACCACATAAAAAGCAGAAAGTTTTGAAAGCATAAACCTCCAAACACTGGCACTGGAGAATATATATATTCTCCTTTTATAGCCTTCTGAATCACAAGCTGTGTCACACTCAAATCCTGCACTCTGATCTGGGTTATCTCTGCGTCCAAACTGGTTTCCCGTTACACATGACTAATCTGTTGGAAGCAGATCTGTTCAAGACATTACCAAACTTCTGAGCCCAGCAGCTTGGTCTCAGCATCCCAAAAGTTTCTGTCCCCACAGTTGTGTCTATTCTGTTTCTTATATGGCTTGTCTAAACTGAAATTGTGCAATGATCTTGCTTAAAAACCCAACAAACTCTGCCAAAAGTGCTGACTCCTGAGGAGACGTGGCATGGCTGAGGCTGGCGACTCAGGACACTGATCCCTACGCATGGACAGCTGAGCTGCTCACAGATCAGCTGCCAAAATACTGCAGATTACAATGTGGCAGTTGCCTTCAAATTTTGCTGTAAACTGCACTGTTTCAGCAGCTTGTTCTTGTATACGTCAGTCACCCCTGCAACTGGGGAGTGGCAAATGAAATTGTCAATAACGACTTTCTTAGCTATCCCAAGGTATGCTTTCCCCCTTGGTGAATTAGAACCTTTTTTAAAGGACAGTCTTTTTGGTTTTTTGCTAGTTTTTGAGTCAGATCATAAGCACATCCAGTTTAAAGAGCAGCCACAGCAACAGCTACTGGCATACTGGCACAACAGAAGAGACAGCAGCTTCTAGCCCGGGAGGCAGAAACAAGAAGCCATCGCTGATAACCTTGAAAACCACATTCTGTTTCAACAGAATCCTGATATACAGCCACACCCCCGCTCTAATATGGCAATTCGGTCCACTTATTGCCGATATACATACACAGTCGTTATCTACAAGGAGATATGCCCTGCTGTCCCCACCCTGATAATGTCACCTTCTGTCAGATGGGCGCTACAAGCATTCTCATCCTCCATGGCAGATCTTCCCAACGCAAACCTTGTTGGTGCCCATGGCACATGTATATGAAGGATGATAGCTGAGGGAGATCCTGGCATGACCAAGTCCCAGCGGAGTTCAGTAAAGAAGTTGGTGGAATGAGGCTTGGGGAACTTGGGATATTTCTGGAGCTCTGTATAGACTTACCCACCCCACCTTGATGTGCTTTCCGGGGAGGGACTGTCCCCCCATGTGTTGACACCCAGCTCTGTCTGCTGTGGCTGTCTGTGGCTGCCACGCTGGGGAAATTTTGATGGGCAGCGTTTGAAAGAAACTGAGGGTAGGGTGTGATGGCATGGAACATGTTAACTAGCCAGGTCCCTTTGCTCTGAAGAGAAATGAGCCAACACAGGCTGGCAAAAGGGCTGTACACAGCCCAGCCTGCCCTGCAACAGAACAGTGGGACACTGAGACATCAACCTCATTTCTGTCTAGTCCACTTCTAAACCTCCTTCTACCCAACCACAATAACCAGTAAACAGAGGTAAGAAACAGAAAGTCTGCTTACATTTTATGAGCCAGTCACATAACAACCATATGTGCAGAGTTTTAATAGTCCAGTGGCAGAGCCTTCAAGATTGGAAGTGTCATTTCTTCTCTAACATCTGAACTATGTAAATAAAGGCCATGACTACAGGCATTTAAATGTAGATTGAAGTCCTACTGACTTGAAGGCATGATGCATAAAAGAATTAATTTATGTGGGACTGGAACATCAAAGACCTTGAAGAAGGCAATACAGATGACTGTCACCACAGCACCATTAATATTTGTGACTTCTAATGTTTCCATCTGTAAATAAAAAGAATGAGAAAACAATCCAGTTTAATGTCTACAGACAAAGAAATCACTGTACCTGTGTGCTTTGGGGCAACAGAGAATCCTCTGCCCATGGCAGCGGCAGGATGCTAAGGGCCAGCACAGCTCACTGCAAAGGATGGACAGGTCCTTGTTATAAACGTACTGATGGCTACAAATGTGCCTATGACACCCTCACCAGCAGCAAAGCACAACATGCTTTCTTTGTCTCTGGGAAGCCATGAGACAAAGGCAGCCACTTGGCAGGCCAGTTACAACAGCCAGAGAATATATGTGTTCCATCAGCACCTCCCCTTCTTTGGAGTTTCAACTTAGTGATATGGTCCCAGTCACCTAAGTCCATGTTCATCACCTGAGCTATCCCGTCTGCCTCCCACGAGGTGACAAAAGCCAAGTGATCTCATCTACTTGCTGAGAAAAAGCTTGAGACATTTGAAGTCGCATCAAGATTTATCAGTTATGCCTCACATCAAGTTATTGAAATTATAGTCAGAGATAAGCCTTAGTCTCATATCTAACTTGATGGCAATAATATTAAAATGTATTTTTGCAGCAATCCCCCTCCTCCCTAGTGTTCCAGCAATATTTAAAAGGAAATGTAAATGGATAGCAATGCCTGTCGCCAAGGCAGACTAGTTTGTCTGTTAGCTCAGCATTGTGAAACTGATGTTGTGAAACAGCAAGTGAAAGAAGCCTAGCCCAAAACACAAAAGGGGTGATTTGTGCTACTAACTTGAGAGAGAAAACTGTCCAGACACTTTAAAAATAAATAATGCACTGGGATCTTTTAACTTATTTCTGTAATTATTTCCAACCGCATACTGATTTCAAATCTTTATACTATACAAAACTGCCAGCAGCGAAACTTGGCAGGGAATTAGCAGCTGAGAAAGACAGAGAAGATGAATCATGATCATATGGATACAACGCTTCACGTACTTAGCATGGAAAGTTGTATATTTTGTAAATGTAGAATAGCCATGCAAAATTTCCGTATTCTTTCAAGTACAATGCATTCAGGTATTATAACAACCTGTAACATGCAAGAGTTCTACCAAAGCTCAAAATTCAAAGATCTGAAAGGGAATATGCATTATAGAGCCCCTTAGAACAATTATTATCTTGTAAGTAATGTGTGAAGGAAGCATCCTGTGTTTAGACAAGCTGAACTGAATTCAGCAAGGATTAAATTGGTTTGAAGGTATGCACGCTCTGGGTCTATACTACTTATAATTAAGCCAGTTTTAAAGCCTACTAAGATCTAAATGATGTGGTGAAACACTCATCAGCTGGGTGCTGTCTCTCTCCCAGAAGTGTAAAATGAAGGCAAAACATGCTTTTAAAAACACATGAGAATGAACCTGCATCTACATATGATACTTTCTTCACTGTATGTAAGAAATTATCAAGGGGGTTGATAATGTATCCTTTACTCACATGAATCACTCAAGACTACCTACTTAGAAAAATCAAGTTCAAAACATGTTTCTAGCATCATATTTCTCTAAAAGAAAATGGAAGATTATTGACACTAGAGCAGTAAGTTTTCTTCTGGTTTCACTTATTTTTATCGTTTAAAGCACTGTAATTTTTATAACCTGTTCAGAAAGTCCATGGAAATATGCCCTCTAACACTTGTAATAAGAGGAGGGAAAAAAAAAATTACAAACATTCCATGCATGGATTTGAATTACTATTTGTTTTCTTCTTTTATAGCTTCACACAGAGGTAGTCAATTAAGTAAACTGTTAGACAAAAGTCAGGGATGGCTGACCATGTCTGAAAATAAAAAGTAAAAGGTATTGGTCATTTTGCAGATGATTAGACTGGGTTAGAATAATTATATCAGTTAGAATAATTTCTAGTTCAGCTCTGGACTAGATCATGGTAGTAATTAAAAAAGACTTCTGTCTGATTTCTAAATGCCAATCTTCTTCCATTTCTTAAGGGCTACATATCCTCATCTCTACTGCTATATAGCTGACAGTCTGCGGCTAAGGAATGATCATGAGAAGAGATCACCTTTCTAAATGAGAGGTCAAGAGACTTCCAGGGCAGGAAAGGATTGCAGCAGTAACGCTGTATTCAGAACTTAGTACTATTGTCATGTAACCTGAGGTGTATTGCTTAGATAAGGGAGCTTCATAGTCGCTCCAACCACAATGACATAGTACTTTTATTAAACCATGAAATAGCTTTATCAGAAAGAGATTTGGAGCCTAATTTAAGTTGTTTATCTTCTGCTAAACCATGTATGACTTTTTGGCATAGCAGGGAAAATTTCAGGCTTAATGCATCTCTTCTCAACTTGTTTCTCATTGTACCAATTACCCCAACAGAAAATTGGGGCAATAATTATCTTCATGTCCAGAAAAACAAAATAATCAAAGAAAGACTTTTTCCCCCCCAGGAAAACACTTGAAAACACTTTATTTTTAAGGCAGTTTGATGCACAAGAAAGTCTTATGTTCAGGGAAAGGAAGTAACAGTTTATATAAGATCAGACTCTTCTTACAGCACATTGCTGCTACACAGCATGTGCTGCTTTGTCTGAACTCTATTGTTAGACCATACTGGCTTCAGCTCTGCTCCTCTATAATATACTGGATACTGTTAGGGGCAGAGGGACAGATTAGGGAATATCTGTCTTCATTACAAAGTTTCGAATAAGATCTGCATTGGAATGAATGCAAAAACATATTCCTATGGCACTTACATTAAAGGCAGAGGAAGGTTAATTTTCCTTAAAAACATGAACTAACACATGGAGATAGACATGGGAGAAGGCAGCGGCGTTTAATCTAAATAAAAGTCTTTTTTATGTTAATGTGATTGTTCAAGGTGAACCATACTTTCCTGGACTCAAAAAGAGAATACAAAGTTCAGAACCTTCCATTTGGCCAAGATGTCTTTAGCAAAATACCAAAGATGGCTTACAAAAAGTTTTATGACTGCCTTATGTTGTTGGAATGGACTAAATTAGCTGGTGCTCATGGTAATACCTGTGCTGGATTGCCTCCTGATGTCCCATTGTTTGGGGAACATTGGATAGGTTACTCGACTGGCCATGAAAGTTGTCATATCGTAGTTACTTAGGAAGTACTTACTACATAGGCACATGCAGAATTTAACATGACTCTGAAAAATCTTTAAGATTGTCTATGAATCAGTTATGCGACTTAGATCACGAGGTCCTGAAGGATTACAGAGCACATTATATCTGGATTTCTTTAACATGATTTGAAGGCTCTCTGGTTAGCTGGAATTTCAGTGCAACAGACTATTTTATCTTTCAGGAACTCCTCACTCTCATCAGGTTGAACCTGCTCTGCTGAAAGCACTGATGAGGACTTTAGATGCACCTGTGCATAGCATGCTTCTAGCAGCTGTGAGCCAAGGGCAACAGAGTCGCTCTTCTGGACTTTAACTTACCTGATGTACATGTGTGACTAAGCATCATTAACCCTTTAGCTGACTTGAAGTAAAACCCTATGCATTTGCGATTCAATATATACAACGAAAAAAAATCTGGCAGCACATTTGAGTATATCTCTTACAAAGTTACACTTCAGATTATATTCTTGCAGGCTTGTGGACCTGAACACTGGAAAATTCGATTCAAGATGTACATGATTATACATTCGTGTGCAACTGTAGATGCAAGGCTGTAGCAAGAGCATCACACATACTTACTAGGACATTGTGCACTGATCACAGAGAAGGTGGTATAGCCCTAAAAACCAGAGGCTTATGCTGAGCTGTAGGATCGCGTGCCTATGCCGTGTTCTGCAGTTCATCTTATTCTGTCCTGACAAGAAGTTACCTCAGGGCCTTCAATGCCCTAAGCCACCCAGGACCAAATCAATACTTAGGGGAGAAAGAAAAGGAGGAGCGTAGATAAAGACAACTTTGAGGTGATAAAATGCCAAGGCAGACAAGCAAAAATACACAACTGGAGACAGAAAGCAGGCAGACCAAAGGTCTGAGTCTTATCTTTTATAAGTGAACACGTGTTATTTCTGCATGGTTTGAATGCACGTACTGTGATCACAAACATATGTTTACAAAATTCAGGGTGCTGTTTGCCTACACTTTGGGGAGCAAATTTGAACACTAATAAAAGAGAGAAGTGATGAAGAAGATATAAAAATGTATCTTATTCACACCTATTGTATATTTACTATTTTCCTTTGATTGATCAGAGGATACAGTTAGAAGTGTTAAACATTTTCTCTTCCAGAATTCAGTAGAAGGATTGATCATCATGTATTGTTTTTAAACTGTGGTAAGAACTTACAGAAAGCCTTTTAAAAATGTAAGTGCTGTCAGAAACTTTTGCTATATGAGCACCATCAGTAAAAGCTGTAAGCACTACAAAACATGCTGTGAACAATCCTTATGATTAATTATAAATGTTTTATTACATGAGAAAACAAAATAATCTAGCGAGGATGTCAAAACATGAAAGGCTTATATGTTTGCACTTTTCACTTAATACCAGCTTCTTTGACAAGAATGATCTACTTAGCTCTTACAGCAGGAAATTTTATAGTCTGAGTATCTCAGGCAGGAATTTCCTCTAATCTCAGTGACCGACTGTGGAAACGTTAGCCACACACTTGGGTTTCTTCAGCCCAGTCCTCTACATCTTTACATTAATTTGGAGACCAATAATGTTATGAGAACCACAGTAGTAATTCTATATTAATAGAAATTATAACTTGTAGCTTTTTTTAAAGATCTGCAAGCTAACCAGCACCACAAAATGTTTCTCTTCAACCAGCCTTGTGTTTCGCTTCTTTGAGATTATTTGTGTGTTATAAAACATGAAACAGAGTTCACAACCCAACAGCCTGACATCTATTTGTATCTCTTGGATTTATGATTTGAGAAAAACTGCCTTTGCAGCTCTCAGATTTTGGACCATTGGCTCCTGGAGTGCTCATTCCCTGCTATATTCCGAGGAATGAGGGATAGCATGGGAACGAGTCAGACCAGAACTGCAAATATGTAACTTCCTCAAAAAAAACCCCAAATGTCTCTTGTTTTACCTGATATTAGAGATTAAGCTGGACCTTTTAGGGGGCCATGCCTGGGACTGACAGGGACCCCTGGCCTCAAGTCAATGATTGGGTCACTGGCAGACGTGACCCAGGGCCACACCTTGAAAAAGAAATGAAATGAGAATCTCATCTGGCATCAGTACAGCTGAACAGATGAACTGCTAGGAAGTGAACAAGTCCTGATAATTATTTATGAGTCAGTCTTGTAATTAGGTAAAAATAGTAGCCTGTAGTCCCCTTAAAAGTCATTTGGGGGAGGCCTGGTTTTGTACATATATGGAATAATTGCAAGGCAAACAAAATGGTATTGAAAGACTTTGTATCCTATGGAAATATAGGTAAATCCCAGGTGAGAGCCTTCTGATGACTCTCTGGTGCTCAGTGGAAGACATTCACAATATTTTTCAGCCATTATCAGCCATAAAAACATTTTTGACTGTCAAACCACTGGCTCCACAGATGGTTTCCAGCACATCCAGGCACTGAACTATTGGCAGCTTTACGACCAGATCAGACCTAGGGAATGAGACTACAAGGCAAGTCATGAAAGCCTATGCAGTCTCTGCCCTCCCTCCCCATGCATATACTGGACTGATTGAGCCCTTCTTTAGTGTCAAATGTGCTGCTGCAGCCTTTCCTGAAGGTAATTGAGGCATATGACTGCCTGACCTCAATTTGATCCATATCTGAAAAGGCCATATGACTTAGCTTTTTCAAATATGTGTTTACATTCACGCATCTAAGTCCATATGTAGCAATTAAATAAGTAGCCTGATTTTTAGAAATTAATTCATTTGATCTTTATATTGCTCACAGTTAGTAGCCCTTAAAATGCATATCTTATAGAAGAGCCTGTTTTTTAAAATAACTCTGTTACAAAAGTCTCTGTATGTGATTATTATTAAAAAGCTAGATGGGATGATCCATAACACGAAAATCCGTGACCAACTTTTGTTAGATTTAAGCCTATAATACCACTTTGATTCAAATATCTTAAAATGTTAATAGGGGCTAGTCTGTTCAGTTCCAGTCCTCACTCAGGCATGTACAACCAGACTGTCATTTGCATTTCTCTGTCCTACAGACAGAAAGCACAAGGTTACATTATTTATAGCTTCCCCTTCTGACCAAGGACATTTAAAACCGAGGTAAGGACAGAATTAGCTAATTCACTCTTAATAAAAACTCCACTCTTGTGTATTTACCTGCATAAAAGCTATCCATTAAAATGCACTTTATTTTCATTAACTGAAAAAATAAGCTTAAAAAAATTAGAAAGCAGAATAAGTGATGAGAGTTTATACTTGTTACCCACCAAGGAACATGGTACCTTCCTTGAACTAGAGTCAGGGCTTCGGTAGGTTTATGGGAGATGACTGTCATTATCTGCTTTATTGTGGTGCCCGAGGGCTGCAGCTGAGATGTGAGTCCCACTGTGCTACCAGAAACAGTGAGGCAATCCCTGCCCCAAAGCATTTTCAATCTTAATTGCAAAGGTACAAGGACTGGGATGGTCTGTGCTCCTCCTGCTAAATCCTTGGCTCCCTGCATCACGGGGTCGTTGAACTGTGTTTCCTTGGGTGTCCTTCACTGTCCAGCTGATTAACAGGACTCTGTGGTCTGGGTGCACCCACTAATGCTTCATGTCTGCAGCCCAGGCTTTCTAGGAGTCTGACCAAGCGAGTGCTTCAGTTCACTGCTTTCTCTCTCCAGGCAAACAATAGCTGACTCACATAGCACATTAAGTGGCTCAAGACATATGTAAATCAAACAACGACTTCTTTCACATTTTTACAAATTTGGGTTCAGCACTCTCAGATCAGGATCTCTACTGACCAAAGAGCTTGGGATCCTTTCTCTCTCACTGACTTTCTCAACACAATTTATCTCCTAAAATGTGCGATCTTTCTAATCTTTTCTTCCTCTAAGAAATTACCTACCTTTCATTATCTTAAATCTTCAGATGATTCATTAAGCTCATCAGCTGTTTTGCTGGTTAGTCACTTCTCCAGAGAAATTCAGATTTAAACTTCATTTGTCTCAGGCCACCTCTTTAAATGAGATATTGTTTTCATGTGAAGAAAGATCTCATAACTGCTCACTTTCCACATATCCACTCAGTACACATCCTAGATCATTTCCACCTGACACGGAAGCCTCTACATCAGGAATGAAGAGAAGCCATCTAGCAGTTCTTTGTCAGAACAAAACCCATCCTTTCACAAGCTGGGCTCACATGAGGACACCTTATTTTACAATAAATAATGTAGCCCATTGCCCTTTTACCTTGGAGCTCTCTATTGCACATTATCATCCTACTAAAATTATCCTAGAAACCCAAACTCCACAGTGACTGCAAGTGACAATGCATCTTTCTGTAATAAATTTAAAGCTATCAAGCTACGTGCTTATGTGTGTGCTCAAAAGCAGAAAAACACTTGGTGATACCTTCCTACAGCCCCGAGGAGGGCTCAAGCTGTAGGGAGAAATTCTGAGACAGTTTCTGTGACAGATTGGTTCCAGCATAAAGCTGGATGGTCCGTGTAGTCACATTTAAACCTGGGGCTATGTTATGGAGCATAGAAGTGTTTTTATGTTGCAACATTTCTTTCAAAATTGCCAATCTGTGATGCCAATTTGTTTCCTCTCTTCTCATTTCTTCACACAAATCTCCAATTTCCATGAGCGGTGTTGTGTTGCAGGGAAATACTTCTAAGGATGAGAATTTATTATATATCTTGCACACAAAAAGAATCAAAACACAATTTTAAGGCTGTCTAAAGAAGCTGAATAGGAAATACTGTTTTCTATTGAAAATGACAGTAAATAACCAAATTCTGTTTCCAAACAGAGCCCAATGGGTGCTTAATAGATGCAGATTTTGGACCGTCAGAAATTATTCATGTCGCTCTTATCCATACCAGGGGTTTAAAAATTTTTTGATGATCCATGTAAGTATCTTTATACAACAAAGTGACTGTATGCTAAAAGTCTTCCAACTTGTTTCATTTCAATTTCTCTAAGCAATGTTGGCACAAATGCTAATGAAAAATGCTAGGAACATGGAGATAGAGGGAAAGGGAAAAAATACATCAAAGTGTAACTTCATATGTTCTCATTAACCAAAAATAACTAAATACTTTAGTAACCAAGCTTGATTACTAATGCTGAAGGCTAGAGGCTCTTCTGTGGAAATTCATTCTAGCAAGAATCTTTTTTTTTTATGATTCACCCTGGGAAGGAACCACAATTTCTCAAAGCTCAGAGGAGCAGGGCATTTGTATGCAAGAAATAAATCTTTACTGAATATTTATGAAAAAAAGAATGCCTACAATGTAGATGCTTCCTGTTCTTCAATAAGAAATAGTATTGGAGTCTAAAATCCCTCAAAAATATGAGATAATGATCCTGGAAGTCTAGTCCTCTAAATACAAAGGAGCAGAGATGCAAACCGTTGCCTTGTTCAAGGCTTTTCCTTGAGTAGGGAATGATTACACATAGGTGATATTTTGGTAATCATCTATGTCATATATCTCTGAGAGAACTTAACATCTTTGTTTTCAGATATGCAGAGGGATGAAACGTAGATAGGATGTTTACAAGATAAAGTTGGAGGAAAAAAAAAGAAGATAGAAGCTGAAATTATTTCCCTTATATTTTAAAAAAGAAACAAATATATTCTAAGATACAGATTGTTCAGTAAGTACGGTCAAATTATACAACACCATTCAGCAAGGTCATAGCTATGTAACCACTGAACATCAGAACTCATGCTAGCTAATACTGAGAATTAAGAAGGACTCTTGTTGGAAATACATCATCTCAGTCCGTGATCACAGGAAATACCAAATTAAGTATTATTAAAGCTGTATAGCAAGTAGCCAAGAAAAACCAAATAATTGTCAGAAGATACCAATATGTCTTTTCTTTGCAACAGCTCAAACAGGGAGGGTACTTGAGCATGCTATTGCTGAAAGAAATATGTTTTCAGTGGTTAAAATCCTAGTAACTAAGGTTCTCACCACAAGACACCATAAAGAACCTGTGGCATTTCCCAGCTCCTGAAGAAGGAACTTCTATAGCAATGTCATAGCTTAGCAGTTACTCTTCCAAAGGGTTTGTGAAAGACAATCCAAACACAAGTACATTAGCAAGTAACCTTTTCTTTTTTCTGAAAAGTGGTTTGCACCCTCTTGCAGATTTTTAGGGCCTTCCAAACAGAAAGAGGTTGAAAAGCATTGCTCCAGCTAATTTCCCACTACATAATTAACATTCTTCTGACTTTAACAATCCCCAATTTCCATAGTGTTTCCTGCTCCCTATCACAATGAACAGTGTTGTGTTGCAGGGAAATGCTTTTAAGGATAAGAGTTTCTTATATATCTTGCATTCAAAAAGAATCAAATCACAACTGAAACAATAATGATCCTGTCAGATTTCAAAGGAATGCACAGATCAGAGCCTCACACAAAGCTCATAAAAGATACTGAAATTGAATGCTAATAGCACAGCCTACCACACTACCAAACTGCTGTGGTTACCAGAGATGTCAGAATTTACAAGCTTAGCCACGAGTACTGATTTTTAAAACAGCTCTTAAGAGCCATCTGGGTCCATACAGAGCACACCAAGATGACTAATACTGAAAATCAAATGGGAAGGGATGTTCTTCATTAAATGAGTGGTGTCCCCTAACTGTAAACAAAGGGTCTGGGTCAGTTAAAAATACATAAGAACCATGATTTTTTTTTTTTTTTTTCTTTCTAGTGAAGGGCTAAGGAGAATCAATAGCAGTCTTTCTGATCTGGTAATGTGAGTTATTCCATTGAGTCACTGGGGCTAGTTGCAGATACTAAACAATGCTTAATAATCTGAGCAAGATGAGACCACTCAGCATCTCATAAGATTTGGCCCTCAGACTCTGTACTTCTGTACATACTCCTGATAACCTTATTAGTCTTGATATAGAGCCATTCCCCAATATTATTTTTAGAACAGAGTGTATTTTCTATTTGATCTATTTAGAGACCCTAATAGTACAACATTGCCTCAAATGCCTCATTATTATAAGCATTCTCCGTTCAACATCTTATAAAGAAAGGAACAGTGTGCTACACAGCCTCCTTTTCATGGATGATGGCAGTGGCTCCTGGACTCCAGGTGAGGTACCTGGCATTTCATTTGGGCAGTAATTGTACACCAGCTGAAGAAAATACCACATGCTGATGCTTTCCATGGGAATTTGGACTGCATTAAGTTTTTGGCAGTGGTATGAGACTATTTTTGGTAGCTTTATTTAAAAGAATCCAGGAAATCAGTTTCATTTTAGTAACTACGTCTATTAATGAAATACAAGGGATTTAACTTTGGTTAGATACCTTGTATGTGAATAGTAAATGGGAAAGCTCTTCAGGAGGTGGCCAGTTTACATCAAGCCTAGCTAGCAGAGTTAGCTTTCCACAGGCAGGCAATCTGTCTGTCTCCATGTAATTAAGGCATTTGTCCTTCAAAAACTGCCAGGTTCTATTCACTTCTTCTGTTTTCCTTGTGACCTTAAACAAGAATATCTTCTTGGGCCCAGAGGTCAGGACACAGGAGTAGCTGTTTATATGAAACACAGAGCAATGGCCCTACAAAGTCTGCTTTCTCTCCTAGGTTTGACCTGTCAGGCTACAGGTCTATCATATCCCTGCCTACTGTTAGACAAGTTACAGGTGGGCTTTTTCTCACTCCCTCATCTTTTCGTATTTTCTAGTCTTTTATGGCAGATCTTTTTATAGGGGAGCTTGCTATCCCCTGTGTTTGCACATCTAAGATCTGTCCACAAGGATGGGCATAAAACAGAGCAGTACTATTGAGAATATCCACAACTGTAATCATAATAACATTACCTTAGGTCTTTATTTCAGGATTAGACAAATGACTTCTCTCTCTGCCATGTGTTTTGCCTCATTTGTGAGAGTGGAGAAAGTCAGTTTAGTCTGCTTATATCCTTTCATACTCTGGGAAAGACTGCCCTGTAATTTACAGTGAGCTGTGTTTAGCTTTGCCTGAGAGTTTTTTTGTCCTTACAGCATTAAAATAGTTTGCCTGAGGTTATGTTTCCTTCTAGGAGAGTTTCTACTAAACCTTTAGTTGGAATTAAAAGCAGACCAGGAGGCATCTTGCACTTCAGTATGTTTATTTCAGAGTATGCTTGCAATTGCTAATACTGATGTGTTACCAAATGAAGACTGAAATGCTGTACAAGAAAGAAAAATGTTGATTACTTACTATAAGAGGGGACAATGCAACAAGTGCCAGTCATGTATCTAGCCAGAATAAATAAATAAATAAGTCTAATTTTAACCTACCCCCATCCCAAAGACTTATCCCCAGGAAGGCATCCTGGGAAACAAGGGTCCTCTATATATATAAAAGGAAGAAAAACACAACCATTTTTATTTAAAAAAAATCAGAAAATATTTTGGTGAATACGTTGAGGCTTTCATATAGCAATTTTTAGTATTTGCTTTTATAGTAGTCTGTTCTAAAATGAAATATGTTTTGTTTACAATGCTGTGGGACATAACACTGTTTTCCTCTTCCCACAAATAAGTAACTAGAACTCACTAAGAGCCATTTTATAGCTACAGCATTTTTAGAGCTGTATGGAGGACTTAACTATGTACCTCACTCCTAGAAGAGGGCCTTCTGACTACTTGTGAATAGCCAGAAAGCTGAAGAATTTGGAAAAAAAAAAAAAAAAGTTCTTTCTGTCTCTTCCATTTTCATAGACTTTGGTTGAATATGTTGCTTAGATGCACCAGGGAATCCAGGTAAGTGCTATGCAAGGTCATGTTAAAATGTATCCAAGCTATCCAGAGGCTAGATTTGCAAGCAGCTCTCAGGTGTTGCAGTAAGTAGTTTCAGTGTATGAATAACATTAGTGCACTCACTGCTCCAGAGTTGGCCTGGGTTCTTCCCAAGGGACAAGCAGTCACCCAAAAGGAAACCTGCGAAGGTCAGCATGCTGTATTTGTGAGTCTGTAGGGGGAAAAGCTGGGGAGCATTGCTTCTAGCATAAGTTATCTGCTGGGAAGTAGTGTCTTCCCTCTGAAGCTTATTATCTGAAGGCATCTAAACCAGCCACTTCCTTTCGCCTTCTCTGTCTTTCTCTGTTTTCCAAATTTCACCCCACTGCCAAGACGTGACAGCCAGCTGTAGGCTGCTTACATGAGAGATTTCAGTTCAAATCCTCTCACTGGCTAATTCAGGTGGATAACCTGACCTTCCATTTTCCATGTCCTAGTTTGGCACGCTGACCATGGCTGGTGGATCCCTCTGAACTACACCATTTTGCATAGCAAACAAAATGTTCCCTTTGGAGTGGGACCCTAATGCCAGTGCATGTCATCATGCCATGGTTATAACCATTCAGACCTTGATCAAGGTCTCAGCTGTGAAACAATGTGGCTTTGTAGCAGGGTGCTGGTGGGAGGTGAGGTGTCCAGAGAGGTTCGGGTTTGTGTGTCTGCATGGAGGCGGTGAAAGGTAGATGTGGATGCAAAGCAGCAGTGGTAGGCTGTGATCAGCTCCCTGCCCGTCATAAGGAGACAATAGTATTTCTGCACCTCAGAGATTCATGTACTGTGATGTGCACTTCAGGGAAGGTACTCGTCTTTATTTGTGCAGAGTTCCCACAAAGTTGTACATGTGTTTACCTAAATAATAGTAAAATACCTCTTCTCAGCAGCTGATCTTCAAGTACCACAAGGAAACATCATCTACCTGGACTTGTGCAAAGCATTTGACACTGTCCCACATGACGTCCTTGTCTCTACATTGGAGAGGCATGGATTTGATGGATGGACAACTCAGTGGATAAGAAATTGGCTGGATGGTCACAGTCAAAGAGTTGTGGTCAATGGCTCGATGTGCAAGTGGAGACCAGTGATGAGTGGCATTCCTCAGGGGTTAGTATTGGGACCGGTGCTGTTTAACATCTTTGTTGGTGATGTGGACAGTGGGATTGAGTGCACCCTCAGCAAGTTTGCCAATGACACGAAGCTATATGGTGTGGTCAACATGCTGGAGGAAAGGGATGCCATCCAGAGGGACCTTGACAGGCTTGAGAGGTGGGCCTGTGTGAACCTCATGAAGTTCAACAAGGCCAAGTGCAAGGGCCTGCACATGGGTTGGGGCAATCCCAAACACAAATATAGGCTGGGTGGAGAATGGATTGAGAGCAACCCTGAGGAGAAGGACGTGGGGGTGTTGGTTGATGAGAAGCTCAAAATGACCTGGCAATGTGCACTTGCAGCCCAGAAAGCCAACCGTATCCTGGTTGATCCGTCAAAAGAAGAGTGGCTAGCAGGTCGAGGGAGGTGATTCTCCCCCTCTACTCTGCTCTCATGAGACCCCACCTGGAGTACGGCATTCAGCTCTGGGGCCCCCAACATAAGAAGGTCATGGACCTGTTGGAGTGAGTCCAGAAGAGGGCCACAAAGATGATCAGAGGGATGGAACACCTCTCCTATGAAGACAGGCTGAGAGAGCTGGGGGTTGTTCAGCCTGGAGAAGAGAAGGCTCCGCAGAGACCTTATAGCAGCATTCCAGTACCTGAAGGGGGCCTACAAGAAAGATGGAGGGGGACTTTTTACAAGGGCGCGTAGTGATAGGACAATGGGTAATGGCTTTAAACGGCAATAGAGTAGCTTTAGATTAGATATAAGGAAGGAATTCTTCACTATGAGGGTGGTGAGGCACTGGAACAGGTTGCCCACAGAAGCTGTGGATACCCCATCCCTAGAAGTGTTCAAGGCCAGGCTGGATGGGGCTTTGAGCAACCTGGTCTAGTGGAAAGTGTCCCTGGCCATGGCAGGAGGGTTGGAACTAGATGATTTTTAAGGTCCTTTCCAACCCAAACCGTTCTATGATTGTACGAAACATCCCTAGCCCTATTTCAGAGATGGTGAAACTAAAGTCTGGGGAGGTAAAGGGCTTTGTGTGAGGTGACCCAGCCAGCTCCTGGCCAAATTAGCTGTGAAGAAAGCTTAAGTTTCTTGAGTTGCATCCCACTGCTAGGCTGTGTAAAAGGTGAATTAACGTGGCAGGGTTTAGCCTGTCACAAAAGACTTGATCTCAGACAGTGAGACCAGAGCTGGTTCTGGTGATGTTCTTGTGATGTTTCTTTCAGTCTTCAAGCTGAGCACTGCACAGAAGGGAAGCTGCTGAAGACTTCCACAATGTTAATTCTCCTATTTCTTAAAAAGAGGCATTTAGCTGCATGGGAACCATTTGTGCAGCATTTTGAGGTGTGTTGCGTATCACTCGTAGTACACTGCTCACATTTTGGCTATCTCTGTTCTGTATGGGCAACTCAGGCCTGATTCTTTCCCCATTGATTTCAAGGAAAGTTGAAGTCAAGAAGGTTTTATATCATTAGAAGCAGTATTCCCATGTAGACCGGAGGAGGAAATATCACACAGCATGGAACTGGGTTGTAGTAAGAGAAAAGATTGCCTAAGTTATGGCAATGAGGATATTAATTCTTGCAGATAAACATATGCCAGGCAAAATCCCGGGGAAATTTGTGGAGTGGGGCTGCCCGTTCCAAAGCATGGTCTGACACATGCTCAACAACAGAGCATAACCAATTGCACACAAACTCCTCTACTGAGTGAAGGTGCATATCAGGGGCCAGATATTCATCAGCGAATTCCTTCCACATGGCGCTGGAGAAATATTATAGGTCAGTGGAGCCATTGCAAGTCAGCATACATAGGTGATATATGTTCCCATCTACTGAGATGCACATGTGAAAACATGAAACATGAAAGTGAAATATGCACTTAGCACTACTGACATGTTTGTGAGAATAATTGGTGTTACCAAATACAGGAAAATATCTTCTGTGCAGTATCAACTCAGTGGCCCAAAGGCTGGGCTGTCAGCCAAGATCCTAAACAAAAGTAATGTGTCAAGATGCACGTACTATTGATTGGAGCCAAAAGCTGCAGCTTCTTTTAAGGACTACGTGTCTGCACAAGCTGTGTGGCATGAGTACAGGTATCTGTCATGTCAGTACAATGTGACAAGTAAAACTGTGTCCTCTCAAATATCTAAACACACTGGAAGAGCTTGCCCTCAAAAATGTGAATGTTCTCAAGTCTGCAACAGTTATTTGTTCTCTGTCACTGGTGCCTGTTGGACAGAATTCACCAAAATCCAGGTAGATATAATGATTTCCTCAACGTGTTTCCATTAAGAACCCATTCCAATATAATGACTTCCAGAGCAGTGACCGTTTACAGTACTCTGTGTAAAGATGTATTGCTTGATGCTTACATATACTCTTTTGCAGTCATCATATTTTCTGTTCTCCCTATGCAGTGGGCCAAATTTTTAAAGTAGGTCATGCTCTTCCATACTCAGCCCCCAGACACGACTGGAAAGCACTTCCAGAAGCACTCACTCAACTCCTAACCACTCTCACAGTGGAGCTGATGGCCACATTCCAAAAAACTCTTGACACACAACTTTTTGAGCCGTCCTGAAGATCTGGGAGGAACGCTAATGTTCATTTGAGAGCAAACCTAATTTGAAAATAGGTTTAGTTGTGGTCTCTAAGCTCTTGTAAACATTTTTACCTGTATCAGTACACCTCAATGGGCATTTTCTGAACTACTTCAATGATGACTAGGATTTAATAACATTGTTTCTCTATACTTAGTATTTCAGGATTTTATTGAGAAAGGAATTTTAATCACCAGTGCTAAAACAAAAGAAAAGAAAACAGTTCATCTGAACTGATCCACAGGCATAGGAGTACTTTAAGTAGGGTAGTAAACCTAAGCGTTGCTGATGAAGTGAAAACTTTCTGGCTTCCTATTTCTGTTTGATAGTCATCTAAAGCTGCAATGTGAGTATTGCTTCCTATCCATGTGACTCCATCTCTTCACTGACAATTATTCATAGCCGTTCTTGGGCTTCAAAGGTTCCCTTTCCCTATATTTGGTAGCAGAAGATGAGTTTAGATCTGCATAATCTCTCTTGACTCCTAATCCATACTCAGAAAAAGTAATGCATTTTTAGAACCCTCTAAGTACTTAGAAATGATTTTTGAAGTCTGAAAAGCAGATTTGTGGTGTGAAAGACTGGTCTGCCAGTGAGCTCATATTCTTACAATACCTTGTATTTTATTCTTACAATACCTTGGTTTGAAAACATAACCGCAAAGGTGAGTAACATTAAAATTGGAGACAAAGTGTTCGATTTAAAAGTTTTTTCAGATTAACTGGAACAAAATTAGACATGGGTCAATTTAGAGCATCAAAGGTCTAATGTATATTTCGAGTCTCTGAATTTATTTTTAGATTTCTTCTGCATAATAAATACAGAGGAAAGAAGCATATTTCAAAACTGTGTGTTAAGGTCTGGGTCATATACTTAAAACAATATTATTTCAGTGGTTTAAGTAATACATGGGAAACATGATAAATATTGTTTTCTTTGCATATTATCCCCATAATATGTACAAGTCCATTTGATTGTAGAGGGGGAGGAAAAGCTGGTAATAACACAGTCCACTCCAATGGGTTTCAAATAATTTTTACCAGTGTTCTGGAAGGAATTCAAAGCCCCGTCTAAGGTATGGGCCTGAGCCTGGGGCTGCGGGCAGGGATCTGATAGTACATGTGCACTGAGTCAGGAGGCAGCTCCTGGCTCCCTGCCTTCCCTTGCAAAGGGCCCAGGACACTGCCGCCACTCCCATGGGGTGTAAGCAGTCAGGGTTGCTGTGGTTGGTCATGCCAGCCTACGACATCCACACTGCACTGAGCCTTGTCCCACCAAACCTCTGGTTCCACATTTGGCTGATAATTTGCAGAGTCAGCATCTCCTGGACCAACCAAGCAGTAGTCAGGACTCACTGTTAAGCTGCAGTGGTGTTCATTGCCCCTGTGCTTGGCCCTCAGCAAGTCAGGAGGCACCTGGGAGGCATTTGGGAGTGGTCATATGGCAGTAGTGTCTCTCTGGTGGACTCTCTCTCTTTTACTAGACCTTGTCAGATGTTCCTGAGAAACAGTTCAGGCAATGGTTTTTTGTATTTTTTTTTCCCGTTAACTCCAAGAAAGGTTGGGATAATGCCTTGTAATGTGAAGGTTTCTCTGCTGTCATCTGTGAATGTCAAGTAAAATTAGAAGTTTGCAGGAGCAGTACAAAAGCTAATCTATTTGGAGTCCTCTTGAGCACTTGACTTCCTTTTATCCTGGGGCAGTGAGCTTCACAGATTAATGAAGTGTCTAGACTGTCACTCTTCAGCATCACTGGGTGCCAGCTTCCCTGAAGACAGACCACCAGGACCACCTTGTTCATGGTGTGAAGGCCCTTCTTGGGTGATCGTGGTCCAGCTGCGAGGCAGCACCACAGGGCTTGTAGGCCAGGGTTACTGATGAGTTGTGCAATCAGCCTGACCTGGGTAAAAGGCTATTATTGTTGGAGAATTTTTATTCAGTAGCATTTTGTGCCGACTTTGCACTGGAGCAAATGAGATGAACAGTCCAGAAAGAATCAGAAATCTATAACATTCAAGGCATTTGAGGCCACATTTCGTTCATATCCGTATGAATTCTGACTTGGCTACATGAGGAAAGCCCATGTCATACTCTGGCAGCCTCAAGTTATTCCAGTTACGCCCCATAAAATGCAAGAAATGCAGAAGCAAATCACTAACCCTAGTGAAAAGCAACCACCCCCAAAAAATCATTAATCTCTGAGCCTAGCCACCCCTTGTATGTCTGAAGCCTCCCCAAAAGCCCAGACTAATAAATGGGCTGATTATACTGTGCCTGAAGGTCAAGAATTTGGAGCTATTTCTGGCCACAGAGGAGGAGAAGTGAATTCCAAAATCCAGGAGCCCTTGTGTTGTGCAGCCTCCCAAAAGTCCTCCTTTGGCTGAAGATGCACCAGCCTCATCTGCCCCCTCAGCTGGTTATTAGCAACTCTGGGATCTCCATCTTCACAGACTGGCGGCTAGAGTTTTCCTCAGGGTTGCTTTGCTTTTGCAGCAGGAGCTGGGTCGTGCTCACCCCTGCACAGCCAGCCTGTGTTTTGGGCTATGCTTGGGCCAGCCGAGCAATGGGGCTGATATGTCCCTTTTGCATTTTCTGTTGCATGTAGCTGAACATTTTCTTCTTGCTGTTTGAGCACCTTTAGGGGGAGGGAGGTTGATTAAAGGAAGAGGTGAATGAGTTTGAACAAATCCAGGCATCTGATATTTTCCACCTGGGAGTTATTAATGAATAATCATCATCTTCCGGTAATATCAAAATCGCAAATCAGTTGAACTAAACAGTAAAAGATTCAGTGGGATTTTTTTATTATTATTTTGATTTTTGTGAATTACTAGTCTGAATTAATCTTTAAGTGCTGTGTAAAGGGTAGAAGTACTACGCTTGCAGAGGGTGGTATGTTCAAGGCCCAGTGGATCTGCTATTTTATTCTGAAAGGGAATACTGTACATCTTAGGTCTACCCAAAAGCAATTCTAGAGGCTTGTCCAGTTTGTTCACAACAGCCTAAACTTGCCCTCAGAAATCCTGGGAAGCTGCTTTAACCAGAGTTGAGCATAGCGGACTAAAGCATGGAATGGCTCCTTTTGAGATACATTCAAGCACTTGGCAGCTTGAGGCGTCCATAGCAGGTGCTGGATTTTCTATAAGTGGACAATTTATAAACAGACCTGACAACTGGGAAAACAGAGCGGCGGGAGTGCGGCATTCCTGAAGCGGTAGCGCCTTGCCCATCGGATGCTCCTCAGTCCATGGTTTGGGAAAGCGACCCTGCTCAAAGGGTGGCTCTTGGGAGCTTAGGAGCAAAGCAGTGCTACCTCAGAGCATCCGGTAGTACTGTGAGGTATTTTCAACAGGCCAGTGCAAATCAGTTTTTTACTTTTGTCCTGCATTAATCAACAGTATATATTGGTTAATATATATTGGTTAATTCTTGCGTTAGCTGGTTTTTACTGTCTGCATTTTGTAAAGAGAGGAACCCCAAAGCATTTTTACTCAGGCTTGCTTTTAGACATCATTTAGGAGGTTGCTATTTTCTGCATGAGCAGCTTGGCTCACCATATGTTTGCACCTTGTTTTTGGAGCTAATTAATTGTCTTCACCGAAGACACTCAAATTAGACTGAAGTCTTGAGTGATTTAAAAATAAATATAGAGCATCCTCCAAAGAGGCAGGGCTTGTAGGGCTTATTATAGCATATCTAGCTGTAAGGGAGACACCGACGCTGCATGGCAGCCAGCTGAGAGGCTGACCCCAGCCCCTTGTTCCATTAAACTTCACGCTTCATGGCTTAGATGATCCATGCTTTCATTTTGCTTTCTGAGGCCAAGCAGGTCCAGCAGGAACAGAAGCATCTCACCACTCCTTCCACAGGTTTTTATTTGTTTTCTTCAATCTAAGACAAGCCAAGGAACAGAAGAGAAAAGGAAAAATACTCCTAACTCTTTTTTCCCCCATCTTGCTTTGAGCAAGGATCCAGTTCCTCTGGAGAAGGCGCTCTGGGGTTTCAGCCCCTCAGCCCCTTCCCTCAAAGCACAGGTAGTATTGCACATGTTCTCACTTCTTATGATGTGGTTGCAAACTCACAGTTTCATTACTTTGGTCAGGGGTACATCTGCTTCTGCTTTGCAAGCAGCTCTTCTCCATTCTGCTTTTTACTTCCACATTCTTCAAGAGGTCAGATACGCATACAGATACGAGCCTTTTTTTTTTTTTATTTTGCAGTCCTGCTCTGCTGCAACAGAGGGGCTGTAGCATATACCTTTTTTTAACTCTGATGTATTAATCTTAATGCTCCTTTTAATATTTTTCCTTCCTTAGCCAGAAATGGGAGGCAAAACCTATCTCTGATCCCTACCAACACTAGTGCAGTAACTCACTTGCTCATCAAGGCACCCTTTTAGGGCACTGGAGACAGGTTCAAATCCTTGCTCTGTCTGATTGATACTGGGAATTTGTTTAGGAGACACTTTCTCCTGCTGTTGTTGATTCACACTGTGTAAGTAATTAAATATTCATTGGGCTAGAAAGATGAGTTTTGCCCTGTGCAGTAAATCACTCACAGCAGGAGGCTTTTCCCTCTCCAGGTGAAGCAAAGCTCTGAACATCAGCCTACCTGCCATTCTGCGGCATTGGACATGCGCTCTCTCTGCCATTCTCCTTCTCCAGAAACTCATTCCAGGAGCCAAGGAGCATTGATTGATGCAGCTGATGCTGCATCAGATCTGCTGCTATTTTTGATTTCAGCAAAGGCACATTTTCAGCAAATAACTGTTTCAATACGAGACTGCTAAGGAGTTGTAGATGTGCTAGCCAGGACACTGATGAGCTCTGACAGGCGTTGTTTCAAAAAGAGTGATGGCAGGTTTTAATGACAGAAATTTGGATGGCTAGTAGTCGTAGTGTTACTCTGCTATTTATAGCCCTAAATCAGTAAGGCCTTTAAACAGCAATAGCCCTATGATTGAGTGGGATCATTTACTTGCTCCCATTTCTGAAGATCTCCAAGTGCTTTGGTAGATCAAGGCTGTGGAGAGCAGACCACGAGTATTTAATCTACAAGCTCACAAATGTGAACCCTGTGAGATACAGACATATTTGACCTCTTAATTACCCATGGATGTTACACCATAGTGTATAACAAGTTATGAACACGCCTTCTGCAGTCTAGCAGTGATGTTAAGCATATGGTTAATTTTAAACATTTGGATAATATCTACTAACAGCATTTGCTCTTTCTGTATTTTTGTGACTTTTTTCCAGATGGGTGCTAGAGGTACCAGGGAATCATTTTAAAATGTTCTTAAATTCAGTGTCATTCTGTAAAGTTCTTCAGCATGTGCTGAAGTTTAAATATATGCATAATAGCTTTACCAGGCAGGATATTTCCCAGAATTGATCAAATTCCACTAAAGAAGGAAAATGACAATGATAGATTTTTCATTCACCCCCTGTCGTAGAGATCAGTGAACTCTTGTTGACTTTTTGGTGTCATGCTGTCAGTGTTTCACTGTCCTTGGAATTTTAAGAATGCCCCAAAACATGTTATATCCAACCCAGGGAATTCTGCATCTCATATGAGCAGATAAAGAAAAATTGCTTGTGAAATTACAAGTTAATGTTTGTTTAGAAAAAACTGATCAGTACACATGATTTTGTCATTTTATGTGTATATATATATGGAGGATGTTTTCAAGGAACTGTTTCTCAAACTTGAAAATAATAGTAAGTCAAATCAATCAGAGGAAAAATATAAACAGGAAACTGTGACTAACAACTAAGATTTATTTACAAATATATGTAGCTTAAAAACTGCAACCTATAATCAGAACAGAAATGTACATTGATTAAAAAACAGCTTTAGAAAAGTAAATTGCAAGACAAGAAAAAAAGAAAAAGAAAGAAAAAAGAAAATACAAAATAAAAAGAAACAGGGAAATTTGATAACAATTAATATAAAGAGGAAGCCAGATGCCGTAAAAGACTAATAGGGGAAGGAAAAGAACACAAGAGGGAATCCAATGCAGGTAGCAGCAGATCTTCAAGAACAAAAGTAACTCATAAAACTGTGGATTGAAACAGAGGAACTGTCAATAACAATGATGGAATGTCACAGCTGGTCACTACATATTTTTCAAAAAAATTATTCATAACAATGAAACACTCTTCATTGAAGAGATATAAAGCATAATACAAAACTGAAGCTATTAAAAAGTCATTAGTAAATAAGTAAATCAAGACAACTTACATCTGAACATTAAAAAAAAGCTTGTGGATCAACATTGCTTATTTTTAATACTTTCTGGAGCCCTACAGAAGTTCCAGAGAACTGGGAAGCAGCTATTTTTGAGCTAAAACTTAAAAGGAGAAAACAACTAAATAAGTCTAGGACTCATCCTGACCTTGATCTTAGGAAAAATAATGTTAATATAGTTTTCAATTAAAAAAATGAGACATGGCAATATAATTTAAGGCAAGATATACAGACTCGTGGCAAATGAATCTTCCCAAGGTAGGCTTCTGGGGTTTTTGAGACTGTATGTTGAGTGCTCTTAGTAGAATTGTTGACATAAAAAGACATTTTATTTGGTTCTATATGATATTTTTATTTAAGCATCAATAGCACATCATGCTTTACATGATTAAGTACTCTACTTAATATGTCATAAATGTAATTCCCTGTGAACATTAAATGTATTTAATTAATGTACCAGTTAACTGTACTTCTACTGCAGCCCGTGCCATTTCGTAATTTGATCAGTGGCTCGAAAAAAATTTAATACCATTGTAAACAGAATTTGCAATTGACATAAAGACTGAGAAGAGGGATGGGCTGCTGATACACAGTGCTCTGGAGGGCTCTGCAGGGTTGGCAGTGGGCAAGCAATGTGTGTTTCAGAAAAGCCAACTGTAAGATCATGCTCCTGGGCACAAATGCAAACCAGGCTTACAGGACAGGAAAACAAACACTGGAAAAAAGAGCTGAAAAGTGTGGTAGATAACCAGGTGCAAGGCAAGAGGACCCATGAGTTCTGTAATCAAGGCCAAAGGCCGTAGGGCTACAGCAAAATCTGCAACCTCCCTGGCGAGTGAGGTCTCCCTGTCATCTTCCAGCACATTGCTCCCTCTCGGCTGTGTGGAGGGGAAGACCCTGTCTACAGGCCACTCATGAGGGCTGGAGGAGGTCATGGGAGGAGGTGCCAAACTGTCGTCTCTCGTCACCAGGCAGACTGTGCCCCTGTCTGTGTTCGGTACACATGCATCTCTTCTTGGAGTGTTTGGATAGCCATACACCCAAAGTGATGCTGCAGCAGTGAAGGTGGCTCAGAGGAGAGTGCTGAGAGTGACTAAGAGACCAGAGAAAATGCTATGCAGGGAGAGAAGCAAGGTATTATTTCCATCCAGGTCACTGAGGAGGAGATTGCATCTCCTGTCTGTCCTTCTCCATCCTCCTTTGGAAGTTCTGCTCTCCCTAAGTGCTATTTCAGAATGTTTCCTTGGTTTTCTAAAGCTTTCTGCACTTCAGCCTTGCTTCCACAGGCTGCTGCCATGGTCTTCCAGCTGACCCAGAGTCCCCTCCACGCCCATGCATCTCAGGCCCTGATGAAGCTTCTGCATTAACCATAGCACTCCTGAAGCATCTGGAGCTTCCCCCAGTGCTTTCCGTGCTCTGGAATGCTCTCTGAGTTTTCCATGTTCTCTTTTTAGCCTGTATCTTTTTTATTTTTCAAGAGTTCTAAATTATGTAGGAAAAAAATCTCCACAAAATCTTGTAAGATGTGATGGATGTTAGGGAGGAAATCATCATATGCCCATGGGAGGATTATAAAGGCATAATGAAAAGGGTCACACAGGGCCTTAAAGATAGCAAGCGCCCAGGATCCTCGCTGCTCTCTCATTGATAACACTGAGCCTGCACCTGCAGATGTCTGCTGAAGGGACCTCCCTGATTCAGTCGGTCAGTGTGCAGAATGGGGGGTGCTCAAGCAGGGATTCACCCTCCTATTTTTGTAATCCAAATTCCTACTACTAGCCTCCTATGCCTGTTGCCATTTTCATTAAGCCTTTCATGTCAGCTGCGAGTAGAAAGAACATTCCTGATGTCTCATTTATGTTACTTCACTGACATGCTAGCCTGTGGCTAGGAAGGCTCAGGTACTCTGTGCAGAAAGAAAGCCCAAATGGCTCCAAATCAACAACTAGAAGTCACAGGGTTTCTTGGCTCAGCAGATGGGACTGTTTGAGCATGCCCAATCCCTGTTGTCCAGTTGCAGAAGGAGTGGATGGGACAGCTTGGAGCACATCTCAGTTTCCTACCCTGGGAAGGAAAGAGGGATCCATGTCTTGTAAAGACCTTGGAAGAAGCTGAGATGAAAGCTAAAGTAGAATTGATTAAGTAATGGTGCTATAGCCCAGACTTTGCCAAGGTGAATTTGTATAGCTGCCTGGTTGGTGACGGTTATATGTGAGGGCTGCTGTTTGTACAAGGCTCTTTGGAAATACTAATATATTTGTAAGCATGCATTTCCTATCACAGGTCTGAACAAGCCCAAGGAACATCAACACCTAACAGTCTAAAATTGCCACGTATCATGTCACAAATAAAGCTGGCCATGATTTCAGAGAGTAGGTGCCATGCCTGTCTCTCCTTTGGTACATCTTGTCCCCCTGCTTCTCAAGCAACTGCACACCCTTTCTCTCTATGGATTTGAAGAAGTGCTGCATTTACTGGCAGGACTCTAACTGTGTGCACTGAACTCTGCTTAAAATCCAGCCCTGCACATGCAAATGAGACATGGCCATCAGGCTCTTGGCGATAGGCCACGGAGGTCCTCCAGCTGTGCAGCTGATGCCCCAGCATCCCAAACCATGCTGCATCCTACTGGGCCACCAGGACTTGAAGGACAGGCTTTGTTGTAGGGTTTTGCCTTGTGAATAGTAATTTGTTCTGTGGTGATTTCCCAGCTGTTTTCCAACGGGCTGGCATGTGACAACATGGTGTCTCCAGTCAGTCTGAGGCCTCCCAAACCTCCAGCCATGACAAGGGAATATTTATATCTCACACGTACAGCAGGCCAACATTTTCTAAGTTATCTTGGCTCTTTTTCTCACTCAGAAGTGCTCTGTATCCACTGGCTCTTTCCAAGGGGGAGGGCAATAGGAACTGACACAGAGTCAGTCGGATGTCCTTTCATGTCCAGCATCCTGCCTCTGAGGGAGGCTAGGGGTAAGTACTGCAGAGGAGGGAGCAAGAAACCTTGCAAATGAAAAACACGTTTACAAACTAACTACCCCTTGTATTCTTAGCTGATGATTTGAACAATGAAGCTTGGTAGTTTGCCTCTCTTCATATGTTTTTTCCTAGATAAATAAGGAATACTAAATTCCTGCTAGCTCTTGACTGCAATACTGTCTTCCAGCTGTGGGTTTCACAGGATAACACTAAGGAAAAAGACAATTTCCTGTTCCTACATTTAAAATTGGTTGCCCTTCCATTTCTTAGGTATGACTTCCATTATAAGAAATGTCAACAGGCAGTTATTTATATACATTTCCAGTTTCTCGCCTTTAAATTAACAGTCTGTCATCTTTCAGACATGTCTCACATGCCTTAATCTCCCACTGCTTTTTGAAGATTTCTTTTGTTTTCAATATCCTGCCTCTCTTCTCTCTGACTAATATTTCTGATGAATTAGATATTCAGTGTATGTATTAATGTATTATGTATATTGCCTCCATGATTACACTATCTATCTAACACATAATGAAAACTAAAGGCAATATGAGCCTATCTAAGACCCTCTATTTCAAAATAGGAGTTAATAAATAAAACATATTTTAATAAGATTTTCATGTGCAGCTACAGAAGTATCATCACAGAAGGAGATCTTTCAGCAAAATTTTCCCAGTGTGTTCAGCAGCATAAAAATGTGCTGCTTTTTTTTTTTTCCATTCCTGAAATTCACCAGTGAAACCAATCTTAACCAAAGCCTTAGTTCACTGAAGGAAGAATAGGACACTTCTGTACAGATTCACAAGGCAGTTTCTGTGGAGGGAGGAAACACCCTTCCTTCAAGTGATGCTATTAAAGCTCATTAAACTTTGAGCAGTACAATGGTACTTATTATGAAGAAGTTGAAGGAAATGCTTGAGCTCCTCCTCCTTGGTCTTTCTAGCCAATGTATTATGGACTGTTTTAAGAAGGGAGCTGTTACTGTGCCTGAACTACCTCTGCAGCACAGTTAGAAATTACACAGTCTGAATTACATGTGTTGTGTTCGTATACTCCAACTGGGAGCATACCAGCATACCTTTTACAAAGGATGTAAAAGGATGAAGAATAGGATTTTCAGTTTGTGTTTTTAATGTGACATGTGAGAAATGACCTGTTGAAAGATTGTAAGCATTGCACATGTTCTTAAAGTCTTACAAAATTAAGCTGTATTTCAAGTATAGTTTGTTAAAAAAATGAACAATGAAATAAATATTTTTTAAAGCATTAGCATTATGGGAAGCTTTCCCATACCCCACTATTGGACTGAAATCTTAGCAATTAGTTTTTGTCATCAAATAATTGGCCAAGTTGCCTTCTCTTTGTTTTCAGTAACGATATTGGCACAACAATGTGCACCAGAGCTGCCAAGGATAATAAGGTATGCTAAATACCCTGGTACTGAGCACATTTCACAGTACTAACAGGGTTTCACAAAACAAATCCATCTTTTATATAGGCTATTCCTGAGAAGGAGCTGGAGCTCACTATAACTCATTAGAGCTACGTGTATTATGAGTTTTTGCCTTGATGATCACATTGATAAATGGAGAGGAATAGATATAAGGCAGGTACCTGAAATGGAATTTTTCATTTTTCCTGAAAAAAAAAAAACCAAAACCAAACTCCACAAAATACTTTGTTTCTTTTCACCCAAAATGTTTCATTTTGTTTCAAGATACATATTTTTTCCTTTATCTTTTCCTTAGTGCTGCGGTCTATTTTAAAAGGGCCTTTACCAAACAAAAAGTGGAAAAATAAAGCTTCTATCATTTGAAAAAGCAGCGCTTGACTTTTTCAGAAGGAGTCATGGCAATTCAAAATCTTCAAAACACTTGAACTTCTTATATTATCGCCTTCTGTTTTCTAGTGAAGGTGCTTGGTGAATCGAACTAAAATTTGCAAATTGTTTCTTCCTGCTACTACAACTTTCAGTGAATTTGCTGTTAACTGGAACAGTTTCACCCCTCTCATCCTCCAACATTTGAAGCAATTTTTAAAGCATTTCATCTTTCACCCAATTACATGCTTGTGTATTCTTTCCCTCCTAGCCTCCTAAGATCCCAAATTCTTCCTTACGTAGCCTGCAAAATATTCATTTCCTTTTGAAAACATGGAAGACTTAATCACTGCAGGTTGCACAATAAAGACCTCCAGGAAAAGCCTTAGTTCACCAGAAGAACATACAGCTCTTAGGCAACTCTCTCACATCTCCCGTCTCAGCGAGGCTCCTGGCATGCTGGGGCAGCACTGCCTTCCCAAAACACAGCACAGAGAGCTGCACAGTGCGGAGCCACCGGTACCTCGGCTGACCTGCGTTAGCGCTGATATGATGTGACTGAATTAGAGTGCGCAGCTGTGGCCCAAGACAAGGGGAAATGAGGCTCACCAGCACACAGTACAGAGGACTTGGTTACTGGCAAACAGGGCTAATGTGATTGTAACGTTGAAATGTTCCAAAGGATGGAAGAAAAAAGACTGCTCCCATTAACCCTCTTAACTACATTCCATTTTAATATATAGTGTGACACATCAATAAAGGGTAGAGCTAGCTGGCAAAGTGGAGTCATTTTTAGAGTAGCTCAAATTGTATGTCTGGTGACTATGTGCTCCGAGGGCCATCTCAGAGCAGAGGCTACATTGCCTCCTATACATCTAGATGTATTCATCCGAGGGTATGTCCTCTAGGAGTAAGGCACTCAGTATGCGAGGGAATGAAAGCAGGCTATACTAGAAATGCCAGACCACTCCATGGCCTAATTCACCTAAAATTTTGGAGCCCTCTTATAATTTAGGGCTCTGTATAACAAAACGGTAACTCTCGAATGCTCTTAACGACTCCACATCACTCGCTGGCCACATAGGCACACAGCTCTTGGAAGAATGTTATTTATCCCTCTCAAACTGTGTGGCTCCAGCCCTGGTGAGGTCAGTCCCCAGCAGTGACCTGATGGAGCTGCCAACCACAGGATGAGGGTGCTTACCATCTTTCAAGTTCAGGCCCATGTAGCACACATCTTCCTGAGCCTCTGAAAGGCAAATACGTGAGCTAATGGCAGCAACGCACATGCATGCTCTGAGCCATGAAGTCCAAACGGCATTGTGTTTATGAAAGATATTTGTTTAAGAACTGCTGACAATTTTTTTTCCCTAACAACTTGGGCACTCGGTTTGGCAACCTACCCTCCTTTCAGTTCTGGCCTCAGACTCGGCATTCTTTTCCTGCTTAATTGCTAAGCCCAGGGAGAAGCGGCAGCCACCCTTGTGCCGTGCCCACCAGCGGCGGCACCTGCGCTGTGGGCAGCCCCACCACCCCTGCTGCCAGCGCCGGCTCCTTCCTGGGCCCTTATATGGAGCTCAGCCCATGCCAACCTTGCGCAACTCGCTTTATCTTGAAACAAGGAGTAAATGGTGCTGGCACAAAGAGGTGGCTGCCAGAGCTCAAGCCTAATGCACAGGCATGCATGCATGAGCGTGTTTTGCCTCTGCACCCGTTGGTGCAGCTTTCTTCTGTGTATGAGGGCACTGGCCTCTCTTCTGTCCCCAGGACCTCCATGCTCAGCCATGTTGCTGTGCTCACCCCTCACTGCTTTTCCCCCTTCATCCTCAGCCCCAGCCCCTCTTGCTGATGGTCTCGCTCTGCTGAGTGCCTGGCAGGAGTGCTATGAATTTCCCAGGCGCGTTACTCACATTTGTTCCCTCTCCTGTTTCTAGCTGCTCTCTTCATTTCTGCCTCCTCTGCTTTTCACTTTTGTCAGGTTTGGGTTTTTTTTCACCTCAAACATCCTCAAACACCTTTCCTTTCCATCTGCCTTTTGACCTTATCTCCTAGCCAGGATCTTAAAACACAGACCCATAAGCTTTGGTTTGTGTCTGTCATTTGTCTGATGACTTCCCTTTCTTATTCTGTCCTTCTGAGAACATACTTCTTTTTTTGCTCTCTCTCCCTTTCTTTCAGCCAGGTGATCAAGTGTATCCTTTGGGAAGGGCTGGGTTGCCTCTCTACTCTTGCTGCAAGCCAGGAGTGGGACTTCATCAGCAAAAGGCAAAGGGTGGCCTGCTCTAGCTGCAGAACATGCCATTAAATAGTAAAGTAATAGTTGCACAAGGAAGCTTTTTCTTCACAAATGTGCAATCCCACTTGGCTCTGGCTTCTTTCTTTCCTTGCTCTTGCATGCCCTGCTCCCACAAAGGAAGCCATCTTCAAGCCCACTTCTCATCCCAACACCAATCATTCCTAATCATGACAAAGTTACTTTGCCTACTTCTTGTTCCCATTCTCTTGTTTTCTTATCCTTGCACCCCCTCCTTAACCCTCCCCAGCCAAAATATCGCTGTTGTTGCTCCTCAACTAAAATGGCTGAGAGCAGAGCTCACAAGGGTGGATTTCCATATCTCTGCCCAGACTGAAGTTATTCATTAATGCAGGCTGTTGTTGAAGGAGCTCTGGGAAGTTTTCTCTGTCATAACCCCTACGCAGAATAGTGTGAAACACAGCAGCACTAAAAGACATTACTATGAACCCCTCCCCATCCCTCAGGCTGGAGCCTCTAGCAGTTTGTCATTTTAGCAGTCCAGGGAGCGGCCGATTTCTGCAGGGTTCACAGTGCTCATGAGCCTTCCCAGGCATGATGTGAAGGGCAAGGACTTGCAGAGCAGGACCTCCGTCCTCGGAGCAGATCAGGAAATCAAAATCCTTTCTAGACAGGATCCCATTTCACACTTCTCTTTCCTGAGCTTGGGAAACAGAAGTGCCTCCTGGAGGCTACAGGAGTTGGTAGCTTGCAATAGCTTTGAGAAGAAGGACTTCAGCTCCGTCCTGTGGGGAATGAGCACTGCCCATTTCAGGATATTCCTGTAGTTCCAATCTGTCTGTGAACGGAAAACACAGAAGCAAAAACAAAATTTCGCAGATGAAATTACCACCAAGCAGCAGTGGTAGCCTTGGCAGGAGGCAACGGGAAGCTGGGCAGGGAACCGTGGGGACAGTTTACCTGTCATAAGTGCTGTGCTCCATGCACTTCCATCTGTGCTGCAAAAATCAAAATGTGAATCTCCAGTTTCTATCTGAAATCTGGCCATTTATTTTTTCTGTTTATATTTGAGATCAGGGAAACAGGATCTGAAATGAAATTATATTTCTCCACACCCCTATAGGGTGCTCCCAGGCAAATGCCCCACAGCCTGCAGTGAAGCCAGGAGCATCTTAATGTACAAGTCATTCAGGACAGGGGTTCTGTACTAATAAACTAAACAGGGCCAGACACAGACCTGAGCAGCAGCTTGCAACTGTCCATAATGTTTAGCCATTAACAGAGCCCTGGCAGAGTTTTGGCCCTTAAGAGCCCAGGCTGCAGCAGGTGAGGGGCAGGAGCAGCTCAGGGTTAGCCTGTGCCAGCCACTTTCCCAGGGAACAGCTTCAACGTGGCCACCTGTCTTTGGAGGCGAGCAGGGTGAAGCCGTATGAGTGCACACTGTACCATGCTAGCTGCCCTAAGGGCTAGAGAAACCATTTTCTTTACTAGAATAGATGTAGCCTCTCAGTTTGTCTTAGGTGTGTTCTGGTATGCATGAAAAATCATGCTCTTCAGGGGATTTAGGCACCGGGGCACTTAATTTCTGAAACCTAAAGAGCCATGGGGAAGGAGATAGGTACCTAGATAGTCACACCAGCCAAGAGACTGGTGTGATTGGGCATGCAAGATAGCACAGCTACTGTTGCCTACGGATGTTTTCACCAGAAACTGTAAGTGCTTTTGATATTTCAAGTGCCTTAGCAGGTTAGACGGGTTTTCTGAAAAATTGTTTTCTTGCAGATAGGCACCTGAAACTGGTGCATGAAGCACTGGAGATCCTCAGCGTTATTTTGGGTCTGGTTTGGGCATCTTTGTTTAACATATTGATCAGTTCACATTTAGATCTAGCTTGAAACTCTGCTTGCAGTGTGTTTGCCGCACAGTGGTAGCCTGGCCTGCGGGCAGCTTTTCTCCCATGGTGGCATTAAACTTTAGGTGCCTGTTTTGTCCCTTGCAAGGCATGAGGGAATCAGTAGAGTGGGTCTGCATGCTGCAGAAATGGGCAGTAATTGGCATTTCCCAAAATGTCCATGGCAGGTTTTGCAGCAGCAGTGAGCCTCTGGGCCTGATCTGTCCCCTCTGCACCAGTGTGGCCACGTCTGCAGGACAGAGCTCACTGGGCATCCCCACCTGCGGTTTACACCTCTTCGTCCAGTTGCTGGCTGTGACTGGATTGGGCTCATCACTTTTCACAAGGGCAGAGCTAAATAAATCTCAGAAATCTTGTGAACTGTTAGCATGATATGCTATTTTACCTATACGCAGACTTTTTCACCACAGTTGATTCTTGACCTATCCAGTTATCGTGATTTCTGAAGCCCATTGTAAAATGTCTGTTTGGTTTGAGCATTGTCAACATCTACTTCTAACTTCATGATGTGTGGTTGTTTTAAGGACACTATTATATGCCATGGAGGATTTTGTTAAAATAATTTTTTCCCCCAGTTTTCTTGGGAGAATTTGAAACCAATAGTCATTCCTCAGTTACACGGGATGTTTAAAATCTCATTGGCCGAAACTCAGAGGAACTCCTCATTATCTTAAGCAGAATTCAGGAGAAAAGGGGAGACCTGCCATACAGACAGAAATTGGAGATGGAGAAAAGCCCACATTTCTCCCAAAAGTTTTGATTCTGCCCCACTTTGCTAACAGAAGTTTTTCCACTGCCTGAAGGGGGATTGAGATCAGCTCCTAGATTAGAAATAATACATTTGTTATGTTTAGATTTTCTAACAGCACTTTTCAAATAACAGCATGGCTATGATTTTAGAGTGTACTTTATCTTCGTGTTGAGCAACATTTGTGAAAACCAAACAGGACACCTTCCTTCATTGATAATGCCCTTGCGGGTAAGTGGCAGAATACAGACCTTCTCTATACATTTAGGCTGCAGACAATTAGTCATGGGGAAGAGGAGGAGACACACTGGATTATCCTGGGAAAGCTGAGAAAATTGAAATTTATATTTGTGAACAACCCATAAATTAAACATTTAAATAATTTAAATATTTATCTAGTCCAGTTGTGAGCCTGTCATGGAACAGCATCTCACACATATGTGCAATTGGTTTATGGAAAATGCTCTGCCATCTGACACCATGGCAGGGCATATCTGTGGTTTAAAGAAATACTCCTTTTTCAGGGAAGCAAATTATAAAGTTCCTGTTCCAGGAATGTGTCTATCCTACTCATTTCAGATAAGTGTTGCAAGGTAAGAGTTGCCACTGTTTTTTGCATGGTAACATAGCGGTCTTGCATTCCCAGATATCCATATCCAAATGACATTGCAGTGTACAGCATGGGCCAAATTATTCTCTGGACATATCTCATATACCTCTGCCTTCCTCACCTCATATCGAAAAAGTCTGTGCAGGGTTAAAGCAGAAGAGAATTTAGCTTTCTGAAATTTCCTATTTTTACCTTACGTCATCTGTGTCTGCTACCACCTTTTCAAGTGTGAGCAGCTGAAAAGGGCAATGACTCTGGTTTGCATCATTAAACATTGCTAATTCTCTTATGGAAGAGAGGAAACAGTGCAGTGTGTTACTACAAACCAACTTAAACTATGCATTTCGGTATGGACATGTACAAGCATTCATGAGCATGATGAACAATCTGTGGAGATGTGTTGCCCAAGTTCAGCCTTTCATTTGGATATCTGATAATATATCTGGTTCAATATAAATGTTGTCCCTTTGGAAAAAGGAGTGTTGTAACAGTCAAGAGAAAAGAGATTGTCTTTGTTTTATGGAGGAGGCAAGGGGAGATAAGTAACCCTCTCTAAACAAACCACAATGATTATACAGCAGGTGAAAGATGATGAGCAGAGCTGGTTAAATGAGATCTTCTTTAGTGGCATAGTATTATAGAAATAACAGAGTTATATATTATTTATTAAGAGAAGCAGAATCCTGCACCCCACAGATCTCTGGAGAGCTGTCAGTAATAAGTACAATATTCTCTCCATAGCGATGTTCTGCTTTATTATTAATGGGCAATCTCATGAATTAACCATATCTATAAGTGCATGCAGCCCAACTGCCTTTAGGAAGTTACTTCATTATCTACAGAACCAGAGAACCGTGAGGCTGGAAGGAGCCTGGGAGATCATTTGCTCTCTCTGTCTGCCAGAGACATCTCAACATTTTCAAAGGCTCAAGCTTGTCCACCAATGGCAAAAAAAATTTGCTTGAAGTGACTGTGATAGACCAGCTGTGATTGATGGCAAAGTGTTTTTATTTTCCTCTACCTTGATTGAACAGCTATAATAACTAAAACATCTGAAAAGGAAAGCAGGCTTGCAAGAAGCACAAGTAGCAAAACCAGAAGCTTGTTATCCTTACCATAAACTACGTCCAGGAAATATTGAGCTGTCAGCTCTTGTAGGTGCCTCTTGGTGAGTGAAATTAATTGTGCGCTACAGGCTTAACTGCCATATGGAGGTAGACTGAAAGCTAGGGAAATGCAGCAATAGGGCTAGAGGAGAAAACATGTTCAAGAGAAGTTTTTGGAGCAGCCTAATGGTGAGTTTCACATAGGGCAAAATGTTTGCACCTACCGACTGGCACTTCCCTGGTCAGCTGGCTGGCTTGCATGTGGGATGTGCTTGTACTAAAGGCAAATTTTGCACATTCACAACTAGGAAACCACTTGAAAACACTGTTTTTCTGTTCCCCTGGTCCTTGTGAGTTCTTTGGTCTGCAGCAGCATCAGAGGTGAAGCACTCGCAGAGCAGATGGGATCTTTGAGAGCAGACTTTGCATTAATGTACCGCGTGAGCATAGGAGACCCCTGCGGTGCCAGGGGGTTCAGGCTCCAGCCCATGTGGATTTCAGCATTTCCACATGACAACTGTGAAAAGCAGCCACTCCTTCGTCCCGAAGTTGTCTTTCCAAGGGGAGTCTCTAGTATGTCTGCTGCAGGGTGCTCGCTTTTTATGCAGACACAGAGCCAGCTGCAGTTTACCTTGTGTCTAAGAGCAAGCATCCTGCAGAAACCAGGTTCCAGGAGCTGGGATTGATTGCTCCAAGCGTTGGCTTGGGCAACTGCCTGAAAAAGAATAAGCCGATTTGAAAAGACATTATTGACTCAGCTGCAATGTTCAGAAGATCTTCAGCAGAGGCAGGGCAACATTTAGCCTTAATGTGGTATCCAAAAACAGCTTGCTCCGTTGTTTTCTCTAGGTGTGTCTTTCTCCTTTGTTACCAGGGAAGGACTGGGGGAGCTGAATATTCACTTGTCTAGCACTAGCAGCTCAGCATGGAAATGCGATGATTGCACTTTGTGTGTTATAAGCTGCTCTGTACCTAACACATTAAGGTTGTAACATCAGCACTGTTGTCAGATGGTATATTTTTGGAGGAGACCCTGATTCTCCAGTGCCTCCACCAGTTGTTAAGTCAGTGCAAAACAGGAGTCAGCTTCTGCCATTCAGATGTTTTACACACTTAGTGTCAAAAGGAGAAAGGCAAGAGGATGGCTTTAACTGGATTTTAGGGCAGCTGGATGCAGGCACAAACTACTTCAGCTCTACAAGGGGGAAAGGACTATACTGACACACTGACTTTCTCTGCACATGCCTCTGTCACCAGTGGGAGTTCCTCTGTTTGTACAGACATATAATTCCTGCACTTGTGAGGATGGACCAGGCCAGTTGGCAGAGCATGTGCCCCGGTGCCAGCAGCTGTCTCCAGCTCCAACTCTGCCATGCTGTATGACCATGGCTCTGTGATGCAAAGTGCGCCCAGTGGGAGCAATAAGGCACCCACAGCTTTTGGAAATGGGACTGGACTGGGAAGTTTAACTTGGGCTCCCATTTTTGGCAATGTGAAGCTTCACCTGCTGCTGCTGAAGATGCCAGGTTTATCGCGCTGTTTGCGCTCGCGCAGGGCCAGATACGCCTGAGTCCCTGCATTGAAGGGGGGCGTGGACGTGGAAGGCATTTTGCTCCCTGTCCAGCCCTGACACCCAGCCCCTGGGTGAATGGGGCAACCAACGACACCCCACCCCCCCACCCCACCCCACCCCACCCTGGGATGCAGAACTAGAAGAGCCTTCCTCCCTCTGGTATTGTGGGCTGTTTGCTGCAGTAGCCTCTATAGAAATTAAGGATGCTATTATGAAAAGCCTGGTTTGGGATCAATGTGGTCACAGCTCCCAAAGGGAAGTTTTGCAAGGCAGCTGTGCCAGGCAGAGCCCATGAGGCAAATGCATCAGCAGAAGAGAGGCTGCTGCCCTGAGAGTGAGGGATGAGCTAAAAGGTTTTGCCGTAAGGGCGTGGAGATGGGAGCTCAGTCACCTGAACACCCCAGGAAAGACTGAAAGGGGTTAAAGACACAGCTAGCCCTGAACTGGGGCCAGTCCGAATCCAGGGGCATGTTATATTTAAAATTCATTGGAACACACTCACATTCACAAAAATGAAATTAAAAATTCAGTGGCTGTGGAAGTAGTGTCCACCGCAGTACGAGAACTTTGCAATTAAGTACAAAAACAGTAATGAATTACTTCAACTCTGTTTATTTGTGCCTTTCTTTAAGGTTAAAATATGATGAAAATATAATGAAAATAGTCCTTATTTTCAACATGGCAATAGACTTTCCTTTAAAGCAGTATTATTCTGTGTTCTCTGTCTCATGCCAATATAACTTTCTCCCTCATGATGAGCAAATTAAGGACACATGATGTGCGTTATGTTTGATTCATAACTACCCTAAAAAGTTGTATTCAGAAAGATGCCATCAGTAATTTGCTGTTCTGTTGATGCCTACAGTGGCCTGTGCTTAAGTACTCTCTATGTTCAGTATTTTCAGTTATAATTTTGATGAGGGGTGCACCTAAAAAATTGGCTGAAAAAGATTGCCTGGATTTTGGAGGACAGGGTAGGAAAAAATGAAGGCCTTTCTAGACTGGGAAAAGGACTAAAAATGAGCAAATGACATTTAATAAAGACAGATGTGATATACTACAGTTAGGAAGAAAAGGTCAGTGTAAAATGCAAAATGCGTAGGCAGTGGTCCTGCTACAGGATGTCGGGGTTGTAGTGGAGCCAACAGTGCAAGGCTGTTGCAAAAATGGCAAATGCTATACGATTAAATATTATCAGGACCATCACGTGAAAGCCACGGGAGGTAACCCTGCTGTATTTTCTTGGGTGAGGCCTCTCAGCTGGAGTGAATTTTCTACACTTGGACTGAGCACTTAAAGTTGTAAACAAATAAGAGAAAGTCCAAAGAAGCTCAGAGATAACAATGACAGAAAATGCAGCTTGCGAGAAGCTGATTTACTCTGACTTGAAAAAAGAGGACTGAAAAGGGACACATAAGCCGTACCTAGAAGAAAAGACAAGAATAAATTGCTTGCCAAATTCAGTAGGAGTGGGATAAGGCATAATTAAGTTAATTAAAGGTCAGCACAGTTAGATAGGAGGAAAACTTTTCTCACTGCAGAGGTAGTTAGTGTCTGAATAGATTGCTTAGGATCATTGTGGCAACCCTGTCTTCCCTATCCCTGTCACTTTCCCTGTACAAATACTGTCTGGGATGCCATGGTTATGCTTGATACAGGTTTATAGCATGGGAGCATAACTGAAGCCCTTTCCAGCTCTGCTTTTCTATGATTTTATGTCAATTGAACTGTCACTGTGCAAAACCTCCTCTGCCATGTGATCCAGAACACTTCATCCACTAAACCTTTTATTTAGAAAGTTTCCTTCCTGCATATATTGCAACCATTTCTTTTAGTAATAACAATGATAATCTATAGGATGAAGATAACACCTTTTACCTATCAGTCTCCAAGCTCCTTACAAAGCTGAAGTTATTATTGGCCTTATTCATAAAGCAGGAGACAGAGGCACAGGAACATTATGGGATTGCTGAGTGTTTGTAAAAAACACTGGTAGAAAAATGGGCCCATAACCCAGGAGACATGTCTCCCAAGCCTTTCCCTAGCTGCCAGACCACATTATTTATCCAACAAATTATGCTGATGAAGATGGAGTACCCAATTCTCAGCTCTAACAGAGCTTGTTTTTTCTTGTAACATGAAGAAACCATAATTCTCTGAATGCAGAGGAAGTCCTGGCTGGTGGAGGTCCAAGGTAAAATCCTTTCCACGAATCTCTCACAGAATGCAGGTTAATACAATCTGAGAATTGTGGCCACAATGGTAAAACATAATTACCTACTTTTTCCTCTGGTGAAAAACATGTTGTTCTGATTGTGAAACTGTCTATGCTTTGATTTGGTAAAGTAAGAATACTTGATGTCAACAGAAACTAATATTGTCTAATTAATTAAACCACCTCATGATGCAATATGTAATATAATATGTTTTCTCACAGTATTATGTTTTCACAGAGCTGTCACTCACTGTAAAGGTTACTATCTTTCTTTTCAGTACAAAAGCTAACTGTAAAACTTGAAACTTTTCTGGGAAATTCCTTCAATCTACAAAGAACATATAAGTCTGTTTTTCAGTTTTCAATGCTTTCTGAGCTTCATATAAAGAGGTTTTCATCATCTCCCACCAGTTAGATGTGCAGAAGCAGGTCCTCCAGGGTTGTGGTTTATTTTGCAGCTTTCTCACAACCTTTATAATTGCAGATGTACATTAAGATAAAGCATCAGTCTTTTGCAAGCGTCTGTTACAATTTGTAGATTCCTGTATTGCTCAGTTTGCTGTTTTATAAAGAATGCTGTCTGTTCAAGAGCAAACCAGGTGAATGCCATGCAAGCGCTGCCTTTTCAATGTGTTCTTGCTATCTGTGTTTTTTACAAAAAGTGCTGCGTAAACAGCAATGTTGAACTTTACAAATGAGTAAGGAGGAAATAGCTTTGCTACCTTGATTAATTATTGTTGGTTTGTTGTGGCTATCAGTGTTTATACTGGAAAAACATCTGAAAGTCATATGAAGAGATGAATGCTTCATCATGCTGGATATTCTTCACATATCCAAAAGCTTAATTTGTGCTCCAGTGACCTTACCATGCCATTTTTCCTTCTATCTTCTTCTCCTTCTTCCCTTCTTTCTGTATCAATTGCAAGCAGCTTGTGCTTGACAAAATTAAAAAACAGCCATACACTACAGTCCAGACAAAGTAATTGCAGAGACTTCAGAGAAGAATTTCTTCAGTCTTCTAGTTGCAATTAGATACCCAATGCTTCAGGAAAAACGTCTGTAAGAGAAGATGGTAATCCAGTATGCTATTGAGCAACCTAGTAGTACCTGCCTGCACCTGTGACCCTGCCTTCCCAGAAGTGTCAGAGCAGACAGCAACAGCTAAACCTGAATGCCTTGTTCAGGATAAACAGACTCTGGAATGGCCACACAGCTGTATTCACACCTCTTACTGGTGTCAACGAGCTAATAGCAAGATTAGCATAAACATGTATCAATATCATATGGAGGGAAAGAGAAGCATAAGTATCAGCACCATTTGACTGGACAACTTTCAGTGTGTTTATGGCAGCAGGAGATGGTGGGCCATGCAGGGTGTGCAGGGCAGGCATGTGTGTTTGATAGCCGTGAACATGCCCACAGCAGAAGAGCTTCACCACTGAGCATAAATATGTCTAAGAAACAAATGACACGTTTGTGTACTGTTTAACTGTGGTCAAATAATATCCATAATTTGACACTCAATTTGTTTGAGTAATAATTTTTCATGTTATAGATCCAGCTCTATAAATTAGTCAAAGAGCATTTGTTTAATAATTTAAATCCCTCAGTGTTTCAGGGAGTCGCTGGTTAAATTATTGATGATTGTTTCTGCATTATTCACTCGGCCTTAATAAAGCACCTGAAGTGTTGGTCTGACTAACTTTGCTCCCACTAGCACTGTTGCAGTGTACTTACACATGCCTCAGCCCTGTTTGATGCACCTTTCTGATGGTATTTGATTCACGACATACCCACTGATGGCCTTGCCGCCAAGTGCACTGACTTTTTAGACTTCCCCTTCCCTGGTTTGTAATTAGTGCCTTATGAGCAACACTGTTGTTTTCTGTACTCATTTATGAAATTTTACCCATGATCTAAATATTAGCAAGAACTAAATGTGATACAAGTGTGAAATCACCTACGGTTGCCATAGAGCCTGATCACAATGAGACAGTCTAATTGGAAGCCAGTTTAAAGTGTGAAACTGCCTGCCACTGCTTAAACCAGCTTGATTTATTTATTTAGGTGAAGGGAAATGTCCCTGTGCTTTTACAGGCCTCTGTCTGCATTTATCCCGACGTCTTCCTCCTGCAGGACGCCCCATCGCTTCCTCAGCGCTGCAGCCCCGGCCTCGGGAGAAGCTGGGTTTGCTCAGGGGATGCCGGGAAGCAGAGGAGGGCACGGGGCTGGGGCAGGGTGTCGTGCCCTGGGGCAGCATGGCCCCAGGGAAGGTACTGCTAGGTCAGGGCACAGCGAGGGCACATGCCGGGGCCAAGGCGCCAGAGGACATCCCATGTCCAGCCATGCCTGGGCACACATGTCCTGGCAGACACACTCCCGCCGGCCCTGCTGCTGGATGCGGGAGGGTGGATCTGCTTGGAGAGAGGGTGCAGGGGAGCAGCCCCAAGGGTGAGGTAGATGGTTTTATCAAAGTCTCACAGAGACAGGTCTCACCCCCTTCTCCATGTAGGTCAGGCTCTCATACGGGCTCCCTTTCAGCAGAGGGACCGGGCAGGCGGTGGTTTCACTGTCTGTGCCTCCTCTCAGCAACAGCAGCCAGCTGCATCTCTTTTCCTGTTGCTGAGCAGCTGCAGGAGGACGTGGTCACAGTTTGCATTGCTGTCTGATCTCTCGCAGTTTCTGTAAGCCACCAGGAAAGGAACCAGAACAGGAAATATTTTCTTGAGCGCAAGGTGCATTTTAGCAGCAGAACTGAAACCGCCAATGTCAAGTCTGAAAAACAGATGGCTGATAAAAGTAAAATATAGTTCATTCAGGAAGCACATAAATTGATGCAGCATGTTAATATTTCAGTGGCTTGGGCAGCTGCACTATTTCTGATACAGTAAGACCACCCCTTTCCCCTGGAGCACAAGCTGAGCTGCAGCTCTTGTGAGCCCTGAGAGGGTCGGGTTCATCTGTAATCTGTAGGTACCTTGGGAGGCCGGGCACTGGCCAGCACTGGGGAAGGAACGACTGAATATTTTAAGGAAAACTGGTTTGGACACAGGGATCTTTACAGAGCCAGAAGTAGGAATGGGTCTTACCTGGCCTGATACTGATCATGTCACTCGTGAGCAATTGCATTAAAGTCAGTGAGACTGTCCAGCTACTTGCACAGCCCTGGGAAAGGGTGGCCCCACGGTGCCCCAGAGCAAGATGTACTCTTGGTCTTCTTGCTGTGGTGCAGGGGCTGTCTCAGCCCCTCTGGGCAAACCGGTCCTGTGGGCTGGTGGCTTGGGGGGACTGCAAACCACTGCCCAACGCACGTGCCCTAGAGGGCATCATCCAGCCTTACCAGCAGGCTCACAGCACTGAAGAAGGGAGATGAATCTCATTTCAAAGTCAGTTCTGAAGCTGCCCTTACTGCAGAATATCCACCTAAGCTGTGACTCCATCATCTCTAAGCTTTTACTCAGAGACTTGCTTTTCAGATTTTTCCAGCAAAAACCTGCCAAATTTTTGACAAAGCAGTTCTTTAAAAAGTGGTTTGTTTTTCAGTTGGAGGAAATCTTCTCTTAAGGGAAATACCACTTCCCAATTTGTTCTGCTAAGCAGCAGAGATGTGCAGAGCGCAGCAGAGATCTGCAGAGCAGGAGCATGGTCAGCAGCTTCCTGCGGCGAAGTCAAAGCATGAATAGTTCAAATGTGGGAACTAGGCCAGGAAACCAAAAGTATATTCCCATGCCTGTGTGAAAAATCCTCAGATCACATAACAGGACCCATTAAAAACCATCTACAGGGAATCACAAATTTGATGCGGCTTCTGTAATTAGGAGTTGCATGGGTATAAAATGTCTCAGATTTAAAGGATGAGTAATAATCCAAATTCCTGCAAGTAACTGCAAGTCCAAATTCCTCAGCAATCTCCGAGCAGTTGCAGCCTGCTTTGAACATGCCTTGCTTAGGATGATGAAACCAAGGAGGGTTACAGCAAATTTGACTCTAAAAAAAAAAAAAAGTACTTTTCTTCAGAACAGTAGATGTGAGCAAACACCACAGTTGTTTGGATCTGCTATTAGACACAAGGCTTTCCAAAGTCAGGGAGGAACGTGGCCCGTTGGGGTTCACTGCTGACAAATGCTCTCCGAGGTCTGCGCTGAGATTTGGCTCTCAGGCACCCAGGCATGGGCGCTGCACAGAGGCAGGAGCTGGTGGTCTGCGCTGCACCTCTCTGCAGGGCGACTGCTCCAGGCCCCCTGCCTGCTTCTCGGGGCTTGTTTGGTTTGGTTTTGCTAAGCACTGCTGCTTTCGGTTCCTCTACAATAGCAGAGCTTGTGTACAGAAAGGTCAACCTCAGGTCAAGCCAGAATCTTTTATCTTTTTTCAAACCTGGTATGCAGACGAGCCTTATCCTGTAGAGATAAAGCAAATTTAGGCATTTTGAAAAAGATGCTGGAAAATGCTAGAAATAATTATTGGACCATAGCTTTTGGATCCCTTCTTTTTATGTGAGCATCATTAATGTATTGTAAATGCGGACTAAATGCCCAGCATCCCCGAAAAGAACACAATAACATACCACATCTGGATCAGAGTGGGTTTATAAAAAGCATTATTAAAATGAGCTGACAGGATTAACCACTGTAACTGAAGAAAATAAAATCCACATTTTCCCACTGAATGTGAGCTGCACTTTTACCATATAGGGCAGTATGAGCCTCTCTTTTCAGTTGTTAGCAAGAATCGATCCAAACATTTTTTTCCTGATTTTAACTTCAAGGCTAATCAGTGTAATCATCTCCTGTGACGACCCAGAGAGCTCTGTGGTGGTGATGGTTGTTGTTTTGCTGAACACTTCCCTGAGAAATAGATTTTGGCCAGCGGCAGTGTCATGTGTCTGCCCCCCTCCTGTGTCTCATTGTTGTGTATCTAAAGTCTGTGCCCAAGGGCAACTTTTTTCTCTCTGAGTATCTGGGTATTTCTCTGTGTTTTTCATGCTGGGCAAAAGGTATTAAACAATTCTGACTTTGCTGCTGCTATGCCCTGATTAGGCAGCTAAAAAAGGCAGGTAGCAATGACACGGAGGATTTATTTCAGCTGCCTGCATGCTCGCCAGGGATCTCTCTTGGTCAGTCTGCTCAAGTGTTAGGGAAACCTCTGTAGACTCAGTCCCGTTGTTGTGGGCACCATGCAAGCACACAACCAGAAAGGGTGCTTATCCTGAGGATCTTTGGTTCTGCAGAGGAAAAACAGACAGGAGCTGAAGTGTGCTCAAATAAGTGCTGATTTAAGTGAATTTACCCCAAAGGGTGAGTCCAAGAATGGCAGTCCCAGATGGCGTTGGGTTTGCCTGGCCATGCTGGGCTGCTGTAAGTCCACTGCCCTGCGAGGGTGGGGTGGGAGGTTAAGACGGAGACCCTGAATACAGAAACGCTGCTTCCAGCAGGGCACTCACTTTGATGTCCAGCTTACCATGCCCAAGCTCATCCGCTCAGAGCAGGTTTTCCATGAGCAAGGGACATATGTGAGAGGTGAGATGTGACACTAGCCCAAGCCCACAAGCCCCTCTCCAGGGTCTTCCTGGCCCCCTGGTCCCACCAGCCCGGTGATGCCTCCATCTCGCGGTGGGGTTTGGTGTGGGAGGAGGAAATCTTGTGGGGACCCCTGCTGCCTGCCCCACGCCTTCCGGCAGCCCAGCTTGCAGGTGGCAAAGCAGCGGTGCTGCAGCCCAGGTCCACCATGGCAAATCAAAGGGACACTCTCTCAGCTGCAGGAGGGGACATTGTGGTGCTCCAGGAAAGGAGCCACCAGACAACCTGCAAGGACTCTTGTTTCAGCAGCAGAAAAAAGGTAAATTATTTCACTGATGCACCACCATGCTTTATTTTTTCCCAGTTATTAGTGGTTTAAAAAATGCCCTGGCTTACTGAGGTTAAACTTTTGTGGAAGATATCTTTTGTTGTGAGAACTGGAAGCAGTCTGCACTGGCACCCAGTGAAATGACAGGAGTCTGTTATGGACTTCCATGGGAGCAGGGCTGAACCTTACGGCCACAGCCCATCTGAGCGTTTTGTCTTCACTTGCCCAAAACTGGGGATAGTATGACCAGTCCTAGGGCTGCCTGTTGAATGCAAAGGCATTTCGAGGGCCATAAAGGACTGCAGATATGACAGGATCAGGCCCTACAGCTGCAATAGCAAATGACCAAGTATAAAGAACTTTGAGCAGCTAAAAGAGGTGAGAGAGTAAAGGGGACTCTACCAGCATGATGCCAGCAGTTGTCTAAGTTGAGTGAAGGTAGAGACAGAGGGAAGGTGGCTCCCTGGCCATGATGACTGTGTAAGTCCTCTCTTTCTGCAGCTGGACTCATGGGGGACAAGGCACCCACAGCTCATCTTCTTTTGAAGATGGCAGTGAAGCATCCTCTGCTGCCCAGAGAAAATTGCAACTCGCACGTCAGATCTGACTTACCTGCTGGGGACGGTCAATGGGATACTGTCAGAGGAAGGAGGTAAGGGCTAATTGCCAGTATCATACAGTCACCCCAGCTGTGCAGTCTCCTCGGCCAGCCCCTCCACAGCGGACAAGTTCTGAGTTGTGGGCAGGACCAGCTGGCCCCAGGCAGAGCCTGGCATTTAACTGCAAGGTAGAGAAGGCAGCTGCCTGCACTGCCAGGCAGGACAGGGCACCTTTGTTCCCTACACGACCGCCTCAGCCTCACCATGTGGAGGGTTTTCAGGGGAAGGAAAATGGCAGGGTGCTACACATTTACCCCCCCCCCCCCCCCCCCGCCTGCCTTCGCTATCCCCAGATCCTGTGCACTGTTTCACTGGGGCAGTATTTGGCTCCTGTGATAAGCATGAGAACATCCATGGAAGTGCAGTGAGTCAAACACACTATCCATCTTCTTTTGTAATTACCCTGATTTTCTGGATCTTCAGCATGTCTGAGCACCTGCCTATACACAGCCAGAATTTGGCATGGGAGTGTAAAATGATGGATCCCTTCTATATCTCTGGGCTTCTTTACAAAGCTCAGGCAATCTGTGCAAAATGAGATCATTCAGCCAGAGACAGACGAAGAAAAGGATATACACCTGCACCAGGCAGTTCAGCAGCAAATAATGAATAATTACCTCTGCCTGCTGATTATCTGCTGCTGGCATGATGCCTAAGGGGGACAAGGGGAATATTTTCTTCTGCAGGTTGTTGGTAGCCTCTGCAGACTGCAGATAAGGTAAGAAGCAAAGAAAAATCTTGCTGTCCTAAACATGAGAAAGGTTTCCCTTGGATCAGCCCTCTTTGTAAAAGCACCATGATGCCTTTGACTTGCTAAATTGCAGGCACCAACAAACCTGTATAGTAGGTTTGCAATGTAAAACATCATTGGAAAAAAATATTCTGTGAGCCAAAAGCCTAGTTGTCTCTGGTGTAACTCAGCTGAATTAAGTAGAGTCCCTACATAGGGAGAGGGTGGAGGCTGTGAATTTCATCAGTCTGAGAAACCTCTTTGAATCTCTCACATTTTCATCATAGAAAAAAGGAACATCTGGACGTATTGTGCAAGGGCCACATTCTGCTTTCAGTTGTGTTGAGGCAAACCCAGAGTTGTCCCAATGGGACAATTCAAGATTTACCCCATGATAAACAAGACCAGGATCTGTCACCATATTTCTGGCTTTACTGCTTTGTTCTCTAAGCTTAACCTGCTTGTGTCCAGCTTGCACTCCTTTTCTGAATTTTCCTCTTCCTGAATGAGACACAGGAGCAGAAGGGAAAATCTAAGAAGTCTCCAGTTTTTCATTCAAGTGAGTTTTTCATTGTTCTTAGCATTCTACAAAAAACCTCTGTCCTGTTTCACTCCTTCTGAACATCTTTTCTCCCTTTGGCAACCTGTAAATTACTCCTACTACCTTTCCCCCCCTCTACATTGCTTATTCTTCTTTACTTTTCACTTCCAGTAAAGAAGAGTGAACAACTGAGAATGTTGTTGTTTTTCTTTTCCTACTGGCTCCAAAGGACTCAGCTAAGAAAACAAAACAAGGCAGCTCACTCAGGGCTGTGCTGGGAATTGTACTTTTCAACTGTCTCCACTGTATGCCTCTGACACTCTTCAGACTGTGAACAGTTTAGGGAACAGGAAGAGGCTGTCAAATGCAGCAGTCTTGTGCCTGTTTGATTTATCTCTAATTCCTCTTCTTGCTCTCTGACTACACCATTCTGTCTTCTTTTGGCCAGTGCCAAATCTGAAGCTATGATTTTTTGAGAGTAACAAGTGATGTCAAGTGCCCAAGCGAGACTCACATGCAGGGCATGATTTTTGGAGATTTACTCTGAACATCTCAAGAAGTTCAAGCTCCTTCAGCAGGGCAGCTCAAACACTTTGTGAAACCAGGGCTTTGGTGTAAGCATCCCAAAAGGAAGGCACCAAAAAGCCCTATGTGCAGCTTTACATCTGGAGATGCAGCCAGAGCCAGCCTCGCTCCGTCCTGGGTGCTGCACGTGGGTGCTGTCTCCTACGTTTCGCTGTGACACACAGAGGCTCAGGTTGTGCCCACTCTGCTTTTCCTTCTTGCATGACTAACACAAGTCCCCTAACACCTTTTTTCCTGCTGCTAATAATTATAATGGGGGAAAAAGGGGTATTTGCTGCAGAAGTCCCTAGAAAAGTTCAAAGTGTACAGGCAGCAGCCTTTCCTACCTGCTCTTGCCTTTCCTCCAACTCCCTGCGCTGGTTTCCCAGGAGGCACCTGGGAGCTTGTAACATATTCTGCTTGATGCCACTGCACTTCTAAGATAATTGGCTTTGCTCCTGAGAAAGAAATGTTCTTGCCCTGGTAGACATGAAAAAGCATCTCCATGCAGACATTTCTTGATACTTCTCTTTGCCAAAACTAGAACAGTGAAGCAGGAGTTGATGCTCGAATAGCCTTGGCATAAGGACAGGCTGATGCATGTAATGCATATCATTAAAAATAGTTATCACAAAGAAATGGTTGTTATTTTGCTTAAATCGAGCTGGACTCAGTAGCTAATTAAGTACAGACTTTTTCCATGGTTATATGCAGTTTTCAAATTCCTATAACACAAACTGTTTTAGAGGATAAGTTAAATACAGAATGCATTGAGTTTGGTAGAGAAAGTTTAAAGGTCTGCATTTTCCCACCAAAGCTATTTGATATCAGCTACAGAGTGGGGGTGTGTGTGTGTGGAGGGGTTATGACCTCTTTTATTTTTACAGCCATTGCCATGATTTCATAATACTGGCAGCAGTCACTTCAAGCAAGGGACTAGACTTTATTACTATAATTATATGCTAGTATGTGGGCATAAAACAGAAAAACTTTTCTATAGATAAATGCCAGTAGCAAAATCCTTTTGTCCAACAAATAGTCCTTTAGCAATGTTATGAATATTATATTAACCTCAATAAAAGCTATGCCAGGAATGGCTACTGTACATGGCGCAAATTCTCTGTTCTTACAGCAGCTTTGTTCTAAGAAATTAATATACTCAGCGCTGAGAGCATGCAGTGCCTTTTCTTTGCAAAGCATGTCAGAGATGTTCACTCATTAATCATAACAGCCCATTGTGGAATGCAGCAACACCATTTTAAATGGGGGGGAAACTGAGGCACGGAGGGTACAGTTGAATATAGCAAATGCAGTTTTGCGTGCCTCCACTGCAATGCTGTGGGTATGTCCAGATAACGTGGTGCAGGTGTGGGGCGAGACAGGGTGAGCCATGGGGCTTCAGTCAGGCCAACACCCGTGAGCATATTTTGCCATTTGAGTTTCTGAGGAGGCATGGAAGAAGAAGATGAATCCTGCAGGAGAGATGAGGCACAGAGCCTCATCCCCGCTGCCCCCGCACAAACGCCCTGTGCTAGCAGGGCAGAGCACTGCCCTCAGATCCCCCCCCATGCGGGAGCTCCATCAGCAAAGATGAAGGAGGGGATGAGGAATCAAAGAAGACAAGAGAGTTTTGTCGAGGTCCGTCCCTCTTCCAATAAACTCCTAAGGCCTTTCCGCCCAGCTACAAGAGCTGCGGAGCCACTAGCCTGCCAGCTGGCCGAGCCTGACTTGCCTGAAACCTGGGCTTTGGGTGATGCATGAGAATAAAATGCAGCCTGGGTAGTTATCAGTCTGGGTTGGGAGATCAGCGCCCAGGCAGGATGGCCCCTGCAGCACAAAGAATTGGTGTGGGCAGCTGCTCTCCAAATTTGAAAAGACTACAGGAAGGGGTGGTGGATTGATATCAAAGGATTTATATCAAAGTAAATCTCCAAAGCTCTTAGCTTAAGCAAGAGGTGACTTTGCCATCAGAAGTGATTGAAGCCATCAGACTCGACGGTTCTCCTCTCCTGAACCCGCACCACTCTCAGGCAGAGTGGGACTGATGGCCAGTGGGGCAGGGGCCTCAGCAAGGGGCTGCTCCCCTTGGCAAAGGGTGAGCAAGACTCTGTGCTGGTTTTGGCTGGAGTAGCGTTAATTTTCTTCATAGTAGCTAGTATGTGGCTGTGTTTTGGATTCATGCTGAAAACAGTGTTGATAATACAGGGATGTTTTCGTTATTGCTGAGCAGTGCTTACACAGAGTCAAGGCCTTTTCTGCCCCTCACCCCACCCCACCAGCGAGTAGGCTGGGGGTGCACAAGATCCTGGGAGGTGACACAGCCAGGACAGCTGACCCCAGCTGACCAAAGGGATATCCCATACCATATGATGTCATGCTCAGCATATAAAACTGGGGGAAGAAGAAGGAAGGGGGGGACGTTTGGAGTGATGGCATTTGTCTTCCCAAGTAACCGTTACGCATGTTGGAGCCCTGCTTTCCTGGAGATGGCTGAAAACCTGCCTGCCGATGGGAGGTAGTGAACGAATTCCTTGTTTTGTTTTGCTTTGCTTGTGCGCATAGCTTTTGCTTTACCTATTAAACTGTCTTCATCTCAACCCATGGGTTTTCTCACTTTTATTCTTCTGATTCTCTCCCCCATCCCACTGGTAGGGAGTGAGCGAGCGGCTGCGTGGGGCTTAGTTGCCAGCTGGGGTTAAACCACAACAACTCACTACTAATTAAGCTAATAGAATTATGCATCTAATAAAAGGGATATAAAACCCAACAAACTATTGATCTTTATTTTTTTAACATTTATTTCCCTGTCCCTGTTTTCAAGTAAGCTGATGGAGGGATACAGAGTACCATATCCATCTCTGCAGACATTTAGTGTTTGTCTCCACTGTCTTTTATTCCAATTGTATTAAATTTTCCATCAGGAAAGAAAAATGGCCAATTATATAAATAGCGCATTACACTGGAAAAGTAGATTGATTCAACTTTGTCTCAGTTATCATGTTAGCATGGAATTAGTAAAATTACTTTTTGTGAATATTTCACAATGACATTTTGAGTACTTTTCCCTATTTGTTAGTGATCTGATTTTGACATGTAAAATTATTTTTAGGTAGTTGCCTGATAGCATATGGAAACAATGTTGGCATATGGCTGAATAACAAGCTGTTATTATAAACCATTTGCTATCAGTCCTATGAGCCATGCAGTATCCAGTGTGTTCTGCGTTTCTGCTTGACTGAAACTTTTATAAAAAGAGAATAATATATAATTAATATGGTGCATATAATAAGTATGGATATGCATTTTCAGTAGAAATGTTTGGTTTTGCTATAAGCCAAGAAACAGAATTATATTCACAGATTTAAAAAATGTGAAATGGTCATGAATAATGAATTATATGATCCTGCCACCCCAAATTGCACTCATTGTTTATAGCCATGTAAATATTCACAGAACAAATCTAAATACATGCAGATATTGCATATCTCTAATGACAAATGCTTGCAACAACTCATATTTAAAAAAAAATCGCATGTGTAAACATGCAGCAGTGGTCAGGCCTGCCATAACATAACGTTTTCAATGTTTGAAGACCAGGAACCACTAATAATTCCAACTAGCATGAACATATGTTTTAGCTGGCTGTACTTAAAATGAAAGGTCAGATGGAAAACAAGCACAGCCAGGTGTGTTTGAAATGGCAAAAGAGATCTGAGAGTAAAACTAGAGACTTACCCAAAGCAAGGGATGTCATCTCTTGACTGCTGACCAAGAAACACTGGTAGGCAATTCAGACATGAAGTCACAGTGCTTTGTATCATATTTACTGTGCTCTGAGTAATAGCATGAGTGTGCTTCTGAAATAAATCCACATCTTTGATAGGAAACTCTTCCATGGAGAGGCTGCAGCTCGAGCAAGCGTTTGAGTCAGGAGGCAGCAGAGAGATTCCCTGTGGGCTCCTCCATCCCCTCTGCAGCACCCCTGTCAGAAGGGCAAGAACAGGAAGGTGCCTGTCCCCCACAATGCGTGCAGGTGTTGCTTCTTTTCAGCTGCCTTTGGACAACCTGGTAGCACAGAAGTTAGAAGCTGTGGCTGGCTTGTGGCTGCTGTGATGGAGAGGTTTTATATCAACATTTATTTATGTCATAATTTTATGGCGATGACAACATCATGAGCAGTGCACCACTGCCAATGACCTGCATTGCCTCTTCTCACTGAGCGTGCAAATTACTTGGGTTATAGGATTCCTTGTCTGGTTATTATTTCCATTATACAAATAGTGTGATGCGGCTGGACAGGCAAGCCCAGAGAGTGGTGGTTAACGGAGTCAAATCCAGTTGGTGGCCAGTCACAAGTGGTGTTCTCCAGAGCTCACTATTGGGACCGGTCCCGTTCAATATCTTCATTGATGATCTGGATGAGGGGATTGAGTGCAGCCTCAGTAAGTTTGCAGATGACACCAAGTTGTCCAAAGAAGGGCAACAAAACTGGTGAAGGGTCTGGATCACAAGTCTTACGAGGAGCGGCTGAGGGAACTGAGGTTGTTTAGTCTGGAGAAGAGGAGGCTGAGCGGAGACCTTATTGGTCTCTACAGCTACCTGAAAGGAGTTTGTAGCAAGGTGGGGGTCAGTCTCTTCTCCCTAGTAACAAGCGATAGGACGAGAGGAAACAGCCTCAAGCTGCACCAGAGGAGGTTTAGTTTGGATATTAGGAAACACTTCTTCACCAAAAGGGTTGTTGATCATTGGACCAGGCTGCCCAGGGAAGTGGTTGAGTCTCTGTCCCTGGAGGTATTTAAAAGATGGGTAGACGTGGTGCTTAGGGACATGGTTTAGTGGTGGACTTGGCAGTGTTAGGTTAACGGTTGGACTTGATGATCTTAAGGGTCTTTTCCAACCTTAACGATTCTATGATTCTATGTGCAAGACAAGGTGATAGACCTGAAGAATTTACACCCAAAGGCCTGATTCTTCTGTGCCGATTTTCAGAGCTGTACTTACTCTGTTTTCAGTATGGTGGTTCTGGTATTGACAGTTATTGACAACCATGTAATGATGTTGAAACTTAAATCAAAAAGGAAAAACTTCTACATACAAAAGTCAGCCCTCAACCTAACAAATATTTTTGTCATTGGTCCTCTCAACTGACACAGTCTTTTCCAGTTGCAGTGTTCATCCTCGCAAGGATCAATGTTAGTCCTTACTCAATGATTGTAACAGATCTTCACTTCTTATTCAGCAAGATTAATGAGCAAAGACTGCCAGTGGTCTGGGAGATCACATCTGGATTGCTGGTTTGAAATAGTCAACGTGAAACTTCAAAGTTCACTAAGGAAAAAAGCTATAAGATAATTTTATTGTATTGATGTTTTAATAATTATTATTCTCAAACTCCCACCCAACTTGTCTGTCTCATGGCATATAGATAAAAATAAACAGAAACCAGTTTGGTCTCTCTTCTGATACACAGGACCATAATAAGATGGGGACAACACTACCAGGACAGGATAGGGCTAATCTGAGGATCTGTATAGCCATCCCACACTGCCTAGTCCCTGGCGAGAAAATGGAAACATATTTCAGAGAAGGCAAGACCTCAAAGGATGTCCCCAAATAAGCAAACATTAAGCCTTTTCCTGAATAATACTGAGATTATGAGCCTACATTGCTCATTTTGTTCTCTTAAAAGAATAGGAAAGAAGAATAACCCAACTCTGAGACATTGTTCAGAAACGAAAACATCTGAGTTTGGTTGAGCAAAAAAGATATCCACCTCTGAATTTCTTTCATAGTGTGCGCAGAGCAGCAAATAGCATGCCTGGGGAGGACCAGCCTGCTGTATCGCCAAGGGGAATGAAAGTGCTTTCCCCTTTCCGATGGAGGTAGAGTGACTGACGAATAGATGCAAGCTTCTTGTCTCAATTTGCTTGGCTTGGTTTTGGTCTAGAACTCAACCGATGTGTGTGAAACCATGGCAGGCCACAAACAACATACTGACACAGGCAGGAGCCAAACTCGCGCTGGTCCTCACGTGTGAGGTGGGTGCTGGGGCTGTGGGAGGAGGTGGGTGCTGGGGCCAGCTGCGGGCAGGGCAGCAGGAGAGCCAGCAGGGAAAACAAACAATATATCTCAAAATGTATCAAAATCCTAGCGTATATCAATTCCCCCAGACAGTTCAGTGGTTTTCCTAAAAACTGTCTTGAACCTGGTAGACCAGTACTTGCTGATTTAAATTTAATATTTTCCATCAGTTTATTACTACCTCTACCTGATTTTTTTTGGATCATCCCTTTTTTCCTCCTAGATGGTTCATTTCCTTTCCCCAGCAAAAAACCCCACACTGTTATGTGAAAATACCACTCATTGCAGGAAGTCTGCTTTTCTGCCCTGTTTCTGTGCTTCCAGCAAGCTTCGGTCTCCAGGTCTAGTGTTGCAGCTCAGGGACAAAGTACTTTGTTTCCCAATTCTGCAAGGAAATATTTGTGTGTGAACTTCACAATTTGCGTCCAGAATTTATAAGAAAAAACGTAAAATTGTGCAATACGCTTTGTCATAATATCATACTTTGCAGAAACTATTTATTACTTGTGTGGTTTTTAAGTTATGCAGTGAGGGAGAACTCAACATACTTCACGTGGGCCACTTCGTTCAGACACACTGGATACCAAATGGGACCATTTACATTTGCAGCTGCTGGTACATATGCTAAAATTAGACTAAATGAAAAATAGCAGCTGCATGGGTAGAAACAAACCAAAGCTGATTCACAGATGAGAGGCAGCTTGGGGAACTCAGGCATTGCAGATAGATTTGACACAAAGGCTGGTCCAGTGTAAGAGTCCTGTGCCTACAAATACACAATAGCCCATAATGGTAAGCCAAAACTATGTTCTGCTCAACCCCCTTGCTGGGGAAATCCTTTCACCGCCCTGGACTTTTTTCTTTTTCTTTTTTTTTTTTTTTAACATATGTTACAATGTCTCATTATGTAGGAACACACTTCCCTTTAACATGTCTGTCTTCTTCTATCCCCTCAGCCTCCCCCACAAACTTTCCTTGGACAACCACACTCATTGTGGCCAACGCCAAGAAAAGCCCACTCTTTGCTTGTGTCCAGTCCCATGCTCCCTGCTAACTCCATGCCAAGACATTGACAGAGTGCAGGATCTTTCTCCACAGCTGTCTCACGGGCTGGTTTTTTTTTATAGGATTCCCTTTCAAAATGCTAGTGCAGCGGAACTTCATGACCTCTTCCACCAGCAGCTCCATCTTGCATTGCCCCATGCATTATATTCAGATAAAAGGATATATTGTGGGTTTTAAGGCACAGTCTGTGTTATGGGGACGAGGGCGCAGAAGGGGCAGATTGCACAGTCCACACTCTACAAACAGTCAAACTGAACTTTCCCAGGGCAGAAAACATCAAAAATTCCAACTGGTTTTCATAGGAAATCTCAGCAAAATTCCTTCCAGCAGCACTTAATTAAAAATATGCACTGTTGTTATGGAGGCTCGTGGCTGTGACCCTCCTGTTCCTAGCAATACAAGATAACATGGGATATACAGGATTTCTGGGTAATGCGTTGCAGAGATCCCCGTGACTTAGCAGAGAGTCAGTGAAGGCTTATTGCCCTCGTGTCAGGCTCTGCATCCCGCATTACCTTTGTTTCCAGGCAGGTTTGTTAGCTTGCAATCCTCACAAGCATGCTGCTTCGGGACCTGGGAGCAGTCCCACATGCCCATCAGCACTCCTGAAGTGCAAAGCAGATCTTTTATCCCCAGGTAACAGAGAGGACAGGGCACAAAGAGCAGTCTGGTGTCAAGCTTCCAGGCAGCTTTACTTCCACGCTTCACCACCTTGCAAGGGTTCAGCTACCTTCTTCTCTGCAGCTCTTCTCTGCCTCCACTCCCACACCAGGATATTGCCTGGCAGCCACATCACCTCTGCTAGGCTGCTTCAGCAGCAGTCTCTTATCACTTGCCTGTGCAGGACTGTGCCAGCTACAGACAAACATGGATCCAGGTGTTTCAGCCCTAATTCCTCCTTGGACCATAAGGATCAAAAAGCAAGGCAAATGTTTTGCTCTGGCACATGTTACCAACAAATTAACTTGTACTCAGCTTCACTCAGCTTCTCTGAGCAGGCCTGTCCATTGCTGGGGAAGAGCAGAGGTGTCGGGGTTCCTCGGTGGCACTGCCCCGCACACCCGCTCCCTGCCCCAGGGGTACTTCCAGCAGAGCCCAGGGGCTGCCTGGCAGGCACTCTGCCTCTGCAGCACTGCCAGGGCCCCAGCATAAGCTCAAAGCCTTAGAGGACAAATTGAGGGCTTTTCATGGTAGAAGGCCTACCTCCATAGCTGAGGTAGCAGCACTCCGACCCAGGCTGAATTCCTCCTTCACCCTGAAAAGCCTTATTTAAGCCTTATGTCCTAACCACTACAGACTCACCCTCTCCTATAAAATTCTTGGACTTAATCTTATTTTCAGCTCTTGGATCCAGCTTCAGCCAGAAGGTAGGACAATGTCTTCCTGCCCTTCACACTCTGGTGCTTGGGTCACTCCCTGGGAAAATGGGAAATGAGAGTAAACCTCTTTGGGCTGAAGATGGGGTTCAATCTGTGTCTCCTATTTTGCGAGCTATTAAATTAGAGAAGGAACAGCTACAGGCTGCATGCAGAAGGGACTGCTTGATGTGCATCAGATCTGGACACCTGAAGGAGCAGAATTTGATATACCTTGGGAGCGCTCAGCCAAACAACAGAGGCAGCTGTATTTAAGAACAGGGACGTTTTGGATTGCAATTTTATTCTGAGGCATTGAAATTCCACTTAAACCTTCCTTTAGGCAAATCCTCCCCTTTCTGAGGCTTAAGAACCCTCCTTAATGGTAGATGACCTTGGATGCCATAGCAGCAGACAGAGGGGGAGTCTGAAAGCTCTCACCCTGGGCAAGTTGTGAACCATGCTGCAAACCCGTTTGGTAGTCCTCGTGTGAATGGGGCCTTTGTTAGCAACTGATGAGTAGGATGTTCAGAGAACTTGGGAAAGTATGCTTGGCAAGTAAACTCACCTAACTAATAATAAAAATGGTCTTCAAATTTGCCAGGCTTCTTTGCCCGAGGCAAGCACAATTAAAGTCAATGAATTGTTTAATGTGAGGAAATAACAAGAGAGGGAATTAAAAAAGCATACTGTTCCCTGATGCTGTTTTGGAATTTGTCTTGTGTAGATCCTCCTCTGGATTGATGATAAAAGCCTTTGGAATGCATCCTGCAGAGCAATCAAGAAGCATAACAGAGATACATGAGTCTGTTGAGAGCTATATTCTACCTTAGCATGGGGATGGACTCTCTGATCTAAGGCTTTTTTCATCTCTAGCTGGGATGATCCTCTATCTGGCAGGCACATATTTGATTTTGGATGTTTTAACAAGCCAGAATGCTTTCATGGGAGCACTCCCAATGACATGGAGAGCTGTTTCAAATATGCTGGCAAACTGCAATCCTCCTCCACAAGAGGCCCAGAGCAGGCACTAATTACAGGATGGGCGTAGCACATACCTGCCTCTGGTGGGAAAGAACCGAGCCTGAGAACTGCATCTCCGCAGATCCGACCGGCGCACTCTATTCCATGTAAAACCAGGAGGCAGAAAATATTTTTACCACTCGAGAAGAGACATAATCCCTGCAGATAAGGCAGGAACTTGATTTAGAAGCTGTCCTTCTTCTGACCTGGACAATATTTCCACCATTTTTCCATCACTTTTCAGTCACCTCTCATTTTAAGGCACAGCAGCCCTGAGCATTTTTAAGAGGTAGATGTATACCAAGAGCTCGCAGATCAAAGCAAGCACTAAATTTGTCAAATAAATATGGTGCTAATCCTATGCTTTGGGAACACATCATTAATTCTTTCAGTTCTGCATCTTAACTGACTCCTTACATAACTTACTATGGATTTTGTGTCTTTTCCTAGATAATGTATCGGTAATTTTGGCTTGAATGAGAAGAAAAAATTTCTAGGTGGTAGTTTCTGTTACTCTGCAGTTCCTAGTTAACTACTGATGGATTTTTGTTTTTCCCTAATAGCAAAGAAATAGATGAAGGAGAGAGATTGCTAGCTATGCCTAACCTGCACTTTTGTGTTGTGGTAAAAGAATCACAATGATTAAATTTCCTAATTCTTTTCTTATTCTATAAGCTGTTCATTGGTATTCGGGAAGAATGGCCTTTTCTCCAAAGCATAAGGGTGCACTATCATGCCAGACCATTACAATGCGGAGTAAGGACACAATACTTCATGCTGGAACAAGCCAGGGGCTGAGTTACGCCCTGGTGGTTCCCCTGCTGCTGGTTATTTCTGAGACCAAAGATCTCAGCAACACTTTGGTCTGGGCAGTGCTAAAGGCAGAAGAGGGCAAGACGCAGTGGGACACTGCATTGGCCATAACCTTGAGGTATGGCTGTCACACAGCTAAGCATGCCAAAAGCTGCCACAGGTTTCCAGTCTCTTGGGTTAGCTTTATCAGAACATCACATTTTAAATCAAAGGAAGATGGTCTTTAAATGGGAAAACTCATACCTGCTGTGTGACATAGATTAAAACACATCTCCACTCTTTGCAGAGAGAGTCAAGCCCCACTTCAGGTGCAGCAATTTTCAGTGGCTTCCTGGGCTGCAGCACAGTCCACACTGTCCTCTCCCTGTCCCTAGAAAAGCCAGGTTTTCTCCATCATCTTAAAGGCTCAGGTGTGGGTCCACTGAAGCCAGGCCTCTGCTCTCCAGGTCCTTCCACGACTACTGTTCACGGTTTCTCTGCTCTGTTCCATCGTGCCCCCCAGGGCCACCCCAGCTACACATGCCCAGGAGCTGGGCAGGATGGCAGCACCCCACACAAGGCCCTCTGTCAGCTCCCCTTTCCTTCCAGACATGGTGAACAAGGCAGACAGATAGCCTCTCCACCATATGGGATGATATTGCATGCTGCAGGTGGCAGCTTTACCCACCCTAGGGTGGCCAAGAAGGAAGCTGAAGCCTGCATGCTGAAGCCTCTGGGAAGCTTGGGGCTGTGGTTCGCAATCCCAAGGGAAAAATTCAGCTGTAAGTGCAATGCAGTGGCAAGCCGGGTCCAAAAGTCCCTCCCCTCTTCCCCTCTCCCTCCCGCTACACTCGGAGGATGGCCAGTGCCAGCAGTAACGTCCCAGGAAAGCTGCAGCTGGTGCCTCCATGCACAAGGCAGGCTGCAGGCTCCTTGGCTCCGTGATTGCCATCAATAATGCATTCACAGGACGGGACGGAAGAGCCGGGCAGCTAACAGTGCTCTCCGTGCTGCTCAATGGCACCACTGTCTCTCCACTCGCCGATGATGGCTGTGCGTGTGTGGAGGGTCGTACACTCCTGGTGAAGATATGCCAGGGCTGGCAGGCTGTGTCCTAAGCTCAAGGCAGGCTCAGCCTGGGTTGTCAGATTTGCTTAGAACGAAGGAAATCACGTTTCTTCCTGCCTTCCCCTCCTGCCCCTTACTTAAATAAAAGTAAGTAAAGGGCTCTGTGGCTTAAGGAAGAGGCCCAGATGGCAAACAGCCCGCAGCTGTGCTGCCCGGGGAAGGGTGCGAGGAAACACCGAGTCTCGTACAGCAGGAGTAGCTCACGGACCTGTTGGAGCTTGTGGAGAGCAGGACTCCTTTAATCACCCTTTCTCAAGGTAAACTGCAGACTTTCCTCTGGTTTCATTGTTTGCATCCCCTTTTTTTCCCTCCATTTGATGCAACTAGTGCAGCTCTGATCTTCGATCCTGTGCGAGGCTTCCCACGCTCAGGGACTCCATTTGCACACAGGAGATATCATCAGGTATTTTCCCTTCCCCACCATGTCTTCAGACACTCTTTCTAGACCGTGTACTACCTGACCATCAGTTTGAGTCTAACTATTTAGCCCTCAAAATCTGTTGATATGCCTTAACTCAGATATCGACTTCACCTCACTTCAGGGGAACTACTCACATGAGTCAAGGCATAGGAGATCCGCCCTGATCCTTCTCCATTCCTTTTCTGCTTCTGGCACATGTATACATAAATATAATGTCCAGTTCATAGTCTAAAGCTAGTCCCTTTTTCTTTTCTCTGTTCTCAGTCTTCTAAAAGCTTTCCTTAGAAGCAGAGCAGGGAGGAAGCAAAGGGCTTACAGAGTAAGTGCTAGTGGTATGTTGGGGGTGCCCTGAGCAGCAGCCATGGTTGTGGAGTTACTGGGCAGATCTACATGAAGGAACCAAATTTTTCTCCCGGCTTCTACCATGTGGGTGATTAAAGGGAATAGATGAAAGTATAACAACGTCATTTTACCATTTTGTGATGTACAAAGGTCTTCTTGCCATGGAGAGGATCAGAAGTAAGGTGGGATATGACAGAAATCTGTGCATTAAAGACATTTAACTGAGAGTATGGTCTTGGACAGCTTTTTGGTTGGTTGGTTGTTTTTTTTTTTTTTTTTCATAAGGAGAGATGGGTTATAAAATGCAGTAGGTTTGATGTTGTTTCAGGGAAGCAGGTTCAGTGCTTGAGGACAGGACAGGTGTGGGTACCTCCCATCGAGGCACAGCTCTCCTCTCTTTGCCTCCCATGGTCATGGTGCAGGAGCTCGGCAATGGTGCAAAGGCAGGATATGTGCAATGGGCAAGTTGGGGCATTGCTCGAAGGGGACAGAGCTAAGAAGCTTAGCATGTGTCCTGGTTTTCAAAAGTTTTAAGTTTTGCTGAGCTCAGTACTCTGAAGTGCGCAATCTTGGCACTGCATTAATGCATATCTTTGCCAATAAATTTCTTAGCGATTAAAAGAAGCAATTTTCTCCTTAATACGCATTTAGGCAGCTGTTGTTACTCCCAGGTTGTGCAGGTGGCATGTTTTTGTGCCTAGTTTTAGGGAAAGGACCTGCTGAAATTCTGTGGAGATCTTCCAGTTTTGGTTTCTACTTTACAGGACTAGAACAAATTATATTTACAGGGCACAGCTGCTGGCAGAGCAGAGGAAGCCGTAAGTAGGGTTTTTAACCAAAAACCCTTGACAGCTCCATTCTTGCTCGTCACAGTATCTCTCATACAATGGTAAGACACAGCTCTCTCCCACTCATCAGTCCTGCCCCCACCACATCATGCAATATATGTACACTACCATAATTTTCATCTTAACTGCTCTGTAAGCCATTAACTGTCTAGCAGCCATAGTACATACGAGACTGCTTGGTCACTATATGTGTATAAATGGCAGTTGGAGGGAAACACTCCTTTGTTTTCCTTGGCTGAGCTGCGCACTGAGCCAAATACTCTCCTCCTGTGTCTCCAGCCAAGGTTCCCCAGCCATATCCATGGTCCATCTACTCTCCCCTCACCACAGGCCAGCATGTCTTCCTTCCCATGCCAGTGCAGCCATCCCTGGTTCCCCACCACTTGGAGGTGCTGTATGTCCTACCTTCCTATTTCCTGCTTACCCAGAGTTGAAATTTCTGTTATCTTAATTCATCACTCCCAGATTTTTGTAGATTTAGGTCTCTATTGTCATCACCCCTCCTCCAAGATTCTGCCTCTCATGATGAATATTGGGAAGAGGGACTTCCACCCCAACCACAGTCATGGCTCTTCTCCTGATCCCAGCACAGATACACCTCCGCAACGGTAAGGGCTTCACCCTGCTGGCATTTCCCCTGCCAGAGTGCAAGCCCCAGGATGCTGGTGTGGGTTCAGGAGGGGACATGCAGGGCTGGCTCGTTGCTGTGACAGAGTTCCCACCAGTGGTCTACAAGTGTTGACAACTTGGTAATTCTGTGAGTTATAAAACTGGCTGGTCCTGTTTGACTCTAAAGCTTTGATCGAGAAATTCCTCTTGGGGCCTATAAAAACATAAAAAACTCTACATTTAAATGGGAGCTTGGCAGCCAAAAATACGGATAGTCCAAGAATCATTAAATTAACAAATGCGATGACGCAGCTCTGTTTTGTAAACACAGTGGATGCAGCTAAGCTCCCATGAAAAGCCACAAGGCTGTGAAAACTGAAATGTTTATTCTTCCATTACATTCAAGGACACTCATAAAAATAAAATAAAGTAAATAGACGCTGAGACTAGAGGATTCCCAAATATCAAGTAAGGGAGCAAGTCTACAAGTGGGAAAGAGAAAGAAATAGGCGTCAGTGATTGGAGCTATTTTCATTTGTAATATCTATTTTCTTTCCTGCTGCTTGTCAGGACATCAAAACTGCATGTTTCAAGGAAGACTTTTATGCTGGAAAACCTCAAGTGGCGTGTCTAAAGAAAAAAACTGTTGCCCATGGCAGCGCACATTTTCCTTAGTCATGCTGGCTGCAGAAGAGACGGTGTGTGTTTTGAGGGAGGATTTTCCCCCTTGCAGGCTGCCCTAATAACTCCTTGCGATGTGTTTACTAGATGAGTCACACACAGAAGCGCTCAGGGGACCAAGGAGCTTCCCTTGCAGATATGCAGCCACCTCTGCATGTGATCCTCAGTTAGCTAAACATGCCCAGGTATCAGGCTATACACAGGCATATTCAGGCATCCCTTCAGGCCATACATGACACAGCAGTACCTGGTACCACTCCATCTTCCATTTTGAGAAGGAAAGGGAAGGAGGAGTGCAGATGCAAGGTTATGAGCAGCCTGAGCAGAGGCTCTGATGGCTTCACAACCTCCCTTGCTTTTCAGCTGCTTGCAGACTCTTATGCTGTCAAATTTTCAAGCATCTTCCAAGTCCTGTGCAAACCTTCTCCCACCAAATCTTTTCTTCCTTACTTTTTTTCTCAAAAACTTTCTACTCCCTTTCTCGACCCTCATTCTGCCTTTCTTGTCTTTAAAGTAGAGCCCTTAAGGTGCTCCATATAGCGCTGGGGAATCTGCCCCTTCAGATGTTCCTTCATGTCCCTTCAGAAAGTTCCCTTCTCCTGGCAAACCCTCCTGCCTTCTCATCCTCCATAATCCCTACTTTTCTCATGACCTGAATTTTTATCCCTGTAATTTGTCTTGTCTTTGCTTGACTTGTCTACCTTTCGTGGCAAGCAGTTTAGAGCAGGGAACAGGGCTTGCTCTGTCTCTGGAAGTTTGCTATATGTGTCCTCTTTAAACAACAATAAATCTTGAATCTGCCTCCCTATGCCTCTGAGACTGCTTCAAACTCTTTTCACTTTGGGTCTGATGGAAAAAGCCCCTCGCACATTCAGATTGCAGAACAGGTCTCCCAGAAGCCCTGAGGGACCCGTGCTGGACTTTCCCTGGGAGAACAGCTCTTCCAGCCTGCACTGAGGCCCAGGAACATGGAGGCTGCTCAAGGTGCCCTGAGGAAGGGTCGTTTTTCCTGCTTAAAACTGGAATGAAAGAAAGGACAAAAATTGGGGAAAATATTACTATAAATGGAGAGAATCCCATTCCCTGCTGGCAGGGTATTTTGTGAGTCATGGTTATTTTCTTTTGAATACAGAGCTTCTCTGAGCTGATTAAGTGGAATTAACAACACGGTCAGGAATCCTCACAGTTGCCTGTTGCTCTGATCCCTGTGGCTCTTGTTTTACCTCTCCTGCCTTTGGGAACACTTGAGGAATTTATTAATGAGGACCAATTACACAAAATTGTGGGTTTATAATCAACATTCTGACTAATGCTGGAATGGCTCTTTTAACTCCTCGGGAAGTTAAAACAAACACCAGAACCCACCTTCCCAGGCATTTTTGCTCCCCAAAACACCAAGAACAAAAGCTGTCCTCAGAGCTGGCTGGTTATCCCCGCTGGGCCACTGCAGCTGCATTGCCAGTTCAGCGGAGACTCCCAAGCAGCAGCATGTTGCAGGCTCCAGATGCCTCTCAACAGGCTCTAGGTGTTGGGGAGGCCACAGGCTGGAAAGGGTTTCAATTAACCGTCCAATTATTGCCCAACATTGCATTTATTTGATCAAATGATTTGTACTGTGTGTGAGGCAGGGACTCCTGGGAATACTTGATGCTAACTCTGAATGAGGGGTTGAGCTGAAAGGCACCGAGCAGCTCCTGGCACATCTTCTTGGGTTCAGAGGGGGTCCTTTGGCATTGACTTAATTTCAGCATTTGGGATGACGATTCTAGCTCTTTCCACAGATGGTAAACCTTGGAAATGGCCAGCTGCTGCTAACAATGATGACAGTCCAAGATTGGCAAGAGGTTTCTCCACCAGTACAGTGACTTCCTTGGGGTAACATGAAGGTCTTCTGAAAAATCAAAACAAACCAATGACTCCCATGAGCAACAGAGCTAATGGGGGCTGGGTTTTAGTGTATAGGTCTATACTGCTGAATAAAGGAAGCCAGTGATTGATTTCTGGTCCTGAGGACAAATAAAGCAAAGTGACTTACTCTACACCACCAGCTGCTTCTGGAGCAGAATTGTCAAGCCAGCATAGCATGGGGTCCCTAAGAAATAGTTATTCTTAGTGTGTTGGTTTGTTTTTTTTTAAAGTGTTTGAAAAAAAAGGTCAGACTTTCTTGCAGCTCACATAAATGGGGCTTTTAAAGTATAAAACTAAGTATATGTGTTGCATGCCCTAGGGTAGAGCATATAGACAGTGATGGTTCAACGCCTTTGGGATAGTGTTGAAGGACTCACAGGAGGAGGACTTGGGAGGAACCAAGTCTAGTGAGAAGACCTCATTCATGCCACCTCCTGGGAAGAGCCCTTGGTCAAACTATTTCCCAACTCAAGGCTGGGCATTGTATTGGAGAAAGCTGGTTGGAACCATGTAAAGCAAAGCTAAGGGATGAACAAAGAAACAAGCTGTGTGGATAAGCAGGCATCCAGAGGCTAAGCTCCCTTCATGGACCTCTTTTAGCAGTATGGATGCAGTAAGCATGTGTGTCTCACGTAGCTTTCCAGATATCTCATAAAAGCTCACAGCTGAGGTACTAATAAGCCTTTACTCTCTCTACTCAAAGACCTAATTTCACAGAACTTGCAAGGCTTTTTGGATATATTCATTGTTTTGTCTAGATTGGTTCAAAGGTTACTGAGATTGGACTGAGAGGCAGCTCTAGAGTAGTGTGTATATGGGGGTGGTATGAACACATATGCCTCCTTCTGCTGGGAAATGTGGCTAAAATCAGATCACACCAACTCCACTTTCTGTTTTTTACAGGAGTGCTATAATTTCTGAGCACTTCTGGCCTGGAAGAAAATGACACTAGTGTATCCTATAGCTGCAGGAGAGTGCAAAGCTCAACACTGTAGGATTTCCCTGATTCTCACCACACTGGCTTGTAGTCTTCTAGTGCTTCAGAATTGGGGCTGTAGTTATTCTTTATTTCAAAAGGGAAAATGTTCCCCTTTCTAGAAGTCATTGCCTCCCTTATGGCACATATCACAAATTGTCCCTCTCCCAAGCACCCAGCCAGTTCTAGGTAGGTCCATCAGTAACGTGGTGAACTTCAGTTCTCCCTAGTACATACATATAATTCTGCTTTCCTCAGTGAGAAGCTGCAGTCAAAAATATAGCTCCTGCAAAGTCTGAAGAGGCCAGTATAGTCCCAGAATGTCACTCCTTGTTATCCAGCATCATCTGCATTGACAAAGACAAACATATGCCACCTTCTCAAACACAGCAAGGAGCTGGAAGCCTCCACACCAAGCAGACCAGATTTTGTAAGCAGATAGATCATCTTCAACCTGGCTTTATAGTCAATGTCCCAGTTGCCATCACAGCCTCAAGGAGAATTATGGAGTCGGAGTACAGGAACCAGTGACATCAAGCCTCCTGTACAGTCATATGAGGGAAGCTCCAGCATGGGTTCTGCTCTGTCTCGGGCAGCTCTGCAACTGCTTGCCACTGAACCACTGCTCTCCTAGGGCAAGCAGGAGTGGGGAGGGGAGGGCTGGGCAGGGCGGGGCTGGGCTGGTAATGAGGAGCTGACGTCTGTGGCCCTGCACAGTCTGCATGCTTCATGAGGCTGCAGATACTTTCAGCTAGATGAGGCCCTTTGGGATTTATGGGATTATTAGCATTGTTGAGAGTTATGTCTGTTCACAGGGGAGAATATACCCTTTAGACTACATTACTCATTGTGTGAGTCACCGTGTTGAATAACATACGTTTCCTATATTTGGTAGATGACCCAATACATTGCACTTCTATCCAGAATTATATTCCATATAAACACCACTAGTTTTATTTTTTCTACTGTAAAAGCCTGAAAACATAAACCTAGGTGTACTGCAAATTGATTGAATATGTTTGCAGTTTAATTTTTTGCATAATCATTTACAGGACTTGTAGTATTAAGCCAGATCAGCCACATGCTTGCTGATAGTATCTAGATTATACCAAGTTTGCATGTATTCTAATGGAAGACATGTTTACTTGACACAGGAGGATTCCAGGGGTTGGCTAGATTAAAACAAACAAAAAGAGCATTTAACTTCAAGAACTTATGTAATTCCACTGGAACCAATATGACTATTCAGATGCTTACAGCTAAGCACATGCATATTTTTTGGCATGGTTGCTAAACTATTCTTGCAAGGAAGGAATAGTGATCCATCATCATCAAATGTAATGCAATGCTAGTGGCTACTTTCATTAGAGAGAATGGCAAAGCTCCCATTGATTTGAATGGAAGCAGGAACAGGCTCTGACACTGAAGTACTAAGTTTGTGTAAACAAAAGATACAGCAAAAGCTCCTCATTACAAGTATTTATGATGATTGTGGAGCCTGGGAGTCTTTTGGGTGTGGAGCCTCTGAGGTAAAGCGGTGTGGTGTGCTGGGATTTCTAAAGTTAACTAGTTTATTGCATGCCACAGGAGTTGGAATGGTGGGTGGCTAGAGAGCTTCTCCATGGTCTCCTTAAGGCACAGGTGCAGAGAATGTGTTATGTTTTAAATCATAATGCTGGCTGCTGATGGCAAGCCTTGTGTAATCTTCTGGATCTTCTTGATTAATGATGATAAATCACTCTCTCTTATCTTTGAAGTTTGGAGTAGCCCAGGTATACAGGCATTTCAATCTGTCTTGCCTTGACAACATGTGAAACTCCAGTGGTATGACAGTGGTTTGGATTGGACTCAGATCAGGGGCAGCAGAACAGGCATGGCTTGGTTCTGCAGGACACTGGCCTTCTGGCCTTGGGTCATCCCAGGACTCATCAATGGGCTTGGTAAAATGCAAATGAGCAGCCATATCCAGTCTCTCCTCCCCAGCTCTTTCCTCACTAGCACAAAGAGGGGATAAAAATGGATCTACCCTAAATTAACTTATGAAAGACCAGCCTTTTGAATTCAGCTTTGCCACAGTAGAAGACAATGGTTCAGCTCCTATTAGTTCACTTTTCTCCAGTGTAATTAAGACCATCAGAATCACTGAGGCTGAATAAGGTCCATCAACATCAACACACTAACTTTGAATATGTGTGTACTGACTGCTAAAAATGAAATTACCTCAAGTGAGCGGTTTCTGAGAAAGCATAAATTGCATTAAAACACATTTCTATCTCTGTATGTTTACTTCTTGACTTTCTGCTACCATGAAATTAATTTTATTTTGTTTTAGTTTTGCTACGCTGGTGTTTCTAGAGCAGTGGTTATCACCTTCCTTGGGATGGGTAACCTCAAGTTTTTTCTGATGCAGGCTTGAAGCCCATTACAAATGCCATGTAGATGATCCTGTGAAACAGTTAGGTGAATATGCCTTTCCTATCCCTTTTCTCATACATCTTCAAGCAGTCAGCAGACCCCTTACTACAGACAGGCTTCCAGTTGATAATGACTGTTATAGTAAATCCTGGGGTTTTGTGCCATTAAGAAACACTAGTTTACAAAGCAATGTTTAGATCCAAACTACCTCCCCTATTTTTATTGCAAAGTAAATAACTGATTATTCTATGACTCTATATCAAGACACAAAAAGCAGCACAACCAAATAAGGGATAAATAAACCAAGAGTCATTTGAGAATATGTGAATTTCAGAGAGGTTTCAGCTCAGGACCCAAACCCCAAAGAGTATCATGGTTGCCTCATGTCTGCAGAAGTTAAATTCACTAAGTTATTAATATGCATCATAAATATTTTGTATTTATAAATTTCTACATCTTCTTTCACTATTAGACCCTCAAATCTGAAATCAATGTAAGACTTATTTCTCAATTAGGAACATAGCAATTATTACCTTGGACCCCAGCTATGCCTTTGATCCATAACTAGAAGAGATTGACAGCAGAGAAATCAGAAGAAGGTACAAGAAACCCAATAGAAGAAAATTATCTAACAATCTGCCACAGGTATATTTCCATTTCAAGTGTTTCCTTGTTCCCTTTTGACTCAAGTATAAATGCTTACACTGCCAATGTATTTATTCAGTAAGTTTTATGATCTATAATGGAATTGAAGGAATTCTCATTATCCAGAGGAGTGCCTTTAATGCTTTTGAATCCTTTAAGCTTTTGACTTCTGGGATATCATGTGGAGGCAACTTCTAGTGTGTAAACAAATACTTTGTTTTACATTTATAGCCCTTCACTTGAAGTTTTTCATTATTTCCAGTGTCACTTTTCTTTATTATGGTATTTTGTATGCCTTTCCTTTATTGTGACAGAAGGACTAGAAGAGTAGCAATTTCTTTAATGCCATTCCCATATTTGTAGTTTTTAAGTCTAATTGCTAGTATGTTATATAAAGTGCATTCAAATGCTGACTACTGCATTCTGAATAGGTACACTGTGTCTCACTCAAATGATACGAATGCGACATAGCAAACATTTCACAAAAATCTTTAACTAGTGCGTTTAACTAGTGCAACGATCAGACTAGGTCATCACAGAGGTCTCTGGTTTTATAATCTTTACATCTATGAATTTTAATTAAAATTACTTTGTTTTCTTATTACCAGCCAAATTACTTTATTCCTACGCTCCTTCAGTATTCTTGGATGAATGCTAGCTAGTCTTGATGACTTGTTTTTCATTGAGTTGCTAATTTATTACATCTGCTCTTATTGCAGTGACTGGTTTTTAATTAACTCTCAATCTTTAAAACAGATGTAGGTGCAGGAGATGTAGGTGTGGGAGAAATAAGGACTGTACCAGCCAAGGGTTAAAGATTTTAATTCCCCGAGTCTTGATATGAAGATTTTTTTGACTAATTTTCTTATCAGTCTGAAGTGGAATTTCTCAATGCTAGTTTCAATCTGATCCCTCCTAGGTGTTGTAAAATGTATTTATATTTTGGTCAATATTATTTTAGTAAGAGATAGAGCTACTCCTTGAACAAATTGCTGCATGTTACTTAGGCTTGCAAAGCTGATCACACAATAAAAGAAGGCCATGCACTCAGAGTGCAACGAAAAGTTGTCAGCTGTTTTAATAAGTTTATTTTTAGATATTCTCTAACCTAGCACTTGACTGGTTAATAACTGTATGTGAGCAATAAAGAAATATGTGAAATCTGTTGAGATTAATGTTTTTTCATAAGAGGATCATCAAGTCTCAGCTGTCCAGTCATAAAGGGTTAGGTTTTTTTCACTTTTCTCACTTCAGAGTAATTCTTTCCTTGAACATTGGATCCAGGTTGAATCAGGTTGTGTGATTTTTTAACCTTTTACAACACAGTTTTGGTGATCTAGAAGGCAGGCTCAGTTATCCTGAAAATAAAGGATCTCTTCCTGGAGAGAAAGAAAAAGAAGAAGAATATAAATGACAAACTCTTCTGCATTTTCTTGGCCCAGGGTCCTTCCATGTGAGAAAGGCTAAATTACATGTTCTGCATGTGCCTGCCTGAGATGTTATACTGCAATGTACATACTTGAAAGACATGATCAGACATGACCAGGAGAGAAGCTGTTAAATCTAAAAACCTTTTGTGCAGATCCTGCCTGAAACATCATAATCTGTTTGTTCATCTGATAATGGGAGAGGCTACACCATTAAGAGAAAAGAAGGTTTTTACATACAAGCCTTGACTTGAACCCTGACAGCTTTTTACAAACTTAGTGCAATATAAAACTTACTCCTAGCTTTCATGAGCTTGAGATGTTCTGGAGTTTGCAGAAGACGTAGCATGTCAAGTGTGTCTTTCTCCTCCTTTCCTTTCAAGCTCTTTTTCCTGCAGTGAGGATGGGCTTTTGATGAATGCTTTGAAAAGTTCCTTGGATGACCTTCAACAAGTCACTGGGAAGGGTTGTCATTGCATCAATGACCTCTGGATTAGGAGCCAAATCTGCCCATCCCCACTTGCAAAATGGAAGACAGAATACCCCTTCCCTTCTCCCACTTTATTTTAAATTGCTTGCCAGAGCAGAGACTGCTTCCAAAGCAGATATGTTGACAGTGAAATTATGGTGTATTTTTATATTTTTTGGTAGAGTGTAATAGCCCAGCTGAGTGCCATGGTATTACAGATGGTTATGATACCTCAGTACCTAAACTTCTGAGACCCTAAATATGGCTGTGGCATCATAGAGATAAATAAAGGCTATGCTTTTGTGCAGTTTCACACACTTTATTTTAAAGTAAACTGATCCTACTGTAATGTAAGTTGTAGGAGTAATACAGAATAACGCTGCTTTGCTCTTCTTTTAACAGAAACATTTCATTTTATAAAACACTGAGAAACAGATGAAATGATACACAGAATAAATATATCTGATTTTTTTGTGTGCCTGCTTTGAGTGGCTCTTATTGAGGTGGTACTTGGCAGTACTGAAGGTTTATTATGACTGGGTTTTGTGACAGTAATCATATCCCAGGTAAAAGTACTCACACATGACTGACCAAAAGGAGACATCTTTGCACTCCTATAGTTAATTTTGTAAGCTGCATATTCATTGGAGTTGTGCACAAATATCCCCATGCTCACTGTCTTTCCTTGCAAAGCAGAGGTTCTAACCTGCACAAGTTCCTCCTGGTTTTGCTGTTTGCTTGCATAGCCTGTCACAGTTTACATGTGCAAAACATTTTTTTATGTTATACTATCTTCTTGCCAAGCAACTCCAAGGAATTCAGTTATAAAATTTTAATTATAATGTAGAAATAAATATTATCCCAGTCCAATGACCAGAGTTCATATTTGCAGCATTCCTGTGATACATATTGCAAGTGAGCAGTCTGAGCCATTTTTCGTTTCCAGTTGATCATTGTCTATATATGATGTTAGGATCCTACATCTGGCTCAGGACTCTGGACTCAGAATAATTTCAAGGCTTAGATTCAGTTTTGATGGTACCAAAATCTCAGACAAATCCTTGTGAAAGTTCAGCTCCATCAAGTGAGAAGATGGTGGGTTGTCCTGCTCTCCTGAGATTGCTGCTGTGTTGGTCACACCCAACCCAATTCAGGAAGGAAGAGCCTCTCCAGCCTTGACCCAACGCAGCACTGGGAAGGAAGGGGATGGAGGCTCTCAAGTGTGAAAGGAAGGAGGGGGGATTGGCAGCAGCTTCTGGTTCAGACCTGCATCAAATAATAATTCACCATGACTACAGTGGCCCAATAACTGCTGTACAGTTTTTCTTGCCTACTGTTAGACGTCTGTATTTGTATTTTGACACCCTTAGGTAGACCTTGAATTTTGGATTTACTGAGAAGCCAGGGCTCTGGGTGGCTTTTCTGAGATTTTAGGTACACCCTTGAACAACCTGGAGCATTTTTATTTGCTGTTTTGTTTTTCTTTCTTAAGTCACTGTGACTGAAAAATGTTGTTCTTTGAGTACCCAAAAGCACAACAGTGTTTAGATAAATTGGCCTCAGAATCTGTTTCATCATAATGAAAGCATTCACATCTCTGCAGAGGATTATTTCCCTGCTTCTGCAGTGCTCTCCACGTGTGTTGGCCTTCCTAGGTTATTTTAATTTATGATTCTCAATGTAGCTACAGGCATTCTGCTGCTGGAACAGAGGGTGGTTTTGCACAGCAAACATCTGTGGGGGTTTCCAGATGCAGGAGGAGTATGGAAATGGGTGTTATCTCTCAATGGGAAGGGAGGAATGTGGCTAGCAGCGGCAAATGCTTGGATATAACAAAGCATGTGAGTAAAATGTATCTATACTGTGCCCTTTAGAACAAAATAAAAAGAGGAAGGCAAGGTAAAAAAATACCAAACATTGAGGCTCTATTTCAGTAAAAGACAGTAGGATTTGACATAACTGATCATACCCACAATCCACCTACTTCTCTGTTCTGCCTCCGGCATTTGTCTGCACCAGATGCATCTTTGTGCATGCTTATGTCCTGCAGAAGTCAATGAACCTGAAGCCTGTGACTAAATTAAATATATGTTGAAAGATTTTCTTCATTAAAACTCACATGAGGGGTGAACCTAAGGGAGAGAGTATGAAAAAAATTTAAGTCTGCATGAAAGGGAAAATTGGCCATGTTTTTATTTTTGCATGCCCATTGTCCACAACCTAGGACTGTTCAAAGCACAAGGAGGGACTTTCCCCAGGAACTTCCCATGTCGACACAGCTGGGAATGTCAGAGGCAGATGAGGATTCATAGATGCCACAGAGATATTGTAGGAATCAGTCCTTGTTAGCAAAGGGAATTAAAAATTTGTCCATCTAGGACTAACTTAAAGAAATTCTGCCTCCCTTCTAGCTTCTTTTGACTAACTGAGGTCACACTTTCGGTGCTGCATCTTAGGCCACGTGGAGCATCAGCTGCCAAGTTTAGCTACAGACAAGGAGCCTCCCTCCTACTCAACACATAGTGGGTGTCAAAAGGACTCTGGCTAAAAGCCTTTCGACAAATAATTAAGCTTAACATGTATTTTCTCTCAGGTTTCACTTGATGCGAAACTGCCCGAGAGATGTGTTTATATATTCACAGCACACATGAAAAGAGAACCAAAACACAGCAGAAACGGATAGCTGGGATAAAACATGTGTAAGGAACTTCTCGAAGCTGGGCTGAAGATCAGACGAGCTTATAAAAAGTGCAGGGAATGCTCATTATGGACTGAGTCAGCCCAGCAGCTGCGAGGCTCCTCCCTCCCCGCTTCAGTGGTTTTATTGTTGTCCTGAGCTGCTGGCAGGCACTCCGGAGAATTCCTCTTGGCCCTGCATCTGCCTCTCTGCTGGATGTAATCAAGCCTGGGCACTTGGTGCTTCTGTTGTCCTTGTGAGGTCTTGCTTGATGTGACCTCTCCTGATGGGATGCAAAGTGCAAGGGAAGCCACGAGCACTGTGCAGACCTGACCCACGCACCGTCCTCGGAAGATCATGGCTAAGATAAAATGAAAGAAACAACAAATGCTACCAGAGCACTAGATGAATGGTGACTTGAACTGCAAGCTTCAGATGCTTAGATTAGATCCCCCTTTGGTCGCAGGTGTAGACTTCCCCCATACAGCTAATATTAGTTCAGACTGGTGTGTTTTTCAGATGTTACCTCTCAGGTCCACTTTGGGTTGGGCATTCACCGTAACCCTGCCACTTGCTGCTTTCTCAGCTGCTGAACATATAAATGTATTTCCACCACGTGATATCTGCTGATTTTGCATTGCACTTTTTCTCTCCTTGTTGCTTCTTTTAAAGGTCGTTTTGAGGAAAAAAGACCTGGAATGTCAGGAAAAAGGCAATAGCTTTCTTTTCTTTCTCTTTTCTTTGTCACTGTGGAGAGAAGATTGGCTGGTCAGTAATGAGCATCATGTTCTAATCTCCAAGGCTAGCCCTAGTCGTCTCTGAAGCAACTGTTTTTCCCTGCATGTTCTAGTCTGAGCCATAACAGGACTGAAAGATTTAGCAGTTGCTGTGCTCCACACTAAAAAAAAAAGGAATTCTAGGCATCAAAAAGCCTTAAAACCCAAAAGATGATCAAAGAAGAGTTCTGCTCTGATCTTCCCCCACTGCTGTGAAACAAAGTGAACTTCGGCTGGTGGGAACATGGAGGGTTCACCTGTCTGGCATCAGAGCCAGCCAGGAGGATGCAGCCACAGATAGGTTACATGCTTTGTCTACAAAAATCAAAGCCTTGGGTGTATACATGCACCGTTCCATAATCCGTTTGAAGTGCAGTTTCTGGTCAGTGGAGCACTGGCTGGTCACAAGTGTGCAAGGAGATCACTTCTTAAGGTGGTGTTTGTCTATCTGTCCCCACAGGTGCTGTCCCGTCTGCCACGGCATCTGCCTTTCATCTCCCGTGAAGCTGCTACACCATTTCATTTGCTGCCTACTTTGCCAATAACTTTGGTTTCATTTTCAAAGCATTTTAGTAATATTTTGATCCCCCAAGGTGCTGGAAGCAGAGACCCTCATGGTGCAAGAGAGAAACTAAGTTACAAGAGTACTAAAACTCTCACTCCAAGTGGCCCAGAAGGGCCATCTGAGCCAGGGGCACAACTTAGAAACCCCTAGCTCATTGCTTTGATCTCAGAAAGCCAGACATTGGTTCCATCAGTGCAAGGAACCATAACGTACTGCCCTAGGTTAATGATTTTGAATTTGAAATTTTGAATTTGAAATTTTGAATTTGAAATTTTGAATGAAAAATAATAATTTTCTTTCCCCTAACAAACTTCACAGTGTAGACATCAGAAACACAGATCTGCTATACAGCACGTGTGTTATAACAAGCTGCCTCTTCCCCAAGTGTCTGATACGTTTACTGGGTTGCTAAATGATACAGCCCTCTCCCTCTCATGCTCCAGTGCCCTGCCTCGTGTCATATATATGTACAAAATTGTTACGGAAAAGCAGTAACTGAGCACATTCCTGGTTTGTTAGGAATCAAATCCTGAGTTCTTCTTCTTGAGTTGAAATCTGTTGCACTAAGTCAGCATGTGTTCATGGTCGTCATCAAGAGTGAGGCACCACCACTCTCACTACGAAGTTTTTTTCTGCTAAAGGTTGCGAGCACTGACTAATTGCACTGCAGAGGAGAGATGGCAAGTGTGCTAGCAATAATCTGTTGCAGGTTCCCCTCCAAAACAAAACGATATCTGTGGTACAGTACAACTGACTTCTGCAGCCAGGCAGGAGAAACAGGAAACATCAGGAAATGACCAGACAAACCCACCAAGAGGCATGTTCAGAGGTGATTTACAACAGCAGGTAGAAATTCAAAATCTGAAAGACAGTGTAAAAACGACTTATGCCAGAGAACCTCGACTCTGCAATTTTCTGTGACTGACTGATGTGAAAGCATGCAAATCTCATGTATATACTGCAATGGTACAGTCCTAGGAAAGCCTCTGTTCACCTTTCCAAACAGCCCAGCAGAACACAATAGCGCCATTTTAATCTGCGCCAAGATTAAATCTGAGCACTGCAAATCAGACTTTTCCTTTCATTGAATGTAAACAATCAAATCTCACTGTGAAGCCCTTTCCTGCTTTACTGAGCAATGGGCTCTCACATTTCACCTTTCTTTTATTTAATGAACATGCTCTAATTTAAAAGACACTTTAAATAAAAATGTGTTTCGTATTCAACAGGATGTATCTGAAAATCTGTTTTATCCTGGCAGTATAGAGCTGGAGGAAATCTCACCTGAGCAACTCTCAGAAAAACTTAAGTGCCAGGGTCAGATTGTTACCTCCTTTACTCCTGTCTAAATCCAGAATGTATCTGCTGGTTTCTGCAGAGTTACATAATAGAAAATAAGATAAAAATGGATATTTTGCTTCTGCAAGACTCTCTCATCGCAGTTCTCACCCTTGTAGCGCTGTGCTCCAAGTATGTTGCTCTACCTTCTGCTACCTCCAAGTGCCCTTCCGCAAAAGCCCCCTTGCCCGCTTGTAAAATTAGGTACTTGAAAGTGAAGCAAAAACCCTTTGCAGTGCCAGGCTGGCTCCCTGGCCTCTGCCTTCACCAGGCACTGCCTGGGAAAGCCTCCAACCTGCTCCTGCAGGAAGCAGCCTGCGTGCAGGGTGGGTCCTCCTGCCCTTCCCTGCACACTTGCAGGGTGAGGCAAGTACACCCAAGCACCGAAAGGCAGCTTTAACCCTCTGTGGCCAAATCCGGAGGTCAGTGAGAGGCCACTTGTAACGTCTCATGTGCACTGCCTAGCTCTGTCGTTTGGCAAGCATCTTTCTTTCGGCAAGGAACTTTAGATAGTGTCAGTCATTAAAAAAAACGCAGTTCACTTTCTAATCAAATCACAGAGAGGGAGGGGAGACCAAGAAAAAGAGGAGAAACTGGCAGGGAAGTCAGTCAGTCTGGTCTGTAAATAATTAAACGCTGAGTGGTGCTCAAATGTATATGTTGAGAAAGCTTCATTTGCCCTCCCCCTCCTCGGAGTCTAATTTAGAACATATCACAGTTTTTGCAAAGGCATTCCTAATACTATTGTGCTGCAAATCCTGTCTGATCCAACCTTCAAATATTTATGTAAACTGAAATATGTCTGGAAAGAAGTCAAAACAAAACAAATATGCCACACAATCTCATTCCCACATACCCCTCCCTCCTTATTTACATTCATGCTAAACCCTTTCCAACTGGTTCCCAACTGTTAGGTGGTGGTTAATGAGTGATAATTGCAGAGCCCGTTTCTTTGAGTGCACTGATGGCCTTACATCTTGCCAGACAATTTAGTCTGGAGTTTTCAGTAGCTGCAAAATGCTTTTACAGCACTTTTTTTTTTTTTTTTTTTTGTCTCTGCAAATTAGTACAGTCGTTTGGGGATATTTAGTATTTGTTATTATTGATGATAGAGTTTAGAAAGAGCTGGATTTTTTAAAAATTCAAGTGGAACTCTTTCTACTCTAGGGTCGAGGGTGTGCTTACATACCATATACTTCTTAGTTGACAGATGCCAGTAAACTCAGGCTAGATATGTTTAAAATGCAGCTACTTGTAAAACTCTTTTGTAGCATTTGCAAATTGCAGCTGTCTCTCTGTTTACAGAGTTATGGTCAACACATGCTGCCAGTTCGCTTCCCAGAGGACTGGCGACGCGCAGCAGCGCGAAGGAGGTGTGTGAAACGTGCCACATTCTCAACTGACTCCTGTATGTGACCGTCCCCCTGGAGGTGATGAAAGCCTGCAATTTTATTGACTTCAGTGGTGGAGAATGCTGCCAGGGCTGGAGGGCTCAGGGTGCAACAGGCAGCTCCCCACTGGGGAACGAGGTAGGATGACGGGCTGTGTCTGTAGTGTGCAATGTCAAGGAAGCTGGGGACCCCTGCTCAGGAAGCATCCAAAATTATTTGTCCCTGAGCATTCAGTGTCTTGTGGGACAGGTCCTTGCCGGGGAGATGGTGTTACTCTCTTCATGAAACTTACAGTCCAGCACCTCTGCCTTACATGGGGCATTTTAAAGTGTGCTTTTACCCATATACAGCTATTTCAAACCCTTCATTTGGAAAGCAGATTGCATCTGCTGCTGCTGTGGAAGGTCTGGATGACCCTGCCATGCTGAGCAGCCTCAGGGCAGCCATAAATTTAAGAAGCCCAAAATCCCAAAGCCACAGAGGTGGCCACATCCTCCTGCTCTGCAGTAGCAGGAGAAAAACACAGAGCAGAAAACAGAGCCACCCCTGTGATGCTGTAATTATGACAGAGTGCTAGTGGTGACCTCAGAAGCATGAGGGAAAAATACCTTTCCAAGTGGATTACTTTTAAAAGTCAGATGTGCTGATCTGCTGTTATGGGAATATCTGCAAGCAAGAATGAAATTAACTAAATCTGGAATGTATATAGCTTTGGGACATATTTGGGAGGAGGAAACCAAGTATGTCATCAAGTTGGTAGCACAACGGTGAGAAAAAAAGGTGATGGCTTACTCTATTTTATGTTTTCATTTTTGTAAGGGTTTGAATATGTGACATAGATCCTGGTGGGGCTAAAAGCTGTGACACCTGACACAGCCCCAACCCTTTTTTTCTTTCTTTTTCTTTTTCTTTTTTCTTTTTCTCTTTTTTCTCTTTTTCTTTTTCTCTTTTTCTTTTTCTCTTTTTCCTTTTTTCTTTTCCTTTTTTCTTTTCCTTTTTTCTTTTCCTTTTTCTTTTCCTTTTTCTTTTTCCTTTTTTCTTTTTCCTTTTTTCTTTTTCCTTTTTTCTTTTTCCTTTTTCTTTTTCTTTTTTTCTTTTTCTTTTTCTTTTTCTTTTTTTCTTTTTCATTTTCTTTTTCTTTTTCTTTTTCTTTTTCTTTTTCTTTTTCTTTTTCTTTTTCTTTTTCTTTTTCTTTTTCTTTTTCTTTTTCTTTTTCTTTTTCTTTTTCTTTTTCTTTTTCTTTTTCTTTTTTTCTTTTTTTCTTCTTCTTCCTCTTTTTATTCTTCTTCCTCTTTTTCTTCTTCTTCTTCTTATTTTTCTTCTTCTTCTTCTTTTCTTTTTTTTTTCTTTTTCTTCTTCTTTTTCTTCTTCTTCCTCTTTTTCTTCTTCTTCTTCTTTTTCTTCTTCTTCTTCTTTTTCTTCTTCTTCTTCTTCTTTCTCTTTTTCTTCTTCTTTCTCTTTCTGTCTTTAAAAGCAGAACTCTGGCTGTATTCAGTTTTTCTGAATTCCTCCTCCTGGTAGTTTGTACCAGTTCCCCACCCAGCCATCTGAGGGATGGGACACTTCACGTAGTCAGGATCTCCATTTTGGTTTCTAAGAGACTGCCAACACAAGCACCTTGACAGTCCTTTCCTGCTGCTTGGTGGCCTTTTGAGTGGGAATCTCACCTGGGAGAGCATCCTGACCCTCCAAAAACAGACCTCAGGGAAAGATGCTATGTCCAAGCTGGTTCCATAACAGCAAGTCAGTCCTGCCAAACCAGCGAAAGTTTGGTTTTGGATTAAATTTTGTTCTTTCCTGCAAACATCTCCCAGTGAGTGGAATTCACCTGATTTCTTCCCCTTCTTTTAACAGAATAGTTTGCAAATCTTTTTCACCTCTGAAACCTCTCTGGTCATGTCTTGGTGATCTGTTAAATGAGAACTGGACAGGTATTCTAGTTATTTTTCTCCAGAGATTGTGTTATGAGAGGGCACCTTTAATCTCTCATGAAAAACAAGGGTTTAAGTAAGGATGTGTTTCTGTTAATTACTAGACCATCCTGAAAATGTTTTCTGTGCAGATTACTCACCTCTGAAACTTCACTACGTGAAACATGACCAGTACCAAAACTTAAACTCCTGTCTTTCATGTTGATAGTTATTTTCAGCTGGGCTTGTTCTGCTGTTTCTCTAAGATAATATAGCAATAGAAAACTGCAGCTAGCCTCAGTGGAAGCCAATCATCTCCAACCTGATGAAATACTGGAAATGGCTGGATTTGTCTGGGGAAAAATTCTGCACCCTGCATATGGTTAGGCAGAACTAATTACGAAAAAGAGGGAGAAAGAGATTGCTACATTAATTATGTGTTGATTATTTGTCAAAGCAAGACCCAAAGTGGGAATCCGAGTCTGGGTGAGGTTAAGGAATATGTGTGCATTATTCCTTCTACATATGATTATTAAATCATGTCTTTTTTAGACATCTAACTTTTTAATCCTTCTCTTTTGGCACTAAAACTGCATTACTGAAGTGGGAGTAGGCAGATTTTAAAATAACAGCTCGTAACTTTAACCCTGTTTTAAATTTAGAGAATTTTGTTGCCAGGTGTGTCTTCTCAGTTTTTTAAAGCTCTGGAATTATTCTGGTATTTATCAACTGACTTAATAGAAATCCTTTGGTGGAGACTAGGCAGCTGGGAAACTAGTTAATGAAATGCAAAATCTTCTGTATTTTCTTCTATTGGTATTACCCTGATATAACTTCATCACCTGAAGCAAGGCTTCTTTTTCCCAAAAAAAAAGACTTTTAGAAACTACAGACAGATCATAGGTATTACATCTAGACTTCATTCTGCCTTTGAAATGATAGCATTTAAAGCATTCATAAGGTCTAATGCTACTAAAGCTGGAAATCTAAGCAAGGGGTCATAGTGAGAAGTTTTAACAATCTGTTCTGACAGTGTTCCACTGTTCCAAAGCACCAAATTGACACGCCTTTTGAAATTAAGATAATCTCCTACTTAGCTCTCTTATGTGCATCCCACCCTAATAACAGAATCAAAGTACTTCTGTTACGTAGGTCACCAGATTATAGAACCTGCAATATTAAAAAACCTATTCTATTTTAGATAAAAGAAACCCTTCTGTTCTTTGAAAAAGTCTAGGACACTGAATTTGAAGAAGTACAATAGACAGAAGAAAGGCTAAATGAACAAAACTTGCTCTTAGCCACTGACACCGAATATTGATAACTCCCTTAATGTTCCTGATGGACCTCACACACACCCCCTCTGGGATCAAGATGACCTGAATCCAGTTCAAGAAATAATCTTTACATCTTTTTCTTTTAACAGTGGAATGTGCAAAGGTGCTAAGCAATTTTCATGGGAAGCAGAATCTATCAACAGTCAACGGTCATTTGTACAGCTTTCAGCTCATTTTATAGAGCCATAGAGTGGCTGAAGGTGCCTCTGGAGATCACCTAGTCCAACCCCCCTGCTCAAACAAGAGTCAATACAGGACTGTGTCCAGTCAGGTTTTAATACCTTTGAGGATAAAGACTCCACAGCCTCTTTGGGCCACCTCTTCCAATGCTTGATCACCCTTAAAGTAAAAAGAGTTTTTTCTTATATTTAACTGGAATGTCTTGTATTTCAATTTGTACCCATTGCCTCTTGTTCTTTCACTGGATACCAGTGATAAGAGCCTGGGTCTGTGTTCTTTACTCCCTCCTTTCAAGTGTTGATACACATTGACAAGTTTCCCTCGGGCTTTTCTTCCTGCGGCTGACCAGTCCCAGCTCTTTCAGCCTCTTCTTGTATGTCAGATGTTCGAATTCCAGTCATCTTCATGGCCTTTTACTGGACACACTCCAGTGTGTCCACCTGTCTCTTGTGCTGGACTGGACACAGCACTCCAGATGTGTCTCAGTAGACAGGTGCTCAGTAGAGGGGAAGTATCACCTCCCTCGACCTGCTGGCAGCACTCTTTCTAATGCAGCCAAGGATGCTGTTGGCTGTCTTTGCCACAAAGGCTTATTGCTGGCTCACGTTCAGCTTGTTATTCACCAGGATTCCCAGGTCCTTTTCCGCCAACTACTTTCCAAGCGGCTGGCCCCCGGTCTGTATTGATACACAGGGTTTTTCCTCTCCAGGTGCAGGACTTGGCATTTCCCTTGTTGAATTTCATGAGGCTGCCCTCTGTTTGTTTCTCCAGTCTGTTGAAGACTGCTGAATGGCAGCACAACCATGTAGTATATCAACCACTCCTCCCAGTTTTGTACCATCTGCAAACTTTCTGAGGGTGCGCTCTGCCCAATCGTCCAGGTCATTAATGAAGATGTTAAACAATGTTAGCCCAAGTATTGACTGCTAGGGTCCCCCACTAGTTACTGGCTCTCAGTTAGATTTTGTACTGCTGACGACAACCCTTTGAACCTGGCAGTTCAACCAGTTTTCAGTACACTTCATGGTCCACTTAGCCTGTACTTTCTCAGCTTCTCTATGAGGATGTTACAGAAGTGTCGAAGGCCTTACTAAAGTCAAGGTAAACCACACCCACTGTTCTCCCTTCATCAACGAAGCTAGATACCTCATTGCAGAAGGCTGTCAGGTTGGCCAAGCAAGATTTCCCCTTCATAAGTCCATGCTAACTATTCACAATCACGTTCTTGTCCTTCATGTTTTTTGCTATAGGAAAGGGACAGCTGAAGTGGAGCCTGGATGCCTTCTGCTGACGCCTGTGGAAAAAAAGCCTGTCTTGGCCTGCACCTCTAATATGGCAACACATCATCCAGACATCAAAGGGAAGAGGAGGGATCACATGCAGGTGACTTTTCATTAAAACTCTCCCTTGTTTTTCATTTGGCTCAGTCAAGCTATTCATTACGTGCTCCTGGCTCTCTGATCACCTGGGTGCAATCTGTTCTTGCATTCATAGCATTTTGCCTGCTCCTGGCACAGAGATTATGGGCAGCAAGGCTGGCTAGAGAAGAACTCAATTTCATCAAAGATTTCAAAGTTTCTCCAGTTAGTTTTTCATTCTGTTTTGGGGCAAAACTGAGACTCATAGATTAAAGGCTCAAAATGGCCTTGAAATAGCATTTTCTGTTCTAATACAATGTGTTATGATTTTCCTTACTTAGCTACCTTGTGAAGAGAAAATAGTAGAAACATAACACATGAGATCAGTGAGGTGACCAGTTTGCTCTGTCACTGAGCCTGTATTTCCTATGTATTTTTACAGTACTCCTTACCTGGAAATCCTTTTAGTCCTTCCTGTTTCTTCGCTTCTTATTCTCAGGAAGGTAATTTTTGAGGAATTTCCCTGAACTCTTTCCATTGCTGCACTTTTTGCGATGAACATTCGGAAAGTGGTGCTACCAATGCACTTGAGATCCTGTAACATCTGTGACATATATCCTGCTGGTAGTACCTCCTTAATATTGCCTTACTTCTTAGGCAGGTACTGCACAGTGACATTGTGGCTTCACTGATCTGACCATGCTAAGAAGTAAATCTTGTTCATCCAAAAAGTTACAGGAAATAGTGGTGCAATCCCAAGCTTTGTATGCTGCATGAGCTCCCTCCACCTATTTGAAGTGTAACAGTAACATGCCTTTTGGAGCTGAATGTATAGCAGGGGGCTTGCTTCCCCCTCAAGGTCTCAACCACCTCTGCAACTTTTACTCCTTTAGATGATGGGAAAGGGATTACATTCCTCAAACCTCTCTTCATTCCCAGCCCCCACATGAAATGTCAATCATAGAAGAATGTGCAGATACTCACAATGAGATCACTTCCCATACAAGTTTTAATCAAATTAGTAAATGGCACTGGCATTTAAATAATGGTTGTTAGGATCTTGTTTTAAACCTTCTTTTGAGATTAATAAAGGCTGTTCACTCCTTTCTACATTGTTGTTTTTTGTTATCTGCAAGTTCATAAATACAGCTTTCTGTTGTATTAACCTCAGCATTTGAAGACTTTCTTTGGAACTGGATTTATTAATGGCTATTTGTCTGCTCACCTCAAATACTCTTAGTAGGAACATGCACTTCAGGATCTTCAAGATACCTCTCAACTAACTTTCAACATGTAATTCATTCCATGGCAAGCTTCAGCTGACAAGTTGTAGGTGTGTGAAGTCTATCTGAAAGTAAGATGACATTAAAACTGTCTTCTTGTCTTGTAGCAGCAAAACCATTAGCCTTCATTAGTCATCCCCTAATTGGTCCCTGTATTTCATGTTTCCACTTCTAATTTGGAGGTGTGTACAACAGTAGATAAATCATTATGGACTCAAGCTTTGGTTTCCTATATATATAAAACCTAATTATTCATTTATGGACTTAAATTTAGCTGCAGAAACTAAGTTTTACCACTCCTGTTAGAAAATCCTGTGAAGTAAAAACTGCACTTTAACAAGAATAATAGTACATGGAGACTAAAGTGGATAGAAAGGGCAAAGGAAAGTCAGAAGTCTGTGAATGAATAGAAACACCAAATTACCCTCTAGGCTTCACACAAAAATAATCTATCTTCTCCTGTCTTCTGAGCAGATGAGATTTTGGGGAAGTAGACAGATTCCCTGAGAGGAGAGGATGCTTCATCAGATTAGGATACATGGTATCTCTTCCCATCAAATAAAGAGGTCAAAGGCATCAGACTTGGCCACATTTGTGTTCAAAATGCCAGATAAAACAACTGTGTTCCAACATATAGTCTCCTCCAAGCATTTACAGTCTGTGTATTTCCTAAGGACCTACCGTGTCCGGTGCTGGGATGTATGTCCTTACCCAGAACAGGCGAAGAAAGTCCTCACAGTAAGAGGACTCATGGGTGTCTGGTCTATGAGCCTGGCACCATGTAGAGGCACAGAAGCACTTTATTCTTTCCCTTGAGAACTGTTCTCATCTGAGCTCAAACTGCTGGTTTGGAGTGTGACACACTCCACTGACATCAATGCTCAGTCAGCAGTGGTAGCTACGCCTTTCGTCTCCATCTCTGTTTCTCTGGGTTTAAGAACTTCCAGCAGGACTCAGGGCTGTAACGTACACAGGCAAGTGAGTAAGATGAAACAGTCCCAGACAGGGGAAGCTCACAATCTAAGACCATGGAAACACATGCCAGGTAAGCAAACAGCTTGATAAGTAAATGTGGAAAAGTCATATTTGCATGTTGCTTTCAGGCAGTACCTGCTTACCCCATGTGTTGATATCAGAATACACCAGAACACACCAGGAGTTCTGTGTATAGGACCACCATTTAGAAGGAAATGACAGTCCATCCCAAATATGTGGAAAGTTATTGATAGGGATATTTGGATAGAAATGTTACGCATGTCTGAAATGTGATATAGGAGAGGTGACCTTTTCTTTCAACAGAGTGGGAAGCACAAACATTTTTACCAAGAAAAGGGACTATCACATATTTGTTGATAAGTCACAGTCTCCAGAATTATATCGAAATACATCTTTAATATTTTCATAGAATCATAGAATGTCCTGAGTTGGAAGGGACCCACAAGGATCATCGAGTCCAACTCCTGTCCCTGCATAGGACAACCCCAAAATTCACACCATATGTCTGAGGGCATTGTCCAAATGCTTCTTCAATATTGTCAGGCTTGGCACTGTGACTACCTCCTGGGGGAGCCTGTTCCAGTGCTCCACCACCCTCTGCGTGAAGAACCTTTTCCTAATGTCCAACCTAACCCTCCCCTGGCATATCTTCCTGCTGTTCCCTCGGGTTCTATCATTGGTCACCAGGGAGAAGAGATCAGTGCCTGTCCCTCCTCTTCCCCTTGTGAGGAAGCTGTAGACCACGATGAGGTCTCCCCTCAGTCTCCTCTTCTCCAGGCGGAACAGACCAAGTGACTTCAGCTGCTCCTCGTACGGCTTCCCCTCTAAACCCTTCACCATCTCCGTGGCTCTCCTCTGGACATTCTCTAGTAGCTTTGTACCCTTTTTGTACTGTGGCACCCAAAACTGCACCCAGTACTCAAGGTGAGGCTGCCTCAGTGCAGAGCAGAGCGGGACAATCACCTCCTTCCACCGGCTAGCAATACAGTGCTTGATGCACCCCAGGACACGGTTGGCCCTCCTGGCTGCCAGGGCACACTGCTGGCTCATGTTCAACTTGCCATCGACCAGAACCCCCAGATCCCTCTCCACGGGGCTGCTCTCCAGCCTCTCGTTCCCCAGTCTGTATGTACATCAAGGGGTGCCCTGTGCCAGGTGCAAAATCTGGCACTTGCCCTTGTTAAATTTCATACGGTTGGTGATTGCCCAGCTCTCTAATTTGTCTAAATCTCTCTGCAGGGCCTCTCTGCCCTCAAGAGTGTCAACAGCTCCTCCCAATTTTGTGTCATCGGCAAACTTAGATAGCAAACTTTCAAGTCCTGCATCCAAATCATTTATGAAGACATTAAAGAGCACTGGCCCTAAGAGGGATCCCTGTGGAACCCCGCTAGTGACTGGTCACCAGCCCAGTGTAACCCCATTTACTATAACCCTTGGAGCCCGACCCGTCAGCCAATTGCTCACCCATTGCATTATGTGTTTATCCAGCTGTATGGTGGATATTTTATCCAGGAGGATACTGTGAGAGACAGTATTGAAAGCTTTACTGAAATCCAAAAAGATTACATCGACTGGCTTCCCTTGGTCAACAATATAATATGGTTAAAGCCATCTCCCTGAGCACTTCATGTTTGTGCATGTTTTTTTTTTTTTCTTATTTAGTCAGCCTTTTCCTAACAGTAGATCAAATCACTTCTGCATCTTGTTTGTAATCAGATAGAAGCACTTTGAAGCAGAGAAGATGAGCTATGAGCACACCCAACTCCCACACTGGGGGACCTCTATTCACTACCATAATACAAACATATAATACCCACAACATCCTTTATGGTCACAGCAGAAGTTGTTGGAGACACAGATTCCTTTATGAAAAAATACCTTTTAGACTGGGTCAAAGTATACAGTCTCCTCTGTTCCCCTCCCTTGGCCTTGCGGAGGGCTGTGTATGTGGTACATCAGTAAAAAATTATTCACATAGTGCCTTTTTCATATCAATAGGTTCATTCTTGGCATAATAGGAAATGATAGGCAGTACTGCCCTATTCTGATATGATTCAGATGGTATTGTAAGACATGAGTCCAAAAGCTGACAATAATATGGTCTTGCTTGTAGAACAATAATCCTCTCAAAATATATTGTCTGGTGTGCATCACTGCTCTTATAACAGGGAATTTATAAACAGAGAGTAGAAAGCAGCTAGGCCAGTGCATTAACTAGGATCCAGCAAGAGAACTCCAGTGAGGTCTGGGGCTCTGCAATTCTTTCATAGCTGAGAGGGCAGCATTACTGGAAACATCTTCAGTTTATATCCCTGTAAACAGCTTTCTGTGCTAAGCATAAACGAACTGAGTGCCACGCTTTCCCCCATGGCTCTTTGGCCAATATGAATCCATTTCATCTTCTGTCAGGCATTTGTGAAATAGGGACCGCAGAAGCATTTCCATGAAAGTCAGTGATTGCCTAATCACTTGAAAGCGTACTGTTCAGAAGTTACACTAATTTCGGCTTTTCTTTAGTTTGTGAACATTACAGCAAATCTTCTTTTCTGGCTTTGGCCTCCAGCCCACTCTAATTCCAGTGACTCATATTGTGGGGGAAATAGTCTATGTGACAGACAGAAATGTTCTTACTGATTCAAGGATAAAAGCAGGCTTGAGTCTGCTCTGGGTGATATACCTTGGACCCAAAGTACTCAGGTGTTTGTTGCACGAGGGCTGAAGGGATACAGGCACAACATGAGTAGGCTGGCATGGGAGCAGAGAGGATGTGCTTTTATAGTGACTTATATGACCATGAGGGAGCACAGAAATAGAGCAAAGGGAAGAAGGGAAGGGGGATGGGATCCCTTTAGAGTTCCCTCAGCTTCCTTTTCCCATTAAATCTACATATATGCTGAAATGATTTAGAGACTGTGCATTTGCTATGTGACAATTCAGGACACTGATGATTTGATTCTGGAAGTGGTTTCAGTTGGAAATCCACAGAAATATGTCTTTTCCTTACTCATGGAGGTGGAGCTATGACGAGCAAGGGTCTGTTCAAGAGATGCTAACTGCAGTATAAGGGGTCTCAAGAAATTTATGAAGGTAGAAAAGTCAAACCATAACTAAAGACATGCTATCAACTCCTCTCATTTCCCTCTCTCCATCTTTAATTATTTCTCTTTCTAAACTATCTGTAATAAAGAAGAGCCCAAGGGGAGGATAGTTCTGTTCTGAAGAAGAAAGCAATGAAGTGAATCTGGTAAAATAAAAATTCTCTGGAAAATAAAGAAGAGCTGGAGATAGTTGCTAAGTAAACAGAAAACCTGATTTGGAATACTGAAAGATTTTTGTTTAAATGCTGTGCAATTTAAAAAACTCATCTTCTTTTCAACCTGTAAATCAGTGACTCCATGAAATGTGGAAAGAAGATCCCACCCAACTATTAAGAGATTTTATATGAGCACAGAAAAAGTTTGCGCAGCTAACACAACATCCTGCTTGCCAAGATCATCTTGCTCTAATTCTCTTGTCAGCAAAGCCGCTTTATAGAAGAGCTATTAACTCACAATTTGTTTACTTTTTTTTTTCTTCCTAGCAATTTCATCATTTTGATATTCTTTGGGCTTTTTCCAGTCCCAAAGCAGTAAGAAATTCAGTTGAGAACACAATAAACTAAAACAAATCAATGCATGTGAATGGCCACAAATGTCACATTGCTTATCTTCTTCTGTGAAACACTAAGCAGCTGCTGGCTTTTAACGAGGAGGAAAAACAAAGCTCAGTTAGTATTCCTGTGCACACTTTGTTATTTCACTTAGCAGCTGATTTTGGAAAAAGAAACAGAATTGATCTGATGTCTTTCCTCTCAAGATCAACCCACATCCTTCCTAGGGCAGGAAGAGCAGGTGAATAGGACACAGGACATTTGCCACTTCTATGGCTTCAATTATCTAGTTTATTCCATGGCTTCCCTGAGAACAACAGCAACAGACTCCAGCAATGTAATTAGTTCAGCAGAGGAGAGAATCTGCTGAGGCATTTTGGCATAGGCATGCTGAGTGTTGAAAAATCCCTTCTGCGAAGGACTGTTTTTCTGGCTCTGAGTAAATCTGTAGGGAGCAATTGTCTCCTCAGATGTGTGGTTTGTCCTCACATGGAGAAGAGCAAGTTGCATCTGGCTTGATAAAAGAAATGCAAGACAGAGGGGAAGGGGGCGCTCAGGACAGCACTAGCAAAGTAAGGAAGTAGGGAAGCACAGTCTGAAAAGGCAGGCATGCAGTGGGCGCTGGGAGCCAGAATCCTGTACGCCAAAAGAGCACATCAGGGAAATGGTTTTTATGCCAGGCTGACATCGGACCCCCTCCACTTGCCCCCATTTTGCAGTTCCCTCAGCAGCTGCATGATGGAGCCAGGGATGCTTTACATTTTCTATCCTGCAGTCCAATGCTGAATCACCTAAGGTGTCCTGTCCTATCTACCTGAACCCAGCTCCCACGTATCAACAAAGGAAGAGTGATGTGGTGAGGACCTGGGAACCTGCCACTGACTCCTTAAAATGAGAACTATGGTGCAGGTTGTCTTAGGCATGGTGCAGCCTCAACCTTGAGTTGCACCTGGTTATGAGTGGGAGGAAGTAGCTGGGGTTTCTATGACAGGTTGCTGTAAATGTCATTCCACGTAATAAGCTAAGGTAGGGAGCTATAAACCAGGGATTAGAGTTGTTAAGCCATAGACAAACACCTTGGATGTAAAGCGCCTGCATCTCTTCATTGCCAGGCATATTTTGGAAGTTTGAATGAGAAGGATGTAGGTGATAACCATAAGCACATGCATGAACTCTGTAGTCTTCCGCCACCAATAGCTAACGCCTAGGTGAAGGAAGTGATGTGGTTGAGTGGCCAGCATGAAAGCAAGGGTTACCAGAAACGTGGGCTCTCCAGACTCTATTCCTGGCACTGCCAGACCTGGTCCAGTCTCTTTAGCTCCTTATGCCTGGATACACATAATGCTGCTGCATTCCTGAGACCTACTAATGAAAAGTTTTTTCATTATGATTATTATGAGGTGCAATGATACCTGTGTATGGACAATGACATACTGTCATGGCATTTGTGACCCTAGTGACTTGTCACAGGTGGACACCTGTATTTCCCCCCAAGGTGTACGATTGCTTTGTTGAACTTGCACTTCAAGGGTGACATTCAACACAAGCTACTGCAGATGTCACCCACTTTTGCCCACGTTTCAGCACACTGGCGGTGCCTGCAAACCCCACACCTTCAGGAGAAAGGACGTGCCCAAGTCACCTGCTTCAAGGGAAGCTTGTATGACTTCCCTATGGCATGCCCAAGCCTATGCTTGTAGGACTAGCTCATGAAATACCCGAGACAAACAACTAAGTTCAGATGCTTCTGCGTGATCTACGTTAGCCACAGAACAATGTTTCTTATTCTCTGGACAATTTTTTTGTAGATATCTTTCCCTTGAACCCCTTTTGTTCAGCAAAGGACAGCAGAGCTGCAGTAGTGCAATATTAAGAAACTGAGTATCCCTTTGTTTCAGTATGCTCAGCTCTCACAGAAACTGCTTTCTGGAGGGGCCTCCCAGAGTCAGGAAGCTTGTGTTTACCTGCATATCAAATAACAGTTATTAATATGGCACAGTGGGTACACTTAAATTTATAGTAGATCAAAAGTTTCTGTGGTGTAGTCCTGTTAATTTGCCCTGTACGCAGAAGTCAGTCGAGTCAGCTTTCACCACTTCAAAATCTTACCAAAGCAGGGATGGAAGTGCTTGTTTTGGGCATTTCCCAAAATACAAAAATAGTAGTAATAAAAATATAGAAGGCATATGGTGGGCTTGTGTCTGGGGATACAGCTGAGGCTGAGCAATATGTATATATTTCATTTTTCTTTCAGAAGGAAATATGTTTATTCTGTGAGGCTGTAAGAAAACTAGTGATTTCTTGTTCTGAGCCAGAGTTCAGATAATTGTGTTGTAATGAAATATGCATTATCCTATATCTGATAAAAGTAATATCCTAGGCAACATAAGGTTTTAAAGGCAGTTAACTATTAATTATTCTGCTTTAAAGTGTTTGGGGTTTGCAAACTACACTGTTGGCATTGGGAACTTTACCTGTCTCTAAAACTGTTTGGATTAGAATAAATTAGAAATAAATCCCAAGGTACTAAAGAGATTGTGATAGCATGCATTTGAAATGGCCATGAAGGAAGAAAGGGGGACAGCAATTACACTATGGCACCAACGTTTTAAAGGTAATTGCTTTTCCCATCCTCCATCAGGCAGGTTTAGAACAAGATATTGCTCAGATCTAATGAAAAAGGGAGGTAGTGGAATTTGAACAAAAGCAGCACGGCATTTGCTTGCAACTGGTCTCTGTTCATATGCTTCTGCCACAGCTAGGTAAGATGAAGAACGACAGCAGAGATGGTGTCAATCAAGAGTTTGTTTTGCCTGACGCACTGGAAAAATTGTTCAATAATGGTTCATCTCAGCAAAGCTGTTACCCTTTGAATGTTAGAAAGGTCAGCTGGGGTTATCTGCTGCATAAGTACTGGCTGCACAAATTCCTGGGAGGGAGTTTAGCTCTTGCACTGTTCCTTCTGAAACAATGATATTTGGGTCTTTGTTTATGAATCTGCCTGCTATGAGTCAATCCTTTTCTCTGTCCCCCTTTCAGATGGCCTGTAAACAACTTTCCAGATGGGCTGACATCCCACTGTTGATGGAGAGCTCTGGGTGAATATCCTTTTGTGTTACTCCAATAGAAAAGGTGTGTTGTACAACTCCTCTGCTTGCACAGCAGTGGATAGGAAATTAAAGTTGTATCTGGACCAAGCTGGTAACACTGACTGGGATCCAAATGGAAGTCAGCATATTCTACTTCTTCTCTCCCTCTGTTGCTGCAATTGAATACTTCTGGAGGGTTGTAGGTGAGAAAGATAGATAAAGAATAATAAATACGGTTAGTGAGCAATATAAATCCACTTACCTGATCACTACACTGAAACAACAGAGCATTTCTGGATGGGATAGCCTGTATCTGACAGTGTCTTCTGCTGTGAATTGGTACAGTCATTTAAATCATGCTTGAGTTTCCTCATTAATAACATGTTTGTAACAACAATAAACTGCCCTTCTTGGCATTTTATATTGTGGAAGCTACTTTTTTAATTCTAAAAGTACCCGGTTTATGGCATTGTTAGGGAAAATAATGTTTGTGCAAGGTACAGTGAGGTATTACATTTGGCATCCTGTTAACAGCTTTTAAATCAGGTTCTGTCTCTCTGACAAAATGCTGCCGATCTGAACTTTTCACTGTTGGTCAAGTTTTGGAAATAAATAATTGTGACATTAGTCCACTTTACATGGGTAACATCACCAGGATCCAGTCCTCATTGCATTTAACTGCAAACTGTGGCAGTGATTAATAATATGGATTGCTCCTTAATGTCAATAATTCATTCAGTTTGAACTGTTATAAGAGTGGCTTTGGAATTCTGATAGTTTTTTGATGTGTTAGAAGCCAGAGGGAGACAGCACTGACCATTAAAAACCGTGTATTATTGATTGCTCTAGACTAAAAAAAAAAATGGCATTTAATTACTAGAAAATTAAGTCTTAGATGGTTTATTCTGATCCTCAAGTCCCGTTAAATGGGCATAGTTGAAACCTGAGCTTTTCTGAGGGTTAACTAACATATCTACCAATACACCTTATTGTTCTCCTTCTTGGGTGAGAACTGAGCAATACTGAGGAAAAAATTAGTTGGAATGAAAACATAAATGTTTCTTTTTAATTAGAATTCAGTCTTTCCAGCAGGATTATCTTTTCTGGGCAAATAGTTACCTTAATCATAGTTCTCAGGGACCTTAGATGACTTTTTTTAAAATCAACTTTACTGTGAGAAAATTTAGTCTTCCCTTGTCAGGTCAAAAATGTATTTTCTGGTAGATAAGCATCTATGTGCTGAACTTATGATCCCAACTGACATCCCTGTTGTCAGATACAGGAGAGCTCTTAAGATATAAATTGATCCTGAATTGTAAGAATTTACCTATTTGGAGTTGGTTTGAGATGTATAAAAGTGCAGTGTGATGAGTTTTCCTCTTTAGCAACTTCTATTTCTGCATGAAGCCTCCCAGTGTTCAGTGCTGATATTCCAGTTTTCCACCTCAAGGTGTGCTGGAGGAGTGGAAGTAAATAAAACAGAAGTATCTAGAAATATTTATTATAGTATATCAGAAAATTCATGCAACATGCTTTTTCTCACTTGCAACTGTAGGCTTTTTAACAGGGAATAATCATCTTCTAAAGCATGTTTGTCAATCAAGCTGTTGTTCAGTGGAAAAACTGATCTTGAAAAACCTGATTTTGATGTTTGGATGAACTCTTCTTAATCACCACTGAGATTCAAAGAGGCATTCTTGAGCTGTGTGAGCTTGTATTGAATTATTATCAGTTCAAGGTGGGCAGAAAGTGTCTGTGCTATCAATAATACCAGTGTGTAAGATAATTCCCTGTAATCCATTATTTGTGATCTGTACTACAGCATCTGAGCAGTCATCCTTTAATTGTTTGAGAGTATTTTAAATTTCAGTAAGAGTTCATAATTAGGCAGCTCCTGCTCTTCAATTCTACGTCACTGAAATAACAAGAGTGAACAGCAATCTGCTAGATTATGCTTTAAAGAGAGGTAAATATGTCTTAAACCTCTATTACTTGTCATCTGAAATCAAAGCCATGCTTCTCGCTTTTGTGCCATTGCAGGGTTGCTGGAGCTCAAATATAAAAGCATGGGGAGCCTGTGAGAAACTTCCTTAACTGTGTTTCACAGCATGCAGAACCTTTAATACACTGACATATGCACAGCTCTTACTTCATTGCACAGGGAGCTCAGAATAGACCTTCTGGGAGAACCTCAGCTGATGCCAGAAATCTGGATGCGCCTGACTCACATTAAGAAACAGCACAGTATTATTACACACTGCAAGCAGGATCACGTTTTTCCACAGCACTGGGATTGGCCTGCAAAATGCCACCATCTCCTAAAATGAACTAGCTGTAGCCAAAAGCAAATTTCTGCTCTTGCTGGGATTGCTGTCAACAACCTCTTCTGACTGCAAGAGGCATTACTTCCTCTTGGAGCAGCTACTTTTGTCTGTGTCAGCAGAATAGTGACAGGTCATGGGTTGAAATTATTGCAAATTTTGCATCTATTTTTGCCACTTTCCAGCCTGAGTTGTTTCAACACCTTTGACTGGGTTTTCAAGGCTTTGTGTGAAACAGTAGATGTGATGGGATCCTTAGGATAAAGGTCCCTGCAGCACTTTCCTTTCAATAAAAAGTTGAAATCTGCACCAAGTGTCAGTTTAAATAAACAGTGCGATTGCCTTCTTTTTTTCCTCAGTTATTTCTGCATAGCCCAAATTACTTCTGAGGATTTGTTTTGGATTTGCAACAGATTAGTGATCATCCAAGATTTAAAAAGCTGAATACAGTATAATGCTCTCTTTTTTGTGGACTCAGTGTAGCCACCTTGCTTGCCCTCAAGTGCCAAACACCCACTGAAAGTCCCATCATTTTAAAGTACCTGTCGTTTGGTCTCCATAATCTTTGGTCTTTCTGGGAAATCTTGGCCTGTATGAGAAGCATCCCACCTCCAAACTGCTCACAGACTCAAATGTTAATAAGGGAAAAAAATTGCAGTCTTGAGGGAGAAGAGTGATAGGATGGTTTGGGAGTATGAAATGCCTCTAAGCAACAAATCATGGACTTAGGCTCTTTTGTGTACATTTGTGAAAATATATTAAACCCCAAAAACCTTACAGTCAAAGAGTCCTTAATCAACAGGAGATATCTATGATTAGCCATAGCTGAACATTTTCTGAGAGTGGTTTTTCCATCTGTGAATGCTATTGAAGCAACAATGAACTGATGCTCCACGAGAATGTGTGACTGCTGACAGTCCCAGGGGACCACAGAAGCGCTTTGGTTTGAAGAAGCCAGGACATTTCATGCCAATGCCAGCATAACAACTTCCATTTTTCTGCAATATAGTGTTCAACAGATGCAAACAGTAAAGTCAAAGGTAACCATTTTGATACTACTTTTAGAAACAAATATTTTCTTTCACGAAGAGGGTATCAGAGAATACAATTTGTTGTCCCAGTTTGGGGAAATAGCAAAGTGTCCAGACCTCAGCACCTCTCACTTGACAGCGTTTTCCTTTTTTGCTCAGGCCTATGAAATTACCACACTGACTTTCTGCTCCACTATCCTTGTATGGCAGTTTGCTGGAGGTACCTTATAGTTCACAAGGAGGAATTTGAGGGAAATGAAAGGCACTATGTTCGGATCAACACACCAGGACATTTCCTGCTTAAACGACAGGTCTGAGAAGATTTTGAAGGCAATGGCAATACAGTACTACAAAACAGAGTTTCAGCAGGAGCCACTCTAAGGGCAGGACGAACACTGCCTCAGGAAATGCCAAAAACATAACCATAAGAGCAATGTGCCATGGGAATGGAGAGCAACCTTGCAGAAACCTGTGACATAAAAGGGCCCCCTGAGGCTGTGCTTGGTACCAGTATTAGTTGCTCAATGTATGTGCGAAAAGATGAGTGTACTGAAGACAGTCAGGGCCCCCATGGGCTCTTGTAGCTGCTCCTGGCACCGGTGCAGCAAGGCAGAGGCAGAAGTATCTCAGGAAACCTGCCTGTCCCCGTCCCCCCCCCCCCCCCCCGTACATCATGCTGTAGCTGTTCCTTATTAAAGTTAAGCTACAGCTTACACTACATATACTACAGATGAAGTGGCAGAAGGAGAAGGCAGGCTTATCTGTGTCCTGCATGTAGTAACAGGGCTAGGTTAGATACTGCACTTTAACATCCCAAAGCATGCTCACACACACGTCTGTGGGATACTACTGCTGGCTGGGGGTCCCAGTGCAGACCCAAACCCTCTGCATGTCACAGTGCAGTGCGGTGCGGTGCAGAGATGTCCTGAAGGCCAGGGAAAGCACTGGGCCACCGTAGGGTCCTGTGCTCATGAATGTGAACCAGCTCCCTCAGGGTTAGCTTGGGCTAACCTCTGAGATCTCTGCAGAAGCTGATGTGAGTCGCAGCAAAAATAATTTGTCCACTAGCACATTCGTTGCTATTAGTAATAAACTAATTGGCCATCTTCATTACCACATATTTTCTAGGGTGGGAAGCAAACAAAGAGTTATGTATTTGGCAAGCAGGCTTAGAAGTGCTGAGGACTAAGCTTCTTTGGGCTTTGTGAAGACTAAGGATCCCCCAGCTTTCCCTCCAGGCCCCTTCAAACTGGCAGTTTCTGGCCACACGCTTTTGTGTGAGCTTTTAGCACATTAACGTATGTATGGTAACAAGACAACTAGAATTGTTACGTGCGAAGAAAATATTTCTTATTTTGTTCCTGTGAAAGAGCCCAAGACTAGGGGAAACTTGCTTACTTACACATGTCCAGCTGACAAATTGTCCTTGGTTTTTATGGGAAGTAAAGACACTTCTTCCCCTAGGGAGACTGTGTCTTAACACAAGTCCTTGTGGATATTTTGCCAAGGTTTCTGTATACCTGAAACTGGATGATCTCACTTCGTATTTAACTACCAGATGCCATCTTTAAATAGATTATCTTCAGCCAGACCAATAACCAGCAATTCCTATTTCTGAAAAACACAAGTTTCCCTGTGGTCTTTCTTCCTTCTATTAGCAAGGCTGTGCCCAGATTTGCTGTAGAACTGCTCACTTGTATAGTAACATCGGATAGGGATTCGGATTTTTTTATGATTTCCAATACTAGCTTATTCTCTTATGTTGAAGCACTCATAACAATATGAAAGAGGAGCTTCACTTATTTCAGTGTTGTAGTGTAGCTTAGTGACATATGTATTTTCTGCTATTGCTTATATCCAAATGATAGCAGAAAGAATTTCTTACTTTTTCCCTGGATAAACTGGACATATTTAGTAGCGATGGTTGCTGTCACAACAAAACCACTTGGGTACAGTGAAAAATCTTGTCTGATATAAACTCAGTTCTTGATGCAAATTAATTGCTCGCATTGAAACAGTGTTGCTATGTACAACTAGAGTGATTCTGTTTGATGATTAAAAATACTCCACTTGCAAGTACTCTTCTTACAACCACTCATTTGATGAAACCAGGCCATTCATCCCTCATCAGAAGAAAGTGAAAATGTCAGTAGAGTAAAAAAATATACAAGAAATTCCCTCTGAGGGAATGGGAATGGCAAGAAGGACAGATCTTATTCCTTTAAAATATGTAGTGCTAGTGCATTAGCAGCTATGTTAAGACTGATTTTTGCCTGCGTAGTTGTGTGTTCCTGTAAGATTGCTACCAAACAAAGATATTATTCAGTCTTAGGGCTATGGACATTTTCTGTTTTCTTGCTTTTTTGCTTTTGTTGTTGTTGTTGCTGTTGTTGTTTTTGTTGTTTCTTTTTCCAAATGCTAAATACAAATACTAAGTGTCATTTTATCATTCTCCCAAGTCTGCTATTCTCTTTTTGAGTAACTGTGGTCTCCTTCCTTTCCTTCATGTATTATCTGTCTCAGTTTCCTGTAGAAGTTGAAGGCAGCATTTATCTGCACTGTTGAAGCTGTTATGGGAAGGTAAGTATCTGCCTTCTTCCAAAAGACTTTGAATTCTTCCACATTTGCTAAACAGCAGTGTGAACTATTCAAACAGAACAGTTAACACCCGACACATTAATATCACCCCAAGCAAGCACTAGTAAAGTCCTATCTGAGGCAAAGGAAGGTGTTATTTCTTATTTGTAACTCTACAATAATAGCCCTCTAGATAACAATAATATGACTGAGAAATCAAAATAGAACAGTAACTTCATGGCTTTGGAAAATTATTTATCTTTTACAGTTATATAATAAGTAGGCCTGGCAGAATAATGATAAATTATAATGAACATTTGAGAGACATCTTAGTGGAAGTTTTCTCAGCTGTGTCCATACCTCTCTTTACCTTTTTACAGACTTAACTTTGAGTGAGCCTTGGTTCATTACTGGAAATCAAATTGCAGGCTCATTAGCAAGATAACCTTAGCCACGAAAAAAAATGACTGTGAAAACGGAATAAAATTCCTTTGGGGCAAAAAGAATTAAATAGTTCAATAAATCCTTGACATTTAAGTCAATTAAAGCTACAACAAACTGTCTATTTTAACCTCCCTTTTTGTCTCTTTAGGAGAAGATTATTTTTTTTCAAGGTTCAGGAAACTGAAATTCCCTCTTTGCCTACTGCCACAGAAACTCTTATGGTGCTTGTCCCTTTTATGCAATGTCCAAATGTCCCTCATAAAACCACTTCTCCAGACTTTTCCAGTATTGTTTCTTGTAAAGACAGTATTTGGAAATTATTTTTAAAGCTATTTTTGGGATGAGGCTGTATGGAGCAGTATTGTCACCTCTCCAAATTACCAGGGACATTTGGGACTTTCTGTCAAAACAGTGGAAAATTAAGCCAGTGCAGGTGTTCATCCGAACATCCCTGACACATCATTCCACAGCCCCTGCATTCACCAGGGAAGGTGAGCACACATCTGGGCACAAGCGTGGCTCTCTGAAATGCCTGTTATCGTTGCTGACGCCAGGAGTCACATAGAAGACAGCACTTGAATATTCATGTTTCTGAAGGCATGTAAAGACATCAAATATTGTTGCCAGCTTTGCTGTTCTCTCGTATATAAAGTTTTCAAAAAAGAAGAAGATAGCTGGAAATGGCCAATTGCAATTGGAGAGCTAAACATATTTTAGTATTAATCCCTTACTAACTGTTCAAGGCCATATGGATGCATGTGTTTGTATCAGCCTAAATATGATCAGTGTTAGACCAGTTGTTAGTACAAACAGTCTGAAATGCTTTTGCATTTTGTTGTTTTCTAGATCTGTGTCCCACAAATCTGTCTAGACTCACCATTGCTTGGATGTTGTCCCTAGCAATTAAGTATCTTGTCCTGGGAATAGCAGCTGCTTTAAAAATAATAGATGAGGGATTACCATATCTAATGATGAATCTCAAAACTTGGTTTGGTCTCCTCTGTTGTTTGAAAAACAAAATTGCAATTTGGAATCCAGTTTGAGTCTCTGAAATGTAAATAACTGAGGTCTATGGGGAAGGCATCAAATAGTCCTACAGGATTAATGATAATAGCAAAATCAGATCAGTCTGTCTACAATACTGTAAATGATGCTACAGTGACATCAGAAAGTAGCTGGCTTGCGGGGGTTGATGCCATATATCTAAAATGTGTTAGGAAAAACAAGGATGCAAGTTCACTCTGTCTCTGAACTTGAACATTTTCTTCTTAGACACGCTAATAGGCAAGACCACCCAGGCACTTACAAAGTCATATTAAAAGTCAGTTTGCAACTGAACAGTAAAGCCTCTGCAGCCTTGTTCATGTTGGCAGTTCTTCATCTTGACCACGTTCTTTAACATTCACCCATGAGATGGAAAAGATGAATCCTGGTAGTGGCCGTGCCGCAGAAGAAGGTGAGGTACAGTGACACGCTGTATAAGCGATGATGTCCTACACACTGAATTAACCAAAGCAAGTCTTCAGAGTAACCACTTCATAACCTCTGGATCAAGTCTTTTAAATCTTGATACCTCTGAAAACTCTCAGCATTCTATTCTTCCAGTCAAGAGGGTGGCAGGTGTTTAACCTTCTGGGTTACAAGTGAGACCATTTCACACAGTTGCATTATTAAGGGCTAATAATGCATCATGTCTAATTCTGCAGTTAGAAACAAATCCAAGTTAGTCTGAGAGCTAAATGAAATATGACGTGCACACAGCTGAAATGGCTTCACAGCACAACTCAAAAAAGTGGTTGCCCTTAGCAGCAAATTCAGGAGTCTTGTCTGTATGCATCACTAAGGATTTGATCAACCACCGATTTTGGCATACACACACAGGTACCAGCTTTGCTACAAAGAGTCAATACTTAGAATCATAGAATCACAGAATAGTTTGGGTTGGAAGGGACCTTTAAAGGCCACCTAGTCCAACCCCCCTGCAATGAGTAGGACATTTTCAACTAGATCAGGTTGCTCAGAGCCCTGTCCAACCTGACCTTGAATGTTTCCAGGGATGGGGCATCTACCCCCTCTCTGGGCAACCTGTGCCAGTGTTTCACCACCCTCATTGTAAAAAATCCCTTCCTTATATCTAGTCTGAATCTACTCTCTTTTAGTTTAAAACCATTACCCCTTGTCCTATGGCGACAGGCCCTGCTAAAAAGTCTGCCTGTATCTTTCTTATAAGCCCCCTTTAAGTACTGAAAGGCCGCAACAAGATCTCCCCAGAGCCATCTCTTCCCCAGGCTGAACAACCCCAACTCTCTCAGCCTTTCCTCATAGCAGAGGTGCTCCATCCCTCTGATCATTTTTATGGCCTCCTTTGGACCCACTCCAACAGGTCCATGTCTTTCCTGTGCTGAGGATCTCAGAGCTGGATGCAGTACTCCAGGTGGGGTCTCACCAGAGCGGAGCAGAGGGGCAGAATCACCTCCCTTGACCTGCTGGCCACACTTCTTTTGATGCAGCCCAGGAGGCGGTTGGCTTTCGGGGTTGCAAGTGCACATTGGCAGCTCATGTCCAGCTCTTCATCCACCAGTACCCCCAAGTCCTTCTTGGCAGGGCTGCTCTCAATCCCTTCATCCCCCAGCCAGTATTGATACCAGGGGTTGTCCCAACCCAGGTACAGGACCTTGCACTTGGCCTTGTTGAACCTCACGGGCCCACTTCTCGAGCTTGTCCAGGTCCCTCTGGATGGCATCCCATCCCTCAGGTGTGTCAAATGCACCACTCAGCTTGCTGTCATCTGCAGACTTGCTGAGGGTGTGCTTGATCCCACTATGTCATTGATGAAGATATTAAACAGTACTGGTCCCAATATGGACCCCTGAGGGACACCACTCATAGCTGATATCCATCTGGACATTGAGCCATTGATCACTACCCTCTGGATATGACCATCCAACCAATTCCTCATCCACTGAACGGTCCATCCATCAAATCCATATTTCTCCAATTTAGAGAGAAGGATGTTGTGGGGCACCGTGCCAAAGGTCTTACAGAAGTCCAGATAGACGACATCCATAGCTCTTCCCTTGTCCACTGATACAGTCACTCCATCATAGAAGGCCACTAGGTTGGTCAGGCAAGACTTGCCCTTGGTGAAGCCACGCTGGCTGTCCCGAATCACCTCCCTGTCCTCCATGTGCCTTAGCATAGCTTCTAGGAGGGTCTGTTCCGTGATCTTCCCAGGCACAGAGGTGAGGCTGACAAGTCAGTAGTTCCCACGGTCCTCCTTTCTACTCTTTTTAAAAATGGGTGCAATTTTTTTCTTTTTCCAGTCACTGGGGACTTCACCTGACTGCCAGGACTTTTCAAATATCATGGAGAGTGGCTTGGCAACTACATCAGCCAATTCTCTCAGGAGTCTGGGATGCATCTCGTCAGGCCCCATAGACCTATGTATGTTCAGGTTCCTCGGGTGGTCACAAACCTGACTTTCTGTCCAAGTGGGATGGACGTTGCTCCCCCAGTCCCTGTCTTGTGGTCCATCCACTCGAGAGGTGCGGGAAAAGAGGGTGCCAGTGAAGACTGAGGCAAAAAAGTTGATGAGTACCTCAGCCTTCTCCTCGTCCATCATTACCAGTTTGCCAGTCATGTTCATCAGGGTGGGTACATTTTCTTTGACCTTCCTTTTCTGGTTGACATACCTGTAGCAGCCCTTATTATTCTTTCTGTTCCTTGCCAAGTTCAGCTCCATCCATGCCTTGGCCTTCCTGACCCCATCCCTACACAACTGGGCAGTGTCCCTACACTCTTCCCAGGATACCTGCCCCTGCTTCCACCGCCTGTGCATTTCCTTCTTGCCCTTTAGTTTAACCAGCAGGTCTCAATTCATCCATGTCCGTCTCTTGCCTTCCTTTCCTGATTTCTTATACATGGAGACCAAGAGCTCTTGCACTTTATGGAAAGCGTCCTTAAAGGTCTGCCAGCTCTGTTCTGCTCCCTTGTCCCTGAGGGCAGTTTCCCAGGGGGTCCTATTGACTAACTCCTTGAATGGCTGGAAGTTTGCTTTCCTAAAATTCAGGGTCCTGACTTTACTCTTTGTCTGTCCCATATCCCTCAGGACTGCGAGCTCCACCAGTGCATGATCACTGCAGCCCAGGCTGCCTCCAATCTTGACATCACTGATTAGCTCGCTTGCATTGGTGACCAACAGGTCCAGTATCTCATACCCTCTGGTAGGGCTGTCTATTACCTGGCTTAAGAAGTTATCCTCAATGCACTCCAGGAGTCTCCTGGATTGCCTACAGCTTGCCGTGCTACTTTTCCAGCAGATGTCAAGGTGGTTGAAGTCCCGCAGCAGGATGAGAGCCTGCAAGCGCAATGCCTCCTGTAACTGCAGTAAGAAGGCTTCATCAATAGGCTCCCCTTGACTGGGTGGCCTGTAGCAGACACCAACTACAAGGTTCCCTTTGTTGCCTCACTCTCTGATTCTTACCCATAAGCTTTCAACCTGCTTGTGGGTGCTCTTCAGTGACGGCTCTTCACACTCTGTCCATTTCTTGACATAGAGGGCAACCCCTCCACCCCTCCTTCCTCGTCTGTCCCTTCTGAACAGCCTGTAGCCACTGGCAGCTGCACTCCAGTCATGGGATTCATCCCACCAAGTTTCAGTAATGGAAATGAGGTCATAGCTTTCTAGCAGCACAGTGGCTTCCAGCTCCTCCTGTTTGTTGCCCATGCTGCATGCTTTGGTGTAGAAGCAATTCAGCTGGGCTGTCGGCCGTGTCACCTTCTCAGAGGAAGACCCCTTAATTCCTTTGAGGTACTTCACTGTTGGCTCCTATTACCTCAGGAGCCCCTGGCTTCAAGTGTGCTGCAGGGTAGCCAGCACATCTCAGAGCAACAGGCTGAGGGCCCTCGCTAGCACCCCATCCCTCCAACCTTGGTGTGTCAGCCCACAGCTCGTCACGGGCAAGCCTGGTATTATCCCCCTCCTCCTTCAAGTCTGGTTTAAAGCTCTGTCAATGAGCCCCGCTAGCTTGTGAGAAAAGACACTCTTCGCGCTTTGAGAGAGGTGAATCCTATCTGACGCCAGCAGGCCTCGTGCCATGTAGGCCATCCCATTATTGAAAAACCCGAAATTGTGGTGGTGACACCAGCCATGGAGCCATGTATTGATAGACGGGGTCCATCTGTTTCTTCCAATGTCTCTGCCTGCAACTGGAAGGAGAGAGGAAAAAATAACCTGTGCTCCAGATTCCCTACACCTCTGCTGTAGATGGACTGTCATCCACATCATCCATAGACTGGCCTTCCACATCCTTGTACCTGTTGTACTGAGGCACCTGGGAAGGTGAGGTGGGCAAGGAGGGGGTTCCCCTGCCACCCCGAGCATGGACTTTCCTCCATTCACTCCTTTCCTTTAAGCTACTGCCTTCAGCCTGGTGGGGGGAGGATACAGGATCCCCTTGATCTTGTGTTTTGTCTGGTGGCTGTTCCCGTTTCCGCCTCAGGGAGGGCAGAGCATCTTTCCACCAGTCTCTCTCTCTTTCTCAGAGTCCCTGACGCTCCTTAACCTTTCTACTTCCTCTCGTAGCTCTGCCACCAGGCTGAGCAGTTCGCCCACTTGGTCACACCTCACACAGCTGTTCTCGCTACGGCCATCCATTACCAGTGAAAGGCTCTGTCCGCCCTGCAGCCTGAGACCTGGGTGGCTGCATGTTTTCATGGGAGCTCTGTCTGGGTTGCCACATCCTTTCTGGTGAGCATAGAGGACATGGCTTCCTGCTGGGTGGATACCATAGCTAAGGTCTTTCTGAGAGGGTGATGACCACCAATTGAACTCGCCTCTTGAGCTGGTAGGGTGACTATGCCCTTCCTGCATGAACTGCCGCACAAACTGCTGCACCACGCCCTGGCTGATGTGTCCTGCTCTGCCCACTCTGTTTGCAGCTCTCCAATATATATCCCACCATTATGGCAGACGTTGAATAGGTTACATAAAAGGAAATGTTATGATATCTTGAGATTCAACAAGGCTAAGTGCCGGGTCCTCACTTGGGTCACAATAAGCCCATGTAATGCTACAGGCTTGGGGAAGCATGGCTGGAAAGCTGCCCAGTGGAAAAGGACCTGGGGGTGTTGGTCAACAGCCGGCTGAACATGAGCCAGCAGTGTGCTCAGGTGGCCAAGAAGACCAATATCATCCGGGCTTGTATCAGAAATAGTGTCGCCAGCAGGACCAGGGAAGGGATTGTCCCCCTGTATTCGGCACTGGTGAGGCCGCAGCTTGAGTACTGTGTTCAGTTTTGGGCCCCTCACTACAAGAAGGACATGGAGGTGCTGGAGCATGTCCAAAGAAGGGCAACAAAGCTGGTGAAGTGTCTAGAGCACAAGTCTTATGAGGAGCGGCTGAGGGAACTGAGGTTGTTTAGTCTGGAGGAAAGGAGGCTGAGGGGAGACCTTATTGCTCTCTACAACTACCTGAAAGGAGGTTGTAGCGAGGTGCGGGTCAGTCTCTTCTCCCTAGTAACAAGCGATAGGACAAGAGGAAATGGCCTCAAGCTGCACCAGGGGAAGTTTAGTTTGGATATTAGGAAAAATTTCTTCACCAAAAGGGTAGTCAGGCATTGGACCAGGCTGCCCAGGGAAATGGTTGAGTCTCCATCCCTGGAGGTATTTAAAAGACGGGTAGACATGGTACATATTTTAGTGGTGGACTTGGCGGTGTTAGATTTACGTTTGGACTCGATGATCTTAATGGTCTTTTCCAACCTAAATGATTCTATGATTCTATTCTGTGATTCTGCTGACATGTTGGCAAAGTAACTTTCTTTCAAGGTTAGCCAGAAGGTTCATCAACAATGAAACATACTGAATATATATATACACACACACATATACACCACATGATTTTCATCACATGGGAAGCCAACACAGAGCACTTGTAGGCAGTATAAAAGATGTCCACGAAGTTTTTTGTTCTTTATATTTCCACCACTTTTTCTGTTGAATGAGGGAGAAATGAAGCTAGCAGGAATCTACTGAGCAGCAGAGAGTCTGGACAAGCCAGCCATACCCAAAGCCCTTCTCCTCCCTTGAAAGAAGCAGCTGCAGGGAGTGGGAAACAGAGAGCATCCCCTCTGAAGTCCTTTCCCAGTCTACGAGGTTTTTTTCCCTGCTTCTTCCCTACATGCAAGAGCTGCACCACTTGAGCACTGAGACAGTGTCTTCCACAGGTTCGCTCTGCTGATCCTGCAGCTGCCCAGCTCCGCTGTCACCCTGCAGCACAGACCCTACCTGTTCCTTCATGTGCTTTTCTGACAAAGCTGGAGGAAAAACCTATACTTAGTACTTTATTCATTGCACATGAAGGGCTTGCAAAATAAAGTTTCTGGGGCTTAGGCATGACCCCTGTTTCAGACTCTGCAAATGTTTCCTGCCTGTGTGTGAGGGGAGAAGGGGGCTTAGGAGGAAGGGCAGTACTCTAGAGGGTTCTACAGGATGAGCGGCAGATTTGAACTTCTCACTGGAGTTGAAACTTTTTATAGTATCACTTCTGCTCTCTGCCCATGTCTAAATGTAGAATGGAGCAGCACAAAGCTGTCTTTCCCACAGCCACCTGGCTTAGTCAGGGAACAAGGCCAAGGGAAAGCCATCGGAGGAGACAAGCGGAGGGGCTCCAGCAGCCTTTTCACAGACTATTAAAAAAGTAAATTCCCAGGAGGATGATTTTTCTGCTCATGCCTCTGCACACAAATTCAGAATGAAGTTTTCCATGTGACATGGGAAACAGGCAGGACAGGAACCCAACTGCTCTCTGAATAGCAGCCATACCATGAATGATTACTTGCTATCTTCATCTGTTGACAAAATTATTAGAATTGATTTAAATAGCTCCCAGATGGCTGGCTTAACACATAAATCTGATACACACCCAAGATTCATCACCTCCCCATTGATTTCCTGGTCTAACTATCATTTCTAAGTGGTTCCACATCTCAGACCTGTTGTGCATGTTAGTTGGGTAACCACTTAAACTTTCACTGAACTGCTGTTCCTCAGGCCACCTCTTCCTGTTACTAAGGAGAAAACTAACTGCTCCTGTGCATTAGTAATAGTAATAAAATAATAATGATGCAATAGCTGCAGTGAACAAAAATACCACTTCATGTTTTGGTGTTTCTATAACTTAGGGTTGAATGCCCTAGGAGAGCTGCCAGCCGTTCACTCAGGACCTGGATTCTGGAATGAAACTCAGCGTCTGCCTGTGCCATCATACTACTGGCTACTGAAAAAAGAAATAAAAGATAAACAACCACATGAGTTTTGACGTAGATTTGACCCACTCACTCTGCATGCAATGGGCAGGACTGTGCAGCAGAGCCTAGAATGTCAGGTTTTCTATTCACGTAGAAGAAGAAATAACTTGATAATATGTGGTATTCAGCTAGAAACACAGTGCTAATGCACAGTTCGGGAAGCTATTAAGAGAGCTGGCATTTAGTACATCCTGATTTTTCAATTCTTGATGTATTTTATACTGGAGTTGCAAGTTCCAATGTGCATCAATAGACCAGCACTGCTGCAACTTGCAAGTCTATTTAGAAACCACCTGTTAAAAGTTAACTTATTCTCAGCTCATCTGAATCTTCAGCTCATCTATCATGCTTATGATACAAAGATGCTAGTGGAACATACTCCTTTCATGTACCAGGTTACCTACATGTAGAACAAAAGCAGCTTCAGGAAGCATGAAAACAGTTTCATTAAGGGCAATGGAGCAACTACAATCCATTAGATTATGCAGCATGGAATCATTGGTCCAAAGAAGTGTTGAATTCCAGCATTCTTTAGATGAGTTTTGAAAATTTAGCCCTGTGTTCCCTGACTTCTAATCTATATCTAACCTCAGTTCACTATCTATTCACTTTTGCAGCCTATGCCCAAGATCTCCAGCTACACCCACTCTGTAGCATCCTGAAATAACCTGGAGGTCAGGGACCCAATACACCACATCATTCAGTAATGAGATTAGGGAACTGCTAGGAAAGGCATTCAAGTTATGGGCATAAGAACAAGGTACTGGAAGATAAGGAAAGATGTTAATTTATAGCATACCACTTTCTTCATGCACCGTAAAAGCCTGCAATAAACATGAAGCAGCTTTTCCCACTCTGAGTAAGAAAGGAGTAAGGTGCTCTGTGCTCACGGTGGGCTGATCACATGCACATGTGCACTGCTGTGAGTTTGTTCCACACCCTGCCTTACCTTGCAGCAACTTGTTTGAGTGCCCCACTGCAGACAGAGTATCTCTACTGATATTTTGAAAAGATGTCCTGAAGCTCATTTAGTCTAGGTGTGATTGGTCTGGCTCTGATTTACCTGTGCTAAAGTGAGAAATATTTTCTAAATGATGCTAGACAAAAAGAGGAATTTACCAATGGTTGAGGTTTACAGTTGTCTCTCTTGCTGGAGACTTCTTGGAAAGGAGAGAGGGATTTTGTATTTTCTGTTAGCATAATATAATTGGAAATCCAAATGCAGTCACGTGCAAGATAGTATGTGCTTTTGCCTTGTCAAGTTTAAGCACTGCAGATTTTGCTATGAGCTACATGTACTGCAGTCCAAGTCACTCATCTCAGGTTCCTACCATGGCAATGGTTCACTGATATGGATAACTTGTTCAGCATCTGTGTTTATCTCAGAACCAGACATACTTGGCTTGTATCTCTGGTTTAATTATAAAATTAAATCATTTAATCTTTTGTAACAAGACAATCACTGAGTTCATTTTCTTCTTGCTAAGCTGTCATAACTCAACAACTTCAGTGGAATTTAGTGAATGAAATGAATCATAAGGGGAAAAAACCCTGAGAACTTATATTCATGAGGTATGAGGTTTCAGCAAGAGGAAATGGGACGAAACCCTGTTCATCATGTGTATTAAGGTTGTTCATCAAGGACAGGATGCAGCCTTAAAATACTCTATCACTATGGGATACACATCTCATTTCGGCATGCCAGTCAGTCATATGGTGTAATCCCCATTTCTGAAAAACAGACCTATGTTAAAATCAGCTTTCTCAGTTATTTGGAAAATGCAGCCACACTACCTCTGACTGACTACAGGCAATTTAAAGAAGCTGGGCATGCTGTTTACCTCTCTCCAGGGAATGCCAGTATTCACACTATATATGGGTCCTGCGTCTCACACCCTTGTGCTAGCATAGCTCCACAGAGTGATGTGGCTGAGGGGAGAATCACCCTTATGCACGCTAACATAAACCCTTAGATATAGGATCCTATGCACTTATTTAAAAGAGAGCTGCCCTGCCTGGTAACAATAAACTAGGACCACAGCAACCTAACAAGAACGGCTGAGTGCACAGATGGGCTGATGGGGTTTTCTGCTGAGGACAAGCAGAGGGGGGAGAGCATCTGATTATGAGAAGACTTTGTTTTGTGTCTTTCCTTTATGTAAAAGTGTTCACCTATGGTTGACAGAAGTGCAAACCCTGTTCAAGAAACATATGGACAAGTTTTGAGCAAGGAGAAAGGGGAGAATGCCATTTGCAGTGGTCAGATTGTCATGGTATCTGGAGTGTTTAGGTCCACGTAGATGCAGAGAATAAGAACAGCATGTCTAAGAATCATCTCACCTACCCTGTATTTACACCAAAATAACTTTAGTGGAATTCTTGCTGATTTACACCAGCTTTACAGAGACCAGCCCCCAGACTGGGAATGTCACCCCAAATGTCTATGTCACGATTGTCAGGATCTCTAACAAAACATGGTGTAGGTGTATCCTGATTGGGAAAGTTGAAGGGCAGTCTAAAAGAATGCATAAACACATTAACTGAATCAGACATTAGCAGGAAAACTACTTCTCATGAAATAATTAGAGTCTTGTGGAAAAAAACACAGCATGCTTCATATTTTCCGCCCAATTTCTATGCAGTTTGGAGCACCTTGTGTCCAAAGAAAATTGTGCTCTAATCACCCAGCCTTGTGTGGATGTCATGCCCTCTAACGCATGCAAACACCTTATCAAGTTATCACAGCATATCCTTTCAAGGACTCTGAAGGCAGCTGCCACCCACGACGGCTCTCGCTGCTTGTAGCATTCCAGGCGCTCGCACCTCACTTAATACAGTAACAAAGACAGCTTGGCTGCCACGCAGCCTACAGTGTGCTATTACAGCTGTGAAACAGCTAACTTTGGCAGCCATATATCATTAAGGCTTTGTTTCAGAAACTCTCAGAATAGCTTTTTGCCATGAAGCCACCAGTGTTATGCCCGTAAACTGGCACAAGTGAGCAGAGTGTCTGGCATATGGCTGAAAGCAATGGACTGGGCTTTGGAGCTGATCAAAGTGAGATGGAAACCAAACCACTGCCATGCAGATACACCGATAGCAGTCATTTAACAGCAGCTCCTCCCTGGATGCCAAAGTTTTGCAGCTTTTGAATCAATAAATGTGTTGGGGCTCTTGTCATTTTAAGATCTAAATAAGCGACTGGACAAACCCAGGCTAGCTGCTGCAAGTCACTAGGCTGAAGGTGAACTGTTCTGAAATGGGACAGAAGTAATGCATGTTGAAATTGAAAAATGATGAAAATTGTCTATTATTTTCACAGAGCAGGGCTCTGCTGGTTATTGCCTTCAGGATATCACAAAAAAAAAAAAAAAGAGGGGGGAGGTAGGTAGTCATCAGAGAGAAAATGGGTCAGATATTACAAACCAGCACCAACAGATAAAATTCCACCTGCACTGAGTACACTGAAGAGGACAAGGCTTAGAGTAAGGACGCATCCTTGCAGGCCAGGCTAGTATTTTCTATGAGTGCTTGTTCAGCAGTGATGGCAAGAGTAAGTGGTAAGGGCATTCCCTCCCCAGGGATGCACCTCTCCTTGCAGAGGCAGCGCTGTGGTTGAGGAGTGAGCCTGCCAGAGAGCTTTTCCTCAGGACTTCTCTCTCCAAACAGGGGAGTCACAGCCTTGAGCATCCCACATATCTGGGCAGCTGTCAGGCTGTAAATAAGGGAAGGCAGTGAATAAGCTGTGATTGTTAGGAAAAATTCAGCTGACTAAATTTTAACAATCTGGAGCAATCTAGTCTTAGCAGTCCAGAGCTCTACTGTGGCTTTGAGACATGACCTGGACCAGAGAGGGCATGCACTGAATGTGTGCATGTCTATTTTTGTATATGTGTGTGTGTGTGCATGTGCATATGCATGAGACTGGACTCTCTCGGAACAGTACAGCTGAGCCATGCCACAGTTAGCTTGGTCAGGATACACTCAAGTGGCAGCCCACCAATTCCCTGCCCTGGCCCCGTTCTGGTTGCAGTGCAAGGTGGTGCCTGGGGCAGTGGTTCCACCTTTCCCACCCTCTCTGGACTGTGACTCGCTCCTCTGCCAGCAGGAGAAAGCTCACTTTCTCTTCTGGTCTTTTCTATATATGTGTATACAAGGACATCCACTTAACATGCACATGTGCGTGCATGCAGCCTTTCATAATCCAGTTCAGTCATTTTTAGCAATAAAATCAGCATTGACCAAAACCAAAATAACTATCTTGTACTAAAGAATCCCTATAATTGCAGTTTTCCCCTGACTCAGAAGATGATCTCGCCTCTACAGGCCTCAGGAGGAATGGACTTTCTTTACTGCTTTTAGGTTAATGCTCTTTTGCATTCATATTTCATATTCCCTGACACTGTGTGTAGAAAGGACTACAGCAGTAGGTGTTCCATGTGTACTCTCTCAGCATATCTTTTCTTAAATAGACTTGTATGAAATCCAGGTGAATGCTTAAAGAACGATAAACTTATAGAAGCGTAACAGAGATATTTTAGGAAACGCCAGAAATCAGGTTTCTTTTATGGTCTTAATTTGTTTGCATTTGCTTTATTCCTTAATCAACGATGACGCTTCTGTTACTTTTCACAAGATCATTTTGCTGCTAATCACTAGCTGTCACTGCACTTTAGGTTGACACTACAAAAGGGACTTGGAAGCACGGAGGGGATTAAGATTGAAATAGAAGACTGAATTTGGGTCGCAACTCCTAATGTCTGTTGTCTGGCTTTTCTATTTTGGCATCACTGAGTTTTCCGGTAACTGGTTGTTCTCTTGAAAAATCAAGAAAAGAAGCAATATCCCTGGTAGAGTACAGTGAATCTGGCAGCTGGCATCTGAAGCTGGTCAAAACCTGGCAGAGACATAACTGTGCCTGAGTCAGCTTCCTAGGCACAGAGCAGAGGGCAGGAATGTGGAGCTGGAGGAGGTGTGGAAGTGGCACTGTCACTTTTAGCTTCAGACTGCTCTAAAGCTGGCTTGCGGTGATAACAGGAACATGTGCGAGAATAATTATAGGAGTGGATGTCTGGCAGTCCTGCATCCAGGCTCTGCCTCAAATCAGGGACCAGAAGTGAGGGACACACAGCTAGAAACCACTTATACAAGGATCAGAATAAGCAACTTGCTTGCATGAACTTTGTGGCCAAAAAGGAGTCCCACTGCTAAACAAAACATTCAGGCACATCAGCCTCAAGACCACTCACTGCAGCTCCCTGCCACATTTATTTTTATGGCAATGAATGAAGCAGGTTACTTGACACAAGGAGTCAAAGCTGTTTTGTGAGCCCTGTGCATCTTGCACATCAACTGGGTCAGAGGTACAGCAAGGAGTCTATCAGTACCCTGCTGCCTTCACAAATGTCACCACAAAAATGCCAACGCCTCTTCCTGATTCAGCACGTCAGAGTAGATAAAGCAGATTTTAAAACCCTTTGACTGTGGTATGAAAATACAAACACATGCAAATACAGGAAGCAACTAGCAAATGTGTGTTAAAAAAAAATAAATTAATAAAACATTAGAGTCCTACCACAATAATCTGCTGAAGCCTTAATCTCCCAGACCAAACTGCAAGAGTGGTTTCACTGGTGAAAAGAGTTACTGTTCAAGAGGAAACATTGCCTCTTCATCATTTGCTGCTGGGAGAGAAAGCAACATGGGGAACTCTCCTGCCTGCAAGGCCATTAGGCCAGAGTCATGGCAACTCTGAGTTTGGGATGATCTCTGGAAGTTGGTGAAATTTAACAGCTTTACATGTCAAGGATTTCACCCGTTGGCAGCATTAGGGGTTGCTTTAGATTTGCATGTTGGATAGCTGGGATTTGTGAGCAGCACAGAGATGTCTCCAAAGGTATGCATATTTTCATTAGGTTCCTGTTGATTTAGGAAGTCACCTCTGTGCTGTCCCTTTGGGGACAGAGCAAGTGCAAAGCAGTGAAATCAGAAAATTAACCTTTAGGAGGCAGGACTTCTCTGGAGGACACAACAGAGGTTAATAATCTTCCTCTGCGATGCTCTTCTCTTGAGACCACTGCACAAATAGCTTGTTCCTGCAGTGCACAATGAATGCAGAAATAAGGACAGCTGCCAGATAGTATGGACACATCTGCTGAGCCATTTGCGTGTCTGTTTTACCATTCAGCAGACCCTGAGAGCAGGGCTAATTGGCAGAGGAGGAAATGGTGGCATTGTTGTGTGTGCCTGAATATTAACCCATTGATCTCATTCCCTACGTAATATTACCAGATAGTCTGATATGTGCTGCCGAGTCCAAATCCAAATAACAATTCCCTGTGGATGGCAAACATTCAGAAAGAGACATCATTTTTTGTCAGTTTTGGTCAATGATTTTGGACCAAATAAATTTGGTCCAAATTAATTTTTCCAAAGCAACTGGTATCTGAAATAGTTCACAATTAAATGAGAGATTTGGTTCCCCAAAGTATCCTGAAAACATCCAACTCTCCTCTTCTTCAACAGAGTATAATTACTCATTTACATCTGATGCTGCATAGGTACACAGGGTGGCCCCCTGTAGAGAAGGCAAGACCCTCTCCACATGATTAGTTTAGTTCCTTTCACTGGTAAAACCTATTGAAAATATTAAAACATTGTTATAGCAATGTTTTACTTGCCAGTTTTGTTACTGAAAGCTCTGTGGTTACCTCAGGGGTGGACACAGGCAGGGACAGACCTGAGGCAGGGACCCCCAGTCCAGACCTGTGATTCAGTACTGGCCTCTTCCTTGGCCCTCTGCCCCCAAAGAGAGACTGGAGGAGGTGGCAAATGAGCCCACACCAAGGCTCCTCAAGGAAGGAGGAAGGTCTGCAAAAAATTTGACCCCATATATTACAAGAAACCCAGCAGTTGGCATTGCAGCTACTAAGTTAGCTTAAGCAGCCAGGTAATATTACACAGATAATTGTGTCTTTTCTCTGATCATGCACTTCTGCTGCATTTACATTTACTGTGTTGGTTGTGGTTGGAGTGTTAGTTTCACTTTTGCTTAGCTCTTTGACTTCACTTCTTTGTTTATCCCCCTTCCCTTGATGCTATACTGGCTGGGATATGTACACAGTACCTAAAAAGTTTACCTGCTTCGTCAAAGGAGGGATATTCCTACTGCATTTAGGTTTGATAAATGCTGCATTTTATCAAATCTTAATTTCAGGCCAAATGTGACCTCAAAAACCATCTCCAAAGCGTTGCAGCTAATAACACGCTGTTTAGTAGCATCTTTTTTTGGGTCCACTCTGCCTACAGAAATGGGATCTCATTTTAAGGAGTAAAGCCTGGATTTCTAGAAATAGCAATAGCGTAAGGGCGAAGGGGAGAGACCACACTGCAAGTCTCTGCACTGTCAGGAGGTGGGTGTCCTACCTTCTTGCTGTAAAGGACTCTTGAATGTTGGTCCTTGGACTTCATGAAAGTAAAAGGGTGATGGGCATTATTGCATGCATGAATTGATACAGGGGGGATGTCTGCACTTGCAGGGTGGCCAGTTGTTGGGTTACATCTGAATTCAGAAAATCCATAGTTACGTTTGTCCAAAATGTTTAAAAAAATGTGATGAAGAAAATTATGGTCTGGATCCTGACTCTCAGAGGTCGCAGCACTTGACGGAAGAGCAACGTTTGTGTTGTACTCAAAACTTTCTGCTTGAAGAAGCCAGCTATCTGCAGAATGTCCCCAGGGTCCACAGAGAGTACACCAAGCAGTGAAGGCTGGTCTATAAGGGGGGAATTACCCTGTTCCCTTCCTGGCACAAGCAGGTGCATGGGGAAGCAGAAGGGTGGATGCCAGTGCCAAACTAAAATGAGGTTTATGCCATGTTATTCAGGAACTGCATTTCATAGAATCATAGAATCATAGAATCATAGAATCATAGAATCATAGAATTGTTAAGGTTGGAAAAGACCCTTAAGATCATCAAGTCCAACTGTTAACCTAACACTGCCAAGTCCACCACTAAACCATGTCCTCAAGCACCACGTCTACCCATCTTTTAAATACCTCCAGGGACGGAGACTCAACCACTTCCCTGGGCAGCCTGGTCCAATGATCAACAACCCTTTTGGTGAAGAAGTGTTTCCTAATATCCAAACTAAACTTCCCCTGGTGCAGCTTGAGGCCATTTCCTCTCGTCCTATCGCTTGTTACTAGGGAGAAGAGACTGACCCGCACCTCGCTACAACCTCCTTTCAGGTAGTTGTAGAGAGCAATAAGGTCTCCCCTCAGCCTCCTTTCCTCCAGACTAAACAACCCCAGCTCCCTCAGCCGCTCCTCATAAGACTTGTGCTCTAGACACTTCACCAGCTTTGTTGCCCTTCTTTGGACATGCTCCAGCACCTCCGTGTCCTTCTTGTAGTGAGGGGCCCAAAACTGAACACAGTACTCGAGGTGTGGCCTCACCAGTGCCGAGTACAGGGGCACTATCACTGTCCTGGTCCTGCTGGCCGCACTATTCTTGATACAGGCCAGGATGCCATTGGCCTTCTTGGCCACCTGAGCACACTGCTGGCTCATGTTCAGGCGGCTGTCAACCAACACGCCCAGGCCCTTTTCCGCCAGGCAGCTCTCCAGCCACTCCTCCCCCAGCCTGTAGCGTCGCATGGGGTTGTTGTGACCAAAGTGCAGGACTCGGCATGGAGCCTTGTTGAATCTCATACAGTTCGCCCTGGCCCAACGATCCAGCCTGTCCAGGTCCCTCTGTAGGGCCTTCCTACCCTCCAGCAGATCGACACTTCCACCCAACTTGGTGTCACCTGGAAACTTACTGAGGGTGCACTCGATCCCCTCATCCAGATCATGAATGAAGATATTGAACAGGACTGGCCCCAATACTGAGCCCTGCCAAACACCACTCGTGACCAGCCACCAACTGGATTAGACTCCATTCACCACCAGTCTCTGGGCTCGGCTGTCCAGCCAGTTTTTAACCCAGTGCAGAGTGCACTTATCCAAGCCGTGTGCAGCCAGCTTCTCCAGGAGAATGCTGTAGGAGGCAGTGTCAAAGGCCTTACTAAAGTCTGAGTAGACAACATCCACAGCCTTCCCCTCATCCACTAAGCAGGTCACCTTGTCATAGAAGGAGACCAGGTTAGTGAAGCAGGATCTCCCTTTCATAAACCCATGTTGGCTGAGCCTGATCCCCCAGTTGTCCCATGCGTGCCATGTAATGGCACTCAAGATGATCTGCTCCATGACCTTTCCCAGCACCGAGGTGAGGCTGACAGGCCTGTACTTCCCCGGATCCTCCTTCTGACCCTTCTTGTAGAGGGACGTCACATTTGCTAACTTCCAGTCATCTGGGACCTCCCTGGTTGACCAGGACTGTTGATAAATAATGGAGAGTGGCTTGGCCAGCTCCTCTGCCAGCTCCCTCAGTATCCTTGGGTGGATCCCATCTGGGCCCATGGACTTGTGAGCATCCAGGTGGAGGAGCAGGTCAGTGACTGCCACCTCTTTGACAACTGGGGCTTCATTCTGCATCCTATCTCCATCTCCCAGCTCAGGGGCTTGAAAAACCCGAGGATGACTAGCTTGACTATTAAAGACTGAGGCAAAGAAGGCATTAAATACCTCAGCCTTCTCATCCTTCGTGGCAATGTTTCCTTCCAGATCCAACAAAGGATGGAGATTCTCCCTGGCCCTCCTTTTGTTGCTGATATACTTGTAGAAACATTTTTTGTTATCTTTAATGGTGGTGGCCAGTTTAAGTTCTAGCTGTGCCTTCACCTTTCTGATCTTCTCCCTGCATAACCTCACAACATCCTTGTAGTCCCCCTGAGTCGCCTGCCCCTTCTTCCAAAGGTGGTAGGCTCTCCTTTTTTTCCTGAGTTCCAGCCAAATCTCTCTGTTCAGCCAGGCCGGTCTTCTCCCCCGCCTGCTCGACTTATGGCACATGGGCACAGCCTGCTCCTGTGCCTTTGAGACTTCCTTCTTGAATAACATCCAGCCTTCCTGGACTTCTTTGCCCTTCAGGACTGCCTCCCAATGGACTCTGTTAACTCCTCAACAATCCAAAGTCCGCCCTTCTAAAGTTCAGGGTAGTGGTTTTGCTGACCCCCTTCCTTACTTCTCCAAGAATTGAAAACTCTATCATTTCATGGTCACTGAGCCCAAGACAGCTTCTGACCACCACATCATCATTTCAGTGCTGCCCATATGTGTGCTGCTTAGAAAGAGTGGAGATGCACTCAGGGGGCCACGGGAGGAAAGCTTTCTTGTCAGAGTTCATCTGCCTCTGCAAAACACAACGCCTTTTTCCTCTGCTGCTTTGCAGCCAGAATGAAGGATGAGGAGGCTGGACAATGCCAAAGATATCGGCTATTTGTAGGTCTTTTATTATATGGCACACACAGTAGAGCACATCCTGACACAGATTTTCTTTTTTCTGTTCCCCAGTCTGTTTTCCTTCCCTGAGTGTTAAAGCTATGAAATCAATAACAGATGACAAGTGGGTTTAATTTGTGAAGTAAGAGGAATGTAAGCCTATCTGAGTAGTTAACAATTAACAGTTCCAGACTGAGAGCAGGATTTTGTTCATTTCAGAAACCACCTGGGGCCATTTGCTTTGCACTAATATATACAGGGATGTGGAATGTATCACCTTATTATCCTGGTGCTGATCAGTAGATGAACAAACATTCACATTTAGAGTAAATCCAGTTATGTCTGGATGCCCTTCTCCTCTGCTTTATGCAATTATCCTGTTTAGTCATGAATCACAGACCTTCTAATTAAGGCTCAAGGTCAGGAAAAGTGGGATGGAAGGTGACCAGACTTCTGGCTAAAGGCTTTTAAAGGCATCAGTTGTTTACGGGAATTGCCATGCACTTTCCTGAAAGAACTAGATTGACAGAGCTAGCATGAACGGAACAAAGTTAATTCCTCTAATTTCTCCCGCATTCTTGCAGGCAGTTTCCTCTAACTGAGGAATTAAAGGTCACGCACTGGCTACCTCCTGCACTACCCCAGGCATGCTTTATCAGCCATCAGCCCCAGGGTCCTCAGTGGGGGAAGCGACCAGCTGTAGCACAGTCAGTGGCTCTGAGAGCCAGCAGCTCTTCAGCACCTTGATCTGTCCTTCAAAATGACACGTTATGTTCTCCTCAATTCATGTGGCAGTGCTGGTTTAGTACACACACAAAAAGGGGATATTGCTGGGAAATTCCGTATTTCTTAATTCAGTTTCACATCTGGGACAGAATAACTTTCCCTGTGAATTTCAAGGGACTGCCACTGAGCTACACAATGATAACTGGCAGCCTCCTGTAATTCCTGTACCTGTGTGGACTCTGCGATGGCAGACCTTTTGAAGAATCTTCTTGCCACAGCCCCTTGGCCCCATCTCCTCCTGCGTTTCAGCGGAGGCCAAGCACAGGGAGCCTTTGCCATGTTTCACAGTCTTCAGGGGCAGAAACTGCCTCTTCCTTCGACAGGTCTTTGGGCAAACACCAGCTAAGAGCCACCCTTGCTTTGGCCATTGTGATGGCTGAGGACTTTACCCCAGGAAAGGCAGCAGCAGCCAGGCAACTAACCTAGTCCTGCCACAGTGGTGGAGGATCTAGGAAGAGAAAAGTAGTACCCTGATAACTGTTAGTGGATGGCATTCCCCATCTGCATTGCCCTAAGTGGCTTCAGCATCTTCTTCCTAGGTTGCATGCATCACCATGTCCCGCTTACTGGTGCGATATAACCTTAGTTACCCAATAAACAGCTCATGTAGAGAATCACTTTGTTCCTACCCTGCCATCTAGCACTAAGTCTCTCCTTTAATGGATCTCATAATAAGAAGTTAAGATAATTTCAGTGAGGAAGGATGAAATGTGCTCTGTCCTGGGTTTGGCTTGGAGCCATGTCCTGTTGGATGCTCAGAGCTCGCCTCCCAGGAGCATTCCCTGCTTTGCCCTTCCAGCCAGCCACGGCTATAAACACGAGTCAAGGAGCAGAGAAACCTGAGCTGAAGTTATCATCTCCGTGTCCACTGGAACACAGGGAGTTTTGCCACAAGCAGGTTTGGGGTGTGAGCTGACCAAAGGACTGGGTAGACCTCTCCTCTTTCTCCCCACCTAGTCATTTTGAATAGCACTGGTACAGGGAGGGAAGAAGGAATAATCCCAATGATTTAACCAATTGTGAAATGTAGAGAAAAAGAGGATATAGGTAAACCCCAACTTTGGTTGTAGGGAGAAGATGGATGTGAAAAGGAAATAGCAAGAGGAGACCAGGTCTCGAAATGCTAGGCCTCCCCAATTCAATGCCCTGCCAATTTTCTTCTTTTTTTTTTCAGAAGACATTTGTATAATAACAAGAAAGGAATAGAACTGGTCTCAGCTGTGTCCCGTCTCTAGCCATACGCCTTGTCATGTCTAAATAAACTGGCAGCTGACGTTTTAGCTGTTCTTAGCCATGGGGTTTCCAGAAAGCAAAACATTTATTTTTTCCACTTTGTGTGTGTCTGTGTGCTAACGTCCTCTTTAGAAAAACTGCGAGCAAACCGCAGAAACAAACAAAACTGAACAAACCAAACTGAATTTGGGAATAACAGGCCCATGGCTGAGGGCAACCTGTTTCCAAAGAGGAAGATGTGAGCTGGGGTTCGATGGTTTATTTGCTGAGAAAACAACCTCCTCAGTGTCACTGCTATATCTGGGTTTCATGATGGGCGCATTGTCTTTCATTATCCCAGCCTTCTCTTTGTGGCTTTGCTTGTGGTTTAGCTCAGATGAATTATTCTTCAGCACAGAGGTGCTGTGTTTCTTCTTTCAGGTGAGCTTGGCACAAGGAGAGGTTTGTGTGCCTAAGCAAGGGGCTGGAGCTGTCTTTGCCTTTCACTCATCTTCCTCTCTCTGGGGCCAGACCCTGCTCTCTGATGAGAGAGATACCATTGGCACGGCTGTCCCCCAGCCAGATGAGAAGGAGACTTCAGCTGGCACCTCAGCTGAACATGTTTTCATGCCCATAGCTGGATGTTTCTCACCCCCAGGGATGCCACAGACCAGCTCACCCACTGATGGAGCGTCAACTCCTGCAGGCTGCACGGGTCTCCGCTAACCAGCCAGCTGCCCAGGCCCACTTGCACTAGAGTTTCTGAGATGTCACAGTCTTTCTAGTAATTGCAGTGAGTTTTGGAGTCAAGTCTGCAGCAGATCAAGGTGCCCTCTGGTGTCCTCCTGCCTTTGAGCTGAGTTAGAGCTGCTACTCATATGCCCCAAACACCAAAACTGGCGCAGCTTGCTCTTTGCAGAGTTTGGAAGATATTCAAGCATGAGATAATCTTTCCTTCTGCAAGTTTTCTCAGGAATCTTAAGACTGTATTCCCTTGGACACAAATAAATTTATCAGTCTGTCTGTGGGATTTCTTTTGCTAAGTGAATCTACATGGGGGACTTCCTATCTTTGTCATTGACAAAATATTCATCAAAAAAGGAAAATGTAAAAGCAAAGACTATGTAAAATGTGATTAAAGGACTAGTCATTTGATGTAATGCCAAAATCTAGGCTGCTCAGAGCAAAATTTCGTGGCAAAAATAAATTTTGAATTACTCCCTCTGTCCCTCCCTTGCCTGTTGCTACACTAAATTGAAAGCAAATTGTAGTTAATTGCAATCCAAATTTCTCCATCCTTTATAACTGTCATTCTTTTTTGTTGGTAATTCCTGGGGTCTTAGAAAAATATTTGATCTTGTCCTGTTACAGCTGTGGGACATGTTCTGCTTGGCGAAAGAAAGAAGCTTATTCCTAAATTTGATTGCTATTGTTTGATTTCCTTCTTGCATGTTGATGTCTGAATTAACTTTGCTTTAAAGGAATGATTTTTTTTTCCCCTTTTTTCACAGATGAATTATAATAAGAGTGACCTGATGAAAAGCAGTAGAATGGAACAAGGGAAAAAAGGTCTGGCAGGCACACTATATGGAAAATAAACCTGACCTCTTGCTTAGTGGGGCCAAAGTTAATGGTGATAGACAGTCTTTGTTCGTGGAACATGTTCTCCTCCTCTGAAGAAAGCAAGCAGTTGTTCTGCTAAATTAAAACTTAATGTGAAATGAACAGCCTTTTTTACGGGAAGAGAGTTCCCTGTCCTGGAGAGTCCCCCTGGTCAGCTAGGAATCACTTCATGAAGAAGTCCTGACTCCTACAGGCCTCACATCCTTCCTCTGGAGCATCAAATAAGGCTGTCCAGGACACCTACTGTGGGAAGAGGTGCTCATGATACCTAGTGTAAAGTGAGGAGTTCTTTTTTTTTTTTTTTTTTTTGAAGGGGGAGAGGAATGAATCCCACAGAAAAGGGGTCAGCACACACAGCACCCTTGTTCCTTACTGCTTTGTCCATATTGTATGTCAGAACTCTGGTCACAGGGTGAAAATTCCTGGGCACAATGATAGGACCTGTCACTTCATCCCTCATCTGTGTTGGGACAATGTTTTAAAATGCTGACACAAGCCACCGAGCACTCCAGCTGATAAGGAAGACCTTTGATCTTTCTTTGGTGTTTTCTGGGAATGCTCACTTCTAAACTACACACAAAATGGGGGCAGTGCTGGAGCACCTCCCCTTGAAGCATATTAACATGCTGACCTTGGCCTCTTTGTCCCAGGGTCAGGAGTAGGATATGGCTAATGAGTGGGATCAGCAATAAAAATACCGGCCATGGGCTGGAATAAAGGAGCAATGTCATACTGCTGGTTTGATATTCCATGATACTGGCTCTGGTAGTGTGCTGGGGAGGACCAGCTGTCATTTCAAAGGAAAGGGACAGCACTTCAGAGTTGTATGGTTTGGATTTCTACTTTCTACATATCATTTTCTTGGGAATTTCTGTGTGAAGATACACAGCTTCTTGAGGGACTAAAAGATCTCATATAATAGGGCACTTACCACACACATTAGTAAATTAAGCTGAGAATATTATAAATCTGCTATTAAAAATATGCATTTTATTTCCAGTGTAAATGTGTCTAGCCTCAACACCTAGACATTAAATCTTCTTAAGACTCTGCCTGATTAAATATCTCCATGGTACCTGATACCCTCTCTCTGTATGGTGCCTTACAAACTGTGATCCACACACATGCTGAAATTCTCTGTCATAAACTAAAATAATTTTATTAGCTCTCCATAATTCTCTCTCAGAGAGGTATTCTCAGTTCTCTTGCTGCGTTTTCTGATTTTGTATATTGTCCTTAAGAAGTGGACACAGGAACTGGACACACCTCTGTAACTGGGTGGCCCTTTGCTGCACGAGGAGAGCAACTTTGCTTAGTTGTACTCTGCTCGGGTACCACAATCCTGCACAAAAATACAGAGCTGCCTCGTTCTGGCAGGTGAATCCTGTTGGCTCCAGCTAGGACGTGAGAAGAGTTTGTTTCTTTGAAAGAGAACAAACAAGGGGCTGGGGCAGCAGAGATTCGTGCAAAGAAACCCTAGCCAAGTTTGGAGAGAAAACTTTGGCTGAGGTTTGTTTTATTATTGTTGTTGTTTGAATTGCAAATAAAGGCCAGGAAGGAGGCAAGTTTGGACTATGTACAGCATGTGAGTACTCTCTTTAGAGCCAGTGGGAACTTTGCCTGCTCACCCACACACACAAATGTATGCACTCAAATCTCAGACTCCTCTGTCCCTTCAAGGGATGAGTTTGATGCACTTGCAAGGGAAAAGAGAAAACTCCAGCTGCAGATAAAGAAATGTTGGTGACTAAATTATAGTCTTTAAATACAAAGGCACTATCGGGGGAAAAATATGGGTTGTACTTAAAGCAGAATCACATGAGATTCCTGAAGTTGTCACACTGGAATACACAAATAACATATAATGAGCAGTCCTTTTGCAAAACTTGAAGAACTAGAGGACAAGTGTAATGCCTGAAACAGAGATGGCCAGACAATGCAGTTCCTACATTGTGGGGATTGCGTTCTTCTAGTGACATGTGGAGTAGTCGTCTACTGAGCTGAATTGTCATAATCTTGATATCATAGAAGAGCTTCACTGTGTAAGTACAGGCAGATGGTCATAAATATGCAACAAGAGCAGGATTAAGGAGGAAAAAAGCACATGTGTTATCTTAATACAGAATGACTGCTCCCCACACGCACGCACATATATATGCATGCATACACACACATGTATACACACACAAGCTTCTTAGTTTGCAAGTGCAACTCTTCAGGACATTAACTGTTCATGATCTGAATAGTCCTGTTCCACAGTAACCCCTACAGAAGAAGGCATATGATGCAATACCAAGAACAGAATCTTCACACCTGCTTCAAAATGGACCAGGCTGCCCAGGGAAGTGGTACAGTCCCCATCCCTAGAAGTTTTTAAAAGAGGTGTAGATGTGGTGCTTAGGGACATGGTGTAGTGGTGGACTTGGCAGTGTTAGGTTAATGGTTGGACTCGATGACCTTAAAGATCTTTTCCAACCTAAACGATTCTATGATTCTATGATTCTAAAATAAGCAAGGATAAGTGAACCTTGTGAAGGAAAGGTAATACACTATGAAAGAGTCAGAAGAGTGGGGGGTGTTTAATTTCCCAGGGCTTTGATGAGTGAATTTTCCACTCACCACACTGCAGGTCAGGAACCCATGTCCATTCCAAAGTTAATGCTATTGTTTTCTGACCTTTGAACCCTAACACCTGTCAGTGCCACATTCCCAGAGGACAAGACTGGGGTTGGTGTTTCTTTTTAACAAAGAAAATATTTACAGACTTATCACTCCCTGAACAACATCCATCCTGTTGGACTACTAGAAAAGTCATTTAAATGCAACTGAAAGTTATTAGGGAAATGCTGTGGCTCTGAATGTCATCAGACATGACTTTTCCTGTCACACTAAAGGTATCTGAAATAACTCCGCTTACACTGGGTAGTTCCTCTGGATTTATGGGAGGCAACTGAAAGAAGGATTTGGCCCCACTAACTGGAAATGCAATCCAGTTCTTATTCAAGTTTCCACAATTCATCTTTCAAAAACAAGCGTCTATGACACCTTATATTTTCTATCATAATTCTCTGTTTGTACAGAAGAGGGACAGAATAGGAGCCTTTTATAAACAAGGAAGTGGTCTAACTCACTCCCTTGTGCAGAAAAATCCAGAAAAGGACAACTCCTAAGTCAGTTGTTCCCTGAACTGTGCCAAATATCCACCCCCTTTGCAAAGCAAAGCAAAGCAAAGCAAAGCAAAGCAAAGCAAAGCAAAGCAAAGCTTTTGGCTCCCCTTTCCTGCAGATCTGCAGGTAGCACAAGACATCCCCAGGAGGAGAGGGGAAGCCCTGCACCCCTGCCCTGGCTCCCGGTCCCTCCCTGCTTCCCCTGGTGCCCATCGGCACAGCTCTGCAGGACTCTCATCAGATCCTAGCCCCGCTCCTTGACAGCCCCTGCTCTGGATGGGTGTCATGAGGGAGAGTCCTCTGCAGTGCCTGGGGAGGATGATGCTGGACAAAACTGCAGATGTGGAGCAGAGCTGCTTCTCCTTGCTGAGCTCTCACCCACAAAATCTGCCCTTGGGTTTTGACTCCGTGCAAGAAGTCTCTCATCCACCTGCATGGGAACTTGGCTGTCCAAAGGTCTTCAGTGACCTGCAGACATATGGGTTAAGGGGCAGATGGTTACAGCTCCTACTGAGTAACCCTTTTCCCAGGCAGCAGCTAATGCCACCAGATCAGTTTGTGGTCACAGATAATAAAAGCTAAGGCTTTCTCCTATAACGCTTAGGTAACACTTTCTGGCCACATCTCAGTGAGATTCAAGTTACCTCTCTCTGAGTCATGGTATTTATTAGGCACTGTCGCTTGTTACTTTGACTTAAATAAAGGTCACATCTCAGAGAAAAGAGAGCCTGAAGCTGAGTGAGGATTTTGGCTGGCTCATGGTTGAGCCAAGAGAGATTCACACTGGACTTCCATGAGCTAATGAAACACTAGATCATTTCTAACGCTTTCTCTTGTGCAGCCAAAATAGAAGCTCGATCAATAAAGAGCAGTAGCTGTTTTCAGCGCAGAGGTACTAGAGCTGACTTGGAGTCAGGAGAGCAGGGCTAAGATAGGATAGCTGAGTAATAATCACAGCTCTGTTTTGCTGGTGATGCTCCACCCTGGGCGCCTGTGTTAGCTTTTGCGTAGCTGTTGCCATTAGTTTCTATACCTCAAGGTCAGCTTGCAATTAGAGAACAACTAGCCTGGAGGGAAAAGATAACTGCAGAGGTTCAATAACAAAGATTAGTGTAGGCCAAATAATTTGTGAGAAATTATTAATCTTGCAAATGTTACCTTTCTGCACAGGTAATGATTTTCACTAATTCAACTGGTATTTAAATTACTAGCTAAGTAGTTTGTGGTAAATAGCTGTTAAGTCATAGCTATTTCTGTCACTAGCTCTTTGGGAGTACTGAAAAGCAAGCTGTTCAGATTGCATGACCCTGCTGTATTTCCTGATTGGATAAACAGCAGTCTGATGATCAGGTTTCCGTAGTACATTCTTGCAACTCTTAGTCTGAAATCTCATTTCTGCAAATTATCTGCAATATCCTTATAAAGTGGGCTGTAGAGCAGAAATGCCATTCACTAACATATTTAGAGGATGCATGTACACAAGTTACAGCCTCTTGCCTAGCAGGAGCAGACACAGCATCCTTGTTAAATGCAGAGAGCAGCAGGCATACAGGCTCCTCCGTAGAACATCTTCCTGCCTTGCTGGCGTTTGTGGGACCACCTTGATGACTAGAGAGAGTTCACTCTCCAAGTCTGTTCAGTCTTTGTCTTCTTGACAAGGCTTGTCAGCAACGTGGCTAATTGATGCAAATTGTGGTGTCTCTGCATATGGAGTGGTATGAGGTTGAAGGTATGCTCATCAGAAGTTGTAACCTTAGTGTAAGATTAACTGTGCTCTCAACATCCAGATTTGGCCTGATGGGCATGCTTTCTCATTCATATAGTCTCATTTAATTTTCATTTTTCACAAGCAATGACTCAGGCTGTAAGGCAAAGCAGAATTAGGTGGTATTTCTGCAGGTTTTTTTACACCCTCAAACAGATTATTCTAGATGCCTCCCTATGCATACAGTTATAAATGTGGTGTCTTTTTTTCAACAATCCTAATATGGGAACATGAAAAATCATGGGATGGATAGTAAGTTTTGACATTTTTAATTATGATATTTCAAAACATTTTTTGCATTTTAATCTTGATTTGAAACTAAAGATTAGCAAAAAGGTTGAAAAACAGGAAATTAAGTTAAATATATTTTTAGGGTATAGGTACATATAAAAATGAAATCTTGCGGAATTTTTCTGTGTGCTAAAATCCTGGTGAATGTCTGTTTTTATGTGACATTATCCTAATATTTTTCTAGCCTTGCAAGGAAATCCATGGCTTGAGTAATAACCCTTCTCCTAAGCACTCATTGAGCAATACATATGACAGAAATATGGACCTTTTAGAGTCTCTAAGCCTTCTGGATTTGCAAGAGGAGCTTGCAAAAAATAGCAACATTTGAGTCAATAATTGGAAATACAGTTTAAATTTCTTTTCTGTAGACTCACAATCTAGTATCAAGCTCAGCAATGTTGCAGCTGTCATGATGCTCGACAGAGAAACCAGTAGAAGATAAAAAATCTGATATAAAGAGATTCGAATATCTGGTGGACAAAGTTGATGAGCCCTGTTTTGGGGGGAGGAGGACAGGACAGGACAGGACAGGGATGGGGGGAGAGATTCTTCTGGGAATCTTGTTTTGTTTTGCAATGTGCAGTCCAGAGTAATTTGAACCATTCAAATTTGATGCATGTGTGACTGATTTAAAGATTAAAACTCAACCATGTGAATTTGGAGACCTAAATGACTCTGTAATGTGAAAAATAGCCTCATGTGTGGAATACATAATGAAGCACAAAGTGCTGCAGGAAACTGATTTAACCTTCAGGGAGCTAGAGGAGTTGGAGAAATGATGGTTGAGGCTCTCTACCAGCCACTGTCTAACAAGTAGGTGCCCTCACCTGAGGTAGCATGATTTCAGATAGAAATATCCAAATAAAAGGAAACCACAAGAACTAAAGTGAGAGTGCTAGTGAGGGAAAAGTGCAGAAGGACTACAAAAAGGAATAGAAGAGGGACATATCTTTGTGTACATGCCAAACATTACACATGCATGATCTATTTACTTCCTACAGTGTATACAAAAAAGACTATGAAATCCTCCCCAAACTAGACAGAAGGACCTGAAGACCCCAGAGTGCCTGGAGGGCATTAGGTGCAGTCCTAGAGTGCATCCTTCAGTTTGGTTTTACCTGAGGGGAACACAGTTTGAGTGCCCTGACATTGCTCTGTGGGTTGTCGACCTAAACAAAGCAAGTGGGGACAGCTTGGAAGTTTTTTTTTTCAAAAATAACCTATTAGCCCAAACCTAAGATGTTATCCTAAATGGATCTTCATTCCCTGATTGTCCCAGTCTGATTTCCAGAACTGGGTGCCCAGCAGTGTCCATTCAGTTAGGGAGAGGTGCTCAGCCATGGTGCCAACACCCACACTCCCTGCTATGGCTTCAGACCCAAACCTCAGGTACCAACAGCCAACAACTCAAGTGGAAAATCATTACCAGAGTTGAGACAGGTGTCTCTGCAGAGCTTAGAACAAGTTACATTAATGGCTGTATTCTGAGATCACTGAGACTGTGACCGAGAGATTATTTCTGGCAAACTGAATGACCCAGGGAAGTTGTTCCAGAAACACAATATAACAGGAGTTATTTACACATTGTGTTTTGCCTCAAGTCCCATCTATACTAGGCATAATGTGTCTGTAGTCATATTGATTGTAACATTTTCGGCTGACCCACATGTAACTTTGCAGATGCACCATCTTCCTGCAGAGACTGGTTTCCCAGCACGCCCTTACCCGCTAGCTAACAGTGTCACAACATCTGTACCCATGCATCCCAGCGGCTGTTCCCTGACACTTGAACAAGCACCCCAGAACAAACATCTGCTAAAACAGCACAGAGAGCTTTTGGAACGCTGTTTTTTTCAGAGGAGATAGCCTCTTGCAGAAAGACCATGGACAGAATGGCAGGACTGCTACACAATCCTCGTCTGCTGGGACGGTAAAGGACACAGGCTGCTGTTTTCTGGGAACACAGCCTGTGTGACAAACTCAACTCAGTTGCAGACCTGCCCAGGAGCAGCGAGAGCAGGTCTGCTCCAGGACAAGGGATGAGCAAGGATCTGAGAGTGACCCCAGCGTTAGTGATGCCCTCCCTGATGGGCACTGTCCCACAGTATCTGAACCCATGGGTGAGCCTGGTGCTGGTCACAGGGTCCATCCACAGTCCCGGATGCTGCAAAGGGACAAACCAGGTCCAGAGTCTGGTATTTAAAGTGAGGTTAATATCTTTTGCTTCTCCCCTGAAATGCTGTAACCTTAATTAATGTTTCCTTAATCTTAGGTAAAAGACACTGTGCAAGCACAAACTAATGGCATTCCCAAAGAGAGAGCCTAAAGGTTAGCTGAACTTATTCTAAAAAGTCAACGATTTCTTTGCAACTTTTCCAAATAAGTTAGCTAATTTTCCCTCCCATCAAAACAATATAACGTCAGAGGGATGGCATTTTTTAGCTGTTATAGACTAGCCAAGGTCACATTCCACTGCAAGGCGATTGTCTTCCAATGCATACCATTCCTTGGGATAGATAAATAATGAGTTAATGTTTACAGGGAATACTGTCAACAGAAAATAGTCTAAAAATATCTCATTTTTGTATTGATTTCACTTCATTGGAAAAAAAAAAAGGGGAAACAGTAAATTTAATTTAGATTTTCATGTATAGGAACATATAAATCAGGAATCATTATCAATATAGTTATGGTAACATCACTGGCATTTTCTTTCAATGTCAAGGTGATTTTCCTTTAAAGGGAACTCACCCGCAAAAGGATTATTTTACATTTTAGAAAGTTACAATAGATACCCCACTTCTTTAAAGTTCACGGGAATGTGCGATATTCTAAAATCAGTGCAAGACTTCTTACTTTGTTGTGACTAATGTCACAACCTAAGGCTTTCATTAGTAACACATGTTGCTTTCATCTTTGAACTGCATAGCACCAGTACAAAACAAGGATTGACAAAGGTTGCAGACTTCCCATAGGAATACATGTACACCCCACGCAGCATTTCCCTCCTGTGTGGCTGATCATTAGACCTTGCTGTAGTGTTGATCCTCTATGTGCTGACCCAGTAAAGTCTACAGGTCAGTCACCAGGGATGAATTTAGTCCATGGTCTGGTCAAAAGATGGTCAATGCTGTACATAAAGCCATACATGTATTTTGCAGAACTTGGTCCTCTAAGTGCTCTCTAAATCACATATTGTGCCTTCCAATTAGCAAGACAAACCTAGCAGTTTACTCAAACATCTGCATGTTTACACTTATCCTTACAATGGCATATTAATTGATTTTCATGTTCCTGTCTTTTTAAAAATAGAGAGAAAGCTGTTTTCTACAAAAGAAAAGGGTATGGTTTTCAGGCTGGTTGGTCAGATTATTCAAACAGCACTCACAGTGTGACTCAGGCCTTGTACTTACCCAGAAAATACAGTTTGGGACTGTGCTGGGAATGCACATTGCAACCCTTGCATTAACCATTGCTCCTGCTATGCGCCTGGCAGTTAGTCTCTCCATGGAACCACTCCAGGAGGAAATATTTTCTGTATCAGCCATGTTCCCTTTGCTGGGAGAAAACCAAGCCCAATAGCCCAAACTGTGAGTCATTTACTGTTTTGATTTGATCCAAGACTGATGTCTACATTTGTTAATGGACAAGACACAGAATTTCACCTACATATGTTACCCTGTCTTCCCCAAGCCTGAGAGTTAAAAGAAGCAGCCCACTGTGTTAAACTTCGTTGCGGAAGGCAACTTTGTAATATAAATTGAAGAAATCTAACAAGCAATCCATAAATTAAAGAATGCTCCTTTGAATTTCTTTTCCTCTCTCTTCCTTTTTACATATTTATTCCCATTTTATTTTATTCCTTTTTCCCCATCTCTCAGTGGCTTCTTTGCTTTGCTGCCTTTATTTCTTCCCATTAATCCAATTTTCTCTAGGTGTGTCCTTGTTTTTCCCCCATTGCCTTCCTTCTTGCTGATCAGTGGCACTCTGTGTTAGTGTAAGTCCTGGTGCACGGTATGAAACTGTTCCCCCCCAGCTCCTGAGTGCTGGTTTGCTGTTGAGTTGTGCCTAAAAGCCCTTCATGCATGATGACTAAGCCACTATTTTCTTTTTGCCCTCAGGTTTCATTTTTTCCTTCTTGCCAGCTGTCTCTCTTTTTCTCCTTTTTAAAAGATCAGTTATACAACTCCATCTCCACACGCTTGGGAAGACTCTGCTGTACTTTGCTCATTTTCATTTAAAATCATTTGCACATCTGAGGCAATGCAGTCTAGGCTGCAACACGTCGGGCTGCATTAACATGAACAATGCCAAGGGTAGGAGTGGGTTTCCAGAAGGGGACGGAGGGACTGGCCATGCCTGTGTTTGAGATGTCCCCCTGCTGAGGAAGGTGCTGTAAAAAGCACAAAACAAACAAACGAAAGGAAACATCCAGTACTTTTTCATTTCGGACTGCCTTGGGCACAAGAGGAAAAATGGGTTAATGAAGGAAAGGCTTTTAGACTAATCCACGGCAAAATTGATCGTCCTTTCAAATGCGATTACTAGGAAAGTGATTTGGAAGCCAGTGGGACAGAGCGGTGTGGAGTAAGCTGTCTCTCTGATACATATCACAGGGACCTTCACACTGACTGATTATAATGAATACAGAGTTGACATTACCAGAGACAAAAAATAACATGAGCACTGCATTGCCTTCAACAGTTCCCTTCGTCCTTGAAAATTTTCTCAGGAACAAAAGGCATTATTTTGTCTCATGCAGAAAGCAGCGCAGGTAAAGGTTTCTCTGGAAGTCAGAAGCCTTTCAGCCTCCAGAAAGAACACAAAAACTTCTCTGAGTCATATATGACTATTTTTACAGCTCTCTGGAAATGCAAAGGGAACTTTACATAAGGTTCGTGCAGCAATGCTGGGCCATGTTCAGGCCTGGTACAAGCAGAACTGGCTCTGTCAAGCCCAGCAGAGAGGCTGCAGCGGGAAGTCACCTTGCAGTGCTAAGGGTGGGTAAAGCTGTCAATTTATTAAGGACTGCTATTTGTTTATTTACTTGCATGCATGCTCACACCTTCCTCGGAGGCATGGCATCCAGCACAGGGGACTGCTTTCTCCCGGTACTTTTGCAGAAGTAGCCCGTCCTGGGGAGGCGTGGGGGAGCGATGCCGCACACTGCTTTCCCCTGACAGCCAGCCCGTCCCACCCCGCGCACCTCCGCTCGTCGCTGCGGCGAGGGGAGCAGGCTCTGCCTTTCTGCCAGGAAGCCGTGCATCGTGGGCCGGTGCCTATCAGATATCAGCCAGCCACAATATTTAGATGTAACACATTGTGCTGGAGAAGTAGAGCCCTTTATAAACACTTTCAAAAGCTTGTGCTTGCTGTGCGATATGGCACCAGCAACAGCAGAACACAACATTAATTGTGTGGGTTTCTCCAGCTGCTAAAGCAATTTGTTAGAGAAACTTATATAAATAGAAAGTGGTCTTTTCAAGTGCAACAAATATGTTAACTGCTTGTAAATGGCCATCAGTCTTTGGGTTTTAGCTTTGTAATAGTCAGTGCCCTCGGTCCTTGTTCCACATTTATTCAGCCTTTGTTCCTAGCACATATGAACTAGAAGTCAATGGGAATTTTATTAGCATAAAAAGAAAGTTTAAAAAAAGAGTAAGTTGGATCACAAGACTCTAGTATTTTGTATTTTGCCCTGTGAAGCTGGGCAACAACATCCAAGCAGTTGAGACGGCTAAGTGTGTTAGTAAGATCAACCAGAGTAACATATGGGACGTGTTACTTTGATAAGGACTGAGATTTCACAAATGCAGAAATGATTAATTACCCCAAAGTAGGAGAAGCAAGAAGATTCCTTGACTTACAAGTATAGAAGCTGATGTGTCCTTTGGGAACACATGGTGCTTGAGTGTTTGGCTTGTTTTGCAAGTTACTGGATGCATCAGGCTCCTCTGATTCTCTGCTGAACAGGCCTGTCTTTCTGTTCAGAACAGAGAGCCTGCAAAGGTGACTTAACCAGAGCACAAACACTCTCAAGGCAATTTGTTTCCAGGTGAGCTTGCAATTGTCTTTTCAAGTTTGCATCCATCTTTCTCCCTTGTCTAAAAAAAAAGAAAACCAGAAAGCAAACATTATTAACACAGCTTCTGAAAAATGTAACAAAAAACTCCTGGGGAGCACTCACCTGGTTGTAAGACTACTAGGAAGTAAAGCACAGCAATATTGCATGTACTGATCATTATACGCTTAAATACATCATCTCTTTCATATCTGGGACTTAAAACAGTATTCATCCCTTAGCCTTCAGGCACAAATTCTTAAAGCCCCTGTGCAAGAGTATGTGATGACACACATGAGTGGATGTTCCTTTAGAAACAAAAGCAAAGAGGGCTTTTTTTCCTTTCTGCTGGACCAGCCCCACCCTTAACATGCCCATGAACAGTGCTAGCAGTGGACAATGTAACTCTGTGATCTATCTGTTTGCTTGGGGGTGATTTGTCTAGCAGTGGCCACTAATTTTGTAAATGTTTTTAAATGGTGCTTGCAGAGTAATGGGAAATCAATTAGAACTTTTCTAATTTGGAGTTTTTTGGTTGGTCCTAGGGATATTTCTAGTGACATGTCAGAGAGAAACCATGAATCATGCTTTGCTTCCCTTGTTTTTTTTTAACAAGTTAAGTTGTCTCTTGCTAGATGCCACATTATATGAGCCTAAGAGCTTTCCTCTTTTGACTTAAGTTTCAATGATTTACTTTAAAGTCTCATCAGGTGCAGAAAACGGAATTATGTAAAGCAGAAACTAGAAATACTACAAACCTTTAAGAAACATGAAGACTGTGGTTTTAGACAGGGCTTGAACTAACCAGCTCAGACAGAATAACACCCAGCATCAGCCTGCTGCCATCTGTAATGTGAAACATTGGAGTAAAATTTAAACTAAGCTTGCTGAGTGGACAGACATTTATTCTGTGGTTGAGTGAGATATCTAGGTCATTACCAGAACTCTTAAACTTGCCTTTTTTCTTTCTCTGACAAATGATATTCCTTGCATGTGGTCTTTTATTGCATGCCTCTCTTCTTTCTGTTCTCTGAAGTCTCTTGTGGAGGTCCCAGCCTAGATATGATGTCAGCCTTGCTCTTCAGGGAAAAGCAAAATAAATTTTTAAAAGAAGCTAATGAAGTAAAGGGCTTGACAGCTGAAAAACACTAGCTTCTTGCTATTTTTCTTATTGTACCATTAGAAGTCCCATCTCTGCCCATCCTATCTTATACACTTGAAAATTCACTTCCACTTATAAAGGATGTAATATATTAATAATTCCTCAAAAAGCAGGTAAGCAATGGATGTTCTGCAACTCTTTGGGAGTTAGCGATCATCTTCTGAGCTGTTTTATCGTGAATGAAGAGATTGCTCCGTATATTGTAACTTGAAGCTTCTTGGCATGTATGTTTAAAGGTATAAATAATATGAACAGCACAGAGGCATAATTATCACCTGACATGGCACATTGTGTCCTTTGGACTGAATTCCATTGATTCCAGGCTCATTCAAATGAGCATAAATGGAGAAAAGGCTTCAGGCTCAATTTTTTCCTCATGCCATCCCTATCCTTTTATAGTAATTTCTAAGAACATGCTGTAAATTATTACCGGTCTTTCTACTTTGTGACTCACACCTGACTATCCTTAGATATAGTTATTTATTGTTTCTGCCTACAATATGTGGCGCATGTGGCTAATCAGGACCCTAGTGTGTTATTGATTTCACCTGAAGATCCTTGTCCTTCGGACATGGCAGTTGCAGTCAAAATACTACAGAGAAATGGAGCCAATCTCAACCTCTGGATGCAAGCAGCAAAACTTCAGGGAAATGTGGGTCTAGAACAGGCATAGTTCTATTAGTATTGTTAAACGAATTGGTAACCTTTTAAAAAAAAAAAACAACACACTTTTACATTCATTTAACATTACTGTTTAATTAAAAAAGAAGTCATCTATACCAGCATGAAACAGGTTTATATCATGAAAGCTCTCATCAAAAAGTTTAAAGTTGCAGGGCTGATACGTGTCCTGTCTCGCCTTGACAGTTACTGCACAGCATAATCCAGTGCTGCCAATCAGATCCGAACAAAGGAAACAGCAGTTGTATGACTGTGAATCACTTCTCACCTCAATTAATATAAATATTGAGTTTGCACAAGTAGACTTGACAATTTGAGGCATGCCCAAATTTTCTGTATAGCTAGCACTTAATGACTGATACCCAATACTTGGACCTGGCACTGAGGGTGAAGTCAACAGTTAAGCACTTTGTTTTGTGGAAGTGACTGGAGGCTCAGCAGAAGGATTCGGTGTCTTTTGTGGAAGTTTTGGAAATAACACATAGCTGTAGATGGAAAGGTTCCCATTCGTTTTCATATCTCATGGATGTGTTCCTTGTATTTCTGAAGTGAATTCTCTTTCCTTCGTCTCCATCTCATTCATGTTCGCCTCCTGCAAACACTCCAATGAATACATCAACTCTAGGAAACGCTCCTCAGAACGAAGGATGCTTAAGCTAGATCTACAGAGTATGGTGAGCAAAGCCAAATCTGAGTACACGATTGTGTGTGTGTTTGTAGCAGCAGGGTCTGATTCCAAAAGTTATATTTATGCTGCAAAGAGAAGAAACTTACTTACTGCATTAACAGTACATCCAACAAAATGTCTCATTTCATTTAACATGCTTGCAAATAATCTGCAGTTCAAGAACTAGTCAATTCAGCTGAGAAACCAAGGACCAGGTTAAAAAAACCAACCCTGACAAAACCCATTCCAAACAAAGTATTTGCCCAACTCTGACTCTAAATAATTAGTTCAAATCTGGCAAAGGCTGATCCTAGATACTGGAAGGCACAATTGCCTAATAGCATCTTACCAGACTTTCTAAAAAGCTGTGGTGGTCTCATTTCATTTCCTAGACAGTGGACAAGTGTCAGCAGAAAATTACTCACAGCATTAGCCCTAGTTAGTTAGTAACCTCTCCTTCTGTCCAGGGTCTTAATCAGCAAAGACACTAAAGTGCCTTGTGATCCTTATTAAAGGTGTCCTTCTGGGCTAGGATTTGTTGACAAGGATATGAAAGAAAGCTTTTAGTTTGGATATCTGAAGCTACAAGAGAAATACAACTTCTGAGTAAAACAGACTGGTTAGCACTGTTACATTTTCCTGAAAAGAAATACATATACAGCTTCAGTGTCTTTAGTTTAAAGTTCACCTCTCAAATCAGTGCTGAGAAATTTAATTGAGTAGTCTGATTTCCAGCAATCCCAAGTACCCACAGTTCTCGCTCCCTTCGCAGGAGCAAACAGTCAGCAAGTCTGCAAATTGGACAACTTAATTACGTGTATAAACAAATGCTCATGTTTGTGTTCAGTTTGGTTCCAATATATAATACTAGGGGGAAACACTAATTCACACTGGTGTTTGTAACCAAAATGAATGGATATGTATGCGTGTATGTGTCAGACAGAGAGAACGACAGCGAGAGACCATTTATGTGGTAGGCAACATTACACTAAAGAATTCCTTATATTGGGTATTTTGCTTTTGCATTCCATTTTGTGGTCATGGCACATACAGGTGTAAGTGCCTATATGATAACATGTCACACACCAGCCTGTTTTACCTGTTGCAGTTTTGCAGTTGTGTCTTTATGCACATATGTTTATTGAACATCGGTGGTCAGGTATGAACTCCAAGAGTCTTTAGAGAAATGGAAAAGCAGTCTTACAGTGACAGAAGAGTGCACAAGTTTTGTTCAGCTTATCAATCAGCAGGCCATGTGGTAACCTGACCTGCTCTAAGTCTCTAAATACAAATAACATCTGCTGGCAGAAGTAACCTTAATGAGGTTGAGTAGAGGCCAGATAAAGCTGGATATACAGAAATAAAATGTAGATTTCTGACGATGAAGTCAATTAGCCTTTGGAGCAGCACAGAAAGCAACGTAGTGGAATCTTTTTTGCTAGAGAAAGAAACAAAGGCTTTGTAGAGATGGACTGGACATCTTTCTAATATATGTGTTTAATCAGTCAGAAATTATGGGGCTCAAGGAGAGACGTTCAGTAGCTGGTGCTATGTATGAGGTCCAAGTAAAGGTTCACAACATGCCATCCAGAGTATTGCGGACTTGGGGGATTTTACCATGATTCTCACAGTACTGAAGCTTTTACATGCAAAGCCAAGGCCTGGAGGTAAACAGCTATGTTGCAGTCTCAACTTACTTTATTTCTTTTCTTGTTAAATGTTTGCTTCTTGCTTACACTCCTAGAACCCTCAAATTCTAGAAATGGGGAACTGGAAGAAACATTGCCAGGTTATTCCCACAGGGCAGGGGAGCAGGGCGGCGCACAGCCTGCAAGATGCATGCCAGATGTTTGCCTGATCTGTTCTTAAAAACCTCCTGTAAAGGAGATCTCCATGTTTCTGAAAAGCCAGTTCCAATGCTATGCTGTATTTGTAATCAGACTATTTTTCCTAAGATTTAATCCAAATTTAAGTGGTGAATTAGCCAATTACTTCATGTCCTACCCTTTGTGGAGAAGGGAAAAACTGATTTCTGCCTTCTCTAAAATAATTTTTATGTATTTGCAAAGTGTTATCATCTTCCTTCTGTCTCTACTTCCTAGACTAAACAATCCCAGTTTTCTTAACCTTTCTCAGAGGTTCATGCTTTCTAAACCTCTTATCATCTTGTTGCAGTTATCTTAAAATGCAGCACCCAAAACTGGATGCACTACTTCAGCTGAGGCTGCACCAGTGCCAAGTAGAGCAGAATAATTACCTCTCTTGCCTTATACCCAGCGTTCCTGCTAATACATCTCGGAGTGACATTTGTCTTTTCTGCAAGAGCATCACATTGTTGTGAAGAGAGGCTTGAAAATGTGACCCAAGTGCTGACTGAAGTTTCAGAATCCAAAATGCACATAAAAAGAAATGGGAGGGGAAACGTTATGTTTCAGTCACTCACACTAAATGGGGGCCTGGCTCAATATATTCAAATGTCTTGTGTTGGCAATTGTGACTTAAAATCAGTTAACCTCTATAGCTGAGCCTCATTTAATTTGCACCAATGAGTGGGAAACCCCTAGCAAACTACAGTTTTTTGCAAAGTGAGACAGAAATGAGCAAACACTGGAAAAGGCATTGAAACACAGAACACGCTGATCACTTACCTGCAAAATGGTATTAATTCTGTAAAGCACTTGAAGTACATGAAGCCTTAACCAAGGAATCCCTGTGCAATGCCGAGAAACTGGGGAAACCTTTCAGGACTGGTGGGGAGTGGGAGGCACGACGTGCAATTTATACAGCATGCGAGCTAATGCCATGCAAACTGGAGAGGTTCTAATGTAACTGTCCTTATAGGGTTACTAGCTGCTTTTTAAGGTGTGGCTCTCTTAGCCACGGTTTTCAGCAAACAGTGTGGGTTTTTTTTAATTTCCCAGGCCAAAGCATCATGCTCACTTACATCAGTCACCTCATGTGCTCCTGTAACTATGTTTAACACATTCTAGCAATGACTTGTCACTTTAGCAAAACCAGAAAGGTCTGATTTACAGAATGTAGGATGTTAAACACAGCCAGGAGGGTAAAGAGACTGCCGGTCATTTACGGACTATTTACAAATATTACTCTGCATTTGATGATTTATAAATCCCATGCAACCCACTTTCTCTCAACAATAATGATGAGCAGAAAGACTCTCCTCAGCTCTCCTTCCCAGGACCCTGACAGTCTGGGAAAATTTCTCCTTTAGGCCACTTGCCTATTTAAAGTGTAAGTCTGATTGATTTTACAAGGGAGAAAGAAAGAGTGAGGGTGTCATTGTATTTCAGAACATTTATCGGGAGTTTGGCCAGGACTGTCACGGGTAATTTGCTTGTTAGCTTGATGAGAGACCTCACGAGTGTTACAGTACAGGGGCTGTATAGGATGTGTGGAGCGTCTAATGACCCGCAGTTGAGAGAGAGGGTACATGTTAGGAGGAGAAGCAGGAGGACATGATACAATCGCTCCCACAGCAATTCATTCCCTTTCAGGGGAGGTCAAAAGGAAGAACCCACACCTGCACACCCCTCTTTCTGAGGTGGGAGAGCTGCTGTTCACACCAAAGTGTTGGTATTAAAGTACCATCTCAAGGCAGCACAGATGAGGCAGACACTTAGAGCTAGGTCCCAGAGAATGTGCAGCAAAAGGCAGCCCCCCTCACAGAGCGCATACACCCTGAACAACGACTCAGGAAGAGGAAGTGCTGTCATACCTTACAGCTGAGGATGTCAGACGCGCTGAAATGGCACGTGTTCCCCTATGCCATGCAGTCTGCGGGAGAGCCCAGCTCAGCCCACTCCCTGTGCAGAGCTTGTGGCTAGTTCACATTATATTATCATTGCATAAACTGAGGTTTTGTCCTAAAAGTCAGCCTTGTCCAGCTAAGGAATGGCTCATGAAATCTGTGTACCGTGAAGAAACATTCCCTTTCATGCTATTTAATGTATTATTTCATACAACATTCCCATGGATGTGACCCAGGCAAGTAAGCGGGAGCCACCGAGTGAGGCTGGAGTTGTCTTCCACTGCCCACGCAGGGGCACATTGTCCTAACAAATGACAAGTCTTAAAAACATTGCCCACCGATATATTTATGCATTTCCCCGAAAACATGTGCATGTTCATCACTCTAAGGTCAGAACACAGGAACGGGAATTGAAATGGGAACCCTGATGAGCAGCTAACATAAAGTTTCTGTCTTGTTCTCTTTTGAGTTAGAAGTATGAAACACCTGATCTGGGGGAACCTAAGGCAGGTCCTTGGGGCATGTTAGTAATTTTATTACAGCTGAGGAAACAAGCAGAAAGATGGAACTGTCTTAAATGAATTAATTTCTTTCACATGGAAATTTTATGGGGGTTAAAGATTCAGGCTTCAACCTTCCCAACTATGCTGTAATAAAAAGGTGGGGAAAAGACTTCCTCTCTTCTCCCTTTTTTTTCTTTTTTTGTAGTAATGAAAAGTCCTTTCTTGCTCTTCTTAGGCATCTTTACTTTATGTATAGTAGTATTGTTTCAAACTAGACATACATTCAGCAAAAACTTTATGAGTCATCACTTGCCTACCCTCCACCTCACCCTGTAAAGAACTGTAATCTTAGAATAAATTCACTGCATGTTCAAAGATGAAAAAATGTGGATGATTTCAGAGCCAAGTGAATTTGCGCCAGGTGAACGGAATTTTAGAGCAAGTCTGGGTGATTGTTTGCAGTATGATTTTCTGCAGCAGTAATGCATTCATTTAGGTTGTGTTCTAGCAAACCTGAGAGGCCACGACATAGGATCAGGCACGACCCTGCAGTCATCTTTACAGATTAGTTGTTAGCACATTCCCTGCCATGCATTTGGCCCACACCAGATAGATTAGGTGACTTTCAGACTCCACCTAAAAGATCCACATTGAGTTCTGCCAAAATAACCCTTGAACTGAACAGAGACTTACTGGGGTCAGACATGCTGATGCTGTGTTTGCGTGAGTTAAACAACTGCACCGCAGAAGGGGGAGAGGATGTCTTCCTCCTCCTGAGAAATGCCCCTGAGAGGCTACATGTGAATCTTTCATCCTTCCAGATGGACAAAAAGAAAGAGAGGAAAGTGGCAATACTTCCTTAATGGGCAGACATCTGGCATTAGTTGTTTGTTGTTTTTTTTTTTTTTTCTGTTAATTGAGCCCATTTTAGGGGACAGAATTTTGAACCTGAACTTCCACTGCTGCAGTGCATGCTGCCCAATAGCTGAAAGTGTTTGTTGAATTTGCAACATGTTTATTTCTCCATTTAAAGTCATATCCGAGATCTAGGATGGTTTACAAGTTGTGAACAGCAGTCGCAGGTGGGCCACTGAGCACCAGCCGGCCACAAAATGCAGACAACAGCTGGTACCTCAGGTGAAAAAGCAGGAGGATCTGAGAACTCTGCTTTGAATTTTGCCCCTTGGTGTGTCTGACATGGGTGATGCTACATGGGCATCAAATGCTGTGTAATGGGGCGCCATGTCTCAGCCCAAGGAGCCAGGAAAGGAAGCGGTGGGAATGAGCATGCTGACGAGCAGCTTGTGTGCCCGCTTCCCTCTCAAGCAGATCGTCCTCAAACGGGACACCCAAGAAGGAGGTTTCACTAGTTATGATTGAAAATGTTGGTCCTCCTGTTTAATACAAATCTACTTAAAAGGAACACAACTCAGCCTGAGGTCCACAAACCTCTGCTGCCAAACATCTCCACTGGCAGTACCAGCCAGCACCATTACTGGCGGTGGTAGCTCTCAGCTCCATGCCAAGCTATGGACAGTCTTAGTGGGGTTTAAATGTCATTGTCTGGGAGTCCCTGACCTGTGGTCCTATTATAGACCTCACAGACCTCCTCTTCTGAACTCTGATCCCATTTTCAATCACTGCGCAGCAATAATGGCACCTCAGGCACAGTGTCTCCCTTGGAAAATAACCCAGCCACTTTAATTTAAACCTCATTTTCCCCATCATAACAATAAGGGCAATTATATACAGATCTAAGACATGTATGCACACTATTTTGAGTGCATGCATCCTGCCTGTACCCCATCCTGACTTGTTTGTCTCCTCCAGTTCTTTTTCTCTCTCAAGGTCCTGAGTCAGGACTCACATATAGCACCTCATAAAATTACGTCCTGCCCTAGGCTCTTGGTTCTGTACCAGCACAAACTTTAACAGCCGTAAATGCTGAGAGGATTAAGTGGAAGCACTCTTGGATCTTTTAGAGGAGGGTATGTGTTTTTTAGAAGCAATGGGGTGTACAATACCAATAAATCTGAGATGGTAGGGTTTTACACTCAAACAGCACGTATGTACAGAGCCATCTGCGGTGCAAGGCAGGAGAAAGCCTGGCCTGTTGCCTGCTTACTGCCATTAACCTGTATGGTAGGAGTGAGCCATAACAATCTCGGTACTACAAAGCAAAGTTAATTTAAGGGGAGGAAAACTGAGCACGGACACAGTATGATTCAAAGCAGGCAAGTGAACTGCTGCATTAACTCTTTTGAACAGAGTTTCCTGGAGGCACCCGTGAGCATGGCCCTCAAGCACAAGACTTTGAGTTTTTGCCAACTTTATTTGAGGAGGAAGGAGGGCGGGAGGAATGTTTTCTCGAGGGGAAAAAAACCTCACCCCGTTGAAGCTTTCTGTTGCCAGGGAAGTTCAGGGAAAATTCAGGAAAACTCCTTTTTATGTTCTTTATAATGTTTACTCTGTTTCACAGAGCCAAGACAGGGATGAGAAAGGCTGCAGCATGATGCAGGGCTGCAAAAGCTGTGTGTATTTAATAGGGTGACATAAATGGTGTGTGGGGAAAATCTGGCCTAAATAGCAAAACGAGAAGCCATGAGAGTGGCTGCTGGCTCTCGTCAGTCGGCCGTCCCCTGGGCCAAGCCGGCGGCTCCGACGGGAAGTACACAGCGGATGTTTAATGAAAGGGCTGCTGCAGCTTATCTCCGTGTGCAGGGGACTTCTTTGTGAACTCGCTTGCTTTGAAAGATATGTGGCCCACTATGCTGGTATTGTTGGCTCTTGCTTTAAGCACAGCCACATGATTCACATAGGAACTGTGTGCTACGTCTGCCAAGGAAAGCTTCCCCCTTTTCCTCCCTGGTTAGGAATAAACTCAGCAGAAGGCCATCGAGGTCACAAGATCTGCCTGTTATTGCATTTTACAGGAAGGAAGATACGTTGTCTTAAGATCAGTTTATCAGCTGACTTTCCTGTGAAGAAGACAGAGGCTATTTTCCTGTGTACTGCCACCCCCGTAATTCCCAAACGAGTGCGCTCTGTTTGCATCTCCTGTCAGCTCAGCTGTGCGCATTTCTGAAACAGCCCAGTATTAAGCAAACAAATAAAAAAGCCATTGTGAGACCACGCAGAATCAACATCCCTTATCAAACTGCCTAACGGGAGGGGATAAATCGCTTCCTCGAGGCTGCCTGTCATCTCGCTCCCTCCCTCCCTCGCAGTGTCAACGCACAATTAAATCCGTTGTGGTGAAATAGGCTCCGCTGATAATTGTGGGGAGAGTTACTTACAAGGATGCTGAGAGCAGCAAAGAGACTAGCAGCCTTCTCTGCTTTCAAAGTGGTTTCTTTTGAGCCTGCTGCTTCGAAAATCCACAAGTATTTGAGTTTGGGTTTTTTTGGGTTTGTCTTTCAAAGCCCCAGGTCTCTGAAGACTTTTTTTTAATCAGCTCTGCTTTTTCTGTGCAAGAGAACAAGCAGCGTGCAGAACCAGCTCCCTCCCCCCCTGGCCTCCTCTGAGAGGTCCCTGCTTTCATAAGGTTTTCAGCTGGGGAATGGTTGCCTGTTTCCTCTCTGGGCTCGCTGTGACAAATGCATTTCTGTGACCAGGAAACTGCAGATGTTACAGATGCACTAAGGCATAGCTTATTAGCTAATGATTCTTAATCTCTGAAGGATTACACATATTGAATAATGCCATTCATTGACAAACAGTTGAAGGGAATCATCCTGGCTCCGAAGTATTTACAGTGGCAGCTTTAATTGATTATGTTCTCTTTTTATACATCTGTAAAGCTAAAATAACCCTCCAATGCCCCCTGCATCTTAAGAGGACTGATTAAGCCACCAAGAAACAACATTTGCCAGAATAAAATTGCTGGTTTTCAAATAACCCTGTTTGCTGGGCTGCAAACCTGCATTGCACAGGAAAACAGCTACTGATCTTTGATATTATCCACTAATTTTTGCAACATTCCTCTGGTTAGATTTTTCATCTGGTTTTGCATTGCTTTGCCTTTCCTCCATCTACACAGAAAACCTTTGGCCTCTAGTGCTAAGGGTCTTCAGACTCCTGTAATAACCCAGGGGGAAGAAGGGGCCGAAAACCAGGTCAGGGCAGACCCCATCCCATTTCCAAGCCAGTAAGAGTTTTGGTTTTGGGGCAGGATCAGGACTCACATCATTATTCCTGCAGCATTTTCATTACCTGTGAGGTGAATGCCTCTTTCCTAGTGTTCCAGAGTTAGTGTCTATCTGAAAATATTTCATATCCCAGTCTTAATGCCTACATCCAGCTACATGTCTGCAGTTCACAGTTATGGAAGGTGAAACGATACGCTTCATGTGCAAGCTTCAGTGTATTATTAAGCATTAAGTACTTTTATGTATTTTGATTATCCTGCTTGTAATACAAAATATGTATATTTGGAAGTACTGCAGATACACCATGTTTATTCTCAGACAATGTTGCTTTATTGAATCTGTACTGGACCTTGTCAGTAGCTAACTGGATATTCCCCACACTGCCTAAGAAAATTAACTCAGATAATTTTTAGGAAATCTTTATAAAAATTCTTCATGAATATCAGGGTATAGCCCTAAAACACGAAGATGGCATTTTATAATAGAAAGGGTACATGAATGTTCTGGCAGTACAAAAAAAGAACTTGTACTCTTCTGTTTATTGTAGATGATTTGAAAAAGCCCTAGTTATATTGAATCTAAATCAGAATATCTAAGAGAGAATTATAACAAAGCTGAAATGGGAGGCAAAAGAAGAGGCAGAATCCTTCTGAGCTTTGTTGTTACACAAATGGGGTTTGGTTTGAACTTTAATTTGCCACTTGCCAGCCTACATCTAAGAAGCAACCTTGTTTGGATTTCCACAAAGAATCTCATTCTTTTTTCAATAAAAAGACCTGGCAATAATTCTGTTGGCACTAGATGAAGAGCTTGCTTATTCCACTGGTGATGGTTTCTTTTGTTGTTATCTAGTTTAATGAAAACTTCATAAAAAAAGAAAGACTCAGAAAGTTTATAGATAAAGCTTACATACACTTATTCGGGTCATATGCCAAGGGGTCACTTCTTATTGTAGAAGTCATTGCACCAGGGAGAAGTGTGGTTAATAACAGCACTTTTTGCAAGCAGCAGTCTTTATTCAAAAGCATGAACAAGTGAAGCAAACTGCAGGGCTGGAGGCAGGCATGTGGGCAATACAACAATTTTGAATTTACAGTAATTCATTGCAACTATTTTCTTAGCAACCTTTCAGGAAAGTACTATGAAATCCAACAGGGAGGGGGTGCCTTTGCTCTTTAAAGTCAATAAAGTCCTAAAAAGCTGTGTCTTCTTTGTACAGGTTTTTTTTTATTCACTCCAAACACTGTAAAGCAGAAATCTAGTTCTCTAATTAACTCCATGTAGCTGTTTTAGAAATTGCATTAGGAATATGGGGTTTTTTCCTGTCAGTAATACTGGTCAAAGCTTTTTGAATTTTGCAACTTTTTGACAAAACATGATGCCATTCTTTGCAGCATGTCTGCCACTTGTCAAGTTCTGTGGTTTGTCACTGCTTCTTAACACACAGCTTTAAATGCAAGGCTTTTAACAGAGCACATACAGCACAACGACAAACTGAGTATCCGTTTGCAGCAAAGGTTATTGTTGAATATGTTCCTCAGTCTTCAGCTCACAACACATCACCCTCACACTCATAGAGGCACAGATGGAGGGAACGTCCTTGCTGGGACCTGCGGTGACCTTTCAGCAAGCTAGCTGGGGAGCCAGAGCACGCTAATAAGGCCGGAGGATGCAGCTGCTGCTGTACCGTGGGAGGCAAAGGCCCGTGGAAAGCGCCAGCTCCTGCCCTGGTGACCAGAGCTCCTCCATGTGCTGTAAGGCACTGATGGCCAGGAGCACAACCCTATCCTCCCTGACTGTGTTCATGGCACAGTTGTATTCATCCAGCTTGCCAAGGCTGCGGTACAGGTCCGGGTTGCTTCTGATGGCATGCTGTCCTACTCACCCGCGCGGGGAGGGATGCTCCCAGGCTCCACCGCATCATCTCAGCTTGCGTGCCTGCCTCTGTGCCCCAGGAAGGCCAGCCTGGGTGCTCGGGGTGCAGGGGGACAGCCATGGATGTACACACACACGCGCGGTGCAGGGCCTTTGCCCACGCAGAATTTTACCTTTAATCCATTATAATAAATGGATTTATGGCTCCCAAGTAATAAGGGTTAGCAGTGCAAAGTCAGGATCTTTTCACATATTTCTCTATGGAAAAACAAGCTCCCCATTTTCCTGGTATATACCAGGCAAAGCCCTTTCTAGTTGCACTCCATAAAGGCTGATGGAGCAGCATCAGAAATTAATTTGGCCTTACATTTGAAATGTGGAAAATTTTCCTTTTACAGCAGTTCTGTAAGTCCTACAAATTAGAGCTTTCTCTCCACAGCCTTCCCCTCCTTTATCTTACTTCTCCTCTTTCTCTCTGTTCTCCTTGCCTCTGCACAAGCAACAGCTAGGAAAATATCTCAAGGGTGGAGTTGTTGGGCTTCTTTATTTTGTCATCCTTCTGTGCCAAAGGACAGAAATAAATAAAATAACCATGGTTTTTTGCTAATGAACATGGTCTAGTGGTTTGATTAAATCCTAAAATAGGTGAACCTCTGACAGTATCCAGATCAATACATGAGCAAATTCATATTGAACTGAGCATAAAAAGTCTCCAGCTCTAACAACACATTTTGCTAAAGTACATAAAGTTCTACAAAACAGTGGTGAATTAGGCGAATATTAATTGCATACAGTGAAGTGAAAAACTGCCCACCAGGCAGCTGAGAGCTCAATGGGTTGTCAGATCCCAGGAGATCCTGTTTTCAAGACCTGTTCTCAGATCTCTTGCTGCAGCCTTGCATCTTGGATGTTTGCCTCTAGGAATGGGACAGTTTTCCAATACAAATGTTTTACACTTAGCAAGATTCAAATAAGAGATGGATCTTTAAACACTAGCAAGAATGTGAAACATTTCAATAGAAAATTCTTTTCCGAAGGGCTGCAGCAACTCACATCTCAGACCTGACCAGCCTGTTAGGATTAGAGGACTCCCAGAGGACAGATTTTTCTCCATCTGCCCCTTGGGGAGTTTCTATACCTTCCTCCAATGCCCTCACTGGAGACAGGGCAGGATGTGATCGTGTGTGTATTCGGTGACACTCAGTATGGTCCAGCCCTCAACAACCTGGTGCTTGCTCTGCCATGATGCTCATAAAGCTTCTCTTTCAGGATTACACACTCTGGTCTGCTGGGTCTCTGAATTGGGCAGACAATATTCTGAGTCTCACCGGGAAAGCAAGATGCTCTGTGCTAGTCTCTCAGCTGATATAAAAAATTACTGATACTCTGTCTTCGAACCCTGAAGAGCTGTATATGCACACACAGATTGACAGCAGTGTCATTCTGGTGTATGACTCCTACAAACAGGGTTATGCTGAAAGGTGGAAGGGGCTCTGAGACTGGGTAATGTTAGAGGTGATGCTCTACAGTAGTATTTGTCAGTCAATGCAAAAGCAAGCCAAACAAGAAGACTGGCAAAAAGAAAGCATAGCTCAAATTCTTGATCTTTGCTGTCTTTGTCTCCAGGATCACTCTTTCATCTCCTGCATGTGTATGAGCTGTGTGAGTCATGGTAGGACGATAAGACATCTCAAGGATGGGTAGCGGGGGGACCCAGCAGACAGAGGTTGAGGGAATTAGGGTGGTCTGCATGGGAGGTTTGGAAAGCTGGAAGAGATGGAGGACAAACGGTAGCTGCAGTCCACCAGGTCATTTCAGCTCCTGAGAAGTGAGAATATGAACTTTGGCTCTCTGTCTTCAGAAGGACCCATAAATTGGACCACTGTTTCTATGCTAAATTTTGCTGAGGGATAAGGTTTTGGGATCAGGACTTTAATGAACAGAACCACAATTACGTAATATTAGTACTTATTTTGGAGATTATGTCCAAGTTCTGGAGAATACTTAGGAAATTTGCTGGGCTAAAGTCTTCATGCGAAACAGAAAAGCTGTCTGATGGAAGTAAAAGTGCCACCTCTAAATCTGTTTGTGTGTGTGTGCTTGTCAGTTACCAACATCACTGCATTAATGAAGTTTTCTTGTAGTTTTTCTTCTTTTTCAAATAATACTTTAATTTTCCTTTAGACTCCTTTCACTGCTGCCTTGATGTTTTGTCACTATAAATAAACATACAGCAGAGTCTCGGGTACATCTGGCAACTAATAACCCTTTGGCATGAATAATCTTGTACAAAAGAGACAGGGCTCGAGGCAAAGATACTGTTTTCATTTCACCATCTCACTCACCCTTGACTTATTACTGGATTCGTCACTGTTTTCAGATCTGGAGCAAACGGAGCTGTGAGAGATCTAAAAGACCATCTTGTGCAGGGTGGACACAGCTTTTCATCCTACAAGCCATGTGCCAAAACCTTTGAGCAGTTAGAGCCTAAAGACTTATAGGGAATTGCTCAGAGAGCTTGGGGCGTAAGGTGACAGACATCTGGGAGTTTTTCACAGATACCAGATGCCAGTGGCTTGGGAGGGGGGCAGCCAGGTTGGTCTGAGCAGTCCTGCTGGCTTTGCTTCCCTTACGCCTCGGATTAGAACCATAGGATGGTTTGGCTTGGAAGGGACCTTAAAAATCATCTAGTTCCAACCCCCTGCCATGGTCAGGTTGCTCAAAGCCCCGTCCAAGCTGGCCTTGATCACTTCCAGGAATGGGGCATCCACAACCTCTCTGGACAACCTGTTCCAGTGCCTGACCACCCTCACAATAAAGAATTTTTTCCTTAGATCTAAATCTACCCTCTTTCAGTTTAAAACCATTACCCCTCATCCTATCACCACAATCCCTGCTAAAGAGTCCCTCCCCATCTTTCCTGTAGGCCCCCTTTAAGCACTGGAAGGCTGCTATAAGGTCTCTGCGGAGCCTGCTCTTCTCCAGGCTGAACAACCCCCAGCTCTCTCAGCCTTTCTTCACAGGAGAGGCGTATCATCCCCGTGATCATTTTTGTGGCCCTCCTCTGGACCTGCTCCAACAGTTCCATGTCATTCTGGCTTCTTCTCTTGCCTTCTTATGTATCATTCCTTCTAACTTCCTCACTTGTGAATTCTCTCCTTCTTTTCTCTGATTTACCTCCAATTTATAAACACCTCTTGGGTGCACACAGCATTTCAGGCCCTACCAAACCTGTGTATAAAACAGTGATCTCCAGGCTTGCCTTTGCATTTACAACAAAGACAGTCTAGCCTAAAAACATTTGGACAATCAGTGCTATGATATTACACTGCAGATTGTTATTGCATTTTATATGAATACAACTCATGCCAAATATCTCCTTGCCATTGATTGTCCGTATGGGATCATGAGATGACTTACGTTACCTATTCCGGTCTCATGGGTTGCTGTACTGATGTGCTGTCAGCCTCCAGGCTGACACCTGGTACCGTGCGGATCCCTGCCAGACCATGGTGCACGCCACACTTGTCAGCCCTTATTACAAATAGCAAGGGAAACTCAGCCTGAGACTTTCCAAAGCAGTTCCCCTCCCTTCCCCCAAACTCCAGGCTGAAAAACAACATTTTTGATTTTCTGCAAAGAGCAAATGTTGGCAGTACCACAGTCATCTAAAATCATGCAATCATACACTCCCATCTTTCCACCCTTCCTCTGAGAAACGTCAATGCCTTTGCAGCTGTGGCTGATCCAGGTACAGCTTTATATGGGCAGAGGAAAGGGGAGCAGACAAGGAGGCTCACACTTGCACTCACCCACACTGCATACGTGTGACACAGTGACCGCCCCAGCCCGCACTAGTTTCTCAGGCCAGGACCTGACACAATCATAACTGTCCTGGTTGCTCCCTTTTTCTTCTACAGACAGAGTTCAGAAAGAAGAAAAAGAGGAAGGAGCGCATCAATGCTCTTGTTTCTTTTTTGTCATACCCCTTGGATGTTTCTGCTACTCTCCTGACACGCTCCTGGCCCCTTCACGGCTGTCACGTTTCCTTCTGTCAAAGCAATTCTCTCCTCCCCCAGAATGTATGTGTTGACTAGCAGTTTTGTGCAAAAATCAATATTTGAATGCAAACATTGCAACTGGTACTCTTTATAGTTTTGATCTAATCAAATTTATAAATAGGGCAAATTTGCAGTGTAGCTGGGAGGTTTTCTTAGGGGTCGAAGAGCAGCAGAGTGAGAGACTTTGCAGCATAATAACATATAGGAGTTGCAACACGGCTTCCTAAGGGCATAACCCCAAGTAGGAGAATTCCCCCTTCCACACACTAATCTAATTCTTTGCCAGCATCTCTTCTTTCTCAATGGCAGAGAGAGTGTGGAAATGCCTTGGAGCTTCATTGCAAGGGGAAAGATGATGAACAACGATGAGTGGAAAGGCAGGAATGGAGATAAAGGCCTACATACTGAAATAGCAATAACACACTGGAGTATATCCTGTTGTGATGTATATACTTTTCTCTTTAATTCCTCCCTTGGGCAGTTTGAGAATGGAAATGTTTTTCTCAGAGGAAGTATTCTCACTACTGATTCTATGGAGAAGCAGCAATTTCCGTAAATGGGATAATACTGGAGAGTAGTTAGAGATCCCTTTGTCAGATATGAACCTGTGCTGTTAAATGCTGGCTCTCTCTAGGGAGGTGCATTGGTAGAAGCAGGAGGATTATAAGAAATGCCATGTGAACTATGGTAGCAAAAAAGTTAAGAGCGAAATATTAATTCCTGTGATGGCAGTACCACCCTTCAGTAGGTCAGCACTAAAGGATGCAGGTGTTTTTACAGCTTCAGCTTGCCCCTGTGTTTACACACCTTTTAATAATGTATTTCATTATTTTACAGGGGATCATTAATCTACAGCTTTAGGTGCAGATTGTATTATGCATATCAATGGTGCTTTATGCCACTCTGCATATCGCTGTTCAGTTTAACCCAAGTGCCCTGCAGATGTCATGAGCTAGCCCTGGATACACTGGCTCGCGGACCAAAAGCAGTAGCAGTATATTGCATCTGCTGGGGCAGATCTTCAGCATCTCCACCAGGAGCCTGCAGATCAGTTAAAAAAAAAAGAAAAAAACTAGCAAGCTGGTTTAAAATCCCATCAGGCCCTTATCTCTAAGGTAGGGGGCCCACAATCATATTAATGTTAGGGATCCCAGAATAGGTGAGGTTTGACTCTGGTCTAGGATTCATTTTATTTTTTTAATTGAAACTGAAAGTCATTTATGGACAATTTCATATGGAAAAGCAGTTTGTTGAAGCACAACTGTCAGATAAAATGCTTTATCTTTATTTACCACACATGTGCCAGAAGTGAAGAGAAATGTCATGACCTGGCTGTATGGGACAAGGAGCTATATGCTTCCCAAGAACTCTGAGGAAGGGGGTGTAATGCTAAAATCATAAATTTCCATAGTCCTCTGAGCAATATGAGGGGACTATAATATCTAAGGATGCAAATGAGTATCAGCATCATTAGCTTAAGTATATTTCCTCATTTATGACATCAGAGATTTCACCCTGTGTGTATTCTACCCAGTATTTCTAAAAGAATGGTGTTCTTTTAAAATTGTTTTTAAACACCTGCACACAACTCCCCAACTTTCTTCATAAATTAATTTTCTTGAATTTTCCATATCTAAATCTTTCATCCAATAAAATGGCCCTATGTTGAATATAATAGGTTTTTTCTTCCCAGAAAAAAACTTGGCATCCTGTAAGTTAAGAATGTCTCCAGACTCTGGGTGTTTATGGAGCATTTCCATCAGGGTGCTTGTTTATTCTGGATTCAGTCCAGGACACAAGGCTGGTCCTAGATGGCTGCTGTTGACAAGAGAACAATGTATGACTGATCATGTGAGATTATTCTGATCACAAAGCACCTACACAGTTTATTTGTGCACTGGGGCAACTAAGAAGCACATATAAAAAGTCCTCAAGATTCAACCCTCTTGCTTTTTCCATAGAGAAGGATATAAACAGCTACTAAGGGGACAAACAGAAACACTAGACTGTGAGGCAATACTTGACTTTCTCAGAAAGTTCAAAAGGTTACAGTCAGCTGCTCCCTTTCTCAACCTGTCTGTGTGGTGGGGATTTAAGTTGCAGTCCTTGGTGCCACCCACAGAGTTTGATAAGCCTTTCTGAATTTCACACTTTGTTCTTTCTGGCTAAAAAACTCCGGAGGGGAAATGTGGCATCAGACCCAAGCAGAAGGTGCACAGAGAGCACGTCGGTCTTCATCAGGAAGCTGCAAGGTCTTTGTTACAACATGTGGGACCACTGAAATGAGTGAGGATATTCAGGATATTACTCATGAAATTGCCAGTGGTGGATGCTGGGACCGTGCTTTCCCAGTACTTGCAAAGCAGCCTTGAGTTGAACTTGTAACCTTTGTGCACATTTCAGCATCGGTTTCTCAAAAGCACTTCAAGGATTTAAATGTCTAACTTGCATTGCGGTTGGTGGGACTGAAGCATGTAACCCCTCTAAGCAGTCATGGAAATTTCACCATCAGTAACCAATTTTCGCAGCACGCCAAGGGATTATCCCTGATACAGAAACCTGAGATGGAGAAAATCCCAAAAACATGGCAGGGAGTTGTGTTTTCCTGTGTTCCCCACCGTCCCCTTACATGGTCCTTTCTCTCTGAGTGGAGCTTAGGGGTGCTTGTCCAGCATTTCTACTGTAAGCCCTCATCTTTTCCTTGTAAAAAATGCTCTGGGCTGAAATTCAGTTTCAGATACATCTAAAATTGGTAGAAACAAATTTTGTACTAAATTAACCATGTAGGAATGAAACAAAACCCCCAAATTCTTCGCACTCAGACCCTGGTTTGTATTCCTCTTGTCCTAAACTGGTATTGTTTACAATGTTCTCTCTTTAATGTAGCCTGAAACATCTGATCATGGTTAAAAATAAAAATCTTTGGAAATATTCACATTTAAAATATGATTGTGCTTCTAAAGTAACTGTTTCCTCCTAAGAGACTGCAGTGTATAAATACATCCCTTTCACAAGAATGCAGATTATAAAAGATCTTTTTTATAGTGTTATACTCAAAATATCACAAATATATGGAAGGACTTCAAAGGAGACAATAGACTGTTCTCCTTCTTGGGGTAGGGAAAAGTCCCTGTACTGTGTGTTTATGTGCTAGACTATATCAATGCCAAAGGATTCTGTCTTTTCTTACGCATTATAATGAATTACAAGGTGGATGAAGTACCATATTTTTATGCAATAACCAAAGGTTACATGTTTAAACAAGCAAACAACAACAACAACAAAAAAAGCAGAATCAGCAGCAGTATGGGTTTATAGCTAGATATAATCAACTTGTAGGGGAGACTTCCCCAAGGCTTTTCTTTTGCCCATTAGACTCTCCACTTCTGCATCTTATTTTATGCAGCATGGATGTGGCTGCAAGCTGTCATGAGACTTCTTCCGAGAGAAGTTTACTTTTTAAGAAGTTTCACTACATGAATGAAATATGGTACAACCTACTCCCAAAGTTCTCCAGCTGACAGAAAAGATTATTTTAAACAACTAAGTACTTTTAGAGAAGTTCACAACTCAAATGTTTATGGGCTACACACCACAAATTAAGTAAAAAGATTACAGTAGCAAAAGCAAAAATTCTTATAAACCTCTGACTGCCAGCATCAGTATAAACCTGTGGTCAGGACATTCAGAGACATTCTGAGCTAACACTCACCCATTTCTGGAGGCTGGGATGATAATATCTGTAGTGGACCCAAGCACCAACTTTTTGTTTGGAGAATGTGAATGGAAATGCATTCAATTAGCAGTAAAGAAGGGAATGGGTAAATGGAACAATAAATGTGTTTAATAAATCCAGGTCGTATGTGGTAAAGCTTATACTTCGGAGTGTAGTATCAACTGGAAAATATTTAGCTGTCAGATATTCAGGAATGTGTTGGTTAAAATTGGTTTCAGAGAGATTTCACAGAAATTCTCCAGTCTCTCAGCGGCTGAGTTCACAATAAGATTTTGAAGTCCTTTTCCTTTCTTCTGGGTCCTGCCTGTGTGCAGTATGGGCTCACCCTCAGGAGATAGCTGGAAAGCAAAAGGCAGCAAAACTGGCATTTTTTGGGTGCAAAACTAGTTTCTGATTCACTAACCTGGGCCTCAAAGACTTCAGTTCAATTTGCTGTTTACCTCAGATTTCTTTCTTACTTTCTCTGTAGTTTTTCTGGGTTTAAGACTAAATCAGTTGCTGGAAGAGGTGCTGTGGAGTTGGACAGGTTGCAAGGCTCTAAGATACTCCAATGTTATTGTGACAGATCAAGAGAAAAGATAACAGCTAAAATAAGGAAAAGGGTTTTACAGAGTTCACATCTCATAGTGCGCATCAGCTGTGTACGAACCTAAGCCCCTCCAACTCTAAAGGTTTGCCTGCCGTGATAGGACCAGAACGACGGCGGCAGTGCAACCACTGAGCCCAGTGGGTCTGTCACCTTGTGCTTGCGGGCATTGCACTCGGGGGATGCAAGAAGCTGGGTCCAAAAGCAGCACAGCCTCCAAGCTCTGCATTTCAGGAAGCAGCGTGCTGAAATGTTTATGCTTCTCCCAGTTCTGCCACTATCTGGCAACTCTGCGCACATCCCTGCCATGAGTTTCTAGCACGTCAGTAACGTGGTGGGCTCTGAATATATTTTATGCCTCACAGTGTAGGATTAAACTCTATTATTAATCATGACAGCTCACTATGTTTCATCCTTGCCAGGAGTCTTGGCTGGCACATCGTTGTCTCCCTGTAACCAGCCCAGTATAACCCTTTTTGTGTGTGTGTGGGCAAGGCCCCCTACCAGTGCCTGTGTCCTTGGTTTTGCCGATCCCCTTTCCTTCCCACTGCCTGTGTGCTAGGGCACCCTGGAGTGCTCTGCCTTCTCCACCGTCCTGCTCCCCAGGCACAGCCGCAGGGGATACACCATCCTTCCCGTGGTGCTGGCGTAGGACAATTTCCCCAGATCACCCAGAATGCACCAATGTAAGTGCAGCTACCGAAAATGACAGGGAGAGGTGGGCGTGAAAGTACATTTTTGCCAGTGGAAAAATCGTATTGCAGAGGCACACACTGGCCCTTGTTTTTTTGAAACTGTCTGTGTTTCCTTCGCCTACCAAGTGAAAAAATTATGGGTGTGATTCAGCCTCTCCTGATCATACACTGCAATTTGTCTCAGTGGCTTATTTCATGGGGAGGCACAGCCCTGGTGCTAAAGAAGAGAGATCTGAGCCCTCTGCCCCTCCTTCTATGTCAGCCACATGGTGAAAGTGTCATTCTGCTATAATGCATGACCCTTATGATTTCTGCCTGTGTCTTGCCAATGTATAGGATTGAGCAGGCAAAGACAGGTCATTGTTCTGTACCTGAATGTACAGACTCCTGGTGCTACGGAAGGGGAAAGGGAACAGGGATTATCTGTACGGTAACTACCTGAGTCTGATTGGTAAATTCATTAATTAATTCGTATCTGGTCCCTTCCTCAAGAGGCATCTGAGGTGCTCAGTCTGTCATTATTAGGACATGCAAAATATGGTAAGGCACTGTAAAATTGTCTTGTTTTGATTCAGAAATCTCACTTCCTACATTTAATTTTAAGAGAATGTTGGTTATTTCCTTCATCTAAATAGCACAGAGTAACACCCATGCTTGCTGGATTGACATGATAGCTGCCCATCCAGCAGCTACATGCTACCAGACTTGGAACACCCAGAAAATGCCTGCTCTGTGCCATGGAGCATCCTGCAGAAGTTCCTGGGAGCCCATGGGGCTGGGAGGCGAGGGGTGGCAAACCTCTGCATGGCATACCGGCTCAAGCCTGGAAGTGCCATAGCAGCACCCGTGGAGCACTGTGCTGCCTGCCCATGGGACTGGCTAGTGATAACAGCCTTCAGTGGTGACTGCACTTCTTCCAGGCCTGCACTGGCTCACTCAGAGGCGGCTCACCAGCCTCTGCCCCTGCCCATGTGCTCTGTGGGCTTGGCTGCTTCTTCCAGTTGGAGTTCCCCATGCAAAGCAGAGATGTCACTTTGCAGACCACTAGCTCAGCACCAAGCTATCCTCACCTAACCTGCCTTGGCCATTAGCTACTTCTTCATCCTCAGGTGTTACCTGTTATGGCACTGGTGACATTGCCACTTTGTCATTAGCCTGAGAAATACCAATACACCCAGTGCTGTTATGCCCTTTCTTCAGAGGAAACCATATTTATGTTTGGAAGGACAGTGATAAACCCAGCTGCAAAGCCCTTATGCCTGTCAAGTCTGAGGAAACATTTATGCCAAAACTGTCACATAGGAAAGGGAAACACCCTATAAGATCATTGTTTTCACCATCTTGAATAACAGAAAAAAACATTATACCTAATCCATCCAGTCTGAGGCTTCTTTGTGCAGCTCGGGACAAGACAGAGGCCAGGGAAGCGAAGTGCCTGCTAGCAGCAGCAGCAACAGCTGGAACAGCACAACATAGCTCAGATACTGAGCCCCCAAAATGCAACAGAAGACACAATCATACCAGCTGCATAACTGAAAACAAGCAGCACTGCATGGCAGTGTTTCCACTCCACTGAAGTCGTGTCATACCAGTTGCACTCCCATATTGCACAAGCAAAATTTGTCATGAACCTGGTGACCAGTGCTTGTCAGATTGTCCTCCCCTGATTAAAATGTCCCCCAGTCCCTTCCCCAAGTAATAAAATGTAGCTGCAAACTAAGCTTCCAGTGCGACCTGCTTTGCTCAGCACAGGTGGTGCTGCAGCACTTCCCACCAGCCTGTCCACCTGTGGGCAGTGGTGCTAGCATCACCACAGCAGCAAGGACTTTCTTCTCATCCAGGCAGCAGACTGAAAGTCTAGATACCCAAGAAAAGCTCCTTGCTCTGTCAGACACTTCCATGTGACACCAACAAAAGTATTAATCTTTTCCAGCTGCGTCTATGCCATGTTTCTGGCATGACACTGAATCTGAATCCACATCCACTTGGTATCCATGCCTCTCCTGGTCAGATAGTGAACCCCTGAAGGCTGTATCTCTTATTTGGTGTTTCTACAATGCCTACCAAAACAGGGCTATGATCTCAGCTGAGGATTTCAGACCCTGTCATCATCATAACACAATACAATATGTTTGTAGAATCATAGAATGGCTTGGGCTGGAAGAGACCTTAAAGACCAGCTAACTCCAGCCCCACTGCCATGGGCAGGGACGCCACCCACTAGAACAGCTTGCTCAGGGTCCCGTCCAACCTAGCCTTGAACGCTGCCAGGGACGGGGCATCCACAGCCTCTCTGGGCAACCTGTTCCTGTGCCTCACCACCCTCTGAGTAAAGAATTTTTTCCTAACTTCTAATCTAAATCTCACCTCTTTCAGTTTGAAACCATTCCCCCTTGTCCTATCACTATCTGCCCTTAAAAAGGTCTCTCCCCCTCTTTTGTATCGGCCCCCTTTAAGTATTGGAAGGCCACTATAAGGTCTCCTCGAAGCCTTCTCTTCTCCAGGCTGAACAACCCCAACTCCCTCAGCCTGTCTTCATAGCAGAGGTGCACCAGCCCTCTGATCATCTTAGTGGCCCTCCTCTGCACCCATTCTAAAAGGTCCACATCTTTCTTATGTTGAGGGCTCCAGAGCTGGGTGCAGTACTCCAGGTGGGGGTCTCACGAGGGCAGAGTAGAGGGGGAATGTTCTTCCTAGTGTCTGAGGTTTTCCTCCACCACACTCTCCTTCCAGTATTGCTATAGTAGCAAAGGTTTTCTGCCCTGGGGAGGTTCTGAGCTGTCACCCAAAAGTGGGAGAAATTGTTAATATTGTACCTTTGCCTCCACAAGCCTCTGGAGCAACAGCATCCAGATTAAATGTATTGACTTGCCTATTGCAAGAGGAAATTCGAGTAAGAAACTTGTTTCTACTGGTTCCAGGTGGCTAGCAGAAACATAGATCTTCATGCAGTCTGTTGGTTTCTGGAGCAAATGGTCTTTCTCATGAAATCAAAAGAGGCCAATTAAAAATGGTAGAAATCAAGAGAAGTCAAAAGATAAAGGACATTAAGTAAAGGTTAGCAGGGCATGCAGGGAATTTGGCTTCTTGCCATCAAAATGAAAGATAGCCATCACAAGGAAAGGGGCACAAAATAATTCTGACATTTTTTATTGGATGTAATGGAGTCAGAAAGGTAAAATACCCTGAATTCAGTCAACCAAGCAAATCTGATCTTTACCCAAAAGCATATCTAAGACATAATAGGGGCACTTCCCCTATTTAATCATATGATGCAGGCCAAATCCAGCTGAAAAGATTCCCTATCACTTCATTAAATTTGGCAGATGGCTGAACAAAGCACATTGTACCAAACTCAGCTCTCAGTTACATCATTTCCACTGCAACAAAAAATGCAATAGGGTGGCACTGAAGTGACTGGGGGATGCATTTGCCATGTTATTTGTACGAAGGAAATAGCTGTGCCTCGCTCCCAAAGAGAAGAGGGCAAAGAGCTCATCTGTCTCCATGCTTCTGCATGTAACTTCTTACCTACGCACCACTTCCCCATTATTTCTGTGAATGTAAAAGAGCAGACTCCTGTCTCAATATGATCAATGCAGTCATTGTCAGGCTCATGGAACTTGTTCCAAAAAGTTTCCATTTACAACTAGTAGATCAAGTTGTGGGTTGCTGTATGGGCTTTCTGTACTCATGAAGGCCGCATCAGAAAGAACTGGCACAGTAAGTGGTCTTGAAAATAGAGAGATGTAGTGTATTAGGCAGCTGAATAATTAATGCAGGCGCAACAAGCATGTTAAGTCACCTATTTAACTCTATCAGCAAAATAAATAATTACACACTACTTCCCTTGCTCAGAAAACAAAGTTTAAGCGGAAATGATTAATCGTAATGACTGCTTTTGTGCTTGTGGCACACATGTCAAGGGGGTTCTTCAAAAAAAGGGAGAGACTCCCATTGGCAGTAGAGGGTTCAGGATCAGAGCTGGAAGGTCATATTTTAAATAGAAATTTTCATATAAGTGACCCCTAGCTCATTACAGAGCTATCTTACGCTCTCTCATGCTTTACATTCTTCCTAACTTCAAGCTTTTAGTAGGAAAGGCATCACAAACCAAGGTGAAAATAATTGTAAATTATTCCTTTGCTGTGATTCAAATAAAATCTTGTACTTTGATGAAGTTCATGGAGCAGTGTTTGTTTTCACTGTGTCCATTTGGGGGTTTAGCTCTCCAGCACTGGCTAACTGAACCTTATGACATGCCTGGATATGTTGGTCTGTTGTCCGCTGTCTCCGAACACCATAAGAGACACTGGCCTAGCTGGATGTGATTTGACCAGAGGTGAGCAGACTTTGAACTGCCTATATGAGGAGACATACAGGTGTGTTCTTCTGGCATTTAAGAAAATACTGGCATTAAGAAAATACTTCATCTCCCCAAATGTTTAAATTACAGTTTCTTCGATGGGCAAGGTCAAAAGAATTTTTATTTTGTTTGTGTGCCATTTTAGTGACCTCATTAAACACAGTGATGGTTTCTGTCACATCTTTTTGCTGCCTAACCATAACTTTTCCTTTTAAAAATAGATAGTGTATGAAGTGGATATGGCAAGCATTTTCTAGGATATTGCTGAATATGTTCGGTGTTGTGGCCTGGAGTATTATATGACCTGGAGGAAGGAGAATTTACAATATGTCAGAGTGATTTTGATTAAAAAATATGTCCAGATTTATGAGAATGGCATGGCTGAATGGTTCAGAGCTCCATGGAAGGATATGATGAGTTTAGGAACTGAAGAGACAAACCATTTTTTTTCTGAGTTCCCAGTGATGCTGTCAAACAATTTAACTGAAAGGATGCAGGACACTATTTAGTATCTATTTCAAAATGGGTCTTAGAAGTTATTTCTTTTTGGCATAGCATCACAGTACAGTAGGTACAACACCATTACAATATTTAAAAAAAAAAAAAAGGCCAATCAGCAAGATATTTACACACTCTCACATGTTCAAGCAAATAGGCTAATTGTGAGTCACTGTACCGGTCCTGGGCTGCCTTTACCTCATCCCCAGAAAATGAGGGAAAGATTCACACACCTCCTGAGCTAGTGAAATCCCAGTTTGCAGCAGCTTCCCACTACAGTTAGCAGGGCAAGGAAAAAATACCCCAAAGTTAGCAAAAACGTGTCAGCTTGCACTGGACAAAATAAAAATCAGACCTTGTCTGCACACACAGCAACAGGCAGTGACCTGTGTTTCCTGTCTCACCCTGCGCTGTCTGCTCACAGATGAGGTGACTTTTCAGTGACTTTTCATTTCCCAGCCTCCAAAGCAGCTAGAGAAATTAATATGTTACAGCATGTAATTAAGGAGGAGATAGGCTGACTGAAGGACGGGTGCAATTAAATGCTGGGAGGGAGGGGAGCAGAACTAGGTAAGGCCACTACAAGATGAGAACGTGTTTATCTGTCACATTATTTACAATGCTTAGGCACTTAAAGGAAATAAATTATGACAGAGTCCATAAATCTTAACGTTAGCCACCAAACAGCGAACCCTGTACATGTTATCAAATAAGAAGAAACATGTATTTCATCACAATCACACCTTCACACTGACCTGGAATTGCAGCAGTGTAACTGCATGTTATCTCTGGGTTTTGGTATTTTAGGGACTTGTAAAACAGGAAATAATTAATCAAATTGCTAACTGCAAGAAATGAATTTTGCAAAGATGCTCAGAATTGCTTTTCCTTCAGAGCAGAACACAGTTCAATAGGAAAAGTGTTACCATAAGAAGTCTAGTAAATAATCCTACATGAGCTTGGGTGTGCAAATGATAAAAGATATGATTAAACCTGATTCCTTTAGTTTTTGTATTAATTGAACTAAAGCAAATGGACAGATGGGAGGAAAGTGGAATAGGCACAAAGAATGCAGCATTCTGCCACTGTTGAACTCCATAGCAAAATTCCCACTAACACAGAGGGGATGGAAAGGATCCTGTCTTCCCGTGAGAGATCTTCAAATACAAGGAGTACCTGTGATTTCAAAAAGTGTAAAAGTTTGAAGACTGGCTAATGAGAGTCTTTTTCTAAGAGCAGAGAGCTGCACACAGCTCAAAAGAATGAATTCCAGCATCATGCTGTCGATAGGCACAGGAATGGGGGGAAAAAGCTGTAGAACAACATCTTAAAAACCTAAAATTGACTTATGTCAATTGTATGTAAGCCATAGGATGAATGTAAGCCATAGGATGAAAGCAGTGGGGCAGATTTTGTTCCAGCTTTGCAGAAACATTCCCTTGGAGATTAAATTTGACAATGTCAAATCCATTTTCCATGGCAGGGTTATGAGAATGGGAGAACAGAGCCAGGATGTTCCTGGGGAGGCGAGTCTCAGCCTTCACCGGGAAGAGAGCAGGAGCATATGGAAAGGGAACAAGTCATTCCCTCCGAGGTGAAGGTGGGGCAGGCTCTCCCCCTTGATACAGAGCTGCATGTTTCCACACCCAGAGATGATGTTTAGACTTGGCTCCGACTGCAGCTTTTCAGTTTGTTTTGGGGAATACCTCAGGAGGGTGAGAGGGCTCCTAGCACAGTAACAGCCACGCAGATCCCCAGCTCACTCCCAGGTATGCGCTGCCCACACGCCTCCAAAACGACCTGCATGCAAAGAGCCAGGAGCTTGGCAAGGGTTACGGTGCAGAGTAATTGCAGCGCTGAGAAAGGTGATAGTTTAAAAGGAAATAGCAATTTGATGTGTAATCAGGCTGAGATCCTTTATTTTTGCCCACAAAAGGACTAATCACCATCATCATAACTGAACCACAGAGCACACTTTCAGTAGCAACTCTGCATGGAAGAAGACTGCCACCTTCCTGTTTTTAAACCAGACCCCCCAGCCATCCTTTTCACCAGCAGCCTGCCCTCCTTTTGCAGTTTTTTAATAAATCCAGCTCACAATCCTACTCTTTTACAGCTTTAATAGTCAAGTTATCATTGAGATATAAATGAAAAGCAGGAGAAAATTACTGAAAAGAGCATGAATCTGACTTCAGTGAAAGAGAAGGGCTGTGTTAATTTGCCGGAAATTCCATTTTCTCCCCTCTCTCTCAAAACCGTGTACAAATTAGACATTTACATGATAGATGAGTATGTTCCTTTCTTAGGGAAAGTACTCTGCTGGAACTCGGAGCTCGGGTAAGTTCCATGTAATGTGGCCGTTGCCAAGGAAACTACTTGTTCTTAATTGAATAGTAGAGAAAATATTTGTGTAACTTATTGGCACATAAATTAAGGTTGCCCTTGAGCAGCCTTAAACTCACACAACCTTTTTTTTTTTAACCAAATTGTCCTAGTTTCTTAGATTTTCTTTTAATGCACAAACATCATGGAAGAGTCACAAGAAGCCAGTGGCCTCTTCCCTGAGTCTGACCACTGTTAAAGTTGCACGATGCTTAACTTCAGCACCTAAAAGAGAAAAAGCTTGATTATTACAGAGGACATGACAATAAAATGCCAAGCAAGTATGGGCTAAGCAGGAAAAAGGTAATAAAAGAAGCTGCTGCAGATAAAACTTTTCCCAAAAACAATGCCACATCCTCCGTGATAATAGTGGTGATAACCTCAGTTTGTCCACACTGGTGTAGCTCCACTGAAGTCAATAGATTCATGCTGATTTACATCTGCTGAGCCTTTTACTTATTTTTTTTTGTCTTCGCCCTGTCACCAGTTTTTACTATTTATTCAAATTAGTATTGGTTTCTGAAGGACAAAAGAAGTGGTTTTCTAAAACAAGGATTGTCTTTCATGAAAAATCTGAGAGACTGTAAAACCCCAGGACAAGCTGGTTAAGTTAAGCAGTCCTCTGCTGCTACTGATGTGCAGAAGCCAGGGACTTTGCACAGCTTCTTAGCAAGGGAAAAAGTGGGACAGAAGTGGACTAGATGACCTTACCCTTAACTTTCCATTCCCTGTATGCCTCCTTCCTGGGATGCTGCTGGGGAACAGGGGAGCATCATGGACCAGCTATACCAGACGCTGAAGGGGCATGCTCAGCTCAGTCATTCTTTTTCAGTTGTTTCTGGCAGGAAAAAAAAGCGCTTAATATCTTGCTCTTTAACAGAAACTGTCAGTAGGGAGGCCTCTGATAACCAAATAATAGATTATGTTGCTTGAAAAACATGCATTTTTCCTTTCTTTATCTCTTCCATACATAGGTTGGTCATCAAATTTCACCTATAATATTTTAAAATGTTAATGTCTAATTTAATTGAAGCTTCTCTGGAATGGCCTCATTAAAGTGCTTGACAAAAAGGAAGGAATAAGATAAGGGTAATTAGACTGGAATCTTGTAAGGAATCAATTAACACCAGCAAACATTCAACTAAACTATTTCACTCTCTCTTGGTAAATTGTCTTCTCTTAAGCCTGCTATTTTGGAGACCAATAGTTTTCCATTTGTTGGGTCCTTCAGGAGACTGGTCATCATCCTAGATTGCAGGATCCGTAGTACATAGCTGCTATATTAGATGTCTGCAAAAATGCCTTTAAATAATAGACCACTTAATACTTCTCATGTAGTCCCTTGCCACTCATTGTTTTCATTTTCTTAATGAAATGTGGCTTTTAAAGTTCAAACAAAAAGCAGATTCTTATCCGAGTGATTCCTTCTTCCACTAAAGATGAGGGAGGATAATGGTGAGTGTGGTGTCCTTTCAGTCAGTGATGAGTTAGTGCAGAGTCTATATATTCAGATAACTGAGGATAAATGTTGGTTAATTCAGCGTTATGTGCCTGTTGGATAAACCCTTTGAATAAAAATGTGGCAAGATGCTATAAGACCAGGACAGGGAGCTCGAACAGCACCATATAGGTGACCCTGTCATTTAAGTTGAACTTGTAATAATAATGGTCCTTAACAAGCTGTCAATCTCTAAGGAGAGCCTTTTGTGCCTTTTCCCTGATGCTTTTGTGTTCACTTACTCTATGGCCACAAATCAGCTATAGCTGAGTTGTGGTCAGTCCTAGGGCAGCTTGGAAAAAATGAAGCTTCTTTCTCCTTGTCATCCCTGTGCTCTTGCTTTTTTCCCCTTTCTTTGCTTTTCACTGCCACACAAATCATAGAAATTGCACGCTGGGGGTCAAGCTGCGTAAAACAAGCAGACACCAGTTTCCTCTTCGTTTCAGTGCAGAGCACAGATGGGAGGGGGGAAACTGCTGTTCCACTGAGATAATTGCCATTAGAGTAGAAAATCCAGAAGTATCCTGATGACACTGAGAAACAGAGGGTGTTTTTCAGATAGTAGGAAATCCAAATGGATTTAATACCTGCTGAAAAGTAATAGCAAACAACTCACTGAGTAGTTAAGCGCTGCTCCACTTTTCCTACCTTTTCTTGTTAAATTAAAAACAAAAATAAACCAAAAACCCCACCATGCTGAGGAGCAGAAAATAATCTGCAGGTTTGGACAGGCTGCAGCAAAGCCTGGTACTGTCAAAACCTCATGGCCATCAGTGCACTGGTAAAGGAAGGAGGGATGGCTTGATCTTCCTCCATCACCCACTCATGTCTGCTGGTGGCCTATTCCTGGACTCCAAGCAACTGAAGTGCAGAGTGAGAAGTGCAAAGCCTACCTGGGATAAGGACACTGGTACTAGTTGTGCTTTCAGAGCTGTATTTTCAGCTACTTCAAGATACAGTGACACAGAGCAAGTTTCTCACTTGTCTCATTAAGCTTGGTTTGAGGCTTGTCTCGAGGCTGGGCTTGCTCACTGTCTATGATCCATCCCTTCAGACAAAATATCTAAGAAGTCACCATGGTGTAAACTGCAGCAGGCTCTGGAGACAGCGGGCCACAGCGTCTCCTGTGTCTCACAGGCTCCAACCTGCCTCTTCATACAATCAAGGTGGATGGAAGGCAGAGCCAAGCACACCCCAATACTACAGGCTTTGAGCCCTGTCTGCAGCCTGACTGTAGGCAGCAATGTGGACAGACAGCTTGGGAGTTATCCACTGCAGGATCTCTGGCATGGTGATGCCTCTTCCCCAACCCAGCTCACACTGTGGTGCAACATGACTTGTGATGCCCCGTTGTTATTGCTGAGCTTGGCTGCACCCTGTGCTCCAGCACCATCATCAAAATGGCACACAACAGCAAGGGTGTTTGCAGAAAAGCTTCCGGTCACTCTACCCAGTCTCACTAGATTAAATCCTTTAGGATATGTTCAGTTTACCTTGATTTCCATTGAAAGTCAGAGTTTATGTAATAACTGCAATACTGGTTTGGACTGTGACAACTCTCTTGACATTTCATTAATCTACAGTCCCAGTTGCAGAGGAGTTTAAGCACTTTGGCAGCTGGCAGGTCTCACGAGAAGTAGAGGTGAGGGAAGGAGAAGAAGGAGAGAGAAAATACTCCTTTTCTTTCAAGTACCTTCTTACCCAACTTGCATGCAGTTATCCATAATGACCAGGAGCGTGGATGTCCCTACTTATTAGAATAAGATGCACTTGGATCTTTGAGATAGGAATTCAGATGATTTTTGTTAGCCATCAACATTTTTGTTTTCTCCCTCACTCTTGAATATGCACGTTTCCTGTTTGAAAGGAGATGTTTCCTATGAAAATTGTATTTGCCTTTGAATACTCAACATCACAAAATTAATTTAAAAAACACAGCTGGTATAATGGTTGAGACAGAAAAAAAGCTAAGCATCATCTCAGCACCGGCACACAGAGGACAGTAGATTTGCAGGTGAACCACATTTGGTTTCCCCCACACCGTGTGTGCAGCAGCTTCTGCCTGTTTTGGTTTTTGCCATCAGCGCAAGCAAACCACTTTCTCACTCTGTTCCTGTGTTATGATTCCTGCCACCACCAGGATAATAATCCATACCTACATTTCAGTATTCTGAGAAGCCTTTGACTTGTGCAAAGAGCTTTGGCATCTCAGATGAAAGGACATTTAGAAATGAAAAGTATTTTATTACCATTGTTACTGACTCCTTTGAAAAGCAAACCTCAGCCTGACAAGACTCTGCTAAACAAACACCACCCCACGCTTGAGAGGCAGCAAAGCCCAAATCAATTAGAGAAACGACCTACCTCTACAAACTTTGGGAACTGAATAAACTACTAGGAACCAAATTCCACCTTTTGTTGTTAACAGGCCTAGTGAAGTGATGAAAGGCTGCTTTTTCCTTGCTTGCTTTAGTTAGATGTAGGTTTTTTCACAGTCAAGATTGTTCCCTTTTTAGCCCAATTTTTCTGTGTATGTCTTATAACATGATTTTTGAAAAGAAAATGAATGGAAGCAGCTAATTGTAGTGATCTAGTTGCATAACAGTGTACCCAAAATAAGGAGCTGACTAAGGAGCCTTCTCATCAACTTTGGTGTGACCAGTGATGTCTGGTCTCATTTTTGTTTCTTGAGCCATGCTTTGCTCACAGGCATCTTCTGTTTGAAAAGATGCATGGAAAAGAGTTGCCTCCCTCATTTCTAGCTCTTGTTCCTCTACAGTTTTATAAAAAAAATCAGCTTCTGCTTCTTTACCTTATTCTGATATAACAACCGACAGATTGAAGAAAACTAGTCACTATTTATTGATTTTAACCATAACTTGGACTAGCAAAGGACCAGCTAGTTGATCCTAACTGTTGGCAGCGGACCAGCCAGCAGACACCTACAGGGTGGGAGTGTGAGTTTCACCCTGCAGCCAGCCTGCCCTGGCTCAGTGGGACTGGGCCGCTGCTCAGCCTGGGGAGGGCAAGCACAAGCATCTCACAAAGCAGAGGAAGGGCATGCGTGCAAAACCTTTGAGAACTATTGGTTTACAAGAAATCCACTTAATTTGTGACCTATATTATATCTGATACCAGATATTTAAGGTTAAAAAAAAATGCCAGCTGGTTGCTATTCACAGACACCACTATCTAATGAAATGAGAGCAATAGTTCTCTTGATTTGTTTTATCTACTAATAAGGCATTAGAGATCTATTACAGTCAAGGAATAAAGATGCAAATAGGTTCATCCTGCTACATGCTGAACTGAATACTTCAGTCTATTATCTGGTTTTGGCTTTTGTGTCTTGATGAGTGTGATCTATTTACTAATGGAGTTAAATGGAAGCAGAATTAGGTCTCTTAAATCAGGTTGGCTATTGTGGTTTTTTACATCCATTATCGTATCAGTATTCACGGCCTCTACTTTGATTTCCAAATTGTCCTGGTTTTGTCTGGGATAGAGTTAATTTTCTTCCTAGTCGCTGGTATAGTGCTGTGTTTTGGATTTAGGATGAGAATAATGTTGATAACACACTGATGGTTTAGTTGTTGCTACCTAGGGCTTGCACCAGTCAAGGACTCTTTAGCTTCCCGTGCTCTGCCCGGTGCACAAGAAGCTGGGAGGGGGCACAGCCAGGACAGCTGACCCCGACTGGCCACAGGGCTGTTCCATACCACATGACATCATGCTCAGTATATAAACTGGGGGGAGTTGGCCAGGGGGCAGCGATTGCTACTCAGGGATGGGCTGGGCATTGGTCGGCAGGTAGTGAGCAATTGCATAGTGCATCACTTGTTTTGTATATTCCATTATTATTATTATTATTATTATTATTATTATTATTATTATTATTATTATTATTATTATTATTTAATTATAATAAATATAATATATAATAATATATTATATAATTATATAATAATAAATAATAAATATATACTTATATATATTTATATATTATATATTATATAATATATATATTATATATAATATAATAATAAAATTATTATATAATATAATAATAATATTATATATTAATATAATAATAATATACAATATACAATATACAATATACAATATACAATATATAATATATAATATATAATATATATTATATAATATAATAATAAAATTATTATTTTATAATTTTTATTTTATATTTTATATTTTATAATTTATTTTATATTATATATAATATATATTATATAATATATATAATATAATATATAATATAATAATAAAATTTAATAATAATAATAATAATAATAATAATAATAATAATAATAATAATAATAATAATAATAATTTCTCTTCCTTTGCTGTCCTATTAAACTGTCTTTATCTCAACTCACGGGTTTGGGTTTTTTTTCTGATTCTCTCCCCCATCCCACTGGGGCAGGGGAGGAGGGTGAGCAAGCGGCTGTGTGGTGCTTAGTTGCCGACTGGGGTTAAACCACAACACAAATTCAGCTTGAAAATATTTTAAACCCAGGAAGGGAAGTGTATTGTGTATGGAGCATTCATATGCAGAAAGTATTTGTCCTAATTAATCTAGGTTAGTTTTCTTTTCACATGATAAGTGATACTCAGAAGCAAATGCAGGATTGATGGCTTTGCAGTAAATTACCCTGCTGTTCCTCAAAACAAAATCAGTCAATAGGTTTTATTTTGCTGATTATAAAATGCAAAATGGCCTGTAGATAGGATGCTGAAAAATGCAAAGATTTTACTATTGAGATGCTGCACTTTGACTTACTTTATAAAGGAAAAGCAGTTTGGGGTTTTTAGCAGCTGAAGTAAAAGAGTTTCTTATTCATTATCCTTGGGTATGCCAAGAGAGGAATCACAAAAAGGCAATCTTTCAATAGCAGGTCTTGGCAGGGATTTAAAGACTAACTGACAACAGTTTGGAAGTGGGACCTTTATCAGCACTGCAGGTAATACCACTCTTAGCAAATCGCATGAGGAAAGTTTCCAGGGCTGCAGGGTCTGCAGGTCATCTGGAGCAGTTGTTTGAAGCTTCATCTATTTAATAAAAAAATTTCAGAATGCCCTTTTCACATATTAAAGCCCAATGAAAGGGCACTATCAAAAGCAGATTTTCTGATAAGGGATAGGGACAGGTGGCTTCCAGTAGTGAAAAGCAGCTTGGAAATATTAAGAAGGTAAAACCAATGGGTCTACAGGTTTTGGGAGTATTTTAGAACGATGTTGCCCTTTTGTGCATTCATCATACACCAACATAATATTAATCACAGAGCAGTTGGAACAAGCACTCTTCAAGACCTTCCTGCATCAAATCCCATTCAAGTTCAACTTGTTCCATCTGTTTCATTGCACAAGATGGCTTTGAGATTGCTACAGCAGCTATTATATAGGCTGATCAAATGAACTTCATACTGGGTTTTAAAAGACAGGCTTGAAATAGGAATTAAGATAAATAAGCAAGCCTGCTGATTTCCACCAGGCAAGGATGCACAAGAGATCTAACCAAGAGAAAACTTTCTAGGTAGTAAATTCTGAAAGCAATTGATGACTGTCACCAAATTAACCTTTGACCCAAAGGTAATCATAGACCCAATTTGGCACGCCATCAAATGAATATCAGGTGGTGCTGGTCCAGGGCAGGAGAAGGGGAACAGTGCTAGGGATGGAGGCAGGGAAGCCCAGAGATTTCTCCCACATGTACATATGAGAGAATGGACTTTCAGCTCCAAACCTGAGTTTGTGAGGGAATCAAAAGAGCCGTAGAAATGTTGGCTGGACCTCGGGGGGTCTCTAGTCTGACCTCCTGGTCAAAGAGGCCTATCACCAGCACTAGATCAGGTCAGCTGCAGCTTTATCTAGCCAGGTGGTAGAAACCTTCTAAGGGTGGTGATTTGAACACCTCCCCAGGTAACCCACTCCAGTGCTGCACCAATCTCCTGGGGAAAATGCTTTTCTTAATGCCCACCCTGGACAATCTGTGCAGCAGCTTGTTGCCGTTGCCCCTTGTCATATCATCTATAGCAGCTAAGAAGAGTTTGGACTAACTCCCCTTTAAGAACTTGTAGGCTGCTATAAGATCAGTCCTTCACCTGCTCTTCATTAGATTAAACAAGCCCAGCTCCTCCTTACAGGTTCTGTGCTTTAGGTTCCAACATCTTGGAGCCTTCCATTGAATTTTCTCTAGTTTCTCTACATCCCCCTTGAACAGGAGGCCCAGCTTGCCTTACCCATGATGGGACCACATCTAGCTACTATTCACCCTGGCATCCACCGTGACTTCTTGGTCCTTTTCATCCAGGTGCAATTCAGCCTGTCACTGCCCAGCCTGTACTGATGCATCAGCCTATTCCACCCCCAGCCCTTCTCCTTGCTGAACTTTGCAAGGCTGCAGTGTACCCAGTCGGCACATTTATCCAGGTGTCTCTGGGCTGAAGTTCTGTCTTTCAGTATCTTAGCCAGGGTCCAGGTCTAGTGTCGTCTCCAGTTTGCAGAGGGTACACTCAGTGTCATTTTCCAGGTCATTGAGAAAAACATTGAACATTCAAGTCCCAATATCAACCTTCAGGGTACCCTGCTTGCAAAGGACTACCAAACAGGCACTAGCCATTGACTGTTACCCTTTGGCAAGGAAGAAGAGCCACTGGATGTACTGAATGTAGATAATGCATCTCACAGAGCTGGAAGCCTTGCTGTCATAGTTGGCCACCTAAGGTGGCTTTTAGCAGCAGGTTTGGGAAGTAGGTGTGATTTCAGCAGTTGCTCTGCAGAGACAAATCAAAACTCTACAACGGAGCTTGGCTGAAATGTGTGCTGAGGCTGGGCATTCTCCTTTCAGATTAAACCACAATAAATATACTGAGCTAGAGAGAAATAATGGACACCATGACCCCCAGCAATAGCTGTAGTCTTCATTTCAGCAAAAATAACAGAGAGAGGTTGAATGGCATGTTTGCTGGCTGAGGTGGATGGGTGGCGGAACCCAGAAGACAGGACTGACATGGTTTCTTCTCAAATATCTACCTGTGGGCATCAGTGTCTCAGTCTGTCCGGTTCTTGTGTTAGATACTGGCAGCAAAGAAGCAGGAAACAGAAATAAAACAGTGGAGACTGTAGTGATAAGAAGAATCTACACGTTTTCCACTTCACCAAAATTCTTCCTAATCCTACCCTTCCCTGAGTATTAGCTGCTGTACCGCAAGTGTTTGCTTACCCACTGAAGCAGCCCAAACCAACCCTTGTTCCTTCCCAGCAGTTTTCAGAAATGGAAACAGGACCCATGGGGTTAATTACATTAATTACAAATCCCTAAATGTCCTTCTGAAGATATATTTTAATGGAAAATGGCTTTGATTAAATGTCTGCTATCAGATCATCTCCCATCTCCCTTGTTGCATTGCAACTGTGATCCCATCACACCAGTTCATTTTCCCCAGGGAAGAGTGTAATGCAACACAGGAAATATAGTGTGGCAGGAGAGTCTAGGCTGTAAAAGCAAAAGGGAATACAAGATTCATTTTCCAAGACAAATATTTTTGTGTCAGCCAAAAAATGTTGGTATTGACATTTCTCAAAAAGAAAAAAAAAAGGAAAAGAGAATAGCAAAGTATTTTCTGTGGGTACTTTTCCTTTTTATTAACTCCAGAATTAACTCTAATTGTATCATCATTAATTCTAGGAATTTCCCTAAAAGTTTGCCAGGTTTTTTCATGAGCTTTAAGATACAGCACATGACAGGACCGAAAAGAGTTTACAGTAGAAAGATTTACTGAGGCAAGTTCCAAAGCCCTTCCTTCTACCAGTTCTTGCTTATCAGTCTTAATAAGAGCACTACTACTAATCAAACACAGTATTGCACCATTTCTTGCATCACTTCTTACGGAGGAGTATAAAATAAGTTATCGGGAAACAGAGTTCAATTACTTAGAGCACTTCCATTAGCATTCAAAGAGAAAAAAGAAAAAAAAAACAAAAAAAAACAGCAAAGAGTAATTGTAGTTCCTCAGGCATCACTGATCTTGACGATGATTTAACCATCTCATCTAGAGGATAAAGGCCTTCCTCCAGGCACGAGTTGTTAGGATAAGTGTGAGCAGATGGTTTTCAGACTTGCTTTGAAGCCCTCTGGATATTTTGTCACAGATTACAGAGGACTTGGACTTGCCTTCCATGAACTGCAGGAACACAGGCAATAGCTGCAAGCTCTGTAGCTGTTGTCCAGGGGTATTTACCTATGCAAGTTACTCTTACTTTCCTAAGGGGGGAAAAAACCTCAACTGTTCAACTGTTTATGAATTGCTGACTGAGAACTTCACAGCAATGTGATTGAAACGCTTTTGGAGGCAGCGGCAGGATGGGCTCCTGGGGGAGAGGACTGTGAGAAAACTTCTGAGAGATGAAGTGAGTGCTGGGGGAACTCAGGGAGGTTCCCAGGGGCGAGGAGGGGGAAAAGAGTAGTGGCGAGCTGGGACACGTGTAAGGACAGGGGAAAAGCTAGGATGGGTCAGTGACCATGTCAGGGAAGGGGTCTGTGCTGGATGGGAAACTGGGCCAAAGTGGTCAATGTGGCCTCAGAGAGTGTGGGGGGAGCTGGGGTGTTCTTCCTCCCTTTAGCATCCCTTTTTCCCCCAGGCCCCAGCAAGGTCCAGGGGACACAAGCCCTCCACTCTCAGAGCACGCTGCTCTGAGACTTACACACAAAGGCCTCATGGAGCTGTACTGAGCAATTTCTGAGCTCGCGGGGAAACAACAAGCAGGTGAAAACTTCAGACAAGTGTTCACTACTTTGTTTACTAAATAAGTCATTCAGATACAGGAAAAAAAGTCTGTCATAGAAAAAGCTGTCTTTAGTCAATTCTTGAAAGATGCATGGGTTTGGACTGCAGACACATCTGAAAATATTGCAACCTATTCCTGGAGCAGAGGTGCCAGAAGGGAGGGATACAAAATTTATTGAACAAACTGCATGCTGTGATTTGAGTTGGGACGTTAATGCATTGTATACTCACTCATGCATCTTCTCTCTCTCTAAAGGCAGGGAAGCAACATGTACCATGTCAGGGCATGCACTATTTTGTTCTGAGCCTTTCTCAAAGCATCATGCAAAGCTGAATTAATTCCTCTGTACGAACTATTTCTGAGGTAGCACAGCCAGTGATATTTTCCCTATTTAACAAAAGAAGAAAGTGATTCTGGGTACTGAATTTCTATATAATAATTTCCATAACCTCACTGAGAAACAGCCAAGTCCCTAAGTGCATGCCCAGGTTACTGAGAAGCCCAGGCAGCGCAGGTCAGGGTCCCTGTGCAGCATCAGAGGGCTCTGTCCCGCAGGGGTGGTGGCCCCAACATGATGGTCCATGTCCACAGTACTTTGTACCGGTAGGAAGCGTTAGGACAATTCCCAAGTGACCACTTGCTCTGTCCCTGGGCATGGCACCAAACTCCCTGGCTGCTTCCATTACCTCGCATGGTCTTTGCCTCCCGTCCCCAACAGAGTGGCATAGCAGGGCACCACCAAGCACCTCTGCACTGCTCCCCAGGGTAGATGGGCTTTCAGCAGTGTGTGAAGCACCCCCCCGTTAGCAAGAAGAGTTTTTAAGCTGGTTGTAAAGAATGTAAAGCACTTTTGGATTCTTCTGGATGAATGACAAATAAATGACAACAGTGAAGTTATTAACTGGCTGACATAACTGGCTCATTCAGACTCACAGCTCTGCTCAGTATCTGCATGACCTCACCTCTGCTTGGGAGACAAAGTTTTTACTTAGTGGTTGGCCAAATCTGAAAATAAAAAAAAAAAAAACCCACACATTTTTCTGGCAAGAGGAATGAGCAATGACAGCAGTCTGGGCAGGGCAGTGCACTGTCCAGCTTTGTCAGCTCAGGAGGTGACTTCAGCCGGAATTAGCAGAGGGAATACCGCCCAGAGACCAGGCTGAGCAAACAAGAGTGGCCAGCGAGAAGGGCACCAGCCTTCCCTCCCGGGAGAGGGGACACAACCAGGGCTGTGCAAAGTTTCCGCGGGTGGGAATGGCTGACTGAACAGCATGCTTGTCACCTTCCACCACGGGCAGGAGCAATTGCATATCGTCTTCCAAGCAAAGGCTTGCTCAAGGCAGGACAGATTTCAAGAGAAGTATGGTGTAAGAGAGAACTGGTCTCTTGCTAATTTCCTTGATTTACAGCTACAGCTGCATTATTGTGCTTACATTTCACATGACAGGGTGTTATATCATGGAGCCTAGGAGATCACCAAAACAAACTGTACACAAAGAGCAAATAACTGGCTAGACCTCATAATAGCAATCACCAAAATGAAGATAACTCATTAAATTTGAGGAAAGGGTGTTTCTTTTCAATCCTGTGCCATGAGCAGACAGGTGACAGCCTCACAGTCAACGAGCACCAAGAATTGCTGCAAATCCTTTGTCACACATAACACGTGGGAGATGCTCACAGGCAGACACACGGGAGACACACACGTGTCCAGGCACAGCATCCCCTCCGGTCAGACCCCTCCTTCGGGCAGCAGACAGTGGCTCCAGTGGAGCAGTGATGAGGCATGGTGGCAGGGTTGCCTGTCAGGGCAGCCTGTCCCGAATGAGCGAAAAGGCCTTGCCATCCTGTCCAAGCTGCTCTCTTGGGATACACAAGGGGACTGCCTGGGGTTGCCAGGGAAGAGAGACTTAAACTGTGAAAACAGCAAGAGAAAACTTTGGGTTCTGATACGAGGCACCCAGGCACCTCGCTGCATCCATGTCAGAAGGAATTAGGTACCTAAGCAGCTTTCCAAAAATTTCACATACCCATCAAATGAGGAATTTTGTCATTCCAGGTTATTACTACATTCTTTTGCAGTCAGCAACAAAACCCAGTTTAAAAATAGGAAGCAATTGCAGAGAGGCAAGGGGAAGAGGATGAGTTTTCTGTTTATTTTACACAGGGAATTGGCAGTGGTTTTCTCTGCTGACTGCAGTGCTGCACCTCATTCCTCCATCCTCATCAGTCCTCTCCAGCCTCGGGCATCCCTGTACCACCGCCTGCCCCGGGCCCATCTCTTCAGTAAACGATTGGGTATCAGCTGCAAGCGAGGATTATTTTTCTAAGGTGCAATGGCACTTTCAGGAGTTTGACTAGAATCCCAACAGGAGAGACCCCTTTTCCTTTCTATTACCTAGTTTTGAAAGTATTGATGGCTCCACTGTTGGTACTGTCTTGCTAGTAGTGCTATATCATATTAATGCTGAAATCTGATCAATTTTCCCCATGCTACACAACTCATGGGTCAAAAAACAAGGAAAAAATCCTTGTTTAGATAGATGCTGGATCTCTTATTTACCCGCCCTTGCTTACAGAGATATTTTAATGGACAGGTCAGATAATATGTTCCCCAAAGCTAGGGCCTGGTTTCTAATGTTGGCTCAAATATAGTACTGAATCTTCTCCAGATTAAAGATATTTCCTTTTAAATCAATTTGTCTATTATTACAAAATTTAAAGTACACCACTCAACTAGATATTTGCACTTCTTTAAAGATCTATAATGTGAACAAAACTTGACCCTTGTTTCCTAAATGGCCTCCTGGATTTTTGCCTGGGATTAAGTGCATCAGATGACGTTGGGCCATCTGTGCTGTGCTTTGCTATTATTTTATTCTGAGAAGTAAATGAATAGAAGAAGGCACGATGGTAGTTGCATCCGCCCATTAAAGGGCATATGTTTAGCCAAAAACCAATATAATTCAACTATTAGCATCATCTGATAAGATCTTCTTTCTCGGAAGAAAATACATAATGTGCATTAATAGTTCATTTTTTGTTATGTGATTTCTCAGCCTTTGTTTAGGCTTGGAAGATTTATAGTGGAAACTTAAAATCTAAAATATACTGACTGTCTAAGTCCTGATTTTATTCTGGCTTGAGAGGACAATTATTTCTTTGGTCAGCCTCCATCCTCTCAGAATAAGAATGGGACAACCTCTGAATTCATATATAGCTCCACTGTAATAAACAGAAAATTACATTCCAGGTTACCCAGGTTATTTCTGTCTAAAGAAATACCCTCTATGTGACCATGCTCCAAATAATAAGACTTTTTTAATTCTAAGAATTATTTTCTTTATGACTAACAGCAAATACCACCAGACAGTGTTCAGCTGTGTAAAACAGACCAAAAGTGCAGTCACAGCTTGGCAGAGTCCTGATGTAGACCTCAGAGCAAACCCTCTAAGTGTTGGTACTGAACTCACCCCCACACATGTGAACACTTTCACCTGAGCATAATGTAATGATGTATAATGACTAATGTATGTGGTGAATCTGAGCTGACCACAGCTGTGATGGACCTAACATCACTCCCTCTCCATGCTACAAAGGGCTTGGGCTGCACTGGGGACTGTAACTGCAGGAAATGTTGCCCGCCTTTCTCCCCTTAAATGCAGCTATGTCTGCAAAAAAATTCCACCCAGTTGATAATTTGGGGCACAAAGTTAGACTTGGGTAACTTCTGGAGTGTCTTACTCTTCCATCACAGACAGCTTTTCAAAATCCCCCAGGAGTGTGCATTCCTTTATTCTCTGCACTTCTACTTTATTCTGTGCATTTTCTACTGGACGCTGACAAGAATAAACTTTGCCCATAAGGCTTTAGCACTTGGCATTGTCTTTGCCAGACTTAGTGTCCCTCCAGTGCAGAGTGTGAAAGCTCACTGAGGAAGGCAAAGCTGTCTTAGGGGGCAGGAGGAGACTTACTGCATCTCTGCAAATCAGCACTCAGCTGCCAGTGCGGCTGCCCTGTGGTCAGTCCTCCCTGGGGATCCTCTTCATGTTTGGGAAACTGGTCAATCTCTGACAGTACTGGCAACTGTGTTTCTTTGGACTTGTTTGACTTGGACTTCTACTGGTTGCTGTTTAGTTTTGACTTGTCAGCAGATTGTGTCTGTGATTATTTCTCCTTATGAATGGAAATACCATAGGCTTTTTGCAAATATGGTTTCTGTTTCTGGGTTATTTCTTGCGACAAATGATATCAAGTGATCTCTTCCTGGCTGCATACTTCACACTGCAAGATGCTCTCTTGCATTTCAGGCTCAAGATGTTCCTGTCTCTTGACTTGTTCTGCCCTTGAGACAGAGCAATATGCCATGTGTGACAAGAGAGCAACTCCAGGGGCTCCTGCCCTGCCCAGAAGTGACAGGACAGAGATGGTATCTTATCTATACTGGTAGGTCTTTCCCACATGCATCAAGTCCTGCCATGTTTTTTATTTGTGCCAAACTACAAACCACAGCACTCTTTTTTCATCAGACTTTCTACAAATTTCTCTCTGTGTTCATCCTCATTTTATATTCTGTTAAGCAAACCTCATCTGCTGTGAATATTGCTCAGGGCCTTGCAGAGATGCTTTTGCAGTTGCACAGGATCTGTTATCTCTTGGGTCCCCAGAAGCTGAAAAGGTCAATGTTTGAACATGTTGGTACTTTTCACATATTTTTACTTTCCATTTTCATCAATAAGTCATATCCCCTACTAACAGAAGGGTAAGCAGAATTCACAGTGGACTTAAAAGCTCAGGCTTTCTCATATATAATATATACAAATCCAGATATACAATTCATATATACATTATATATGTATATATCATCTAGTATAGAGCATATAAATATATATATGTTTATATGAAATTACTATAAATAGGCAATACATAATAGTGAAACTATTCCAGGCAAAAAAGAGTCTCCCAGCGAAGAAAGGCAGAACCAGTGCTTTGCCTGACGTTTATGTTCCCTACCTGATGGAGACTGAGCTATGGCAACTGCAAATGCATTCAGAGCACCCTGTATTGCTGTACCTGAGAACTGAGCATTTTTCAGAGGCCAGTAGCAATTACACATCATGATATGGCAGCCTGACTGGGAGTGATTTCAAGTTATCGAGTTATTCGGAAGTTAGATGTCTGATCTGTGGTAATTGTCTGGGCCTCCTCTGTAGCAGATAGAGATCTCTGAAAACAGGTAATCGAAAATGGCCAACATGAAAATGGCTAAAATATGGGGATGTGAATCCTATGTCTGAGCCCTTGTGCTTTTTTCAGTGTCCCTTAATGTGGTTTCTATGTTTTCCACATTTGTCTGCCTCTGTCTCCATAGTTCTCCTCTTCCTCCATTTTGCTGTTTCTCATTCATGTTCCTCCTGACATTTTCTGTTCCTATTTCTTCATGCAGTTGCCTGGTGTCCCTTCTCCCAGAAACCATCACTTTGGCTAGCTGCGCTCTGCCACCAAGACAAATATCAGATACCTGCCCCTGGCTGGCACTGCTGAAGCTCTGCTACAGCTTGTCTTCTCTGTACACAGCTGCACAGTTTTCTTGCTATAGAAATAGCCATGGGCTCTTCAAAGAGAAATTGCACACTATATAAGCCCTGAGAGTAATAGGAAAAATGGAGAAACATGACCAAGATTTTATGAGTTCTGTAATATTGCTGATATTTTTGCCTCAAAGAGATAAACACTATCAGCAAGCTTCCTTTGCCAGAGCTCAGAAGACACTCAAAAACATCCCAAAATCTTGTGAAATGAAGGCAGCATGCATCTATCTGCAAGGAATGGAAGGGAAAGCACATAAAACCTGTAGCCTCACACCTCAGGGAGAGGAGCAAGGCACACAAGCCTTCCATTTGACTCAGGTGCTATACAAAGTGTTGATGCATAAACATTTTCATGTGAGAGACAGTGCCGGAGCCCTGGGAGGAATGAGAGTGCAAGTCGCAGTAATGTGAGTTGGGGATTTGGTTATCTTCTTCAAACTGCCTGCTCTGCAGAATGTTTTATCTATCTCCCTCTCCTAGACTGCTTGAACGTTACAAAGGCTGTTCTGCACCCTCTTGTAACAAGCCTGGAAGTTAGCTCCAGATTGCTGTAGCAGTGATGTGTCCTAATCACACTCATTTGCTGTGCTTCATGCACGCTCTTTGCCATTGCCTTCAGCCCTTGAAAAGAGAGCAACCGTGCTGGATGGGCACGGCAAAGGTCACAATAGAAATATGAGTCCTACAGTGTTCTCTGTCATTACAGTCATGCAAGATAGCACATATATCACATCTTAGACTGCATTTCCATTAGTGAGCAAATCAAAGAGCTGAGGTGCTCAGAGTGCTACAGAGAGGTTTGTGCCTATGCACTCCCCCTCCAAGGCAAGCAGCCCCGAGGAAGGAGTCAAAAGTCCCTGGGAAACACACTGACCACATCAGCCCTTCTGCAGAAATCACAGACAGACACATTCCCTCACGCACACAGGAGCCCCTGACACCAGAGGCATCCCAGAGGGGGCAGGGGCTGATAATGTAGCCAACTTTCATGACTTTATCATGAATCTTGTAATGGTCAATGTTTATTTTAAAGTTCCTGGAGTCATAGTTTCATAGACTTAGCAATAACATTGTCCTGGGAGCTAATGCCTAATGGATTATCCACTATTTCCCTGAGTCTATTGCAGTGCTGTGCCTTTCCTTCTATGTTCTTCATCTTTACTGGAGCAATTCTGCCTTTTGTCATATTAAAGCACATATTGCCCAGATGGACCCACCTAACGAGTCAATCCACCTCATCTGCATGCATGATCTGTTCCTCTCATTATTTACTGCAACACCCACGTTTGTGGCACACGCAGATTTCACCAGTTGTAGCCACATCTGTTTCTTCAGACTGTGGGTGAAGGTGCTGAATAACATTGGCCCAGGTACCATCCCCAAAAGCGTGCCCAGACAGTTCTTCTGTTGGATGAGGATTCGACATTTACAACCACTTTTTAATACCTGTTAGTTCACCTATCTAGTATAGACTATGACCATTTGACCTTATATGTAAATAGATATATAGATCTATTTTTTTAAATCTTTTTTTAAAACCAATATGTGTTGCACAGGAGTCTACAAGTGTGTGTTTCTGTGCATGGGGGCATGGTAATACAGCAGCATGGCTTTTTCAACCAGCCCTGCCTCATATCTGGCTGGGCCAGACAGGATCCAAAGATAATACCATTATTTGTACCTACTACTGATACAGACCCTCAGTTACATTTATAAGATTATAGTCTCATCAACATGATAACTGTTATGGGAAAGGGAGGTCTAACAACCTTGTTAGCCTGTTGACCGGCATTAATTACACTGCCCTCCTTCTCTGGTTGTTTCCTTCATCTGCTTTCTGGTGTCTGGCCTGTGTCTGTGTACAATTATGTGGGAACTGTAGCTTATATTTAAGATAAAATAAATATTTAGTCCTTGTAGTTTCAAGGCAAAAGCTAAAACCCCAAAAGCTAATTAAAATCCCAAAGTTTATAACGTGGTATAATCTCATGGCTTTTAAGTTGCTTTTGTGAATTTCTGAAGCCTGCTTCCATGAACAAGCAATAAAGCATGCCTGGGACTGAACAGTGGGAACGGCCAGTGAGTGACTGGAGAAGTGGCCGTCAGCCCCAGCAAGACAATTTAGGGAAGGTCTCTGGGCCGTCCTCAGCCCTGGCTGAGGTGGCTCCCAGCCTGCTTGGGAGGGTCAAAGCTGAGGAAATAGCTAAGTACATAAACTTCAGATATGAGCGCAGGCACAGCTTGCAGGACTGGATGGAGCTGTACAGCACTGCAGGAGAGAGGAGGGACCTGGACAGCTCTGCCCTGCTGCCACCTCGCCCCCATTGCCACAGGCAGCACCAGCCAGCACCGACACTCCTCTGAACATCTCCCCACAAACCCCTGCTTGCCAGTGTCTGCTAGTTAAGTGTGCTCACGCTGGGTGTAAATCCCTGGATTAGTGAATAAAAAATTATCTTTCTGCTGATTACCAAGGGGAAGCAATATGAAGTAAAGTAAGTAAACTGAAAGCCAATATGAAGTAAAGTAAGTAAACTGAAAGCCTGTGCCAGAGGAAGAGTGGCTGCCACTCCTGCAGTGGTGACCAAACGGTAAGCAGGGTCTGCACACCAGTAGCAGCTGGGATCATGCCTGTGTGTAGGACCTCTTTCAGCTTGCAGACCCCTCACGCCCTGTGGAGTCACTATACACCTGCACCAAAAGCAGAGTTAGGAGGACTGAAAATATCTGAGACTGATCCTCACTGTGTGAATGTATTAACTCCCCAACTTATATCCCATCTGCTCCAGGGAGTGAAATTTGTAACACTTCATATACCACTGCTGCGTATGAAACCCTTGAAAAAGAAGCAAGCATCAGGGAGAGAGGAAAGTGCTTTCCCTAGGGAGGCTCCCAGCTTATGGGAGTGAAGCACAAGGGAGAATTCACAGGAAACTTGGTTGGAGCTGCAATCTCCTGTTGAATTTAGATGTGTGTCACTTCCTGCTTAATCAAAATTTATGCTCTCCAAGTAGCCACAGTGGCAAGTTAATCTTTGTGTATTGTTACTACCCAAAACCCTGAGCAAGCCTGGACTTTTCCTGTGGTACCTGTGGTACATGGACAGGACAGGGCTAATATAATCTAAAGACAAATAGAAGATAAGATTAGAAAAAGACTACAAGTTTTGCAATGGGTTACTAAGCCACAGTGCAACCAAGCGTAGACCTCAGTGCATCTAATATCCAGTCCAGTGTCTGTTCCCCATTAGCTTGGGGAATTCCTGTACCATTGCACCTTCTCCTTGAAAGAGAGCACAACTCCTGTAGCAACCCATAAAGCAGCTGGATAAAATAAATACATGCAGCTATACAATCTATAGGGTATGTTATACAAATAGGCCAATTTGAGTGCCCTTCTAGAAAGCTCAGATATCCCAAAGAGACTGTCTTGCTCTCAGGTTTTTCGGTTATTCTTTTCATCAGAAAGCTGTTCAGTGGCAGAAGCTGTTCAATGGGAACAAAGGCAGTGTTCTGGTGGCCAGTTTCTGGAGTCAAGCAAAGCAACCAGGGCACAAACTTCTGCCACTGACAGAATTCAAGAAAAGTCTTTTCTTCATCTGAATTGTTTTTAAAGACAAACCGACAGATTTTTAAAACTAGCTCAGACTGATCACTCCTAATGGGTCCAATCCAAAACAAGAATCTGAGAAATACTGATGCAAACATCTGTACAGCAAAGGCCCTATACAGCTATGAAACTGTAGCTTTATGTGGAAAAGATCACAGTGAGAGGACATTCATTTCCCTTCCCAGATGCCACCCCATCTTCCATTCATAATTATTTGTCTTCAGTATAGGATATTTTTATATGTTATCTTTCTTTCTTGCTCTTCTGTTACAAATCCAGAAGCAAAAAACTTTGTCTCCAGTTGCTATTCTCCTTTCGCATCAATGAGCTCTGAAAAAATCCCTCCCCTTTTTTCAAGCTATAAAGTTAAAAAAGAAAATAAAATTAATTGAGGTGAAGTCTTTATGAAGTGAATGAATGTATGTGAAATTTCTTGCTGAGACTTACACTTACAAATGGAAAAGAGAGCTAGGTCTGGTTGCTCTCAAGAGCAAAACTTTCAAGTTCTCTTACTCATCTAACTTTCCAGCTGGTTTGTGTTGCAAAATAATAGCTAAGTACTGTAAATGAAGTAGGGAAAATTGCCTCTGTGGCCACATGCAATACTTTTAGAGAAATGCAAACACAAAGGGAAGAAATATCGGAAGTCTGTACAGGAAATGTTTGCTTAAAATAGTATTCAACTTCTTCTCTGCTTGCAGAATTTGGATATTGCTATATTCCCTATGCTCCCTCAAGCAAGAGGCTGCACGTTTGCAGACAACACTGATGCCAGTGAGTGCAAGTTCCTTCAGTGGGAGACCAGGGAACAGTTGTGGTGTGTGTAAGATTGCCATGTTGATGTCAAGGGAAACAAAGGACACACCTCTGCCTTATCTACAGAGGAAAAAATAAACCAATAGTCATTATCAGACAGCCACATAAAATAGGTCTTTCCATTCTGTCAGCAGAAGCAAAGTAGACCAGTCCCACACCACTGGCTAGTTTTGCTCCCAACTTGCCATGTATTGCCATTTGTTTTGGCTCCTGACCAGCCCATTCAGGACTTTGAAGGTGCTTAAACTCACAAGAAAAATCAATAGCTATTTGCCTAACATTGTTCTTACCCACATTGCTGTATTCTGATTCCATGAAATTAAGTTTCTTTATTAGTGTTTATGATGTTCCTACTTTTCTAGTATTTACACAAACCTATCAAAGCAAGAGTCTTATATGGAAAAAAAAAAACAACAAAAAAACCCACAACAAAAACCCACATCTTTTTCTTTCAAATTTTCTAGTTCTGCTTGTTCTGAACTGGATTAGCTTTAACCATTCTTCATCCATATTCTGCACAGTACTACCTGCTTGGTTTTTGCACAGAAAACAGAGATTTTCTTGCATAGGATAGGTCACTCTCAAACTTCAAGGGCTTTTGTAATGTTCCATCTCCATAGATCTACTTCCAGCTCTTTCAGCTTGTTGTAATTGGCCCTGCCATGGAAATCCAATCTGGACAAGTGCACCGGGACATGTGCAGGAACTGATGGGTATTTTAATACATATCATTAAAACAGGCCCTGCAACTTCAAAGCAAGTAATTTCAAGTAATTTACAATGCAGGGTGCATATTGGGGTCTATGCCCCATATGGTAAAGCAGATGTACAGAGAGGTTGTAGAGGAATAATCTGACCATGGAAATGAAAGCAAGAGCCAGCAATGAACCTGCACTTTCTGAACTCCAATTCAGTGCACTCTGCATGGGATCAGGCACTTCTTTACATTGAATGGCCCTAAAATGTCCCTAAAGCAGTGATACTTCTCATACTGTCCTCGGAAAATGATGCTTGTATTTTATTAAGTGTAAGGTTATTAATAACCAAATGGCAAAGCAAAGCACTCAGAAGGCAGAGTCAGACAGTAATCTATGCCAGATACACGTTACGAGAGCGCTGAAGTGCCCAATCCCCACCGGGTCCCTGCACCCTTTCCTTGCGCAGGAAGGGCCACGCTCGCTGAATGAACGGCTGCTTTATGTCTCGCTGCTGACAGCATGTGGCCCTGTGGTACAGAGGTGTCCCCAGCACAGCGTCCAACTGCTGCTCTGATGACAGGATCATTCATTCCCTGCTGTGGTGCTCACAATTTCACAAGTATTAAGTCATTCACCCTCACCATGTTATGAGAAAGTGACATGATCTCTCTCTGATGGTTGGGGTGCTGAGGCCCACTGAGGCAGGCTGAGGTCAGTAACGTGCAGACATGATGGCAGTTCCCATCTTCTTTAGCTGCCGCAGCATCTACTATGGCCTCCTGCAAATCAGAACCAGATGTCTCAGGAAACAGACACCAGAAAAGGACGAACCGACAGAGAGTTTCCACCTATTGTAAGTGATTTTCCTAGCAATTAAAATGCTGTGCCACAAGCAGGGACTGAATCCAGTTCTCCAGGGCAATATTTAATTCACCTTCACCATGAGGCCATCTCTTCTTTTCTGCACTTCTTGTCCTGCCCACTGCTAGCTTTCAGGAGAAGAGTTGGTGGGTCTTCTGGGATGGTGGGACCTGGCCCTTTTGGCTCAATCTCCCAACAGGTTTCTTTGCCCACTGGATCCAGCCATTAAGGGTGCCATCAGAGCTCTTTTCCTTCTTTCACATCCAGCACTGGCTCTGCCTTCATGCCCGGCTTTTTTATAGAAAAGTTCTCCAAACTCACCTGGACTTCTAGGTCTGTGCCCCTTTCGCTAAACATCCTAACAGGGAGGGCCTTTATTTCTGGACAGTTGTAGGCTTTACCCTAGCGTAGAGTGGCAGTAAATGCAGTCTTTCCAAAATCTTTCCCATGGCAGAAGTTGTAATTAGCACTACTCAACCACTATCCATCATTTGCACTAAACAACAGAGAGACTACACCACAAAACAGTAGTGCTCAGACACTATCATCACACACATGAAGGGGGCTGAACTACAGTTCTGTTGCTTTTTCTTGGCATTTGAGCGTCTAACTTTGAAACTTTAACAACTTTCACAGACTTTTTGCCGTAAAGCATGCACAAACTGAGGATTTAAGAGCCATGTATAGGAATTCGAAGTCTTTCATCCATCAGAGTGGATGCAACTCTGGCTCAGCTGTGATCCCTGACAGAAGCCCTGCCAATGTCCATAAGCAGTAGCACTTCTAAAGCCATCTCTGCTTTGAAAACAATCAGCCAGACTATGTATACTGCTCACCCATCACCCTGGTACTTAGCCAGTCAGAAAGGTTTTGTCTGAGGTGATCTTGCCTAACCATGTTCTCCCGCTGCCTTTAAATGCTTCACTTTCTGCTTCATTCTTACTATTGGTATCACAGCATCACTGGGCTTCAGCAGAGATTAGGGTTTCATTGTACAGGGCGCTGCTCTGCCACCGAGGAGGAGAGAGTGTCTGCCACTAAGCACTTATGTCTAAATCGACTGGACAGACAAAGGGGTCCAGAAAGGGTGTACTGCTCTCTCTCTTCCACAGCAGAAGAAAGAAATATAAGCACAGACACTACCATAAAATCACACTGGATGTCTGTAGTGGAAACAGATTTGTACCCCCAGCTTTTCTCTCACCATTTTACCACAAGACCATCCTTTTATTGTTTGCTCTCAGTCGAGAAACAATGCTTTAGGGAAGTCTTTTTTTTCTGTTCCCAAAAATACAGTTGCTACATGTGATTTAATACTGAGTTTTGAAAACAGGCTTGCACTGCTGTCCTGTTAAAACATCTTTCTTGCATTCTTTGGATTCTTGCACGCTTCTGCTTTCACCTTTTATATAAAGTGTACACAATTTTCAAACACGATGTGAAGAGCTCAGCTGCAGCCTCTGCAGAGGTCTCTGCAGAGATCAGGCTGACCCTGAGACAGCGCTCTGATTAGTTTGATTGCCTAGAGGCCTCCATTAACCTACAGGGAACAGGCCACAGCAGCTTTTTTTTTCCTCTCTAAATAGCAGTTTGAACTGGATAGAACCAAAATAATTAGGTTGGAAGTAACTATTAGTAAAGAAGCATCATTTTAATTTAGAAAAGCAAAATTTTAAAGGAAAGCTCATAAAATGGTATTTAGTGCATTTATTGGAAAAGATACTAACCCTTCTCCCTTTTCCACATAAAAGTTATCTTCAAAAAGCCATTATATTCTTCCTAAACAAGGAAGTATGTGTTTTTATTTGTGTGGTTATAGCACAGCTGTGGGCTGTACTCTATTTTGTGAACCGAAAACCAAATCTGGTCTCTTGCTTTTACAAATGTGTTATCAAGTGGCTTGAAATGTCACAAAGAGATTCAAATTTGAATGCACTAAAAACTTTACTGTCTTTGATGACCAGGATGTAAAAGGATTATCAGATTATGTATGGATTGGCAGCTCTTGGGATTTTATCATGAGTCCCATTATACATCTTTTTTTTTTTTCTAAAAGTCCCTAATGCCAAGTCTTGTAAATAGGTAAAAGTCACAGCTTTCATTACAAAGAAAAAATAAACTTCTCCCTTGTTGCTGTGGAGGAAAAAAAAAAAAAGACAGAAAACATTTCCTTAGTTGCTTTTAATGGTATCTACAATATAACTAAAAAAATCCCAGAGCTTTGAACTTTCTTTTCAAGACAACCTACTGATGTATTGAAAACTGACTCCTGGCTTTAAACTGACTGTGGTTAGCAACTCTGCAATCCATTTATGCTACAAATGCACAAAAACAATGGCAAAACAGAAAAACCTGGAGAAAAAGTTCAGCTTTCCCCAGTCAGTGCCCTGAGAAGCTGCAGTTCTTGTCAAAGTGTCATGTGCTTATAGGCCATTCAGCGGGAACACGTTTGAACCATTTGACTTGACTTTGGGATGGCTTCCCTTTCTCAGTTAGAAAGATATGGTCCTTATGGGTTGAGCTCTCATCCAACCTTCCCCCTTCCTCCTTCCCAGTGAGTCAGGTACGTGGGGAAGCAGAAATTATTTGCAGGGTTCACTGTGGGCTAAGGAGGCTGAGGCCCATGGCATTGAAGATGCTCGTGGTCATTCATTGAGCTGATCCATATGGTATTCTATGTCCAGGGTCAGGAAACACGGCCTGGTTTCTTTCTGCCTCCTGTTTACCACAGGCAGGAATAAGCTCTGCAGTATGCACCTTTCATTTGGCTTCTCCTTAGCCTTTCCCAGAGGAGTCCATAAAAACCATTATCATGTCCTTTAGGGGAACGACTGTCACCTTTAACTCTTTCACTGGCGGTAGCAGGTTGCTTTTGAATGAGCCATCCTAGCTCGGCCAGGTCAAAATCCTCATGGTTCACTTTCTTTGTTTGCATTGGTGTAGTTTGGAAAGGTTATGCCCAAGAGTGTTGTGCCATTGCCCATACATGTGTGCTGCCTACGTAGCAACAACTTGCAAAACACAATTGCACCATTTAATTGTGTTATGTGATTAGGGCAAGTGGGCATCTGGGCCTGCATGCTATTTCTTTGCTGTTCTGCTCATCATTTCTGAGATCTATAGCACCAGAGAGTATGATACCACAAGTCTGTAATTTTCAAACTTAAACAAAGTATTTCCTTGGATTGGTGACCAAACCAATTTTTATGACATGTCATTTCAGCAAGGACATTGCTTTATTTTGCAGAAGGGTTTCCCATAGATAATGGTTGTTAGCTGGCTGAGTTGGAATCTGACAGGATTAAGGAAATCTAAACTGACAGCTGGTTTTGTGCAAGGAAGCATAATGTGGCTGTTGTTACAAGAGGCAATGTGGGATGTTTGTGCACAAATGCATGACAAGAGGGCTTGCTCTTAGCTGTATATGTAAGTGCAGCTTAGCAGTTAAAGCAGCACGTCAGGGATAAATGCCTTGCAGAGAAAACTTCATGTGACTTCATTATGCACAGTTTGTGGTTGTGAATATGATTATGTTTTTACTTTCACTATAGTTGTCAGGAACAGAGGTCTGAATTCTGGTCAAAATAAAAAGGAGCCATATTGCCAATTACCTTAAAAAGAAGCCAAGTCAGCTCACCACTAAAGAGTGAGGATCCATAGCTAGATGAACAGATCGCCGCTCCAGATAACAACCCAGCTTGTAGGTATTCATGACTGATACAGCAGAAGCAGTATGACCTATCAGAAACAGCACCTCAAATGCTCACATTTCATACCTCAGCTCCTAGGTTTTATTTTCTCTGAGAAAACTGCCCAGCAACTGCTAAGTGCAGACATTCGAAAACAAACACAGTTTCAATGGGACTGCACAGCTCAGTGCTCGGAGGCACCACTGCCACTTCTGCTGAACTCAACAGGCACTAAGGCAGCTACCAGCGCTGAAAGTGACCGTCTGGAAACACAAAGCATTTCTCGAGGTTATCTCAGTCAGGAGAGATTTTACCATATCAATTGAGCTCGCAGCATAAAAATCTTACAAATTGCTTTATTACAGTCCTGTGTAAAATCACAGACTGTGCTTTAGCACATTTTGTACATTTTACACTACTGCAACTCTGATGAATACCCAGAAGTAACACCTAATTTCCATCAATGGCAGTGAGGACATAGCTGAGCCCAGGATTTACAAAGTGCTCAGCACAATGCTAATGATGTTTTGGTGACACTGATATGATTGAGGCATAAATGTACCCACATGGGACTGACACTTGTCAGTATTGGCTAAAATAAGAATGGGAAGAGTGTTTGGAAGAGATGAAAGCAGAGGGACAGGATAAAGGCATGATGGTGATATACACTGAAAGCACAAGAGCTGGTGATTGGCATAAAACACGGTGCTGCAGAGCCGGGCAGACGGCAGAAAAAGCATCAGGTGTTCCTTTGCCCGTGGATGCTGCAAATCTGCAGTGCACCTTGCCCCTGCTCTGGCACATGGAGGACGCAGCTGCCTGGCTGGGTGAGCAAGTCTGAAGAAAGACATCCAGAGCATTTGGGGCAGACTGAAGCCCAGGTGGCCTTAGGGGTGCAAATTCGGGCTTCTGCAGCTGCCAAGCCCCAGGGCAGACTGCGTTGGAAACAAAGCCACTCCTGAGCATAGAGTCCCAGGTACACCACGCTGGGCTTGTGCAAATGAAGGACAGAGAGCTGGTATCACGAAATCTGAGACTGCCCTTCCCATGCAAATGAGGCAGAAGAAATTGCTTCAGTTCCATGCAGGAGGACCCCAACATACCCTCGTAAACCAGTGTCAGACGTGCCCACAGAGACGCTGTCCCAGGAGACTTAATCTCAGGAATTCAACATTTGGCTATCCTGGGGAAATGGTTTACTTCCAGGAGGGGAACATGGGGGAAATGCCTCCTGCCTTGTCCTGCAGTCTCAGCACTGGAGGTGAGTCTAAGCTTCCTCAGCCATGCCCTGCAACAAGATCCTTTCTGCGGATCCATGAGACACCTTGGCTGTGAGGTTTTGGGTTTATGCTGCTGTTTCGGATAAAGATATAACACTAATTACTTTCACACTAGCTAACATAAACTTAGGAGTAAAGAAGATTGGAATAAACAAGAAAAATAAGTTCAAAAACTAAGAGGCAAATCTGTTTGATATAAACCTCTTAGTATTGTGCAGGTCCCTCAGGGTTGTATTTTCTTCCTTAGGGGTTTGTGGATCCCTTATTTAGAATACAATGTACTTGTTGTATTGAGCTTGCTGGAAAACAAGTTCTGGTCTCTTCCTGTGGAAATATTCTCCTTCCAAACTGCTGCACTTCTATGCGAAAGCAGCCTATTCACTCCCATTAACTCAAGTCAGCATCTGAACACAATTAATCCAGCTGTTTCACACACACACACAAACAGTTTATCTTGTTTTTCATACTAATTTTGATAGTAAAATGTGCATAGATTAATAATACATGAATACATTCTCTTTTCACTGAAGTAAGGGGCAAAACGGCAAATCTCTGACCTTAGCATTTAACTCTGAATGCAGAAAGTATGCTAAAAGCTTATTTAAATGATACAACTGCTGAAGAAGTGTAACTGGACTTGTTATTTTCAAAACAAAATCTTACCGATATTTTCACAACTAAGCCTTTGTAAAGCATTTTTGAGCATGACACACTGAAAATTGCAGAGCTGCTTCTTGCTTTCCAGTGAAGTCAAGAAACCATCCAGACTTGACACAAATGTAAACAAGCACCAGGAATTCACGTAGAAGCGGGAAGGACCCATCATCCAGTTTCATTTCCTGAATAAACAGGCTGTGTGAGAACCAGGATACAATTTTAACGATGGCAGCCATTCTCAGCTCCATGGGCCTGACTGAACACATTTTAATGAGAAAATGCCAGTTCACTGGAACTGATTAATTCCACATGTTTTCTTGTTTCCTGCTCGTCATGTTCACCTTCGGGGCTTCCCACCCAGGCTTCGGCTGGGAACAGAGATGCAGCCTGGGCCTGTGTGGCATCCGAAGGCCCGTGTTGGGCCACTGCATTGGGTGTCATAGCACCCGGCTGCCCTTTGAGGACTCGTGAGGTCCAGCAGGTACGAGTTGTTCATCAGCTCCAGAGCTGCGCGGTGATGTCCCCTGCCCATCCCTGGCAGATACGGATGTTTTGAAAACTGCCTGCTTTCCTCCTGTATCCCTTGCTATGCTGTTCCAACAGGCAGATACTTCTGATTTTACAAACATCCCCTAGTTTCTAGTTTCTCCAGATTCACCTTTGAATCACTGGGCTCAATTTGCCTCTCTACTTGATTACAGATCCCACTGGATTCAAATATTTTCTCCCACCACAGTCAATTATAGACCAGGATCGAGTTCCTTCTCTATTTTCTCTCCAATATACAAAAGCTGTGTAAGACTTTCTAACATTATATGTCTGGAACTCAGTCTAAGTGTGAAAAACATGCATTTAAATAATTTTACTCTTGGGTATATTAGGGATTTAAAATATGAAAAATGCAGAAAAACTAAGACACTGCTGCTTTTTAAGACTCTTGTTTGCAGCTCAAGTCAGTGTATTCTATAGACACCTAGGACGAGGGCACAGCTATTATAGGGTGTAATTTATATAACTGGACATCTATTTATTTTATGACCTATTTTATGAATACATGTAAATGAGTACTCAGTAAAATTGCAACCAAAAAGAAAGTTCTAAAAATTATTTATTATTTGCCTAAGAATCAACACCAAAAAATTAGGAACAAACAAACTTCCGTCACTGAAAAAAGCTAAACTTTAAAGCACAGAACTGGTCTGAAGTCAGAACAGAAACAGTTTAGCAATAGCATGGAATTTAACCAGTTTTGGTATTCGAAGGAGTATCTTAAAACATTAGGTGATTCAGGGCAAACGTGTTCCTTCTGTGTGGAAAACAGCTTCCCAGAGTGTTGTTGTATATCTTTTAAATGAGTATAACATTTATTGACTTGGGAACGATTGTGCCCCTCTGTTCTGTGCACAGCATAACTAAATGAAGTGAGAGATTTTGCAGCAAACAGCTCTCCAGTGTGAGGAAAGCAGCTACAAAACAACATTCCTGAACATCAAGCGGATGGTGGGAAGGAGGAAAAGAGCAATAGCATCAGATTTTTGACAAATTTAAGTTTGAAGTAGCGGCCTGTGTACCTAAAATTAGTGAAGATTCTCAGTACTGTCAGCCAAATTTAGCATTATTGGAGGATGAACCCCAAAGGTTTCTGATTCCCTCAGATACACAAAGGAACAGGGTGGTTTCCTGAAGGTGTTGTCAGAGGATGTGGCATCCTTCTACCAACCTACTGGATGACTGAAAAAGTCACTTCATCTTCCTCTTCCCCTTGACCAGCAAGATTCTGGAGGCTCCCCGTGGCAGAGGTTGCCACTGTTTGCATGAGTTCTGCTGAGGCGCCCAGGGACCCTTCATGGTGGCATGCAGCAGTAACCCCCTCTCAGCCCCCTGCAGGGACAGCACGGTCCCTCAGCAGGTGGTATCCACGTCCCCTGGGCAGGCGGTACCCTCATCCCCTGGGCAGGCCGTACCCATGTCCCATGGGCAGGCCGTACCCTCGTACCCTGGGCAGGCCATACCCTCGTCCCATGGGCAGGCCGTACCCTCATCCCCTGGGCAGGCCGTACCCACGTCCCATGGGCAGGCCGTACCCACGTCCCATGGGCAGGTGGTACCCTCGTCCCCTGGGCAGGCGGTACCCTCGTCCCATGGGCAGGCAGTACCCTCGTCCCCTGGGTAGGCGGTACCCTTGTCCCATGGTCAGGCGGTACCCTCGTCCCCTGGGTAGGCCGTACCCTCGTCCCATGGGCAGGCGGTACCCTCGTCCCATGGGCAGGCCGTACCCACGTCCCCTGGGCAGGCCGTACCCTCGTCCCATGGGCAGGCGGTACCCTCGTCCCCTGGGTAGGCCGTACCCTCGTCCCATGGGCAGGCGGTGCCCTCGTCCCCTGGGCAGGCCGTACCCACGTCCCCTGCCGCTGCGCTTTGACAGAGGAGGCTGCGCTGGGAGGCCCTGACCTCTTGTGGTCAAGGAAGAGCCCATACTGCTTCTCCAGGGGAGAAAAAAGAAGGAAAAGGGAAAAGGTGTGTTAACCCTGGTGCAGTTCCGGCTAAATTCTGGCTGCTTGACTAATCTTTTCCTATTTCCCAGGGGAATAGCGTGTTGGGCACTGAAGCAGCTGTGTGGTGGTTCCATGGGCATCCTGTGGATGCTTCTCCATGGTTTAATTATTTCAGATGCATGACTTGGCAGGATTCATCCTACAAAAGTTATCCCTTTTCTGTTGCAGAGAGTTTTATCAAACTTTAAATGCTGGGCTGAAATTTTCCATGCTATGGACCCTACCTCACCTTGGACTATTTTTGCTTCTAGAAGTCTCACTCTGAGGAAAACTATTTTGAGTGTATTAAAAAATAGTTGTGTTGTGACTGAAATGTTCTCTGGAAATGTTTAAGCTGTGGAAACTCTTGAAAGGTCACTTGAATTTTTGCAGAGGTAAGGCAACAATGCCTTGCATGAAGTCTGTTACTTTTTGGCAAAGCTATAGACCTTTCAAATCTACAGTTTGCACATGCTTGGTAACTCCATGCATGTCGCAGCCCCTTTTCTACTGAAGATTTTGCCCACTACCATGCATGATCTAGCATGAAGTTCTGCAGGGTTTTCCTTGTGGTCTTAACCCCAGCTCCCCTGGGTAATTTCAGGTCTCTAAGTCCCACCTTGAGAGCTGGGTGACAAAATTAAGGGCTGGATACAGAAATTGGAAGGAAGTTGAAGACAAGTGAAGAATGACAACACAGAAGAGTCACACTGGGAAGGAACAGCCTGTGCTCATGTCCCTTCCCCTCCAGGGCCAGAGCCAGAATCAGGACGCCCCCCCCACTCCTACAGCTCATGGTCAGCCCTGGACAAGGGCTCTATACACCGAAAACAGCTCCCAGCACTGAGGCAGGGAGTGATAAGCAGTACTGCAGCAGCTCATGTGGCAGACGCTGGGGCCACAAGACTTACATTACCTACCCTGGCAGTATGTGACAGTAATGCCATGCTGGATGATCGTATTTCTACTTTTTTTTTTTTTTTTCCAGTTTGTTTTCCCAGAACCCTGCGAACTTTTACACACAGAGTTAATATTAGAAGAGCAGGTTAAATACCCAGAAACTGAGATGCCCAAACAGCCTAAGAGACCTTAACTCCTTCCCAAACCCCACCTCGACACAGGATAGAGCCTTGATTACTGACCACATATTGTTTCCCCACAGGACACCTGCCCAGTCAGCCTCAGCGCTGGGGTCACTCTGGAAAAATGGATTTTTCCTTGCCTCTGCTGTAGAGTCAAATCACTTTAGCTTAACATCTTCCAGATGCTCTGATTTTCAGTGCCTGGCTTGAGACTTTCAGGCCCAATTAGAATAAATACTGAGTATTCACAGCTGTATTGACATTTCTGTTGCTTTTAGCACTGTGTAAATCTGAACACAGGGAGAAAGCACATCCTTAGTGCCCCAAAACTGGGACTCCACAGTAGTGGTCACTCTTCATTCCAGCTTCTGAGTGTTACACCTGCAACCTTCTTCCTCTTTCAACACTCGGAAAAGACACTTCATTTCTGCAAGTCGAGAAGGGTTATGGACCTGTAAAACGATAATATCTTTGTACTTTACTTAAGAATGGAGATCTAGCAAAGATATCAGCTTGGTTTTTAGTTCTGCTGCAATATATTACAGATTTGCGATTAATGAAAAATAATCTGTGATAAGATTTCAGTTGAGCTAAACAAAGGAAAGCACAGTTTGTCCTGACCTCTTTTAGCATAAAAGAAACCATATCTGGCTCAACAGCCCTTTTTATGTGGTAGACAGAGTGAATAGCCCAAAATATACATGAGATATATGTACTGAGTTCACATTTAAGAAAAGCATAGTGTAATGAGAATTGCCCATACATAGAGATCAAAGTCAATATATTGAACAAAAGGATAAAGGAAATGATCCCTATCTTGTGTTCAGCCAAGCCACTAGATTCAAGTGCGCTATTGTGTCAGTAGTGCTTGATTTGAAAGACTTCATTATTAAGAAGTTAATGCTGAACAGCAGTAGATACTGGTACAACAAATCATACTACTTTCCAAAGCATACATCCTACAAAGCTTCTGTAAGTTACTTGTATTCCTAAATTATCCTTTAGGGACCTAAACAAAGCCCACAAATCAAACCACAAACAGACCACAACCAAGCTCACAAGAAGAAATTATCTCTAGATTAAAATAAGCACCTTCCTGTACGCTAGTGGTGTGCAACATGCATGCATCTGCATGCATTGCAGTACAACATCCTGCTTGTCTTGTGTTGATTACAGAACAGACGAGCTAATTATTCTATAGGGCCTATATGAAACTACATATTCAAGAACTTCTCTACTTGCGGAAGCCCAGTTACCATGTTCGCATATGCAAATATGCACACTGTTCACCAAACACCTGCACTTCTCAAAAATTTAATTAGCAAATATTCATGTGAAGTCATAACCCATTCAATGTCATCATCAGTAAGTTTGACATGTCCTGCATGAATCCCTGCCTTTCATGTTGAAGATGTAGCCGATAGTGTCCTTCAAATATGGTGCTTAAATTCTAAATAAGGAAGCAGAATTGAGACCTTGACATTATTCAGATCGCAAGAGGGGTTGAATGTAGGGAGAAATCTCTGTAATATTTTACTGCATATGGATAATGCTTAGGGTCGGTTGAGGGCTATCTGTGACACGGTTCCCAGCAATGAAATACCCCTGAGAGAAGGTTACAATTAATCATCAACTTTTGTGTTACCACCCAGCAAGATTTTTATTTTTTCATGCTGAGAGACTTAAGGGAGAGAAAACAGAGCCTGAAAAGACTATGTCCAGACATACTTGCTTAATTTGGCTTTGAATTTGCTCGTGCCTCAAAAATTATTCTGAACATCTGGCTTCTTTGTTAATCAGAGAGAGCATGTTTTATTCCCTTGCCTTTTTGGTAAGAAAAAATGAATGTATTGTAGTCCGCCATATGATGAGAATCCACTGTAACAGCAACAGTTTGCAGGAACTGAACATGACATCATGCTACTCGTGATATGCCTCTGTGTGTGCGTGTGTGTGATGCTCACAATAGCAATTACTTTCCCAAAGGATTTGAAACCACATGCAGGAACCCCACTGCCATGTGCAGCCAGGAGTGCAGCACCTGCTTAGCACCGCGATGGCCAACTCAGCCCAGCCAGGGACTTAGAGGCAGGAAGAGTGGTTTACCCAGATGAGAAACAGTTCTTCTCTTTAGTCATGTTCAAAAGAGCTTAAAGATCAGAGGTGATCAAGACTTTGCTTCCTGAAGACATCAGCCTCTGCTCCATTCCTATCCAAACAGTCATCGTCAGGTTTGGCTCCCTTGATTCTCTCCCTATGGTATAGATAGCCATTTGTTACAGCGGAGGGACAAGTTTGAAGCCCCATGGAGACTTTAAGCAAGTTTAACTGGCCAGCGAACAGTTCACCTCCTGGTATGCAGAGAGAATGGAGACTTCTTTGTGCTCCCTTCGTACTCTTCAGAGATGTCTCCATGACCACCACTTCAGTCACGGCCACCTTTAGGAAGAAGAAAAAAATGTATCTGCCTCTTGTGACATCCACCTAGAGCACTGGCTCCTGGTAAGTGATGGCAGACAAGAAAGAGAGCAAAGTCAAGATGTTTCATTTCACATTACCAGCTCCAGTGTCAGATTGGGGAGCTGCTGCTTCTCCCTTTCAGATTAGGGTGATCACCTTCACCAGATCACAGACTCTAAATCATCAGCATCATTGCGGTGAGGAAAGCAAACCGTGATACAAGGGCCCTCTGTGCATCAGACAGTTGATTTGCAGATAAGGGTTTGGGGCTTGGTTTTTAAGTTTTATTAAATACATACTAAAATGCAGTAACAGTGGACATTAAACATTCGCTGTTTAATCAGAATGGTGGGACCTGAATTTTATCAAAAAAACCTCTCACTCATTACTTTCTCACAGAATCTAAGTAAATTATAATAACAGGTAAGGTAGCTAGTGTAGAATAGAGCCTAAAACGGTTTGTGGAACAATGCTTCAGAAATATCTCTATTTTATGATCAGTAAAACCTATAGGAAAAGACTTAAAATAGGGCTGTTTTGATTTTATGCCACGCACATAAAAGCAGTACTCTGGCAGACTTGCAGAATAACAGCCCTTGAGGAACAGAGATGCTGGGGCTGCCACTCCTCACTCGTTAATGATGAATAAGAGATCTTTAATGATTACCTACGTTGGACAGGATCCTTTACTGCAGAGGAGAACAAAAATACCACGCTCCTCTGAAAACACTGCCGGTTTCTGCTGACTTCCTCCATCAGGCAGCTGCGCCCCTCTGACAGGCGCCAGGGCTTGGTCCCCCTGCCCTCCTGGTCTCCGTCACTCGGAGCCTTCCTTGCCCGCAGGCAGCACCAGTGGCGGGACCCTGTGCAAACCGTGCAGCCGAGCATAGCTCAGGACCGTCACTCCTCCCCGCTGCCGAGGACGTTGTGGCAGCGGGCCTCAAAGCTGTGCTCACAGCACCTGCCCCGCTGGCACGGGGAGCAGGATGCCTGGGATGGACAGAGGACAAGGGGAAGAGGGGAGGGAGAAACGGCAGAGCGGGGCTGGCACCATTTGCAAAAGGCTGCAAGATCTTGCAGCAAGCTCCTGCAGGAAGCTCCCTCTTGGGCTATTGTTGCAATGGTCTTGGCTCTTCCACTGTTCGCCCTCACTGTTCCTGCTCAGTTTCAATTTTTTTATTTTTTTTTTTACCTTTTAAATCCCTGATTTTGCAGACCTCATGATCTTTTCCATGCTATTTAGTTTTCATACACATGCATGGGCACATGCAAGCACGTGTATGACCTGCCTCACTGCTTCTGTATGGTCATTCATGAGAAACACTCAGGTGATCTAAGAAATCACCCACCCAGCAGAAGGATAGTGAAGCCTGCAAATGACTGTAGGGAGGAGGGAATTTCCTCCACTGGGAAACCTGAGTTTCCCAACCAAAGTGACTCTCTCCAAAGCAAGCTGACTTTCCAAATGCATGCTGACTAAAATAGCTGTTGACACAAACAGAGGCTACACTGTCACTGTGTGCCAAATGTGTCAGCGAGGCTTGGGGGCAAGCTGGGCTGTGTGAATAGCAGCCCTTCCTCACGGCTCCTGGCGCTTCCGCAGGGCTCCCATCACCCCCACCCACAGCCGCACCACGTGGGCCGCAGCCCGGCTGCCTGCGAAGGGCTGCTGCAGAGAATGCATCACAGAGAGATTATGCTCTGCATGGACAAGGGCCCGTGCTGGTTTCCAGAAGCCCATGGAGGAGCCATTTACAATTGTTTTTCCCTCCTGTAAGCATCAGCTGCACAGGTTTGACAGTTGACCTGGGTGGATCTCGGTGGACCTGAGCAACTTCCTCCAGCAATCTCTGCTAACAAAAGGCCTCTGTAAAGCCATGTAAAGCAGAGAACTGGCATTGCAGCCTGCTAGTACGTTACTATTAAGGAATTAGCACAATGAGAAAATGTTTTCAGCACCAAACTGTGGCTGTGTCTGGGAAAGCAAGACAGACGTCCACTTCTACCCGTGCAAAGCTCTTCTGATGTTCACAGGCAATCTCTGCCTCCTCCTTTTTTTTCCATGCAAAACTTGGTGCAGTCAATATAGGCATAATTAAATATATTTACTAATGATCTTTAAACTCCAGCACTTGGAATAGTCTTGAAAGTAAAGATTTAGCCTTACTAGATTTAGGATGTAGTAAAATTTTAAATGGGCACGTGCTCTTCTGGGGTAAACTGGTGTAAAAAGAAGTTACATGAGATTATATCAGTTGAGGTTCAGTTCTAAATTTTACTCTTCTGGGTTTTTCCAAATAATAAAATTAGATGAAATCTTGAATGCTTATAAGAATGACTGCGAGACCAGACAAGAAAGGACACCATTGGTTTTGCAGTCTTGTCAAAACTCTGGCTGAGTTGCCAGATTTTAGCCAAATAATTTTAGTTATTCACAATGGCAACTCAGAGGCTGAATCTATTTTCAAATGGCTGTATTTCAAACTTCACTCTGCTTTTAAATCAAAGAGAAGACCTAACCTACTTGCAGACATTTCTCTGATTAGTTTCTCAGCAACAACATCTAACTGCATTAACACAGCTGTCACAAGGGGGGTGATTAATAAAATGTAGCCTTTGTCAAGGGGGAAGAAAAGAAAATTTTATTACTTTGTTGACCAGGGCATTTCTACAGATTGAGTCTGCTTCTCTGGTTTATATCGTTGCTCAGATCCGACTTTTGTCACTGTACTATTTGTCTAGTTTAATTTCTCTAATATGAGTATCTATCTGAAGGGATTATGGAAACATATTAAACGGGAAGCATATATGAAAGATCATATTAAACAGCGTTCCTGCCTTATCTAAAACAGATGTCGTACTGTAAAACAAAAAAAGGGTTTATTAAGCCTCCAAAGCTGTCTTTGTCCATCTGCGTAAATTGGCAGGTTGCATGAAGACCTTTTTGTATTTATAAATAGAGTCATGCTCGAAATATAACTGCACATCCAAACAGCCTCTAATTTAGGAAGGGTTAAAATCCTGGGTCTTGATATCCATCACGCAGCTAAAGCCTGTCATTATTATTGGAGGTTTTACTGCTTGCTTCCTCTGGTTCTTGCTGGTTTGTTTTTTTACAAGCCAGCCTCCAGTTAACCCTGGCTCTTTCATTCATGTCATCAGCATCTTGCTTGTGTTATATTAGATAAATGTAGACATCCTCATCAGCCTATGAAATACATATGCTCAAAGGCCCCTAAGGCTATTCCATTAGCCTTTACCTCCTCAGAACAAGACTGGCCCTACATTGTTTTTTGCTCATAAAATACCATATACTGGTTGTTATACCTTATTGGGTTCAGATATTACCTTGTAAATCCAGAGCAAGAAGGAATCAAATGACCCTATGCTGTCTCCTACTTGGGTGTCCAATGCCACCAGAATACCACAAGGTCCTCCCTGAAAACACCATCTGTGAGACAAAATGCCCCTGGGTGAACCCTGCACCTAGGGACTTTTGAATTGGGTGCATGCTCTGACTGCAGGTCTGTTACCTCTAGTAAGTCCAAAAGCAGCAGCTCTACACAGAAGTGTATAGCATAACCAAAAAGCATAACCAAAACCACATCCAAAACCCATGGGCTTCAGCAGGCACTTCTGCAAGTGCCTGTCCGAGTCGAATGCCACTTGCACTGTACAGCACGTGGGCTGGATGGCCGCACTCATGTACCCACACCAACATGCTCCCAGCCCGCACCTGCTGCACTAGCTCCATTCACACCGCTGCTCCAGTCCCCCAGCACCCAAGAAACCCATGCCATTTTTACACAGATGTCTCAAAACAGAGACTTAAGAGCGCAGTGTAGGGCCAAAGGTAAGACTTTTTTACAAGTTTTCAAAAGTTATAAAATTAGAAGGGATGTAGGCCAGTTCATTCAAGATTTCCTATAGTTGCAGCTGAAACATTTTTTTTTCCACTTGCTGACTGATCTGTAAAAATTGAGCCCTTAACCCCAGGATCTAGTTAGAGCACTGTGTTCAATGCCTGTAAGCTGCCTGTGACAAAGCCCTTTCCCTGTGGTAAATGCAAGGGACCTTCTCCCTGTTTCACTGTGAAATGCAGCCACCTCATCTCCCCATACACTTGCAGGGGGATGAGAGCATGCACATGCACCCTCCCTGTTGAAAAGCGGAGACTCACGGTCCTGTGGTAATTTCTTTGTGTGTCCAGTCTGAAAGAATTTTTCATTAAAAAGTACTTTCAGTTTATAAAATATTGTGTAGCGCAGCCACTAGCCCGGTTTTCATATGTGGAGTGTGACAGCATGTAGATCTGTAGGGAAAAAAATTGTGCAAAAATAAAACCATAGTGCTTCCTATTCCTGGTGCAGTAGCACAGACATCCCTGGCTCCTTTAAGCTAGATAGCCTTGAAAGCAAGGTAAACAGTATCGCTCTCTTTCTAACTTAATTATGGGGCAATATCATGATTTGGAGATTTAGTGTCTGTTGATTTCTTAATTGCTTAGGTATCTTTTGATGATAGAGTAGAGGCTGCACAGTTGTAACTGTATTCATCAACAAGAGCAGAGGAGATGGGTGCCTGCATGTGGCCCAGGGACGAGCACTGGGAAGGGAAAGACTTGAATAACAAAATCCCTTTCTTGTCAGAAATCCGTGATTTTCGTCTTTAGATCCCAAGCTAAAGCCACTTGAGTTTCACCATAGTCGCAGAGCAGAATATGACATTGTGCCATTTAAATACCGTTTACCTCTCTCCCATAGAAAAAAGGCTGCAGTGAAGTTTCCTCAACAACTGGCATTTAACAGCTGGCAGCGGGCAGGCAGCGTGACTTGCCGTGGTGGCCGGAGAAGGTTCTGCTTAACACAAAACAGCACAGGCAATCCTTACCCCAAGGAATCACTGCTGTTAATGACCCAATTCATTAAACTGGTAAAGCTGCTCATACACGTCAACAGTCCCTGCTGGTGGGAAAGGGATTGGCTCTGGCACTTTTCCTCAAGATGGATATAACTCATGAGCTTCTTCTAGCATCTGGCGCCAGCCGCCCAGAAAACTTATCTAGTCTCGGTAAAAAGTGAGGTTGTTATCACTGCCACGCTTAGGAAATGTTCTGTGCTTTGCAGTGGTTGTATTTTCTTAAGCAATATCAGGAAATGGCTGAGAACCTCACATCTGTGTGTCACTTCTCCTCCAAACCATGTCCGAATCAAACCGAACATCAGTTACGGTTACACACAGGTTTTGACAGTATGTTTCTCTGATTGAGCTAGTCTGATGAGAAACTGTTCAGTTCCACAAAGACAAGTCATTAATGTTTTCTGGAAGATTTTTCTAATTAACACTTGGCTTACATTATTTCTTTGTGGTGTATGCCTTCATGCTAGAAAATTAGGGGCAGATGTGCTCTTTAAAAAGACACAGAATTACATTCTTTAAAACTTATTTTAATGCTACAGGGTTAAAATAAAGATTTTCTTGTTCCCTGGGACACAATACCTTGGTCCTTGCATGACTAAGGCTTTCAATGACTCTCCATGGCCAGGTCTTCAGGCCTCTGTTCATTCCCTTCTTCCTCATCTCTGCTGTTAGTCATACTCCCTTCTACAAAAAGTGACCAGTCTCCATTACTTTTCTCTACACCTTTCCATCTCTACTCTCCATCTGTCATTACAACAGCCTTTGTTGGGGTGTCTGCATTGCTTTTTTGAGACTTTGAACTCTTTATCAAGCCACTCTGCACTTCTGCTTGAATAACTTGATCCAAATACCATCCAATAACATAGTTCCAAACCTCCTTAGTCACAGTTCCCAAAATTGTCTTGCTGCTCCTGATCTTTTCCCCTCCATCCTGTTCCATCATTATTTTTAATGTTTTCCTGACTTCCTCTAGAAGATGCTTTGCTGGCATCTTAACCTGAACATGGCTAAATCATAATCCCCTACAGAGTCACCAATTGATAGACCTGTAAGAGGTGGCAAGTTATCTTCCTCCACTAATGCAAATAAATGTTTACCTATCATCACCTTAACACTTTCAGTACTTTCACCACATCCTTAGACAGCCTCCTCTCATATCTGACCATGGCAACACTCGAAGTTTTCCAGTTCCATCATACTCTTTCCTGCTGCAATGTAAGGTGATTTCTTCCTGTCCCTTCCTGAGCTGCCGTGGGATTCAAGTGATCATCACACTTCTACCCACCACACTGGAAGGATGTTACCTTGAGCGTCCTCTCTTCCTCACCAGTCTTCTCTTTGTTTTGAACTAAGCAAATCCAATTCTTCTCCTAGCAAGTTATGTTTTCCAGACCTGCTGTCATTTTGTTGTCTTTTCTCTGGTCTCCTGCAAATGTATTTACATCTAAAAACATGAGACATAAAAATCAAACTTCCCAAGAGGCTTCTCAGGACTAAGCAGAGTCATATTTTCTAGCCTCACATATGGGTCTCCTGGTTTTGTTTCTCTCAGCTTCCCTGTCTTCTCATTTTGTGCTACTAAATGTGCTACTACTATAACTTATCACCCTGGCGCACAGCATTTACTGACAAATCCAAAGCTACAAGAACACACGAGATGGCTTCTTATATCTTTGTTGAGATGATGAGAAAATATACACTATTCTCCTTGTTCTGCAGACCTTCCCTGTGAAAAAAGCAAAGTTTTCCAAGGTTACCCCAAGGCTACAGTTATGCTTGCAGCCTATAAATCTGATTTATAAACTTATTGACCATCTCAATTCTCATTACTGTAAGTGCAAAACAAAACAAACCCCACTGGACACAATTTTCCCCTCCCCTCAGCATTATTTGTAAATGAGGTTGCCTGAAGGGAAGTATTAAATCACTGCCTGTTATGGATTCCCTCCTATACGGTTAGTACTTCCAAACTCCAGTACTTCTCCTTGAATCTTGTCTTTCTTCTATCATCATTTAAACAACTGACAGTTCTAATTATTGTACTCATAGGCAAGAACTTAATTAACCTAATCAGCCTGCCATGGAGCTGACAGGTATGCTTTTCTGTCAGAGTTAGGTCAAAACATGTAATCTGCAATGAATAGGAGCTCTTTTTCAGCTGCTCTGGCAGTGGTTCAGTGCATCTATGCCTCTCCTCAGGCCACTGAGCCGTGTGACCTTGCAGTTCGCAGTGAAGAGTGACGATTATAAAGTGTATGTCAAAAAGCTAGTCTTCTCTGACCCAGTTTCCAGACACAACATGATGCATAAATGTCAGTGAAGCAGCAACCTGTGTTATCAAACAGTAACAGGGCCAAAGCAGAGGGGAGCATTGCTTCAGTACTGCCCAGAAACAATCAGTGTCAGCACCGAGAGCATGGAGAGCTTTGTTTTTCAGGGTATGATTAGGAGGCACAAGGTGAGACCACACTGAGACATCTTCCTAAGCACTCCTGGGTGTCTGTGCCTGTGCTGGCTTGGCACCCCGACTGCTTTCTGGCCATCCCTAAAGGAAGCAACCACACAAGTCCTTCTGCAAGCCATAGCTGCTGTGCATTGTTAGGAACAGGTCGCTACCGCATACCTGGTGGACTCCCTTGCTGCTCCACTATCACGAGGTCAGGGAGGGAGATAACGGCTGGAGAAAACTGTGACAAACAGCTGGCATCTGTTCCTCTCCCCAGCCCACTCTGAAGTTGGAGCTGCCGCATGCCAGAGTGGGAAACCCAGAGTGATTCTTATTAACTTGCTGGCTAACCCTGTACTAAAAATAATGCAACCTACTACACATCCTGACAAAGCCTTATGAATAACACAGCTGATCTAAAATTAACCCAGCTAGGCAGTTACCTATAAATCAAAATATATATAAAAAAGCATTTATATAAATAGAACCTTTAATGCTTGCTTTTTTTTTCAGTTACTTGTTTTGTCTGAGTTCTTCGCTTCCTCATTTATAAAGGAGTTTCAATACAGCAAAAAAAGCTAGAAGATTTTCCCTCACATTTTGCGTATCTAAGAACAGTTTAGTTGTTCCTTACAAGTCCATAAATAGCAAAACATATGGCTTCCATAATTTCTCCCATTTCAAAAGGGATAGTTGAAATCCTAGCTCGCATATCAGTATTAATAACTTATACCAAAAGACTAACTCAGGGAACATGCAACAGCCACGACTGACCCTGCATGTCCTGTTGTTCTCTACTGGCTTCTGTGTTTGGTCTTCCTGTGTCACCTTTGGTAGCTTCAGGCCAGGAAAGGTCTCTTTAGGAGGGAAATGCCTTTTGCCAGTCAACTTTCTGGATTTTTCCCTTCCTGGATGGCAAGGGATAGCTAGTTTGCTTTCAGACCCAACCTGCTCTCTTTTTTGCCAGCATTGATTTCTTTGATATGTTTAAATCATACAACACTAGCAAGTGGCAAGTCAGACTTCTCCATGTAGGCTTTGTATGCAGTGAAAGCATAAAATCGGAGTTAAGCATGGGTTCAATGGCTCTGCACTGTACCTGACTGCTTCCAAAGAGCCTCCTCTTTATCCCTGAAAAGATGAGCCAATATAAAGCCATCAAAAAGATCAAGGTTGACAGTAGTATAACACATATGTTTATAAAAATATACATGTTTTTTATGTGAGTGCAAGTGCCTTTTTACCAGGGGCAACCCCATGAGCAGGGAGGATTTTCTGGGGCACTCCCCCCTCTCCTTGAGGAATAAGTCTCTCTCTCAGCATTTACCAGTCTCTGCTTGCCTTGTGAGGATCTAACCATCTCCCTCCCACATTTCGATTTCCTTTCACTAATGTCACCAAGACAATTGCTCTCCTCAGGCAGAATTTTTCCCCTCTTGCTTGATTGCTTCAAGTTTTGCCTTCACCACCACTCTAAGATCTTAATGGTGCAAGGGCTGGAGCAGCTGCAGCGCTGTTGGCAGACAGCCTCTCAACATACTCACTTCCTTTGACAGTTTCCTATCCTAGGAAATATCCTCTTGGTGAAAAATCGAGCCAACACAGAGAAAGGTGTTTCCCCATTAGCAGCTTCCTGCCTCCAATCAGGGAAGTCAGCTGCCAGCAGCAGTGACAAATTTGTAACAGAAAAAAAATCAAAGAGAAATTGGAAACTAAGCTGGAAAGCCAAAGGCTGGGAGAACATTACAAAGAGGTGGTGTTTGTCACTGTCTTTATGTGAGGTCTGTCTGTCCTTGGGCCGCTGTAAGGAGGAAAGTACTTGAAATAAACTTGCATAGACATTACTCATTAATGAGACTGGATCCTTATCCATCATCTCTCAGATATCCTACTGCAAGAGCCAGCTACACAGTTGTTAGTCCTGGATTTCAACCTTAGCATGTGATTAACAGGCATCTGTTTCCAAGCACTGGGCTTCCCTCTTCCAGTGTCATACCAAAAGGAGTGAAAGCAGACTGACACACCAATCTCGTTCAGATGATAATGCCTGTCTCACTCATCCATGTGTGAATTTATTTAAACCTAGACTTACTTCAAACCACCTCAGTCCTGTTCCTTTCAAAATATTAAGGAAAACCTGGAATTTATATCTGCCTGGATGATACCAGCATCTGTCAGATTGTAAACCAAATTTCACTGCCAAAGAAAAACAAATATATCCTTAAAAGCCAAATCTGGCTAGATTAAGCACCTAGATTATGGATCAGAAACTGCATAGGACTCTAACCCCCACACCTGAGGGCCAGAAAGAACAAATGTGCAGAAGGGCAGACAGCCGGAAACAAATGTCCCAGTCCAAACAGTTTCTTAGGAGCATGGACAAAGGCAAAGGCCTGATGTGTATAATAAGGAATCTGAAATCTTAATCTAGTGCTTCAGAAATGGCAAATGCACCCTGAACTAAGCTAAATCATGTAGAACACCAGTGCTCTCAGATGTTGAAAACCTTCATGAAGGACCCCATAATGTGTAGTCATGACCTGCAGGGCATCAGTGTCTCAGGTCCCTGTGATTCATCAGAGCACTGACCTGCGACACAGCTCAAAATGCAGCAAGACATTTGTGAAGATGTAGTTTGATTTTAGTATTTCAGAAAACAGACACTTTGCTTATATTTCTGAAACTATACCACTGAAGAGAGCTGATTTATACATACCTTCATATTCACAAGTGATGGTGGAGTGCTGGCCAAAAGGAAATCAAGAGTCTGAAATAAGCAGAGATCTGGTACTTAGTATTACAGTCAAACCAAATGTGGGACAACTGCACGCTGAGCAAGGGCTTGGCTTTGCAAGCAGAGTTGAGACAAGAAACTGAAGCAACAAACTGAACTCTATTGCCTAGAGCATTTTTAAAAGAAACACATTGAAGGGCAGCTAGAGAGACGGCAGACTCCAAAGAGTTACGGGATCCCCCATAGCCATTGGACCCTCATTGTTTTTAATGTGTAGGAAAAAGGGATTAAAATTAGAAGATGAGGCTCTTGAAGCAATATGGAGCCCTAGGAGGCTCTTAAATTTATTCTGACTTTTTTTAGGAACATGAGGATGGATTCTAACTTTAATCTTAAGCACATATGCTCAAACATTGTGGCTATTAAGTACTTTACAGTTTAACTGCTGCTTACTTGTGCCTCAGTAACATATCAGCTGCAATGTAGTTACACAGATTGACACATATGAGAAAGAACTGACTCTTACTCATCTTAACCCTTAAAAGCCTCTTAAAACATTGTATGTAAGATACATAATAAACTATTATTACTGCCTAATGCCTGAACTGGTAGACTAGATTGGTAAGATTTCTGAAGAAGAGACTGTTCCCGTCTGCCTGTTTGCACTGCATCCAGGGCAAAGAAAGCGACATCCTGATGGGTTTGGCAGTGTGAATCCCAAAACCTGTTCTCTCTGAACAATAGCTTTCCATCAGCCTGGTGACAGGATGCCTCTGATCACAGATATTGCAGAGATGCTCTTTTCAGGACTATTTCTACTCAGACTTTCTCATGCAGAATAAGTAGAGCAGGGAAACAGCTTTCAGTGGAAAAGCAAGCAAACAACAAAAAACATACCCCTCTAAGTAAGGGTAGATTAAGAGTCTGGGAATCCTTTGATCCCTTGGACTCAGCCATCCTCCAGCAGAACAGAGAAGAGCTGACTGAGGAAAAATACTGCCAAATAACTGGATTTCTGGAGGAGAAAAGCCAAAATGAGGCTAGGAATGAATGGGAAAATGTTTGTCAGTGAAGCTGGCTGGGTGAAATCCTAGCATTGCCACAATCAAACAGGGGCTTTGCTTTTGGCTGCAGGGGAGCCAGGCTTTAACCACTGAGTTCAGTGAGGACATACACCTTATAAACAGCATTCACTCTGGGAGTTTAAAAATTTATCATGAAAATGTTTTGAAAATTCATCATTTGCATGAATTATAAAGAAGTACAAGTATAAAGAAAGTATTACAAAGAAATTAAGAAACTTTATTTCCATCTGAGGTAAACAACTATAATGGGTATTACTGAGAGATACATTAAAATAGTTACTGCTGAAGTTCAGATAACAGCTGCCAAATTGTTGGTAAGGTACACTTCACCTTTGACAAAACCTGCCCATGTGGGCTTCAAAAATAGGGAAGTCTTGCATTTATCAATATCATAGCAACACATAGGACATGTACATGTGTTGTATACATCTATATGCATGTATACACACAGAGCAAAACTCATTGAGTGAGATTATTTTTGTCTAGGGAACAGAATACTGGTGTTTGAAACATTACGCTGGTTTACTAACCCTTGGATTATAAGCTTTGTGTTGCTAGCCTGTACATAACTCAGCTCTCGCTCAAATCAAGATAGTTGGAAAATTTCTGACAAGGATGAGTTTTTATTTGAAATCTCCAACTTTTACAAATGCAAAAGTTCTAACAACATGGTGTGATATTTTTAGATAGTATTCCTGATTTCTCCTCACCTGTCCACCTGGGCCAAAGGGTGATGAAGGACCCGGGAGTTCTGGCTTCCCAGCTGATGAGTTCCTGGCAGTTCCCACGCTTAAAGTCCTCAGGTCTCAGTTCAGCTGCCTCCAACTTAAGACTATGGGGCCCCTATGGCTTACAGCTCAGTAACTATATATGCTATATGTGCTATAAACCAGGATCTTCCCTCTTTTCAGAGAGTACTTTTTAACTCCTGGTTTTGTCCGACATCAGAACAAGACTAATTTTTTTAATGTTGATGTCTTCCACAAATTGGAAGTGCTTTTTCCTGCCAGCTCTGATCACTTTCACAAGCACGAAATGTTTGTTTTTACAGCAGGAAGCAGAAAATTTTTATCATCTCAGCTGGCACTATTCCTCAATGTTAATCACGGGCCAGTCTGTGCGTTGCAAACCGCAGCTGGAAGTGGGTTAGTTCAAACTCCAGACCTACCTCCCAGTGTTCAATATGAACACTTGTATCTTGGAAAAAACATTTGAAGAAGAGTCTCCTTAAGTATCTTAAGTTAACTGAGAATCAATTAACACACGGATATAAACATCCGAGATATGTACAAGCACATAGAAACTAAAACACATAGAAACTCCCATTCTCCCCTGGGGTCCGTGACTGCGCAAAGGCTAAATGTTAAGTGTGAAAGAGGCACTCGGGCATGGACAGAAACCTGTGGGTACTCCCCTTTCCTGGAGCCTGTTGAGCTCTGCTTAAATGCTTCCCCAGAAGAAATATATTGTCTTCCAAGGACAGCTGCTGTCCTGTGAATCACAGGAACCTGTCAAACTCATTGCAATCCATTTATATATATATATATATATATATATACACACACACATATCCTGTGCTGTGACAATAATAGCAATGAAGAAGTACAATGCTCATGCAAATAATGGCACTACTTTCAAATGAAACAGGAAAAAAGCTAGTGAAAAAAACCCAGATTTTTAACACTGATAAACTGACTTCTGGTCTCCATTTACTAATGACGAGCCTTTTTCCTAAGCAAGCCAATACTGATCCATGGGCCAAGGGAGAAAACATAAAATATTTACTCATTCATAGCATAACCATAAGCAAAATTTTTGCTAGGTGGCCAGACATCTGCACAGGATGCTGGAAGTGCATGAGGAGTAGTCTATTAACAGAGTGGTTCTGCATACTTTGTGTAGGTTACTCCTCATGTTTTGAGCTTCTCCTGAAAGGCCAAGATTTACCGCCTGGAACAGAGGCGGCTGTTCATTCATCCAATAAAAATTAGTCTCTGGTGCAGGTTTAAGGCAACTGGCAGTGCAGGCCTTAACTCGATGAACCTGGAAAGGCCCACACCTCCCACACCACTGCCTTTCAAATGAGAAATTCCTCGGCACAAAAGGCTCAGCCCACGGGACTTCTCCAGACAAACAATCAGCCTGCAGTGCTTCACTGGGCATAAGGGTCTTGGCAAGGCGCCATTCACTATCATTAAAAGTGTTTATAAAAAAAATGTTCATTTTTGGCCAGCTTTTTTTCCAAGGCCAGGCCTCCACCCCCACATCTTCAGTGGAATGTGTTAATAATTTGCTTTGTGGAGATGAAAGGCTCTTTGATAGGAGCAGCATAAACACATCTCACTGTGCTCAAAGGTCTTTGTCCCACAATAGAAGCATAGTTTCTGTACAGTGGCTTGAACGGAAAGAACAGACACATTTCTGAATCACTTTTCACTTTTTTTTTCTGCCTTTTTAGCCCCCATTTATCTCTTCCTTTATTTCTTATAGTCTCTTGTAAATCCTTGTGTGGAATACAAACAGGCAAGTGGTTCCGGACAAGAAATCCTCACTGATACTAGCAGCAGATGGATTACAAATACCAGCCAGTCCCCACAGTCTGCAGTGTCAGAAACCAAAAGTCACACCGAAACATAAGTCTGTCCCAGAGTATGTGACTGAGCATAACCTCGAGCAGGGTGTTACGTGGGAGGAGGGAAGAAACTAGTAGCTATCGTCTTCTGATCCCCTCTTGAATAGCAGGTTGCAGGGCCTACTAAATAAATACAAGTGGGAGATTATAATTTATCTGGAGAAAAAAACATTTTATAATTACCTCAAAATGCAGTGTGCACTAGCAAGCACTGCCTAACTTTTGGCTCCTGGCTATAGTGCATCCCCTTCATTACCCAGTTTGAGCCATTGCATGCATCTCCTCTGTAGCAACATTGCCCCTTTGAAAGCCCAACCTAATAGTGCTGAACCATAACATCAGTCTTCAGTTCCATTTTAATCAGATCCCAAAAGTACAAAGACGTAACTGAGATGTGGCCCTTACTCCTTTCCTAGTTTAAATGTCAACACAAGTCTTAATCACCAACCTGTCTCTTGAGGTATAAGCACTTCAGGACATCTTTCAAGATGGGCTCTGTGTAGACTTGTTTTCTCTTCTTTTTGCCTGTCCTTTTGATAAAAATAATGCCTCTTTCCATGTGTAGGCTTGTTTTCTCTCCTTTTTGTTCCTCCTTTTGATAAAAATTATGACTCTTTCCATGGTACACTGTCCCACCTTTACCTGTGTCTTTGTTTTCCTAAAGTGTTCATCGTTCTCATTCTATGCCTCTATTTACTGTTGACAGATTTTTTTTTTCTATTCATGACAGCCCTATCTATAGAAAAATCAAATCATTTTACAGATGTTTCATCTAATGCTCCTTAAGCATCATCATTCAGTCATTAGGATAACATGGGCAGATATGCTGAAGCAACTTGAGAGCCTATACTACGTTTTTAAAGGTAATTTAGACATTAAAGGCACTTAGCCACTGCTCCATGCAGTGTTAAGTTGTGGACTATGACTACATGTTTGGGAATGGACAGCTGCCCATCAGCTCCGTTTGCGCTCTGCAGCAAGGCAGCTTCAGTCTAGACATGCGCAGCCACCTGTTTCCTTCTGGGAGAGACAACGCTCCTGGTGCTCAGGGCTCTGCCAATGCTTTTGATGTGTATGTCCTGTTTTCAAAAGGATTTTAAATCCTTACTGAACCCTACTCAGAGTGCCACTACTGAAAAGAGGGATTGATGTTTGTTATCAAAAATGTAAGCGTTTACGAAAAATATGAGCATTGTAATTTAAATGTAAGTTTGCCCCAGTGCAAGCAAAGCATACAGTCTCCGAGCTCACCTGAGGTGACAGGAGTGGATAGTTTTAAGTCAAGTCTCCGACAGTCAAGTTTGTATTGTGGGCAGAGGGGGGATTTAGCAGCTTTGAGCTGCAGCAGTTCAGCAAGTGCTAATCTGGTGACTCTGTGCTTCTAATCTTGTTCTTTTCTATAATCATTGTTTCCAGCCCTGATGTTTCAGCAAACATAATCATGGTTTGTCGTCTGCAACACTTGCTCCCGTGTAATACTCCCTGATAACTTTAATGCCAAGCCTGACTTTCGGCTGTGGCCCCAGTCCTGCCCTAGGAAGGAAGGATGGTTGACACTGCAACAAGTGTCTGGACTGACAGGAGTGAAGGTGAGTCAGGACCTCTCCTGATGCTTTCACATCTTTAAGCTAAATGGTGTGGGATGAAACAGCATGTCTTGAAAATACTGCTGAATGATTATGGACAGCATGTATTTTTGTTCATCCTAATGTGTGAGAGCTTTGGATCCACCATTCAGTGTAAAGTGGCCCCTAATACCACAGTTTGCCAAAATGTCACTACCCTTTTTAGCTTTTCTAAATATAACTTTCCACAACCCTCTGTGAATAGCGATGATGTATTTTGATGTGGTTTCAGCGCAAAACCACCTGAAGAATGGCAGTTTCACCTGAGCTTGTTTTGAGCATTTTGGGCCCATTCAGAGTGGAAACTTAGGGAGTGCCGTGATACTGCAGAACAAAGCAAATATTTGCACAACCGCTGGAGACCTAGGAGCACCAAGTTTAAAGCAGACCTATTGTGTGCTGCCGCCTCCAGCCAGCATGTGTGTATTTGTGGTAGGCATAAGCAGGCTGGACCTGCTATGCGTCTCTCCTGTCCTAGTGGCAACCTCTGGCAGAGAAGTGGAGCAGACAGTTTTGGGGGGCCAAGGGGAAGGACAGCATTTTAAAGTGTACTGGAAAATTAATCAGAGATTCTCTGCACGCACCTGATTCAAAAACATCTCTGACTCAAAGTGTTTTTTAAGGGAAAACTGTTTTCTTGCAACAGGGGTATAATGCTGAGGGGAGGTTCCTGAAAGAAAGGATCTTCTGCTTGGCTGTTTGACTTCTCTTGCATTGTTGGAGATGTTTAAATACAATGACCTACATTGCAAAACACCCAGGTTCATCTTAGTTGATTTTTCATTCACTTGCAGGCTGATTTGCAAGCCCAGCTACATCTGCTGCTACCTGGGAGAAGGACAGGACAGCATGGTGGTAAAAGGGGCTAATATCCTGCAACAAACAAGATTTGCTTTACTCTACATGTTATGTCTGGAATTGGCTCACAAACATTCCCCTTAGCAAATACTTCTGTTTTCCCTGGCATGCTCTGAGTTACATGGCACAGTGATGGAGCTGCCTGCTCCCTGTGAAGAGAAAGCCCTGCTCTGCTCAACTTTCCTACACCATACCTACTCTCTGTCTTGAAAGAACTCATAAAACTGGAGTAGGCAGACCCACGATCAGGGCTGATCTGAAGCTGACTTTGTAGCAAGACGAGTCCTGACCAGTAATAGTGAAAATGTAGATATGACAGTGTCTGCCCATGCAGGAGAGATTACAAAACTGAACAGGAGGATTTGGTTTAACAGCTGGTACAGAGGGTGTCAAAGCAGGTAACAGGTATAATGGGGCAGCCCCAGCCCTGCTCCTACCTGGGCCTGTGAGTAAAGCTGGAGAAAGAAGGAACTGGAAATATGACTGGGATGTCTGAAGTATAAAGCTAGGCATTTATTATTTGCTTGCAGGCAATGGGCAAAGCTGTGGTTGCACTTCTTTGTCCGGTTCTTTCTCTTGTGTAAAAACACAGGGAGCACTGCCAATCTTCTCCTGATCATTTTCCTGTTTCCTTAAATAAAAAATCTCTGTTTCCACGTTCCCAAGGAGTCTAAGGACATACAAGCACAGGAGGGCTGGAGCACAGCTAGAAGTAGGAACACACCTTTGGGCTGAAAGATCTAGCCACAGTTTTCTTTATTTTAGAAAGAAAAACATAACAAATAAATAGTTATGACAACGTGGGAGAAAACACTCTTTCATTGTTTGTCTTTATCTAATTTGGATGATACTAGGAATAGCTAATAACAAGCCATTGCTAGAAGGTACAAATAAAATGCAGTCTCTTTTCATCCATGTGAAGGGTCCCTGCTGATGTGAGGACCAGTCCTTGCAGCCTTTGCTCATGTGAGAGGTGTTTACTCTCAACAGGGCTTTCAAGGACTAAAGCATCAAGCACACAATAATAATGACGACTTTTTAGTGTGCTTGAAGAAAGAAAATTGGTGCACTTTATATTTTAATTATGAAATGTAAGAGAAGCACGGCATTTCCAGGCAGGGGGGACAGCAGGAGCTCCTGTCCCAGCCAGTCCTGGGCGCTGCCGCTGGAGCTCTGCTTGTGCTAAAACACACTCCCCGTGCTCCCACAACAATAACACTCCACCGCTAATTTTAGCATCAGCTATAATACAAAGTAATTCAAGGCATCCGCAGTGTATTTTGTGAGGACTGTATTTCTCTTTTGCTTGTGTAGTTCCCAGGCTGCAGTGCCATTCTGTTCACCAATCTTAAACAAACACCGCCCTTGAGATTTCCTAAATAGTTCAAAGTGGTGTCTAGGGAAACATTAGAAACACATATGGAAAGCCTGAATATACTTCAGATGAAACCACTTTGAATGTCCATTTTTGTGCAAGTTCTGGGCTGGAAGATAGCATAAAGCAAGAGTTTTTAAGATAAACTTGTCAGGAATGATGCTATAATAGCAAAGTTTTCTAAATATTTATTTCTGATAAGCTTTTCACAAGCCCTCCTCCTTGGCTCATCACTTCATTCAATTTTTAATGCAAGAAATGTTTGAGGAGGAAGAATTAATGGTCATGAACTTTGCAGTCGCCTTGCAGTCCTGACTGGAATGGCTTTTATATGTTGTTTCCCTGCTTATTTATTATAGGGAGCACATATAGATACATTCACTGCAGGAGCCAATGTGCAACAGGCACTACGCCAAAAGTCAGTCTTTGAGAGCAGAGTTACCATAGTTATTTTCTATTCTAAGTACAGGGAGGAACTACAGTAACCAAGACATGCTAGTTTGCAAAACAGTAATACCAGCTCATTAATGAATAATCACTGTTTACAGGTGCTGGAAAACAGCACCTATGAACACCTATAACACCTGATCCTTGCTTTGAGGAAATATATGAAGTCAACTTATCTTCTTGAAAGCAGCAGCAAAAGACACTAACAGGAAAAGACCACACATGGGACAATACCTCCTGATCTCCATTCTCCATTCTTTTTGGAAAGTCTTGGGACATTTTCTGGCCTTTATTCATCACTGTCACCATCCATCCCTAGTTTCAGGAATGCCACAAGTCACAGTCAAAATAGCTACCACTTTCCCATCCTTTTTGTGATACTTTTGCAATGTGGGATTAAACTATGTCTCATGTGGATGGAAGGCAGCACAAGGGAGCTCTAAACTTCTCCCTGCTCCTTAATGCACTCCCCCAGCTGCCATGCAGCATGCTGGAAGCTGGTGAAACATTTTGAGGAATTATTTCCACAAGTCTGGTTTTGTTCTTACTCTTTTCCTAACACATTCAGTATGGGACACTGTTGGAGACAGGGCACTTGGCTAGAAGGAACTTTGGATTGATATGGTTTGGTTAGTCTTACTTTTTTATGATGCTTACCACAAAGACAGCACAATGACAGTCAGTACTGCGCCCAGGGCCCTGAAGGTCTGGGCAATTCTCCCCGTGATTCCTATAGCTTGGGAGAGGTGATAGACCCAGAGAAAGAGATTCATATTGCTTCTCTTCGATGTGCTCAAAGCTACCAAACCTTCTCCAGCCCTTAACAAACAAATGCCTACTGAAACCCATTGGAACATCCACCAGCCCCAGTCAAGTTTAGCCAAAAAACTGAATCACAGACCACATCTGGCCAGTGCAACCGTTTACCAGGCACCATGCAGGATATTAAGCTTGCAGCAGGCCACAGAGATGTAATGTGAGTCCATCTGCTACATAAGTGTAGCCCACTAGTTGCTTCAGGACACTTGGTTTACCAGGAAATCTTGTCCAGAATATGGATGTTTTGGTCTGATGGTTAGGATGCTGGGGAGGGGGATGACCTGAGGAGGCTGCTGCTCAGCTGGCAGGACACAATCAGCTTGTCTTGTCGGCACATGGGCAGGATGAAAATGTGGTCAGAGAAGATCAAGAAAGCAAAAATTCTGCAATACCTGGGAGATGGAGGTTAGGACAAGAAGCAGGTGGCCTGTCCGTCCTGCCACCACCTCCCAAGCCTGTTCCCTGTCTCCTGTTCTCTCCCAGTCCTGTCCCAGCCCCTAGTTGACTTCCAGCCATATTCCAGGCCCGCCTGCTCCCTTAATCATCCCCAATCTGCTATTACTAATGCTTTTATTGGCCAAAGACCTAAAGCCTGGCTCCTGACCATGCTGCTGCTGCCTTGCCTTGTGGTCTGCCCTTTCCTTCCTCAACTCCATTTGTTTGGCTCCTTTGCCGGGGCAGCAGCGGAGGCGGAGGGCTCCCTGCCCTGCCTGCGGCGTCGGGGGGCTGTGCTGTGGGACGGGGGGGGACTGCCCCAGCCAGCATCCCCGGGGCAGCGCGGGCAGCCTGGCAGACAGGGTGTGACAGGGAGAGCTCAGCGTGGGCAGCAGAGCAGAGACTGCAGCCAAGAGGCACAATGCCAGACTTCAGCGATGGCAGGAGGAAAGGGACTTCCTCGGCATCCAGAGGGGACAGAGCAGTCTGCTACCATCCAGAAAAACACCACTAGACCAAAACCAGGCCTGGGGCAGGCATTTCAGCCCATTTTCCCTTATTTGGTTTCTGACACATTCTGTTTTCTCTAATTAAAGTCCTTCTAGACTGAATTTATTTTGAGTTCCTCTGGCCCAAAAATCTCCTGGATGTCGGTGAGAGCCCCGGCAGCTCCACGTGTGCAGCCTCATACCAAGTGTACTGCTTGTCCCTCCGATGTGTATGTTTTGGAAGACAGTACATAAACTGAAAACTGTCCTAATACAAATGATTTAACTTTGTTGTAGAAAAACAACTTGCAAGCAGCTAGCTGTCTGACACAAGGAAGTTCTCTAGACTCCTCCAGTATAAATAACAACAAATTCAAAGGTTTTTACAGTTATTCAATTCATTATTAAATCACACAAATGAATATAAATCTAAATTTCATATATTAAACACTTGACAGGATACAAATCAGTCTCCAGTGCACCTGGCTCCATTTCAAAAGTGTAACTGCTAGATTAGTGACTGTATTGTTTCTCTCTCGGTTGGGTGACCAGAGTAAAATTTTCCTTTTGCCATTTTACTTTATTTATTAATAAGTCTGCAGTCATGGTTCGTGCTTTTGCTGAGTTGAGCTGAGCAAAACATTTCCTATCTGCCAAGAGAATGAATGCTCTAGCTGCCAGTGCTCACACCTGAGTATGTGTGTGCATGATAACTGTATGTGTACACAGATATATACATGCTGTAGGCATATATTGTGTGTGTTGGAGAGGAAGAAGCAGGAACAAACACTCAATCACACATGTAGATCTTCGCATGGAGTAAGTGACCGAAGGAAGGCTGAGCAACAGCTGTGCAGCGGGCACGCAGTCAGGGAGCTGGCTGGGGACTCCAAGGCCCTGCTCTCTGCTCTGCCCTTCTGTAAAAACACAGAAACAATCCATGCACTAGGCTCCAAGGCCCCGGTTTGTTCTTCCTGCATGCTCCAGTCATCAGGCTAAAGGGCTGTTCCTTCTTTGACCCAGTTAATCTTTAAAGATGTCCTTCAGAAGTTTGCAGGCGAGCAGTCTTCAGCCTGTTTCAGGGCATCCTCCTCAGAGGCGGGCAGTGTGTCCTTTAGTGGCTTAGGGCAGAGGGCTTTAAAATGTCATCCTTCACATGTCCAGTACTGGTTCTAGCCACTGTAGAGCTGTATCAAAGGAACATGCTCTTTAGTAGCTCCTCCTGTCTTTTTATTTTAAATAAAAGCACTTCCTGCCACTGTGTTTTATGTAGAGCCTAATCTTATGGATATGCATTTCGTGTGCTCTGAAGCTACTTTCCCGTAACAGCAGAGGAACTCCTTGTTTGTGCAACCCAATGGCACGTTAGTGGAATATAGGGATTAAGCTGTTTAGACTTCCTGAGTCTGAGATGTTTTGAGACTGATGCAGAAAGGGAACTTGAGGATGCCCAGGGACATAAGATTTTCCATCTTGAACTGAAGGCCCCCACAGATTTAGGCAGGTACTGAGGCAAGGCTTTTGAAGCTCACAAATCCAGTGGTACATACAGTTTTGTAAATATGGCCTTACCAACTGCCTGCCTCACACCCCAGTAAGGTAGAAGGTGTATGACATACAGGTGTAAACATCAGGACTTGGCGAAGAGTCAGCATAAATAAGGAGAGTGAAAAAATCGTCACAGGAAAATATGGCAGAAGAGAAAACAGAAGTTTTGAAATCAAAGCAAATCCCCTTGTCTTCTTGTTTCTGCTTTCTAAGAAGAACTGAAAGTGTTGCAACAACTGCCATAAAGAAGGCTGCTACCACTGGCGTATTTAGCATCAGAAATTAATTAAACTCTCCTAAAAGCCTGCCATGAAGCACCCAAAGCCAGTGGCTGCAGAAAAGGCTGAAGGATAGCATCCTGGAGAAGGACCTGTGTCCTTACAAGTGAACCCACTGTTTTGCAGTACTCGGATATGTTACAGATATAGCACACACAGCATGCTTGTGTATAAATGCATATGAGAGACTGCTTTTGAACAGCAAGTTTCCCCCCTATAGGAAGCATCTGGAACTAAGTCTGTGTTGCAGTCTAAATAATTATGACTTATAACACTACGCCGAAGAACTGAAAGCAAAGCTTTTTGTAAGTAGGCTAGAAGAAATCTAGAGCTCCGTAATCAGCCAAGTGGGAAAAAACACAGGTCCTAAACCTCTCAAAGGATCTGAGTCATCTGGCAGCTACGTCTTTTGGTCAAATAAATGTGGATCTAGACTACACAGCAGACTATTTTTCCCCAAAGAGGGTACAAGAAGTGAAGACGAGCCAGCAGGAGCTCTGTGCCGGTTTGTGTACTGACCATCAGTGCCCCTATGTGGACAGAGGGCCAGATGCACAGACCTGCCCCACTGCTGTTTCATGACCAGGAGAACTGGCTAGTGTGAGGATGGCAGCGGTTGCACATAATGCTGATGTACTCCATTTCCTTTCCTGCCCTTCCCTCTCCCAGCCGAGTCAAAGGAATGTTCTTCAACATTTCTTCAGACATGGAAAAAGAAAGTAAAAGGGACCACCGATTTAGTTTGTAGCACGTTATTGAATGCATGACTATGGATGCAATGCAGCTAACAGTACAAAAGCCTTAAATATCTCATAAACAGAAGAACTACATAATAAGGAAGCCTTCACTTTCTTCAGTGTAACACTATGTTTTACTTCCTACATAATAAAAATAAAAAGCAGAAGGCTTGCAACAAAACGTTGCCAAACTGTGTTGCTGCTATGAGATGTGTTATCTAAGAGATGCATGCAGAGAAGGGTAGCCAAGGGATGCGAATATCTCTCCGCTCATTGTGAATGCTCTGAGTAATCACTTGTCAAATGTTAACACTACATGGAATACTTTAAAAATCAATGAAGAAGCCAGAACATGTCAGACCCATTTACCACAGCCTGATCAACCAAGTAAGCTCAGATCATTAAACTAATTATGAGTGGCCGAAATAATTAAGGATTCCCTTCTCACGTGATATTGTTGGAATTCTCTGTTACAGAACAACTGCATGGTCATTAGTAAACACTATGCATGTGCCTAGACATTTGCTGGATATGATAAACAACCCTTGTTCTTGAGAAACTTTGGTGGCCTTTGTGAGCAACAGTCAGTGACAAATAAGTAAGAACAAGCAACACATGTTCAGGGATGTTTTCTTGGGAAGATCACTTTGGGGGCAGAAGGGATAAAAGAGAAGAGCACCTCTATAAAACTGTCGGGTTCACTGCCAGACAAATGTTCTCTCTATCCTGCTTGCACTTCTCATATTTATAGTTAATCCAGAATAAAGTCAGAAAACAACTTGCCTTTTTCAGACAAACATCCAGCAAATTCTATAGTGGTACCAGTTTCAGCTTTCTGGGTAAATTGATCCTCATTCATCATAAATCTGTCCACAGATGTAGAAACATGTATCTCTGGGTTCACAATCAACTTGAACATTAATACGCAAACTTACTCCGGACTGAAATTAGGCACTTCATTGTAAGCACTGTATTTGGTTTTTATATTTAAAACACAGTTCTGATTTCAGATGATCAGTTCTTTTCTGATGTAAAGATAGAGTTGATAATTTTTACCCATTATGGGTGACATTCATTTTTTTTCTTAAAGCTTTTTCTTAAAACTTTAGATCCAATCTATATGAAATTAAAAGCGGGTGCAGGTGCAAGACTTTGGCTGGGTCCTAGTCTCAATCCATTAAGTGTCTGAGAGCATTCTTGACATGTTCATTAAGGTCTAAATTTTGGAAAAGTCACAGGAATCTCTAACCTGAACTTAAGTGGTTTCCAACCCAAACCATTCTGTGATTCTATGTAAATCTGCCCTAACAGTACTGTGGACAGGATAAAAAATTAGGCCAATTATCAGGGCCACTGTATGGTGCTTCAAACATACAGAACATGTTTTTGCTGAGGAAAATACTACAAGCTTAAAATGACCGAGAAGAGAGTGTTTCAGCTGCAGCTAAAGGCTTCTCCTAAGTGGAGGGCTGCCCAGACAGATGATGGGGCTACATCCCATGGTTCCGGTGCACGCACCACACTAGCACAGGAGCCCAAACAACGTTATATCCACTAAGCCTGAGTCCTCTGTGGCTTCTTAACACCATTTTCACAATGGTCAGTAACCCCTGTGGGAATCTTTTCTCTTCCTTTCCCCAGTCATTGTCCAGCTAATGATCAAAGCAACCCCTGGGAAACAGGGGGAAGATGAGGGTTTCAATCCTTAGGGACTGAGGTGAGCCTACAGCCCTTTGCTGGGTGGTGTTGCTTTAGCTGGGGTGAAAACGGTAGATTTGCAGGAGCAAACATAAAGTTCACTGCCATTTTGATACTGGTTTTTTATTAACTGCACATGACAGACTAGGACAAAAATATTTTAAATACAGAAAATACTGACATAACAATGATTTTTGACCACTTTTCTCTAGGGGTGATGATGCTTGATACAGCACAGCATGGTGCACTGGATACAAAGCATTCCAGATATCAGGATCAGAAAAGATCGGAATTCAGGAATGAAGAGGTTAAAATGTGTGCAGTGTTTCTTGAACTTACAGGCCTGCTTCATACATCGGTGAAAGGACCACATTTTATAGTTTATTGCAAGTATTTTTATTCTTTTTTTCTTCTGAAGAATGACCTGACAAGAAATACAAACAGGGCTTTGCAGAACTACTTTAAAATCACTCTTTGTCTTTCATCATATTTCCTAGCAGCTTTTATTACAAACAGTGTAAGTGGAGTTGGGGAAACAATATAGAAAGAGGAGCATGAGCCCATGAAAGATTGATGCAAAGTGCTGTGAGGAACTCTTACAGGAGACCTTAACCTTTTTTTTCTTTTGCCTTCTTCTGCACTTCTGTGTATTTTCCTTGAGGAAAAAGGGAATTCCATTCCAATTGTGGCCTGACAGGTAAACCAGGCTACAATAGTGTCTCCATTTTGAAAAAAATATTCAATGTTTACATTTTGCAAATTTGTTTATAATGGAATTCTTACCACTTTAGACTAACGCCTTCATACATGCTTAATGAATTTCCACATCCACAGAAATCCTACAGAAATTAGACATCAAGCTTAGGACTATGTGGGAAGCGGAAAAAATCGAGAAAAACTGGAATAAGCAAATAAGTGCATTGTCATTGCATTTCTTGGGATTCTTGGCTTTCTGGTGTAAAATGGTTTTTAATTCCACACGTGTGTGCATATGTATGTACATATACATACATATACATACATACATATGTATGTACATATACATCCATAGTATGCATAAAGAGAGAGAGACATTTATTCCTGGTGTGAATCTTCCTGGCAGGCCTGCTTCTACAGAGTAAGTAGACGTGCATGTGAGGCTTAATAGATGCACAAGACAAACCACAGTTGAAGGGTATTCAACAGAGATGTCATGGAGACTTGCCAATTACATTTCACTTACAACGGATCAATTTCTTTTCCCTTGCTCTCTCTCCACCTGTCATCTCTATCTGCCAAATCACTTTCATTGCCTCAGCTTCAGCTTGGACGCTGGCCTATTTGAGACAGTTTTTTAAAAATTCTCACATATAAGGCTTTTATATATTTTCTACATATATCCTGCATGGCAAAATAAGAGATGCTTTGTATTTTTGGTATCTCACAAATGGTTTTGACTAATTTTATATGATTTGACCCTAAGAACAATTCAAAGAATAACCAGTGTATTAGCTTTATTACAGTGAAAATATTTTGAAAGTATGTGCAGTTCATATACATCAGGATATATTTCTTGACCTACATAGACTTCGTCCAGAACTGACACTAAAATAATCTGAAGTTTCAGATTCTGCTCTATTATTCTGGTTTCAGTCAGAAAAAAGTTCTACTCTGATTATAAATGCATATATTTTTTGAGGCAGTATGATAGCGATGATATCCTATCTTGTAAGCACAAATAGTTGAGTGTGTAAGAAAGCAAAGATAAAAGTACTGGCACTAAATACTTAAGCATCTGGATTAGTGGTCAGTTGAAAGTGCCTTGAAGATGTGATCCTTAAAGTCTGACTGTCTTCACTCTGTTTGCATACAATTTACTGGTACTGATGCTAGCCCTGCAATAGATTGAGGAATTTGTTGCTCATAGTTTTCTTAAACATTTATTTGTTGACACATACTGCTAGGTCAGAGAGGCAGCCATGGGGTGATCTGTCCCAGATCTCACTGAAGCTGAATAGCCCTGGAGAGGAGATGCTCCCAGCCAGAGGACAGAGCTGCCTCCTGGCAGGTAGAATTTGCAGTTCTCATTACTGATTGCTCAGACCAGAAAAATTGTTTGTAGCAATGGGCAAGATGTCAGCAGTGTGGGCTGTCACAAATTAACCTGACAGTATAGAAGAGTGGAGAGACGTGCACTTTCTGAAATCACAGGAAGGGTTTTGTTGTTTTTAGTGGCTTTGCTGTTAGCACTGAACCCTTTACTTTCTCTCTGAAGGGTATTTTTGCTTTCTTTCTGAACATACAGAGACATGTGGATTTGTCTTTTAACTATATGCCATTGAGCTTCAGTAATGGCTCCATTATAGGAAAAATTTCTGCTTCCAGGGGAAGAGGCATGCTTTGTAGGCTGCACACGTTCTTCTTTACCCTCAGTCCTCCCTCGTGGGAACATGAAACTAACGCTCTTAACCCAGTCCACTTTCAGTAAGACACACTCCCTCCTGTAGATGCTGTTGTGAATAAAATGGGAGAGCAATATAGCTGCAACCCCACCGTGCTGTGTGAAGCAGGGGGCTGCACCACACCACCAGTGCTGGCAGCAGGGGAAAGGCTACAGCCCCTGTAGCCGTTCACTTCTGGTCACCCTCCACCTCAAAGAGGCTTCAAGTGGCTGTGAGGATTCCCACCTTTGACCATATGCTGAGAGTAAATGCAGCACAACTCTTTAAAAATGTGCACATGCATGAGCAGAAAGCGCAGAAAGAGCCTGAGAAACAAAGAAGATGGAGGGCTGTGCAGCTGCAGACATCCCGCTGCCTGCAGGCCAAGAAAGAGCAATGAGCAAGAAAAATACATACCTGGGAAAACTTGGATTTTGCAGAACAATGAACACAACATGAGAAGAAAGAGGAATGCAGATTTTGACAGATATGTCCACATGGTTTAGAAAAGGAGGTTATAGACATGCAGGTACGGTCCCAAGCTGCTTGTGAATTCAGGAGAGACTTGTGCTAGCAGGCTGGCCTGGCTGGACAGGCCAGGGGCTGTGACTCGCAGTAAAATCCTTCAGGAGGTTCAGATGTCAAGATACAAGTTTTCTCACATGGCGCTGCCAGAAGACCCCATTTTGGAGTGGCATGGGCAAACTTAGATGAAAGAGTAATAATAATGATTTCTTATTTGGCAACCAGAACCGACTAATAACATCATTCCTTTCAGCTTAAAGCTGTATTTTGGGGCTAAACATGCCAGGACAGAAGGAAAAGTAATACGTTGAGGTTCTTCTTCTGAATTAAATCAATATTTATGAGGCAATAAAGAGCTAAATTATTACTTTTAGGTCCAGCACAATGCATGTATTCACAAAGCCTCCCGGAGAAAAGGAACACAGAAGAAGGCAACGTCTACAGCACTGCACTAGGAATCCATTAGGCAGCATGGTCAACACTCTATAAGGTTTGGCTTTCTCCACCCCACCTCCTCCTCCAACACTATCCCAGTCACATTTGTATCCTCGTATCAGTTTCATACTGGTGATGCCACCAGTACTTTGCAAAATAGTGACCACGTTATTTCAGATACCCTGAACTGAAAACCAAAAAAGCACATAAAGGATAGTCCTGTGGGCCAGAAGAACTGCATGGGACCCAGAGGACAGCAGGGTCAAATGCTATATCGCGTGAACATGGCTAGTCAGGGACCTGATTTAGACCATTCTCTAGCTCTGCTTTATTCGCAATATAGATGTAGCCTGACAAGAGGTCAAGCCAGAGCAGACCTGCTAGGTCTGCAATTTTTTTTTTTATTTCTCTGTTTACTATGCTGTTTTCCAGCTATATCAAATAGACTATAGTCTGTGCAAAAGTCACAGCCGTTTTATTTTTCTTATCTCTGATATGCTGTGTCTTTATCAGTATAACCATGTAGATAAAGAACCTATATCAAATGGAATTTTAGCTAAAATATGGCATCTGTTTTATGTCAAAGTTGGCTGATTTTATATCTTTGATCTTTCAGCTAGGGCGTCAAGGCCAGTATTTTTAATAACTCACTAGGCAGAATAAAGTCTGCCTCTGACAAAACAGGAGGGATATCATTAATCTGTTTCTAAACAAACAGTGAGTTATAACAGCTCTTTAATCTGAAGAGGATAGATCATGAGCTGGAATGAAGGACCTAAGTGCCAGCCAAGTTCAGTGAAAAGTAAAAAGTGTGTATATCATAATTTATCATGACAATGCCATTTTGTGATCTACACGACGACATTCGTTGTGTTGGAAGTACTTGAGAGAGAGAGCTATTTGTGATCAATTGGTGCACTTGCTACATGTTCTTCCCTTTTGAAAGACTGACTCTTTTTTCTTTTTTTTGTTTAACTTTCTTTATCTACTCAGTTATTTCATTGTCTTTTCAGGAACTTCAGCCTATTAATTAAAAGCAGATAGGCTATCTTTCAGTACTGAAATCACTAGATTATTTTAGAATACACATTGAAGTATGCATACCACCAGCCTGTATTTATGAATGCAAATGTGCAAGCTGTTAATGCCTGGGTAAATCCAGAATTCACTGTGATTGAGGAGAATATCTTGAGGCGAAGATTAAAAATAGCAGTTTTATGGACTTGGTAGGCATTTCAGGATTTGCCCAACCATTTTTACATAAACTAAGTATTCTCTTTCATGATGACTTTCACGGAATTCTTTCAATACAGTAAATGAGCAGCAGCTCATGATAATCGAAAGAGGATACTTAGACAAAGACATGCCAGCAAAATACAATAAACATTCTGTTAAAAGTTGCAGAATTACATATATGTAATTCCAATGCTTTGCTACCAAAAACATTACAATAAGACAACTCATGAAATAAAGAAATTTTTAAAAGAGCAAGGAGTCCTCTTACACTAAAGGAGAATCAAAATGTGTGGTAACTTGGTGGTATGTTAGTACAAGGCATTGGTTCTATCAGTCACTAAGGCCAATGATGAAGTATAGCATCTAGACCAATGAGCTTTTTGACATTCTGCAAGTAGCATGCATCATATCTCTGTTGGAACACCAAGCCACAGTAGGCACTTTAAAACCAAGTAGAAGCACATTTCAAGGGATATAATCACAAGACATTCCAATTTATAAAAACCTTGGCAAAAAAAAATCACCCAACAAACTGAAATCACCTTCAGACCTAGGGTATCTGATGAACTAAAGGCATGCTTTCAAATTAGCCTTATTGGCCTTCAGAGCTGACAACTTCAGCTTCATTTTAGCAAGTTTCTACATCCTCTGTTCTGAAAAGCCAAACCACAGATGAAATTGCTTTAGATATGCTTTGTTTTGTAAGTGCTCCAAACATACTGAAAGCCAATTAACTTATCAAGCCAGTGAACACTGAACAATTTATTCAGTGAACTTACAGATATGGCTAGTTTCATCACCCCCAAAATCAGGGAAGGACAGAAAGCACAAATTGAGATGTACAGAACTTGGAGGGAAAACAGCAATACAAACATGTTATATGGACACATTGAGGTTCTCAGGGGTATCTAGCAAAATCCAGTTCAATAAAGGTTTGGATAAAGTAAGTTGCTAGCATAATACACAGAGGAATTAAGAAATATTTCTGCATGCTAATGACAGTGCATGACAATGAGCTTGCTAGCAGACCTACCAGTAATGCAGAAGCAAGCAATCTGGTTTTGGCATGCCCTCAGCTGATAAAAGCAAATTGAGAAATCAGAAATCATTGTCAGGTGAAAAGCATAATAATTTACTTATAAATACAATATTTATTATAAATACTAAAAACATATGCCAAAAATGTGATAAGATTATGCAGCTGAACAAACATAAGAAGATCCCAGATTTCTACTGGCATAAGCCAAGGCTACCCCTGAGAAGATGAGTTTCACATGACAACAAATAGCCTATTGACATTGTGGAAGTTGTCTTCAGATATTGAAATCCCTGAACTTAATGAATTCATGACAAAGTGAAAAGATGAAGGATATATGGAAGTGTGAAAAGAAATACCTCCAGAGAGACAAGGTTATCTTGGCTTGGATGGTAAGCTAAATGTAAGGTAATCTTTATCAAGCTGTTCTGGAAATTCACAAAGACTTTCCAGGTCCTGCTTGTATTTCACATGTGACTTCAGTGATAACAGATAACATGCCTTCAAGTGTATTAGTCTTTCCAGTAATCTTAACCTTGCTCAATTGACTTAACCTGATTGAAAGGCAAACCTGTGTCACCCATCATCACGGATTTGTTTGTCACAGAAACTGGAACAACAGCACATGATTGAAATATGTTTAAGCAAAAGCTTGTGTAAATGGGAGGCCATTTTTTATTGCAGTGGACCTGGATAATGTTGCTGTAATTTGACAGCATCTTTACAATAATAAAAAAAACAGTGTTAATGACATCACACCAATGTCAGTTCTTAACAATGGGAATTCCCATAGAAGTTCATAAGATTCATGTCTTAGTGCCAGAGTGCGTGGAGACATCAAAACTGGGACTGGAGACCAGCAGGCCCTGGAGGACCATGAGTGCTTTAGTGTTGACAGTTCAGAAGGACCTGATTTCATTTCACTTTGAAGTCATGTAAATCAAGCACATGAACTCTTTCCTGTTTCTCTAAGTGTAATTCTATTTCATGTATTTCTCATGTGTCCTACATGTTAAGGACGCTATTCATCTGACTTGCTTTTCACATTTGCTTTAGATGAGATTAGTTGTGAGCTAGCAGCATGCATTTTTCTCTTGACTCTAACGGACTCCAGAGTCACTAGCTCAGCAACTGGTATCTACAGTGCAAATAAATATTGATAGCAGTTTAATCAGACAGATCCCATCTATGGCATTCTTAGTACAACATGCTTTATTTGCAAGCACATACTTATCCTGAAATAAAAAGGATTACAAGCCATGCAACACAATCTTTTCTAGGTTCTCAGCCCAACACCAATGCCTGTTTCTAGGAGGGAAACTCTTCCTCAGGAATTTACCCTGCTCAGGAAAGATAACAAAAAGTAACTTGTCTAGCTACCTTCTACCAGGAAAATAAAATGTCTTCTATTGCAGCAGTGACTGGATGCTTTCTTGCATCATAGTTAGTGATGGAAGTCGGTCTTTACCCCAACAAGAATGCTAGTCTGCACAGAGACATACAACATCAGCATTCATCAGGAAGTAACCTTCATTAAATCCAACATGGCTGTCTTAAAATGGCACGCTACAGTAATTTTTGAGGTAAATAAAATAGAGACTTTGGAAGAATACCACCTGACAATCCTTTCATGGCTTTCCTATTTTACGTATGTATACACTAGATATTGTTTAACAGTTTAGTCTGTGCAGAATATTTTACTTGGAGCTATAATATATGGAGGGAAAAAAAAATTTCCCATAAAGGATTTGTAAAATGATCAAAAATAACAAACCCCATGGTCTAAAGAGACTTACCCTGAGCAGATCTTGAAACTTGTTATTTTACTGTTTCTTGATACTAAAGTATTGCCCTGGCTACGTAAGCTATTGTACCATTTCACACACCATCTCATGTACTGGAAATCCTAAACCCAGACCATGACTGCTTTCTGATGGAACTGAAGTTCTCATGCCAAATTTCTTCTGAACACATTTCTTAATTTATTGATTAAAACTTGTTTGAGCTGCCTCCAGCAATCAGATACTTGGATCAGCCAGCAAGGGATCAGACAACGTGTACTGAAAATTTAGCAGATGCCCTGCAAGCATGTCACACTCTCCTGACCCTGTACCCCTTTCTTTTTCTTATTGCTATTTAGTAATGTGGATTTGTTTGGCAGGATTGCTACCCTTTCACTGATGTGCACAGGAGGCAGTCACAACTGCCTACAGACAGCCTGTTCCTTTTCAGACTGCTATTAGGTCCAGAGGTCAAGGGCACATTTCACCCATAAACTGCTGTGTGCCAAACCCGGGGTGCTTAGAGTTAGCCCAGCTTTTCATTTTGGGCAAAATGGTGTCAGCGATGCTATGCTGGTTTGCAGCATCTGAGGATCTGCCCTGTTCTGCTGCCACTGTTTGGTCAGGAGGAATGATAAATGTGTATCCACTTGAAATAAAATCAATCTGGCAACCTTCACAACTCACTAAACCAGGTCAATCAGGAGGACCAGACTGACATCTTGCCATTTATTAGTTCCAGCCATGGATCTATACTTGCCCTACAGGAACTAGCAGTGGGGGAGCCTGATTTAATAGAACATTTTAATTACAACACAAGTCCGGTCCACTAAGCTGATCTTTCTCTCAGTGACTGCCTCAGAAAGCAGCTGGGCTACAACTCCCATCTCCTTCTGTGAGCCATAGTAACGTCAGGCACGTCCTCAGCAGCTATTGGAAAAGATACACTCACCCAGGAAGAGCCTTCAGGTCGGCATCGGAAGATGTTTTAAGAGAGGGCTGTACAGATGAGGTCTTTTTATTAAAAACAATGTAAACATGGGGTTGTTTCGTAAATATATTTTTGACAGTCTTTCAGGAACGGTGGCTCACAATGCCTTCCTGGAGGGAAAAACCTCCATGAAAACTCTTTCAGTTTTGGAAGAGCTGCAGTAGCCCAATAATGTATTTGTGCTGAGATGTGAGTATTCAGTCTCTCCTAGATCAGCACACAAGAGAAATGACTCAGTGAACAGAGTTACTACTGCCCCGTGGCTTGCAGGACGCTCGCTGTGCTGCAACTGGTGTGTGGGTGAAGCACCGAGCAAACACCACGTCCTCGCATCCGCCTGGAGCTGGGCACCGAGTCTGCCTCCCTCCCTCTCCCTGCTCCGCTGAACAAACTGCGAAAAGGCATGTATAAAAGCTGTGAGAGAGATAACAAGAGCTGAAGGAGTCGTAGCAGGTGTTGAGCATTAGAGTACCATCTGGGGCTGTCTAATTCCAGCCAAAACAGTCTCCTCCGCAACTGCTCAGACGGGTGGGATGGCATAGTTACTCAAGGTCAGGCAGGCAGAAAGGAAAGCAGCAGCTCTGGCTCAAGCCTGCAGATCGTTACAGGAGCCAGCAAGATTGTAGCTATGCTATTAATTACTAGACCGCATTAATGCAAGTGCCAGCTCACATTCTTTCTCTAATTACTTTTGCTGATATATTCTGACATCTTGAAATCGCCCTTGATGCTGTGTGAGCCAGATTCCAGAACGTGGTGCAAACCACATCAGCAAACACAGGAAAAGTATTGCCCCTCCCTATCTGAGGTTAAATTAAGCTCAGACAAAAACTGAAAAAAACCGAGGCCACCAGCACGTACTGAAACCCAAGCACCTCTCAAAGCCTACAGCACAAGGCTCGGCAGGTTATAATCAACCTTTTGAAAGGCTTCCAAGAAACACATGCAACTCAGTCCTGGCTTCACATCTGCAATTTTGTTTGTCAAGTGTCCCCTGAGATTGGCGTTATTAACTTATCTGTATTCTCTATCAGCTACAACTTCTGAGGGAATTTAGGGATTCTCCACTCTAAAATACGGCAGCTGCTAAATGTTTCTTGAGCAATGATCAACTGAAATGCACACATTTTGTGGCTGGCTGTGCTGTGACAGTTTGACTAGGAAAACCACCTGTAAATCCCATTACAATTCGAATGCATTTGATTCTGGAGCTACTCTTTTACTGGAAAAATAAGAATAAATCAACAAATATTTTTTAAGGTATCTCACATGTTCAAACTAAAATATAGTGAACATGTAAAATCAGACTCTAAATAACTGGGAGGTGATGAGGCTTACTCTTTTCTGAGTTATTTTTAGCAATGTAGTTGTGTAGTTTTTATTAGGTAAATAAATGTGTGCAGACAGTGAAATGCTAACCAACCACTTTGCACTTGTAGCTCACAAAGTTGAAAATAAAGTATTATGACCCCAAATTAAATACCCAGATAAAGATGAGAATGGTTATCCTGTTTCAGAAAATAACTTGTGACTCACAACATTGAGTCATACAGCAGAGGATTTATCCAGAACAGATGATGGGTGCCATGACCCCCAGTGAATGCCATGCCTGGCAACACTGCTGGTCATTCATACTGTCTCCTCAGGGGTCCAGAGCTGATATTTCAGAAATAAAGTAAGATATGCATTACCCATGAGTGAGACTTTAAAAAACACATTGTATAACTGCCTCTTCCATAAATGTACAACTGATACTGATACTGATATCAGTGGGAGAAGAGAAAGCGCCAAATTCAAATGGCCAAAACTGCATCTAAGTTTCCCAGATGCCTATTTCATGTTGGGTAGATGTTTCTGAAGAGCTGAAGCCAACAAATAGGAAGCAGTAGGCAAGGACTTGGGTGGACTTCGGGCTTACCCCGCTGGCTGAATGTGGGCTGAATGCCTTTGGAAGACTCCACCCTGTCACTGTATCATCTCCTTCCTCTGTAAATACATAGCCTGGAAGTTTTCATTTCTTTGACTGGCTGAGGTTATGTTTAATCATAAGCTCTTCTTTGTCTTCCCTAAATAGATTTTACGGAATCAATTAGTTTTAGGTAAGACAAATGTACTTTTCTTTAATCATGTTGTCTTCATACGTGTTAGGTTTTATTTCAAAAAAAAGAAAAGAATCAATGTAAAGAGTGTAAGAAAATTTTGTGCGGTTTCCTGCAATACATATTACCTTTGGTATTTATAATTGCCATGTTTGCAATGCTGAGGGGGAAATACTACTGTAATATTATGAGCACAAAAGCTACAAGGCTATTACATATTCTCATTCTCATGTGTGTTGCATACTCAGGCCAGCAGCTAACAGTACGATTACACTGGTCATGTAGTAACCAGAGGCCATGTCTTTCACTGTAAGCTCTTGCTGTTAATTCTTATGACACTAGAAAAAGGTGGATGTGCTGTCTTGCAACTGTGGAAAGGATAAAACTCCAGTGCTACTAAATCTTTTTTGCATATGCTCTGAAACCACACCATGCTTTGCAAGATCAATATGCAGGTTTGTTTGGACACTTGGATTCAGTTATCAGTATCACAAAGGCAATACCCTATTATTTCTAATCATTATTATTTTTGTTATGGTAATACACAGGAGCCAACTGCAAATGGAGCACTGTAAGACTAACTTCTATACAGATGTGAGCTCCTAGGCAGCCCCTGCTTTTTTAAGCATGGTCTGTCAATTCAACACAGTAACTTCTCAGCACCTCTTGCATCATGTCTTAGAGTCTTGGAAAGGTTTCCTTTGACTGATTATGTATACTTCTTTAAACTAGATCCAAATGTCAGTGTCTAGGCTTAAAAATATTGGCCCCCCTCCACAAAAGTATGCTTTATCACAGATTATAGAAGTTAGAAAATAAATGATGGAGAAGACCTATGATATCATCTTGTCTCTCCCCATGAGCATAGGGTTGTTCTCTACAGTATATGTCAGGCAGCTTTGTTCTTTCTAGTTTAAATGACTCTCAGGCTTTCATCAGACTCTTTTACAGTCTAATTTATCTTACTACCATGACATCTATCCAGATATAGCCTACATTTTACTATGCTAGGTTTCATCCCACAATTTTGAATTGTTGTCCTTCCTTCTAAGTAAAGAATCAGGATCTCTTTGTGTTTTGTGTTCTTGGGAAGTGCAAAAAATTCTGGATGTAAGCAGACAGAAAATATAAGTGGGTCTCAAGTGCATCCAACTGAAACACTCTCAAACAAATATGGTGCCGAGCAGAAAGCAAACATCTCCAGCTCAAAACTATTCAGAGAAAGAAATTAGTTAGCTATTTTCTAATAATTTCTTTAAAATGAGCTTACTCCTTGTAAGTATCTGTTTGGGTTTTTTTACTGCACTCTGTGCACATCATCTCTTCAGATGCAATAGATACATTTGAGTATCATTTGAATAGCAGCTGAATAGACATGATTTCTCCTATAAAAGTATGTCTGTTGTGGTTTTTTTCTATTCGTGCCTTTTTAATCAACTGGTTTAAAAAGCAATTCCATGTTAATACTCATGTTTACACTCATATACCCCACAGCATCCTACCTCTGACTTTGGTCTCACACAGTCACTTGTCCTGCAAAGCATTCTCCTTCATGCACCCACATGCCCTTCAGAAAAAGTCTAGTAGACAGGCCACGCTAATTAACAAGAAGTGTTATCTAACTAATCTGATTAGACACCATAATCCTGATTAAAATGTCGAGGTGACCAACATTTAATGGGATGAGTAAAAACATGGATCCAAAGAAAATCTGCATTTTTAATTGTCCTCAAATAATAAAACACTGTTTTTCACTTCCGAAGGCTTTTCACAAATAGCATTACCTAAAAAGAAACAGAAGACTTCACAATAGTTTTTAGGCAACTGCACCATCTTATATGCCCTCAGTAGCATTTCAAATAAGAGTATTATGCATTAGACAGACATCAACTGTACATATATATTAGGTTGGCCACTATATATGTGTGTGTAAATGTGTGGGGGGGGGGGGTATATGTATGTTCATACATCTATATATATATATATATGTAGGCTGGCTGTTGTGTTTATGAGATGCTTAGCACCCAGGAGAGAGAATTATTGACTGGAACACAAAAATTATTTGCATCTTTTGTGCAACTAGAAGAGTCAAAGCTTGAGGAGTGCTGTATCCCATGAAACATCTGCTGTACTCTATGCCCTTCACCTCTTGCCACTTTGGTTCTACTTGTTTTGGCATTGTGAACATACACTTTCTACTACACAGTGTGTGGCTCAGTGACTCCTGGGGGTATATTTGCTCCACCTGCAATAACAGCTCTGTGAAATACTATCTTGCTTGCTCAAAGCAAAACATGGCAGCAGATTGCACAGAAATGGTCTTAATGTAAGCTACAGTTTGCCAGTGTTTGCTAAGCAATTTTAAGTATGCTAAGCTTTCTAGCCTCTTTACAGTCTAAGAAAGAACTTTATCTTCTCTCCTGAGTACCCTCCTACTAGAAGAAAAGCAAACCTGCTCTAAGATACTTCAGAAGCCCTTCTGGCATCATGACAGATACTAATGGCAGGTATTTTGTACTATAACCTCTGGCTGCTATTTTTCATTTGTTTTAGTAATTACTGACTTAAATTCATCACTGCCAGAACTCCATTGATTCAGCAGCAGACCCTCCTAGATAAATCTATCTCGCAAGTTTAAGCAGCTGCTGTACCTGCTCTGGCTCAGCTCTACATTGACAATGCAGCCCTGAGAAAATGCTCATAGAAATATCTGTATCCCATTCTCTCTGCTACACAGGTATTTATTTCAGGAAGGTCTTTTCATAATTTCCTTCAGTTTATCTCATTTCATGGCTCTCAGTTGTAAAAATTTGACAGAGAAAATGCATTTGTTTCTACTGGAAGAAATTATCATTTTGCTATTCTTCACTACTGCAGATGTCCACCAAACTCAAAACACCTGCACTAGCTGCTGGCTTAAGCAACATCTATGTAAAAGGAGCCAGACCCAGAACCTCAGAGGAATGTAGGTCCCTGATCACTGCTGCCAGAGATCTGTAAAACAAGGAATACTGGAGAGAACAACAATCACTGTTTCTGAAAGTACAAGATTAGTGGGCACAAGAAATTTAACCATGTAATTTAGGATGATGTAGAAGCCAAAAGCACATGCAAGTCCAATAACACAACAGACTGATGAGCAACAGATCCACTGACTACAGTTATCTGTGATGATCTGGACACAACTTCCAGCACAGGCAGTGTCTAAAGCACTGATTGCTGGAAACTAGAAGGGCATACCAGAAAAAGGTTTTCCTGTATCTCCTCAGTTCCTACACTTGTAAGCACCTGCTGCTCACTGTTGCTGGACAGGACACTAGATGTTTCAAGACACAAGACACAGATGGCCTACTGGTCTCATAAATATTGTAGATCCCATAGTATCTTTGAACATAAAGGCCCCCAGTGCCTTTGTCATCACGTAGTATGGATCAGACCTCATGAAGACCCTGCTCTGACAAGGCATCCTTCCAGACAGGTACACAGTCTCTCAGCAGTTTTATTAATTGACCCAAGGATGCATGTCTATGGTTTTGGACTTAATGTTTAACAATTGTTGCTGGCTATAGAGTTTTGATGGAGTGATTTCACATGGCTCCACCTGGGGTGAGTTATAAATCTGCTGTGGATTAGGCAGAGATCACTACAGCCGTGGGGTGGATTGGAGAGGCTGCACAGCTGCTGCCCTTGCATGGGACGTGAAGCATGTGCCGCATGGGAGGAGCAGGGACAGTCTCCTGCCCCCTCCCCACCATCCGCCAGGAAATCTCCTCCTGGATTAAGCAAGTTCAGTAAAAGGTTGTCTGTTATCTGGCTTTATTTCATACAGATCTCTTTTTTTTTTTTTTTTTTTTTTTTTTTTTCTTTTTTTTATCCTGCGTCTGAGCCCATTGCAATATCTCTTTTGGTGAACTTCTATAATCTGTCTTAGCTTCCAGCTAAAGACTGGTAAAGGCCCTACTCTGTACTCTGTGTTTGAGTGCAAATACAATGTGTGTGTGTGTGTGTATATGATTTTGCAAATCTCAGTAGGCAAATGACTGTAAACTATTCGTTGTTCATCTTGTTTGAGTGGTCATCTAAGGGCATTACATATAACAAAATTTACTTGCTAAAACGCTTCCTGGAAATTGTAAAGCTCCAGCCTTGCTTGCCTAAATTTAAATCCCTGCACGGTCAGGTTTCCTAAAAGATTTATGTGTACTTATCACTTTTGGAAAAAAAAGCATAAGAAAACTCAGAAAAGTATGAAATGACTGATATTTTAGAATAGCAGAATAATAAAGACCAGCTAAAATTTCTCATTCATCCATAGAGACTCATGACATTTTCATGATTTGCAGACATGAAAATTTCATATTTGTGCAGCTGTCAAGACAGTTGTGGATTATAAGCAACCTCACAAGTCACAGCAAACCAATTCTGAAACAGAAAAAGATATTTGCGAAGGACTTTCTTTACTATTAAGCCAACTTGAATATTAACACAAACAAATCAAGCATGCCTTTTCACATACTTAAAAATATCGGCCTATTCCATAAGACTCACTTTTTCTAGAACTGAAGGTACTTGTTATATTTACTTCTATGCAGACCTATCTGCTCCTGATAATGTTACCATGAGTAGCTTAAGACTTACAGACTGCCAAAGTGACTCCAGTTAGGAAAGAAGAAGCTATATAACATGTGAAAGTGCTATAATTTCAAAATAATTCAAGAACAGAAACATGCTCAAAGAACTTTAAAACACTTCTGCTTTTAGTCAGTCACACAGCAAATCACAAAACCATTTTTAGAGGCTCGCATGGTTTGTTCAAGGTTGTTCAAGGTTGTTCAAGGTGCTTTGCAAAGAGTCTGTGAGGGATGAAGGGATGGGTCTGTAGGTTGGTTGTTTTTAGTGCCTGCGTTAGTGAGAAAACAGCCATCACTGCCTTTGTGCGATTCCCTCTAGCCATTGTCTTTCTGCAGCTGGGTACCGCGGCGCTGCCCCCCCAGCAGCGCTGCCCCCCCAACCAGTGCTGCCCCCCAGCAGTGCTGCCCCCCAGCAGCGCTGCCCCGAGCTGGCTGGGTGAGGGCAGGCTGCACCCCACAGGTGCTTGGGGGCGGCAGGGGCAGCATGTGGTAGGGAGCCTGCTGCAGGCTGGGGACGCGCTCTTGTCCCCGTATCCCACCCCCAGCCGGTGGCAAGCACAGCAGGCCATCAGAGGAGAGAGCGAGCATCCAGAACGAGAGGCACACAGTCCGATACTCAGGAAAAACAGAATTAATGGGGGCATGGGCAACACTTGCTTTCCTCTGTGTACTCCCCTGCTGTCCTGAACATGCTGTAGCCATCTCAGCTAGGTGAAGAGTTTGTGCAGGCATACAAACATGTGTGATTCAACAGCCCCTTCATACAAAAATCACTCCTCAACGCAGCCCCGGCTGACACTCAGGATGGAGGGGAGCCCAGAGGCACAGAAGCTTGCTGGGAGTTTGCTGGGATCTTCCTGGGAGTTTGCTGGGATCTTGCTGGGAGCCCAGGCCAGCTGAGGGGCCACACTCGCCTTGGGCAGCTGCACGGTCACGCCACTTCCCGCAGGCACAGACCGTCCCCGGCACAGTGCGCCTGCAGCCACCAGCATGCCCAGGCCAGGCTGGGCCTGCAAACATGGCGTTGCCGTCCCTGACAGTTTATGCCATGAAAGCTAAGATGTCTTCTCAGCCAGCTGAGACGAAGCAAAGACATTTCCCTACTAGCTACATTTCCAAAGAAGCTTTGCACATTCACCTTTTGCTTAGCTAATACCCATTTTCACTCTTCTTCCAGGATTTTTTTTTTACTTAAAGCCTACCTAACCAGACTGAAAAACATTTCTCTCTCTGAAAAAAATCTGAAGCAGGGCAATTCTGCCAGGAAGATCTGTGCTTGTCTAACCTTTGGGGCGGCACGCCTAGCACGGGCTGCGCAGGGCGGGCAGGAAGCCGTGGGGTTTCCTCTGTCACCGATTGTGCCAGGGAAAACCTGACACAAAGCACAGCGCTGCGCTGCACCCCGGGCCAGGCGGCACGGACCCCCTGCGCGGGTGCTGCGTCCCCTGCAGCTGCGGTTGCTTGAGGTACCCGTGGTACCTATTCCTGCACATTATGTGTGTAATCCGTGAATTACTTCTGACCAAGGTATCTGGAGGTTTCAGTTGCATTTGTAGAGGATAAGTTCCTCCTTGTGCTTATTTTTCCCAGGTATATATGTGGGATGTAGTGGACAGACACTCCAAGCTGAAAAATGTGTGACTGCATTAGTACGATGCTGGGCTTGAGCTAACAAACCAGGCTTGTCTTTGTGTCAGAGCATAAATCAAGTGAGTTCGTGCCTGTCCATCATATGCAGAATAAACACATACAGAGTTTTCAAGCAGTCCCAAAGAGCTTCCAGTTTCTCTTGCCACTTAAAGTATCCACACAGTTTAAGGCCACACTTTGACCCACTTGGATGGTTTCGTAATCTCAGAAAAGGTCCTCTGAAGTTCAAAAATTACTTCATATAAGAGCCACTTGTCAGCAGCAAAATATGTTTTCTACATTTCTGTTGCACACTGATTCTAGAGATCACAGTAAGAAATGAGCAAACTTCACAACAGCTCTCCTGCAAACATCCACTCAAGCATTTAAAACCACGTCAGTTCTGTGTACAAATCTTTTGCTTTCTATGAGTAACTGATTAATATTATTACAATATTATTTCCAGTAAACTGGAACACCAGATCCTACAAGAGCAGACTGCAGCAGAACACAGCAATATCCCAATTTAGTATTTAACCAGTACGGCCACCCTTGCTGCCACAGCCAGGATATCAAGTGACTCAGCACTAGCCTGCCATGGCCATTTGGAAGCCCTTTGCTAGTCCCAGGACTGCTAGCCAGGTGTGTGACCCGGCTCTGGCTCCAAGTGTCCCCTACAATGTATTTCACCTTAGTGACTTTTCCTAACCTTTTTACGTCTTGTCTGGGTAGACTGGAAAATCTTGGCACCTCAAAAGAGTTTCAGGTTGGGTTTCAGCCCTGCATGACACCATGGGAGCACAGTGCTTGATTGGCCTTCTCAGTACCACCATAATTTCACAATAATTACAGTAGTTATTGTACAGGTGGAGAGGGCATCCATAAATAGGTCTTTTAAGTCTGGGAACTACCCTGGCTACATCAAAGCAATAACAAATGCTGCTGCAATCCAGAGTCCTGCTGGGTTGCAGATTTGATGCACCTTCAGCAGCTGTAATAGTGTAAGTCTTCAAAAGGATGACGTGTTGCCCAGTGTGCTTGGCTTTCTTCTGAACCTACCTCTGGTGCTGTGGCCTACTCAGCTGCTTAACTTCAAATTCTGACAGTGAGCACACTATGTATATTAAGATATCAGTTAAATGTTTGCATTTTTGTTTGAGTTTCATTGGCACACAGTTACATTGCCACTTCTGTGTAAGTGTAATAATACCAAACCACAGACCTGGGTGCTCCATTACCACTAATGCACTTGTCACCTTGCAAACCTGAGGTAAAGCTCATAATCTAGGATGAGATATTAACAGGAGTCCCAGGTATGCAAGGAATGCAGGACTAAACCCTTTGTGCCACAATTTGCAGTGTGCATGTTACAGGCACCTTTTTTTTTTTTTCCCTCATATCTGGGGTTTTGACATACCTTGGCAATGAAATGTAAAATATTGCTAATCAAAGACTTTAATGGGCACATACCTTCAATTACCCCAAACACAAAAAGGACAGACGTCATTAGCTCATTCGTTCCATATTACACACCTCACTGTAATCACAATGAAGAGAGTCAGAGGAGCAGCTTTTGATGCAATATTATGCAGCTGCGTTATTTACCTGTTATTTACCTGTTTACATCTGGACTACCCTGGTCATTGCTAAAGCTGCACAAGTAACAATCTGGCATGTGTCATTGCATTGTACTTACTTTTGCTTGCACGTGCTGGAGTTAATGTACAGTAGAAAAATGATCAGCAGCTGAAAAGGTAAACTGGTTCCAGGTTGTAGCTGTAAATTGAAAAATTGCATAAGACAATAACAAGAGATGAATGGAGGAAGCAAAAAGTTATTCTCCAGGCACTGTGTAAATTCTGATGCTCGACTTTCTAATGACAGCTGCCATTGCAACGTGGCCTCGTCAAAACGCTTTTGTTCATGTTACTATTTTTTTCCAGCAACCACTTCACTTTTCTTACGTATGAATCTGATTTGTCACTGACTGTAGCCATGCCTTGACAACTTCCTCACTATGCCAGCTAGCTTCCCTGAAGCGTGCTACCTCCCCAGCCACGTGGTGAGATGTCAGGGTAAGGACTGTAAGCAATTTATGGGTTTTCACAGGTCAGACAGGAGAGGCCAGCATCCCAAAGACATGCACTTACTCTGGCACAGAAACAACCACTATTATATGAAACTGAAGTCGTTAGAAAGAACACAATGTAAAGATACGGGTGTGGCATTTAATCTTGCTATCGTCCTCTGATTTCTGCATTAAGAGGCAGAGAAAGAGATTCAAAGAAACAGGACCAGAAGGAAGGCGTCTGCTTCCATTGCTTGCTGCAGAAAAAATACAAAGTGTGGCTGGCTGGTATCAGTGTATTGTAAGCATTAATGAGGAACAGAGGAGATTTGTGTGATATAATAATCCTATGACACAATAAATAGATTCTGGTTATTTCTACAACCCAAGCTATTTGGACTGAATGCTTTATATTTGCTTTTCCTGTAATATAAAAGTGCTCAGAAGCAGGGGATGAACTAGTTTCTTCCTTAAGCCATTCCTCGAAGAATTGACTTCTCACTGAGATTTCCCATTTTCTGTTTAGTTGTGCCTGTTCGGATTTGTTACACTGCCAGTGTCATCCATGTGTTCCATTTCAGAGTCTGGTCACAACCTCTGCTATGGCAGGTAGCACTCCCAGAGTGACAGACACTCCCTCACTAGCCCGGTTTTATGTGTCTCATAGGAAAACTGGTACAGCAAACACAAAAAAGCAGAATGGTGCAGCAAATAGCCTTGAAAAGACATTCACACATCCATCGGGTATTATTACTCCGAAGCCAGTACAAAGATGAGTTGACCTAGCTCTCCCAGCAAGTCAGTGGCACAGCTAGACTGGGATTCCCAATGTGTACATCCCCATCCACTGGGGAAGAGGCAGCTGCCTTCTCCTGATTCAGTGCTGCAAGGCGTGACTTTCTCCCTTCTCCTTTTAACTGTACAGAGATACACCAGTCAGTCTGTTCTGTCTTTTTGACCTACTCTTCTCGATACTGTTTTCAGCCCACCTGTAATTTGCTACCTACCTTTAAGTGACTAACTTTTCTTGTTTAAGACAGAGCATTTTGGAGTCAAAGACGTAAAAACATATGTTAAGCTTTTCCTGTATTTTACCAATGCAAATTTACTATCAAAAAGGTTTAGAGCAAGGCTCTCAAAGCTCACCATTCATAGATGATTAGTCATGGTCTGTACCGCTATTTGATACCTAGAATGGGACTTCATTAATCTGCAGGCATTCTTAATGCACTGCATAACACCAGAGATTACCGGTTCCCTGCAAATGAACTTTTCTTCCTCCGCTTAAAACCATTTAATAGAAAAACAATGCAAGTGTCTACTTCAGAGCTGCTTCTGCTGGTTCAAAGAGCCAAGGGCTGATCCCACCCCACCACCTACTGGAACTCTGCAGAATCACAGGCCTGCCTTAGAGACTCTTCACTTTGCAGGCCAAGATCTGAAAAAGGCTGGAGACTAGAGGAGTGCTAAGAGGAAATACCACTACACACTTGTCCTGCAGTCCACCAGACAGCTGCTGCTGAATGCTATTTAGACACTGTGGTTACCAGGCTAGGTGAACTTTTGATCTGACCTGGAACAGACACTTTTTTTTTCCTTATGTTATCTTGTAGAACAAACAATAACAGAATTTAAAAAAAAAAATTAAAAAGTGAGAGTTTGCACATAAATTTCCCTTTACCAGTGTAATACCACGAAAGTGACATGCCCCGGCTCTGGCTCCCTGGTGTCGCAGGCAGGGGTGTGTACCCAGGACAGACACACCTCCACCCTGACTCTCCTCACTCAGCAGATCTCCACACCCACCCCATCTGCTCCTCCACATGCACATCTCACTTGCCCACTCCGCCAGGCTCTTCAAACCAGCCTTACACCATGCCAGAGGTACTGAATGCAGTTTTAGACTTGAAAATATAATGAAGAAGTCTTTGGAGGGTAACAACACAGTAAGGGTGATAAACTCAGTGGGAGACTCCCCACTCCTTCTGAAGTGGGCACAACAATCAGTCTGAGACAAAATTTAAATTTGGTTTGGTTAATTACAAACAGACTATCATTTGGGAAAAAAATACCCATTAAACCAGTTACTGTTTAACAGCCCTACTCTAATTACAGAGTGGACTCTCAGGTGTGATTGGCTTGTTACTAAATTTGTCTCACAGGATGCTGGTGATATCCCAATAAACCGTACCATGGAAGATGCCCTGATCCCATTGAAGTCAAGGGCAAAAAGTCATAACGACTTAGCAGAGGATGTATTTGGCCTTATAAAGCTGGGAGCAGAGCAGAACAGATCCTTACTCTGTCTTACATTTCATGTGGGAACCTCTAAGATGTAGCTGTGACTTTATTCTCCTTTCTTTCTATCTGCTGACATTTTAACGGAGATTTCGGTCATTTGGGTGGACCCTGGATCAGTCCCCACCAGGGAGCACAGCGGAATCCTTCTGCCTGGCTAGGGGTCTGACTTCTCCACACACGTCTGAGCTTGGCACTAACACTCCCAACATTGAGGATGGACCTCCAAATCCAACCAGGAGTTAGCTTATATATAGCATGGTAATTGAAATACTTTATCATCAAATTATTATTTCATTAGGATTTCATTAGGAACAGAAAGTGAAGGTTGATGGTATCCCTTTGTTCATTTCAACTTCCATTCACTAGATGACATGCTTACCAAGCAACACCGAGGGTGTAAACATTGAGGCTTGCAATACACTTCAGCCCTGGAGCTGCTCTCTCTGCCGCGCTGGCTGCTGGCAGCGCTCCTTACAGATGGGGGCATTGCTGCTCCAGGCGCTTTGCAAAGGCAGAACATCGCTCTCCCTCCAAAGCACTGACTGTGTCCGGGAGAAAATCGATGCAGAACCCTTGCCCACTTGCCAATGTCCTCTGCAGAGGCAGCAGAAGAGCAGATACGTAAGGTGAGTGTATGCTCATGATGGCAACGTGGCACAGAGCAGTGTGTAAGCACTGTAAGCGCCGATGATCTCAGTCTCTGCAATGTCAGTCTTCAGCCTTGCTCTGCACCCCCGTAAATAACATTTACATAGCATTTGAATATATGTTGCAACCATTCTCTGTGGTCTCACCACAACTTTTGCATTCACCTAATGAACAACAGTTAGAAGAAGGAGAGTTAACTACCCTACATATAGCCAAATGCGGATGCACAGGCAAATGTGGGCAAACAAACATGCAAAAAAAGCTCTGTGTTTCTGCCTCTCTCTTTTCACCACTTTTCTGTATGAAGACTTTCTTCCACTGAAAAAAAACCAACCCCAAAAAACCCCCAGCTATCACTGACAGCAAAAAAATCAGGAACACTTTGCTTAAATTAAAGAAAAATGTAAATTAACAATATTAAAGCTATCATCTTTATCTGCTGCCTAGACCAGCCTCTACCTCTTTTGTGGCTTTATTGTTCTTACCCAGGGTTGCTTTCATAGCCACTGAGCACAGGAGGCCCTGAGGAATTTGGAGACATTTCCTTCACGTCTTCTAAAGAAGCAATAAAAAGATACTTGCAGAGACATCAGTGACTCAAGTCCAACTGCTAAATCTCAGCTTTTCTGGCAGCCTCTGAGGTGTGATATGTCTACCATAGCGGAGACACAGAACTGCATTCACCTGGTGCTCATGTCTACATGGGGAAAGGTGTTTTGCTGAAGCATTGGCCTTGCTTCTCTTCTGATGGATGCAGAGGGCAGGAGTCGCCAGCTCTCAAACACACTCTGTCCTTGTGGACTGTGGACACCTATCTCAGAGGAGGTGCCTGGCTTTCCCATAGCTGAAGGCAAGCTGAGCCCCTGGCAAATGTACACAGTACCACAGGGAATATTATGCCCCATGTCGGACCCACAAGGAATCGGCTGCCAGGTGTTTCTCCCCCAAATTTCCTGGCTGCGTACCTGCAACGCACCTCATTCCCAGACTAACGCACTGCAAGAGTGAGACTGGACCAGTAACCTCCAAAGCCCATTGCCTGCATCTCAGGAGCAGAATGGAAGGACAGAGACCCAGTAATGGTAGATGGGCAGGGAAAACTGTGAGTATTTAATTGATCGGATTAGGTAGAGGACGGTGGAGTGGCCAGCTAACTGCATAACCTGCACCGCCGCAGTGCTGAGGGTCAGAAATTCTGTGTACACAGGGGACAAAGGGCGTCTTGTCACATGCAGGAAGCAAAGGCCACTTTTGGGGTCTTTTGAAGATCACCAAGGGTGATAATTTACAGTTCAAAATGCCTGACCACAGACCCATGTCCAGCTCCAGTGCCTCCTCCATGAAGTCAGCAGCTGTGGCAGCTCTTTGAGCAGGGCCAGGGTGTTAGACTGGATGGACTGGACTGTCACCTGCTGGTGCCACCCCCTCAGCCACCCTCCTGGCAAGGAGATGCCAGTTAGGAGCTGACCATCAACATAATACTCTGCTCCCAGATTGCACAGACAGCGCCTGCCACATGGTGGATCCCTCCTCAATATAAAAAAGGCCTGAGATGAGCCAAAGCACAAACCAGTCAGCAGCAGAGAAAAGAAACAGAGCCAATCTCTGACTCCACAGTCCCACCACATCCCTCTCCACAGTTAAGGACCCTTGAGCAGGTCACACTCCCACATTTTGCAGAATTTCAGCTCTGGTCTTTTGTTTCAAGCTGTTGAGGCTATATTGCTTCCTGGACCATACTATCTTTTTCCAAACACATAGTTTGGACTTAGGTTCAGCAGCAGATGCTTGGGATGTGAATCAGCTCCAGATACAACTCTACAGTGTCCACATGTACATTATGTCTCTAGCATCCACTGTAGTTACAGGAATCGGTCAAAACACCGGAACAGAATAAATACAGTGAATAAAGTCTAGGGGCTTCTTAGGCAGACCAAACTTAGGCATAGCTTTAGTGTAGGTCCTGTCTGCATTTTTGGGCCAAAAGTGTCTTGCCTTTTCTAATTTTCATATGTTAGTTTCCCTTATTCAGCAGTAGTGATGTGTCTCTGCCAGTGCACCAGTGCTAAGTAAACCTGTTATATCCCTCCCATCCACCAGCCCCTAGGCACTGCTGGTGATCTACTGCTCCAGGTAAATTCCAAGTCAGCCCATTTATTGTTATTTCTTCCACAGAAACAACCCAGCAAAAAGCAAAGCTCACTACGGTCCCCTCCCCTTTGTAGTACAGAGTCTGAGTTCCCAACTTAGGGAGGCAGAGGCCCAGTCAAAAAACTAGCGTGAAGACATGGGTCAACTGTTGGTTTGGCAGACACCAAGTTTGGAGCATCCACTGTGAACTATTATACCTGTTGCACTATGCTGTTGGAGCTATCACTATCCACTGCAGCCGTGGTAGTGTGCTCTCCGTTATTATCCCTTCATTAAACATTGTACTTTAACTAACTGTAATTGGGTAGTACTAAACTAAGGTAGAAAGGGCTTGCTGATTTGTATTCTCCATGCAGGAGTTAAATCAGGAAATAGGTAATCTCTGAAAACATGATTTGAGAAGCCATCCTCACACAGATGCTGACAGCACCGTGGTACCGGCAGCCGGCCCACCAGGCTGCCCGTGGGCACAACACATGCGGCTGGGCCAGCACAGCAAGGATGCCCGCACCCGACCTGCGCTGGCAGCTCTGCACATGCTCCGTCTGCCAGCCAAGTCCCACTCACCCTCCCAGGCTTGTTTGTCTACGGGCAGCGCGCGGCTGCTGAGGCTGGGTGAGCTGCAGCATCTCCCAGAGCTGCTCGTCGGCAGTTTCACTCGCTGAAGCTAAGACGTTTTTCAGAAGCTCAGTTAAGCTTCCAGGGATGTCATTTTAAGAGGGTCCATAACAAACAGAACATACCGTTCCCATCGGGCCAGTGATAATGTCCTTGCTTTGACAACAACCTGCAGCCGTAAAGCGCATTTAATTCTCTCACAAGAAGATTGGCGACAGCTATCGTGGCATTGTTTACTGTAATATATGGGATTCTTCCCTGAGAACCCTGGAGATGGCATTTGTCTGGTCTGGTTGTAAATAATGAGATAGACCACAATGGATTTCAGTTCCTCATCAGTGTTTGATCAGCACAAAGGTAAGTCACCTGCTACTAATTTCAAAATCCTCCCATCCTCCCATGCCTCACATGCATATGTACTAAGATTACTTCACAGAATGAATAACAAGAATTTTTGGAAAAGACCAGGTGTCACAGAGATTTATTTTGGTTACACATGAAGGAATTTCTTCCATCAGTTTTAGACATGGGTAGTTCAGCCTATTGCTACAGTGATTTTTAAAAATAAAATTTTTCAGCAGAATAGCAACAGCATCTGATTGGTCTTATGCTTAGCATTGAGAGATGTATGTATATATTTATTGTTTATATTATGTATTGGTCCTTTTATGGAGATATATATAAAAACAATTGCAATATTAGCAAACACAGCAGTTTAAAATGGAGTAAAAATTTAGGAAAAGCTGATTTTCATAAGTCTACTAGTTTGTATACATTAAAAAGACTAGATGCTGACAAGTGATTGACTTTGCTTCAGCAAATCTTAGCTGTATAGGTAAGTATTGCCATAATTGTGTATTTAAGTGTATTTAAGTTATCTTTAAAATCCCCAACATGAAGATTTTCTACATGGTAAGGTTGCTATGGAAATACAAATGTCTCTTTCTTGTCTGTTTTTAAGTTAAATGGTTGAATTTCATGTCTTTATTTGCTGATACAAGCTTTTATGTCTTACGGCTTAATCCACTACAGGGAATGTGGTGGCATTCCTTTTGTGTTCCCAAAGCAGGAAGCTGTCATTGTTTGATTATCTGTATTGCAACAAATTTCTCTTTAAGTCAGCTTGCCAAATAATTTGTGTACAGTGCCCACAGTTTCCAGTGCACACCTGCAAAGTGCCCAAGCTGACATGGCCGTGCTGGCCCCACAACGAAGGTGCTGCCTGTAGAAAAAAGATGAAGGGCAAGAGGAAGACAGATGCTGCGGTGCCTTTTGGGCGGCTGGGTTGCACAGGTTGTACTTTTGTGCTTGCCTATGCTTCTTTGGTGAACCCAAAGTAAATACGCTCCATGTAAAGCAGTGGACTTATGGCTGCCTTTTAGCCACAGTAGCGCCCAAAGCCTCAAGCAAGTCTTGCGAGTACTGGTCTACACCAGCCCAGCCAGGACGCCCCCAAGCAGATGGGGAAGAGTGGGAAGCCACCAAGCAAAACTGAGTGATAAGAGACAAAAACTACTACCAGTAAGGATAAAGGAGGAAGGGAAGTGCACCGGGAGAAGGGGGATCTGTACTGCAGGAATAGAGACAGGTGCTCCTAGGTCATGTGCAAATGACAGAAGGAGCATTTTCCCCAATAGGACAGACGTGTGGGGCTGACTGAGCTTCTGCAGCTCAAAAGAGCTGTTCTCAAGCTCTCCTTCTGCAGGCACTACGAGTATGCTCTGTGCCACACTCTGAACCAGCAGTGCTCAGACTGAGGAGGGAGAGAGGAAACCCTGCACACTCAGTGCTGTGGGGGTGGCTGCCAGGGAGCCGGTGGAAGTGGTGCCAGCAATGAGGCTGGAATATGACCAGGGCTGGAGAAGGAGAAGTCAAGTCACCAGATGGATAAGGGGACAGACAGCAATGCAGGAGACCACTGACCCAAACCACCTTACCTGGCTAGAAGTGAGAGAGCTTGGAGGCAACATCTGCCTGTACTTCCCCTTGCTCCTAATCTGCAGCCCCTCCTCCTGCCAGGCCACTCTCCACACTGACCCATCCTTATTCCTGTCCAGCATCATCTTCAACCCCATGTCACACTCCACTCGCAGCACGCCCCCAGCAATAGGGTCCCCTCCAGATAAATTCATCATCTCCCCTCCACCACCACTGCAGGGATGCTGGCTCATTAGAGGATTTGTGACTTATGGTTTGCCTTCCCTGCCAGCTGTGTGGGAGGCAGATGGGGAGCAGGAGCAGACAACACACCATAATGGGACACTGAACCCACTGGTTATCATTAAAAGAAAGCTCTATTCAAAATTTACAGTGTATGGTGGATTTTATCTAAATAGCATGTTAGTGTCTTGGAACACTACTGATTTAAGCAGGCATAATTTTTTTTTAGCAAAGAAAAGGGGAATATCTTTCACTGGAGCAATTAGAAGAATACAGACTAGCTTTCAAACACACCAGATCAGTATCTGTTGGTCCAATAAAATAATCTAACCCTTCCTACAAACCCTTTCTCCACCCCACACATCAGAAAACTATCCTAGCTACAGATCAAAAAACAGCATTCCAGGCTTGAAAATCATACTGTCTCTTTGCAACACTTCCTATGGTACTGCTCATTGATATCTTATAATACTTATCAATAGTAACAGCAGTAGCGATGTGGAACTTAAAGCAGCCAAACAACGTCAGAAACCCCTCCCCTCCTAATACTGTTTGGTGCCATTAAAATGTGTGCTCTACCCAGCTTCAAATATTTACCATTTAAACAGAGAAGCTAGACAAAGGCCTGGACTGGTACATTCGCAGCGAGGCACACATAGGGATTATTACGTTGTTAAGCAATCAATAAATCCATAATGTTAGAGAGCGAGTTACAATTTCCAAAAACTGCACTCATCCACCTCCCGCTGACCCTTGACACTGACATGCTGAAATCACATAAACTGCCTCGTATTGTGTCCTGCTGACAAGCTGTGGGAAATCGCATAAGGCATTTGGCTACCGGTGGAGACAAGAGGGTTTACAGGAAAGAGGGGAGTAAATTGTATACATAAATATTTTTTCTTCACAATGAACATAAATCATCCTGTTATCCAGCCTTTGGTTTTCAAAACTTAGTGTTTTAGCAAGGTCTAAATCAGTCATTGTCAAGACCATGTACACTAAGCTGCAGCAGATTTATTTAAACCTTAAAAATCCAGTGCAGGAGAAAGCATGCACTTACGTACATCTAACGTGCACTTTGTAAAACCACACATCAGCCAACATCGCAAATCATGTAAAACATGCATTCTTCATAGGAAAGTCAGAGGAGAATTAATTGTCACAAGCAGTGTAATTTGATTGCTCTGAATCCTGTGATCATTCTGCATATTTATGTACCCCCTTTTCTGACCAATTACTTTGTCTCAAAGAAATGATGCGCTTTTAAAACACTGCAGCTTATTTCAGATAGATTGGCTTTTAACTTTGATTCTTTCGGAGGATTTTAGCTACAAAAGATGTCACAACCCTGTACGTCTTTTGGTCTTTCCTCACTAAGATTCTTCTAGACCTTTCTATACCACTGTCATGCCAGCCTGCAGGTTCTCCTTACCCTCACTCCATACGCAGGCTCTTAGTTGGACCTTCTGCCTTCCTGAAGCTGACTGACAGCTTCCTTTCACCAGTAGCACAGCGATTTTCCAAAATAAAATGTAAAATGTATCTGAAATGGCACCAGTACTCACTGGCGCTTACATAACTGCAAGATAACAAATGCTAACGCATTTGAAGATGGAAGGTCAGGCATTTGGCTGTTCACAATCCCGTTATTCCGCGTGGTGCTGGTGCCCCAGCTGCAGCTGAGCTCCCCAGCAGGATAAGCTCACAGAGGGGGGCACAAGTGCTCAGTACTTCACTGTCCTCTTCTGCAAAATGCCTGCTCTCTGAATCATTCCTCTTCTGCCCAGGAAGGTGTCTGCAAAAAGAAATGGCCTACAAGCTTTGCGCCCATGCCCCCTCATTCCTTGACAGGGTCACTGGAGGAAGGTGAAGTGGGAGATGTTGTGTCACCTGGAGCCAAGTGCATCCAGCATAAATGACATCCAAGCCCTCCTGGCATTTCCTGCTCCCTGTCATGTGAAGCATCAGAAGACCACGCATCTGTCTTCCTCCTCACCCCCCACCCAAAGCCACACAGGTCATGTTAAAGACACCCCACTTTAAATCGTGTCATCCTCAGAAAAGGAATTAGTGTCAGTCTACTTCATGTCAGATGCGCAACATGGGCGCTCATCAATTCCTCCTGGCCCAGTCTGCCTCGCCAGCAGGGTGACAGCCTGCTCCATCTGCCTCTCCTTGCTCTAACAGCTAGGACTCATGGATGGGGAACTGTGAATCTTGGATGTGGCTTCATGCCATCATCCTTCACCAGGAGTGGAGCCCATGTCCTGTGAGAGCAGGCATGGGGAAAACAACTTTGTTCATTCATCCATCTATCCATTCATTCAGAGTTTTGCTTCCTCTCCTCGTACAAAAGGATAATTGCTCTTGGGAAAGCAGATTCAGCCCAGCACAAGCAAAGGCACAGGGGAGAAGGTGTTTTGGGTTTTGTTAGATGAAAAAGGGCAGAACGAGTCAGGGACCCACATGCAGGTGTGCATCCATGTCCTCATCTTTCTGTCATCCTGCCCCCCGGGTAAGCAACTGCTCTGCTCTGGAGATGCAGAGTTTCCTTTTGTGGCTGGATTGCACTGCTTCTAACTCACAGCAGGAAAATTTAACAGTATTTACAAGGCTAAACGGCAAAAAGTACAAAATTTACATGCGTAATGCATAAAAGGAGGTGAGGCCCCCTCTGATCCACTGTCTGTCTCAGTACATGTAATGGTTTCTTTCCCAAAGCCAGCAGCATCTTCTCTGTACCATTCCCATGCAATAATCACCACATGCGGCTGTGAGAGGAGCTGTGTCGGTGCTTGTGGCTGGCACCTCCTGCGTACCTGCAGACACTGGCCAAGAGGAGCAACACAAGCAATGAACCTCTGCCTTGACTCCTTGCCTTCCACCCAGCCCATACTACTCGCCTCTTTGAGTAAGGGACTAGCTCAGACTTGAGGTTGTTATTAACACGTCTTTGCTGAGTTTACTGATTGTAAGAGTAGTCTGCAGATCTGGCATGATAAGGAAATCTGATTAATGGGCCCTGTGGTAAAGTCACTTCTTTTTTCATATACTGATGATGACTCTCCAGAGGCAATGACTCTTAGTCTCTCCTGATCGCCCAAGCACACAGGTCAAAGTTTCTGAGACAAATGAACAGTTCCCTCAGTAATAGACTCCCCAATAGAATTAAAATCAAGTTAACATTTTTAATTTACGGATTTTATCAAATGTGTAAAAGACCAGCTAGAAGAGAGAAAAAAAACTAAATTCTCTTCAGTTGAGTAGTGATGGAGAGGGAATCTGCACACTGGTGAAGGCAGATTTAACATCAGCTTTCTAGTTTTCCCAAGCCCACAAGCAGAACTCCAGCTTTGACAGACTAACCTTTCCCAGGGTAACAGCTGATTGCGTTTCCATGGCAGCCAAGTTTTGAAGTCGAGAGTGATGATTGCATCCCGGGGAGAGAAGGTCACATGTGGGGAATTATGCTGGGTTGTAAACCCCAGCATGGAGCTCATGCGAGTTCAGCTGCAACAATGTCTGATCACAGCGTGAATAGTGTGCCTAATACTTTAAAATTATCTTTAAAGACCTTCTATTGCTCAAAAATATATATGACAATGTTTAAAATATAATTTATGTCACTGTGTTAATAATAATGTATTATTTGATTATGAAAAAGACTTTTTACAAACTTTTCAAATTATCTTTAAACCATCTCCCTTTTTTCTGCACAGCTTACGTAGTTATGCTATCTCCAGAAGACATGACAGTAAGGATAAGTCACCCGTCACTTAATCTGTCTTTCCTTTGATCAACTCTTCAGTGTGATTTAGGCGTCAGTTTTACTTTGTCTTGCTAACAAGGTACTGCAGTGGCTGGACAAATGTTATCCTTTGTAGCTCTGACCCTCAGCCACAGTGAACTGCACAGCTCACTGCAGCTGTACTTTTTGAGCTAATAGAGATCAGAAACTCTTTTTAAAATTAAACATGAGACTGTGGCTGACCAACAATACACACGTAGAGCATTTTACCGTTACATCGGATTTGACCTTGCACCAAAACATCAACTCTTTTTACTCCTGGAGTTAACAGCTTAATAGTCCACTTGAAGCCAAAGGAGGTGTAGGCATGTGGAGCATGGGATGACCAGTCTGGAAGGAAGCTACAAGTAAAGAGAGAATCATCGCATTAATTCCTCTAGAAACAAAAATCTGAGGAGTGTTCAGGAACAGGTCCTGCAAGGCATCTGCTTTGAATAATACCTCATACTGTAATTGCCAAAGACAATAAACTGCTCCTGGGTTCCAAGCAATAGTCCACCTTTCCTTTTTGCAGGAATTATTAACACAAACCATTGCTGCCAGAAGTTCACTCTCCTGAGAAGAGAATTCCCCTGGACACCGCAGGGAAAGAAAGTGAAAAGCCTCAATCTTCTGACTGGTGCAAGGATAACACTGAAACTGAAAACACCTGTGTCCTGATTTCATCCTATCTCATAAAAGTGTAGCCAGCAATATTATGAGCTAGTTCAGTTATTAGTTCATTGTTTCTCAAGTCATGTTACATTAATGTTAGTATGATTTCTTATAAGAAGTGGAAACTTTCCAGAAGTTTTCTTATGTTCTCTCAGTGTCTATGTCTGACAGTTTTTGGAAGAAGTTATAAAAAAAAACAAGTTTCAGATGACTAACAAAACCCACAGTGCTGTTTAGATACACTTTGTTCCACCTCGAGTTATACAGCCATAAAAACTCAGTGAAATAAGATGATTATTTTCACTGTTAATCATTTGTACTTGCTCTCTGCTTACTCATGGAGTACTCCTCCCCTGCAGGTGATGCAGCAGAAGAGATTGACTTGACTGTGGTTTACCAAGCAGCAGCTAATGGCGATGTGAACACACTAACTGCAGTGATTCGAGAAGATCCTTCCATCCTGGAGTGCTGCGACGGCGAGGGTAAATGAAGGCTGAGCTTGTTCTCAGGGGATTAATTGCTTCAGTTTGCAACTAAATTTTCCACTTTTTATCCTGATTTTTGTGTTCAGCAAATTATATTTAGTAGCAGAATATGGGAAATTTGAATTATTCTTTGGAACATCCACTGGAAATGCTCAGTTTGGATACTTCTTTCCCCCTGTGAGATTTTTTATATGGATACAAATAAGTTGTTTTGCTATAATCAGACAGTACTTTATCATGAAGCTATTTTATCTTCTTTAGGGAGATGCTGAGAAATTGTTGTCATTTCAGGAAGGGAAAAGAATAATTTTTATCAAAGCCAAATGCTATACATTCTGCACATCCCTAGAGTAGAGGGTTACGGTCTTTTACACTTAAAAAGTATGTGTACAGACAAAGTTTGAATAATTTTGTCGTGTAATGGTTTGCCAAAGGGTTGGTTTTACAATGTGCAGTGATCTAAATAATCTGTTTTATCTCTGAGACTGTGCTCCTTTTCACTTTGTGTTCAGGTTACTATTTAATGTTATTACAAAGTGCTGTCCATTGGATGGGTTTTATATGCACCTATTTCCCAAGTGAACTAGAGCCACAGATCTCTGGAAGCTTCTCTCAAGGAAGACTTTGTTTATTCAAAAGTATTTTTTTATTGCAGTTTCTTTTAAAGGGTCCATATGAACACGGTCTATTCTAATCTTTACCAGCTTTTACGAAGTTACCGATTTTTCCTACACTTTAAACCAGACATCGTCGCTGTTATCTTCAAAATTTCTATTGGTCAGTAGGGAAAATGCTTAATCAAGCTAAAGTGCTCAGTCCAGATCTTTCATGGGAGAGGGACTAGGTATGAGGGGCAGTGGGTGGAAATAGACTGATCAGCAAAAGGAAGTATTTCAGCTCCAGAACAAAGCTGTTGGCTAGGTTGTACATACAAATGTAACTAAAGACCGGTCTTGCAAGACAAAACATATGGCTCATATCCTACACATATGGCAGAGTCTGCATAACCTCAGGTTGAGTAGCGCGCATTTGCTCAGCAGTCTCATTGAATCCAGTAAGAATAATTATTCTTCAGTTGTGTCTGAAGTTCCTAGTAGTCTTATAGTTTCTAATATTCATGTTTATTCCAGCTTAGTCATTTTAAATTGTTTTGTCAGATTCTGCAGGAAAATCTCTTGCTGTTATTCAGCAGTTAACAGAATGGAAGGAAGAGGAAGCAAATAAAACATATCGCAATACTTCATGATGAAATTTGAGTATTAGGTTTGAATGTAGATATCAGGTTTTTTCCAGCACAGAAACTGTTTGCAGATTATAAAATAAGTTCTCATGACAACAGAAAATAATATATTCTAGAGCAAATCCAGTCTTTAAAATAAGTTGTTGTCTACATAAAGCATCAACTCACACACATACAGCTTTGCACAAGACAGAGCTTGACTTCATAGATCTTTTGATTACATAGAGACAGAATGAAGCTGGGCTTTGAGAAAATTAGCCAAGCACCATCTGGCTACTAGTCACTCTAAAGAATATCAACCTCCAAAATGGTGTACAAAGCCAACAATTCATATTGGGAGCTTGTCAACAGAAAAACACTTTTCTCTCCAGAAGTAGAGTTAATGAGGCAAGGCTTTTGCTAATGAAGTCATGCTCTTTTTAAAATCAGTGGTCAGTAACTGGCATAGCAGTTGCTTCCTGCCTGCAAAAAGCTGAGTACAACTGTTGGACAGTTGTCAGAGAAAAGATTTGTTAATTTGCCAGTGCTAACATTAGCAAATAAGAAAACATCTCTATCTTATGGCTTTGACAAAATAAAAATTGTAAAAGAATGTTTGACTTTCTTCCCCAGGTTGCACACCTTTGATGCATGCTGTGTCAGGACGCCAGGTTGATACAGTGAAGCTTCTGTTGAAGATGGGAGCCAATATTAATACTCAAGATGCTTGTGGACGTACCAGTTTATCTCTGGCAACTTATCTGGTACCAAGACTTGGGGGAGAAGGATGGAAAGATAGATGGAGTGAAGGGAGTAAATGTGCAGACCAAATAAGGTTTCTGTTTATACTACAGAAAGAAAAAAGTACAAAACACTTGGTTCTAGACAACAGTGAAACTGTAGACTTTACTATAATGCAAAGCCAGAAGCAATGATTATTCGAAAAGGATCAGGACTCCGGTCAGAGCGTCAATTCTCTTTCAGGTTGTAAAATCGGTGCATGGTATGGGGATCTCACTAGGTCCAGAGTCCTTTGTGTTGTTTCAAGAAAGCCACTTGTTTCTGTGCACTGGAAAGCCCACTCTCATTCTTAATATGAATTGAATTTTCCCCTCCCACTGTCAGCATCAGATTTTTATGCTCCAGAGAGGGCATTCCTATCTCAGATTCTGGTGGTCAGCAGGCATGTCTTCTGGCACACCACATGAGCCAGGGCATTGCTTTTTTTCACTATAGTGCTGGACCTTGGATGGGCAGGTTAAGAACTTAAGTTCAGGGTGCTGCAGATGCCAGTGCAGATACTCAGATCATAAGCAATCCCATCCCCCAACCAACCCACATGCAAGCAATAGTAGGGGAAGACTTCCCATTGAGAAGTTTGGGAAGGGAGATGTGGTGGTCTCTGTCTGAAGCACACGAGGATGGTCCTCTTCTCCTTAGTCTTCTACTCCTTGCTGGAGGGAATTCAGGATTTGGAGAGAGGATGTGAACCAAGTCAGTTGGGCAGAGGAGTTGACCATGGGCTTCCGTTATTAGTTGGACAGAAAGGAGGAAGGAATGTTCACCCTTGCTGCGTAGTATGAGTTATGGCTGGATGACAGCCAGTTCATTTAAACAGATACTGTGGCAGCCTAATTAAATCACATCCCTTGCATCTAGTTTCTTCCTGCAAATTCAGGACAAAAACAATGCTTCTGCTCAGCTATGCGATATTCAGCCAGAAAATAAGTGTAGAAAATAGCAAAACAGGCAGTCTCATTCAGTGCAAGGAGCATGCCCCACTTACTTGAGAATAAACATTTCCTCTGCCAGATATTTTAAAAAAATCCCATAATTAGTGTCATGCTCCTTTTTTCCTTCCTCTTTTCCCAGAGGGGAAAAAATATTCTTTGAAAAAAAAGAAATGACTGGAAAAGATTTAAACCACCCAGGCTTCGAAGTTTCCATTTCTGTTTCTGTGATGGATATAATCAGAGGTCTAGAGAGGATTTGGCTGTGATGTCTGTCCAAAGAACTGAATTCAGCAGAGCTCCACAGTCACAATCACATGCAGAATTCGGTGGTCTTGTACTTCCACCAGGAGCTGCAACAGGGATCATTTGATTCCATCATTCCGCACCTTTTCCCTGTAAATGCTGGTAACGCCGATCTGATGTAGCTCATACGGGAGGGAAGAGTCTTTATCGATTGCCTGTGGAGGTTTGAACAAAACAAACGCATGCTTGATTGCCCTGGGACTTAAGTATACGCTGAAAGATTTATGCAGTCACAACCAGATTTTTTACTTGCTTTTTTGTTGAGGTGATCAATGGAAGGTTTTAGTCGAAGAGGCTATTCATCCCATCTGTTTTGGTGCTGTTTTCAGTCTAACATTGTCACTACTTCGAACTTCTGTAACAATGTTTATAAGACCACACTCTAAAGATTTTTACTATTGATTTGCCATCCCTGCTAAAGTCTCATAAAGGAAATGAGATTAAGTGCTCATGGTATTGATTTAACCTAGCATAATTACATCTACATGCAGGAATACGTGTAGCATTTGCTAGTGATAAAGGAATTAGCAGGTTTTTAATCACTGTTTACTCAGTCAGTACTTGCCACAGCTGCAGAAAAACTGAAATGCAGTGTAAAGAAAACACCTTATCACAGAAATGAATGATTGAGCTAGTCTGAGACTTGAACTCCAAAAGGGAACTGCTCTCAGTGCTGAGAGACCTTTATTGGGGAAAATAAACATCAGTTCCTCTGCTGGCAGAAACAGCTACAGTCACACATGGATGCCAGAACCACCAAGCAAAGATCTGGCCTGATGTATTTCACTTTCCTGTTTGACATACTCTCAATTTCTTTTTCAGGGCTGGCTGGAAGGCTGTGTCAGCCTGCTCAGAAATGGTGCTAAGCAGAACATACCTGACAAAAATGGGAGGTTGCCACTGCACGCTGCTACTGCAGAGCCTGACGTGAGGTATGTCCCAGGCTCCAACAGCATTTGCTGGTTGAATCTCAGCAGGTGGTCACTAACACAAGCTACCCAGCGCAAAGGGGAGCCCGTGTCAGAAAGGTTAGCTGTGACAGTTACTCTTGTGACTTGCTCCTTTGTTTAGTGGTTATCATAAAGGGGGTAGAGAAGGGGGAAAAGCATTGTACAACACTTGTGTAACAGAGATATATGGACAAGTAAGGTGAGAAGGCTGGTTTAAGATCACAACGGCAGGAGGGAAAAAAAAGATTATAATAAAGGTTGAAACTCTGGGCTTCCCCTGACCTGCCACCTCCCCACAAGAAATATTACAAGCAGCTCCTTCTCTGGACTTCTCCTCCAAGTAGCATGGCAAATGTGAGAAAAGTTTTCCACATGACAACCTCTTTCAGAGCCCCCAGTGTAAAGGGGAAGCTGAGGTTTGGTGGACTGGCTCATTTTTAACTACTTTTACTGAAGATGGAGTAACAGCTACAGAGTGTCTTCACAAGAAGTTTTAAGAAAGATCCTCTTTGTCTCATTCCAGCCTGTGATAATAGGAATGTTTAACAAATTCCGACTTGTACATTTGAATAAATTCACTCAAAAAACTCCCCTAAGTTCATCATGTCTGGAGGGACAGGAAGACAGTAGAGACAGGTAAAACATTCAGTAAATGCAAAATGTTCATGTGACTTAATCACTGAGTCTACGGTTTTGCTGCTGTTGCCATATCAGACTAGCCCAGACCTCTGTGCATTTCTGCTGATCTTGCTCTCCAGCCTTTTTTAACAGCTTTATTCATTTTCCACGTTATCATTGCTTTTCATGCATCACTTGGAGAGAATAGTTTGAGGTTTCTGCAAAAGTACGGGTCACTGTCATTAAACAAAGCCTCCAAAGAAAAAAGACAATGTTTGTACAACACTGCACATGCTGCCACTTGAAAGGGAACAGTAATCTACTTTACCAGCAGCACACAGGGTTCCCTGAATGTTTTTCACATTCTCCATGGATACGGGCAGACCTTTGCTCCGCACAGGAGTTTACCAGCTGCTCAATTCCTGTTCCTCTGCCTTGTCACTGGGTTTGCCCCATGTCCAGAAGACATGCTTGGAGCACTGAGGGAGAAGCTTTTCCATCACGGTCACTGTCACTCTCTCAAATCCCATGTTGTTGCCAAAAGGGTATATGCAGTGGCCAGCTATGAAATGCTTTTTCAGCCAAGTTTGAAAGCTGGCAGCCCACTACTACAACCCCATGTGCTGGAGGCAGCACATGGACCACACGGAAAGACAGAGACAGTGATCAGCCAATTTATGTATTGATTTGATAATTGATTTATGTGCTTCAGTGTGTTCCACAGAGCGTAAGAGGAAAGCTCTAAAAAGAATCCATGGAATTCCTGATCTATGCCTTTTAGAGTAGATATTGGAGAAATCTCAGCTGCGTGGCTGAATATCTACATATTTGAGTGGTAGCAGTTATGTTGGCATAATGGTCTAAGGATGTAAGTGAGACAAAGTTTGTTGTTGATAGAGGTTTTACACTCAAAGAATGAGATTTCCTTCACATGCACTGGTTTCATTTATTATATCTGGGGTTAAACTACAGAATCATGTATCAGATTATAAAACTGTGATAAATGGGTTTTACAGCATATTATGGTTATCACACTTTCTTTCTGCTCATTAGTCCATTTTTACCCAGACCTGTTTTCAGATACTGAATTTCTGAGATTCTGAGTCCTTGTGCCAAATGACCACAAAATGTCTCTTCCTTTTTACCAATTTTTACCAAACTAATCACAGCAATCCTAAAATGTCATTCTTTTCAGAGTTCGTATAGTATGACTCCATTATGCCATTGGTTGTGTGATTCAGAAAAGGAGGTGTAACACCCCTCTTCTACAAGTATTTGTATCCAGATCCACTGGGATCTGCCCAGTCTTCACCATTTAGGGATATTCTAGTTAGAAGAAAATTAAATTTGGACTTCTGTCTGGCACCTGAAGATGGTATTACTAACGGGTAAACTTTTTCACGTGCAGAATTGCCCGAATCATCCCTAAGCAACTGTAAATGTCTTTCTTTTGAATAATTTACATTATTCAAATGTTTATTACTGGAGGGGGCAGGGAGAACAAATTTGTCGTCAACATTCTCAACTTGATCTGATCCACACACCTGAGCACAGTTCAATCCAGAAAACATATTGGAAGTTTTTGAAGATTGTCCTGATGAAAAGCAGCAAAAGATTTTCATTCAGTCTCCTATGCATGAGAATGTATGCATGGTTGTATACATTTATCTGTGCAATATCTGAGTTCCCTCCTTGACACTTCATCATGTTTTAATTTCCTTGCAAAACAGCATGTCTTTTAAATGTCCATGTTTTGAAGTTTTCTAGCAAATTCACACCTTCAGATGAGCCACAGATTTGCATTATGATCTTATCTAGGGATCCACTAAGGATATATCTTTCCTTTTGTTAGAATCATAAGAACTGTACACGTCAGGATCTATGCTATTTGGCTTTGTTACAGCCTGTGTCAGGATGGTCCATTTCCATGGTCCACTCATGTACGTGATCCAAACATTTAGCATCCTACTATACACTATACACAACCATCTTTGCCAAACCTGTGGTGATTTAAGAACATCTTCAGAGGATACCAAAAGGAAAAGAAAAGCAAAATCCATGCAGTGTTAAAAATATTATTGCACTTGAATAATATTTTCTGTAACCATTTTATAGTAACTATTCCTTCCACCAGAGGGGAGTGTTTGTAGTCTGACATTCTATAAAATGTGAACCAATGCATTGCTCTGGTTTATACCATAACAATGGCCGTAACCCAGCAAACACACTGTAAGGCCTTGTAAAATACTATTGGTTTGTATGGGTGTAAATATGTAGTATGCATGCATACACACACACACAAACACATACACAACATCACATTACTCCCAGAGTTAAGGAGAGTGAAAAATACTTTTAGAAACTGGTCATTAGCATTTCTGTTTGTTTAAAACTTTATAAAATAGGATGACAGTGAATTGCTAAGCTACCAAAAACTGCAAACGTATAGTATTACACACGCTGATTCTAGCCTGGCAATCAGCACAGGAATTGTTCCTAGTGGATCTGGTTTTAATTCCCAGCACTAAACTTCTGTTGTTACAGGAAGCCATGAAGTCCTATTTGCTTTTCTAGTATGACAAAGCTCAGACCTAAGATTCTGACCTGTGCCCATCACTAATACTGATTTTTCTTGAAATTGCATGTTTTGTTTCTCAAAAAATGTCAATTTTTCAGGTTTAGTCAGGAGTACAGCACACTGATTATGTCATTGCTTCCGCAGGCTTCTGAACGTGCTTCTGCAGCAGTCAAATCTTAGTGAAATTAATCATCAGGACAATGAGGTAAGTGAGCTTGTGCTACAAGTCACAGTCCCAGGCTCTAGGGGCATACAGGTCATGCTGTTCAGAAAGAGTCCACTGTACTATCAATTTTATGATGAGACTATGCACTGGTTAAAAATTTCTATAATGCTTCTGCTGAACTCTGCAAAGCATTATCTCATTTTTCCTACTATACGTGATGCACCTTTAGGCTAATATACTGCCAACTATGAGGTACCCTGAATCAGTCTCTTAACTCACTTGCCAAGACATTAATTGCTTTTGATTCTTCTGAAGTTAGACATTGCACTAAATCTTCACCTTTACCAATCATCCCGTAATTAAAGTACTGTTTTCAGGAAAAATACCGGAAAGCTGGTATTACACAGAACAGCCATGGAGCTACAAAAATTTATGCTGTCCTCTGATCCTTAAAGAATTGTGCCCTGCATATATAAGTATATATATAGTGTACACAGGAGAGTGTTAATTTCTCAAATGTGTTCTCCTCCAAACAGAGAAGTCAAGACACATGAGAAACTCTGGATGTCTTTTCATTTGTTTCTCTTCACTCTAACAATTGCTCAAGGACGTCTCTCTTCTCCAGGGTGCCAGAACCGCCGCAGGGCTGCTAATTTTCCCTCTTCCTGTGAACCTTCTTTACCCACTGAATGGTTTGCAGACCCTGCTCACAACAACCTAAACCAGTTGTATGCTTTGTCTTGGTGTAGAATTATGTTGCTAATGAATTGCATGGAACCGTGGATCATCATTTCAAGACGTAATGTTTTGCTGTAATGCATTGCTACATGCAATTTGGAACTTTTAGTCCAGCTCGCTGTCATTTGGCACTGAGAAGATATTTGTTCAAGTGTCAGTACTAAGCCCTGAATGTTTTCTGAAAAATGTGGATCCTCACAAATAATTGCAGCTAATAGAGCTGTTCTCTTGGCATAAGTAAAACACTTCAGTTTTCCCATCTTACACTTGAGAAAAACACACCAATGAATGCATGAACACGTAAACAGTAAGAAATACATCTGGAGGTTTCATAGTTTCCACAACTGTGGCTTTCTGTGGGTTTACTTATGAAGCCTGTGAGATGTGAAGAAACATTCCCTAAAAAAGCCTCGAATCTGGGCAAAACAAGTGTCACACTATATTTCCCACACCCATTTCTCATTTTTTCTCCTTTTATGTCCCCTATTGCTCCTTATTTTTTATAAATGAGCAGTTGTTTGGCTGTCTCACGTTTAATATAAGATTCTGCTGGATCTTCAGCTTTGATAGTTCTGATACCGCTCTCGTGCTTCCTCTCACTAACAGTAGTCTATCTACAGATGCCACTCACGGGTGGTATCACCATGCACAAATCAGATGGGTGCGGGCTAGACAGCCATTGCCTGCTGTAGCAGGCCCACACGTGTGAGCTGCCGCTACAACCAGCTCAATGCTCTTTGCTCAGTTGGGTGCTCCGAAAGGACACGTAGAATGTACAAATTTTTAGAAAAGAAATAGAGAACAAAACAGGAAGCAGCATTATGCTTTGTCTGAATCCTTGGTACACCCAAATCTTGAATGTCGGCTGCAAGAGTAATCTGAAAAAGGATATACAAGAAAAGGAACAGAAAAGGACTAGAAAGATGGTGATACTTATAGAGTAGATTCCTTTAATGGGCAGGATAACAACTAAACAAACTAACTACAATAGGACTTTCAGCTTGGCAACTGTGTAAGAGGGATGATATAATACAAGTCCATGGCATCACAAATTGCATGGAGAAGACGAAAAGAGAATTATTATTAACTGTTTTTTACATCTAAAAGGATGGCGACACCTAAAGAAATTATCAGGCAGCAGTTTTAAAGAAAATGAAAATAATTACTTTTTCAGAAAATGCATCGTTACTGTGTGGAGGTCTGGATGTCATAGGAAGTCTTTAGTCTGATTACCAAATATTAGGTGACTGTATATCATCAGGCCTTGTTTCTTATATTTTCTCCCTGAGCATCTGCTACTGACCTCTCTGAGCTGGATATTGTACTAGAGAGATCTTTGATCCCTACCCACAGTTCTCACGCTGTTATGTTACAGCTCATTCTGCTGGTTACCACAGTAGAAACAGAGAGAAAGTTGATTTTTCAAGGATTTTTTGTCTATATCAACAGACTGAGAGTGCATGACAGAAAGCTGGCCTGGTACTCTGTAGCTTCTCCTCTTTCAGTGATTTTTTGTGCTCTCCAGTACTAGGGCTGAGGACTCATTTCCCAGCTGGAAATCCCTGAAGCCCCACTTCACAGCACTCACAAATACTGAGTGTCCATCAACAGTACTAAGTCCCTTGTGTCAAAACCTTGGTCCACTGACGTCAATGGCAGAGCTCCCATTCATTTCAGTTAGGGCAGGATTTTACCCTCATTTTTGGTTTTACAAAACCAAAACCCCCATGATTAAGCTTTGCAAGCCCTAACTAAAAACAAAACTGCTCTTGTTCAACTGCTCTATTTTGTCATCACCTATACTTAAGCCATCTGGGAACTTGAAAATCCTCGTAAGATACCTGATGAGTGAGAGAAATTAATGTTAGGGCATTCAGCCTTTTAGTTAGAAAATCACTGCCAACAACTTCCACTATTAATGCACTGATAAGCTGTCTGCATCAATGTTTTATAGCTCATACTTTAGTTGAGTTGTTGCCAATTGGCTTTATGAGGTTCTATGTCAAGTTCTAATTTCTTTTCCATTCTACATTTTTTGCTTTTTACCATTTTGGAAATCAGGCAAGACCCTTGAAATGCATTTTCATAAGAGAGAGTTAACAATACCTGCCCAAACTAAAATGTTACCACATCTAAACAACACTAGCAATTTTTAAGAAACACATTGAATGAGTAACTTTATACAGAAAATCTTTAATATTATGGATGTAGCGTAAAATATAGGTGTGTGTAACAATGCTGATGAAGTTGCAAATACAGGCCATGAATTCTCTGATCTACCAAAACTGACTGAACACAGCTAAGATGGAATGAAAATGCAGGTCAATAGCTTACCATTTGCTTTGTTTTCTCCCTAAACAGTAAATATGAGATGTTTAGATTGTGACTTTTCTGTTGACATCACTGGGCCAGTTCCTTTGCTTGCTGACTAGAGCCAGCTAGAATACTTGCTTATAATATTTATTTTGGATCAAAGATAAGACTTAAAATAAATATCACACTGTGTCATGTCAAAGCACCAGTCTAAAACAGGCTTTTCTCACAGGATCCAAACTGAGCAGTGAGGAACCATCCCCCAGCCATCGTGGTCCTGACCATGCATTATTTATAAAAGGCTATAGTCACGTACGAAAGAAGCATTCGTATTTGTATCCATTTTCTGTAATAACTCCAAAAAGCTAATTGCTTGATTCCCCCTTATGACTCCACTAATTCAGAAGCTGTTACTAATTATTCCAAATCAAGAGGGAGAGGGAAGAGTCTGTTGGTCCCGAATGGTTTCAGAACTGTCTAGCTTACCTACAGAGACTTGAAGGGTGCTCCTGTGAGTGACGATTATTTGCTCTCCGGGTTTGTGACTTTCAGGGAATGACTTCACTGCACTGGGCTGCTTTCCACAACAGGCCCCAGCACACCCAGACTCTGCTGCACAAGGGAGCAGACCCGACTCTCGTGGACAAAGACTTCAAAACAGCTCTGCACTGGGCAGTACAGGTGAGCCACGGCCGCAGTTTCACCAGGCAGTTGCTTGAGCTGAGCTGGCTGTTGTGGTGTCCTAAATACTCCAAAAGCAATTATTTCGGCTGTGAAATGAGGAAAATGAATGCTAGGAATGTCCACTAACAGCCCCAACATTTTGCCCGTGGGCACAAATCAAGGATCTAACATCTTCTTTGGAGACAAAGGCATACTTAATACAGGCTCAGCACTGTTGCCCTAAACAAAGTTATCATTTATTTCACTGGGAATATGCGTATGCTTCACGTTGAACTCATGCTTAAATTTTTTCACTAAATCAGGGTTGCAGAAATCAGCAGCTTAAATAGTCTTGCCAAAGGCCTTTGGGAATAAAATAATGTAAACACAAGTTAAAATATATTTAAACAGCTATAGTTGTGGAATAATTAGCTGAAGGGTTGAGGCCCTACTTCTCTGGAGATTAAGGAAGACAAGGAGCCAAACACATTTCCTGTTGAGCTGTATGTTCCTATCTCCTATGCAAAAAACCTGTCAAATTGCTAAAAATTACTCAGGCCATCATTAGAGAAAAAAACCACACAGGTTTAATGTGGCATTAAACACCATATTATGCAACTGGTAGTAAGTGGTCTAAAATATAGCGTAATTTACTAAGTTATGCCTAAACTTCACTGCAGAAAACTTCCTAGGTGAAATTATATAAATACGTTTTTACTTGCTCACTTGCCATAGCAAGTTCCGGTATCAATGTTCAAAACACCTGCACACCAGATAAGCAGAAATAGAACTTGCACGAAAATCCAGTAACATTTTCCTACAATGACTAAATATTTGCATCCTTACCTTTTGGTCTAAGTTCACTCATCTTAAAAAATGTGTCAACAAAGAAATTTAAAAGCTCTGAACTGCCACATACTATATTTGTAAATGAGTAAGGACATCTAGAACGAATAATCTGTTTCCTTCAACCACAGCTTCCCACAGATGGTTCACGTACAATAGGCTGAACTTTAGTTTTTCTGAAGTAGAGGTATATTTTGGCCTCTGCAACGGTTATTATTTCAGTACTAGTTTTGTTCGTCTTTAATCCTAATCAGTCTGAAATTGTGCTACATCCCTTGTTATTTTGCCTTAGGAGGCTAAAGGTATCTACTCTAAAACCTGTTGTGCATTTTTACTAGGCTTACTCCAATGCAGGCTGCTTCCAGCGGGAAATGTCTGAAACTCATGCAAGCTCCTTCAGGCTAGGCAGTGGTCTGGATGATAGCTCTGGGAACAAGCTGTCTCTCAAACAGAAAGACAAAAGGGAATCCCTTTCATATCAGGACCCTCAGAGTTCCCCTCATACCTTACTCTTTCCCTGATTCTGTATTTTGTAAATTTTATTATTTAATTCCACCATTAACTCCCACCTCCACCTTTCTCTCACAAACATGCAGAATAACTCTTGAGAAAGCGGGAAATTAAAACTGCACAAAACCCACTTGGCCTCACGTGGAGGCAAATTACAAATCCCTCTTCTTTCTCCCTTTACTCTGCTCCTAGAAATCAGAGGAAACATGTGCAGCATCACCCCCTTTTTTGTCTTCTTGAGAGATTCCTGCTATGAAGCCTTACAAATTGCTTCTTCCATCCACATACTTCTCCGTATTGTAGGTCCAGAAGGGGCAGTTGAAATACCAGAGCATGGAATAGATTTGTTAGTATTTCTCTTACTCAGGCTTGGCCAAGAAAAAAATACTTTCAGCCAGTGCTCTTTGCTGCCCTATTAGGCCCGGGAGAAATAGATGCTGTGGACAGGCATGACTTTCTCTGCTATGATAGGGACCAGAACATGACCTCTGCTGGGTGAGATTATCATTATGTCTAATAGCTTCCTCCGTGGCTGCTGGAAAGGGGATATTTTTCCTTTAAGAGTTGTATTAATATCTTCAGAGCACAAGAGACTCACAGAGCTCAGGCAGTACCACCTGCAGGGGTTGTTTTTGGCTGAATAGGGCCCTGTGTTTAATTTCATTTTTAAAAATGCAGCAAGGGGAAGACCAGGCACTGCATAGAAACTTGTTTCAGAAGTTGCAGGACAGAGGCAGCTTGCGCACACTGGGCTGAAACACAGAGCGGGACCACATAAAAACCATTGCCCGCCATTCAAAACCAAATTCTCAGGCATGTTTCATAAGAAATAATTGTTTCATGCTGGCTGATCAAAGACCACACGTTTGGCACTTGGTCTGCCATCAGACAAACGGTGGCTGTGGAGTCCTAGCCACGTAACTAGACAGATCTTGCCCACAACAAGGTCTGCTCTACTGAAAAGCTCAAGCCTCCCGCTGCTCGAGTTCATGCCTTCAGTGCAAATGTGTTACATCGGTGTCAGAAACACAGATCATTCTGGTTTGAAATGAGAATCTCTTATGTCACATTCTTTACACATGCAATGTTTTTAAAAGCTGGTGCAGACAGGGCTATATTAGAAGTGTCTCAGGAGGTATTTCTCTCCTTTCATTGCAGCCAGCAATAATTGCTGTAATGAAAAGGAAATACAGCTTTGTAACAAAACCTGTTAACTGATACTGGAACAAAGTGTAAACCTGTTCTAACAGTTCTAGATAATGGTCTCATTGAAATCCTAATAAAATATAGTATATACTATACAGTATACACTATCGTACTACATTTTACTGTATCATAATAGTATTAGTAGCACCTTGGAAATAGCCTGGGAAGATTTGGAGTCTTCCTGCATTGCCTTGCAGTTGCCATGATTTTTACCAGAAGTTTCTTTGTCTCTTTCTTAAAACTCTGGCTCCCAAAGTCATACAATTATGTAAAAATATCAGCTTTCATTTAAAGAATAAGCAAACAATCAAACAAAGATTTTTTCTAAAGTGAAGAAATGCAAACCTCTAGGGATAAAAAGAAGGCAACTAAAAAGAAGCCATTAAAAATAATATTCTGCCATGTGGACCTGCGCTTAGGATTATTTGGAGTGCAAAGTTTTATTATTTCATTCCCCTGTTTCCTGAGAGCAGAACGAAATACCTGTATGTCTTAAACACATTGTAAAAGTAAAGCATAGGCAATTATTCATCTGTGTTTGGCTGAGCAAGTATGGCAGCCTCTCTGTAATTACTTGGAAGGTGAGAGCACGCTTAAATTTCAGGATCTCTACGAATGAATCTCTGTTGCTGCAGGGCATCTCGAGGACACAGCTGGTCACCCAGCCAGGGCAGAGGAAGGGGCCAGGGAAGGCAGTGGTGGCTCAGGGCCAGGGTCTCTCCCAAGGGATCACTGCGCTACTTCTCTCTGCCCAGCACCCCATTTTTTTTCTATGGGCTGCCCATGGTGGAAGAATTCAGAGAGACTTCCAAAGACTTCTTAAAACTTAATGGGTGTTTCTCTATGGCAGACGTTTGTTGTTGCATTAGGCCAGAAAAGGTGCATTTGCTAGGCACGTTGACAGTCTGGTTGGTTTCAGGCAGATTTCTTCCACTGCAAAATTGTACTCATTTTCTCCTTGTTTCATGCAGTTTTCTAGAGATAGCTAGAAAGGGAGAGGAGTGATTTCTTTTTTTATGTCACTAAGCTTTAAAGACAATTTGGACTGCTGGCAAACAAATAAAAAACAGATTCAATTTGCATTTTTTAAGCATACCCTTAAGAACTCCCTTTCTTGTGTAAATATTGTCATTCCAGCAAAGGTACAGCTGTTGCTCATGGAGGCTGGAATGTTGCATAGCAGCAGAGCTCTACAGAGTGAGCTGTCAAGTTGCAAAACAAGGAAGAAAAGAGTTTGCAAATAGTTTTGAGTAAGAAATAAACTTGCTCCAATACCATCAGAAGCCTTTTCGAAAAAGTGCCCTAAACATTCATGACAATGTCTGCAATAGCAAATTAAATGTGCTTGAGTCTTGGCTCTGGCACCAAGGCCAACTATCCCAGGACAGCCTGTGTCCTTACTGCTAAACTCTCTTAATTCTCTAAAACAGGATGGTCATATGCAGACCACTTATTGGGAATGGTCTGTGGCCCACACTAGCTCCTGAAGTATGTCCAGGAACCAGTGGGGAAAGTGTTAATTGGCCCAAGCCAAAACCATGCCAGGGAGGATTTTAAAAATTTTACAGTACAGACAACCAAGTTCCAATGCTCATGGATGTTCCCTACTGCTACTTAGTTTTTTATATAGCTGTAACCTATTTCTCCACTTTCATTTATGTCAGTTCATAAGCCAAAGCCCCTTTTGTGACTTGTACAGCAGTACTGATATACAAACTCATCAGTGCAACCAGATCGTCAGAAAAAACACCTTCACCTGAAATAATTGACTGTTAAACAGTAAGTTCTTCAAGTACGAACATGCTGTTGACAATGTAATTATTCACGCCAATCAAATTTCCAAGGAAATCAATTGCAGAACTCCCACTGAGCTTAGTAGGAATTTGTCTTGGGCAAAACCTGTAGGTGAGTACAGAATAATTGCCAGACCTCTTCCCAGCACACAGTCTATGTGTAGCTCCGCAAGTGGATGCCAGAACATGAGTAATGTACATGCACCACAATTTTTGCATATCTATAAATGTTCTGATCTCCTATGCCTGACAAAAAGGCACTGGAAGACAAACGTTTCCATTTCTCTGATAGTAGTAAGGAAGAAATCCTTATTCTACTGCAGAATAGAAGATGACCTCGTTTTCCAAAGCACATAACCAGTTCATCCAGAGAAAGCAGGCCTCACAACAATGTACTAGCAGGGGAAAGCTGCCAAGTAATTTTAGTCATAGCCATAGTCATTTACACAGTAAATCATACACACTTATTGTAGAAAACTCCAAGTGAAAATAAATTCTCAGAGAGACTTGGCCAGTATTTCATGCAGTTTTTTGTTTGAGCAAAGAGAGGATAAGAGAGGCAGGGACATATGATAGCCATAGAGGTATGCCTTCATGACTGCCTTTGTCATTTGGTAGCTTTTTCCAACACCCACTAAGACTGCTGTGAGGATAAATATTTTAAAAACACCATGTCCCCTAGTTGTACCAGAGGCAGCAGTGCTCTGAGGACCACAGGACAAAGTATCCTGTACAACAACACGTTCTCTTTCCAAGAGTACCACAAAGGCAAGCCAAGCTAGGTCGCTCTGAGTCTGCAAGAGACACTGTCTCAGTGGGTGTCTGAGGCTGAAGCACTAGGGTTAGGAGAAGACAAATGAGCTTCTCTCTGAGCTGGCTGAGTCTCACCAGTGTAAGTACAGCGGCGTCAGTAGAGTTGTTGTTAATTTATATTGGTTTGCCATCAGAAACACACCCTGTGAAGTGCCTGGGCTGCATCCAGGCAACTTCTGGCAAAGTTTCCCTGGCAAGAGGAGAGCTGAAGATGGTATTACGGATTGTTCCTTTCCTCAGCACAGGGCCCAGCTGTCTCTGTCCCCTGAGGGCAGAGAAACCACAGGGTGCTCTGAATTTTTGCACTGGTTTTTCACTGCCAACACAGCCATCCAGCAGCCAGGGCATGGCAGCAGTGGAGATGATAGAGTGAACATGCTTCCATTCCTCAGCTTTCCCTAATCTGGGGTACAGAGCACGGATGCTGGAAGTCCTTAACAATGAGAGAAAGCTCCCATGTGTGCAAAACTCTTCAGCGATCCAAGTTGCCAGCTTTATGGATGTTTCTCACTGCACTGTTTCCTGCAGACTAGAAGGAGCTGCATTATGTCTCTGCTCTTGAGTTCGGCATTCTCCGTGTTTAAAACAGCAGACACTGCATCTACAACAAGACAGTGATGTGTTGTTCTGATACAGCCTTAACACCTGATTCCAACCAGACATATCCTCACTGTTAATGCAACATTATGTTTGTCTTGCTCTGATTCTAGGATGAAATTCCAAACTTGAGTTAGAGCGAAGGTAATGACATGATACACTGCCATGGTGCTCTGAATATGAACATGAGGAAAACTGCACTTCACAGAAATGAATCCCATAAGGGAAAAAATGGTACTGGAGGAACAGTTTGGTTTTGCCAGTATAGCTGTAACTGAACGTAGGGCTTCTGCCAGCAAAGCCTTGAGTCAAAGATCAAGACTTTTCAAGCCCCAACTAACAGAGCCATGTGGGAAAGTCTGTGGAATGGCTTTTGCTTTCAATAAATACTGAATTTCAGAATCAAAAAGGAAAAGAAGGTTACTTTGAAAGGAAAGAAGTATTTACCAATGTAATAACCTCAACTGGTATTAAAAAGGAAAAAAGCCCACATATGAGTTATCTGTTCAAACTTTGCTATGGGTTGCTCAACAAATCCTTGAAATGGCTCAAGTTTCTTTATTTCAGCAATAGAGAAAAAGATATTTGCTTTTTTTTTTTTCCAATGGCCCTGTTGGTGTTACAGTCAATTTCATATTAAAATATGCAATGTGTCTGTGAAGGATAAGAGGAAAGATAAAAGGGTTGGGAGACCAGCTAGCATTCTGCAACATAAAACTCAAAGAGCACCCAGTGATGCACAAAGATGGTTTCCAGAAGGAAGCCAGAAGTACTGATCCAAATTTTATTTAATCTATAGTAATTTATGGTGCTTTTTTATAAAACTAACTTACCTCCCAGAGTAGTGCAATGGGAATAGTATTTGCTTGTTGCTGCAGAACGGAGTGAAATAATGGTTAAAATGTCGAACCATGCAGGGTCAGAGCAGAAGGACATCAAAGAGAAAGTCAAAGCTTTGGATTCACAGGTGTGGAATTGAAAGAGAAGGGAATGTAGAAGAGGAAATACAGACAGCCCTAAACTGCAATGCTAATGATAAGAAGCAACATCAAGAGCTGCAAGGGGGGGAATTTCCATCCAGCAAAGCTGGCTATGGATATAGGAAGGCTTTAAACTGCGCACTAATACAAACAGACAGAAAAGATAAGAGAACTAATACAACCTAACCACCTTATCTCCAGAGGCATTCACTTGGAAGAAAAATACTTTGTCAAGGTTTCCTGAAAACAGTTAAGCGGTCCATAGCTTGTCCCTCTCCCCCTCCCACATCTACATTACTGGTAGCCACAAGCCAGCTTAGCAGACTTCCTTCATATGATTCTTCTCTTTGGCATTGAAATATCTAGTTCACTAGAGTATGCTGACAAGGGGAAAAAATTAACCCTCTATACAGTGCAGTGAGCAAGGAAAACATTGTACTATGTACAGCTGAAGACCGGGCAGAATAAAATGCAATGTTATGGTAGAATATTACATAAGTGACAGTAAACTTCCCAAGTAAAATTATCATTCCACCTATCAGTTGGACAGAGAAAGAGCTGAAGTATAAGAACAATGGCTGTAGTAACAATGAAGTAGAGTAACAATGAGTAACAATTGAGTAGACCTAGGTGAAAAAAGTGTCAAAACTGGAAAAGTAATGCAAACTTGCAGAATTCTCCTCATGGTACTTGATTTGGTGGATACTTCCTGAAGAATTATTTTCTTAATTTGAAAGCACTGAGGTGTGCAACTATCAGAAGTTGGGCTTTTTATTAACCAACCTAAAGAAAACAGAGTTGTAATCAAGTGAAAGTGCAAGCTGATGACTCTGTTAGTGAATTTTTTATTTGCCACTGTCTGGAGATGACACAAATCTCAGACAAAAACTTTCATAAAGCACAATGAGAGTTTGCCTTGCAAGGGCTCCTGGATCGAAGCTTTAGGACACTTCTTCTTCATGATGTAAGTTTAATTTAGATGAGTGATCTAAGAAAGAAAACTTCACTGAGGAGAATGAATAATGGGTGGAAGCAGATAAAGGTGTTAGATGGGACAAAAGTGTAAAGAAAACTGAGGGGCAGCCCTGCAGAATTTTATAGAAACACATAGCAAAAATAACTAATAATCTCTGAGAACACTGCTGAAAAGAATTTGAATACAAAAAGAGAAGATGAAATGTAGGGACACATACAGTAAAGTTACAAAAACATGTAATTTTCCTATGGTAAATTTACCACTGAACATCCTGGTCTAACAATAGTACTGTGGTTCATGGTAAATTTACCACAGGAAGACTACATTTTTGGTGACCTCAGCTCGAAGCTATCAATCTAAGAATAAGGGCAGTGTAAGCATTTTAGGAGAATTTTGTGTGCAACTTAAAAAAGCCAAGATGAATGTAAAGATAAGAAGGCATTCCTAAGAAGAGAGAGCTGGAAAGCCACAGAGCAGTTGGCCAGAGATCTCTTTCAGCAGAAGGTTCAAAATATTAGGAAATATCCCTTGATTATCTAGCAAATGTAATTAACAATTTGATTGAACTGTTAAAACATGACAGCAATTTCATAGCCATCTTCAAAGTAATTATTACTTCCTCAGATAAGAAGCTACTGGATATAGTATGTTTGAATGTCAATTCATCAGTTTAATACCATGTAGTAAAACACAGAAATACTGGAGAAGTGCCAACAAGATAAAGTTCATCACATGGCCCAGAAAGCTTGTTAAGCAGGTGGTGAATAGAGTGATCATAAAAAGTCCCGTTCTTTGTCCCTTTCTGGTTTAAGCAGTACACGCAATTTTAATCACACTGAATGACATCAATAGCACAATTTGTATAAGCACAACCTGCTATAATGGACCCAGAATTCAGTCCAGAGAGAGGATGTCCTAGTGGGGAAGAATAACAAGTAATGCAATCAAAATCAACCCAGGGACTTATATCACACATCATATATTCTCTATCAGCCACATTCAGGAAAGTTCAAATAATCTTTGGAGATGGACATCTCACAGACAGTCCAACCAGGGATTTATCATAAGAATGCTTTTATTTGTTCCATAATGAGGTGATGAAATACAGAACATGTATATAACCCACAGCTAGAACCAAATTAGAGAGACAGCAGGTACTTCATGGGTCAGGATGAAAGGAATGAAAAATGATTTTGATAAATTGTAGGAATGAACTGAAATTAATGAAATAGCACTGTCTACGAAACTGTGAAAAATTAACGCTGTTTGCACAAAATGAAGAGTAGTAGACTATTTGGCTAGCAGATTACAAAGAGAGTAGGAGTTTAAATTATGTTGTTGATACCAAACAAACATCATTCTGGGACATATTAACAGAACTGTGATACATGTGGGCTACAGGAAGTAGCAATGTAATTTTCAATGTCAAGAGAGAAGCCTCAGCTGGATAATTATGTCGCTGGGGGTGCCATGGTTGAGGAAAGCTGTAGACAAACTGGAAAGAGGCCAAAAGCAAGCACCAAGTATGATAAGTGGGTTGAAAAACTTGACCCATGAAGCGAGGTTGAAATGGTTTGTTTAGTCTAGAAAATGTAAGATTGGTGGGAGACAGAACAGTCTGTAAATGTATAAAATGCCAGTAAGAACAGCAGGAAATTTCTTATGCAAATGTTAAGAGTTGTGCAAGAACATTGAGGGACTGAAACTGTAGGTGCAGGATGTGTAATCTGGACTTAGCAAAACAGTAAAAAATTAGAGGGATAGTAGTGTCACTAGAACACGAATACAGTAATAGTAAGATACTGCATGTTAATAACTTTTTGTATCAAAACTAACTTGGAGAATGACATTAATAGGTGTTTATTGTGGTAGTACTAGAAGCATATAAGAGTTCTAGATTTAGTTGGATCTGAATGTGACTCGAGATTTCTGTGATGCTAGTGACCAAAAAATGTAAATGAGAATTATGCAAGTATGGAGGACTCTGACATTTCTCATCGAGACTGAAGAATAAAAAGAACAATTATTCATAAGACCTCCGTATTCCTGAACATGAAGATCAATGCCCTTTTTTCATTAGATATTCAGACAACTTTAATAACAATTTTAACATGGTTAATGAGGATGTTATAAAATATCTAGTCATAGAAAACAAGCTTGTATGGCATGGTTATGAGTAGACTTTAAATTAAACAGGTGAGTAAACAAAGTACATATAAAACAAAATTCCTGATTTCAGAGGGAAACATTTTGATAAATTAAGGGAATTCTCAGCTGGACGGAGAAGCTCTGGGACAAGCAGGTTCCAGGGACCTGGAATGTATGTTGTCAATGGTGCAAAATGCAGCAGGAATCTGTATCCCAAGAGCAGAGAAGAAAAGTGTATAGAAGAGGCTTGAGATAAAATGGACAACTATCCATCTTTAAGATATGTTTAGAATAAGCAGACATCTTACAAAATAATACGCAAAAGTATGGAGAAGCAAAAGAAGTTGTATCTCGAAATCAAGAAGTGAAGAGTAATAATTAATGTTGAATAGAGGCTGGAAGGAAATTACTTTCAGGGATAAGGCTTGAAATCAATCTTGCTTAATATTTTCATGGTAACTTGGCACAAAATACAGGGGCTTTCTGATGAAATCTGCCAATAACAAAAAACTGGAAGACATTAACAGAAAAAAATGGGGATATCATATAGGGGAAGCTGGATCACCTTCAAGTCTAAAGTAATACAAATGGGACAAAATTGAATAGGATAACATGCACTTGGGTACTAATAACAGAAAGTCCTTCCAGAAACTGGAAACTCTATGTTTGGAAATGGCTATGGAAGAGAAGTACCGAGGTGTAAAGGGTTATTCCAAAATGAGTAGGAGCTTCTAATGGCACACAGCTGTAAATAAGGCAAATGTTGTTCTGTGACATACCGAAAGAGGTATTTCTAACACAAATAGGGAAGACCTAATGTCATTGTAAAAAGAGCTGGCAAAAATGTCTGTGTATGACTAGGTACAATTTTAATCAGCCCTCTCCAAGGATACACAACTAAAACACAAAAGGAGAAGGGTTAGTCAGTTGATGAGAGAAATAGAAAGCATATTTTACAAGGAAAACTTCAGAGACCTGGATTGATCAGAGCGGCAAGAGAACAGCTCAGAAGGGATATGATGGTTGTCTATAAATACATCTGAAGAACAAATACCAGTCAGAGGAAAGAAGTATTTAATCTAAATAATAAAGCTGGCACAGAAACAAAGGGACATAAATCAGCCATGAGTATGAATAGAAATTAGAGATACTAATTATTAATGCAAACAAATTCTTGAACTGTCTTCCTTTGGGAGTAATAGGCACAAAAAAACTAATTGTTTTTAATGGACACAGTAAGTTTATGAAAGGGATGATGCAACATAGCTGCAAGTGATTGCCAGCATTGAATTTTATTATCTAGAAAGACCTTTCCCGCCTTGTGTTTCTATGTTGTTATAAAAAAATCATTAATTCTTTTTGTCTATTTCCACCAAGTTAGGATATAAAATGTTCAGTTTCATTTGCAGGTTAGAGAACAATGTCAACTTTCTATTAAGACACTGAAGCACTTGAGCAAACTAGCTAAGAAAGTTTTCGAGAACCACTTGAGCAAATATTTGACATGGCTTTTCTAGGTGTACTTGGGCAGGCTTACAGAATTGGGTTGGTCTTTTGAGGTCCTTTCCAACCCTAAATTTCTATGAGAAAATATAGGCTCATATCTTTCTGGACTCTGGCTTAGCAAAACGGCAAAAACTCCAAGTTATTTCTGAGAAAGCTGTTGAGTAATTTACACTCTGTAACTTTTGAGATATTTGCAGTGGTACATTATTTATTATTTTTCCAGTGTTCAAAATGTTCTAGGAAATTCATAAAACAAACCCACTTCCCAGCAGAAGACTGGAAGCTTTTGGCTTTCACACCTGGGGAGCCTGGTATACAGAATACAAAATACCATTATTGTAGTTAGCCTTCTCTAGTAGAGAAAATGTAGTTTGGTGTGAGCTCCATTGTAAAATGCTTTTCTTCTCTGAACTTCTTCCCAGAGTGGCAACAGGATTCTGTGTTCTATCATTCTGGACCACTACCAGGGGCCATCAATAATAAACTACGATGACGAGAATGGCAAAACATGTATGCACATTGCTGCTGCTGCAGGCTACAGTGATATTATCAGTGAGCTGGCTAAAGTCCCAGAGTGCAATCTGCAGGCCCTTGATGTGGATGACAGGTAACCATGGAAACTCTGAAACTGAAATTGCTGCTTCCTTTCTATTAACCTGAGACTAGCTCTGTTTATTCTATAATCGTGCTTCCTGTTTCACAGGCCATGGCCTAGTTAATGAACTGCACTTACAGAGAACCATGCTTGCTCAGAAACACTGCAAAGCAGTCCAGCTCACATGTACCATATTGACTAGTAGGAATGTTATTTAACTTTATGCTTCTGGTAGGAAATGATAAGATTATGTGTGAAAGGACTGTCACCACTTGACTTAACTTCTTTGAATCAAAAGCAAACATTCTTTTCAAAACAACAGAACAGGATCCTACAACATGAAGTTGGGATCCTGCTGCTATTTGTATTTAAGAAATTACAATGTTCCCTTGTTGCATTTAAGATGTTATTACTACAGGACCAGGGGACCTTCACCTTCCATTCTGACAAGGCATTTGATTCCTTCCAGGATTAAATCCCGATATCATAAGTGCAGAAAAGTCATCTTCTTTCCTCTTTTTCACCCCACACCTACCTCCCTTGGAAATTTGCTCATAAATTTTTTTAATGCAAACAGAACCAACTGACTCTTCGCATTTTTTATCCTGCTCAGTGGAGCAAAAGCCAAGGTTTTCTTGGCTTACGCCTTCAGGTACTTAAAATAATAGCATTCTTCATGGAAAAATGCAATAAAATGGAACAGAAATAAAAACAACAGGGTTCTGGAGAAGTTTCTAAACATCAGTAAAATGTAGTTGAGAAGGCTGTGTTTCTGTGGAAAGAAGGGTGAAGGGAGGAGTTTAACTACACTTAAGAGCTCAGTAAGACACGACCTCCTATTACATGTTCTCAGATATTTCCATAGAAGGTATTATACTTGAAGAGGGGAAAAGATAAGCTGTTCACTATAAACATGCAGTAGTTTCCATTCTATTGTGTTTCTGACTGCACCCATCTGAAATCACTGGAATTGCAAAGAAACGGGCAGAGAAAAGTAAATTTTATTTTTTATTCTTGCACAGTTTTCTTATGGTGTTTTCTGTGCTTTCAGATTTTTCACAAGAGCAAAATATTACAATTTGGAAACTGGACAAAAGTTTCCAAAGACAAGATACAAATCTTCGTTCAAGCATAAAATCAGTTTGCTTCTCCTACACATATTCAAGACAATTATATCTGCTCCGGTCTGTGCCCATCAAAGAACACAGAAACTGACAATGGGGCAATGACAGTCTGGTAGATGTGTCCAGTCCTTCTCATTCATCTGGGGGAGCCTTCTTCTCCTATTACCTTCATAGAGAGCCCTGAGCCAACCATTGCTAATTGTGTTTGGTGTAAAGATGAGAAGAACTTGTCCCTATGCAGTGGACACTACAAAGATTTTTTTCAAATTCTGCTCTGAGAACTTCAGGCACTCTTCCCACTCTGCAACTCCAGCAGCAGAAGAGATGCTATTACATAGCATATATAGGCATTCTGCAGCCCCATATCTACTTTCTCTGCAGCTAAATAGATGCACATAGATAGATGCCAGTCTATGGTCTTATTACCACCACTGGTAGCTACATCAGTGTGGGATAAGTTGCTGGACAATTCCTTAAAATGGATGTAATGAATCCAGATGAGTAGCATAGGAGCACACCTCATTATGTCATTAATAGTTTTGATAGTAAATTTATTCATCTATTTTAATGATACTCCCCCTTTTCTGTAGGACGCCTTTGCACTGGGCTGCAGCAGCAGGGAAAGCTGACTGTGTGCAGACACTGCTAGAGCTGGGGATAGACAGCAGCCCTCGAGACATCAATGAAAACACTCCTCTGACATATGCAATGTACTGTGGGCACACGGCATGCATCAAGCTGCTGTCTCAGGAGAGCAGGTAAAGCAAAAGTTCACATCTTGCTTACATGGTGCCACTGACTAGAAAACAAATTTATTGCTTTTTGTATGCTACTGAAGGGTTTGAGCCCTGGGTGATGTCCCCTCGATTCATATGCAATAATCAGTTCAAGTTTTCCATTAAAATAGCAACATTAGAATTAGTCATCTACTGAAGACTCATCACTGCGGTTACAGTGCTAGTCTGCCGATCAGCAGAGGGTTCTGAACCAAGAAGATGTAAGTATAGCTCTTGCTCAGTCACCTTTGTGCAGAAAATTTATCTTACAGAATAATTTCAGACCTCAGATACTTGCCTTCCACTTTTTAGAAATCTCTATGCACTAGCTGTGTGTTCCTGTAATCAGACAGAGGGATAGACTGAATACAAAAGCAGCTTTACCAGATAGATAATAAAATAAATTTCAAGTTTTCATCGTCAGGGTAAGGGTTTGGGAGTGTTTTCCTAGCCTTCTTTAGTTCTCTACCTTGATTGTCTCTTCTGAGTTTTTTTTCTGTTAAAAAGTATAATTCTTTTACCATTGCTTGTGATCTTCTTCTCTCTTAATATTTCTCATGTTTCAGCAGCTGTCATTTAATTAATTTCAGTTCTTTGACTTTGGTAAATGAGTATGCACTTACAAAGACATTTATCAGCACATTTCTTTGTGCTTTCCCCTCCTTTCCAGTCAGCAGTTAGTATTATTTCCTGTGTTACAAATTGAGACATGGGTAACATTACCTCTCTTCCTCCTCCTGCGCTCTGCCTGTTGGAGTAGGTCTGCAATGTTGATTAGTCAAAATCTCATCTAAAAACCACTACAGCAACACCACTGTAGGCAATTATCTTGATCGATAGATCTTCTGAAACTGTGCTGTGCCTCTTTAGTATGGGCAAGGGAAGGGGAAAGGGAAAAAGAAAAGGAAAAAAGGGAAAGGGAAGGAATGGTGACCTAGTGCCTTTAGTACAGTGTTAGCAATGACTGTGCTGTTAGAAAGACCATTTTCCAAATATGACATAATACAAAGACCACTTGAGTTTAAAGATCGCAGCATGTTCTTCTTGTTATTACTGGATCTTGCCTCACCATTAAGACTTATGATTCTGCAGCTGGTAGATGCTGAAGCCAGAAGAGTTTGTGTGGTTTTTTTTCCTGATAGCTGCACTGAGCCTACATTAAGATAAATGTAAGGCAATGAACCCCGTAAGAAAGAGTAAAGTAACACGGTATCATTTTCAGTCTTTGTTAATAACAAATTTGGAGTCCTAATTTTCTACCTCCTTGAACCACCCCTGCAAATGTATCTGAACAGTATATACCCTATTTCATGGGCTAACACAGGCTGTATATTTTTCATTATTTGGCAGTAATGACATCACATTTTGATTTGTACTTCCAATAGATCTGAGCCAGTTCATCAGTTTCCCTCCCAGAACAACAGACTCCTAAAGAAAGAAGGACGATTCAGTATGCTGAACCACATCTTCTCTTGCAAAAAGAAGAAAGATGATCAGAAAACCGGTCAAAAGGAGAGAAGCAGAGACCGATACCTTAGAGAAGAGACCTCAGAAGTAGATGACATCATCACCACTTTTGATTGCATTATGGACACAAACTGCAAAGACATTCCAGATGAGTGTGTGACCACTGCTGACTTCAAAAGAAGGAGCACAGACACAAAGTATCTCATACCAGAAAAGAAGCAACCAGAGTGTCAGGGACTTCTGCCCGTCAGAACCCAGAGCCTCCCCCCAATCACTGCAGGCAATTCCTTCCTAACTGCTTCCCAGAGCACGTCAAGCTTCTCCTCCAGCACCAGCACCCACCATTTTGCACACAAGTCTCAAAAGAGTAGGAGTGAACACAACTTGCTGGACCACAGAAGCAGCTGCCAGGCTTTGTTGGATGATCCCTGGAACACAGACTCTAACCAACTACTCTCCTACAAAGTCTGTACTAGGACTCCTTCAGACAAACTGATAAATGGCTTAAACTCTGATAGATCTCACCATGTGCTTTTGTGCCCTCCCCGCCTTCCCTCACTTCCCAGTTCTCCATCAGGTAATTTCTTTCTTCTCTGTCTCCCAAATCCTATAATCTCTACTGATGTAGCAAGCTGAGTCAGAAAAAACAGGTAAGTCTGACCCATGACATTTCTATTTCTTTAATATCTTTTTCAGTTTCTTCCCCCTGTATGTAGCAGCAATCACAGATAGCGTATGGCCAGGACATTAGCTGACAGCTGAAGCAAGGTGCTTAGGTGTGGGAAATAAGAAATTTAAGTAGGTCTGATGAGCAAGCAAAAATGCAGGTATTTAGGAAGCATGTAAGGTACCTGAGCAAGGTAGGTGCCTCCAGATTATATATGTGCTTTGTGAATTGCACATTAACATCTACAGCATTGCCTGCTGTCTGCTGTCTGCATTTAGTCCTGAAACTAGATGTGCAAGGGAACAGTACTGCATTCAAATCTCTAACTGTGCTGAGAGCTGCTTCTGGATCCAACCAGGTAAGCCCACGTGTGCCATGCTGGACGGCTCTGCACCATGCCACTTTCCCCTTACAGACATATTCTGTACAGACTCCAGTCTGTAGTGTCACCCCTTCCCACTCCTCCCACCCCGAGTGCCAGCTCTTTGGTCTCACGTGCTGTTCTTATGGTTTCTCCAAAGCTGAATTCAGGTTGCTAAATTTACAGAGACAGAGTAAATGCTTTTATGTTGTGGTTTGGAAACTGTAATGCAACAGTAATGAAGCAGAGCATCAGAATTCTGAAGTAAACTCAAAACCAGGGTTTGGCAGGCTTTGGGATCTAGTACTTTGTTTGACTCACATCCATGCTTAAATGAATCTGGCTGGCTGGCCTGCGTGCTGGAGTTTACTTCAACATATCAGTGTCTCCGACTTCATCTCCTTTGGGATTAGTCCCATGACAAAATTAAACACATCTAGCATGCCTTCCAACCACTGTAATATCCAACTGAAAATGAAGCAAGCAAAAGCAATCCTCAAACTTACCAGTACACCATTAGAAGGAGTAAACATTACACAATAAATTAATCTACCCTCACCCCAACAGACATGAGCCGTTCTCCTCCAGTGGAAAGAGTGAACAGAAACCCTGCCTGAGAAGAACCCTCAGATAGGTCAGGTCACTATCTGAGCTTACACTATCGTGTACTGACTCCTAAGCAAAGGGATCTATAAAATAGCAAATCTTTGTTCACATCTCTAATAATGAGAGTAGAGATGGCAATTTCAGAATGACAGGTCATTCTACGTTGTGCAAATAAAGGCTGGAAATAGTTTTTCAGGGTAAAAAGGAGCTATTCAAAAGGTTCCACTTCCTGAACATCAGGCCACATTTCTGAAAGCTGATAGACCTGGTCTGTAGGTGTCACTACTTTTTTACTGTGCACTCTTCAGCTATTCAGTGAACCATGCAAACCCCAAACTCCACATGGCTAGCAAGGATTGATCCAGCACGACTCTTTCTACACTGAACTCTGCAAGGTTGAGTTCCCGTGTGGAAGACAAGAAAACCTGTAGGGCTTCTTTACAACCTAAATATAATAGGGTACAGTGAGGCTGAGATATTTGAGATCATTCATGTTGACAGTAGTAGGAGGAATGAACTCAAACTGGATAAACCAAACCTGAGGACAACCATGGGGAAAGATTTCTTGGTGGAATTAGCTAGACTATGAATACATTTGATGTGGAAATAACTACCATGTTATTTAAAATGTGATTACAGATTTTTCTTAAGACTGTAGAATACTGTACGGTTAAATCCTTGTTTGCTCTGGACAGAAGGACAGGTGATTTTCTATGAACATCCTATGACAAAAAGCTGCAACCAGCTGAATCAAGATGGACCCTGTGCATCCACTCAGTGCTCCATGATCTGCACAGGGACTCAGTATAGGACAAGCAGTCTACATGCATGAATTAGGGCAAAATCGCATCAATTATGGGACATCTCCTAATTGTTACAATGGGAGCTGTCTTTGCATGTCCAAAGGAAGAGTAAGTCATTTGATCTACGACAGTTTATCATCTCCCTGAGAGAAAAAAAAGCCTGAGTCTGCTTTAAGCCCAATTCTGTGTGTACCAGCTCCCTTTACCAAAACTTTCCAACAATAAAAAGATTCCTGTAGCTGGCAAAAGGGACTTCCACTGAAGCATGTGAATTAAAAGCTTGTAAGGAGGCAGACAGTGTCTGACAGGAATACATTGCCCAACCCAGATACTGTCTAACATTTCTTCATGATAAAAAGATCTGCTTATCCCTCTTCACGCCTATGTGTGTGGTTTAAATCTGTCTACCCCCGTAATTAAAGCCACCTGACTTGCTGTGAATTAGCACTGCACTTACTGTATGAGCTCCAGGGCTTCCAGGTCTCCAGTTCACTCTGCCTGCAGGACTTAGAGGGATCAGAAGCAAAGTAAGCCTGGCTCCAGCCCAGCCAGCAGCACTGTGCAGGCAGCTCTCTCTGAGGAAAAATATTTCCTCATTGTTTTTTTTCTGCAGGAGGCCTAGCTGAGGGAAAAAACAACATCTGGTCTTTGAAGGACACTGAAGTGTTAATACGCCATTTCTTAAGTCATGACTGTGGAGGCTACATGTTATTTCCTAATCACTGAATATCCAGGGCAGGATTATGGGTATCAATAATCTAGGGGAACTCAATTTAAAAATTATTTTCTCAGCTGACACACAGTGTTGATTGTCTTGCATGACCATGCTTTTTATTAAAGTCAGAGCTAATTTTTGTGCTTACTGCTACTAAGGCAGCTGGCACATCGATGGCAATTTTTGGAGGTTTTTTGTTCTGTTTTCTGTGCTCCTGGAAATGAATGATGAGTCAATTTACTAGCTGAGCCTTAGCACTTACACAAAGGGGAGAGGCTGCTGTGGGTAGCAATGAGACTTACCTTACTATCATGCCACTGGTTTCTCTCAGAATAACTGCTTTGTCTTGCCCTCCGCTGGTGAGAGCAAAGATAGACTATACCACAAACTACAGTCAATATTGCAAGAGTGCTTGTCAGCCACAGTGCTGAGCTGGCATCCACAATCTGAAGCATCTTGTATTTATGAGCTTTGCAATCATCTCTTTTTGCAAAATGTACTGCCATTTACTTTCCACAGGGAAAATGGTGTAAGTAGAGAAATTCCAAGTGACAGGAGTAAAAGGAAGCCTGTCTCAAATGTAAGGCAGTTCTTAGCACCCTCTAACCAGGACTCCTTCTACCACCCACTCATCTTTTAAATAACTAACCTTCCAGGTCTGAGGTGATAGTTTATTACAGGTTTCATTACAGCAGCCCAGTACCTTCTATTTGCTTGAACAGGTAATGTAAAAAAAAGGCTATTATTAAGCTTATCTTGGCATAAGCAGTATGGTATAGTCCAACAGGAAGCACTTCTTGGCCAGGAAAGACTAGAGCAAAGCTGATCAGTGTGGCTGTTTCTTTCTCAAACTGAAGGACTGATGTGGGTCATTCATCATAATACTTACAACTTTTCCGCAAAACACACCACAATGTGGTTCACCTACCTAAACGCAAAGGAAAATCAAAGAACAACCTGTAAAAAAAGTCAGGAAATAAAATGGATTTTATAATAACAAAATTGCTTCCTTTCCATTTCATTCAAAAATAAATGCCATCATAAATATGCTCTTGGGGATGACAAAGATCATGTCTTAAAGAAAGAAAAACTTTTTTCTCTGATGTTTTGTGGAGCAGATAGAAAGGAAGAGCAGAAGAATACTTCCACTTGATGCCAGAACTTTCAGACAACAAGGATTCTTTTCCAAGTATTCATATCAGTCTTGCAAACATGATTATGCTTTGTACTGTTGTTTTGCTGCCAGATATCCCCATTTATGAAATAAACATCTCTTGATAGAAAAAAAAACCTCCCAGTATCAAAGCCATAATGGTACATACATAATAAGCCATTAGTTCTCAGCATAAGCATCACTGAAACCAATATAACTCAAACTGCATTAATAGGAGCAGCAGGCTTGATTCTCTGCTATTTTGGAACTGATATATTTATTTCTTTGTGCACAGTGGATGCGATGTCTGTAGAAGAAATTTACCAACTTTTACATCCACTGTTTGATCACCCTAGAGAAGTATTCTAAAGACTAAACAAAGACTAAAACATGGGAAAAGGAAACCAAAGTCTGTTTCTATTAGACACAGCTCATCCATAAGAGATTCTTCATGCTTTACCCCAATATGCATCAGCTTTACCCATGGGATCCAGTAGATTGATCCAATGTCTATCAACTGCCGTGGTCTTTAGACCAGAAGCTTGCTCCATGCTGAGCTGAAGGCTTCACTATAACATGGGGATTTGTCTGATAAACACCACTTTAGCTCCTTTCATACAGAATCCATTTAGTCAGTAACATAGTTACAGCAGTCTTGACAACTACTTCTGTGCACCTCTAGGAAACTGTTCTACAACTATTTTCCTATAGCTTTATCTTGCACAGCCCAGCAATACATAGGTATTTTCAAGTACCAACTACAAAGCCACAAAGGCAACTTATATAATTCCATTTCTTCCTATTGCTTAAGATGTGCTACTACATCCAGCCTGTGTCTCCCCTCATCTCTGCGTGCCAACAGAGCATATGCTTGCTCTGCAGTGAGCTATGTTGCAATGCCATGCGGGATGAGCAGCTGTTTGGCAAGACAACTCAAGACTCCTTACAAGGCTCATCTCAGATCTGGGGATAACAAAAAAGAAAAATTTGAGGGACTCAAACATCACAGAATAAGATCAATTCAGGAAAAGGATCTGGAGAAAATGTTGATTTGGTGCTTGAGTTTCTACTTTTTTAATAATATCTGATGTGTCATTTATGTAGTGAAATGCATTACATCATCTAAAATAATGTCTTTTTTAATAGTACTAGACAACAGTTAACTTTAATCTTAGCCAGTGAAATGCCACAGTTAGCTAATTAACCTTTCATTTTCCAGTATCTGTTCTTCTTGGTAAAAATGAAATTGCCATAAACATGGCCAGTAAGAATCAGTATCAGTTTATATCAGTTCTGCTATGTTTTCATCTGCAGCAAAACCCTCTCAAAGCTCATCTTTACTGCTGAGAGACTTCCACCAGTCTCATTTTCCAACAAGCAGTTGAATTCCATTTGTATTCTAGTTCTTAGAAAGGCTGAGACCCTATTAGAAAAGTTTCCAAGCTTCAATTCTGAAATCAAATCCATCTAGTTGAATAGTTCTACAAATTTAGTGTCCAAATATTCTTACATGGACCTAGCTACTGGACTGTGCCTGTTTTAAGACCAATTACTATATTATATGCAAGGAAGTGATAAAGGTACACGTGAAGGTTATATTAAATCAGTCACTCTTTTTAACGAATGTAAAGAGAACAAAGCAACAGCTTTTTTCAGTCATTGGTTCCTTGTTATTACATATTTCTGAGAATTCCTAAGTAAGTTTTCTTTTTTTCTAGAAGCCAGAGATCTACAGCACACTGTATTATTTACAATTATTTTCATACAGTAACAGATTATCTTTTTCTTTCACAGGTAAAAATTTTCAACAGATGTCCGCAGACCAAACCAAAGTAAAAAATCTTGCTCCTGTACGGAACAGCCTAGCTCCCATACCCAACCACTGTGCTCACAAAAGTAAGTACAGGCAAGTGTCAGTTTTACAGTATCATACTGTGTGCCTCTGTCACTGGCATCTGAGGGCTTGAGAGAGGTTTCGTGTTCCTCTTCCACAGCATCGTAGAATGGCTGAGGTTGGAAGGCACCTTTGGAAATTGTCTAGTCCAACCCCTCCGCCCATAGAGAGGTCACCTACAGCAGGTTGCTCAGGACCACATCCAGTTAGGTTTTAAATACCTCTAAGGATGGGGGCTACACAACTTCTCTGGGCATCCTGTTCCAGTGTTTGACCACCCTCAGAGTAAAAAAGCTTCTTACTTATTTGTGCTCTTTGACTCTTTTCCCTTCACAGGACACCACTGAGAAGAGTCTGGTTCCCTCTTCATTACTCCCCCCAGTCAGGCATTTACACATATTGACAAGATCCCCTGAGCTGCCTTCTCTTCTCAAGGCTGAACAGTCGCAGGTCATTCAGCCTCCCCTTTGAGGCTGGACACTCCAGTCCCTTAATCATCGCCTTTCGTTGGACTTGCTCCAGTATGTCCATGTCTCTCTTGTACTGGGGGCCCCAGAACTGGACACAGCACTCCAGATGTGTCTCACCAGTGCTGAGTAGAGGGGAAGGACCACCTCCCACAATCTGCTGGCAAGGCTTTTCCTCATGCATCCCCGAATGCTGTTGGCTGTCTTTGCCGCAAGGGCACATTGCTGGCTCCTGTTCAACTTGTTGTCTATCAGGGCCCCCAGGACCCTTTCTGACAAGCTCCTTTTCAGCTGTTTGATCCTCATCATGTATTGGTGCAGGGTTCATTCCTCCAGGTGCAGGACTTTACATTTCCCTTTGTAAGAGTTTTGTCCGTCCATTTCTACAGCCTGTCAAGGTCTCTCTGAACAGCAGCACACCCATGTGCTGTATCATCCACTCCTCCCAGTTTCATATCTTTTGCAAACTTGCAGAAGGTGCAGTCTGCCCCATCGTCCAAGTCACTAATGAAGACATTAAATAGTATTAGCCCCAGTATCAACTCCCAGGGTATTCCACTAGTGACTGGCCTACCTCCAGCTGGACTTTGTGCTGCTGATCACAAGCCTTTTCTCCAATGAGTTTCATAGAGTTGGCCTAGTAGAAGCAATGTATGTCAATACAGAGGAGATTTTGGCTCTACATTTGTTTTCCAGAGCAGAGGTGACTGGAATTCTCACAGACACGGGATTTCTCACTCTTGGTTTCACTCCCAATTGCATATGCCTGTATGACTCTGGTAGCTTTTCACAGGGGGCAGGACATGATGTAACACGGTGACTTACAGGATGTAAAGAGATGGATGACAACACCCTAACGACTGCATGGCAGAGAAAGGTTGGATATGTGACATGAAAGCCAGGAAGGAATGACTCTTGTGCAGCCAACATGAAAAATATCATGACAGTGATTTTTGTGTCATTTTGCTAGCAAAAATTAGAGGGAAGATGATTAGAACAAGATCATCAGGTTTACAAAAACTTTGTCATTTTTGGAATGTTACATAGGTGAGAAGATATTCTATCTCTCTCTGTCTTAAGCACAGCAGACAGACTAGCTTTTACATGAGGATGGGAATCATTCATTTCTCTCATTCTAACAGCAACTGGTTTGGGTAGCTTCTATAACACAGGAGCTAAAATAAAGGGATTGAGAGAGCAGCAGACTTTTTTTCCTCTGCACTTTCAGACAGCTCCTCATTCCCAAGGCAGTAAGAAGCAAGGTCCCAAAGAGCAGGGAAAGCCTCACCCCGCTCCCACAGCCCCGGCAGAGCATCAAGACTTAGTGAGTGTCCCAGGCTGGATCCAGCCAGCAACTGGGGTGTTCTTCACATACAAACACTAGCCCTACTCCCAGCAGTGTCCTGCCCTCACATTCTTGTGCTCCACTAAGCGCAAATTCCCTAATGTATTTTGGATGAGGATTTGGAGTTTACTAGTTGTCATCCTGCAGATCAGCCAGGTCCTAAAGCATTCACATTTCAGAGCTAAATTTAAGATTCATTGCCTCTTATGATCTGAGTTTCAGAAGCAATTCTGCAGCTATAACAATATTACTAAAAACGAAACAGCAGAGGTAGCTTTATAAGGAACATCAGATTGGGTAGGGGAAATACAGAATCCTGCACTGCTGCTGCACAGTAAATAAGAGACAAAGAAGAAAAGTGGAGCTATGTGGAATACTGAGGTGGTATTCTCTGTCTGCTCAGAGGAGAGAAAATAATCTAACTGCTTTCAAAACCCCAGCTCCAAGTCTTCCATTTTTAAGCTTTCTACTGACGTTCTCTATGTCTTCTAGTTAAAAGACAGTTGTAAGCAAAATTCTAAAAAAAATTATCTTATAATCACTGGTGTTCTTGCAGTAATTCATATACACAGCCAGGATTTTAGTTCTAGTCTCATGCCAGAAACTGTGTTTTACAAATAAGATAAAATTAGCACAGTTAATCACGGTTTAATTAACTAACACAGCACATTTATCAGGTGCCATTACTTCTTGAACATCAGTTCAAGGCAATAACAGAAAAGCAAAGTTATTTGCCAAATAGCTTACATTTCTTCTTTGTTAACACAAATGACACATGTGATCCTGGAGCCTTCCAAATAACTGTTTGAGAGCCAAGATTTCATTCATCCTCCATCCAGCCCTAAAAATATTACTCTTCTGGACACAGCCTTTATCCAGGCAAATGGCTCCAGCAACGAAATCTGAATATAAACATTTGTGTTTCTCTAATATTTTCATCAGACAAGTTGTGTGTTAAAAACATGCAACAAAGCCAGTGGGGGGAAAAAAAAAAAAAAGCAACCAGGGAGCTAGAACAATAACATAAGCATAAATTAGAAAGAGAACTGAAACTACTCAGAGATTAACAGAAAGAAGAAACATCTCCCAAAAAAGGAAGGGCAATGAAAAAAGGAAGAGATGCTTTAATCTCTAAGCAAAAACATCTAAAAATACAAGTTAGAAAGAGGATAATAGGCATGAAACAGTACCCTAGGAAAAGAGTACTTGAGTGACTTTAAACCATAGTTTATAAACTCCCACCCTTCAGATGTTCTCAGGGCCAAAGAGGTCCCTCACATGGCTTCTTGAGTAGCCTCAGCACAGCCTGGCATCTCTGTTATTCTGCATGCTGCTGCTTCACCCCCAGCACACCCTTTCTATTTCATCATGTGACCCCTGGAAAACAGGCTTACAACTATCACACACCGCTCACACAATGCCAGAACAATTTTCCAAACAAATATGGGACTTCTAGAGAACTCTCTGCTGCTGTCATTTCTTCATGTGGCTTAGGAAGTCTGAAGCCATAGTGAGGTTATTACTTGTGGAACAACAACAAAAAAGATCTATTTCTGCAGGTCATTTAACAGTATTTTCTGGGGATAGGTGGTTGTTTTTGCTGTTAGTCACCATGATTTGAAGTTTCTTCTTTCCCAGGTTAACAGCAAAGGATTCCACAAAACACCCTCCTCTCTGCAGAGGGCCACCATGGTCCACTGCTTGCAAAAGGAAGAGAGTCTAAAAGCCATTCCTTCTGCTGGAGTACGTACTCCTTGTACAATGCCTCCCTGACAGCCTTATTCTTGCCTCTGCAGTTTGTAATAGCAGCCACTCAAGAGCCACTACTGAGTGGAAAAGGCTCCCGGAATTGGTAGCTCTTATTGTATCACTAGGTCTTTGGTAGCTGACTGCCCTCTGAATGTGAATAATTACTGGTGCTTTTACTGTATATAGCTTCTGGATGTATGGCAACCAGCCTTAAGGGTTCTGTCTCTCATAGACCCCAGTGGTGGGTTCAGGCTCGTGTGTTTCAAAACACATACTAATACCAGTCATTATATGTATTATTTCAAAGCCATCCATGTACCAGTCCTGAAATCCTTATCGAATATCCTAAACTGAGTACAGTATGTAGTACTAGGTGGAAAGCATTGATGTTTGGATGCTGTTTTTTACTTCTTTGAATGAGCATGGGTCTGTGATGGCTACCCAGTCATGGGAGTGAAGTTAAACTACATTGCTTTTGCCCTACTTAAACCCATCATTAAGGGCTTATTTAGTATGTAAAGTGTTCTGGAGATATTTTACACAGGTGTAAACTTTGAATGCATGAAAATATGCCTATGGCCCAAAGCAGGAAACAAGTGAGCCTCTGAATATGCATTCGGTTTACACACCAAGATTTCAATGAACTCAAAGCATCCTACCATGTGCCAGAAAACAAATGGGCTCATTTATTGTATTTAGCTCTGCCTGATTCACACAAATTCAATACAAACTAAAGCAAAGTACTAATGGCATTATTTTTCTTCATGGAAAGGAGAACTAAGTGATTTCTTGAACTTCTGAACATGAATGAACCTTGAATATGACCCGTGAATTACACCACATTGCCAAAGGCCAGGCTGCTCTAGGAAACACTGCCTGCTCAGGCCATCATAACTTGAATTGTACTGAAATTAGCATGAAAAGAAAAAAAAATCTACCAATTTTTAAAATCCTCTCTATAAAGATTCTGCTTTGCCCCAAATAGATACCTGGTGAGTCTTAGAGAATTACTGCTCCTGATAAATAAATACTGAATGATGAAATGAGTATATGGCATATGGTACAGGGGAATATGGCAAGGAGAACTTCAGCTCTTTTGCACAATGTATATAGTAAAAAAATACATAGATGCAAAGCTCTTTCAATGCCCACTGCAGACATTAGAGAGGTAACATTTGTTTTCAACAGGGCAAATTTCTGACTTATTAATTATATACTATGTAAATCTACAGACACAGAAGGGCTTGCGTGACAAGGCTGGTGTGCTTCTGCTTTGCCAAGGCACAGGAACTGCAGGGTTTCTGCTTGAACTTCTTCAATGTATTTCTGACTCGGGCACAGTCTTTGTCCCCAGTTACCTGCAGGACTCTTACTCCCCTAGCCAGTTATTCCCCATCTTATATTTGGACTTTTGGTGTTTTGGGATTTCTTTGTTTGTTTGTTTGTTTTCCCTAAGTGTAGTGGTTTGCATTTGCCTTTGCTGAGTTTCGTTATCTGAATTTCTTACTGTTTCTCCAATTTACCAAGGTCATTTTGCACTGTAAACCTGTTCTCTGATAAATTACACCTTGAGTGCCTTTTTTTCATCAGGTGTGTGTCCACATTATAGTAATGGATCTACCTTATTTTTACAAAAATTTGTGACAAAGTTAATAATTCTTCCTTATTAAAACTACATAATTTCTCACTTCTCCCGCATCCACTCTGCCAGCGTCCCAGTTATTCTTTTTGGTGTTGCTTGATGAGCAGGCAAACTTCATAGGTTCAAAGATTCACTTCTGATAAACCCCTACCAACTGTGGGCAGGATTTTAGGTATTTAGGATTTTTTAGGTTAGGTTAACTGACTTGAAATTCCTTAAGTCCTCTTTTCTTGTCTTTTTATTCTACAGCCCTCAAGAAACTCCATCCACTATTCTACCTATAAGTTCCTCAAGTGTGCTGAATGTTTAGTTTGGTTTTTTTTTTTAAGATCAAAACTGACTTGTAAGGTCCAGTTTATCACAGGTGCATTGACTGCAGTAGTTACCCAGTTCATACCAGTTGATTATGTGGTCTGTTATTTCTAATGAAAATTTGTTCATTTATCAGTTTATCCTCTGTTAAAATGGTCCAAATCTAGATTAACTTCAGATGTTTCTCTGGAATTACACAAGATTTTCATTGGGTTAAGAGAAAATACTCTTCTCCATTCCTCATTTCTGTAGAATTTCCCTGAACCTGCACCAGGAAAATTTCTGTCAGAGATTATGGAAAGGGGATAATCAAAGGGGGCTGCCAGGAAAAATGCAAACATGAACACTCGGGTTTTCACTGGAATTGACTGGGAAATGGAATGATAATGACAGGCTGAGATGGCCACCTTTTGAGCAGAGTGCTTTATGGTGGGATTCTTCCTGCATGTAAAGAACCAGGACACAAGCATGATACCAATCTGAGGACAAGTGGTTGGCTCAGAGAATAGTTTTTAATTCCTGACCTCTAGGAAGCATTTGTGGTTAGTTTCAAAGGACGAAGACAGCAAAATAGACAGAGAATCCAAATAACCTTCTGGGGGCTGCCATGATTAGTAAGATGAAACCCAAACTAGAACATGTCAGAGGAAAACGTTAATAGCTTCTCATATATTCATCACAACAGATGCAGATGGAAGGAAATCACAGATGGAATGAGAATGCAACCAAGGAAAAATTAATGTGAAAAATTGCAAGAAAGATTCTGTAGCCAAAAAAGAGATGGTGTTCACTCCAGTAGGGAACTCTTCATATGGTTAAACTGAAAAACCTGAAGTGTTTGTATACAAAGAGCTTGTGAATAAATTGGAACATTACATGAAAGAAGCTAATATAATTCACAATAAATGCCAAGGCAGAGAAAAATAGGTCTACAATTAAGGTTTTGAATTCTCCTTTTAAAAAATTAGGAAATTAGTTAGTGAGTTGCCTCAATGAAGGAGCTTGAGGATTCCAATTTAGAGAAGATACAGAACTATATTAACTTTAAAGCACAAACAATATTACACTGCTGAGTGTGAGGTGGAGATTAAGGATGATCTAAATCTACAGTTTCTTACAAGACTGCTGACACACTGAGACATACAAGAGCCGTGGCTCTTGTGCTTCAGTGTGGGTCTTAGTGTGCTACATGGTAATGGGTTACTTTTGTGGCCTGTGACTTGCAAAGCACGTGTGGACCTACCTTCATGACTGACTGTGCCTAGAGCAACCCAGACACAGTGGCCCATGTTCTTCCATTTCATCTTCCTAAGATTTCAATCAGAATTTACCCTGGGTAATAGAGCATCCTCCCACAAAGGTTTTGTTAAAAATAATATATTCCCATGAAACATTTCTGTTTCAATCAGCTTGTGGTTTTTGATGAAAAAAATGTCCTGTGGAAATCTCTCCAACCAGACCAAGTCTCCTTCAGACAAACTATAGATCCTCTACTTATCAAAGGTAAACCTTTGAACTTATCAAGTCTTATTGATCACCAAACACAAAGTAAATTGCTTAACACTGGAGTTGTTTTCTTCAGTTGAAGATCAGTCCTGCCAGGCGTTAGCAATTTTTTACTCATATTTTGATCACATTTTTCAAATGCAGCTTTGAGGACACACAACACAAGACAAACAAACAACAGTTCAAAGAAAGTAGCAAACTCATTTGTAAAAATGTCATGCTTTTCACTTTCTGTGCAGTCTTTCTCTCTTTTTCTTTTTCCTCTAGTTCAGCTACCATCTCAGGGTGCCAAGAAGTTTAAGTCCCTGCCTTTAAATTCCCTAAGGACTGGTGCAGTTATTCTTCCACCAGCCCCAGCCTCCAGATCCCAGAAAAAGGGACATTCTCAGAGTCATGTGCTCTATTCTCTCTTGCCTGGTCTATCAGGAGAGCCTCTGAAACCAAGCCGTGTCCTACCTGCTATCCCAAGCCAGAAGAAATCTAACCCTGCAGAAGAGCTTGAGAAATCTCTCACCAAACCAGATGCTGAAAATTAACTCATTACACTGGCCTCAATCACTTGAAATATATCTAAGAGCTTGTTACAAGATAACTGTACAGTAAAATAGCATTAATTTGCACTAATGATGTTCTTGTGAACTGGAGTGTAAATGAACAAAAAACAAGAAAGGGTAGCACATCACAAAAGCTGCACTGTGTATTTATATAGGCGTTTTCATTAGTTTTCATTTATGATGAAATCACTAAATCAATATTTAATGTGCTGTAAATCTATTTTGTGAATGCAATCCTCTTAACATGCAATCTTGTTGCAGCAATGTGCTGTTAAGCCTTTCATAGAAAACAGGAACAAAGAGTAAGATTTTCCACGTGATTTAAAAGTCGGAATTAAGGCAACGTAACTTGACAGGGATTCTCTGTAGTTTGTAACTGCAAAGGTGCTGATTCTGAGGCTGTGTGCCATCAAAAATATCTTTTTAAGATTAAAATAATAAACTCAAAATAAAAGGCAGTTTTAGCAAATGAGGAGTTTTGGCTCTTTGTTTTTCACATATTTTCTACATTGTAAGTTTCTGGGGTTTGTGAATTCATCAAGCTAAAAAAGCACAATGAAACACTAATCCCTGTAGGACAGACAGGGCTATAGCACACACTGTTCAAAACTGTTCATTGCACTGACAGATTTATATCTCTTTCATTTAATTCTTCATATTCCTCAGTGACAAAAATGCAATTGTGTATTGTTATTTTCATAGAACAAGGATTGCATGGTCCTGAGTTATTAGGCATTCATTTCATCACTTTGATCACCAAGCTGAAGAAGGAAATCTAACTAGACTGCTGTTCAGTCAAGAGCCTTGGCAAGTGCTATAAGCCTTTGACTAAACATTTCACAAGACTGTCCTTTCCTCGAGGCCGACAAAGATGCCAACCTCTGCTTGCTTCAGGATTCTTATCTAAATCTTGCTGCTATTACTGTGGAGGCTGTGGGTGTTACTGGGCGGGGGCGGGGCGGGGAGGAGGGGGGAGGATGGTCCCCTTTTGTCACCCCTTGTGTACCACCATTGCTAGTAAACCTGTCCTACATTAGCTCTACAGCAGCAGCTCATTCAATCAGGACATGGCATTTCTGTTTATCTCCAGATAAATGTTTTATTAGCTGTACAAACATTTCTTTTGCTGTGTCACAGTAAAAGACAAACCTGACATAAAAGAGAAGATAATCATGTCCCAGTAGCTGCAGTTTCCAATTTCCTTGTGGTAATGACTGTAAATAGAAGGATGGCTGGTGGCTGTCACAGACAGTCCCAGAAAGAAAAAAGCAAAACACAACAGCTGCCCTCACGCAACATAGGGAAGAGGGAACTTTTGCACACAAGTGAAAGCATATTTTATTTTTAAACGTCTAGTCCAAATGCCAGGATATAAAGCTCAAATTCAACAAGTGATGTAAAGCTCTAGCTTCTTGCTGAAATCCATGAGAGTAAAAAGCTCGTGTGCTTGGGCCTGACAAGTAACCTAGTCCCTGAGGCTGGATGGAAAAAGTACTGCATGACAGAAGCACATTCTGGTAAAGGAAAAATCAATTCTGGCATGGTCTGTCTTTGCACCTGACCAGTCCTGCTCTGCCCAGCCTCACTGAAAAGTCCAGAGTCCCTCCTACAGTGCAGCAGACTGGTATTTGCTCCACGGGGTCACTGCCTGAGCTGCTCTGCTCTCCAGAGCCCCTGAGCTTCTCTGCCCTGGAACTCCACCTGTTGTAACCCCCAAATTCTCTGTTCTGATGACTCCAGCTCTTTTCTACCTCTCCCTGTGGCCCCACACAAGAGGTAAGTGGTTCATAAGTCAGTTCCTAGAAACATTCAAGCTTCAGTGCAGACCTTAAGCCACTATCAAATGGTACAGAGCAGATGGTTTTGGTGCAGACTGCACAGAAGAGAAGGAAAAACATTCATACAGCTCTGGCTGGCAGTGAATAACCTCTATGTTAAACCTAAGTGTCAGTGTAGACATTACAAGAATGAGGTTTGTCTTCACAGAGTGAGCATCCAAAGTAACTACTCTAGCACAGATTAATTATCCTTAGTTTAACACACTGCTTGGGAATGGGTGCAGTGTGTGGAAGGAAGAGAAGACCAAATGGCACAGCAAGGAGATCCCAGTGAGGTCTAATGTTTGTAACTCCATTGCCACTCTAGCCCATTTGAGTGGGTAAGAAAACTCAGTTTTTTGCTATAAACTAGGATGCCTCAAAAGAGGCAGGTCACGTGCTGCAACTCCATTTTTTCCTGAGTAGAAGTGGATCCTCGTTGCTACTATTGGCTTTGAGAGAGGGGGTGAATGTTTCTCATCTCTTGTGTTATCCTGCCTGTCCAGGGACGAGGAGAGTCCTGGGCTGCCTAATGGCAACCATACAAAAGCTGTGGTGGCACCCATTTGTTTGCCAGCTGCGGTTCCATGCTGGAGACAAAGATACAGGAGAACTCTGTGTTGGCTTCCCATAGAGGCTTGAACAAATTTCAGATGTTTCCAGTATTACAGCAAGAGAGAAGGGGAGAGACATTCCCCCATGCCTTAGGCTAGACGCTTCCATTCCCAGAAAGGAAATAATCAGCTTTCTGGTTTTCCTATTCAGCAGTGCTTTGTTAATGCAGCATGGGCAAACAAAGCTGAATAATGAACAATTTTTGATCAAAGATAGCACTGTCTTTCAAATGAAATTCCTTCAAAAATGCAGAATTTCAGGTGCAGTCACTTGAAGCTGGAAAAACACATTACTGCTGCCTCCTCTCTGTACAATCAGTTTGCGTGACAGGAGACATCGGCTAGCTGATTTTTTCCTATCATTTCCCCCTTTTTCCCTCATCTTTTTTCTAGGCAGGAATGTTTTTTTCCCTGGGTCTCCAACCCCAGAAACAGACTTTTTCAGGAAAGGAATGCAAATCTAATTGCCTGTTGAAAGGTAAGCATAGAATACAGTACTTACCTGAACAGAGACAGTCTTAAATGCATGGTAATCTGAACTAAGATCCAGGTCACTTTTCTAATGTGTTTCTTCTGTAGACTGTCAATAAAGAAGTAGTTCACAGTTTACCAAATACAGATCTTTTAAAAATTAATGCTCATAGAAAGCACTAAAAATTATTCTGAGAAATGTTCCCACCAGGAACTATTCTTATCTTTGGGTTTGATAGCCAAATTCTGCAGTAAATAAACAAGTCAAAGTAAGTTGAAGTCTTTCATGCTCAGAGGAGAGCAGACTGTTGACTGCAGCATACTGCATGAAAGATAACAAATGAACCCATACCTACTTAAGCTATGCTGACCTCTTGCTCAGACCTTTCCTGGAAGATAATGGCAGGAGAGACAATAAAATGCTAACACAGTTGATTAGCAATTGCCAAGAAATGTCTGGTCAGTAGGTCATGACAGATTTTTTTTCCCTCTGTCCAGTGATTAAATCTCTCTGGCACATTCTTCTGTGGCAGTAGTTGAGTGTTAACTCATACAGTGTTGGAGTACTCAGGTGTCTGGGGAGTTTGGCTTGCCGCAGAGAGCTAAGAAAATATATATACATATAGGATACATTTTTCTGACCAAAACACAATATCCTTCCTCACTGGAACACACTCTACATTCCATATATCATTCTTATGAACAGAATTTGAAAACACTTTTAAAAATGGTGCAGCCTTTATTCCAGTGGACCATTTACTTATACATTGATACTGAATGGAGTAGTCCACTCTTCCAGTAAACTGTGCAGGAGGGTAGCATTAGTCCATTACTTAAAACAGAGAAAAATGTTCCTATGTAAAACAAAGGATCATCCAGTATTATGGGGATCTTTCAAAGGTTATTCTATTGATGAGCAGAGTATCTGCAAGCTAATTTTCTTGTATAAATACCTAAAGAGGAAGCAATATCCTCTAAAATTCAGTCCTAATAAAGCATTTTAAATACCCCTACCACTGCCAAAGGTAGAGACTTCTGTCCCTTCACCCCAAATATACTTCATTCTTTTACCATCGCCAAAGACGAGTCTGCACAATCCATATATTTTTTCCACTGCAAAACACCAGAAGTATCATATTTACCACTTTGGAACATGAAAGCATAGCAACTTTTCAAACAATTCCAACAGGTCTATAGGAGCTCATCTGATCATTCTGTCATCATGAGTCATCAGACCTGTTACTCTGCATCTGCATTATAATAATGATTTAGAAGAAGACAGAAGTATTGAAAGCCTACATTATTTGCCTTTGTATTTTAAAAGTGGAATTTTTCTCTCATTATTTTCATAGGGTTTTCCTATGGTCCTTAGTTTCAGAGAAAGCAAAGATTTTCCTGTGCTGTCCCTATTAGTGGAAAAGCTCAGCATTAAGAGAGAGGCAGTTTGGACCAGAGGTTTTCAGGTGTCCATCAAAGCCACCTCTAACCAAGGGCAGCGAGTAGTACTTGATGTGAAGCAGCTGACACAGCCAAGAAATAAACTCCAGGCCCATTGGGATCCTAAAGTCCAAGTGTTCCCTCCCTGCCAGCCAACACTGTCAAGAGCCTGCCTTCTGCAGCTGCTGCTGAGCCTAGTAATGTCTGCAGACACCTACACGGTACAGCCTCCTGCTGTACCTACTTTTCATTCCCCATCTCACTGTTTGTGGTGCTCTAGGGTACTTGGCATCATGGTGTGACCTTCTGCTGCTCTGCAAACACCAGGAAGAACCTGCAGTGTCAAGGGGGTGTTCATACCTGTCCAAGAGGAGAACTTCACTCTATGCATATGTGCCTTCCTGCACCTTTGTGCATGTTTCTATGCTCAGCGTGTGGGATCCCATCCTTTGGAAGGATGTGGTGGAGTTCCTCGTATCACACAGGAGCAGACTGAAACTGTCTGAACACATCAGTGCACTAAGAAAAGGCTTGGTCCAGCCCTCCCTATGTGTCTCTGTAGCCATCATCACCACTTCAAAAGACCCCACAGTCATAGCCTTCCCTATCAAGATTACATCAGGAAGATTAGTTTGGTAAGAGGATAATTGAGGGGAAGGAACAGGAGAGGCAGACTCCCTGCTTACACACAGTGCCACAACCTTCAGCTATAATTTCAGTTTGTCAACTGAGGTGAAAGCAGCTTTGCACATATACTGAAAACTATGAAGGGAGACCTTCCCAGAGTACATGAACAGTTGGCTGCACTTACATGACTGAAAAGAATGGGACTGTATCTTTCATACACAGAAGCTGAGGGTAAATATAATCTGAGGAAGGAAAAAATATAAGGTCTAACCAGAAAGGCTATACTAAATATACAGTTGTAAAGACTGCATTTTCCGTTTCTAAAATTTGCCAATCCTGTCCTGTTTGTGAAGTTACTATTTGTAGTACACTCTTGGAAATAAGGCAGAGATTTATTACTAAGAGCAGCTAAACCAAACTGTTAAATGATGACTTAACCCAGAGGGAGGCTCTGCCTCTCGTTCTGTCCAACTCCTAGCACCAGAGAGATGTACTTTTTTCTGATCTGGAGGTCTGGAGCTTCTTAAAGGTTCATTCACCCTCCAGCAGTTGATCCAAGGAGACATCCTGTGTAGGGAATTTATCAGAAAGGGGTTGGATGCTTTTGAAAATTCTAATACTTGAAACTCTAAAAATATTTTTGTGCTTTGGCCTCTCCTGTTACAGTGTCTAGTGTTTTTTCCACAGTCCACTATGTTGTGATCTTACAGAGATTTTGCTCCTATTGTTGATTTGGGTGTTTTTTTCAGTATGTCCTAGAAACTACAAACTGAAACCACTTGAAGTTTGTCATTGTCCCTGTGGTCTTTCTCTCTCAGTTAAACATTTTTAAAAGATCGACTTTTTCTGTAAATAAATTTGCCATCTTATTTTCCTTGTGCGTTCCAAGACATATCTTGAGAAAGCTGTTTCTGATTTGCCATTTCTTAGGTTTCTTCATGAGACACAAAATCAACCCCACTAAAAGGGTTCATGGTAATTAATATGCATGGAAACTTCCACTCAGAGGTGTAGTGACTTGTCAGCGGCATAGGCCATGAGGAGCAATTTGTGCCCTTGCTGTCCGCCTACTTCCTTCTGTTCTGTTGGGGTTTTTTATGCCTGATGAATTTACCTCAGGATTTTATTGTTTTCACTCTTATATACACGCCCACTGTACACTTAATCAAATGCTGCACTTACAGGCACTTTAAAAGCACAGCTCAAGTCTCTCCTACACTGTTCCCGATGCAGAGCTTGTACTACCTAGTTTCAGAAATGCAAAAATCAATGTGTGAGGACTTTCAGCTATATTACTGCTTTCCTTGGAGTAGTCATTGAGAATTCAGACACCACCTTCTTAACCACGGTAATTGTGAGGTCCTAAGTCTCTTGGTTCACAACAGCAAAAAATAATTTTCCAAATTCTTTTTCACAAAGAAAATTTTATTTGACATCAATACCGTCAGATCTATCAATATCAGTTTTCAATGTTATTTTTGTAAGCGTTAAGATCAGCACATGTCAGACAAGTGTCAAAAGCAGACTGTAAAGTTGGACAGGAACCAGGGTAAGCTCTTTATCTAAATGGAAAAAAGCAAGCATCAGTTTTTGCACGCTTCTGGTGCTCTCTGCTAAGGTGGTAAACAGGAAGATAGTCTGCTTTCACAGAGGTTTTATTCTCCTCTCAGCTTTTATGTGAGGATAGCACCTGGTCACTAAAATCCACAGAGATCTCGTAGCAAACTGGAGGATATTTTGTATGTTCTAATGAAATTTAGCACTTAACAAAAAGTAATCACTCCATCACTGAAACCTTCCCAGTAGGCTAGTAAATAATATTATCCCAATATCACATATGAAGACACTAAGGCAGAAAGATTAGACGCTAAAATTTCCAATAGTGGCTTCTGAGAACTGGGGTTGGAGGGCTGTCTTCAGTGCTCAGGTGTTAACCCTCCAAAACGTGGCTTCTGTTTTCCCTCCTTACGGGAACTTGCTTGTGAGCATTCAGTATTTATGACAATCAGGTGGAGAAATGCAGGAAGCAAATTAAGGGCTGAAAAGTAAAGATTATAAATGGCTCTCCTCAGGGCAGAGTGCAGAGAGTCAGAGTCTGACAGCAGATTCTGGCCACTGGCCTATGCTTATTCTTGGCCAAAAGCCACCTTGGCCAGCTCAGCTGCAAAGCTGCTGCTGGGGAGTGTGCAGTAGTCACAGTGCTATCACTGACAGTCTGAAAAGCAACATTACCCACGGCTATGGACAGTTCACACAGGACGCTGGGGATCTCGGCCAGGAACCACAGCCCCAGAGCAGTAGTAAAGGACTGAGAAAGAGCCTTTATCTTCACGAAAATTAAGTGACAACCTTCTTCACAGCAGTTACTTTGTGTGATTACTGTCTGGGCTAGGAAAGGCATAGAGCTGCATTGGATAAATTATCTGCCAGCTGAGATGAGCTCTTCCTTTGTCTCCTTGATCCTCCTTGTCCTCTCGTCTCCTCAATCACCTTAGAGGTCAGAAGAGAATAGGCACAGGTTTTGGAGTCACAGTACCACTCTGCCATCCCAAACAACAGAAGAGAGATTAAACAAACTAATATGTAAAGAGCATGTTCCAGCTGCTCTCCTGACAGGTTCTGTGAATTCTAACTGAACTCACCATAGAATACCTACAGCAGGTTTTCTGCAACAGTCACTGAACAATGACTGTTACCACACAGAAGAGCCGGAGCCGTTCTCAGAGAACGGTTTTGTTTCACATCCTACAGCTGATCCAAATCAAAATGCTGCTGCCCTCTAGTACTGCCCATGGAGGGACACCAAATATGCTACATGAGGTCAGCACAACCTTTCTTGGGCAGCATCGCTTGGTAAGCACCTTGGCATATCACCTTCACCCAGACAAGATGGAGGGTGACCAGTACCCGGGAATGCAGAGCTGTATTTACAAGTTAACCACAGGGAAGCGCTGAGGAGGCGGAGGGGTGTCATGTTCTCCATTTGTGACAAACGGAAAACTCTTGCAGTAAAATCTAAATCACAAGTTTCTTTGTTCTTTTCTTTCACTTGCCTTTAAGATTTAGAAGGTCAGTGCTAACCACGCTTACAACTCTCTTCTGTGAGCCGAACCAAAATCATCAACTCAAACCATGGAGGCCACTGGAAAACTATAGGATAAGTTCAGTTCCTACTGACACACAGCAGTCAGCCAGCAGTCTAACTAACTCTGAAAAGTTTCTTCTATTACTGTGCCACCCAGATACATGCAGCCATGGAAATAAAATCCATATTAGCATAACTCCCTTGTTTAATGTTCTAAACTCCATAATCCTAGTTTACTAACCCAAATATTGGGCTAAGTTCAACAGTTGGGCCAGTTCAAGCTAACCAGTATGAATTGTTTCAAGTGATGACTTAAATTATCCTAATGTAAAAAAAGAATAAAGCCTGTAGACTTTCCTTTCTGCACTAACCTTCATTTGTTTATAGTTTTCTCTGAATATGCCATTACATGAGTAGAAGCTTTACTTATCTCCTGGCCCATCTTTTCAACTCTGTCACAACATCAAGCTAATTCTCACATTCATGTGCATTTCTGCAAGTTTACAATCTGCAAGAGTGTGACAAGTTCTGCATTCCTCACAATAGCATGGGTGTTTTTTTCTGTTGGTTGCTATGCATAACCACGTTCTATTATTTAACTATGAAACAGCATTACATTGGCAGTTGAGCTGATTTTTTTTATTCCAAACATTCTTCAAGAAAAATTTTAATTTCTCAGCTGCCTGAAGCTGAGGGATGTCAGAGATCTGTGTCAAAATGTTCTCTAAATGAAGAGACCGTCAAAGAAATGCCGCCACAGGTGTGAACTACTTCCTTTCAAACATACCTACCAACAGTATCAATCCTAGAGTTAGCCTGAGAAACCGACTCTCAAGCTATTTTTAAAGGTATTTTCATAACAGAATTCGTATCTTAGCTCAAGAGAGAATTTTTAGAGAGAAAAACATCCTACTGACATTTTTGATTTGGCAGCCATCTGATTTCTTCAAGAGTCTGAATTCTGCTGGAGAGTATTTCTTTCTTCTGTTTACAACAGATCCCTGAAAGCAGTCAGCACTGACCCTCCAGCTCTTGAAATGTCATCCACATGGTAGCATGAACAGCATTAATTCCTCAATGCCATTAGCACACAGTAATGCGATGCATTAATGGAAATGATAGCACATCGCATTATATGAACTCTCAAACAGACATGTCACAACATCAAATGGCTGCAATTAGTTCGTCAGTACATCAGGGTATGGTGTACCACCTCAGTGTAATGACACGTATTTGTTCAGGTGTTTTTTGGACTAAAACTGTCAGTCTGACATTTTTAAACTGATTACCCAATCTTCCTGGGCAGGTCTGCCAGAGTGTGTTGTCTTGTCTGTAGCGTGAGTAAGAAAACATTGAATAAGAATACTTGGTGATGTGAGGTGGCTGGGTGGTTTTTTGTTTTGTTTTTAATGGTAAAGGAGTGTCAGCTGAATGTTGAAATTCTAGGAAAACAAAACCAGCTATCTGAGATCACCAGTTCATTTCTCCTGTGTACTCTGAAAAAAATGTTTTCTTTATAAAAATGGTATGTTACCTTCACTTATTTCAGTGGCGTTCTCAATGGATTAGTAAGATACATTCTTTTCAAATCAGAACTTGCTTCCTGAGGCTTACACTTGCCACCCCAACCCTCTGCAAAGAGGAAACAGTAGTGCCTAGTTCGGCACAACAGAGCAGCATAGCAACAAAATGGAAGGAAAGATGACAACGTGTTGAGCTCTGAGTCCCCTGTGCCCATAGAGAGGCACTCTGAAAGCTGTTGCCAAGGGGGAAGGAAGGGACTGAGCAACAACCACAAGATGCCACATTTCCAAGGTGAAGCTCACAATGTGATCTGAGCTAAATCAAGAGCTTCCAGGAGATATTCACAGTAGTTGTGAAAGCAGCTATTGCCACTGGATCCTAAGTGACTAGCAAATAAATCAAAATAAGATACTCACAAGAGGCAGCAGCATGGTCTCTGACTTGATCTGATTATTTTTAAAGAAGATATGGAGAGTTACGCTTCCTGCATACAAAGAAACAAACACCAGAATACAGTTCCAGTTTCTGCATTCAAAAATGGGAACCTGCTTTCCAAGCGGAGCCAGAGAAGGTTATTCCTCCTCTTCCCATTCTCATCCTAACAGTGACGCTCCTTTTTCTTGTGGATTCCTGGCCACCTTCTGCTGTGAACATACACTGATTTTCACACCACCTGTTCATACTGGCCAGCACCAACATAGCCAGCTCAGGCAGCACCTCAGGAGTGTGTTCTATATACATGTGAACTGTTCAGCATGGTACACCTGTGCCGTATAATGCCAGGACTGTGCTAACAGTTTTGACTTTCTGGCAATACTTATCCAATTTAAATTAAGATCTTACTGGCAAGTACTCTTTATAGACTCTATCTAAAGAGTTTAAGAAAGTAACCAATAAATACATTTATGAGAGAGTGGAATGCCACTGAGCAGCGCGGCACGTGACAGTAAGCTGTACTGGGATTTATAAAAGAGAAACTATTTAGGGTGTGATTTGTGCGGTTGGCTTAAACAGCAAAAAAAAAATGCAAATACCATTATGCAAAATATTCTTTCACTTTGCAGTCAGCATAACTGGAAATACAGCTTGTGGCAGAAGCCAGCATTGCCTCAGACTGCATCCGTCCTCTCCCAAGCTGCAGGCAAATATTTTGCTACTCATTCTTGTTCCACTAAATTCTAATTGCACTAGAGTCCATCTGTTATACATAAGACGTGACTACTTGTTTAACTGTTCGTAATTGATTTACTTGCATCAAAGTAGCACCTGGACATTCCAGTGAAGATTTAAATCGCATTGTGCTTCTTACTGTGCAAATCATTACAAGAAATAGACCCTGTAATCCCAAAATTCAGAACTGAAATAAGCAGGCTCCACAGAGTAGCAAGAGTAACAGCAGTGGTGAAATGAAACAGTTTGGTCAAGGTGATAGAGCAAAGATGTCTTGGCTGGTTTCTTCATTCAGCCACACGTATTGTTAGCAGCTTTCTGAAATTGAAAATATGATGCCCGTTTGCAGTTAATGACTGAAAATCGTGGTATTCTCATGTCATTATCCATTAATATCAGTCACTCTGGTTATCAAAATGGCTCAGCAGAAAATGAAGCTTACAGGGTAGCAGGGAGTGGTTTTTCCTTTTATCTCCTTGCTTGAGATCCTCCAGCTCTAAAAGAAAGATGAGTTACTTGGAGAAGGGAAGGCTAAGCTATCCCTTTCTGATATCCATGAATCAGAAAGAACATATGCTGATAGCATGTTGTGAAATTTGCCTGTTTCTCCATAGAACTATGGTAAGGAAATCATAGAAGCCATGAACTTCATTCCCCATTTTGTTTTTCTTTATATGAGCTCTGTGAAACAACGTTCAGGAATGAAATAAATGGTGCTTTAAATGACACTTTGATGAAACCATTCAAGTGTGAAAGGTCTGCTTTCTCTTTCTTACACTTCTGGTGGTTGTTTTCCCTGTAGCATGACTCTCTTGGGGCCTTTTAATTCTCAAATAGGCTGAAACCCTTCATATTGTCATTGCAATGCAACAAGGTCTTCCAAATAAGACTAACATCCTTGCTATTTGATTTTCATAAGCTTATATTGTCATATTCCCATTTTATCTGAATGTGTGATTTTATCAGTGTTCTACAGACATTGCATATGCACTGCCTGTCCTTCCTAGTTATGTACTGTGCTTACAACTTCACCTTTCTCACTGTGAAATGACAGGATGGATCTACTGACACAGATACACACAACCCTTGTAGTGCTGATAAGCCCTTTTTAACAGTCACTGTGTTCCACCCTAGGAGGGGGCTGTATTTTAGCAGTGGATAAAATATAATAATCGTATATGCATAATTCCTTAGGCTTTCTCTAAGTAGTAGCTATTTTTAAATTAATGATAACAGCGTGTGCTCCTCCAAACATGCCAGGCATGTATATAAACTAATAAATGCACGTTCTTTCAACAGTTACGTAGCTTCACTCTTTTGAAGGATCTTTTACAGAGTGCTCTTTAATCCTCCTGCAGAGCACCTCTTACCCCTTACCTTGCTCCCATTACTATTTTTAGAATCCAGAGATTTGAATGTATTCTCTAAAATGGAAGATTGCATTTGGTGTAGGACAGATAAAACAAGGCCAGTTGAAAAACAAAGCTGCTTCGATTCTTGAATAAGCTAGTGTGAAATCACTGTAAAGGCACATTGGACCAGTCAGAATAAAGTAAACTATTTAGCTTCAAATGTTCAGTCAACTTTAAAATAACATTTGTAGAGCTCTGGGATGCTGCTGAACTGCAAAACATACCAGCAGATAAGGGCAGCAGGGCTTTCAGAACCCTTTTTGTGTCATGTCACAAAAGCCTCAAGATATATTTAGTATAAATTCTTGATGTTTTGTTAGTATTGTAAAGCATTTTAAGCATTTTTCTAAATATCTGAGATTTTTAGAATTTTCAAACTCTTTTTTTAGGCTCATTTACACTCCTGAGGTGAAAAAAAAAAAAAAAGAAATAAATGACAGACCCATTTGCAGCAATGCTTACATGAGCGTTTGTATTAGACAAGAGCATTACAAAAAGTAAAGAGGAAATACTATAATCAGCACCCACAAGCTTTGAATGATTTAATGTAGAAAGTGAAAATAGGAAGACAAACATCTTTTTCCCCAAATATTTCTCGTCCTCTTTAGGACAAACTCCAATTTGTATCTGAACAATATTTCCAATGTAGTTCAAGTGTTTATATAAAAAAAAAAAATCACAAAAAATATATATTTTATGGTGTTTTTAGGAAAAAAGTTTCTCTGTCATAGAGTTTGGGGCTTAAGGCCAGCTAGAAAGCATGGCAGCTGCTCAACAACTATTTGAGGTGAACTGTAGACAGAGGTACTTTTATACATGGAGATTCACCCCTCCCTTTTCAAACCAGAAAAACAGGCAAGATGCCAGGAGCTACAGCCTATGAGCATGTTTGTGAAGGGGGAATTCACCTGCCAAATCATGAGCTCCCTGAGGACTGCACAACCTTCCACACCCTCTCTTCCAGAATACACTCCAAAACAGCTTCTGCCTGTGTTGCAGCCTAGAAAGATTAGAAACCATGACCTATTCCCATGGTCCTTCTCTGGACTTTCCCCACTAATGTTATTTGAGCCTATTCTGTGTCCTGCGTAATAATTCTCTATGCACATACAGAGAGGCCTATCACGTAGCTACACTACCCACAGCCTCTCTTACCATAGATTGAAAAGGTTCAGAAACCCCTACGACAGCTTTCTAAACTACGCTGACTTCAGTCTATTCAGAACTGATACAAGACCTGATCTGGATGAATCAGCCATTGAAAAAACTGGGAAGGCAGACATCCTGCTACCAATACTTACTTAACCACAAAGTTTAGATTAATGTTTCTATTTTATTTCTTACCTGTACTTCCTAGGCTTGGAACAGAATTGTTTCACTGCAAATGTAGTTATCTGGCTGCTGAGAATACTCCTTAAAATAATCTTACCTAGGTTCAACTTGAGAGTGGGCCACAAAATGTAAAGTGGAAAGCAGCAGTTTTTCTTGTTTCTGACATTACATTACAAAGGTGCAGTACAGCACCATCCTCATCACTCTTAACAGTAACCACCTCAATGTCAACATAACTTCAACATAGCTTCGCTGGTTTCACAACACTGCTAAGTGTATGGACCAGCCTTGCAATGGTATTGATTCACATATTTAGAATATAAATCCTGTATGTTGTAGCAGAGGGCGTGGAAGCCAGGTCACTGACACAAAGCACTACCAAAAACATAGAGTTAGTCTTTATAATTTAAAGCTTTTACAAGCCCCCATAGCATGCAAACTTGGCACTCTTCCAAACCAGGAGAAAAATTGCAGCTAACATTGTTTTCTTTTGCTTTTTTAACAATTCTTATTATCTTGGAATTGAGCCCTATTTTGCTCTTCCTGTAAGCTGGAGTAGTTGTTTGTCTTCTAAATTGTCGGACATGGTTAGCATGGTTTTCATGAATGCAGAGCTGTAAGAGGCAGTAGAGAAGACCTGGAGTACTTCTTCAGAGCAGGCTGGCTTTCCAGACTACGCTTCTGCTTTTATGGCATAGTTGAAGCAACACAAGGTAAGATGATGAACAGTGGCATCTAAGAGATCTCTGGGATCACCAAGAAGTGCAACCATCAAAAAAAACCCTTATGAAACATATTATTCCAGTGGTATCTTGTTCCATTATAGCCCAAAAAAAGAAATCAGCATTCTTTGGAAATGTGCTGAATGTGAGGAAAATGGAACATTCCTCCCCATCTGCTGGAAATACTCTAAAGTAAATAAGGATGCTAAGTACTGGGCAGAAATACTGGAAGTAATTTTTAAAAATAACAAAAAAGCAGACGCCAATGGAGGCCCGTAGTCGTCCTCCTAGGCTTAGCACTGGAAAGAAATTATAGTTTGGGAAACTAAAGCTACAGATAGCTGCCAGATGGTTAATCATGGTTAGTGGAGAACACAAAGGGCTTTGCTTGATGATCAGGCTTAGCAAAATAACAGATGTCCCAAAAAACTCAAAATTTTACAGATTCTGAAATGTCTGGAGTCAGTAAATTTATGCAGTCTGGCTCACAAATTCAAACCCTTCATTTAAATGCATGTCAGACCCCACTTATACGTTGATTGTTGCCTAGGAAATATAGGCTGCTAGGAAAAGCCTTAACAAACTTGTATTTGAGGGAAATGGTGCAGGGTTTGACTCTACTACTAGTATACCACAACCAACATTAGACTAAGATGATAGAACTATCAAATCTCATTCTTGTGTTATTAGCTGCTGCACTAGGAAGCTTTTCCCATACCAACATTAGACAATACAATGTTTGCTGTACCTACTATAATCACCTCAGGTCTTCAGATACTTTACAAAAGTAGGCAAGTACTATCATCAGCAAAAATTCAAAGAAGTGACCTAGGAAATATAACACATTGATAATCATTAGAGAAATACGTTTGTTTTTCACAGGAGAGTGAGTTGTATGCCCATTTTACAAATGTAATCAAAAACTGACAGAAACGCTGGAGGTTTTAGTGCAAGAAATAGAGAAGACTGAAATGTTGAAATTTGGTGGGGTTTTAAAGCAATTTATTGCTTAAAGCAACTTTTTTAAAGCAATTTATAACATTCTTTGTGTAAGGTAAATAATAACAGATATTTTTTCTTTTTCTTGCAGAAGCTAAATTTTATACACTACCCAAAATATGGTTGACAGAACCACAATGTGCTCTGTATCTCTTCAATTGTTACTTGCCTTTTCCTCCTTTTCACCTTAACAATTTGTGGCCCTTTTCAGACAACTTTGCTGTTATTATCCCTAGTTCTTTTTTTAGTACTGGGGTTTGACTCGAATAGGAAGTGGATTTGCTGTGTTCCCCTTCCTTTCAAGCTGTATGTGTGTCAGTCAGTCAAGCAGCAAGCATCCTGTCCTTGTTTTCTTGTTTTTCCATTTCATTTCACCATTATAGTGGAGCTTCATTTCATAAAGGAACTGACACTAGTGGTGTCATCAGTGTTTCAAAAATCAAAATGTGTTTCAAAAATCAAAATATGTTTCAAAAATCAACAGTAACTGAAAAGAAACATGCTGTAAAAAATGTACTGTTAAAGGCTCAAAATGCAGAAGACCTCTGTTACCGTGACTTTTCTTTACATTTTTTGTTAGATCTCACTTACTTACCTGGGTAGCCTATTTTTGGAAAACTGAAGATGAAAACTGACCTTGCAAAAGACAATGGAAAAAAGTTAACTTCAGTGAGATCAGAATTTCCCTCTACTTCTTGTTTTATAAATTAAGCTTTTCTGAGGAAACTATGTTTTTCAGTCTCCATTTGCACACGGGCAACTTTTACAAAACATTATTTAGGCATTACATTTTGTGTGCACGCAACAGATGAAATTCCACAGGTGAAAAAATGAATTCTGTCTGCTACAGGGATGCCATTTTTTGTCTGCATTTTAGACTCATCTGCAGAAAATTAATTCTACAAAATTAGCACATATAGAGCAACCCCATTTAACACAGTTACACTGCATTAACAGTATAAAGTCTCAGGTAGGATAAGAAGGTTGCTGCTGAAGTAAGGATTTCTCTTACCAGATACAGGTTTTATATATCCTAGAACACTTTTTCTCCTCAGTTAACTTTAACAACATGGGGGGATACTACTGGATCTTGGAATAACTTCACTTTTGTACAGCAGTATTTTATAAGGTTTCTGAATAGTTCAAGATACTTTCACAATGATCCTGTATGCCTGTAGGTAATTCAAAACATCTTGCCTGTTATAATTGCAAATAAGTATTTTCTTCTTATTAACTTCTGAGCAGCAACCTGTCTTAAGAGCACAGTGACAGATTTATTTCCACTCCTTCATGAGTCTGAGTTTCATTCTCCTTAAAGTTACTTTAAAAGGGGATACCAGCTTCACTTAATGTATGGGCTATAACCTCTAAAATCTTTTTAACTGGTGTGTTAAGTGAAGTTGTAAGTTAAAGATGAAATGAGATCATTCTTATGACAATCCATATTCTTGAGTATTTTTCCTGTAAGTCATCACAAATTCATGGTACTGATCGTTTAGGTTCCATATCAACAACAGGGGTTAGCAGAGGTCAGCAGAACCCTGCAGAATTTGACAATGGGAGTCCAGTCCAACTGTTATTGAACTCAACAGCAAATTCCTATTGATTTAAATGAAATCAGAATTAGGATTAATATACATTCATACTCATGCTTAACTTTCTAATAGTGGCTGAAGACTTAATTCCTCAGAGAACATCCTTACCCTACAGGGTCAATAATAAAACACTCGTTAGCTTTGCTGGTCTAGAATTTTATCAGTAAGTTTCACTTCATGGTTCAGGAACCAAATCAGCTAGCCCTTAATATGATGAAAATCTAGCTATGACTCTTCAATATATTCATACCATCAGGATGACTTCACGTTACTACCAATGAGAACACTGAAAATACACTGGTCAGGTTGACTGTGACTAGTTTTGAGAAAAAAAAAAAAAACAGTCATCAGGTTACTACCAACAGAACTTTTTCACCTAAGAGCCAGCACCCATGATATAAAAAGGCATTAAAAAATCCTAAATCATGACCTGAAAAGCTTCTACTTAGATTTTTTTGCAGTAACTGTTGGAATATTATGTTAGGTTACATTCTTTTCCTCAAGAAAAGAGTAATTGATTAATGAACAGGCAAAAAGTTGTTTATTAAGCTGGCTGGAAAAGTACCTTCTCACAGCATAGCACATAGTCACAAATGATATATAAAAAAAAGTATATCAGTTACCACTTTAGAGCTATCAAGCTTACAGTGTGTGAGCCAACAAGCCTAATCTTGATCTCGATCCAGCTTTGGATAATTAACTTCTTCCTGCCTGCAAAACCCCCCTACAGAATCAGCTGGATATAATTTAAGGCTTCACATTATCAAACAATTGTTACATTCACCCCAGACGTGGCTGAATTCAATCATCTGTAAAAGGGACTTGTTACACACAGAAATGAGACTGAACTTTCTGTCTTCAACCCAGACTATTTTTTTTTTTAAGGCTGTGGACAAAGAATTACTGCTTATAGAGAAAAGAACTCTGTGAACACTGAGAATAGTTTCCTCTCATCCCTCAGATACAAGGGTCAGCAACTTGTCAAGGATTATATGTCAGATTGTATTTTTCTTTTCTAAGTCAGTGGTTGAACTTGCTGGAAGGAACTCAGCAGGAGCCAGGAACTGCTGCTTCCCAAGGGGCAAGATCCCATCACCACACAGTCAATAGCTCATCTGTACGTGAGGTACTAGTTTCTGGCCGCCACCAAGTCCTAACTCAGGCAGTGAAGACAGTATCTTGTTAATCACATCCTCCTTTTCTTCGCTGTCTGTACCTGCTCCTAGTACATCTGTCTGTGGCAAGGGTTCCCATAGATGACAGGCTGTGATACCAGCCCACCTTACCAAATTTGCCTCCTGACAGTGAGACATGCCCTGGATGACACTAAGTAAAGCCAGATGCAAAAGTCAGGAGAAGGAAATGTAGTGGAGCAAGCAAGGAAAAAAAAATTTAAAAAGCTCTAAAAGAAGACAAGGCAGGAAAAGGAGAGCCTGACACGTAAAACACTGCAGGAGAACAGAGATACAGCAACTACCAGGTCACTCCTGAGAACACCAAATGTTCTAAGAAACCTTGAGCTACAAATAACCTGCAAAGCAACTTCAGACCATAACTTACACAACATTTGAGGAGCTTTCCCAGGGATGGGAGTGGTATACAAAGGCATTATAGGCCAGCTTTTTTTCAAAATGAGATATGGAATACATTTTTACACTAAATATGTGATCGCTGCAAAGTAGATAGGTGCTTATTGTGAATGTATTGCTGTATTTCCAGGCATTAATGGTCATCTGAGTCTCTATAAAGTATGCATATTCTCAGTGATATACAATTAAACTTGTAACAAGGTATGCCTAAATGTAACATTATAAAAAAAATCTGAAAAGACATGTTGAATATATTCCAGTAACCCTATAAATAGTATGCATTGGACAGTACGTGGACTAATAGCCTGATCTTCAGTGATAAGCTAATGTTTACCATAGAATTGTAAAATAATTTAGGAAGTAATTTAGAAAGAAAGCTCTGAAGGCACTGTGGTCCAACCGTCCTCTCAAAGCTCATGGGAGAACAGTGCACTCAACACATCCAAAGATGAGGTTACCCAACTTCACACTAATGTTTTTCAAACATTTAATTTAAAAGAACCTGCATATACTATTGCTTTTACATGTTGACATGCATGCAATATACAGTATGAAGCTGCCAACAGGAACGTACCAGGAGAATGTCAATGTAATCTGAGAAATTTTCATCAAATCCAATGTATTAAAAGTCATTTGTGAATGGCTTCTTTTGATTCAAGCGTATCAGGCAATTAATGAGTGACATAATAATTTATAAGCATTTCTGAAACACATTTATTCACATTGCTAAGGACTGCATATAAAATATCAGGACAGTGAAAATGTTAACACCTCTTGTTCAACAAACTATCATTGGTGAATAAATTATTTTTTTAGTTGATATTGATTATCACAGACAGTCATATAATAAAATTCAAATAATACTTTATGAACTATAACTTTGGAGCAAACACTAGCAAGCAGTTTCATAAAGGATCTATTCAGAAGAGGCACTAAAATATGAACAGGAGCAGCCTATGTGTTTCAGGATATATTGATATTGACATGACTTGAACCCTATCTTGAATACATACATATCTCCAAGAAGATTCTACCACTGCTTAATTAACTATATATAGAGACAAAATATAGGGGGGGCAGGGAGAGAGAGAGAAAATATATTGAAATCAGCCTTTACAGGCTGAATGACAAGTGGCCCCAATTACAGAAGAAAGGAGGGGCAAAAGAAAAGAGGCAGGAAAGTGACAAAGAAAGGAGTATACAATGATGTAAAGAATGAGGGAGCACTAGTCTATGTTCACGATAACGATTTGGTTTGTATGTAACATCTCCTACCACTAATGTTTGTCTGCCATTTTCTTTAACCTTTTAGGATCCCTGATTCTGGGAGAAGGTCTGCACTTTTTCACACATTTATACACAGGCAAGACAATGAGCTCCTAGTCCAATCTGGGAAATTTGAGTGGTGCAACAAAACTGAAAAAAAAAAATCACAAAAAGTACAAAATTCTGTTCTTGGAAGTTAAAGCTTGATTACAACTATTCATACCAGAATTTCAAGTAACAATGACAATTTCTAAACTGGGGCCTTGGTTCTAGAAAGAATGCTTCACAGCTCAGTCTAGGAGATGCTTTCACGCTATGATTCATATCTCTGGCTTATCTCTTAAAGCAAGCTTTTACTGCTGTTGGCACTACAGAGGAGTTTCAGTACTGAAAAACTGGACATGATTTCGCTGTGCCTTATGCATGACCACCATCATTTTTCTTTGCTAAATTCTGACTGCAAAGCACTTGTTACTGCAGGTGGTGAGACAAGAGGAAAAGGAACTCTGTGTAATTTCAGATTTTTGGCAGAATTTGGTTTGTTATATAGCTGAGTGATAATATAAATATGGCACACAAATGCTCTTATCCAATTAACCTTCTCCCTAAGATGACCCTTAGAAGGAGTTAGTTTGACGGACTGATTCTGGACAAGTTGTAAATATAACATCTGTATTTAAGGTAATGCTAAAGGGAGCAGAGAAAAGAGGAAAAGATATGAAAGTAAAGTTGGCAATAGAAGAGGAGGAAAAGAGCACAAGGAGATACAAGAAAGGAAGAACTCTTAACAAATGGTAAAGAATAATGGTAAAGTAGAGGAAGGAGAAGAGAATATAGATCAGCAAGACCAGAAATGTAAAAGGCAAAGTAGATCCTCAAAGGTAGTGAAGCACACGCGGCAAAAATCCTTATCTGTATCTTCGTACCATATATAAACTTGCAGTATGAATTGGCTAATACAAATCATTATTGTTTCTTTTACTTTCCAGTGAATGCATAAGTTTCGTAGGTACCTAAATATATTGTCCACTCCAGATATAAATTATTTAAGACCTGTAGCTGAGGGAAGCTATACCACAGTCTAGTATGGCTTAGGAATGGGAAATTATTACCAAACGTCTATATTCTCTTTTGTTCTCCTTCATTCTGTGGCTTACTTCATTCTATATACAACCCTTTTGTGCTACAATTTCATGTACAAAATCCCATACTGCTTCTTGTATCTCTTAGTTACACATTCACACACAAATGTTCCTAGCATGCTGAATTTTGTTAGTTTTTTCAGTTGTTCCTATTCTCAAGTCTTCATTCCTTCATCATATGAAGTTGTTACTCTTTCTCATGAATGCACTCACTTCTGGTGACATTATTCTATCAGTAAAATACTCAGAACTTAATATATTTTTCTATGCATAGCCTTAACTGCTCTGAATAGCATCAGTCAATTTAACTATAAGGTAGCAGTGAATGAGGCATTCTCTAATACAGAACTTGGGTTCAGTTTTACTGGTGAGAATGTATTCCCCCATGAGCCCCACAGCCTTTACTTGTAGCAACAGGCTCCAGCCTTTTGTGTTTTGTAACAGCTCAAGCAGAAAACTTCAAGCACAAAGCTGTCAAGATCCCTTTTTTAAAATGTGTCACTTTGAGGCAATTAACTATATATCACTGCTGATAGCACTCTTCCTGGAAATCAAGTAGTATCTCACTGTATTGATTTGTGTCTAACAGTAGGTATAGTGTGGAAAAATACAAGAAGGATTTGTCAGTAGTTTGCCTATAGCAGATTTCCTCTCTGTAAGCTCCATATACACTGTTTCTTCAATAAATCTCTACTATCCTATACTGAGAAGTCACAAGCTGTAGTATCAGAAAGCCAACGTTTCCAAGCATAACAACAGCTTAATTCCTACAGAGCACGCTACAACAGAATCGGTCTTCAGAAGCTGGGTGTCATCCCGAAGTGTGAATTCACAGGAAGCAAATTTATGGTTGTTAAAGAAAGTCAAGCTGAACTATTTTCTACTGCATACAGGTTCTTATATCACAACCACTCTTCTGAGTACTTTCCAGTATTAGACAGCATGACTAGCTGTTACAAAACACAGCAACTTAAAGCATGAAGTTGTTGTTTGTCATTACAGCTTCTCTTTGTGCACAACAATGTGCTAGCTGGTGCTTCACTGTTTTAAGTTATGGCAATTTTTTAAATGTTTTGTTCTTCTGTGATCCTGCTTTCCCTTTAAGAAGGCAAATTAAGAAGCACACCTTGCACTTAGAGGAAGGATGAAGAGGTCAGCGATAGCTCTTTGTGTTTAGAGTCATTCCACTACCTAAAACCAGCCCTCACACAGACAAGTTTTAGCCGTAGTATGGAGAGCTCCACCATGCGATGGGGCAACCACAGCGTAGAGCCTGGAGTCAGGCACCCCCCACGCTGTCCCTGCTACACTCTGCTGCCAAGGACCAAGAACATGAGCTCCATTTGAAACTCTGTGCCTTGTGAGCCACTTACCATACAACGTGAAGAGGCATGTCATGATTTTGTTCCGCACTAAGTGGAACATTGTTACAGCCTGTCCAAAACACAAGGAAGGCCTAAATAACCACAGCCAGTCACAATTTGGCTGACTAGGACTGTTCCCTTGCTCACTGGAAATGACAGAAAGTGCCACTTATATGTGTTTTTTAAGAGGCTGAGATCATAAAGGAATCCACAATTACCTTTATATAACACAGGCTGGCTTTGAATATACATCCTATAACAAAGGAGACTGAACCATGGCCTTGTGTTTTCAGAATGCCTTTTTCTATTGCTAGTATCACTTCTGTCAGCCCATATTCAGGCTCAGCTCAGCTGTTCTTCACACATGACCTTATTTTGTGCAAATACTAGATTACTTTGGCAATGAAGGTAATTTCTGGCATTTTCTGGCATATTTGTTATTGGCCATACTGCTCATGAAAGTCTTTGTGGCAAAGTAGGAAAAACAATCCCAGGCATTCTGAGGACGCCTTCCTCTCCTTTTTAATCATCTTCTGCTACTCCTAGTTGGGTCTTCTTGTCCACTGTCCGAGAGTTCTGCCTTCAGCATTTGCCTGAGGACACATCCAACCTTTAGGCTGTGTAAGCAGAATCACTCCAAAGGCTGTTTAGCTCTAGCAGCTGCCAAAAGCATACTGAGCTCATGGGCAGCTCGCGCGTGTGGCATAAGTGACTACAGCAAGTCATAACACCCTCAGCTCATCTTAGCTACCAGTCTGAATCAGCACTTCCTTGCAGTGAACTGCAGTTTCACTGTATTACTCATTCTAACTTAAGCATTTCCTATGTTTGATGAATTTCACCCTTTTCAGTATTTTTACTGTATCTTCACTGACATTTTGTAATTGCTTTCTTTGACTTAGAAGCCTTTTCATTCTTCTGGTCTCACTTTTGACCTTGTTCCTCCTGTGAAGGTCAGACCCCCCTTTTTCTCATAGTCCTGCCCACTATCTTTTGGGAAAAAACACCACCTAGCAACATGTTCCATCAGTCAAAGCTTCCAGCCTACATCTAAAATGACATTAGCTGTACAATTCCCACCCCATAAAAACAAGCAGATTGCTAGGTTCTGCACCACTTTGTCACATGTGCCATTATTTTTCAGTGGGCTATAACCAATCTTCTTTCTATTCCACATGCCCTGCTGCAGCTTCATGGTGTTGCCATTCCTCTTCCTGAGAACCACAACAAAAGAATTGGGCCAAGTCCTCGTCAACAACTCAAAGCCAAGCTTATCACATGTGGAAGAGTCAACTATCCCCATTTTTAACTTCTTCCAATGATCACAAGATTTTCCTGAACTGCTGAAGCCTAGTTACAGCTTTACAGACCCTGACTGAATTTTGCAAGACCTTGCCCTGAGTCTCAGATGTTAGCAGCCTACTGGGCATAGTGATGCTAAAGAACGAGGATAGCCCCGTTGCCATATGCATCATTCACCGCCTGGTGCAACAAGTGCCATCAAGTGGACTTGCTTTTGCCTAGGTGGTACATATTCGGTTGGTTGCAACAGTGGCTGCTTGGCGCAGTGAACTTTTACCCCTTTGTCACAAGGATCGCAAACACCTACTTACTCTAGCGAAAAAGCAATATCCTCCAATCTCCCTCAAAAGAAAGTAATGAATTCCCAAGCCTGTTTTTTGCTGTCACTGAGCAGCTCATGTTTGGTAAGTTATAAAGCTGGGAAATGCTGTGGCCCTCACTAAATCATTTCCAACAGTTACATCATCCATTTTTTTTTTCCTTCCTGTTGCCTCCCAGCTTGCCTCTTCCCTTCTTCTTCAGAGGACTTTACCATGACTTCATGACCCACAAGATGATGGCTTCAACACAAAAGTCTGCTACTGTTCTGACCACCCAGGCCAAAGGACCAGTCCTCTCCGCTCTTGGAGAAAAAAAGTGACTCTTCTTACTGTTAAAGAATGTCAGAAGATGAAGATCCATCTCGAGTGTAAGGACACTGAACACCCGTCTTTGTAAGTTCAAGTTCAGGACAGTGACACAAGCTGATATAACATCACTTCAGCAAGAGGTTTGGATGTGTCACTGAACCTCCTAGACGAGTAGTTCCATATAGTGATTCAGCCATCTCACAGAAAATGTCTTTGACTTGTCATGGGTCAGAATATTGCCGTTAAAGCGTCTTGTTGTTCAGCTTCTCCCTGACTTTGAAAATCTTTCCCGAAACCCCTGTTCTGACAGTGACCCATCTCCAACAAAATCACATGTATCCAGGACTGAGGAATCTTTTCACACCCCTGATGTATCTATGGGGTGCTTCATGTCCTTGTACCAAGGTAACAATACATTCCAGAAAGATATTTTCCTCTCTGTGGCACATGTATTGTAGGATTCAGCAGATTTTACCTTGACTGCAAACTTTGTCACAACTTATTACAAAACTGTTGAAATGATCCATGAAGAGTGGTACAAGTTTGCTCCTAGGCAATCTCTAACAGAATCTCTAAAAATATCTCTGCTCCCACAGTGAAGCAGCTACCCAGAAACCTTTGCCAATCCCTGAATGTTTTTCAGGTGTTACTGTCCATCTCCATATTCCAAGGCTATCCCATTCTTCCTGGGGTTGAAAAAACAGAGGGTGTGAAGGCATGCTCCACCTACTTATATCCTAGCTGTGGATCATGGGAGCCTGGTAATGTCCTATATAGCCCCGATTTGAGCACTGTGTTGGAACACAAACTGCATTGTAAATGAGCAGATAGGTAATTCATCTCAAAGACCTTCCAGTTCCTGACAATTAACTTCCTTTTATTCTTGCCTCATATATTTAGCGAATTCAATAGACTAACTTATTTAATATAATGCTTAATTCAATGTGCAGATTAAAATGCTGGTTTGCAGGAACATTTTCAAAATGTGGCCGGAATTTTGAATTTCTCTGGGTATTTGAAACTTTAAATCACTAGTGTTTATACTACCTCTATATCATTACTATACTGCATATATAGTATAGTATTCAGCAGTATAATGTGTATCACTAGGGAAGAATATAATGCAGTAAATCAAACTAAAGAGTCTTTCAGGAAATTGTCCCTGTGCAGAAAAGGCACTTCACAACATGCTTGAAGGGCTTAATTGTTTTTTTTTTACCTCGGATCCCAAATGCCCTGATTCTATCAAGTATTTTGTATTTTAAAAGGCCACAGTCCAGACAATTTATTTTATACTCCAGGCTATAAGACCCCATGCCAGAACGTAAGCATTTACAGCTCCCATGGACCATGTTGTTTATACCAGCAGAGGTTTTGGCCCAGTGTTTGTGACCACAGTTGAGTTTCACCTTCACCAACAAGATTCAAAACGAAGCATTTATTACTAGAGAAGATGCTGACACAGAACTAGAAATCACTGCAGCATGAACAGTCCTCCTGTCAGATTAAAACCCTAGGTTTCGTAAGAATAAAAACAAAACTCAGCCCACTGAGTGATGTAGCATAATTGCCCAAAACATTCAGTCCTGCCTGTGAAAGGAGGAAAAGATTAATACAAACCACATTTGGGATAGATGGTCATAATTTAAGAAAAATATATCCTACCGTATTTAATTCCACTTACTTCCATTTGCAACACGGATGTCAAATTATTTCCTCTGAGTAGCGTAAGGCAAGCCAAACAGTAGCCCTGACTGAAAATTACTGGACTAACCAGATCAGCAAGATCAACTAAGCGATTGACAGGGGTATTGCAACTGTCTTGAGGTCACCCACAAGGACAGCGGCTACTGCACCATCCATGTCACCATTGCAGATAGGGCCGGTGGAAAATACAGGACTGACTTGTGCCCACTGGCTGATACCATAGAGAAATGGGACTCGGTCTGTCCGTAAGGCTATTTCTTTATAATTTTGAGGTATCTTTCCATGCATCTAGAGTTTGCAAAAGGTTCTGAAGGGGAGGTAAGGTACATAGGCAAGCATGCTATCATCAGTTTCCAAACGTACCAAAAATCTTTGGGAAAGCCAATCATCTTAGAGGAAGAGATCACCAACAGTGAATTCAGCAACTAAATTGTTACTGTATTAATGATATTTTGTGCCAATACAGAAAAATTAAATACAATTGCAAACAAATGGTTTTGTTCTTCTGTGCAACTTCAGCTATGTGGAAACAGTTTTACATTAAGTCTATAAACAGCCTGTGAAATACAAGAGGTCTTGCTTATTTGAAGAGTTACAATACATGTCATATGTAAGTAAGGCCTGAGACAGGATTGGTTTTGAAGGTGGGGGTGTTGTTCTAGAAGTTCTGGCAATAAACCAGGAATCACTTCAGGCTATCAGATTTCAGAGTGAGAATGTCACAAGAGGCTTTCTGTTGGCTGGGGGAAGGGCAGAGAGTTGAGCGTCTACTGCTGGACCGTCTATTTAGCAGCAGAACTCTAATGATCCTACAGGACACAGAAGATACGCTAAAACAAGAGAAAAAACAACCATTATTTTTGCGGTCCCTCTAGTTGGAGCCTACTTCCATTTAACCTTTTGTTGCCAAACACTGATTTTTTTGAGGGTACCGAAGCAGGGATATCCATACAGACTGGAAATCTACCAATTAAACATGATTCTCAAACTGTAATCCTACATAAGCACAAACACACCAACCATAGCCTGAAGAGAAAGCAAAAGGGACAAATTGTAATTATTAAGTATTTTTTTCATAAAGAAAAAACTGTGAAACTTATTGCCCAGATGTCAGTTGTTCTGATACATTAAGAAGGGTCTGAACACCAAAAACCCTGTAAGAGAAGATGGAAAGGATTGGGTCTATTAAGTGTAGAGACCACCAATGGGAGAAACAGCAACACTACAAGCATCTAAGGTTGCTAGAAAGAGCATCAGCTGTGAGCAGGGACGTGAAGTAATAAATTTAATCTGCAGGTTAGATAGATACCTATAGAAACTATTTAAGTATAGCCAATTTTGTCTTGAGGAAAGCAGAGGAACTAAATGACCTCTGAAGTGACCATCCAACTTCGTTATGTATAAAATACACAACATTCTCAGAGTTTGTAACAACAATAGTTTTGTGGGGGGTATTAAGCCATCTCAGAAAGCAAACCAAACATAATCAGAGACTGGTACTAAACACGTGAGAAATAGGTTATCTTGCACTATCTTTTTCCAAAGTTCTTAATCTTTTCTCATTAGCAGCTCACGCCAGCCGGTGTTTGAAACAGGATATTGGGCTAGATGCCCTATTTGTCTAGCCCATCTGCCTATTCCTCTGCAGATGTAACTAAAAATATAATATAGCTCATATCCCACTCGAGCCCAAAGATGATCTAAGAAGTAAATGGGCAAAAGCCTGAGGCGTGTGGCAGCAAGCAGCCTGGGCACGCATGGTACTTTCCTGACTAGAAACAGCCTACTTTGACACTCTTAGCACAGTGTAAGGTTGTGGATGTGGCACTGAAATGTGTTCCTTCTCCCTCACGAACGGGAAAAAATTAATCTGGAGTGAAGAGGACATCTTAGAGCACAGGACTGTGTCCCATTTACAGAAGTCATTTTTCAGGGTCGCTGAATGAAGAAATGTAGAAGGATAACCACCGAGGGAACCCAGAGGCTTCCCTGGATCTCGATCGCATGAACGATCTATATTAAAGGCCATTTCCTAGCAACGCAGCCTTCCACAAACACCTTTTCTAGGGACTGCTCTCGATAACAGCGCGCCGCCAACACCGCTGCTGTTGATAAGAGCACTCTCCAGCCGCCCGCGCTCCCAGGGGAGCCTTGCGAAACGTCGGGAAGGCTGCTCGCTCCTCAGGCCTGCCCGGGAGGGCCCCCCCGCCGCGCCGGCAGCGCAGGCCCGCCCGGCTAAGGGCCCGGAGAAGCTTCCAGAGCCCTCGCCGCCGGCGGCGCGGGCAGGGGCCGGCTCGCCTCGGCTGCCGCCCACGGCGCAGGTGGGAGCCGCAGGGGGCGACGGAGGTGGCTGCGCTCCCGCCCCCCTCCCCGGGCCGCGGGGCTCTCCGGCCCCTCGCCCGTTCTTACACGCCCTGAAACACACCTGGAGGGGAAAACCCTGCGAGGAGCCTTTCGCCGGGGCGGGGGGGCACCGCCGCGGGGGGGAGCAGCGCCGGGCAGATGGCGGCGGCGGCCGCCCCCCCCCCCCAGACCGCCGCCGCCCTTCCCGCCCCCCGCCGCCCGCGCGCGCCCCCCGCGCCCGCGATCCTGGCACCGGCCGGCGCGTTACGGGAAGCCCCGCCCCCCGCCCCCTTTCGGCGACGTCACGGCCCCCGCACGCCAATGGCAGCGCGAGTCCCGGAGGGAAGGGCGGGGGGAGCGTGACCGGGCGTGGGGCCGCGCGTGCGGGACGGCGGCGCGATGGCGCGGCGCGGCGGGGCCGTTATTTAGGGGCTGGCGGCCGGGTCGGGGGCGCCGGGACGTGGCGGCGGCGGGAGCGCCGCGGCGGCAGGTAAGGGCTGGGAGGGAGGGTCGGTCGCGGCCGCAGCCGGTTTTCCCCTTCTCCTCGGTCCCACTCAGCTTCCTCGCCGCCTTTGCGCCCCCCTCCTTTGAGGGGCGGCCGGCGGCGGTGGCCGCGTTGGCCTGTTCTTCCCCTCCGGGCCGTAGCTGGGCTCGGCAGGCCGGGCCGTGCGCCCGCGGGCCGGGACGCCGGGGCGGGCGGGCGGGTGGGCGCTCGGCCAGGGCTGACTGGGAGGCAGCGCGGAAGGACGGCAGCCCTACGCCACTCGCTTCCCGAGCCGATCCCTCGCCTTCCCCCCCGGCTGCAGCCTTCCCCGGCCCGCCCCGGCGGGCTGTGAGGGGGCGCGGGTGCCGCCGCCCGCTCCCCGCCGTGGCGTCTCGTCTCGCCTCCCCTCGGCCGGCGCTGGCGGAGCTGGCCCAGCCGTCGCGCTTAAAATGCAATATGGCCTCGCCCGCTGCCGGGCCGCCGGGGCCTCCTCGGTGTGCGGCCGAGGGGCTGTCGAGCCCCTTTCCTCGCCGGTGCGCGTAGTGCCCGCTGCTGGGGCTGCCCCATCCGCAGCCCTTCCCCTGTCCCGGCGCGGTTGTACCGACCTGCTGGCCTGCCGCGGAGGGTAAGACCGAAGATTATCCGGGTTTTTCTTTAGTGCGGTGGTGCTTGATGCCGACAGTCTTAATTAATAAAGGTGCTGCGGCCCTCACCGGGCTCGTGTCTTTCGGGCTTTTTAACTCTCTTGATAAGCTTGGCCATGTTATCGGCAGGCGTTTTCTGCTTGAAAAGCGTTGCGTCTTGTTGCCTTCAGCAGAAGTGGTCTGTTCTTGTTGCCTGTAGACCAGAAGGTAGAAAACTGCTGGTCTTGAAAGAAAGGCACACTTTGCTTTACACCTGGTCTATTCCCGGAGGGATTCCCTGAGGAATTAGGGAGGAGCGGGTACAGTGAGCAACCTGGGTCGTCTGCTAACTTCTGATGTGCTCCTGAGATCCAGTCATCCTTGCAGTGGGTCTCTGACGCTCTTCCTAAAGAAAAACGGTGTCATTATTTTCATCCTGCAGATGATGAAACTGAGGCACAAAGGAAAGTGGTTTGCCAAGTGTTCTGGCAGTGCAGAGGAGAATAAATCCCAGTCTCAGTTTTCATCCTTGTTTTAGGCTGACTAGGTGATTGCCAGCTGGTGGCTGCTTGTTACTTCTGGGGCATTTCTGAAGGAGAAACCTAGTAATGGAATTATGTGGGGTTATAGTTTTGTCATGAGTGATCTGTCCTGTCACTGAGAAGGGGGGAAAAAAAGGGAGGGGTCCACAACCTGAAGAGGTCAGATAGTTTTGGGAGTTATGGGCTTTTTTCTTTCACCTTCTTTTCCCTTATAAAACATAACATTTATACTTTTCTTCCCAAATATTGCTACGTTTGGAGGAGTAATTAGATGTAAAAGATATCTGTTGAAAGCCTGTAACTTCTGAACTCAACAAACTTTTAATCTGTATGTTGGTGTATCACAATAGGAAAGTAGGAGAAGATGATGAAAATCTGAGATTACTTCCTAGAAATTAAGCATTAAAAATAGATACTTGGTTCTTGTTTACATGTCTAGAAATGTGATCTCTTCAAGTACAGCCTATATATACATTTGAGGGGGGGATACATGCACATCTGTAAGTCTGTACACAAAATGGAGATACACTGTCTCCATGCTGCTTCTCTAGAGCATTAGCACTAGCACAGTTGTATGAAAATACATGTCTTGGACAATTTTTTTTTAGAATGGTTCTTATATTAGCAAGAACTGTCTAAGTTGGAGAACCAGCACTGGTGGTTGTCAGTCTTTGAAGGTTTGACTTCAAGATGAGAACATGGAATGCTAAGACATTATTTTGTATAAATTCATTTGCTTTTTAGACTGAAGCTACTTGCTAGCTGCAAAAAAAATCTCAAGTATTTGAAAGTGATCTGCAGTTTAAGAAGGTACTAGAAAGAAGAACTTAATTCTTGCAAGCAAATATTTGGTGCCTCTGAGTTATTTCAGTGGTTTTAATCTGTGCCCCCTTGTTTGGGTTTTTTATTCTGAGTGCTATACTAAAACCCCAGAGGCAGGGAGAAGCCTCCTTCTAGAGGCAAAGGAATGAGTAATATGGAGAAATGACTTCACTATTTGGTGAAAGGGATAGAGATATCCTTTGTGTATAGGTATTTTAAATAAGAAAATCAATTTCAGAATATTTGTGCATACAGCGTTATGTAAGATTTTCAAGTGATTCTCTTGGAGGTGTTTGGGGTTTTTTGAGTCTTATAAATATTTCCAAGAAGGAAGTAAGCTTGGAGGAAGGAAGGAAGCTTGCAGATTGAATACTCCAAATTAGAAAGCAGTTACAGCTTGAGTAATCAAAATTCCTTGAGGATAGTTGCAGCTCTTAAATGGACTTTAAGTACTACCTGGCTTGTTATAAAACCTCAAGCAGAAGCTGCTATGTGCAGTATCAGTTTTAGGTACTGGTTCTTTGCCCTATCTGCCTGAGATATGTGAATCCTTAGTGAGAGATTACCACTTGAAGCTGTGATCTTAGCTTTTTTTTTTAGGAATTTCTAGAAATCCATTTGCCAGCAACCTTTAGGCATTCATGATTGATGGGCTGATGAGCCTTAGCCTAACACCTTCCTGTGGTGGTTGTGGTGTCATCTATACTTCCTGACTTGCAAGCTGGCTTTGCTGGCAAGAACGTGTTATTTTGGCTATAGTCTCTTCAACTGAAATTGCCATTCGTAGGTCACTTGGGCAGTAATTGTCACCTCTCTGAAATGGAGAGGTGATAACTCATCATATGACACATACCTTTATCCATTTTGGGGTAGTTCTCATAATTTATGAAATAAGATAATTTGTAAGGCTTCTCTCTGCTACTCAGAATAAGTAATGATATCTGTTTTGCATGAATGCCTGACATTTCTTCAAAACTGTTATTCACAGGTTAGGCATAAAACTCAATGCTGTTGCTACTTTATGCATATAGAGCTTGACTTTAGGGTCATTATTAGCTTTTCATAGGGCACTGCCTGAAGCATCAGTTTAAGGTTCAGGCATAAAGGCTTAGTCTTTCCTTTCAAAATGGTAGCAGGATATGAAGAATAATATGATTTGGAGATTAAATGGGGTGATCTCATGGTGTATGAGTTTCATGTCTTTACTGAAATAATTGCAGCATTTTAACAGGTTTTTTCCTCTTTAAGATAACTTACATTCTGAGAGTTAAGGACTGTCACCAGCAGTGGTTCTAAATTGACCATGTTGTTTTTACTCTATTGTATTTTGATGGACTTTGAGCTTTTGTGACTTTGGCAGACTTAACTATGAAAGTAACCTGACAAACTTCTAACATCAGTTTCTTTCTCTGTCTCCCTTTCCTCTTCACTTAGTAGTCCACAACAACTACATAGTAATAGATAAAATGTTGATTTGGCTTTCTGTAAAAAAAAAAAAAAGCTTCTGAACTGACTAGCTGCCTCAATGTTAGTTCAGTGTCAAGTTGAACTTTCATTTTAGATTCCTAGTACACTACACCAGTCTGTAAAACAGGAAGACTTTGGGCTGCATAATCACTGAAGCTATTGAATCTGCTGTTGCCCAGACTTGCAACTTAGTCTGACTTAAAGTAGTTAATGGTGAACAATTGGTGTTCAGCAGCATTTCTCTTGAATCATGACACTATGTTTTAAAGTTTTGATATAGCTTGTATGCAAGGTTTCTGCACCTGAGCATCTTTATATGCTCAGATTAGAAAACACCAGTTTCCATAGAAGTGTCTTCCTCACTCTGATCTGAAGTATGGCTCCTTGTTTTGTTAGTTATAAGCCCCACCATATTTTTTTTATGGCTTTCATCTGGGCAAGATGGATGGAAGTGCTTAGTGTAACTCCAGTTCTTCCCCCTAGAACTAAATTTCAATTAAGAATGTCTTGTAAAAGCTAGAGAGACTAATGTTTTAAAAAACGGCACACATTAGAAGGGATTGTAATAGCCCCTTTGTGGTTTGGAGGTGTGTGGCTTCAGTCTTCTTCAAACTGCATTGATCAGCAGGGGGAAAAAGTAAAATGCAACAGACAGCCTAAAAGCAGATATATGCTGAACCGTAGCATGATTTTGACGCTACAGTCACGACTGCTTGTTTACTGTGGGTGGGTGGGCTTTCCACTGAATGTTCCACTGCAGGGGATGGGACATGAGTCTCGGTTCTCGTGCCTTTCAGGAGCTGAGTGAGGTGAAGTACTGTAAACTGTGGAGGGTTTCTTTGCTCCCTCAAAACTGATACTAAGTTTTCCAAAGTGCAAGTAGTAGAGATTTTGACTTCAGCTTCCCCTGTATAAATGGATCTGCTCAGGACAATTAAAATGTTCGTATTCCAAGTCTGGAAGACAGTTGAATATAGAAATGGCAGTTATTTAAAAAGATGAAGTAATCTTACTTCTTAAGGAAAACATTCTTTAGAGGAAAATACATAATGCTGTATTTTTGTTTACTTCTGTTGAGTTGGTTACTGCTTTTTAAGTGTTGGGTTTTGTGTTCCTTCAGGTGCTTCACAGTATTTATTAACCTGATGTAATAATTAGCTTATCTGACACTGCCATTATTCTAATGTGGCACCAATTGTGATACCAAATGGGAGAGAAATACTATATTGAACGTTCTTTAAAAAGCTTTCCTTTTTGCCTTTTTACATCTGCTTCACTCTTTCCTCTTCAGTGTGGGAGCTGTTTCTGCTGTGGTTCTGCAGCTTTTGGCAATTAGCAGGGAAGTGGAGCTGCTGCTCCTTTCCACCTAGCTTGTAGTTGCCCTCAGGGTCCTTGTGAGTTTCAGATCTTCTGCAACTCAAATTGTCCAACTTTAAAAAGCTTTAAATGAATCTTCCTTAAAATAACGAATCTTAAGGTCTGTCCTTAATAGAGCACAACAAGCCTTAGGTAGCAAGCAGTATTTATGTTAGAGTAAGTCAAGACACTAAAATAGATTTGCATGTACTGGTTTTATTCAGTGTCTGAAGACCTAAATCAAAAGAGAATACTCTTCTGAGTTTGGTTGTATTCACATTGTGAGTTTATTAAAATTTGTGAGATCAATTGGGATTTTAAAATGCAGAAAGGCATGGGTGGGTAGAAACCTTCTTTTTCAGATATTGAAAGACTTTACATCCATAGTGAGCAAAAATCAGTTGGTTTCATTCTTTTACTGTATGCTTGTAGTAAATATTTAAATATGTATTGCACTTAAAACTGTATAATGGTTTTCATATCCAGCCCAGTCAGACTACTTGATTGTAACACAGAAAAAATGAATAGCTTTTTGATTTTTCAACTACATACAGCTATAGTCTGACTATATAAATAAGTCTTTTTATTTAGTTAAAAAAACAACCTCTAGTGACAAATTTTTAACATAATTGTCAAGTCTTCTAATCAGCAATATTTCTAGTATAAAATTTCTACATAGGAAATTTTGGTGGGCTTTCAGTAATGAATTCACAAGTATAGATTTAAATAAAGATACTGCTGCGTAATTCTGATGGCTATTATTTTAGTCCTAACTAAACCTGACATCTGTGTTGGTGAGCCCTGCAAAGATTCCACTGTAAACGTTTGAGAGTGGCTTTCATTTAGTTGTTGGTTTCTAATTCTTGTGAATAGAGATTTTCTTTACATTATACAGTTTCTCTTGATTTGTGTAAAGAAAAAAAAAGAAAAAAGCTTAGATGTGCTGATGCCTAAAAATGAGGTTGTAGTTTGGTATTGATACATCAGTGCTTAAATGTCTTGTCTAGTTTTATTGATCTATATGAAATGCCTTATGTCTTTCTGTCATTATTATAAACTACATGCAATCAAAGTGAAGGAGTATTTCCTGTCATAAATTGCAGTTTCTTTTCCTTCTGATAATAGTAAATGTAGCTTTTAAATTTTCCTTTCTAGGGAATACTGTGGAATTCCTTTAAACTTCTTAGTGAGTTGCTTTTTGTAGGGGTAAAACTCAGAATACCAGTTTCCAAAGAAGTTTTATCAGGTCAGTGAAAATAAAACTCCAGAAGCAGAGTTGCTACAGGCAATCTCATCTCAAATCTTAGTAAACCTAGAAATTTCATGTTTAGTTTCTAGCTATGAGAACAACATGAAATCTGCTTCTAGAAATCAGGTTGTGGACTAAATGCCCTATTTGACTAAGCCAATCTACCTATTCCTGTAAAGATGCATAATTGTAACTAAAATAATATAACTCATATGCTTAGTAGAGAATGGTCATTTGCTTTTAGTAATTTAGGGCTGCTTTATAACTGCAGGTTGAGAAATCCAGAAGAGACTTTGCGGTTCAAAACAACTGGAGTTGAAGCTACTCTGTGAATGCTTCAGTTTAGAGAAACTGTTTTGTAGAATTGTCAAAACAGAGAACAAGTGAACTCTGCTGCAATACAGAAATAAAGAACATGAGATATTAAAAAACTTTCCAACTTTTGAGGAATTATGAACTCCCTTGTAAGGTTTTGAAGAATTATTGTTTTTTCTATACTAGTCAACAGTTCTTTATATGGAAGCATTGTGCTTTGTAATTCTTTAATGTATTTTAAGTCACTTTTGTGAATGAGACACATGGTTTTGTGGTAAGTTGTTCTAAACCTTGTGCAAAGCATTTATATCGGTGCATTTGAGAGCTAGGTAAGTATGGTAACCATAATCAAATTCATAGGGTTCTGTTTTAAAACCTGAGCCACAGTGTCACACTCTCTATTCTAACTGAACTTCTCACAGAACTACCAGTGAGTTTGTTTCCATATATGACATGAAAAACTTAAGCTGATGCATGTCTTAAATTTGTAACTAAAGAGGCTTTAAACTGCATCAGTTGTCTTAAGTAGACATTAGATTTTCTTACGGCAGTGAGTAAAATGGAAACAATATGCCCATTCTTTCTCTGAAGTGAGAAAATACTGACTCTTTCAGGAAAGTAAATGTGCATAACAGAAATTGTCATAGATCTAATACAAATCTGAATTTGGCAGTGATATAAAGTGAAGAGTAATAGATTAAATTTAAAAGAAAAAAATCTCTCTTTTACAGGAATTCTGTGCAGCATGTTTTCTGGGTGGAACTGGGTGGCCTGTGGCTTATATCTGCTCTTGAATATTTTTTCTCTTGAAGGTAAGACTTCTGTGTCTCAAACACAAGAGATTTGTAGAACTTTAACCAGATGCTTGAAGCACACACTTGCTTTTTGTCTAGATACTTGTGGGATGGGGGCAGAAAGCAACGTCTGTCAGGATAGAGAGACCTAGTCTATGCCCTTAATACTATGGTAAAATAGTGCATGTTAAACCAATACCCACTTATACTTCTATTCATTGCTCATCTGTGTACAGAGATAGTGAAGAGCCACTTTGGTCAAAGGAAGGTTGCTTTGGTTCCACTGACATCACTGGAGCTGTAGCAAACTGAAGTTTAATTTCACATGTGCCAAATGGTGTCTAAAATAAGCTACCAGTGAACTAGTGTCGTAGGCTCTGTGTTCAAGCCAGAACCGTGGGCCACTGCTATTGTGCTCAAATGATCATCCTCAAGATGTTTGGTGTGGCTGTTTGATTCAAGGCAGTATTTCAGTCATCTATTGCATCTTTAAAACTTGACACTTTTCTCTATATATGCCTCTGTAGCAATAGTCACAATTCTATTGTTGTGATGAAGTTCCTTTGTAAAAAGAGTACTATCAAATGTGCAGAGTTCACTATAATTCCCAAATATGCTTATAGTATACACATTGAAGCTTTTGAAATGGACAGCTCGAGTATTGTAACTTTTGCATGCAGTCCTTCTAAAACTAGTCCATGACAACAAAGGTGCACACTTATCAAAATTTTTTATTGTTAACTTTCTCAACAGAAAATACCTTTTTAACTACAAGAGTAACCTCAAGCGTATTGCCTTCCTCCTTCAAAACATACTAAACATTCAATCCTTGACTCTCCCCTCTCTATAAAGGCTTCTGTTTATTAATAGAGCTTTTCTTGCTTGGTAAAATGCTTTTGCAAAGCCTAGGGAACACTACACTGGTTTTGCCGCTTAAATCTGCTTGGTGGTCCGTTAATGCATTTCAGTTTTATAACTGTCAAGTAACTAATTCATTTCCTGTTTAGACACATACAGCACTAGTGTAATGTTAAAAATGCTGCATCAGCAATATTGATTATGGAATGCTCTACAGTTTTTAATAAAGATGCAATTCTCTTTCTTTTTAGTTTCAGGTGGACTTGTACAGTCATGTGGTCACATCATCCCGGAGTCTCCTGTATTGGCCCTTGGTTCCAATTTCACAGCATTATGCATTTTGAATGAGAGTTGTCTTGACTTTGGCAATATCTATGCTAATCAAATTATCTGGAAAATTAAAAATAGAGTGGTACCTAAAGAACAGTATCGTGAAATAAACAGAACGGTTTCCAGTGTCACATTTAATGACACTTCTTCACTAGCTACTCCTCTGACATGCAACATTTTAGCAGATGGACAGATTGAGCAGAACATTTATGGAATTACAGTTACAATAGGCTGTAAGTACCATTTTTCTTGCCTTTTATTCTGGTCTTAAGAAAATTCTTTCTGAGAAACAGGAATGAGAATGAAACAATAGAAAGTGTGCGTGTTTTGAGACACTTGTTTCCATTCCCTCAGTTCCTGGGTAATTATATAAAAACATTGTCAAATTACATGCCATCAAAACTGGCAAATACGCGCAAAATAAAGTTTTCTAAAAAATAGAAAATACTTCGGAGTATTTCAGTGTTGAAATAGGAAGAAAACAGAACAACAGAAGAAAACAGAAAAATGTTGAAGCAAAAAGATTTAAATTACAAGAAAGATGATGTGAACTTAACTGAAATAGGTCCCAGGAAATAAACTAACTTTTCATTATTTCTTGCTTCTGTTTCAGTATTCAAGGAAATACAATAAGGTCATATGTCCTGCTTTCATAATAACACTGCGAAATTAATGTTTTCTTCATTAACGGACTGAGAAATATTTAGTCCATTTGTATCCTTGAAGCTGAATTGAACTGCCTTAAGGATGAAACATACTATTTGGATTACTCTATATATAAGAAAATACTTTTAACTAATTATAAACTCTCCTTGTTCAAACATGTTAGCTCTTGCATAGTTCTGAGCAAACGCTCTTTGAGACAAGACCGAGGTCTTGAGAAAGTAGCATGAATAACTTAATATGCTATTTCTTAATTAGTTGGTGGACCGTTTATAAAATAAGTTTTCAAGTGTCCTTAATATCGGAGTTTGAATGGCTGATGAATTATGTTGCCTCCTAGTGTTGGCAAAAGGTATTGCAGTTGCTGCATGGTCTGTGTACAAAAGGCTGGCTTGAGTTCACAATTTAAACTAATGTGGTTCTAGCATGAGTTACAAAACGCTGTCATAGAAAACCAATGTTTTCTATTTTGACTTCTGAGGAGCAATTTTCTTGAGTAATTTTCTTACCAGATAAGGTGTGACAGGCAAAATATATGGAAAGTTGAGGACAGATAAATATCCTAAGGTGGTAAACTGAATGACAGTACAGATGACATTCTACAGTTGTAATTCACGTATGAATCTTGAGATGCATTAGTATTTAAAGCTACTGTATTTTCATACTGTCAATTAAAGAAATTCTGTAAACAATGAGAATAACAACAGGTTTGAGAACAATACAACTATTCAGGAACAAAACTAAGTTGTTCATAATGTAGTTCTGTTGAAAATAGCATTCTGCTTGAAAGGAAATAAGATTCTTCAAGTACATGATACTCTAAAACAGTGATATTCTAAAAGCTAGAAACAAACTCTTTGTGCGCTATGATTTGAGTTTAAGACGGAAAACAATAGTCCAGCTACACTGTTTCAGAGTTCCTTACACACTACTAAAGTGCACTGAAGATCCCTTACCTTTCTTGTAGGTGTTCACAGCGAAAGCATCCTTCTTCCATAGCTCAAGTAGGGGAGAATAGACCTATTGTAATTGCCTTAGAGCTCAGGTTATTGGCAAAGTTAGCATATGCCAATCCAGCTGTAATACTCATTAGTGTTTTTTCTGTGTGATTTAAATAGATTTAGATGAGAGATGGTTGATAATCAGGTTTTCTGCCTCAAAGAATGAGAAATCTTCTGTGCTGTTCCTTACTGTCAGGTGCTTGTTCCTTGTACAGCCTACTGTTTCTCAGAGCAGCTAGTTAAGCTTCTTGACTTCCCTTGCTGGATGGTATCTAGCACTTTTTGCCCCCTCCTTTAGAAATAAATCTGACTATAAATACTTCTGATGTTCACTGAAGTTGCTCTAATGGGACACTTAGCATGATTCTTACTGGATTGAAATGTGTATATAGATTAATTACTGGTAACTTTTTCTGTACAGTGCCCCCAGAGAAGCCCAGGAACTTAAGTTGCATTGTGCATCAGGTGTCAAAACTCACATATCCTATGACTTGTACCTGGAACCCTGGAAGGCATACGTTCCTGGACACTCACTTTAGGTTGAAATACAGATGGTAAGTAGCCCTTTATAGAATATCTAAATAATTCTGAAGAATATTTGTAGGCTAAACTGTACTTCCTTGAAATTCCTTGATACTGTGGAAGAGTTCTTAACTTAAATCCAGTTTTCTGAAGCATTGCTGTCTATTTTGGGGAGAAGGGAAGAGTTAAAGTTCACATTTAAAGTAATGCTAAGTGAGACTTGAAATTTTGTTGCTGCACTTGTTTTGGAGTAACAGCTAGTGTTTTTTTCCATTCTTCAAATACATGATTAGTGTGGCTTGAGTACAATACACCTAATTACTAGGTGGCTCGACCCAAATGATATATTTTATGTTTTTCTGTGGTGACTGTTGTGTCCCATTCTAAACAAGTAGAAGATGCTCTTGCTCATTGCAGGAGGGTCAGACTAGATGACCTTTAAAGGTCTCTTCCAACCCAAACCATTCTATGATTCTAAGGAGAGAAACAAACATACACATATAGTGACTGGATTTTGTAGAGGTATTATCTACTCTGTACTTCCTGAGAACTCAGAATGGTGGGTGTTCACGGTTAATCCTAGTGTGAAAGCTTCAGCAAAAATCTCCTGTGAAAGCAAATTAACTTCAGTAATTTTCAAACTCTTCAAATGGTCTCTTGTAGTTTAAAATGGAGCAGACAGAATTGTTGCTCTGCTCTGGAAACAGGAATGACTGCCTACAGCTTTCAATCTGCCCCGTTCCACTAAAGTGTTTTGGTAACAAGTGTAGTAGAAAGTATGGATAGATAGAAAACCTTTATGCTTTGCAAATCTCCTGATGCCTTTAGACCTATCTGCTGTTAGTGTAGCAGAAGATGGTGAACAGAAATGATGATGGGTTGCAGCTGTAATGCTGTGCTCTTGAAGTGTATGCAGGCAATACTGACTACATCTTTTAATGCGTGAATATGCTTTTAGTTACTAGCTATACTGGTTTTGATTAAATGTATCAATTCTTGATCTTTATTTTTAAGCTGTTAGGTTTATATACAGCTTTTATAATCACAATACCATGGCTTGTGCTTTTGAAGATATGTGACTTGAAGTCAAGAGATTTTATTCTAATTTCTATTCTAATGCAATCATGCATTTGTAGCTGAACAAGCCATTCTAATTTCTTCACCTTTTCTTCCCGCCCCTCTGCTTACAAAGCTAATGGCAGAGGGGAAACATACGAGCTAAACTGATTGATCACTCTGATCTACTTAAAAAGATTCTCTAAAGGAAACCAAACTTACTGATTTCTACCTTGTTTTTCCTTCTCTTTTATTTAGGCCACAAGAGAGCTTTCCTGACTGTATACCGAAAGATGTAAACAATTCTTGTACAATTACTGATGTTCAGTTCTTTGTTAATCTGGAGGTCTGGGTAGAAGCAGCAAATGCTCTTGGGAAGGCTGAATCTGATCCACTTGTTCTTGATCCCATTGAGATTGGTAACTATATGCTTCTTGATAAAGATTTAGTAGTACATAACTGCTGCTTCTTTGCATATTGCTGAATTGGTATGTTAATGTTTCTTCACTATAAAATAACACTACCAAATATTGTTGACTATAACTGGAACTGTGTTGGACAAAGGTAGGGAAGGTGAGATACTTGATCACAATTCAGATAGCAAGCTCTTCTTGAGTAGTCTGCTTTAGAAACTAGTTTTAAGTAGCAGCCATCTGAGTTTCTGAAAGGCTTTAATGGTAGTGTTACAGCATAGTGTACCAACTGCTAGAGGCATGATAAAATACAGCTGTAGAGTTGACTTTAACTCCTTCTCTTCTAGTTAAACCTCTGTCTCCACACAACTTATCAGTGAACTCAGGAATACTGCCTACTGTTCTGAAGCTTTCATGGGAGAATAGGATTTCAGCAGCTGTGATGAAGCTGAAATTCAATATTCGCTATAGGATTGTTGGTGACACAAACTGGATGCAGGTAATACCACTAATGTCCCTTGTCACTCTCTTGCTGTAACCCAGCCATCTGTCAAACTGCAGAAAAAGTTCCCTCACTGCTGCAGTTCAGAGGATTCACTTTGTTGTCCTTAGGACTTATGTAGCCTCCCAAGGTAGTTTATCTGGCCTGTTTATGAAGGCTGTGATCCATTTTTTTGTGGCACAATCTAGAGTACAGTGACCTTGGCTTTTCTTTGTGGACTTCTCTGCTGTCCTCCCCATCATATTCAAGTATGTTTATTTTGAATTTTTATTCTGTACATACAACATTAGAACATTAATGAACTTTCATCTTCCCAGGTACATGCAAAGTTACTGATCTAAATGTCATTTAAAGCTTGGGCAAACACTGTACAGTGCTGGGATGCTTTTTTAAACTTGCTGTACCTGCACTTGGATCACAGTGACGCCTTGCAGCGCTACGGGCTTGGGGGTGAGTGGCTAGAAAGCTGCCTCCCAGAAAAGGACCTGGGTGTGTTTGTCGACAGCCAGCTGAATATGAGCCAGCAGTGTGCCCCGGTGGCCAAGAAGGCCAATAGCATCCGGGCTTGTATCAGAAATAGTGTGGCCAGCAGGACCAGGGAAGTGATTGTGCCCCTGTACTCGGCACTGGTGAGGCCAAACCTCAAATACTGTGTTTGGTTTTGGGCCCCTCGCTACAAGAAGGACATGGAGGTGCTGGAGCGTGTCCAGAGGAGGGCAATGAAGCTGGTGAAGAGTTTAGAGCACAAGTCTTATGAGGAGCAGCTGAGGGAGCTGGGGTTGTTTAGTCTGGAGAAGAGGAGGCTGAGGGGAGACCTTATCGCTTTCTACAACTACCTGAAAGGAGGCTGTTAGAGAAGGGGGGGTCAGTCTCTTCTCCCAAGTAACAAGAGATAGGACAAGAGGAAACACTTCAAGTTGTGCCAGAGGAGGTTTAGATTGGATATTAGGAAAAACTGCTTCACTGAAAGCATTATCAAGCACTGGACCAGGCTGCCCAGGGAAGTGGTTGAGTCTCCATCCCTGGAGGTATTTAAAAGACATTTAGATGTGGCACCTAGGGACAGGGTTTAGTGGTGGAGGACTTGGTAGTGTTAGGTTTGTGGTTGGACTCAATGAAAAGTCTTTGCCAACCTAAATGATTCTGTGGTTCTATATAGTATGGTTGTCCTGCATACATGCCTTAAGCATGATACAGTCAAGGAACTGGAAAAGAGTAAGGAATATGCCTTACTAGTAGTGCACTATAATATGTTCATGCAGTCAAGAGTTGTGGGGTTTTTCTTCTACATCAGTCTATGGACATATTTTCAGTAGCTGCTTAGTTTTGCGTTTCTTTAAGTCTTCTCTCAGAGCAGCAGTATTCCAGAAACACACTTTTCATCAAGATCGTCCTATCTTCTGTTTCAGTACAGAGGCCCAAAAGTATTCTGAATTTCATGACTTGGAAGGAGGACTGCTTCTGAGTTAAAGTATGGTGTTTGAAGCAGGTAGCATAACACAGCTGCTTGTGGCTAATGTAGTGTATTCCTTTGGAGGAACTTTTTGAGCTTTAGATGCAGAGACTGATTATTACAGTCACCTGTATTGATATTTTAAATAGCACTGTCCCACACAGCTGATACTGCAACTCCAGGGTCTGTTCGTACATTGTCCTTTTAACTTGTCTTGCCCTTTTAACACATGCACAAGACCATTGAAATAGTAACTCTTAAAACAACTGAGCTTGCTTAGCTGTGGTAAAATTTGACTGCTTTGACAATTCTTTGCGCTCAGGATTAACCTCTTGAGTGTCATGCATGTGTGTTTAACGTGCAGTCATTACTCTTGCAGGGTTGCTCACTATAAAAACCTCTTAATTGCAAGTGGAATAACATGTGATGGAGTCAGAGTGTGTGTCTGTGTGTACCTACATATATCTATTATCTACATCACACTTCTTACTGCATGTGTACAGAAACAGATTATTTTCTGGCATTCAGTGCCTAATCCAAGATAAAGGAAAGCTTACGGAAAATAAACTCACTTACTAGCAAAAGTATAAACTACTCTAAAACAAACTATTTCCAATGTCAGGTAAGAAATGCTGTTCTGTATCAGTGGAAGCAATGATCCTGGATTCTCTAGCTTTATAGGAGGCTTCTAGCACAGATACTTTGCAATCAGTAATCAAGCATATAACCTAGAAAAGTTCTAAAATGTGAGGTGGGATATTACAAATCAGTAAGTAGAAGAATTATATGGGAAGGAAGGAGAGGTATACAAACTAATCAAAAAAGAAAACAGAATATGAGAGATTGTTCTGAGATAGCTGCTTATCTATTCTAGTGTATGTATTGTATTATAGCTGGTAAATATACACAACTGTGACTGATCCCTTACCAAATTATGGTTGAGAATTGAAGCTTTTGGAAATAAGAGGGGAGAAAAACTCTTCTTTGTATTGGGTGTGTATGTGGTGGGGAGTCCTCTTGAATGGGAGCTGTTGTAGCACAGAACTCAGCTTTACGATTTTTGATCAGTGCCTCTCAAATCTTTCTTCCATTTACAGGTTCCTCCTGAAGATACAGCTTCACCAAGAACTTCATTCAGTGTTCAAGGACTCAGACCCTACACAGAGTATGTCTTTTCAATTCGTTGCATGAAGGAAGATGGAGTGGGCTACTGGAGTGACTGGAGTGAAGAGAAAACTGGGGTCACCACTGAAGATAGTAAGTAATATATGAAAGTAGGTCACTGACTTTCAAAATGTGTGAGTGCTCAGCAATTTGGCAGTAGCCAACTGAAAGCGTGTATCCTCACTTGTGCTGTTTGATTGTACGTGCAACAAGGCTCTCCTGGGTTACTCCCAGTACTGACTGACTTAACCCATGCATTCCAAGGAGCATGAGAATAGCTTCCCATAAAGCTAGTCTAGAGGTGCTTCCTGAAAACAGCTAAAGTGGGAGGTAGGAAAGAAAAGCTTCCTTCACAGAAAGTTATATTCTCAAAGCCTTTTAGAAGACATTAGGCTTTATGCTTGTTCTTTTGTTCTGAAGGTTATTCTCTGAACAAAAGCTGTTCTGCCTGTGCGAAAGTGGTTTTTTTTTTTTGGCAGACAGACTGCCTTGGTTTATGAACAACTTGGTGTTTAGGAGGCCATTAGATAAAGTCATAGGTGAAGAAGCGTCAATAAGTATGAAACAGAAGATTTTTGGTCATATAGGGTACATAGACTTCACAAACTTAGTAAAGCAATGATGTGAAATAATGTGCATGTGGGAAGTGTAGCATCTTATGCACCAAAGCATCTAAGTAAAACTCTGTTTTACTCTTAACTTTTACCAAGGTATTCTGCATCTACAACACTTTCTTCCTTGTCAGTCACTTACAGCTGCCTTTGCACTGTCTTGTACCCACTTGTTTACAATATTCTACATACAGTAATCAAGAGTCTTGCTGTTCATCACAGTTGTCACTGTGGGAGGCATAAGAAAGAGAATGCCATCTACAAACTGCTGACTTTAAGCAAGATTGAGTCTGTGTGGATGGACAGTGGTTTTATTTTGGCTATATTTAATCACAAAAATCCCTATTTACTTACAATTTCCCTTCTTGATGACATAATCATTGTAGTTGTCTTGTAGATCTGGACTTGTAATATCCCTTTTTAGTAGGGGTGAACACTGAACTGCTGCTGTCATGATTTAATGAGGAGAACTTCTTACCAGCATCAGCTCTTCGGGGGCAGTATTTGGATCATGTTCAGCCTTGCACAAAAGGACTTTACAAGCAGGATGTATACAACTTCAAAGTATAAACCGATTACTACTTAAGATGCACAAAAGATGGCAAACCACTAGGTTATGCTTTAAGTTCATAACCCTGGAAAAAAACTGCTTAAGAGCCTTGGTCAAGTGTCAGCCTTCACAGCTTTGTGGAACAAATCCTCAGCACTGCAAAGTTGCTTCCATGCACCAGCTCATCAACTTGTCTGGCCTTTCAACTCTTTGTGATGCTCCAGTCAGTCCACATGTTATGACATTGTTTCTATTGAACTGTATGTTCTGCAGGTGTGCTGCATCACCCTAGACTCATTCATATTCCTTCAGGACAGTGGCACTGAGACTGTTACTGCATCTTGTGTCTCCTAAGATCTGTGTCCACTGCATCCACAGCATGGTTTTTAACTTCACTGATAGCTTCCAGTTGCTCATGAACACATGCGTTGCTTGAAATGTGTCATGGTCTAACCCCAGCTGGCAACTAAGCCCCATAGCCACTTGCTCACTCCCCCCCGGTGGGATGGGGAGAGAATCGGAAGAGTAAAAGTGAGAAAATTCATGGGTTGAGATAAAGGCAGTTTAATGGGTAAAGCAAAAGCCGCACCCACAAGCAAAGCAAGGAATTCCTCCACTACTTCCCATCAGCAGGCAGGTGTTCAGCCATCCTTAGGAAAGCAGGGCTCCATCATGCTTAACGGTTACTTGGGAAGACAAATGCCATCACTCTGCATGTCCCCCCCTTCCTTCTTCTTCCCCCAGTTTATATGCTGAGCATGACATCACATGGTATGGAATAGCCCTTTGGCCAGTCTGGGTCAGCTGTCCTGGCTGTGCCCCCTCCCAGCTTCTTGTGCACCTGGCAGAGCATGGGAAGCTGAAAAGTCCTTGACTAGTGTAAACTCTGCTCAGCAAGAACCAAAATATCAGTGTTATCAACATTATTCTCATGCTAAATCCAAAACACAGCACTATACCAACTACTGGGAAGAAAATTAACTCTATCCCAGCTGTAAACCAGGACAAAATGTACTGTGGCATTCAAGTAACTATAACTCACTAGGTTATGAATTTAATATACCTCACAGCTCATGGAAGGCATTGTAGTATTTCCTCACTAGAGAGGCTCTCCTGCAAGTTTGTTCTTAAGTACAGAGGCTGTGCCTTCTGCTACTGAGTTGTGCCAAAACCATTAGTTGAGTATGTTTAGCATTTTCTGTTACTGATTTTTTTATTTTGTTTGGTTTGTTGCAGCATCTGTAAACTTGTACAAAATAAAGTTGCACAACACTAACTGGTAACTGTTGGAACACTGACAGTAAAATCACACCCATGCATTTGTTACAGTATGAAAAATCCCATTCTCAAATAGTGGATTCTTACATCTTCCATTAAGAGAACAAACATACATGCTGTATATATACAAACACAGCCTAGACCTATGCATTTTGCCCTTTAATTTGCTCCCCAAATAAAAGCCCCAGGCTTTGATTTATAACCGGCCTTTCTGTGGTCTCTTCTCCTTTTGTCATTCATCTGCATAGCCCACTTAGACTGAACTGGAACTAATTTAGTATCTTTTATAGATGCTTGAGAGATGCTAACTCATATCTTCTTGACTCTGAACCTCTGTTGGTGTCCGAAAACCTTACATTAATGTCTTGCTTCTTGCTAAAGGTAAAATGAACTCATTTCAGCATGCAGTAAGCTGTTGAGGAATACCTGTGCCATTAGGTGTGATACACTGCAAATGTAAATACAGTCTGTTTTCTGCTGGTAAAACAGCATTTTAACAAATAGTTGTAGCTGCCCTTCCTGACGATAAAAGGATAGTCCCACTTTTTCTGCATTACTTGCTAATCAGTTAGCATTTTTTGTTATTGTAGCAGTAAGTTGACAGAAGAATAATTTCCTATTCTCAGTTTGCTTACAGACAACTCAGAGGTGTGGTAACCTCTTGCAAATGCCTAGATATACTTGCAAATTTATAGAGTAGTGGGATAACTTAACTTGGAAAGGAGCTCATGAGGTCCATAGTTCCCTGATCCTTTTACTACCAAGTGTTGGGCTCAGACAAGGGATTTCAGGTTGCAATTTTGGCAAAACCTGTACCAGAATTTTATTCATTGATTTTTAGGTACAATTGCCTATTGCAAAGATTAAATGAAACAAGCAGACACTGGATACTTAAGTTACACCATTATTATTGCCTTCAATCAAATTATAAAACTGACTTTTAGATGTTGTGCTTTGTCTAAGACTGTTAGACTCATATCCCAGAAGGTTCCATAGCTGCCTGCCTTCTGTATTCAAAAGATGTGATGTTTGTCTCGGTAGCAAGCTACCAAGATACAGCTGTATTTACCACTGCTGTATTCAGGAAGATACACTTATATATTTCCGTATTGTTTTGTCTAAGTGTTATGTTTCCAACTGTTAAGTACTATTAACTGTCAAGTGAAGCTTCAACAGAATCCTTACATGCAAAGGCACAAATGTACAATCATGACGCTGAAGAGTAATGCAAGCGTTCTGGCAATTTTGAAACCTCTTAGCAATTGTTTTACTACCTAATCCTTATCAGGAAACATCTACTTTGTACCTCCAAATAGTGACTGTAGCCAAGGGTCTTTATATCCGGCAGAGCAGGTTTGCTGCAGAGCTGTGTATATTACAATAATACGCACTGAGATTTCTGGGGATTGTAGAATTAGGAAATCGCCCTCAAAGGGATTTGATTTTAAACGCTTGTTTGGCTTCCTCCTGAATCATCAGTAGCAGCAGCTTTGGGAATCAGTTGCTGATTTCTGACTTTAAAGAGAATTAAGCAATGTGGGGATTTCATGTCTTGTTTTTCCAGAAACTTCGTTATTATCAGTTAGAAACTCTTATCTTCCGATTCTAGGGTTGTGAGGAGTGAAACTACTTTAGCTTAGTCCTGTTTCCATTTCATTTCTACTTTGATATCCTGCAAGATTGTCTTTGTTTTTCGCCTGTACTGATCCTGCCCTATATAGAGGCAAGGAATGGACCTTCTGGTTCCATCCTGGAAGGGAATCTGTTCTTCCCTCTGACTATTGCAAATACTTTGTGGTATCTGTTTAGCTTCCAAGTCAGCCTGATAATTTTTTTTTTTTTTTAAATATGCTTTAGCCTTTCCTGCTTGCATTCTTCCTGGTCTCCTTTCTGTGATATCCTGTCTGTCCTTAGTGCCTTCCAAGGCACTCTCTTCTTAAGCCGTCTATTTAGTGCAGCATTTCAGTGCATGTCTTTAAACAAGTTAAACCAATACAGGTTTCATTGTTAAAACACCACTTTGTGTGTGGAGCTTAACTGCACTGCACCAGAAATCCTTCCTTATTTATCCTAATTGAGTTCCCAGTAATGAGTTTTATTGAATTCACGTGTCAGCTTATATTGGAGAAATAAGAAAAAGATTGTAGTATATAACTTACTTGTTCAAACAAAATGGAATTTATCTGTACGTAATGACATTGCTTCAGCTTTATGCAAAATTTACTTTCTCTGGGGGAGGTATTGTAAAATACTCTTTCAGTATTTTAGTCGCTTTGTTTCAACTCCTAATGACAGTGTGGTTTTGTTTTCTGTGATTACTATCTCAGCCTAAGCAATGAGGATTTCACGACTGCCCACCTATTTAGACTGTAGCTGGTCTGCTGTGGTGACTGGCTTTGCAAAAATACTGCTACCAGTGATTAAATACCCATGTGTTATTTTAGCCTCAGAACAAAGGTGTTATAGTAGGAAATGAACATGAGGTGGGTCGTGTTGCATTCATGATCTGTATTAGGCAAAGTGTACAACTGCTTCTGTTCAACGTGAATCAAATCAGAGTACTCAAATGAGATTGTTAAGAAAGAGCTCCCTTTGCCTCAGTTCCCAATTCTCCTTCTGTCCCAATGTAAAGTATAAGAGACAAGATGCACTGTAGACTTGATACTGTTTTTTGGAGGTGAAACAGCCAAAAACTCATAATGATTGATATAAAAAAATGCAATAAAAGAACTCGCAGAGAAAATACAGTCTAGCAAGATTATAAATGTAAATGCATTTTGAGATCATCTTTCTATTAGGGCTAAGGCCCTCACAAAGGATTGGCCACTTTTTATTGCTTTATGCCCTGTAACAGATTGATTCATTCTACTTTGAAATGAAATTTGTAGTGGAAATACCACTTGAATTTTTTACAGTACTGATGCCAGAAAGTATTGTAGTATTTTACAAAAGTACTTTGATTCTGTTACTCTTCTTAGCATAAAGGATATAGGAAACTTGGGGAATTCTGGCAGGAGAAATTTGTTGCTTGTTAACTTTTCTGCACTTTCCTTTTTTAGGTGACTTGCTATTGAGGGTTAGGGAGAGTGTGGCAGCTACAGACCACAACAAGGTTTGCAGTATACAGACACACAGGGCTGTGCCTCTGGACACGGGCTGCACCGTGTAGGTTTGGTCATCTTCAGCCCATTGTTGTAGATGCGCAGCGTGGTGACTCGGTTATTTTGATAATGTGCGCTTAGAGTAGAACTGGTGTTTTACTCATCCCTTCAGGCAATCTTTCTATGCAGGTGTTCCACTTAACATACCAGGCATTATTTTCTTTGAGGAACTAAGGAAACACTTTTTGTATATGCTTTTATTAATTAAAAAAAGGTAAGCATCTAATGATAGTCAAAGGATGAATTCAAACACATTAAATAAAAGTATTTCTACTATTAAGCATTGTTTCTTTCATTAGAACCATCTAAAGGACCACCCATATGGAGGATCATTGATGCATCTCGCTCACCAGCTTCCTGGACTGTGCATCTGATGTGGAAGGTAAAGCAGCATGATAAACTGCAGGAATTGAGCATTCTTTTAAAAAAATGAGGTTTTAAGTGGCAAAATTTACCTCAACAAACTTGAGTAGATAGCTGGGATAGTACAGTTTTTATTGATACAAGAAGTGACTTTAGTACTTTTATTTATAATAATTAGTTATGAAAAATTAAGAGTACAGATGTAAAGGCCATCAGTTAACTGACACACATCTGTGATCCAGAGTATACAGAACCCACTATCAGATTCCTGACTTGCTGTCCTTAACCAGTCAGTGGAATTGGAAACTTTCACTTGAACAAAGTAAACCTTCATGTTATGCCTTCTGCTGTATCCTAAAACTTTTGTAATGCTATCTGGACAGGCATACTCCAGCTGCAAAATCCATTAAGTCTAGAGACATTCCAGAGGCCAAACAGAACTGCACATTTGCATGCAGTAGGCTGCTGTGTCTAGTTGGCTGATTAGTCCAAAGCTGAGAAAGTGAATGCTATTATGGTCGTCCCCATCTCCTGCTTTCTTTTGGTCTGTGAACTTTGTCACATTTGATCTAGCTGTCTTTTAATTATTACTTTTTCCCTATTACTAGGTGGCTTAGGTGAAGTTACATGTATATTGACATGACATCATTTTTTCTGATGTAACTCATATGCCACATGCCACTTCTGACATTATTTAGCTTAGAATTGGAAAACTGGTGCTACTTTACAGTTTCAACAATTTTCTCTTAAGTTATCGGAAAACTAATACTGTTATACAAAAACATAGTATTTTTCTGTGTTATTAGATAACACAGAAACAAGTATTGTTCCCTGTGTAATAAAAGAAAACTACTCGGACTGTTTTGCATTCAGGTTCAACACAACTTAAGATGTGAGATTCCTTTTATGTCATTATGTTGTAAAGTCACATAAAACGTAGGTTTTATCAATACGTGTTCTGCAGCCTTTACAGAATGGCTTTTATTAAATTACTAAGTAGGATTATGAAGAAAGAAAAAGAGGATTTAAACCAGTAGTAGTTCTGGAAGTTACTGCTTTACAGAAATAAACACAGGTTATTTGCGCTTTCCTTAGATGTGGAGCTATTTGATCTACATAACTTGTCTTGCTCTCAGATTTTTAAATTGTGCATCAAAGACAGTAAAGGTTGTCAACGTATGTTCAGTATCAGTCTAATCAAAGATGTGTTTCTAACAGGCCTTGGAGCCATTTGAAGCCAATGGAGTAATCTTGCAGTATGAAGTGACTGTCAGAGCTAAATCATCTCTCTTCAGTCCACTAGAGAAATACAACGTTAATACCACCAACCTTACATTAAAGCTGCCGAATGGAACTTACGAAGTGACTGTGATTGCCCGTAACAGAGTCGGGGCATCGCCTCCATCAGTTTTACTTATCCCAGCAAGTAATTCAAAAGGTTAGTGTCCTAGTAATGTCTCTTTCAAATGCATCTGCATGGCTTTTGTTGTAAGAAATCTTCAGTGTTGTAAAATGCTACCTTTTACATGGATGCGTAATTAAAGTATTATTGAATCTACAGTCTTATGCCTTATAATTATGCTACTATTTGTACACTAGGGAACGTGTGTATTTATGTAGTCATAGGTTCATTTGAAGCCACGTGTGCTATTTGGCTGTTCTTTTTGGTCCGTAGAGCTACTGTGCACTATATTCTCCATGTTTCTTTTCTTAGCACGGCAGGCATTTTTGTTTTCCTTTTAAAAAAATCAAAGGGTTGGGGAAGCAAGCATCCTTTACTTCATGTATATACCATCTCACCATTGTTCTTCCTTCTGCTTTCTGATCTCCCCCCCCTACCCTTTTCTTCTCTTGTCCCAGTCTCACTCTCCCACATTTTCACTGTCTTGCCTGGTTGCTTTGTCATCTGCTTCCACTGTTTCCCTACTGTTCATGTTCCTATTTATTATGTTCGTTTCACTGCGCAGTAGTAGTAACTACAGGCTGGTTTCTCCTTACTTCCAGCCTCCTCTTAGACAATCCAAACACTGCCAGGACAGGAAGCAAAAAATAATACGGACCAGATGCTGCTTTTAGTGTAAACATGAAGGGAGCCACAGGTTCTAAAATTATTAGATGAACTAGTTAACGGTATGTTTCAAACAAGGTATCATTGCAGCCAGAAGTACTTGGTAAGGTGCATGAGTGTGAGGATTAGAATGGCAATTTAGAAGTGTCACAAGGTTTGATTTCTCTCTGAAATAGACCTTTTCTTTTGGAGGAGACATAGTATCTCTTCACTGTGCAATAAGGCTGTGAGAACAAAGCAGCTGAATCTAATTTCCAGTTTTTAAATAGCCTAATACTGCTTATTTTGGATCTCTCATACAAAGGTTCAGATGTAAGCTTCCAAATTGCAGAAAATGGCTTTTACATTTACTTAGGTTCTGTCAAATTGTCACCATTACAATAACCCAAAAGTATCCACATTTGACAAAGTAGCTATTATTATGAATATCTAGTCAAAGAACTGACAATATTTATCACTTTTCTGTTTTCTTTCATCACAGCTCCTGTGAAGAATGTTAGAACACTACCTAAAGATGGCAAGCTGTGGGTAGGGTGGACTGCTCCTAACAGTTATGTTCTTAAATATGTGGTTGAGTGGTGTCTGGTGTCCAACAGCTCAGACTGTATCATAGAATGGCAGAACGAACCAGGAAATGTTCAAGGAACATACTTAAAAGGTATTTAGTTCATAAGTCTACAAATACCTTGTAGATCACTCTAAAAACCAAATAAGTATTCTCAAAATGAGGAACATCCTCATGCTGACTAGAATTTTACTGTAGGACAGGAATCTGGGATAATGCTGAGGGCTTCTCTTAGTTTATCATGAATGTGGAAGTACCTGTATTTTGTATTTTGTCAAATACAAAACTATCTAATCTTGCATTTTGAAATTTGTATTACGTAACGGCAAGGGTTTTATCTGCATTTTATTTTAATCTTCTTGTTCTTGGAAACCATTAAAATGGTGAACAGGCTGAGTTCCTTCAAAATCAAATTCTCTGACCCCTCTTTCAGTGCAAACACTGAAACTTGATCGGCTTTACAGTTCTTTTCAGATTGCGATCAGTAGCTCAAATCAATAATTTTGGGGTTCAGTTCTGCAGACAGATAAAGGCTTTTTATTTAAAATAAATTAGAAAAAAACAGACTACTATGAAGCCTGTTTATTAACATTTGAATGTGAACCATTATGGTGTTCCTTTAATTAATATTCTGGAGCAGTATATCAATGAGCTCTAGAAAAAAATAGTCAGCTGCCATTAGGTACAAGTGCATTTAATAAAACAGCCAAAACCTAGAACCTTGTATCTGAAGTAAATGAGAAGGATGGTGAGGAATTTGACTGTCTGTGAAACAACACATTTTAAATTTCTTTTACTAGGTGATATAAAGCCTTTCAAGTGTTACTTGATAACTGTGTACCCTCTATATGCTGATGGTCAGGGAAGTGGACAGTCTGTGAAGGCTTATCTTCAGCAGGATCGTAAGTACAAAATAGTCATCTTGGAGTGCATAAACTGACTTTCTTGACTAAAAATAATGAGACCTTTTATTTAACGTGGAATATAATGAAAAATGGTCTTACCCTTGATGGTCATCTGACGTAATTGATCTTGTCCCTTCTATTAGCATCCATTCTGCTTGTTTACAGTCTTTAGGAGTTAAACAGATGTCTGTGGCTGACTCTTTCCCTTTTTCCAACCTTTATCAGATAACTTGGCATGAGTTTGTTATTTTATTGGTATAGTAATATTTCTATGCTGATTTATTTTGAATTTCAAGTATGAAGCCAAGACTAATTAACTTCAGTTGAAGATTTCATGTGATCTGCTGATTACTGTTTTTCATATCTTTTTTCCCTGGAGATTTCTCTTTTAAGACACCTTTGGAGTTCCTGTGTTGTCTGAAAATAATGCTTTGCAGATGAGTTAGTCCAGCTATTCCATTGAAGTTTTTATGCAGTAGCAATTCAGTGCTCGTTAATACGCTGCTTCTGTGGATGTGAGGGTGCCCAACAGAAACTAATCTTCATCTCCCGTTACAGGTCCTTCAAAAGGACCAACTGTTCAGACAAAAAAAGTAGGAAAAGCTGAAGCTGTTCTGACATGGAACCGTCTCACAGTAGATGAACAAAATGGATTTATCAGAAGTTACACCATATTTTACAAAACTATCGATGGAAATGAAACAGGTAACAGAAAGCAGAGAAGTACTTTGTGGCATTGAAGTATTCCATCTGTCTCCTTCCTAATACGTGTTCCCGAAAAACAAGATACAGAATCAAGTGTGGCTGACAGTTTGTTCTGATGACATAAAGCTGATGTCTGAGGCATAGCTCTCCTCCATACTGACCAGAAAAGTCCCTAATAAAGAATTCGGAACATTCAGTCTGTGTATAACAGGGTACTGAGTTTAGTTTCTGAAAGCTGATTTGCAGATATTGTACTCCCATCTTTCTAGGTAAATACAGGATGAGATGGTGGTATAGCAAGATGAAGCTGGAGTTGACTGCATTTAACTATGATAAAGCCTTAAAAAAGGAGGCGAGATTTTTTAATCCTCCTGGAGCTCTAGATCAATGTATTACTAATGTAAAACATCTTGTTTGAAGTGCATTTTAGTTCTCAGTAGTGTATATAGCCTGCAGGCATAAGACAGGGAGCTAGCACTATCAGAAGTTTTTCTTTTTTTAGGTTTCCTTAAATTGGAAGGGCCAATTACTTATGCCTACCCTTGTTATTTCTAGTTAACCATGTTTTTTCTAGTTAGTAACTAGCTATTTCTAGTTAGCCATGTGTTCTGCTTATTAGAAACCTTTAAGCCTCAACTTTACTACTAGTTTAGTTTGTAGCTACATTCTGGGGGAAAAAAAACCCACAGGAAATTAACACATAAAATATCATCAAGAAAGAGACTAAATTCAAACACTTGAACAGAAACAAACAAATCTCAGCATTTCTTGTACAAGTTTGTAGTCTTTCTGTGTCTGTTGTATTTTCTATATAGCCATGCATTCTGCTAAAACTGTCTTGTACATCTGAAGACATGATGTCCTAAAGCTACTGTGTTTGTGGAGATCTAATAAATTGTACAGAAAACTAGTATAAATTTTTTCCTCTCTTTAGCCGTGACAGTGGATCCTTCCAAGACAGAGTATACCCTTTCTTCTCTAACCAGTGACACGCTGTATACTGTGCGGATGATGGCATACACAGATGAAGGAGGCAGGAGTGGTCCTGATTTTACATTTACTACACAAAAATTTGGTAAGGAAGAGTGGCACAATTAATAGAAGTAGGAAGTAGTGTTGCAACAGTATAGCAAGGCTCTGTGCAAGATCCAATAGGAGGGGAAGGTGATTTTATTTAAAAGAGAAAGTTTCAGTTGCATACTCACAAGGTGCATGGTATCCAGGTAGCCTATCTAGTACTCAATCACAAAGAGGTAGTTTAGTCAGGATTTCTTCTGACTGTACAGAGGACAAGCTATCTTCTGCAGATCTCCTGGGTTGCTCTTTCATGTTGGCAAATATGCTGGTTTTGGATGTGTTTTGTGTATACTTTAGGTTATAGTATTCTTTTGCCCCAACTTTGTGCGAGTCATCAGGATTTACTCAGTGTCCTTGTCTTCTCTTCTGGTGTCTGATGGCTCCTACCCTGGTCTTAAAGAGTCCAAAGTCTTTGTTTTAATCTGAAGGTAGGTTGGCCTTTATTATGCTGATATGAGTGTCCTGAGAAGCTGCAGAGGTGTGCTGGGATCTTGATCTGCTAATCTAGATGCCAGTCAGCACACGCCATTCTTGCAACCCTTCCTCAGGTTTGGCATTCTCATTCATATCACTATTAAAGTTTGCTACAGTCCTCTACAAAGACTCATTTTGAAGAGTTAAATTTATTGTATGTTCAGCTTTAGAGTGCTTCCTATTTGTAATGGTAAGAGTAACAACATTAACTGAACTTAGTTGTGGAAAGCAGTTGTTTAGATTTAGCAGGGTTTTGGTTCTGGTTTGGTTTGGGTTTTTTTTTCTGTATAGTGTTGCTCTTCCCTAAACCTGTAAGATTTACTTAAGAATGCGTATAACATTGGAAGGAATACATAACAATAATGCAGCCTTAAGTGTTTGCAGGCAGAGGATATTTTTGTGTACAGAATAAACTGATGGATGACTAGTGACTTCGCTTACATTATTTGTTTGATCATGATGCTGTTGGCAGCCAGCAGGCCACTGAAACACCTGGACCACAGATGAATTCACATAGATGTTACTGTCCTGTCTGCCCAAGCTGTAAAATTACTTGCTCTGTCAGTATTACAGCTTCTAGAGCAACCTGTATTTTTTGTTGATGCAAAGCATTAGATTGTTGGGACAGAGCTTTTCATGTTTTCACCAACAGGCTCTTTTCATGTGGTGACAAGGTTCTACTGAAGGTGAAGCTTAAGACTGAGCACTGCGGGTGTATTCAGTTTCAGATTCTCCCCGTCCCTTTGGGAATGTATGCTGCTGATGAGTGCCTTAAATGCCAAAGTGGGCTATAACTGCTTCTCTTAATTTTCTTCAGGGAAAGGAGAAATTGAAGCCATAGTTGTACCTGTGTGTCTAGCGTTCCTGTTGATTGTGCTCCTTGGAGTTCTGTTTTGCTTCAACAAACGTGACTTGTGAGTATAAATGAAGTCTTTCCGTTACACTTCTGATATTTCTGGGCATAATAGCAAGCTGGCAATAATTCAGTACAAACAAGTAAATACTCTGCAGCTAGATCACAAAAAGAAGGTAAAACACACATACATTGATTGGTGATAAACATTTTTGTGTTTTCCTTGAGAAATTAGGGCCTCTTCTGATACTAGTTTCTTACTGTTAACAATTACCACACAAACTAAATGTTCCATGACTCAATCCTGCAAGGAAGTTCCTGCTTTTCTTGCTAAGAGTTGGTCAGGATTAGGTTTGTTAGGGTTTGATCAGGATATCCTGCCTGTGTCGTTTTCTTAGTCATTGTATGAGAGTGGAATGGTGGTCCCTAGTTTGTGAAGCACAGAAGATCTGTTTGCTGGCTGTATTTGAGCTATTTAATTACAGTGTTTGCAAACATCAAGCTTTACAGCCAAAAATATTAGGGAGACATCTTACTTATCTATCTTGCACAACCTCAGTGAAACTCTGTGCCTATTTACTATCTGCTGGGAAACATCCTGCCTCCTCCTCCCTCAACCCCAGAGCTCTTGTCTGTGGCTTTAGCTGAGAGCTTATTGCTGAAGTGTTTTCCCTGGTAAGGAGTAGCACTTCTCCCATGTCCCCAGTCAACTATCTTTTCTTTCTAATTAAAGACAGCATTTTCTGCCCTTTTCCTTCTGACCTCCCTGCTGCTCCTAAAATCAGTTCTTAATGGATGTTGGTTGAAAAGCCCATCTTGCAGTGTTCTTCAGAGTTCTACAGTGGATCTGTTGCTGGAACCTGCTTATAAAGAGCAGGATAGATGCATCAGTTTCAAAATTAGTTTTGTTGGGGGTGATTTATCTACAGAAACTTCTATTGTTAAGTAACAGTTATTACGTTCTTAAACTTTAGAGTTCAGTTACAAAAGACCAAGTTTTTCTTTAAATATTTTCACTTTATTTTTAGCTGTGAAGTTGGCTTAGATTTTGACAGCTGTGATATTCATAGTTATCTTAAAGAAGCAACAGTGTATTTTTATACTGACATGCATCATAGACTTTACCTAAATAATTGTTCTGTAGATTATAGAGTGCTACAAATTTGAAAATCCCTCACTAACCTTACCAGTTGTTGGTTTGCCTTATGTTGGATGGCTACATCTAATATGTGGAGGAGTGATAAGTGCAGTGCTGTGTTTTGCTAAGCAGTACAGTTTCCTACAGAGATGTAAAGAAGTGCAGGAAGCATTTCTACCTGGAAATAAATACTCTTGCAAAATTGCTGTGTAAGGGAGTGGTGTCCTGGATTATGCAGTACTTACTGTCAACATAGGAATTTGGGGTGTGCATCTTGTAATTTTATTCTGTTTTTAATGCTTTACAGAATTAAAAAGCATATCTGGCCTATTGTCCCTGATCCATCCAAGAGTAACATTGCTCAGTGGTCTCCTCAAGTTCCAGCTAAGGTAATACTCATCTTTCTGCATCCTGTATCTTCCTAGTCCACAAGGTTTCAAATAAACAAACCAGTGAGAGTCTTCTGTCTTCTAGCACACACGGGTTTCAAGGAAAAAAAAAAAGGATGTTAAGTTTCATGACATTGTGATATGACATGGTTAGAAGACTTTATTGCATCAGTAGATTCAGCATTAGAACTACATGGCCTTAGCACAAGTTCACAGGATAAAGCAGGCTTTCACATTGTGAATTATATTCAGTTTACTAGTTGGAAGGGTTAAGTCCTAATTATTTTACTCATTCATGGGAAATCAGGATTAAGTAAACAGAATTCATGGTTCCCATTCTTAAAACCCTGAAGAAAAAAACTTATTTGCACAGTTACATCATGAATGAGAGAGAAAGCTCTAAGAGTTTCTCATGGATGAGGAGATGGCAGGAAAATTTGTGCCCCATGTGGGGTGAATGACATAGCAAATGCTGCTTGATAAACTGTGGCTAACTTCTATGGAGAAGTGTTGTGGTGTTGAATACATTATTGGAAGTAATGTATGTATGGCCTCAATATAGAATGTACCTGTGCTGCACAGCAAATGGTTCTATGTTTACAGCTCTTAAGAGTAATTAGAATTTGAGCAAAGCTTACACACCCACTATGGTTTTAGAATAGCTGCATAATTAAGACTTTGTATTGGGAACAAAGCTACATCCTTCATTTTGTAACACATACTTTGCAGATACCGCCTAACTTAGTAAGGACAAAACTTACATGAAGAAACTCAAAACAACTACAGAATAAAAATTCAGATATTTAATGGGTTTTTTGATTTTTAGCATAACCTTCCTCTTAGGCAACATCCATCTCTTTCTTTCAGCATAACTTTAGTTCCAAAGATCAGATGTACCCAGAAGGCAGCTTTACAGATGTAAGCGTCGTAGAAATAGAAGCTGATGACAAGAAGTCTTTTTCAGAACAAGATCTAAAACCCTTTGACTTGCTTAAAAAGGAAAAGAGTACTTCAGAAGGGCACAGCAGTGGTATTGGAGGATCCTCATGCATGTCTTCTCCTAGGCAAAGTGTTTCTGACAGTGATGAAGGTGAAACTACACAAAACACTTCGAGCACTGTACAGTATTCAACTGTAGTACTTAATGGCTACAGAGACCAAACACCTGTACAAGTCTTTTCAAGGTCTGAGTCGACTCAGCCACTGCTAGATTCAGAAGAGAGATCAGAGGATCATGCTGGAGGATGTGACAGTACAACACAGAGGCAGCAGTATTTCAAACAAAATGGTGGTCAGGATGAAACCAACGCAGACAGGCCATGCTTTGAAAGAGCAAAGCAAATTACTTCTGCTAATGAGGGGGATCTTGTTGGATTTGCACAACTGCAGATCTCAGGTCAGAGTTCACAGCTGTTGGGCCTTGGGCTGGAAAAAAATACCCAGGAAGCTGCTCTACCAGATGTTTTACAGACAAGTACTGAAGGACAAACTGTGAGACCCGAAGCAGTAGAAGGAAATCCACCATCAGTTGATGAAATGCCAAAAAGTTACCTCCCGCAGACTGTGAGACAAGGGGGCTATGTGCCTCAGTGAGAGAAGAGACTGGCTCTGTTTAGGCCTTCATTAGTGCCTGTTCACACTTTCTCCTGTGTTTCTGATAAATTAAGCTAGGTATTTTTATCTGAATGCAGATAGAAATACTGAAATTAAGTGAAGAGTAATTTGACAAAGTACAATAAGGACTGTGTTTTTGTGGAAAATTTGCAGTCCAGACCTACTGGAGACTTACTTTTATGCACTACATAAAATCCGATGTCTGGATAGCTGAACAAGCCTTTGTGCTACCTTGGTTTTTTTGTGTCTTGTCATATCAGATTTACACATGATTGAAAATGGCAAGTTTCAATTAATCTCATCAGCCAATAGACCTCCTAGAAGAAATACTTCGACTCGTGACAGTGTACAAGCCTAAAAAGCCAGCTTTAGTTGCTTGGAGCATCTTTGTGTGAAAGTAAGACTGAAGCTTAGTATTCTAATGTGGAAGAATACGTGTCATATATCTTTTGGTAGCTTGACTGACTTTCTGAATTTTGACTTGGCCCGTGTCTCAGTTTCCAGCTTACCAGACATGCAAATCATGTTCAGCCCCATTTAAAAATTGTAAAAATTAAATAGAACTTGCTATGGTGTGCAAATAAGAAAACACCATGATTGCTTGACTCTGAATGCTACTATAGTAATTGATATTCTGCCTTGTGTGCATATGAACTATATAATAATTTGGCCTAAAAATGTGCCTTGCAACTTGACGCACAGCAATTCAGTGTCATGTTCAAAAGTTTAAAAATCCAGATGAAAACACAGATTAACAGTTATTTATACCATACCTGTCTGGTCGTATAAATTGTCTTTGTTTAATAAGTGCACCTTTGCTGTATACAGCTTGAGAGGCAAGTAACAAGCTGTAAGTTTTTACCATTTTTCTGACTGCTCAGGAGAAAGGGGATATGACTGTCTTCCTGACTGACTACAATGATTAGTGTGCTGTAACCTCACTGCTAATGCTGTGGGACCTCCTTGAAACTGAAAGCAGCAAAAAAACAAAGCACTGAAGTCATTGAAGCTCTCAGAAGAAAAAACAAAACCTATACCCTGAATTTGAACATTACTGGTAGTATGTATGTATCTATTAGCAATCATGAGCCACAAATAGCACTTAAGTGGTTGTTAAGATTCCTTACTTTTTTCTTATGTCTCACTTTTCCCCTGTTCATGCATTTTATTGAAGAAGATACATTTCTTGGAGACTGTCTCTACCAGGGTTTAAAGAAAAAAGAAATTGCATTAAAACAAACCCCTTCTCCAGTGATAACTAGAAATTTTATGGCACTCTTGTAGGTTTGGTTGTTGTTTTTTTTTTTTTAACCTGACTTAATCTAGTCAGCTTTCTAATCTGACACTAATAAAGCCTTAATTCAAAACACTAAATGCTGCGTTGTGAGAATAAAACAAGGGTTTTATTTCTCCTTCAGCAAAAGAACTAGGTATTTGAGACCATATGAAACCTTTTGTGCTCTGACCTCTGGTGCTGCTGTTCTGCAAAGCACTTGCTAAAGGTCCTGGAAAGGCAGGTGTCAACATCATTTCAACTTTCCTTGTCTGCTGGCTTGCATGGAAGGACAGGTATATATGTAAATGTTCACATGCGTCTTCTGGTTTTGTTACAAAGAAATTCATAAGATTACCTCTTGAAGTCTGGACTATTTAAAGCAGATAAAGAATGCAGAATCTTTAATAGCATTTCAGTATTCCACAGTTCCTTTCTCCCAACAGTATTTTTTGTATCTAGGCACTTTTTTAAACTAAAAGGCTATGTTGCAGCTTACTGTAACTACACCTTCCTTCAAACGAGTCCCCTTCCTTTTCTCCCCATTCCACCTCAGCACCTTCAGAGTCCCTCCTAGAGGGCAAGGACATAATGAAAACTATGCTGTTGCGAGACAGCAGAGACAGTCTTTTGTTTTTTCAGAGGTTGACGGAGCATTCCTTTGTCAGAACATATTCCTCTTGGAAAATAATAGCAGTTACTTTACTGGGGATGGGTCGTCTTCTCTATGCAAACTTCATAGTGACTGTAGAAACCACAAGTAAAAGGGAAAGTCTCTGTTGAGCAGTGTGCGTGCTTATTAGAATTGCCCTGCAGCCACATGCATTTAATCCACCTCCTGCTCATCTCTGAAATATTGTGGGCCACAACCTGGCTACTTAGTCTGAACATTGCTTCAGAGGCCTGGATGTTTTCAAAAGTATGCTGATGATTTCTTTCCTTTTTTTTTTTTTTAATTGTTTTTTTGCGATCCTGTGCTACTAACTTTTGATAGCATATGTCATATTTGAGGGACAACTTCAGTTATTCCTGAAGTTGCTATTTGCCTTTCTGTTGTGTAAAGGGAAGGCACTTTGTTCTCAGTTGCTGTTAATCATGGACCATTTCCAACATTAACCAAACAGCATCAAGAGATTCTCGTTTTTAAAGGTCTGTGCTAACCAGAGTTCTGGCCTGTCACTTCTGGTATCTTTCTTTCTTTGTTGTTTATGGGCCAGTGGTAATAAACTCACAGAATTGTACAAGAGTGTATCCTAGAGAGAATTCTGTCTGTCTGGCAGAATTATATTCTATCTTTCAGGCTTGTGCATTTATCTAGGGCTAAAATACTAAAGACTAAGCAGGAGATACTGATGGGTGAACAGCTTGTAGAAGCCACAGTACATATAAATAACAGGTTTACAGCTTGTCCATAAACCTATGTGCCAAACATTATATCATGCAGTGTTCAGAGTTTAACTTTATTTTGTACTTTGGATCGTAACAACCTAATTGTATCCAACAGTTGCATACAGGTTTTTAGAGTGTCTGTAGTGTAATTATAGCAATCCATTGAAGTTCTCTGAACGTGGCCCTAACATAGTAATTAAAGAAAAGGCTTTCCCCCCCAATAACTATGGTGCACTTTACAAAATAAAAGCATTATGAAAATAAAATCACACTTCAGTATTGACACTGTCATGTCCATCTTGATTTCCTGGACTGGAATTTTTCAGGTAGGGGTGGGAGAATAGTTGTAAAGACCTTGTTACTTTGGTGGAAGGGAAGGGAGGCTAGTAGAAATATAAAGTATTTTTCCTGTTAGGATGTTTGAAACATCTCTTAAGCTCAGGATGGCTAACTGCTCTCCTGTTTACAAGAAAAGTGAATATATTTATCTGTGTAGTTCTGTTGTGGAGGTTCTGTTAGAACAGGAGGTTGTTGGGGTTGTTTCTGGGGTGTGTTGGCTCGCTTTCAGGGCAGTTAGTCTGTGAATATCCTCTCCCACCATAGTGAAAGTCTTGGGATTGTTTCATATGCCCTACTGTAGTAAACTAAACTGAACTGCCTGTTAAGCCTTACCCTGGCAGTGCAAAGCACAGCAGAGCAAAAATTTTTCTAAACTTCATTCTGGAGTGTTTGTGACAAGCATGTGCCTATCTGTGCTACAGCATCCTAGCAAAATGCTAATAATCAGGACTGGAAAAAACTTTGTCCCTGGGAGGAGGAGGAGGTTTTGCATGTGAGGGCTGAGTGGAGAAGCCCCATGGCCTGGGGTGGGGTTTGAAGCTTCAGCTTTGACTGTAAACCATGAGCACTGCCAGATGGTTAAAACTTACATTAGTGTGCCCAGTATGTGGGAATCACCATGCTGATTTAACTTCAGCAATTGAACTTGTTTAATTAGTGCCAGGTCTTGAATATCCAAGACCCACATCAATATGTGTTGCTATGGTATGGGCTTTGCAGTGGGATCTGAAACTCCAAAGACTCTTTGAATTTTTAATAGTCAGCCCCGCTCCAGGACATACACTTTTTAAATTGTAATTTATGTGCATTAAATGGGACTAAGTGTACTAGTGTATTTTCCCTGAGACAGTTGTTGTAATTGAGATTGACTGTTATTTGGATACATTCCTTTAACTATGTTAAAAAGTTCTCCTGACTGATGGATTGTAAAACTTCATTAATCTCCTGTAACCTCTTGTCTCTTCGCTATGATGGATACACAGCCATTTTAAATTCCAGAAGTTGATTTTAATGTTACTTGGAAGCAGTTTATAACAAAAATGTTGGGTCTTTTCTCATGAAACAGACATTTGGGAATTGCAGCCAACCCCACAGTCTTCAGCTTAGCTCCTGATCCAGAAAACTGCAGTAAAGTGGAGGTATAAGTGCAAAAGTCTGGAGAAGGGTAAAATTAAGTATCCTGCGTTCGACTCTCAAATTCCCATTTCTCTTTCTTAGAAGTGAAAGGATCAGTTGGGGGGGAAAAAAAAAAAAGCAGCTAAAACGCATGTGTGTGTGTGTGTGCTTTCACTCTTGTTTCCTTTGTAGTACTTGTGCAATCTGAGCCATTCCTAAAAACGAAATCAGTGCTGACTTAGTGCACAAGGATGCATTTTTAAGGCCGCAAGATTTGATATAAACAACTTTAAAATCGATGACTAAGGGCCAGATCTCAGCAATTGTCCACTCCCCCCGCCTCTTAATTTTAGTGCAGAGAGAGGGTGGGCAGTAGGTACCTCCCAGAATGCAGCCTTAGCCAGTACTTGTGTTTATTTGCAAAGACAACTTTGATGGGGATATATGCAATAAAGTCATTGATACTCTGCAGAAGCACACTTCTGTAACAATAGATGAAAAACACGTATGGCACAACTGTCGACAGACGGCTGGAAAGCTCCACGTCCTCCTGCTCAGACTGAAGCATCTTCTGCGCCCTGCACCGGCTGCTCTCCTCTGGCGATGGCAGGCGTGGTAGAGGAGCATTCTCTGCAGTGTTGAAACTGGTAACACCTACCGCTTTTCTTCATACCGAAGCACATTCGTTAATGGATCCAATCAACTCGCCGTGTTTTTGTAATACACCAGTCTTGTTTACAGTGTCGCATATAGCCTGACACTTTGATACAGCGATGGACTATCTAGTAACCACATGCTTTTATTTGGGGTTAAGAAGTCTGTGGTCAAGGTTACTGGTCACCGAATGTTGCTGTGCTGATATATGCATCTAGGTAAGCGGAGGCGTGAGACAGAGGGACAGACATACTAACAAGGAAAGTGCCTTGATGCTGGATTGGATGGCTAGTGAATGTAAACATTAAGTGAAATTTTACTATATACTTAACCTAAGTATGGCTGATGAAGCTACTGGTAATTTGAATGCCAGCTTTAAAGGGCTTGCATACTCCAGCCAGATGTTAAACTTGTATATTGCTGCATAAGCTGTCTATATGAAAATGTGTTTTAATACCAGTACACTATCTTCATTCTTTTGCGAGCTGCATGTTTATTGTCATATAAACTCTGCTTTCTACAATTTACCTTATGGTCAGTTTTGAATGTCTTCCTCTTTGTTACCCAGCTGAGCCTGAATGTTGCATTCATCTAGTACATAATACATGAAAGGAAAACAAACCAAATTCCATACTTACCTTGTGTGCTGGGGTCGGTGTTTTTTAAGGCTGACTGAAGTGGTAACCACAGAAGGAGAAGAGTCTGGGCACTGCCTCATAGGCAAGAGACGGAGAGACATTCCCAGAAAGATGCGTGACCATAGTATACCAGGATGAGAGGCTGCCTAGTTGGGTGTCCTGGGCAAGTTCAGCAGCAGGTGAATGCTCTTTAGTCCTCCCTTTGTAATTGCTCCCGTAAATGGGACTGGCTGACCTTGGTGGTGAGGCAGGTATGGGCGCGTATGTTCTGGGCTCTCGCCAGGGAAGGGGTGGCTGCGTCTGCCTGCAGCGCCGTGCTCTGAAGATGTAGGGCTGTTGCTCCAGGCAGGCTTGTTTAGGTCTGTTGAAAAGGGGAAGAAGAGTGTCCGAAAATCCAGTGCTAAGGAACACCATGGGAGTGAGGAGCAGGGTATACTTCTGCGTTTCTAAGAGAGGAGTCAGACCTGGCTACATCTGGTGTTGTCCTCAGACTCGCCTAGGTTTGGTTCCTTCATTTCTCATGGGTGGAGGACCCTTGCAGGCCTTTAGTGAACTTGCATCTCAGTAGTGAAAAAGCACATCTCGATCTTCAAAGGACAGTCGCATCCGCAAAAGGCTTCAAGGGTGGCACCTGAGGACAGGCAGCTTCCCTGTCCTGGCTGAAGTTCTGGTTTGTGTAGGCAGACTCAGACCCACATAAAACGGAGGGGGGCAGGCAGGTGGGGATGAGGGTGTCACCTCCAGCACCAAAAATTGTTTCTGTTGCTGCCACAGAAGAGCCATCCCAGGCACATCATCCCAGCTAAGGCTTCAGTGTTAAATTAGGGGCAAACATAACACTAGACTCCTTTTCCAAAATGTTAATTCACTGCACAGCAGTTCACTTACCACTGTTTCACATAAGGCCCCTAAAGTTTCTACAGGAGCATGTGTTTTTGCATCTGCTCCTCACCTGAGCTGGTAGCTGCTGAGCATCAGCGCAGTTGTGCTTCGCAACGGGGGGTGAAGCGCGTGCAGAGGAGGAGGCAGCAGCTCTGGCTGCTGGAGAAGCAAGATCGCTTCCTGCAGCTGGTACCAGAAACAAAGGAAGCCAGGCTGGGCAGCGAGTGATGGGAATGCCCTGCTTTCCGCAGGAAACACATCCGGGCGCAGGGTGCGTGTCAGAGCGCCAGAAGCCGCCGGGTTCCTGGGAACAGCTCTCCATCCCCGTGGCCGGGGGCCAGCAGAGCCCACAGGAGCTGGGGGTGCGCCCAGCCGCCTGCCAGCCCGGGGGCAGCCCGGGTTTGTCCAGCCAGGACGGGCGCGGGGCAGCCACACAGCACAAGAGAGGGATGCACAGGGGCCCTGCCAGCCCTGCGCGCCGCGGGGCGATGTGTTTAGAGGGCTGCTGGGAGATTACGGCTTCGTTTTGACCACAGATATCCACAGTAACATTGAACCTCTCTGCAAAACCATCTTATATGTGTTTTCTAGGCATTTGTGCTGTTCCTGGTAGAGCGATCCAGTTCCTTCCTGTCTTCCCGGCAGTCTCCAACTACCATGAAATAACTAGCACAGTTAAAATATCCCTCCCACCCCCTACAAACAGCTAGGAAATTCCTGGCTCAGCCAGGGAGGCTCTGAGTCTGAGTGACCCAGCCGGGAGGTGCAGCATGAAATTCAGAGCGAGTAATCTGACTCCAGGCTCGCAGGCAAAATGAAAGCATAATGTGCACGAGGCATCACACTGGCTTTCCCGTTACGATAACACATAAGTCACGCTGCAGGCTCGGGCACTGAGCTGGGTCAGGGCCCAGCGACAGGTTGCAGTGCGGGGACAGCTTTGCAGGAGTCACCCACCCGTATCCACCAGCGCTCAGCTGGTCCTCTGCAACTGCTGGCACAGCCCGTTATCCTGAGCAAACAGTGTCACGCAGCAGGTTCTGGGCACCAAAATCCCACATAAAGCTCCTTAGAAAATGCTCTTCAGGGCTGTGTGTGCCTGGGGCGCTGATTACCTCCAGGATGCAACTGAGCCGCAGACACATGCCAGCAAAGCTAACTGGGACCAGTGAGGGAGCACCCTGGTGCTGGGGCTGTGGGACAGAGCCTGGGCATCATCTGGGAACCCAGAGGGCTACAGATCGGCTGCTCTCAGCAGCACAACGTGGCCCCACTCCTGCCCTTCCAGGTGCATTTCTGGGAGGTCCTGGGCAGCCCAGCCTGGCCCCAGCACCCCAGGGCCCATTCAGCCCACCAGGGCCATGCCAGGAGATGGCAGCAACATGTCGCCTTCAACAGCCAGACAGGCTGACTGCTCCAGCCTCAGCTCCTACCCACGGTCAAATTACTCATGTATTTTTTTTAATATTTCTTTCCTGATGGTTTAGCAAGTCCCCTTGGCTTCTCTCCTGCGTCTCCCTTTGTCAGCAAAAGCTCTGACCCTTGTTTCATGCCTCCATCACCCGTGATCCTGAGCGGGACATTAAATCCAGACCCGTGGGCAGGCTCAGCACCCGCGTGCTGCCAGGCAGGTCAGCGTCCCAGTGCCCTCTGGCACACGTTCCGGTCAGTCGGGGCCGCATAATAGCCGGTCCACATGAAACAGGCCCAGATTACTGGCCCCTTGTCCCTGTGGGTTAGCTAACATGCTGGGATTTGCTAATAGGAAGCCTGTTCTCATGCATTGCTACAGCGTGAATCACCACACTGCACCATCCAGATAAGTAACCACCCCTGACCCTCATTTGTTACCAATATACATTCCCATGCACTTTTGGAACAAACATGGGGCTCTTGAAGACCATTTCTGTACCAGTCCTGTGGCAGCAACTCTTCCTGCTTGAACGGATGCAGCTTTTTCCCCTGTTTTGAGGAGACTGAGCACAGGAGAAAGAACACATGCAACTGCGTGTGCGCCAAAGAGCCACGGTTGCCCACCCCACCACGCACACAGCCTCTCCCCGCCACCACCACAGGACGCGGTTATGGATAAGGAGAGGGGGTTATTTTGCTACTAAGACAAATTTTCCTAGATGGGATACTGTAATAACCTTTAAAACATATTCTGACTGCCATTTATAGTGGATTACATGAAGATTACCCTGTGTTGACTCAGAGACACCTGAAGAGGCTCCCTCCGTCCCTCCTCATCTTCCTCTCCCAGGCATTTGTCTGGACAAGCATTTGCTGACAGCCCCAGGACAAAAGCAGATGCCTCCAGAGCCTGCTCAGGGCACAGCTCTTTCAGCAAGTCCCTATTAAGCTCCATTTGTGGCATGCATTTTTACTCACCTGTTTGCTGGATGTCTTCCTTCTTTCAGTGAAACAAGTAACAACACTCCTGTCTGTCTGTGTCAGAGAACCTTTTCATTTTATTTATTGATATAAATAGATACACATAGATACACATCTGTACATGAAAGCAAATTGAATCATTACATAAGTATGAAAAATAAAGGAACTCGTATCAGCCTTTAAAATTAGCCTGAAAGCAATGCAGGAAAAAGGCCAGACTCTGTGAGGGTGCACCATGTGGAGTAATTTAAATAAAAATGTCAACATAGAAACACCAAAAATAAAGAAACACTGCTAGAGCACAAACTCCTTTAAAGGCAGTGAAACTGAGACTCATCTGCAAAAGCTGGAATAAACAGAGATACCTCACACGACATGTGTTTCTGTCCAGAGAGAAACTCAAGTTAGCTGGCCCTATGATTAAAGAAAATCAGTCCTTACAAGAGTAAACCTCAGTGGTGGGAGCAGAGCAACCACAAACTGGAGACAATGCATCCAAGAATTTATCTGAGGACATGGCAACAAAAACCACTCACCACAAAGCAAGCAGGGGCACATGAGGGATTTTCCCCACAAGTCTACACTCCTATCCCATTTTCCCATTTTCAGCTGGGATAGAGTTGATTTTTTTTTTTTTCCTAGTAGCTGGTATAGTGCTGTGTTTTGGATTTAGTATGAGAATAATGTTGATAACACACTGATGTTTCAGTTGTTGCTAAGTAGTGCTTACACCAGTCAGGGACTTTTCAGCTTCCCACGCTCTGCCGGGTGCACAAGAAGCTGGGAGGGGGCACAGCCAGGACAGCTGACCCAGACTGGCCACAGGGCTGTTCCATATCACATCACATCATGCCCAGTATATAAACTGGGGGGAATTGGCCAGAGGGCAGCGATCGCTGCTCAGGGATGGGCTGGGCGTCAGTCAGCAGGTGGTGAGCAATTGCAATGCGCATCACTTGTTTTGTATTTTTATTATTTTTTTTTATTATTATTATTATTATTGTTATTGTTATTGTTATTATTATTGTTATTATTATTATTATTATTATTATCCCTTCCTTTCTGACCTATTAAACTGTCTTTATTTCAACCCATGAATTTTACTCTTTTTTTCCCGTTTCTCTCCCCCATACCACTGGGGGGTGGGAGTGAGCGAGCGACTGTGTGGTGCTCAGTTGCCAACTAGGGTTAAACCACGACAGTCCTTTTTGGCACCCAATGTGGGGCTCGAAGGGTTGAGATGATGACAGATCTGACCAAAGCATGTTAAAACAAACTTATGATAAGCATTCATTATATTTGTTTAACAGTCACTGGTCACAATTTTGATTCATTTGCTCTCAGAGTTGTGCTTGCTCAGAGTTGTGTTATGTGTCATCTTGCCATATGCACTACCTGTGGTGCTGTTCATCACCTCTGGGGGCTGGATTAAAGTTACCACTTTGCTGTACTGTGTAACACTGGCTTACAGTATGATAAAATTATTGGTCATGAGATTGTACTCAGTGCTGCCATCAATGCCGTGCTTCGGGAGCTATCTTTCAGAAACTATTAATAATTACAGTTTTTACCTGTTCTCCTTGGAGAACCAATCTATGGGGGAGAAAGGTGGAGACACTTTTCCCAGCTCCTTCACCTTCCTTTTCTCCTTCAGGCTAGTTACAACAGCTCTTGAGAATATTGAATATCCTTGAGATGTTCAAACCAGCATGTTCGCTGTGTCTCTTGAATGTGGTTCAGGTCTTGTTTAGGATTAAACAACCGTTTAAGAATACCATTGCTACAGGCACTGTGGCTGCTCAAACCCCGCACCAGGCACTGCAGCTGAACCAGAGATCCAGCCTGTGCAGGTATCAGTTGCCCCTATACCCAAGTAGAAATACACAAGAACATCAGCTCATTTAGTAAGGCATGAAGATGAACCGGGGCCATCAAGAGAACAGGAGGAGGAAGAGGCAGAACCCATAAATGAGATGGTAACCACGCGATCTCTCTCCCTGAGTGAGCTGCAAGATATGTGAAAAGATTTCAGTCGTTGTCCAGGCGAGCACATCGTCACCTGGCTGCTCCGATGCTGGGATAACGGGGCCAGTAGCCTGGAATTAGAGGCTAGGGAAGCCAAGCAGCTGGGATCCCTTTCTAGGGAAGAGGGGCATTGACAAAGCAATTGGAAAAGGGGCAAAAGCCCTCAGCCTCTGGAGGTGACGCCTGTCAGGCATGATGGAAAGGTATTGCTTCAAGGAAGATGTTATATGTCACCCAGGCAAGTGGACCACCATGGAGAGAGGTATCCAGTACCTGAGGGAATTAGCCATGCTGGAGGTGATTTACGATGATCTGGACAACGAGCAGTTACCCAAAGATCCAGATGAAGTCCAGTGCATACGACCCATGTGGCAGAAGTTAGTATGGAGTACACCATCATCGTGTGCCAACTCATTGGCAGTAATGACCTGGAAAGACGGAGAGGGACAAATTGTGGATGAATTGGCTGGCCAGCTCCGGCAGTATGAAAAAAGTGTCCCTTTCTCCCTACAGGCCTGCATCTCAGCTGTGGAAAAACTGCTGGACATGCTAGCCGAGAAACTGTCCCGGGAGTTCCAGTGATTCAAAGAGGATATGTCCTGCTCCCCACCTGTACGGATCAGTATCTCAGCTATTAGAAGTAAGCATCCCTCTGCTCAAGAGAGAGGGTACAGTGAGTATAGACCACAGGCCACACTACAAGAAGTAACGAATACTATGACCAGGACTAGAGGGGCCCTGCCTCCAGTCAGGTGGAGGAAAGGGACAACTGGGTTCACTGGACTGTGTGGATTCAATGGCCTGGCACATCAGATCCACAGGAGCATAAGGCTCTAGTGGACACCGGTGCACAGTGTATCCGAATGCCATCAAGCTATGAAGGGGCAGAACCCATCTGTATTTCTGGAGTGACAGGGGGATCCCAACAGCTGACTGTATTGGAGGCTGAAGTGAGCCTAACCAGGAACGAATGGCAGAAGCACCCCAGAGTGACTGGCCCAGAGGCTCCGTGCATCCTTGGCGTAGACTGCTTCAGGAGAGGGCATTTCAAGGACCCAAAAGGGTACCAGTGAGCTTTTTGGTATAGCTGCCTTGGAGAAGGAGGAAATTAAACAGTTGCCTACTCTGCCCAGTCTCTCAAAGGACCCTACTGTGTTGCTGGGGCTGCTGAGGGCTGAAGAACAATGGGTGTCAATCGCTACCACAACGGTGCACCAGCGGCAATATCGCAACAACAGAGACTCCCTAGTTGAGGACTTGATTGGAGAGCCAAGGAGCGATCAGCAAGACTCGCTTGCCTTTTAACAGTCCCGTATGGCCAGTGCGAAAGTCTAATGGAGAGTGGAGACTAACAACAGACTATCGTAGCCTGAAAAAAGTCACGCTGCTGCTGAGTCCTGCCATGCCAGACATGCTAGAACTTCAATATTAACTGGATTCAAAGGCAGCCAAGTGGTATGCCACAATGGCATCCTGGCTTGTATCAGGAATAGTGTGGCCAGCAGGACCAGGGAGGTGATAGTGCCCCTGTACTCAGCACTGGTGAGGCTGCACCTCGAGTACTGTGTTCAGTTTTGGGCCCCTCACTACAAGAAGGACATCGAAGTGCTGGAGTGTGTCCAGAGAAGGGCAACGAAGTTGGTGAAGGGTCTAGAGCACAAGTCTTATGAGGAGCGGCTGAGGGAGCTGGGGTTGTTTAGCCTGGAGAAGAGGAGGCTGAAGGGAGACCTTATTGCTCTCTACAACTACCTGAAAGGAGGTTGTAGTGAGGTGGGGGTCGGCCTCTTCTGCCAAGTAACAAGCAATAGAACAAGAGGAAACGGCCTCAAGTTGTGCCAGGGGAGGTTTAGATTGGATATTAGGAAAAACTTCTTCATGGAGAGAGTGGTTAGGCGTTGGAACAGGCTGCCCAGGGAAGTGGCGCAATCACAGTCCCTGGAAGTATTCAAAAAGCGTGTGGATGTGATTCTTAGGGACATGGTGTAGAGGTGGACCAGGCAGTTAGTTAGGTTAACAGGTTGGACTTGATGATCTCGGAGGTCCTTTCCAATCTTAACAATTCTATGATTCTATAATTGATATTGCTAACGCGATATCAATCTCTTTGGCAGCAGCGTGCAGGCCACAGTTTGCTTTCATTTGGAGGGGCATCCAGTACACCTGGAACTGACTGCCCCAAGGGTGGAAACATAGTCCTGCCATTTGCCATGGACTGATGCAGACTGCGTTGGAACAGGGTGAAGCTCTGGAACACCTGCAATACATTGGTGACATCATCATGTGGGGCAACACAGCAGAAGAGGTTTTTGAGAAAGGGAAGAAAATAGTTCAAATCCTTCTGAAAGCTGGTTTTGCCACAAAACAAAGTAAGGTCAAAGGACCTGCACAGAAGATCCAGTTTTTACAAATAAAATGGCAAGATGGGTGTCATCATATCCCAATGGATGTGATCATCAAAATAACAGCTATATGTCCCCACCAACTAACAAAAAGGAAACACAAGCTTTCTTAGGCATTGTGGGTTTTTGGAGAATGCATGTTCCAAATTACAGTCTGATTGTAAGCCCTCTTTATATCAAGTGACACAGAAGAACAATTTCAAATGGGGCCCTGAGCAATGACAAGCCTTTGAACAAATTAAACAGGAGATAGTTCATGCAGTAGCCCTTGGGCCAGTCTGGGCAGGACAAGGTGTAAAAATTGTGCTCTACACCGCAGCTGGGGAGAATGGCCCTACCTGGAGCCTCTGGCAGAAAGCACCGGGGGCACTCAGGGTTGACCCTTAGGGGTCTGGAGTTGGGGATACAGAGGATCCAAGGCCCGCTGGACTCCAACTGAAAAAGAGATATTGGCAGCATATGAAGGGGTTCGAGCTGCTTCGGAAGTGGTTGGTACTGAAGCACAGCTCCTCCTGGCACCCCGACTGCCGGTGCTGGGCTGGATGTTCAAAGGAAGGGTCCCCTCTACACATCATGTAACTGATACTATGTGGAGTAAGTGGGTCGCACTGATCACACAGCAGGCTTGAATAGGAAACCCCAGTCGCCCAGGAATCTTGGAAGTGATCATGGACTGGTCAGAATGCAAAGATTTCAGAATATCACCAGAGGAGGGGGTGGCACGTGCTGAAGAGGCCCCACTGCATAGTAAATTGCCAGAAAATGAGGGGCAATATGCTGTGTTCGCTGATGGGTCTTGCCTTGTGGGAAAGCATCGGAGGTGGAAGGCTGCTGCATGGAGTCCTGTACAACAAGTCGCAGAAGCTGCTGAAGGAGGTGAATCGAGTCAGTTTGCAGAGGTGAAAGACATCCAGCTGGCTTTGGATATTGCTGACTGAGAAAAGTGGCCAGTACTTCATCTCTATGCTGACTCATGGAGGTGGCAAATACCCTGTGGGGGCAGCTGCAGCAATGGAAGCAGAGCAACTGGCAGCGCAGAGGTAAACCCATCTGGGCTGCTGCACTGCGGCAAGATATTGCTACTCGGGTAGAGAACCTGGTTGTAAAAGTACACCATGTAGATGCTCACATACCAGAGTCAGGCCACTGAAGAACATCAGAACAACCAGCAGGTGGATCAGACTACTACGATTCAAGTGGCTCAGGTGGATCTGGACTGGCAACATAAGGGTGAATTATTTCTAGCTCAGTGGGCCCATGACACCTCAGGCCATCAAGGAAGAGATGCAACATATAGATGGGCTCATGATCGAGGGGTGGACTTGACCATGGATACTACTGCACAGGTTATCCATAGGTGAGAAACACGTGCTGCAGTCAAGCAACCCAAGCGGTTCAAGCCTCTCTGGTATGGAGAACGATGGCTGAAACATAAATATGGGGAGGCCTGGCAGATTGATTATATCACACTCCCACAAACCCGCCAAGGCAAGTGCCATGTGCTCACCATGGTGGAAGCAACCACCGGATGGCTGGAAACATATCCCGTGCCCCATGCCACCACCCAGAACACTATCCTGGGCCCTGAAAAGCAAGTCCTATGGCAACATGGCACCCCAGAAAGAACTGAGTCAGACAATGGGACTCATTTCCGAAACAACCTCATAGACACCTGGGCCAAAGAGCATGGCATTGAGTGGGTACATCACACCCCCATCATGCAGCAGCCTCCAGGAAAATGGACTGTTGAAGACTACACTGAGAGCAATGGGTGCTGGGACATTTAAACACTGGGATATACGTTTAGCAAAAGCCACCTGGTTAGTCAGCACTAGGGGATCTGCCAGTCGACTTGGCCCTGCCCAATCAAAACTCTTATGCACTGTAGAAGGGGATAAAGTCCCTGTAGTGCACACAAAAAATACGCTAGGAAAGACAGCCTGGGTTATTCCTGCCTTGGGCAAAGGCAAAGCCTTTCATGGGATTGCTTTTGCTCAGGGGCTTGGGTGCACTTGTTGGGTGATGCAGGAGGATGGGGAAGTCCGATGTGTACCTTAAGGGGATTTGATTTTGGGTGAGAATAGCCAGAGAATTAAACTGTATGACATTAATTGCTATATAATACTGTATGTCATCACCTCTATGATGGCTATATGCCATATCAACAGTATTACAGTAAGAATCACCTAGATTAATGAAAAATGAACTTTGATGAAACCAAGCAAAGTGCAGCGATGATAGAACCAGACAAGCACAGCGATGATGGAACCAGAACTGGTTTCAGTGTGCAACAATCCAACACCACGCACCATCTCTCCTGCCCTGAAGGACTGTTATGACAGATGAAGCCCAAAGTCATGGACTAAGTTAACTCAATGGACTTTTTATAAGGATGGCCCATAGACTAAGGGCATGATATCTGTGTGTATACATCAAAAGACAGGAAAAGTGGTGGTGATTAATTGGAATGTATGGTGAAGTGTGGGACCTTGGCATGATGTAGGTGGTATGGAATAAGCGGTGGCTACTGCCCTGGTTTCAGCTGGGATAGAGTTAATTTCTTCCTAGTCGCTGGTATAGTGCTGTGTTTTGGATTTAGGATGAGAATAATGTTGATAACACACTGATGGTTTAGTTGTTGCTGAGCAGTGCTTACACCAGTCAAGGACTCTTCAGCTTCCTGTGCTCTGCCCGGTGCACAAGAAGCTGGGAGGGGGCACAGCCAGGACAGCTGACCCAGACTGGCCACAGGGCTGTTCCATACCGTATGACATCGTGCTCAGTGTATAAACCAGGGGGCAGTGACCGCTGCTTGGGAACTGGCTGGGCATCGGTCAGCGGGTGGTGAGCAATTGCATTGCACATCACTTGTTTTGTATATTCTATTATTATTATTATTATTATTATTATTATTATTATTATTATTATTATCATCATCATCATCATCATCATCATCATCATCATCATCCCTTCCTTTCTGTCCTATTAAACTGTCTTTATCTCAACCCACAAATTTTACATTTTTTTCCCCAATTCTCTCCCCCATCTCACTGGAAGAGGAAAGTGAGCGAAGAGCTGCTGGGTTAAACCACAACACGTGTATTATTAGATGCAGCATTGCCAGCTCACTTTCACTGAGAAGTGAACTACCTCGCTCCTACCTTAAACTCACATCAAGAACCTGGGCCACATCTACGGACTAGCAGACCTACTAGTAAATCCAAGGCTTAGGTAACTTTGCAGCAACTTGTTTGATAGTTTTGTGTTGTGACAGTCACAGAAACCGATGGTAATTATATGTCCCTAAGAATGTGGGGTGGGGGAAGTGGGAATGTGCACAGCAAGGGTGAAGAGGGATGGAGGGAAAGGATGGGAATGATCTATTCAAGATCAAGCGTCTCCTCTCCTTCGCACCCCAGTGTATCATCAGGAGACGTAGTGCACAGCTTATGTCCAGGATCATCCTTCACTTTATAAAGACAGTACTTACAGACAGAGAACCATCCCTGTGTGCTGGAAGAAAGGTGAAAATTAGCAAAGTCTAAACTCCTGTGTGTCCATTTTCACCCAAAGTGATTCAACACTCCCCTGCTTCCTCGTGCAGCTCAGACAGCGTGAAACCTTGTTAGGCATATCCTTCATCAGAAGTGCAAAAGCAATTAAGTCCCTCTAAAAATAAATGCAAAAGCAGAAGAGAGATGCAGTCCCTAAAGACAAGAAAGACTCAGGGCCTATTTGTGAGCCAAGCTGTAAAACTGCAAAAAAATTCCTGGAGATGAAAGCAAATGCAGGGAGCGTGTTTGAAGGAGCTGTAAGCTCATGGGAGAGAGAAGCAGACAGCAAAGGCAGCAAGCCATGAAGGCAGCTGGATACAAGCATTTCTGGGCAGTATGCTAGTTATGAAAATGCTTTTCATTAAAATCAAAGACACTATCCCTGCTGTTTAATTCTTCCTGTGTTCAGAGGATTTTTGAATACATTTTATAAAAAAAAAACATCTGTAGCTCATAAACTATTGACACTAGCAGAAATTCATATTCCTAAAAGGAAAAAAAAAAAAACCAAACAGGAAAAGGAAACAAAAACTAAAACCCCTCCCAGCTCAAAAAAAAAAAAACAACAGTTAACTGCTTGAGTTAAAGACAGTAACAGAAATATAACCTAGTGGCCATGCCCAAACTTAGCAGACACTGACTATGAGAAGATTCATTTCAGAAGCGTGCTGTGCTCATTTGGTAGAATTAAAGTTAAGAAGAAATTTCTTGCATTCTCTTACATTAGGATATAATTTGCCATAGTATCATTTTAGAAAGCCTTTCAAGCTCTTTTTTTTTTCAGAATAAAGTGTTGGGTTTAGTTCAGTGATGTTCTGGCATCCCAGAGCATTTACCCTGATTATAATCTTATGCTCATTGTTTCTGACATCCCCGAATACTATTGTGTAATCTTTCCATGATTATGAAACACGGTACTTCTTCATCGAACCCCATTAGATACACAGTTGCTCATGTAATGGTGAAAATTCTGCAGAAGTTACCCTTGGCTAGGTCAGCACTGCACTCTGAGGATAGCAATGACAGACCCAGAAAATGTAAATAAGGCTGCTTTTCTGAGAAATAAGTACTCACTTCAAAACTTCAGTTCTATTGAGTCAGACACTGAAATCTAGACAATATAAAAGTCGGCTTAGCAGGGTTTCAGCAATGATAAGGCACTTGGACCTCATCAGTGTGGGGCTGAGCAATGCCTGAAAATCAAGACAATCTAAGAGGTTGAGAAAAATGCTGGTAGCAGACATTCAAATTGAAAGTGTTGACCTCACTCAATAGGACTAGTCAATGTTAAAACAGCACTTTGAAATATAAAACACCATATTATAGCATAGCCTCATTGACTGCTTGAAGTGGGAAACACAAGCCCACTCCAGGTTTAGATGGACTATTCTGTTACTGAGCACACGTTGGGCTGCAGCAGCTCTCCCAGCATCCTCATCCCACAGCAAATGAGCAGTGGGGTAACCCTCCGTCCTCCTCCATGCTCCCAAAGCTCACATGAATAACCCAAATAACTCAGGACCCTGGGAATGGACAATATTAAGCTATAGTTGGGGCAGCTCAGGGAAGCCTGTGCCCTGAAGTACTCATCTCTCAGAGAAACTTAGACACGTGACTGGTTTGAAACCATTCCCCCTTCCATTTGGGGAGAGCATTTTCTACAAATGTGTTGCCTTTTAAGAGCTGAAGAAAGTAGAGCATAGGAACAGGCAGCATGAAATAATCACTCTGTGTTTGCTCTCAAGTATCCTGTTTTAAATAAAGTTAGGAGAACCAATCTACACCATACATATGCACATCTGTTTCTGTTCATGTTTTGATATTCTATTAAAAAATCTCATTTCACAAAAGAACGTTAGTCAGACATCTGTTCCAGCTTTTGGATTGTCACTCTTCATGGTCTGAGTTCAAAAGACCTAGAAAAAACAATAGTTTGAATTAAATGGTGGGGTGGCAGTCAAATGATTATTTTCTCTTGGAAAAAAGGCCGAACAAAATAATCATAGGAAAGCCCAGGAAAAGAGCAGGTAAATTAATCCAAGTTCACTAGACTAATACATTTTTGTCAAATACTGAAAAAAAAGAGTTTCTGCTAAGTAGGAAAATTGTGTAGAAAACTGAAGACATAAAGGATTAAAAAGACAGCATTTTGCTTAGAGCCTCCTTCCTAAGTTATCAGACTGGGAAGCACAACATGTACACAAGAAGGGTATAATTAGTATTTTGTAATAAGTATGCCTAATGTACATTATCACTAAGAACAGTTTTTACTACAAAAAGAATGCTTAATGTTTTTCTGTCGGCGCCGTTTACAGATGTCATCCTTTGTATACAGGACAAAACAATTGCTATAGATATGCTCTATTTTTGAGCCAAGGGTAGCACATTTTCTGATAAATAGCTCTATTACAAACACACCATAACACCACCATATATTTTACTTCTGTCTTGCCAGAAGGCAGAAGAAGTTGCTATTAACAACTACCTAAACTTGCAATATGTTCATACACTTACAGGCTCAAGATTTAACTACACTGAGAATGAGCCCTGCTTCCTGCTATCAATATGGCAAACATTAACACAGAACAGCAAAATAAGTCTTTCACTGTCTTTGCAGTAGATTTGAAACCAGAGCAAAGCAACTCAGAACACTATCTCAAATTAATACACATTTCAGCTGTTTACAAGCAAGTTTTATATAGTCTCAAATCATTTCATAGAATTGTAGAACAGTTTGGGTTGGAAGGGACCTTTAAAGGCCATCTAGTCCAACCCCCCTGCAATGAGCAGGGACATCTTCAACTAGGTCAGGTTGCTCAGAGCCCCGTCCAACCTGACCTTGAATGTTTCCAGGGATGGGGCACCTACCACCTCTCTAGGCAACCTGTTCCAGTGCCTCGCCACCCTCATGGTAAAGAATTTCTTCCTTATATCTAATCTAAATCTACCCTCATTCAGTTTAAAGCCATTACCACTTGTCCTATCACTATGTGCCCTTCTAAAAAGTCCCTCTCCAGCTTTCTTGTAGGCCCCATTCAGGTACTGAAAGCCCACAATAAGGTCTCCCCGCAGCCTTCTCTTCTCCAGGCTGAACAACCCCAGCTCTCTCAGCCTTTCCTCATAGCAGAGGTGCTCCATCCCTCTGATCATTTTTGTGGCCTCCTCTGGACCCGCTCCAACAGGTCCATGTCCTTGCTGTGCTGAGGACCCCAGAGCTGGACGCAGCACTCCAGGTGGGGTCTCACCGGAGCAGAGCAGAGGGGCAGAATCACCTCCCTCAGCCTGCTGGCCACGCTTCTTTTGATGCAGCCCAGGATACAGTTGGCTTTCTGGGCTGCAAGTGCACATTGCTGGCTCATGTCCAGCTCTTCATCCACCAGTACCCCCAAGTCCTTCTCCGCAGGGCTGCTCTCAATTCCTTCATCCCCCAGCCTGTACAGATACCGGGGATTGCTCCGACCCAGGTGCAGGACCTTGCACTTGGCCTTGTTGAACCTCCTGAGGTTCACATGGGCCCACTTCTCGAGCTTGTCCAGGTCCCTCTGGATGGCATCCCATCCCTCAGGGGTGTCAGCCACACCACTCAGCTTGGTGTCATCTGCAGACTTGCTGAGGGTGTGCTTGATCCCACCGTGTATGTCATTGATGAAGATATTCAACAGTACTGGTCCCAGTAGGGACCCCTGAGGGACACCACTTATCACCGATCACCATCTGGACATTGAGCTGTTGACCTGGATGTGACCATCCAACCAATTCCTCATCCACTGAACAGTCCATCCATCAAATCCATACCTCTCCAATTTAGAGAGAAGGATGTTGTGGGGGACGGCACCAAAGGCCTTACAGAAGTCCAGATAGACGACATCCGCAGCTCTTCCCTTGTCCACCGATGTAGTCACTCCATCATAGAAGACCACTAGGTTGGTCAGGCAAGACTTGCCCTTGGTGAAGCCACACTGGCTGTCCCGAATCACCTCCCTGTCCTTCATGTGCATAGCTTCTAGGAGGGTCTCTTCCATGATCTTCCCAGGCACAGAGGTGAGGCTGACAGGTCGGTAATTCCTCGCATCCTTCTTTCTAACCTTTTCAAAAATGGGTGCAATGTTTCCGTTTTTCCAGTCACCGGGACTTCACCTGACTGCCAGGACTTTTCAGATATCACGGAGAGTGGCTTGGCAACTACATCAGCCAATTCCCTCAGGACTCTGGGATGCATCTTGTCAGGCCCCATAGACTTATATGTTCAGGTTCCTCAGGTGGTCATGAACCTGACCTCTCACAGTGGGAGGGACTTTGCTCCCCCAGTCCCAGTCTTGCGGTCCATCCACTCGAGGGTGTGGGAAGAGAGGCTGCCAGTGAAGTCTGAGGCAAAAAAAGTTGTTGAGTACCTCAGCCTTCTCCTTGTCTGTTGTTACCAGTTTGCCAGTCTTGCTCATCAGGGGGTATGTTTTCTTTGACCTCCCTTTTCTGGCTGACATACCTGTAGAAGCCCTTCTTATTTTTATCATAGAATCATAGAACGTCCTGAGTTGGAAGGGACCCACAAGGATCATCGAGTCCAGCTCCTGTCCCTGCATAGGACAACCCCAAAATTCACACCATATGTCTGAGGGCGTTGCCCAAATGCTTCTTAAATATTGTCAGGCTTGGTGCCGTGACTACCTCCTGGGGGTAGACTGTTCCGGTGTTCCACCACCCTCTGGGTGAAGAACCTTTTCCTAATGTCCAACCTAACCCTCCCCTGGCACATCCCCCTGCCATTCCCTCAGGTTCTATCACTGGTCGCCAGGGAGAAGAGATCAGCCCCTCCTCTTCCCCTTGTGAGAAAGCTGTAGACTGTGATGAGGTCTCCCCTCAGTCTCCTCTTCTCCAGGTGGAACAGACCAAGTGACTTCAGCTACTCCTCACACGGCTTCCCATCTAAACCCTTCACCATCTCCGTGGCTCTCCTCTGGACACTCTCTAGTAGCTTCGTATCCTTTTTGTACCGTGGCACCCAAAACTGCACCCAGTACTTGAGGTGAGGCTGCCTCAGTGCAGAGCAGAGCGGGACAATCACCTCCCTCCACCGGCTAGCAATACAGTGCTTGATGCACCCCTGGACATGGTTGCATTTCCTTCTTGCCCATTAGTTTGACCAGAAGGTCTTGACTCATCCATGCCCGTCTCTTGCCTTCCTTTCCTGATTTCTTACACATGGAGACCGAGAGCTCTTGCGCTCTATGGAAAGCGTCCTTAAAGGTCTGCCAGCTCTGTTCTCCTGCCCTTGTCCCTGAGGGCAGTTTCCCAGGGGGTCCTATTGACTAACTCCTTAAATGGCTGGAAGTTTGCTTTCCTAAAATTCAGGGTCCTGTAAGAAGGCTTCATCAATAGGTTCCCCTTGACTGGGCGGCCTGTAGCAGACACCAACTACAAGGTTCCCTTTGTTGCCTCACTCTCTGATTCTTACCCATAAGCTTTCAACCTGCTTGTGGGTGCTCTTCAGTGACGGCTCTTCACACTCTGTCCATTTCTTGACATAGAGGGCAACCCCTCCACCCCTCCTTCCTCGTCTGTCCCTTCTGAACAGCCTGTAACCACTGGCAGCTGCACTCCAGTCATGGGATTCATCCCACCAAGTTTCAGTAATGGAAATGAGGTCATAGCTTTCTAGCAGCACAGTGGCTTCCAGCTCCTCCTGTTTGTTGCCCATGCTGCATGCTTTGGTGTAGAAGCAATTCAGCTGGGCTGTCGGCCGTGTCACCTTCTCAGAGGAAGACCCCTTAATTCCTTTGAGGTACTTCACTGTTGGCTCCTATTACCTCAGGAGCCCCTGGCTTCAAGCGTGCTGCAGGGTAGCCAGCACATCTCAGAGCAACAGGCTGAGGGCCCTCGCTAGCACCCCATCCCTCCAACCTTGGTGTGTCAGCCCACAGCTCGTCACGGGCAAGCCTGGTATTATCCCCCTCCTCCTTCAAGTCTGGTTTAAAGCTTTATGGTATATAAGCTCTGTGTGTTATTTCCAAGTAACCTTTAGCAGAGTATCTTACCTGAATATTTCAGAATAGCTGCTAGTAAAACATAAAGCTATTGAATAAATATGCACAAAATAGCTCTTATAATCCTAAGGACCATGACATTTGTTATTAAAAACACTGTTTTGTGGGACCACTGAGAATTTAGAATTGCATTGCTTGTTACATAAACAACTTCTCAAATGTTGTGCTGTTGAATCTTCAATATTTTGTATTTTGACATCTAGGTTAGCAAAGTTAAAACGTTACAATCTAATACCTGAAACCCCTGTTATATAACAAAGCCCTATTACTCAAATTCATCAAGGGAGAATTCAAAATTAAAATCTGAGATTTCTTTGAAACAGAGCTTCAGAGTTGATTCATTATCTTTTCTTGTGATATTTCTCATCTCTGACAACATAAGGCCAAGGATTTGGTACCATTCAACTGCAAAAACTACAGGCTGAAACCTTGCTTTCATGACCACGTCACATTGCGTGCACCCACAGTTCGTCTGAGGCTGATGAGTTCTTCTCCAATGAAGGACGGAGATTCTCCTTAGCCCTTCTTTTGTTTTTAAGGTATGGCCTGCTCCTGCGCCTTGAAGATTTCCTTCTTGAAGAACGTCCAGCCTTCCTGGACTCCTTTGCCCATCTTGCAGTGTTAAATCTCAAAGTAACATACAGACACGAAGCCTATGGCACCACTGTGCAAAACTGGTAAAAAGGAATTGTAGCAGAACTGTTGAAATGACTGCAAAAGTGACATGAACCCATTTGCTGAGCAAGAATAGAAGCTGCAAGTCCCACACACACCCCCTGTGCTCAGATTAGGGCTCTGTTGCATGCCGACTTTTATCTCTGCTACATGAGATACCAAACTCAGACTGGTGATGCAACTCTTCTGAGTAAGTTCTCACCTGTGAACAGAAGTTGAAACATCTATCTTGAGAACTCATCAACTATCTCAAGAAGAAAGACCTATTTATAAGAAATCAATCTCTCAGGAATAGGAGAAGACAACATGTTATCTGTAATGAAATACACGTTGTGGCAAGATAAACACTAAATAGCACCAGCTAGCTCAGACCCCTTGCCAGTCCATCCACGGCAGCTGTTCAGCAGCAATCACATCATCTCTGGAGGAGCAGGCGCTGACCTAGTGAGTGGTAGCTGGAGGAAGAAAGCTTCCTGTTCTTCGCTGCATTAACCACTAACACACTTTTTCCCCCTATTTGGGAATTGTAAAGGGCATGAGGAACACAGAAATATCATAGGTTACGTAGGGTGGAAAATTTGCCTGTAATAGGTTACTCTGTTATATCAAATAGCTTGTGGGATTCCTGTTCAAAGAATTCAAAATTCTGAGGAGTTAAAGGTAAACTCAGGTAACAAAAGACTGAACATTTAATTTAGCTAAAAAATTATTTGTATGATACACAGAAGAATGACAACTGTGAAGATGCATCAATATCTTCTTGAAACTACGCCACAAACTGATCTCTATTAACCTTGCAAAGACCCATACACCTGAGATTAATTTCCGGCATTTTAAGGAGGGGTAGAAATGGGCATTTTTCAGATTAGTGATGGTGAAATGAAATGAAATCTAGGAAAACCACTCTCTAGGAATAATGACACCAGGTGTTCCATAAAAAAAAAAAAGTACCAAAAATGTTGAAGTATTGTAATGTCCAACCTGCCATTGTCACTTCACATTATAAAAATGGAGTAACTGCCCAAATACCCAATCTATTTGTGGATCCCTCTCAAAACAGGATCCCATTTCTAAATGAGTATGAAAATCCAAAATGTCTAAATGGTGTATTTAGTATAAATTGATGAAAACTTTTCCATGTTGTCCTGGTTTCAGCTGGGATAGAGTTAATTTTCTTTCTAGTAGCTGGTATAGTGCTGTGTTTTGGATTTAGGATGAGAATAATGTTGATAACACACTGATGGTTTAGTTGTTGCTAAGTAGTGCTTACACCAGTCAAGGACTCTTCAGCTTCCCGTGCTCTGCCCGGTGCACAAGAAGCTGGGAGGGGGCACAGCCAGGACAGCTGACCCAGACTGGCCACAGGGCTGCTCCATACCATATGATGTCACACCCAGTATATAAACTGGGGGGAGTTGGCCTGTGGCAGTGCCACTGCTTGGGGATGGGCTGGGCGTTGGTGGGTGAGTGGTGAGCAACAGCACTGTGCATCACTAGCTTTGTATCTTATTACTACTACTACTGCTACTATTCTACTTTTTTTTTTCAAGTATTAAACTGTCTTTATCTCAACTCACGAGTTTCCTCCCTTTCACTCTTCTGATTCTCTCTCCATCCCACCGGGGACGAGTAAGCAAATGGCTGTGTGGGGCTTAATTGCTGGCTGGCATTAAACCACAACACATGTGCTCTCAGTTTTATTTTTTTCATGGTTCACAGCATTAGTTTGAAAGACAAATTGTAAAAGGTTAGAAAGAGTACAACTCAATGCAAACCAAACCAAGTCCAACGAGCTGGCATTCCAAAGCATGGCCAAAAGGCAGCCTTAATTTCTGGAATGTACTGAGCCCACTTATTGCATTATTCTTTTTCAGAGAAAATAATGGTCAAGGAAATCAGAAATGAGGGGAGAAAAGCAGAACAGCAATAGAGAAGGAAATAAGATAGGATGGAAAAGCATGTTATTACTTACCCTCCAGAAGCTAAGAGGTGTTACAGGGAGACGCTACCCAAACCACCCAGCAAGAACCTCCCTTTTCTAATGATCCCTTAAAGGTTGCATTATTTTTACTTTTCACCTGACTCAATTATGCAACTCATGAGTATGCAGCTTTCATACAGCTGCTAAACAATTCCTAGACAGGCCCCAAAATATCTCTGTATCTGCTTATTTTTAAATCTTGTGATATTAAAACAAATACTGAGATTTAAGAGAAAAAAAACTGCTGTGACTGAGTTAGTGGCTTCTGAACCCTAGGAAACGGCAATGTAGCTGTGAGTGAGAAGTTTGCAAGTGAGTGAAGCAGCAGGAGCATTGACCCAACCAAAGCTGTGTCCCATGCTCATTTCAGAGCATAACTTCTCTAAGCAAGGGCTTTTAAGAACGAACATACGTACATTTTGGCTTATAGCACTGTGGTTGGGAAAGTGATCAACAAACTTGGGGGAGGTGGAAATCAGTTTTGCTGTACAAGGAACATTTGCAGAAATTGTTTTCTCATCCTTTCTTGGAAACTAAACAAACATTGCTATAAGTAAAAGCAGCTTCCAAACTATAGATGAAAAGCCTAAATGCAAACTTTATTCTGTCTTCCCCAATGCAATGCAAGTAATAGCCAATACATCCAGGGTAAAGCTCAGCCTCCTCATTCATGCTGGACAATTTATTTTCCATTCTCCCACTCCTCTTCCTGCCCAGAAAGGAAAGGCTTCCTATTCCTATTCACAATTGTCTCTCCTTTTTCTATCCCCACGACTCCTGTATCTTTTTTACCCCTAAAGAAGTCTGTAGTTATGGACAAACAAGACTGATGACGTCAAGCCTTTAAATACTGTGAAAATAGTTTAAAGTCTTAAAATTACTATATGCCACACGTGTCATACTGAACACCCCCTTTTAACACATTTTACTTAGAGTTGACTCTCCATCTTTTTTTTTAATGTGCCATTTAACAGAGTACCTATTTCAGTAAGAATTTTACAGTAATAGCCTCTTTCCTGCTGAGAAAAATTAGTATGATGCAAAGTTTCCTGTTTAATTCCTGCCACATAAAATGGAAACTACAAGTAGACAGAAGTTATAACCTTAATGTAGAAATCAATAATCCTAAATCAGTTACCAGAGGATATCTGAGGATATTTTGTAGACTTAGTGTTTTTTTCAAGAGCTCTCAGAAAAATAATTTCCTAAATATAAACTCAGTGCTTATTCCAACACAAGATGCTATATTTAGTTGAATTTTTTTTCAGTTCATAATATCAAAATGTCAACTGGGAAACACAATTTTAAACTGGGAGAAATCAGAGGCAAAGGAACAAGATGATAAGAAGATACCCTGTTGTAAACAGAGTTTTAAAAAGTAGCAAACAGGAGAGACAAAAGCAGCACAAAATGCAGAGGATGATTAAAAACACAAGAGAAAGGGAAGAAAGCAACAAAGCCAGCATAATCCTACCTTTTCCAAAAGGCAGATAAGTCAATAGCACAAACATAACAAATATCCTCCCATTAAAGACAGAGAAACTATAAGCCAAACCACTGATTCAAGAGCCAGGATGTAAAAAGACAATTACTGAAATCTACCAAGTATTTGTGCAACAGGAGGAACACTGTACATAAAATCATATAAAACACAATTGAGGGAAATAAGAACAGGAAAGCAGTTATACTCCATGTAACTTAAGGAAGGACTCAGCAGATCTGGGCTCTGTTCAAGTCAGTCGACATTTCCTCAGCAGAGCTCAGCCATGGGAACTGGTTGCCCGGGGGGAAATCGGTAAGCCTCTTGCACTGCTGGATGCTCCGACATTAAGGATCAGTTTGTTTTAGCAGACTGATATGGAAGAACGAAGAAGAAATAAGAAAAGCTACCTCCTTTGCCTCACTACTGGCACATCTATCTGGTAAAAAAACAGAAAACAAAAAAAAAAAACCCACGCCACACTGCAAGTGAACCCTGACAGGTATAAACACAGAGCAAAAAATTACTTCACAGCTGTTCAAAGGAAGGGGGTGTTTTCATCCAAATTAACTGCGATCAGCCAGGTTAGAACACACGAATACATATGAGCAGCAGCGCCAAGATATATCTCACACGGGGACTTTACAAAGTTAAGTTTTCTCACACTAATGAGCTGTGGCCAGCCCAAACATGTCCAATGTTATGTAAGACTGTCCTGCAACGTTTTGTTGAAAAGGAGGTAAGACAGTTGACTGGCTTTTGGTTTCATTCTTACTGTGTTCTAGCGAGTTCTCAGAAATAAGAAATTCCCTTGTTTTAACAGAATTTTTAAGGTATGGATTGAACAGTGCTTTTTCACTGAAATCTTCCAGCTTTAAAATTTCTTCATTATCATTTTCTTCATTTTTAACTGAAGTCTGTTGGGATTCATATAAACCATCTTCCAGCATTTCTGCAGGTTGGATTTCCTTCGCTGGTATCAAAGCTGAATGCATTTGACTTCTGATATCTTGATCAGTAATTATGTAAGTCATGGATGGTGAAAAACGTTTAGCAACTTCGTTTTCTTCATTATACAGTATCTTTTTATCTCCATTAATCGTGCCTTTTGTGTTAATATCCGTACATTCAGAAACATGGTTTTCACAATTCATTAGTAGTGATCCTTCCTGACTTTCTTCAGGAAAACAATGTTCCAAAACACTTACATCTTCAAAGTCTACGGTTTTAGCTTCAGATGCCACTCCCTTCAAAAATGCATTATTCTGTCAGTACAAAGAGATAAATTGGAAAGTTATATAGGCATAGATAATGTGTTAGGGTTTTTTTAAATATATAAAATATTGCCATTTGAGCTTTGTTCAACTCAATTTTAAAAGTACATAAATAAAGAGTTCATGTGCATTTCAGCTGGGATGCAGCTATATGTGAATGAGTACTAAAAATGACAATGTTATTCTGTCCATTTGTTAAACATTTTCACATTAGGTTTTCTGTGCTTAATAAAATAAGGAGTGTCAATGAAGGCTTGGAATCAGGCTCGGACTGTTTCCATCTTTTCCACACTAACCAGCCATTTTTCAGACAAAGTTTAAATCCCATTCTCCACAGATTACACTTTCTATGTAAACCTGATCAACTTCACTTCATTCAAATAAGCATCAAAACTTTAATGAGGAATAAACATCCAACAACAAAAAAAGACAGAAATGTTAGTACAATAATATACCAAATCTTATTATATGTTGCACTACATGTTTTGTGGAGAAGGGAGGAGATATCCAGATGTGGGAATCTGACTCAGTAGGCTCAGTAACCTGAGCAAATTTAATTGACTTTATTTAAAAAAACCATGACCAGCAATCACTTTATAACTTCAAAATGTTATTTCTCATTATCATATAAGAATTAAATGAATATACTTCATAAAGATGCATCTTTTCTATTAGTTTGAAATACAATGAAGAATATTTTATAGCACAAACAGAAGAATGAAACTCAACAGGTTTTTTTATTTAGTCATAAAATGACTGTCAGAGAAGGACTTCTCTTCTTTCCATTTGATCCCTTCTTTAATACATAAAATTGCAGCTATTACCATAGATGCATCAAGAGGCCATTCCACTGCAATGCTCTCCGCGGGATTGGGTATATCAGGCCAGCAAACCTTTTTAAACCTATCATTGAGAAGGGAATTTTAGTCAAATGATGAAAAAAATAGGTTATTAAAAATAAAATTAACAAATTCCCAGAAAACCCAAATACTGCTAAAATATCAAACTTTCACAAAGGAAGTCTTTCCTATATTAACACAATCTTTTTCATTAAAATTGTTTTCCTTCACAATTTTTATTATAAAAGATCTCAACAAGTAAACACTTTGGGTTACAGAGACATTGCAGAAAAAGTACTGAAGCACAAAAGTAATTTTTTAAAATTATATAGTAGACCAAATAAAGCATGCCAAAATAAAGCTGTATATAAAACCTGTTGTGATCATGTTTCAGGGTTGTTCTTCAGTGAAAAGCCACCTCAGGTAAACTTTGCTCTAGGAAAGTGTCCCTAGCACTACACCACACTAGAGCTACACTGAGTTCTTACATTAACAGCAGAAAAATGATGCTAACTGACACCGTATCTTATAACTGTCCAATGGAGTAGTAAACAGGAAACAAAATTAATCACTCATTGATACTGGGTATATATGTAAGCAACTGAAAACGAGGCAATAGCCTGACTTTTCATGCTGCAATTTGATCTATGCAAGAATATAAACACTCAACTACATCTCAAAGTATTGTCCAGAATCAAAACATAGTTTCTTACTATTGTAAAAATTCAGAATAAACAACACAGATGAAGATGCAAAAGAGTTGGAAATTATATTTAATTACTTCAGCTATACTTATTACCCGATACTTTGCATGACAACAATCTTGGTTCTAATAGCTTAGAACACCCCAAAACAGTTAAGGCGTTTAACCTTCTTATTAGGCCTCAGCCAAACAACCCCACCACTTTGAATGCTAAAGAAAAGCACATTTTACAGCCTTAGACAATCCTCACAGTCATCTTTGGGATGTTATAGCACCCCCATGCCCTGAGGAAGCAATTTAAAATCTGGCAGGGGACATCTGTGACAGCAGATAAAAGAATTATGAATCATGCATAGATACGGATCCATACTCATGGATCAAGCATCCAAATGCTTTCACATGGCATAATTTCTAGTTTCTTCATGACTTCTTTATAGCTCAACGGAAGTGTCACAAACTAACAGAAGTAATATTTATGTAGCTAAGATAAGCAATAGGGGTTATATGAAATGTGTTCTAGTGGTGTACTAGTAGATATATTAAGAGTGCCTGGGAAACTTTATTTTTGGCATTATTAACTTTTCAGTAACTGACAAAGTATGCTCCCCTCACTTGATTGACCATGGAACTGCAAATGGCATGTAGCATTTTCCATAAACTGATACAGGTGATATGTAAATCTGTTTCTCCTATTTCTTTTGTTATGATTTACTGCACTTTCTAAAATTAATATTTATTTTTCAACTATAGCACATTAACTGCAGTTACAAGATAACCTGTATGCTTAGTTATTTGTTACTCCAATCGCTTATTTTCTTAATTTGACATTGGTTTGGAACCCAACAAAGCATTTATAAGATATATAAAAATTTGCCTTTTACAAGTTAAAATTAACTGATTGCATTCAGTTTTAGAGGTAGAAAATGTACTCACGCGTGTTTTTTCAAAATGCATGTTATCCAAAGGCCTAAGAGAAACAATATGCTTAATCCAACAGGTAGAGCAATGAAAATAACATCTTCTTTATCTTTAGAGGGGGGGAAAAAAACACAGATGTTTATCATTTCTTCGTATATTCCCTTAAGACAGCTAATTTTCAACCTGCAAGTCACCTAATTAGCACAGTTCTGAAGAGCTCTGTCAAAACCAGCCAAAATTACTCAGAATACTGTAAGGTACTCATTGTACGATGTGTTAAAAGATGAGTATTTTGAATCCAAGAAGTCACAGTTCCTGAGCCAGAAAAGCAGCTCATGATGAGACTTCTCAGGATATGTCAGGAATAGATGTATTGCATTTTAAAATTCACTTTATTTAGTGGAATCACACAATAATTCAGATTGGAGGGGACATCTGTAGGTCACCTCTTCCAACTTTAAAATTAGAATCAGGCTGCTTAGGGTCATACCAAGCCAACCTTTGAAAGTCATCTAGGATGGAGAGTCTACCACCTCTCTGGGTACCTGTTGGTTTAGAGTCACCTAAAACTGCCATACAGTGCCACTTCTACATGTTACTACAAAACAAATAGCAGATGAATTTACAGGTAAAAAATAAATTAGCTTCAAGTCCCATGACAAGTTTAAGGATAGCTCATGCACTTTTTTGTATTTCAATTTGGCCACCCCTATGACAATATATGTATGTATTGAAAACATTCTTCCAGAAGCAGAAATGAGGAAGCGTGTGAACTTCTAACCTGCAGCCATCATACCTACCTCCTTGGTAAAATCTGGCTAAAACAAATCGTAAGAAACAGGAAAAGATATTTACACACACACACTGGCCACAACCTGTGCACTCATTTATTAGTTAAGCTTATATAGCAGAAGAGATGCAATGCAATGCACAGCTATTCTAAATCTAGTATCTCAGATGGAACTGTCTGCTTTTTAATAAACTGTTAGGTATTCCATACCACAATTGAAAGCGTACAACTGTTCCTCTCACAAATATCCATAGTATTCCACAGCTTTATTGACAGCAAAATAAAGATTTTGGGTTTTGACTTCTAATCTTGAGGTTTTAGTCTGTGAGATGATCAGTGAAACTGAGTTAAATTCAGCTAGTGTTGTTAATTCTTCCTTGTTTTGTATAACACTAACTTAAAAAAAAAACAAACGTATGTACTAAACAAAAATGTCCTACATTTCTTACTCCCAAACCTGTTTTTAAAATAGTAGTAACTAACCTGGAATATTACTTACTGAATTTCAAAGTCTTGAAGGTTTTTGGCTCTCCACTGGTTCCACCAGCTTTATTGCTTGCCATGATATAGACAGTATATTGCGTATTAGCCTGTAAGGACTTCAGTCTGTACTGCAGAATATCAGAATTCACTGTTTCATCTTTTTAGGAGAAGATTTATGTCAATAAACACACAAAACAGTGTTATATCAGGGAAGCGTACACTTGTTTAGAAACTTCTACAATGATAGATCACAAAGTATTTTAAAGACCACTTGAAATACAAATTGACCTTATCAGTCCTTTGAGAGAAAAAAACTGAAATGACCAATGTTTATCAATGCTACTTAAAAGTTTAGGTCAAAAAAATAAACCATTATGTATTTACTTTTACAAATAAATACACATTTTTTTGCTAATATTAAAGATAGGCAAATTATGATCTCCAGTACTATATTTTATCATTGAAAATAGTACTTTGAGAACTTTATTTCCTGGAACCTAAGCTCAGAAATTAAGAACCTAAAATAGTTTCTGCAGCTCATGAAATTTAACTGTATTTCTAGTACATGCAGTTAGACATTGATCATCCAAAAGGATGCAATCTATCAGCACCAGAATAACACACCAATAGTCAGAGGAAACCCAAAATCAACAGGAATATTTTTTTCCAAGTTTCAAAATGATTTTCTGAATAGAACTCAACGTTTCCAATACCTTCTCCATTACTGGAATTAGTATCATGTGCTTCACTTTTGAATTTTTTTTAAGCAGGGCATATATCATAACATTCTGTATACAAACAGTATTGAAAGCATGTTCATATTGTGAAATTAAAGTCACTAAAACTTTTTCTGGTCCATAAAGTCAAAGCTAACTCATGCCATCATTCAGTTCAGTCAAGAAACACTCAGGAAACAGATATATTGCAATATGCCCTGCGATTAAACAAACTAAGTTTCTCTTAAATCGAGGAGGGGAAAGTGAAGTTCTAGAGTTAAAAGTCTATCAGTGAAGTCACGTTGGCACAAACTCCAAGTTTTATTCTCACTGAAAAGATGTGACATCAAAGAAGCCTCAAAAAACATCAGTACCGTAGAGTTTTGCCATTTAAATTTAACTCCCTTGAGTTGCTATTTAAAACTAATTTCCTAAAGAAACTAATCTGAACCCCTAAAATGGGCATAGTCTGTTTTATGTTAGAAGTAATATGGAGACACATGGCTCCATAACATGAGGCTGCATGTCTTGAGGATGACCCTACACAAAGCACTCAGCATTAAATTACTCAGAAACCAACATGGGAGGAAAATTTCACATAGGGGACTGAATCTGATAGAAATAATCAACTTCCTCTTTCTAATTTAAAAATTACCAAGAATACTCTTGCCCTGGCTCCAAACTGGATATCCAGAAGCAACAGAAAACATCACGAGATTTCTAAGTTTGAGATCTTTTTAAAAAAAGATTATGTTAGATGTCTGCTAACAGTGATGTCTAAAACAAAGGAGGAAAAAAGAACCATTGCTGAAGCACTGAATGATCCAACAGCATTCTTCATAAACTATACAGGAAGAACAAACTTAGGTCACTGAAACACTTCTCATAAAAGATTCTGCTGAGATTTAGGCTAGAGAGGTTCTGAACAGATAGGATTATACTGGCACCTTGTATGGATACTACTCCTGAGGTAGAAGATTAAGAATACGCTCAGAAAATTATGCTACAGCCTCCAGAACAGAAAAGCAATACCAAGCGCAGAAAATCAAGCACATTTGAAGAAATTAATCTAAAAACATGTCCAAAGAAACTATTTCTTGGCAGCTTATTTTAGCTTCTTGGCTACCATTTACTCTTTTGCTTTTATTACGAAACTGACTGTAAAAACATTTTTACCAGAAAAAATCCACCATACTGTTCCAGAAGCTGAAGGAAAGGCATCCTTCCAAGGACATGCATGGAACTTACAAATTCACTGAACCCTCACAAGGTTCAAATTCATGAATCTGCACAGGATCTATGACTCTCCAATATATTTTTAGCTCCACTTTAGCTCCTCTACTTCTGTTGTGACTTTTCCCATTGGCTTTAGAGGTGTGTCACAATGGAAGAGAAATTTGAAGACGGAGGGAAACTAGTACATATGTAAAAGGGGAAAACAGCAAGTATCTGACAAATAATACTCCCTAATTTGGCATAATCCTGCAAATTTGATTATTTTTGCTGTTAACAGAGAACAATCTGCAAAAAGCCTCTCATATGAGTTTCCATCTTGGTCTGGAAAGGGAAGAAGAATGATAGTGCTGCCATATGCTGACTAAATATATCACTTGGAGAACCATCAGGTATGCATCTGAGAAGCAGAAAGGACGATGTGGTCAAGAGTCATGGCTGTACTACCATGGGTAGTAGAATACTAATAGTAAAAAAAGATTAACTGAGAGCAAGCAGTTCTGTACAAAAGTTCAGAACAAAGAAATTGAGCAAGAATACACGTGTAGTATTAAAGCAGGGACTATTCACTAGAATACCCTATCATTTCAATTAAACCTAAAAAAAAAATTTCATCTTTATGTAAACCACATTTTAGTACCAGTGTTTTCAGACATATTTATAACATACAACAACAAAAGTGTGTTAATAACTATGAAAATACCTATCTTCAGACAGCAGATTGCCATAACCCTGTTGAGAGCATTGATGTTTAACGTATACTTACTCAATTCTTGTCCATCTTCAGGCTTATAAAATATTGTATAGTTACTGATAAATCCATTTCTTTTATCCTTTGAAATCTCCTTCCATTTTATTGTAACTTCATTTTTCCCTGGAATGCCTGTGTCAGCCACAGGTCCTTCTGATGGCTCTACACAGAAGCATTATAAATTAGAAAAAGTAGTAAAATAGTCGAAGTACCGCAATGTTATCCATCTGTGTTACTTCATACATACCAGTAACATTAGCAGCAACAAAGGTACAATTAAATATGTCATCTTAGTGCTCTGATATAGCCCTTAACTTTTCACACCCTCCTTAATGTGTGATTTCTTCTGATCATACTTCCTGTCATCTATTCAGGTGCTTGCATAGTTCTCAGCATTACTGCACCCAAATACCTCGAGATCATTAACAGGCTTTATCCTCACAACATCAGAGAGAGATCAAGAGGTAAAACATCCTTATGCACTTATGGGGGAACTCAGGTGCAAGGTCACTGTGTATGCAGGATGTTTCTAGCTCAGCTGAGATTCAACTGGGGTCTCCAGCACCCCCAGTCTTTGCCCATTACATTAGACAAAGTCTTTCTACTTATACAATACAACCTCACATGCATTGCTTGTAACTTTGAAGCAAGAGTTCTCTGTGCTTCAGTTTTAAAACAAGTATCTTCCTTCCCCTTCTCTGACAACCTTTATTACTTTCACAGCTCCCTATAAACAGGAAAGCACTCAAAACAAAGTTCTAATTGTGCTAGCATTACTCAAACATACAATACTCCATTACCTCCTCCTAGTAATTAATGTTGTCTAGTAGTGCATTGTACTATGTGTGCGTGCACACCTACATAGACCTATATAGGCACACACACAAATGGACATTTTCACCTGAAATCTTAAAATTACCTGTAAACTAAATGCTTACAGCTGGCTGTATAAATCACTGAATTCACATTAAACTTCTACAAATAAAAAAACCTTTCTCCCCTCCCCCCCCCCCAAACACTATTCCATCCACAGTTTCTATCCAATTCCAAATGTCATGGCTTCTTACCACTTTTTTATGTGCAGGACTGCAAATATTTTGTTACATTATAAAATTTAACAAAAAGCAAGCTTTTCAAACCATCCATTTTATTCTGTGAGTAGAATCTCCTCATATACTAGGACTGATAAATGCTGTCAAGCATTAAAAGTGCATCTAATTATATACCTAATCGAGCTGTAACATTTAAGAGATAACCGGTATACAGAACTGTTTCATATTTGTGGCTACACTCTTTCCAAGTGCTTTGTGTACAGGATGTAAACTTTACAACAGATGAGTGCATTCAAGCAGCAATGTACCTGTATCACAAGATGCAAATTTTCTTTACTGAACAATTCAGTAGCTGATCCATGAACAGAAATCAGGAAGCCAGAATCCTGTTTTTTTCCCAGCATCTACATCTCTCCTTCAGTAATGCCAGTACCAAATTGCTCAAAGATAATACACCCTCAGAGACAGACCACAACACACCTTTCACAACATTATTAGTTTAAAATACGTACTTTTTTCTTGAACATAAGTCTGTATGGAATATGGAGCTGCTACTTTATTTCCACAGAGAGGATACACTGAGATGTTATAGCATATAAATGGTTTAAAGTTTTCTGTAAAGGATAAAAAGGAATACTTACATGCAATTCTCTATGTGAGATTAATACAATGAAAGAAGAATAAATCACAGTGCAGTTCTAAATATACTGTTACAGACATCTATTTTCTTCAACTTTTTAGCAAGCACAATATATATTTATTGCCTCGAATGCTCATTACTGCCCTTAACGTAATGAATTTTATTTAGTAGTATTCATAAGAGCACTTGGTTTCTGACTCATTTTTCACTAGACATACTTTGAATGGGTAATCATACTTCAGCCTTATACAGCTTCTCTATACAAAGCCACTTATTTATTTCTTAAGAGTCTGAGGTGTTAAAGGAATTTTTTATTTTCAAATAACCAGTATAAAATGATACTTCCAGGAATACTTTTAATTTCATATATCTTTAGGTTTACTGTCCTGTAGAAGAGAGTTTTGTCTCATGCATCAAACAGCTTAAAAGGCACAACGGAGACCCAGCTTTTAACTCTACGTTGATGTTCCAGTTATACCAACTGCAGGTCTGCTTCTAAGCAGCTTGACTCAAAAGTACAATTGTACAAGTGAAATCTCTGCAGTAGAACTTTATATGTTTCAAGACATAGTTCAAGCTTCTGGAAATGAAGTTTTGGACTCTGAACAATCCAGCAGCCAAGTAATCAACAGGGTGCACCCCCTACTTACAAGCAACTCTCATCAACTCTGCGAGGACGCATCTGTAGCTTTACACCCCATGGCGTGAACCAGCATCAAGGGTTTCCTAGACCATTCCTCCTCAACCTCTGCAGCTTGTTGAGCAAGAATAATGGCTATCGACACATCCCTGCATTGTATCAGGTCTCTGCTGCTTTTTCAGTCCCTTAAACCTACTGCAACCCAGCAAAAGTTATAATGGCCTACATGTCATCCTTAAAATAATTCCACAAAAGAATGCCAGAATCAGGCCTGAGTAACAGTAAGTCTGAATTTGCCTTGGCATTTCTAATGTGACTTGTGCTTAGGGTAAACAAAGATCTGCTAATAATGCTGAGGAGGAAAGGGGGTTTTTTAGAGAGAGAGAGAGAGAACAGCTACAAATAGCATTTATTCCACACAGTAAATTGCTGCAATAGTGCAATTTTCAGCATAAGACTCAAGACTCACCCATCTCAGTTCAATGTGTAATAAACTGTTCTTGAATTTTACTTCAAGCAGATTTTTGTTTAATTTGTTTTACTGTAGCACAGAAACAGTAGTTAAATTGGTGCTGTCTGAGCCAGTAACACAAACTTCATGGGCAAGCTAGCTATATTCATCATTAATGAAATGCATGTTCCTTTTCACTCTAGAAAATGCAGGGTACTTGTCCTCTGAAAACTTTGGAAATTCTTTTTCCTTGATTTAGGATTCAGAAAGATCCTTATATGAACAAGAACTGCTTTCATATTCGATAAATTTAATTTCACTAATGGAGAACCAAAGAACTAATAATCCAAAATTCACTTATCACATATATTACATATATTATATTAAACATTTTCATCATCATTCCTGTGTTTGTAAAAAAAAAAAGTCCAAATGTATAAAGAAAAGCAGATGCATTTCATTAGCTAAAGGTAATGTGCATGGAATATTCGCATTGACATCAACATTCAGTTTTGCTCTTGCACATCTTGAACTCTGTACACTGTTTGGTTTTTCATTGAAACTGCATACACATAGCCAAAACACTACTACTTAGAGAAATTATCTGTTAAAAAACGTCAGCCTCTAAAACAAAAAAGTGTGCAGATCCCCACCTATTTGCCAGTGCATCATAAGGCCACTGAAACCTCTTAGAAATGCCTTAGGTCATAATACATATACGATAATGTGATATTTAACATGCCAGATTGACCAATCACTCCACTTGCTTATTTTAAAGTAGGATTCTCCCTCAAATCCTCTTTCAGGTTCCTTGTTCTCTCTCTAACACACATGAAGGCACATGATCTTTTCCCATCTTCAAATTCATTTTTTGGTTCTAGATTTCTCTGCTAAAATAGTGTACATCTGTCATACGCCTCCCTGCTGGAAGATTCATGGCATAAGATCAAGCCACAGAAGTGCTTAAACATGAAATCTGTAGCCTAATCTTATATGGGAGCAAACACCATCTTGCATGTTGTGTGAAAATTTGAGAGAGTTAAAATTGCTATTAAATTACATGCAAAGATTTCAATAAAGCACGTAATAATACTGTTATTTTTTAAAATGGTCAGAGGAAGGCTGGATGAGTTCATCCTTGTTTATTCTTTCTGCTTTACCTATAAATGAATATACATAAATACATATATATATATGTACATTGTTACAGCTGTAACTGATAAATGAACATACTTTTGTTAGTTTTCCAGGTTGTAGAATTTAATACATATTGCCATGATCTAACAAAAGGATCTGTCCCCAATTCCTCATACCACTCAACTACATATTCGGTTACTTCTGGTTCAGAGGCTATCCATTCCACAACCACTTCTTCCTCTGTTGTAAAGGTCCGCACCGTTTCAATAATCTGAGAAGCTAAAAATTTAACAGCAAATGTTAGTATTCTATCTTCATAAAAACTGCAGTAAGAAAACAATTCAATTATAGCAAGCTGAGATTGCTTCTTTAGAAGAGTATGGGACTTAGTCAACGTTGAAAAAAAAGTTTTAAAAGTTACTTTATACCTATGTTCACATGCATGTACTCAAAATACTTTAAAATGAAGCATATAAGAATTGTTACAATGAAAAGGGGTAGGGCGTGGGGATTGAGGAGATGATACTCAAGGAGATTTACATACACAAGAATCAAAGACCAGTCTCCCTTTTAGGATCTGAATTTTACAGTTAGTAAAATTTTACAAACCAATTTAATACCTATTTTACAGGTAGTGCAGATAGGCAAGTTTTGATTGAGATGACAAAGGCAATAGGAAAACAGTAAATAAAGTCAGCAAGGTCATGAATGACAGTGAAGCAAAAGTGAACCATCAACCTGCAGAACAGAGGTAATGAAAGTCTGAGTGAAAACCCAACCTGGCAAAACAGAGGGGAAAAAAGACCTAGTGAAGCAGAGGGAAAAGAGATGTATGTAGGGAAAAAAAAGTATGTCTCACAGCATGGAAAAAATCAGAAAAACATTCATTGTGGGATACAGAAGTGGATAGAGAGGTAGTCAGCAATGTCCAGGACAAGATGACATCACGCCTACATATCCAGTTTTCTGATTACACTGGAATTTCATTGAGCAATTCCAGGGGGACACTTGCACTTATTTCATGAAAAACTGATGTAGGAGAAGTGACTCCAGTGTGTCAAACGCAACCTCTCTTCCAGAATATGGGTGGGCAGCACGATGTTGCAATATAAGGCCCACAGAGATATCAGAATTAGGTGTAAGAGCCAAAGAACACAACTGTTGTGCTAGAGCAGACCAGCTTCCTGACCCTGGCAGTGGGTGGGATGGGGTACTTTGGGAATGCATATGAAATGAGAACAAACACAATCTTTCTCGCTCTGCTTCCACTGACATATCTTAGGGACTTCTATTAAACACATCTTTGAATTATGTTGTTAAATGCACTGCAATAATGCCCTGTGGTAACCAATTTTATGACCTAGTAGAAGGATATGACAGAATTAGGTGGGACTCTATAAACCTATTTGGGAGCTATATGGACCCTATTTGGGTCAAAAAAACAAAACCAAAAAATCCTCATAAAGTAATAAAACAAATTCTAATACGACATCAGAAAGTGCTGATATCTTAACAACTATATCTCAAAACAAAAACCCCAACAATGATCATCTATAACAAAAACATGGTATGTGATAGCAAAATACAACCACTAGATAATATTGTTCTAGTAAAAAGTAATGGACTACACAGTTTTGTACATAATACAGTTCTATATATATAGATGTATGACAAAGTCCTTAGCACAATTTTACTTCTGCTATAACAGAATTTAAATAGATGTCAGGAAGATCATTTTTTTGTTAAAGAGAAAAATATATCATGATATTGAGAAAAATCTTACCTTTTTCATCAGTTGATGGAATCCTCAAAACAGCTTCAGGAGAATTTCCAGCAGAGTTATAGGCAGTAATAGATATTATATACGCCTCTTCATTTAAAAGCAAACTAATTTTCTGATTAGTAGAGATGTTTGTCATTTTAAGTGGAGCATTGTTTTCTGGAAAATACTGTATTTTGTAGCCTAGAATTCTCCCAGAAGGTGGAAAGCTGTTTAATGGCTATTAAAAAAATATGCAGTAGTAAGTGTTTCACAGTGTTATTTGTATAATCAAAAGTATATACTGTATTGAAAAGTCCAGATCAAATTACAGAATGATTGTACTATACTTAGAAAAGCAAGGTACTTTCTTCAGTCCCATCTTCAGGACAGTCAGCTGCAACAATTTCATTGAAGGAAAGGTTCAGAAGTCAAATACTGAGATTTGAAAAGCAAAGAGCCTCTAGTCACTCTACTAGAAGATGACAATGAATTTAAACACAGATTTGGTAAGCTGTGTTATTTAAGAGTGGTTGTAAGGACTTTCGATCAGATTTTCCAGTGATCTGAATGCAATTAAACCCTTCCTTTCTGCACAGGTTACAAAACTCTGTTCATCTACTGTTTAGTAAACAAAAGCCTGTTCAATTCCGCTTTAGTTCAGTGAAGTTTTTTTCTGATGACAGCAAAAACCCCTGGCAGTTATATGTCCTAAAACACTGAAATACTTCAATGCAACATCAGCTGCAGGATACCAATATGATTATCAATTCACAAAATGAATGTATACCTTCCACATAAGACATACAGATCTACTTCCAGCTGAGTATGAAGACTCAATAACCCTCCACAAATCCACTTTTTCTGAAGGAGCTGTTTAAAGACAAAAATATCTTGAAATTTGTTGTTATATTAAAAAGATAGTGTAATATGGTAAGAAAAATCAAAAGGTTTCAAAAATACAGTCTGAGAGCAACTTATTAAAAAGTTTTCCCTTGTGTAATGTACCTTTTTCCCTAATTAGTACAGCTTCTCTCTTTCCATCAGTTTCCTTCTGCTTTCTTTTATTTGTTAAGTTCTAGAGGAGATTTTCTAGCCTTGTTTTATAACAGGCAATTTAATTTCTCTACTTATAATTCATTTTATTGGACATACTTGCTACACGACATTTGTACTATCCTACTTAGCAATGTTCACTCTCCATCTACACTCTTAATTTTTCCTTTCTTCACCGTCCATCTATTCACCCACTTTCTTCCTTAGCCCTATGTTATTTGTATCACCTTTCAAATCTCCTCCACTCCTTGCTCTTGTCTTTCAGTTTTCCCTCTTCTATATTTAAAGAAAATACAGGTATTCTGTTTAAACAACAGAATTCTCAATTGAATGGAATGATAATATGCTGAAAATACAGTTTTCCATTATTAAATCCTAATGCCCCAAAGTATAACCAAAAACCAACTTAATAATTAGCCTACCTTTCTCTTCTGTGCTTGCTGTTTTCCCTCTACTCCATTCACTCCAGAATACTGACACAACACTGCGACACTGAATGGCAACTGAATATTCTGTGGAGTCCCACAGACCTGTGAGATTACACGACCCTGTTTTCTCTGCTGAATTCAGTGGGACAGTGACAAATTCCTGAAAGCAGATACATGAACAAAAATTATGTGGTATAAAATCGCATGCGGATATATGACTTAGCTTTTAAAAAACCCACAAAGGATGCAGTTTTCACGTTTCCCACCTCACTCCTCTGAAACTCAAAATTACTTGTTTCATATTTCATTTTTCTGTGTAGCATCTTCATTCTTCCCGTAAAACTCTGGGGTTTGAGAAAGCCAAGCCAAAATTAGGTCTGTACTGACTGACCTATGGCTTGAACCGTGTGTAGCACTCACGCGATTCTGGATTAGCCGTGCTGGCACCGGAGGTGCTGGATGACTGCAGCTCCCACTGCCGGGAAGCAACCAGGTATTGGTAAAGCCAGTATCACCATGATGTCCTGGATACAGCTCCACCTCACAGCAGAAGCATCCCTGTGGAAGCACTGATCACCTGCAGCTTGTGAGCCAGCTAGGTACTTCTTTCTTTTCTTGTTTTTCTTTTCTGAGTTACAGGGACTTCTAGCTCTTAGCCATGTAACAGTATGGCTGTAGGCCATCCCAAAGATTATCAGCATATGATTAAAATGAAAAGACCAATGAAAACACAGAAAATTCTGGTACCAAGAGAAGGAAAGGAAAAAAAAAAAAAAAAAAGAAAAAAAGAAGATGAAGCCTTTAAGCAGTGAAGGAAGACAAGAGTATGAGAAATACTGAGAGGTGATGGTGCCCCTGTACTCGGCACTGGTGAGGCTGCACCTCGAGTACTGTGTTCAGTTTTGGGTCCCTCACTACAAGAAGAACATCGAGGTGCTGGAGCGTGTCCAGAGGAGGGCAACGAAGCTGGTGAAGGGTCTGGAGCACAAGTCTTATGAGGAGCGGCTGAGGGAGCTGGGGTTGTTTAGTTTGGAGAGAGGAGGCTGAGGGGAGACCTTATTGGTCTCTACAACTACCTGAAAGGAGGTTGTAGCGAGGTGGGGGTCGGTCTCTTCTCCCTAGTAATGAGTGACAGGACGAGAGGAAACGGTCTCAAGCTGCGCCAGGGGAGATTTAGGTTAGGTATTAGGAAAAACTTCTTCACCGAGAGGGTGGTCAAGCATTGGAACAGGCTGCCCAGGGAGGTGGTTGAGTCTCCATCCCTGAAGGTATTTAAAGAACAGATAGATGTGGTGCTCGAAGACATGGTATAGATGGACTTGGCAGTGTTAGGTTAATGGTTGGACTCGATGATCTTAAGGGCCTTTTCCAACCTTGACGATTCTATGATGCTATGATTCTATGAAATAACTGATGCAATATCTTACTGGAAAAGTAATGACAAGGTGAGTAATTTCCTTCTCTTAAAAGGAGCCCACTCACATCTCACTGATGGAAGTCAGAAGCTAGATTGTTGTTCCAAAACAAAAGGTGAAAGAAGACATGAAAATTGGAATTGGAGTTGATGAATCAGCTCAGCTGGACTGACAACAGGAAGTAGAAGAAAACAACAGGAACTACAGAAAGATTTAAGTGTTTGTGTACAGAAGGACTGACATAATCACTACACCAACATTAATGTCTTCTCTTCCAAATTGCAAAAATTAATCAATAATTAACAACTCTCCTCCTGTCAAATTTGAGATGACTGAAACAGAAAGACGCTAAAATAAATGTTAAAGCTAGTTAAATTCTAAGAAGGTCAGCAAGGGTAAGTTTTAGAATAAGGAAGATTCCCTCTTGGGAGCCAAACTGAAGTAGTGATGTCATGTCGATTTACAACATCAGGGCCAAAAACCTGTGAAGAAATTCTTGTCTTCCACCCGTGGAACCTTCCAATGGAAAGTGAATCAAACTGTAACAATACAAAATACAGACACCCACTCCCTTGAACACCATAATGGGAAGTGCACTGCCTAATGAAACTCAAAATTTTAGTCCATTCTGATCTCAAGAAACTCATTGTCAAACATAGAAAACTTCTTCCATGACAATGAATTCAGGGATCTGCAAAACACTGCTAGGTGACAGACTCTTTAGCCAACCTGCAATAAGAAGGGCTTCAAAACCTCGTGCAGAACCTGACACAGGATTGCAGACACCCCAGAGTAGCTTTTAGTTACTTGCCAGAAGGCTGTTAACAATATTTAACTATAATTAGAAATTTAGTATATGCAAGTAGAAAGATAGGTCATCTATTTTTCACTCAGCAAAAACAGTTCACAGGAAACTATTTAGATTGTTTTGGTAGGAAGGCTTAAAAGGTCAAGGAAATATCTGTCATTTGCTCAAACAATTTTTTTTTTTTTTTGCATATATGTGCTGACAGACAGAAAAACAGCTCCCATATCTAACTGATGGTTTGAGGCTGTCTTTGTTGGCCATTACCATTGGACCGGCTACAGATAAAACTATGAATCATGCCTGTCTAAGATCCTACAGAACTAAACTCACTGGATTTTTGCCTTTACTGATCACGGCTACTATTTTTCCTCTAGAATGTCTGTGGAAAAATGCAGGTAAGTTTGAGGAAGAAAATGTATGTAGATTGTATTTGATGGTGGAAAAAGTAAACAGGTGATTTTTTATGCAGGTGCTGACAAATAGACACAATACACAATAATGCTGTAACTCTGCAAAAACATGACTGTTTTCAACATTTGGGAAGGATCTCATATGCATGTACGCATCACAAGGACATCAGTGTCTTGACTCCAAAGGGATAAACATCTTGAATAGGTCTTTCAAATAAATATTAGTTCCGTTTCTAATATCCCAGGTGGACCTGAGCCATCCTGCCCATCAGATCATCCCGAATATTATATCCTGAATCCAACAACTAATGTGCCATATCTACAGTAAAGATGCTTGCCATGAGAACGTGAGGAGGATACTAATTAGAAACATCTTTAGTATCAGGAACATTTTTAAAGCTCTGAGGACTACTATTAGTTACCCTAATGAATTATTCTCTCCCAGAATTACACATTTAAAGTATAAAATAGTAAGGTCAAGGCAGACATCTCAGTTTAATGAACTTCAAAAAAAAAAAAAAACAAAACAAACCAAGTAACCTGGCCCATTCTTAAATTTAGAAAAGGAAACAGTAAGATTGCAAAAAGAATCACTTCCACACTGAGGAGCATTGGAACAGGCCATCTGAAAGAAGCAAATAACTAAATACTGTTGTTTTTTTTTTCTATAACAGTTCCATTTAAGGATCAGAAAGAAACTCAGAAAAATAACTTCCCTTATTTTTCATCTTGCAAAATTTATACTTTAATTCACTTCAAAATTAATGTATTGTTAGTCCATCTTAATCTGATTCAACTATTGTGGTTAGGAGTAAATGCTGTTTTCTTCACCAGAATGTGACAGGAAAACAAAATATTTTGACTGACTGTGTATATAATCCCTTAGCCTTTGGGTCATCCCTTAGCCTTTCACAGAAATATGGTCAGAAGTATGGTATGTACCAAAACAGACATTGATCAAAAGCAAGAGAACAATTAATCCTAGACAACAAAGCAATGATCTTAAGATCATGCATACTTAATTATGCTCCACTAAAATAACAAGGTTTCAATCATTATTTCCAACTACTTGTTGCCTTTTTTCTATTTAGCTTTTTATAACATTAAGAAATTAGTCACAAAGAAGCTAACATTCAGAAGAAAATTTATGTAGCTTACCGAAGAGTTTGAATACAAGTTTCTGTATTGAACCTTGCAAATGAAATCTTGTGAAGAGATAATCTTCTCAGGCATTTTCCAGGTTACTGTAAGCATCTGCTTTATACCAGTGATTTTTTTAACTGAAAGTATTTCAGGAGGTTCAAATTTCTCTAGAATGGAGAAACAAAAACATTAACAGGGTAAAATGCTTCTATAAAAGTTCAAAATTGCTCCACCTATTTGTATTCCAGTAAGTTTAATTATTATCCCAATAACGTACACCCTATCAGAGTATTCACATGATGGTCTATTTTATAGACATAACTCTACATATGGGAAGTTATCTATAAGAGAGGTTGCACACATAACTGATTTAATGCTAACAAAGCCACTCTCAAACAGATGTGCAGATTTCTTTCATCTGTGTCAGCACTGAAGAGTACTACTCAGCGACAACAGCAGGGAAGAGAAACGAAGCGGAGCTGGGATGCCAAAGTCAAGTCCAAACTGCAGATGGGGGAAGAACTCAGTTGAAAAGAATTTGAGGGGGAGAGAAGCGTGAAGGAGATGATGGGAAAAGAATGGATTAGCACTGAGAAAAGAGGTGGCTGGTACAGAGGATATGGAAAGTAATGAGGAGCCACAGCAGGTCTGAACACCAGGAATAAAGGAGCACGTGGCTGGAGAGCTGACAGAGTGCTGCAGCAAGAATACTCGGTTAAAAGTGTTGTTGATTAGCTACACCAAAATTAACAGAGGAAAATCCAGCACAGTGCAGAGGGAGAAGAGGTAGACAAAATATTATTCTTGCTCCTGGGAACTGCAGAACATGTGGGTTTTTAACGTTCCTAACCAGAAAGTACAATAGCAGAGTAAATGATGGGTGGACCTGGAGAAATTATAATGTCACTATTCATTTACAGCCAGATATTGCACTGACATCTAGTACCACTCAAAATACAAAAGTACAGTCCAAGTACTGCTTAGGTTGACAAAAAGTTTTAGTATATGGCCTTTACTTGTTAATAATTAAAAACTTAATAATTTATAATGGATACGTCAGACATTAGCTTAAAAAAATATTGTTGTAGTTAAGACATTTCATAGTATGAATACAGCACATTATCATTTTTCACCACCTCTCTGTAAGACCAACAAACTGCTGAAAATTGCTGCTGTACCACCAACCCAGTCGAAGAATTTTACATGGAAAGGCCATCAATTAAAACATAACAAGAGACTTGCTTCAACCGAACTGGAAGCATCCGAATCTTGATAAAAAAAAATGGGAAGGATGAAACATTTTATCAAATCCTAAATGTAATTTCAGAGACTTCATAATTTTAGCTAACAATTAAAATTAAATGGCACTTCAAAACTGAAACCAATTTAAAACCAAATGAAATCCAAATAATAGTTTCAAAACTATTATATTGAAAAATTATTTTTTCATTATTTTCTGCTATATAAACCAACTTTGATTACATAATTTGTTTCAGAGTTCTCTAACTTGTATGCTATAGGGAGGGAAAAAGAATTGGGGTGGGTGCAGTCAGCTCAACATACACTACTTTATCTTTATATAACTCTCTTTTTTTTATTACCTATTTTTTCCATAGGTATAGGAACACAATCTGATGAGGCTTCACCCAAAACATTTTCAGCTTTCACCTGAAAACAAAAAGAACTACTATATGGAGTATCTGGATAATAAAATGAACATGATTCCGTTTTGCTTTGGCAGGAGCCCACTACGTTTGGAAGAGTCACCCTTCCTTCTGTCATCCTAAAAAACAAAAGAGAAAAATAAAAGGAGCTAGAAATTAGTGGATTCTCTTAGAATAACTCAAACTGATTGTTGCGTTACTATTTAATTATTATTTAAATGTTTCTGAGGTTGCAGGACATTTTCACCAGTGAACATCTCCTTAGATGATATGTTTGTGCAAATGAATGCTCTTTCCTAATTGCACTGCTCCTGCAAATGCATATAAATAGCCTGCACATACTCAATTAGTTTTAATTGCAATTAGTAAGACAACTTTCCGGAAGCAGTAATGAAGATCAAAAATGCCTTAATACGGTATCCATATGCTATTATTATTTTAGATTAAAATCTCAAAGAGAAGTGAAATCATGGAACTCCACACAAGAACTCCTTTAAAAATAGATAGATATAGCTTGTAACACATGCCACATGGAACTGTGTGATAACAAGCTTTTATTCATCTTTTAAATACAGAAAAAAAGAAAAGCCAAATTGTACCACTTCCAAGCTATTACAAGGTAAAAGAAATATGACAGGTTTTCCTGAAAAAACATGCTGGTAATATGCTGTCTTTACAGCATATACTTTCATAATAAGTAGTGTCGGATGCAAAACTAACAAAATTTGTTTCATTTTACCGACCCACACAGAAATTCTTCAACAAATAAAACTCATATATGGGGCCTGTGTTAAATATTTCATATTATGCAATAAGGAAGCAGATCATTCATGTAACTCAAAAAACACTCTGAGGCTGGTATTTCATGAACATTTTTAAGCTAGTGTAAGCCTGCACTGCTGCGAAAGGAAGCAGTCCTACCTTCCCTAACATGCATAGCTGTTTGTTTCCATTCACACTCTCTGCCCCCCCCTTACCAGTGCTTTTGTAGTCATATGGTAAACTCAGCTGGGGAGTTATCTGGATTAAAATTAACGGTTAGATTTTACTGGAAATAGTTCTGCAATCCAATTCACTGTGTGGTTAAAGAAGAATTTGTACTGGTACAAGAAGGAACAATATTGAAACTTACTTTCAATAGCTGTTCTAGTTTATGGTTTCACAAACTCAGCTAAGTTATAAAACATAGAAACACTAGAAGGAGCAAGAAAGTTCCACCAAATGAAGGTAGAAACCCAAAATGTCAAGCCTGAAATGGAGATAAAACTAAAGATGTTTTCCTGCCCTACCATTTAAATAAAAAAGATACCACACACTAGCATAACTTACAATAAGAAAGTGTCTCCTTTGGAGTCTGAATTCCTTCCAGTTCTCAAGAATAATTTTAGACATTTTAGAGAACTCTTCATGAACTCATATTACCTAGAGTCTTGATTAGGCAGAGCACTACAAGCAGCATTATTATGAACAACAGATCCACAAGTATATTTGTGAAAAAATCTGTGCTATCACCTTCAAAATTGTATCTGAGATCTGCCTTGAAACAACACTGATTACATCACTTTCACAGTAACTTGTGAAAAAGTAAGCTCGTAAACAATATTTAAAATCTAATGGAATTTGAAAGAATCAAGTATTTATGCTTCCATACTGGGGTCACAAAAACACTAAAAAGTATGAGACTACATGATTTGTATTTGTAAATACAAATCCCCAGATGTGAGCAATGCAAGAAGGACAACTAACTCTGGATTCTTTCACTGAAACCTTATGACTCCAAAGGTCCCTAGGTTAAACCATACTGGCGTCAAGCGGAATAACAGGGTCTTTAATAGGTTTAACTGGGAATTGTTTCAAGTAGAGGAGGAAGTAATCTTTACTTTAAAGGGCAATAGTTATTAACACAGAAAGTTTCTGGGTATCACTCCCACAAAGTGCCTCCATTCTCCATTTGTACCTAGGCTCACTCAGCTTTTGATCTAATTAGTCATGTTACTTCAAGGAAACAAGTGAATATCAATTCTGATGTAAACATCTGTCTACTGAATATTGGGTTCAGAATGCTCATTTCCTTTATACAGCATACTAAAAAGGTATCAGATTGTAACTTTTTTCAATCATTACCAACCCCAAATTAATTGAATTTACTGAGGAAATGCCGTAACTCCATGATGTTTCCAGGTTTTCTTTAAACAGAAAGTCAGGATATGAGGGGAAGGGGGCTAGTGGTCTCAACCCAGCAACCCAGTTCCCAGTATATCCTATACTTACAGTTTTCGGTAAAGAGTATAGTTTGTCAAAAGATTTGTTTCTCTTCCTGAAGTCCAGGTGCAGGTAAGTTCAGCATCAAAGTAATAAATGCAGGAAATATTTCCTGGTGTGTCTGGTGGAACTGCAATGACAAAGGTTGAAAAAAAAAGGGGGGGGGCAGTAAAAATAAGTAACTTTTAAGCAGTACAACTGGTTTTGTTGGTCAAAAAGCAGATTATGGCAAACTGCACTAAATGTCTTGCATAGCACTTCATTTTATAATTTCTTACTGCCCTCAAAACTCCTCACAAAACCAAAATCAAAACCACTCTTTCTTCCCCTGGGGACGCAGAGAGACTTCTCCAACTGCTTCTCAGAAATACTTAACTAAGCGGGCTTGAAGGTATTTTTGCAGTAACTCATTAACGACTACATACATTGTCCCGAATCAGAAAGTATTCCCCCAAAACATGCCTGTAGCTCAAGGCCACTCCAAAGAGTAAGAGGAAAACAAAGAAACAGCACAAAAGTTCAGGAAAAGGTATTCTCTGAAAGATAAAACTCCTCATGGTTCCTTCCCAGAATGTCTAACCACATACCCTATGAAAACCCCTAATCTGAGGAGCCTGCACGACCTCAGGGTGCAGAAGATAACTTCCTTGGAAACGTATCTATATGACCTTGAAGAGATCGCTAATTCTGGACTCTCTTTATCTTGCAAGCAAGATAGCACAAAGGAAACTATCCTCTGCAATCTCTATAGTCTGAAGTCATCCATAAAAATGTAACGCCCCCAAAGACTTCTTTGTTAAAGCCAGACTTCTTCACTGGAGGGAAATCGGAGCTGACAAGAAGAGAACTGCACCCAGTGAAATAAACTGGTTGAAAAAGCCCTCTCTCCAAAATAGTACTTTTCTGTCCCACCTAATATAACACTCAAAAGATCTTTCTTTTATTGACAAGCTTATGGGACAGTAAACTTTGCAGACAGGCAATACCTTCTGCTGGTTTTTATTCCACAGATGTATTTTTCTGCATTTATTGCTTCTTTACTAGAATGGGACCGCCAGGCACACGTTAGTAAAATCTGGACTTAATCTGTTCACTAAATTAGAGAATGTGTATACATATTTATCCTGTAACCTTCTCCATAAGAGATTAGATAAGGAAGTCTTCCCTGGAGAAAGATAAAGTTGGCTAGGCTAGACAAAAGACATTAACCAAAGGGACAGGCTCAGTACCCTCTGAGCTCAGCAGAAAACCTCCTCTCGCTTCAGCTGGCCAAAAGTCAGAGTCAGAGAGGTTATGGACCAGTGTCAGTAAAGAATGCCTGCAATTTCATGCTTTATTTCAGAAAAAAAAAAAAAAGGAGATACTTGAATACAGGTGTCTTACAATGCCACAAACTAAAAAAAAAAAGTAGTTGTTTTAAAAGTAAATTTTTTACAGTAAGTTATTAAAAAATGTTAAAATTAATTTTTCTGCATTTCTACTTACAGCCAGATTTAACTTCAGTGTGAACCAAAAGTTGTTCCTTGCCCAAGTACTTAGTGAAACATTTCACATGAGCTTTGCTGTAAGTGAAATTATGGATGGTTATACTAGATACAGTCTCGTTCACAATGTTATAGTTTTCCTGAGCAATCAATTCATGATTCAATTTCCAAATGATGTGGCTTGCGTTTCTGTGAGGCGTGTATCGTTTTCCGAGAACACAAAATAGTTTCAGGGTGGATCCTCTTTCAATTTCAGGAGATGAAGGAAAAATGTCAGCATCTCTGATAGAGTTTTCATCTAAAAGCAAAATCAAAGGTATCACATAACCTAATTCCTTTTAAAATACCAGTGGAAAAACAATAACTTATTTTGTTGTCTACAGAGAATTTAATTAGGTTTTTTTCATACAGAGTTCAAATAAGACACTTAGTTAGTCACTCGAATCAGATATTGCTGTTTGGAAACTTAGTTCACATGAACTGCACCATAGGTGCTATATAAGAATGACGTTTCGATATCTTCCCAGAAATAATGGAGAAATGTCAACTCAAATGTTTTTTAATAGTTGAAAATGAAGAAAAGAGTTTTGTTTTTTAAATCTGTTTTTAAAAAACATTCCTATATGTAAAAGGTATGCATATCATTTAGATGTTACCATTACTAGTTATCAGAAAATACATCAAGCTGGTAAGTTTAAAATTTACAACTAAGCTGCAATATACTTCAGTATCTCATTAGTACTTTTACCCCTCATAGCATTTATATTCCCAGATACAGTGCAAGAATTATACACAAAATGCATGTAAAAGGAAAACACAGAAGCAGGCTGAATGAATGAATTCAGCAACAAAGTTATCAAACAGTGCAAGAATCACCCATTAGAGTCCTGCAAGGAGCTAGCTGTTTATTTTTTTGCTGCTACTTATTTTTGAAGCCACATTTCATAAATAAATCTGTTAAATAAAATAAAAAAGCCCCAACTTTTACAGATAGAATTTCTTTGCTAGACTGTAGGAATGAAACGGAATCAAATATTAAACTTTCTTCCTTGTTTTCTGGTCATTCTCTCCTTTTTGGATGTATTAACTGTAAATTGCTTTCTATGTTTCTTTTTGTGTCCTTTTTGTTTCAAAGTAATTTCTTTATGTTTCAAAGTCATACTAATGGCTGTTTTACACTCTGCTGCACAAATTTTACTGTGTATCAGTTGTAAGCAATTACCTGCACTGTTTCATATATCCTTCAAGCTTCTGCAAACACGTGCACTCCTCTTCCATGTAATCCCCAAACAATTTAAGACACAAATACCATTATATAACAAATTACTGTTGCATGTTAAGTTGTATGTGATAAATTGCACGTGAACTTTCAATTATTGTCACAAAGTCATTATTTCAATCTGTCCTTGTGATTTCCTGTTCTAACCTATACTATTCAACTTAATCAGTTTAAACTGGCACTGTTGTCACAAGAAGCATTTTTAATCCTCGACCACTCCTTCACTGCTGTTATCCCTTTTGTGTGCCAGACGAAGTGCCTGCATAGTGAACCAAAAGGAAACTGATACAAACAAAAAATAAAAGCTTGGCAAAACATAACATCAATCTCCATCCAGATGAGACTCCTCATGGCTTCACCACTAGCCACACAAACTCCAACAGAAGGAGACGGAGATGAGAGGCAGAGGGAGTGCAGACCTGCCTGCTGTGCCAACTTCAGCAGTTACCCATGCCAGCTTAAACTGACTCTGGAAATACCACATTTAAAAAAAAAAAATAAATAAAAATCAACAGTCACACATTGTGAGGTGGCTTTTAAAATTAGGAATGAGAACATTAGTAGTCATTGCATGTATTTCTGAATAGGCAATATTTGACTTAAACCAGTCCAAAACCAGCGGACATTAACTGCATTTTAAGTGTTCATGTAGTTACAAAAACATTAATTTGTTCCATCAGCAGCTCTCCAAAGTTACCAGCCTTTACAACCCAACAAGAATTGAACTATGATATGACTTCCAGATGCAGCTTCCCCTTCTATATCTTGTGTAACAGGGAAACAGTTAACAAAGTAAGTTTTAAAATACTTCTCTTAAAATACTTTAAATACAAAAGAAAAATCCCGGCTATCATGATCACAATCAACATTCCACAAGAGGACATCAAGAGTGCCATAAGCTAATTTTTCTCTCTATACTGTACACTACTTAGTCAATCACCTACTATCAAACTTCTATTTTTAAAATCAATTTTTTTCACTTTCAGAACTCTTAAATTTCATTTGGGGAGGGTCACCTTTTGGAAAACTTTCTTATGGCAAGACAGGTGCTAATAGTCAAGAAACATACCTGCTATAGAGCTGCAGAGCAGGACAAACATCCAAATCAAACAGTTGAACATTTCCTCTTCAGCACCTATGGGCAGGAAATGCTGTCATTAAATAAAAACAAAAATAATATACTTCAAGTAAAGACAGGAGAAATTTGCTGCAGTTTTCCTAAGAAATGTGTATACATTTCCTATAAAGAATAAAGAGGTACATGCACCTGAAATCCTTCTGAGGGCAGTCTAATCCACCTACGTAATTTACCTTCCAAGGACCGTGTAAAGAATTGGTAAGAAATATATCTACATCAACTTGAAATCCAGCCTGCCTAGCCATCTTCTGAGCAGATTTACTTAGCAGAGTGAATTCTTTTGACAAGGAAGGCTGTTGTAGGAGGAGGATTGATCTGCATCTCTTAGGCATCACCACCTAATAAAACAATTGTTCAGAAGTGGGCAACGGTCCCAGGTCATCATCCACCTGAAAGAGGGTGAAGTCACATTGTTTTTATCCCAGCTAAGCAGCCCAAGCACCAGACCTGAGGACACTCTGCAAAGGCAAGGGAAGGCATCTCTCTTTGGCTTGTTCTTTGAAGCTGAACTGCTGTGCAGCCAAAAAAGCCCAAAACACTGAGGTAAGGAGGAAAGCAAAGAAGTAGAATGATTTCTTCTAAAGGTAAAGCTGAATCTAGGGTTTCAGGGGAAAAATGACAGAAATCAAACACTCCCCTTGCCTCAAGCACTGCTGTCATCACTCACAGAATCACAGAGTGGCTGAGACTGGAAGGGACTTCTGGAGGTCATCTGGTCCAACTACTCTGCCCAAGCATGGCCACCCAGAACCAGGTGCCCAGGAGCATGACCAGACAGCTTTGGAAGATCTCCAAGGATGGAAAGTCCACCTCTCTGGTGGAAATGACCTCTCTGGTCAACATGCTCCAGTGCTCAGTCACCCTCACAGTGAAAAAGCGTTTCCTGATGTTCAGAGAGAACCTCCTGTGTTTCAGTTTGTGCCCACTGCCTGTCGTTCTGTTACTGGGCACCACTGGAAAGAGCCTGGCTCTGTCCTCTTTGCACCCTCCCCTCAGGTATTGATGACATCCCCCATAAGCCTTTTCTTCTCCCCCAGAAGGGATGTGGTGATGCAGATGGAGCTCCCACTCAAACATGCAGCCACCCAGGTCTCTGGCTGCAGGGAGTGCCAGAGCCTTGCTCTGGTGACAGGGTACTGCCGAGACAACACCTGCGTGAGGTGCAAGCAGGTGGAGGATCTGCTTAGCATGATGGCAGAGCTGAAAGAAGAAGTTGCAAGACTGAGGAGTATCAGGGAGTGCGAGAGGGAGATAGACTGGTGGAGCCAGTCCTTACCATCCCTGAGACGACCATGCCAGACGGAAGCATCACGTGAGGGAGAGGGTCCTCTGCCCTTGTACAGTACAGGAGGGGACCCAAGAGAAGGAGAAGGATGGATGCAGATCCCAGCTTGGCGCAAGCAGGCGAATCCTCTCCCGGCCCACCTCACCCCTCCAGGTGCCCTTACACAACAGGTATGAGGCTCTGGAACCTGAGGGCCAGGAGGATGAAGATACAGACAGGGATCCATCCAAAGGGTTGACTGGGGGGAAGCAGTCAGCCCCACGCATTACAACGGCCATCGGCAAGAGAAAAAGAAGGGTAATTGTCGTAGGTGACTCCCTTCTGAGGGGAACAGAGAGCCTGATCTGCCGACCGGACCCATCCCATAAGGAAGTCTGCTGCCTCCCTGGTGCAAGGATAAGAAACGTTACCAGGAAGCTCCCCAGACTGGTAAAAGCTTCCGATTATTATCCACTAATAAGTGGTTGTTCAAGTCAGCAGTGATGAGATAGCTGATAGTGGCATCAAGACAATCAAAAGGGACTTTAGAGAGCTAGGGCAATTGCTTGAAGGATCAGGAGCACAGGTGGTGTTTTCCTCCATCTCATCAGTAGCTGGGAGGCATATGGAAAGGAACAGGAAGACCCACCTCATCAACACGTGGCTTGGGGGCTGGTGCCAGCGACGGAATTTTGGGTTTTTCAACCATGGGGCAGTTTACATGGCACCAGGCCTGCTGGAGACAGATGGGGTTCACCTGTTGCAAAGGGGGAAAAGGATCGTGGCCCAGGAGTTAGCTGGCCTAGTTGAGAGGGCTTTAAACTAGATGCAAAGGGGGAAGGGGATAAAACCAGTCTTGCTAGGGATGAGCCTAGGGGTAGCATCCCTGTGTTGGAGAAGAGATCTATAGCCCAACTGAAGTGCATTTACACCAATGCACGCAGCACGGGCAATAAACAGGAGGAGCTGGAAGCCACTGTGCGACAGGAAAACTCTGATGCGGTCGCCATCACGGAAACATGGTGGGATGATTCACATAACTGGAGTGCTGCAATGGATGGCTACAAGCTCTTTAGAAGGGACAGGCTAGGAAAGACAGGGGGAGGGGATAGCCCTGTATGTTAAGGAGTGTTATGACTGCCTAGAGCTTAACAACAGTAATGATAAGGTTGAGTGCTGATGGGTAAAGATCAGGGGGAAGGCTAACAAGGCAGATATCGTGGTGGGAGTCTGTTACAGACCACCCAACCAGGACAAGGAAACAGATGAAGTATTCTACAAGCGGTTGGCTGAAGTCTCACAACCTCTAGCCATTGCTCTCGTGGGAGACTTCAGCTTACCATATCTCTGCTGGAAATACAACACAGCAGAGAGAAAGCAGTCTCGGAGATTCCTGGAGTGTGTGGGAGATAACTGCCTGACGCAGCTGGTAAGCGAGCCAACCAGGGGAGACGCCCCGCTGGACCTGCTGTTCACGAACAGAGAGGGCCTGGTGGGTGATGTGGTGGTCGGAGGCTGTCTTGGGCTCAGCGACCATGAAATGATAGAGTTTTCAATTCTAGGAGAGGTAAGGAAGGGGGTCAGCAAGACCGCTACCCTGAACTTTAGAAGGGCGGACTTTGGGCTGTTCGGGAGTCTGGTTAACAGAGTCCCTTGGGAGGCAGTCCTGAGGGGCAAAGGAGTCCAGGAAGGCTGGACATTATTCAAGGAGGAAATCTCAAAGGCGCAGGAGCAGGCCGTCCCCATGCGCCGCAAGTCGAGCAGGCGGGGGAGAAGACCGGCCTGGCTGGACAGAGAGCTTTGGCTGGAACTCAGGAAAAAAAGGAGAGCCTACTGCCTTTGGAAGAAGGGGCAGGCGACTCAGGGGGACTACAAGGATGTTGTGAGGTTATGCAGGGAGAAGATCAGAAAGGTGAAGGCGCAGCTGGAACTTAAACTGGCCACCGCCGTTAAAGACAACAAAAAAAGTTTTTATAAATGTGTCAGTGACAAAAGCAGGGCCAGGGAGAATCTCCCTCCTTTGTTGGATACAGAAGGTAACCTTGCCACAAAGGATGAGGAGAAGGCAGAGGTACTTAATGCCTTCTTTGCCTCAGTCTTTAAAAGTCAAGCTAGTCATCCTCAGATTTTTCAGGCCCCTGAGCTGGGAGATGGAGATAGGATGCAGAGTGAAGTCCCAGTTGTTGAAGAGGTGGCAGTCACTGACCTGCTCCTCCACCTGGATGCGCACAAGTCCATGGGCCCAGATGGGATCCACCCAAGGATACTGAGGGAGCTGGCAGAGGAGCTGGCCAAGCCACTCTCCATTATTTATCAACAGTCCTGGTCAACCAGGGAGGTCCCAGATGACTGGAAACTAGCAAACGTGACGCCCCTCTACAAGAAGGGTCGGAAGGAGGATCCGGGGAACTACAGGCCTGTCAGCCTGACCTCGGTGCCAGGGAAGGTCATGGAGCAGGTCATCTTGAGTGCCATTATGCAGCAAGTGCGGGACAACTGAGGGATCAGGCCCAGCCAGCATGGGTTTATGAAAGGGAGATCCTGCTTCACTAACCTGGTCTCCTTCTATGACAAGGTGACCTGCTTAGTGCATGAGGGGAAGGCTGTGGATGTTGTCTACTTGGACTTTAGTAAGGCCTTTGACACTGTCTCCCACAGTATTCTCCTGGAGAAGCTGGCTGCACACGGCTTGGATAAGTGCACTCTACGCTGGGTTAAAAACTGGCTGGATGACCGAGCCCAGAGAGTGGTGGTGAATGGAGTCAAATCCAGTTGGCAGTTGGTCACAAGTGGTGTTCCCCAGGGCTCAGTACTGGGGCCAGTCCTGTTTCATATCTTTATCAATGATCTGGATGAGGGGATTGAGTGCACCCTCAGTAAGTTTGCAGATGACACCAAGTTGGGTGGAATTGTCGATCTGCTGGAGGGTAGGAAGGGTCTACAGAGGGACCTGGACAACCTGGATTGATGGGCCGGGGCCAACTGCATGAGATTCAACAAGGCTCCGTGCCGGGTCCTGCACTTGGGTTACAACAACCCCATGCAATGCCACAGGCTGGGGGAAGAGTAGCCGGAGAGCTGCCTGGCAGAAAAGGACCTGGGGGTGTTGGTTGACAGACGCCTGAACATGAGCCAGCAGTGTGCCCAGGTGGCCAAGAGGGCCAATGGCATCCTGGCTTGTATCAGGAATAGTGTGGCCAGCAGGACCACGAGGTGATAGTGCCCCTGTACTTGGCACTGGTGAGGCCACACCTCAAGTACTGTGTTCAGTTTTAGGCCCCTCACTACAAGAAGGACATCGAGGTGCTGGAGCATGTCCAGAGGAGGGCAACGAAGCTGGTGAAGGGTCTAGAGCACAAGCCTTATGAGGAGCGGCTGAGGGAGCTGGGGTTGTTTAGTCTGGAGAAGAGGAGGCTGAGGAGAGACCTTATGGCTCTCTACAACTACCTGAAAGGAGGTTGTAGTGAGGTGGGGGTCGGTCTCTTCTCCCTAGTAATGAGTGATAGAACAAGAGGAAACAGCCTCAAGCTGCGCCAGGGGAGGTTTAGGTTAGATATTAGGAAAAACTTCTTCACTGAGAGGGTGGTCAAGCATTGGAACAGGTTGCTCAGGGAAGTGGTTGAGTCTCCATCCCTGAAGGTATTTAAAGAACGGATAGATGTGGTGCTCGAAGACATGGTATAGATGGACTTGGCAGTGTTAGGTTAATGGTTGGACTCGATGATCTTAAGGGCCTTTTCCAACCTTGACGATTCTATGATTCATATGATAGATGCTCCAGTCCCTTAATCATTGTTGTGGTCATTCATTGGACTCTCTCCAGTATGCCCATGTCTCTGTTGTATTGAGGAGTCCAGAACTCAACACAGCACTCCAAGTATGGCCTCACCAGTGCTGAGCAGAGGGGAAGGATCACCTCCCTTGACCTGCTAGTTACACTCCTCCAAACGCAGCCCTAGATACCACGAGCCTTCTCTGCCACAAGGGCACACTGCTAGCTCATGTTCTACCTGGTGTCCACCAGGACCCCCAGGGTTTTTTCTGCAAAGCTGCCCTCCAGCTGGTCAGCCCCCTGTCTGTATTGGTGTCTGGGGTTGTTCCTCCCCGGGTGCAGGACTTCATACTTTTCCTTGTCGAACTTCATGAGGCTCCTGGCAGCGCATTTCTCCAGCTTGCCAAGGTCCCTCTGGATGGCAGCTTGACCCTCTGGCATATCAGCCACTCCTCCCCGTTTTGTGTCATCAGCAAACTTGCTGAGGGTATGCTCTGCCCCATCATCCAGATCATTAATGAAGATAATAAACAGGACTGGATCCGGAACTGACCCCTGCGGTACACCACTAGTCACTGGCCTCCGACGAGACTTTCTGCCACTGATCACTACCCTCTGGGCCCATTTGTTCAATCCGCCAGTTTTCAATCCGCCTCATCCAGCCTATGCTTCATCAGCTTGTCTGTAACAAGTCTGTAGAGCGGCCCAACTCCTACATGAAGGGCAGAATATGCTGCAACCCAGATTACTCCTTTGGCAAGTAAGTAGGAGATGTGCCTGTAGAAAACAGAGGCTTCAGATCCCCTTCAGCAGAAGAAGGCCTAGGGCCTAATATTCCTACTTACTGGACAAGTTGCTCTAGCTACAATGTTCATAAGCAAAAAGTGGGCATTATTATTGCTGCAGTTAGTTAGGGTCCCTGTCTCACATTAGGAATTTCAGCTCTCCATACAAACCTGTATCTCAGGAGGGCTCCAGGTGGGAGGCAAGTGCTATCTCTCTAGAACAGGTACGCCAGCAGCTTTCAGACCAAACAAGGCATCTCCTCCTCCCACAGGCTCAGACAATGCTAGGAAGCAGGTGTGCAGCAGGTCACTGTTTGAGACAGAGATCTATAGGTGGGATATAGGCAGAAGGGGTTCTGCCCTACATTATGGTTCCTTCCACAAAAACTTCTTGGTTTTGCTACAAAATAGTTTTACAGTAATCTAAAAGAGAAAACCACAGTAAAAAAAAATGCTTGGTGCTCAGTTTCTGCCAGAACTCATCTTAAACATTATTTTCAGTCTGTCTCAGGAAGCATTTTATGAACTTTGAGGCTATGACAGTGCAAAACAGGACAAAAAAAATGAGAAGGACACATGCAATAAAACAAGAAATGAGGGAGGAGTTTGCCAGTGACACACTCCTAAAATACAGCTGTAGCAAGATGTACCAACAAGAACAAAACAATTACAAAAAGAGAATCTATTACAACTTTAATTGCCCAGGGTGTAAGTTCTTGTTCTCAAAGCGGTAAAGATGAATTATGCTACTGATGTGATAAAACAATAAAAACAAAGAACCTTAAGCAACTGTTCCAAGTATTCTGCACTAGTAGCTGCAGAATTAAAAATAGATGCAGATTTAAAAATATTTAGATAGTTATTTTAAAATTTTAGAACTAATATAGTCTACAGCAATGTTGATGAGATACTAGAAGTTCCACTCTGTTAAAGCTAAGAATATATTTTGTAAGCACTCAAGTGTGTGTTTATTCTTATTGTATTTTTTAAAGTTTAAGAAAGATGCCAAAGTAAAAACATCAGTCCCAAAGTCATGCCTACAAGAAAACTACATTCCATTCAAAAATAAAGAAAAATCATAATGATGACTAAAAAAGGCTTTGCCAGCTTCATAGAAACACACACCAATGATTGCTATACAGCTGTGGTAAACATTGATGTAGTCAGTACTTCATTAGCTAGGAGACTAGTAGTTGCAGAAAGCCAACGTGCTTCAGAGATGATTATCAACATCAACAAAACCAAGCAAAATAACCAAGAGCACTACAAGATGATGTGCCTAATCAAAACTATCTGACAGAGGAGGAATGGTAAGCCAAGGACAAATCAATAACGAGTTACAGATGCTACACTGGCATGAGCATTTTACTTTTCAAAAGTAAATGATTTTATTAGTCAAATAAAATGTTTTTGCAACAGCTCTATGAATATGGCTTTAATCTTGGAGGATGTACTTGTTCATGAGTACAATACCAAATCCTCTGTGTGGCATGTGAAGATAAGCATGCATATAATTGTTTACAGGAAAAGAGCTTAAGACACTTAACATTAATAAAGCTCTGTTCTTTCTTTTCTGTAGACTTAACTGCTAGCAACATGTAATAACAGCTCACTGCGTATTCTGTACCGTAAAGGCTTCATAAAATCAAACCAATTGTTCAAAACACAAGCTTTCCACTTGTCTGCATAGAATACAAGGTTTACATATTATGACCATGACTAACTACAGAATTTCCCTTAGTGACTGACTGCTTCCTTAGATTCACTGAACATAACTACACAGTAACAAAAAACAGTAAAAGCTGCTGTAAGATTAGATAACAGTATGTCAGGGAACAACAGCTTCCGTATCATATAGGCAGCAGCATCATTTCAAATATATGCAACTATAAAAGAATTGAGCAAAAAGAGAGAAAAGCAATGTCACTACAGAGCAGCTGTCAATACTGAACTTGATTACACTGCTCTAGCAAAAAGTGCTAATAGGTTTTCCTACTTTGTGGACTAGTGAAAAAAGAAAAAAAATCAGCTAATACCAAGAACAAAATGAAGATCATGATGCTTGCAAAGTCCGTTCCAGCCTAGGAAAGAATCAATTTATTAAATGTTTTTAATAAAATTAACAGTCCATTTCAATAGAAGATCCAGTGCAAAAAAAGCAACCATAAGTTGACATGGACACTGACTTTATCTGGGAGCAGCTACCCTTCTTTCGGAAATTAAATTATTTTATAGATCTTTGCTGAGAGTTTGTTAGAAAAGCGAAAAGACAGCATGAGCGGAACCACAGCCTTGGCTAAAGCACAGAACACTTTAAAGGGTGCAAAAACTCTACCAGGGAGACGAAGAACAGTTTGCTATATAAAAAAGGAAAAAAGCCTATTAAGTTTGTCAAACATTTCCCACTGACTGTCTTTGCTTACAACTAGACAAAGCTCTAACAGTTTCTGCTGATATTCCACATATGCTGGTTTGCTATTTTTGAGGGGACACAAGACAGAAGAGGCTGCATTTCAGCCAAAATAGTTCAGCTATTTCCAAGAATAAAGAAAACTTTTTTTTTTTTATCATATTCCTTTGCCTAGCTCTAGCAATTACACACTTTTTTAGCAAGGAATTGGAACTCAAAAGCATTGGGAAATCATAAAAACATTTCAGAATTATGCTTGTGCCAAAAATACCACATACCACCGCATATTCCAGTGCAGTGGAGCACAGTGCTAAAAGATCAGGCATGGCAAACCTGGCCACGATAAGTTACAAGCCTTCAAAAAATCCTAGTTCCAGATGCTCACCAGGACACTTAAACAGCCAAAGGTCCCATCCACACTCGGTGAGCGCTCCTCGTCCTGTACCTATACCTACCTTTTCCCCCCCTCTCCTAGTGCTCCGCTAGCACTCACCACATAGTAAGTCACTTCCACTTGCTAAAATAGCAGAAAACTAAGCAGAAATTGTATTTGTGATACAGTCGCAAATGTAAGCAGCTTGCTACATGATTTAACAGGCATCTGAGTTGGTGAAATAGAGGAGAGGACTGGGGAGAGACACCTCCTTGACATTTCTCTCCAGCTGTGAGCTGTTAATTTACTTCAGTCCTGATGCTATGTTGCATCTCCTTCTACTTTCTCCAATACCAATTAGCAGCTGGTTATTTGACATGTCAGTGACTAGTTACTACATGTCAGAGACCAGGGTAGTGACTCAGCAGGTTGCAACCCTGCTCACGTCTTAGTGGTTGTGACTATACTGATAGGTGACTAACTAGCTCTTTGGCTGTTTACTTAAAAGACAGCACATGGAAAAGCGCAATCAGGAAAGAACATTGCTGAGTGAAAGTCACAGCACAAATTCAGAAGTGCTTCACTTAAAGATACCTATAAAAGCTAAATTCTGATAACTAAACAATAGCATGAACAGAACTGTCTTCTTCAACTATTTAAAAAACTGATTCACCAAAGCCAGATTTCTTGCAGGAAGGGGCAATCTCAATGAAAGTCTTATTAAATAAATTAAAAAATTGCATAACACAGTTGATGAACCAAGGCTTTCTCAATACCAAAACCTCTGGTTTTCCATTTTCATTTTGACATTTAAGTTGTTTGGAAGAGCTATGGTTTAGAAATTTTAAGAAGTCAGAGGAAAAAATTACCCAAAGTAACTTTTCCCCATATTCTATTTAGGACTATTTCCCCCATTTCGGGACAGGAAAGCTTCCATTCAGATCCAATTCTAAGATTGTTTTTAACTCCACAAACACATACTTCTGCGTGCAGTGTAGCTGTTACACCATGAACAAAGAACATGGTACACCTAAAAATTGAAAGGCAGTATGCTTTTAGCCTATATAAGACATAAGCCCAATCATCTTCAGGGATTTCTAACATCTTTGCTGGAACATAACACGGCATCCTTTTCTACTAAGTCTGACACTCTTCTAACAACTAACAAGCTGAACAGCCATTGCTGTCTTTTATTTAGTCTTTAGTAGCAATTGCTACAGCTCTGCCATGCCAGCTACCATATGGAGAGACAGACCTCGCCCTATATGAGATCATCCAATGCTGAATGCCTGTGCTCAACCCCACAGGGCCACCCAACTGTGATGTTATGCACAGACGCAATTGGAAAAGCCATAACCATCAGTTTTCAGAACTCCAAGATTCAAATCCATCAGCATTTACACAAATCCTACAGGGAAAGGGGACATTTCAGGCAAATGATCCAAATATGGACTTCAGTCTCCTTCCTAGATAACAGGGTGTAGAAGCATCAGCTTCCAGGATTGGTCAGGATTCCATCAAGGGCGAGTACCAGCGAGCCCTTGGAGGGAGGGAAACGAGGGTTTCTCTACGTAGATCAGAGAATGATATGTAAACATAATGGAGGAAGCAGTAAATGTGAGGAACAGTTAATGGCTTTTCCCAGCTCTCTAACCCCTATAAATCATGCACTGACAAGCTCATCCATGGGAAAAATGACAAATAGTGTAGTGAAAAATCCTGAGCACATTGGTTTCATAACCCCCAGTCCTCAACTGAGCTAAAAATAGTCAGCTGAACCTCAGACTAGGATGCATAAGATTTAAAATTTTAACATTTAAATAGAACTTGATTTAAACAGGACTTAGGCATGTTTTCTTTTGAAAAATAAACCTATTTAAATTTGAAATTATGACAGCCTACCTTAAAACATAATGTTATCATAATCTACTAGAATCACTTAAATTAAATAAATTCAAACAATACTTATTTATTCAGAAAACAGAAACCACTAAGGTTACAGACATATCTGAATGAACAGCGTGGAGCAGAGCCCCTTGAAATGCTGTGCCAACTTTTGACTGCAGAAACTTCTAAAAATGCCATAGTGGGCAAAAACAAAAAATATAAGCAAAGGCCGTATTCATCACGTTCAACAACTTGTTAATTTAAAAGCTGCAAATCAACTGGAAATTGAAAAAGCAGGAAGCCGTTTTCCTCTTTCAGGCTCTGAATAAAAAGATAGGCACAAAAGGATAAGATACTTTTGTTTTAAAATCTTGAAGGACAGAGTGACCGGGAAAGGTCAGTTCAGTTAATAACTGATGATAACAGTTATTTTGTTTACTATACCCTAGAGTTACAGATGCAAAACATGTTTTGATAAACCCTTTCTTTTGTTATAGAATGATATTTAACAGCATATTGAATATTAATACGTTTTAATAGAAAATGCTGTACATTGTATTTAAATTCCGATTTTTACCTAAATGCAGATTGATAGTAATACAGAAAAATAATTAATCCATATCTAGTAAATAGAATATAATTCATTATTCTCTGAACAAGCATAACAAATAAGCCTTTAAAGATATCTTAAGGTATAAAATGCTTAGCTAGATAAAAAAGCTGCAAAACAAATATTTGTTTGCTAATTAATATACAATACCTCATAATAAAAACTTACTTTTTAGGGAAAAAGCTTAAAGCTACAAACACAAAAAAGATTTAATTTCTTTATTTTTACTTATTGGTCGCTTTTTTCACTTCAACTACATGATTATATCCCATTTGATAATGCTCACTAAAAGAAAGGCCAGGCGTCAATATCACTAGAACTGAATGTTGGTGATACTACCAGCAAGAACTGCAGGTCTCGTAGCAGCACTGTCATTCCTGGTTCTTTTTTCACTGAAAAAGAAAAACCAATCAAGCTAGGGCTTAAACAGGCTTCACGTACAGGTTTGGTCTTGGAACCTTCTTCTTCAGCTCAGCGTTTGAGGGATTACGAAGTCTACTTTGGCTATAAGAGTCGACTTTGAGAGATGATTTTGTGCCAGACGCTTTCAGTTAGTAAGACATTATTAGATAGGACGGTTGCCTTTGTGTCCCTTCCTTGAGCATAATCACTCAAACAAAGGTGGAGAACAAGATGTTTCTGCCATGGTAAGCAAGTAGGTGCAAAAAATGGATGGTCAGGGCAGGAGGATCCATGCATTTCAAGAAACTCAGAACTCTCACTGAGAGAGGGTGGCCAGATGCAAATCTTTTAGAGTTGCCAGATTTGGGTGGTTTTAACCTGAAGTTTGTACAGAATACACACCTGATAGAAAAATCAGAAGGAAGATTTTCTGTACTGTTTCAGAGCACTAGTTCACCTTGTCCAGCCTTGCCTCTTAAACTAAAACCCATTCCAGATGTTCCAGAGTAAAACACACGTCCACTTAAATAATGCTATCAAACTGTGTTTCACAAGAAAGCAAATAAAAACTTTCCTGGACTGTTCAGGGAATCAGCCACAGCCCCAAAATGCAGGATATAATTATAATCCCAGTCCTACTGCAGTACTGCAAGTGTTACAAGAACGCAGAGAACAAGGCAGGCAATCCTGCGCTCCCACAGACACAAGCAGGAAAGACAACAAAATGAGTGCAAAACCTCAATTTCATACTCTTATCACTCAGAAGAGATGATCGTGACCCCGCAGCTTACCTGTACACATAATACACCATTTTGAAAAAGTTTTAATCATATAGTCTAGAAAACATTGTAAACTCAGACTCATTACAAACTCAGCTAACAGTGAGTTTTGTGGTTATACTACTATTGCATCACTTATTCTTGGGTTTAGAAGTTAATTTGGAATATAGACAATACCTACACACCATTTCATCTCATACCTTCTTCACAGTGATGAAGAAGCTTGCTTACACTCCCGCTATCAAATATCCTTCTCTATATTCATCTCAACCTTATACAAATCTAAAGAGTATACATTAAGTCCTCTTTAAAAGATTTGTTTTCCATTTCCTTTAGTTATTTTTTTTATATTCTCTTTTGAAGGTTCTCCAGTATTTCACACCCTTCCTGAAGTGCGGCCACAATATCTGAATAGTCAGAGCTAGATTTACAGAAGTGAGCTACAGCCTCCATTGCATTAACGTAGTGAACGTGTAACCTGACAGGGAAGCCTCTGCACAGCTCACCTTCATCTGTTCTTTACCACCTTTCACTGCTGGATGCTAAACACCTCACGTACCTTGTTACAGGAACATAGGCTACCAGACACTTACCTGCTATTCCCATTACTGTACATCTAAGCAGAACATTAGCCCGTTTTTCCCAAACAGAGGACAATCATCTAAACCAGTCTTCTCATTACTACTTTCCACGAATTTTTTTTGTCCTGTTGAGCATCTTCTGTATTCTTTGATCCCAAATATATTTATCTCTGTGTTGACCTGCGTAAGACAATTACCATCCCACCCTGCTAATTGAGATCACGTCATAAGAGTTATATATCCTGTTTTTCTTTTGTTTACGACCTATACTGTGAACTTTACTAACAATATTTTTACACCTTAGTCAAAACTCCTAGCTGAAACATGGCACAGTAGTGTGAAACCAGGCTCCATGGGACCTACTGAAAACAGCTACATTTTGAGATCTCCCAGTACGGCATTTTTTCATTGAAAATGTTTCCTACAAGCACCAATATGCAAAAAAATTACCAGACTTACATGATTATTATAGAAAAGAACAAGATCTTTAACATTCAATACTGCAACCTCTATGATATAAACCTAAAGCTTTTTTCCCCCCCCTCCCCCATCTTTATCCCTTTTGAAACCTGTTTTATATACTGATTAGCCTCTATCTGACAGAAAAATCTGAACTGACCTTTCTGTTCTCCTGCCCAACACGCGAAGCTTTCTTCAAGCATGAAAACATTTTCTTGCCCAGTGTCTTAATTCACAGATAGAAGATAGAAGCTGGATTTCAACTACTTTAGACAACCCTCTTCAAAAGACAACAGTCACAGTCCATTACAGATGAGAAGTTCAATGCAGCTTCCCCAATTTAAGCACGAGCATGTATAGATGATACTCACGATGGACGTGCACTCAAACATAATACAAAATTCTTTTTTCCCAGGAGGCAGAAACTGTGCAAGCACAGAAGCGGCACGGGGCCAGTGTATTTAAATCTGATATGCCACTTTGAGAAAATCTGAGTGAATACAAACAATTTAAGCAGCCAGCAGTTAGGAAAGAGCTTTTACTGCCTTTGATGACTGCATATATTGCAAGCATTTTGAGAACTAACTCCTACTACTGCACACACAAAGAAAACCACTGCCAAGCATCAGTATCATATTCTTCCCAAAAAGAGACAAACACAACCAGCTAAATCGAAGTTTCAATTCTTACTGTCTCGTGGACTTGAAGGAAAGAAAGTGAAAGCAGCTGCCTGGCCCAGAGAGACACAGAAGCATGCTCTGCCTCAAGCAAGAGAATGAACATCTGCAGAGATGTGAACGCAAGCACGCATCACCGCTGGTGGAGATCCGCTAGAGTAACGCTCCCGGGAACAATTTCACGCTTCCCCACGCTCCATATGAACAAAAATGAGTAGAAAGACCTCTGGGGGAAGGAAAAAAAAAGAAAAATAAAAGAAAAAAAAACAAAAAAAACCCCAACAAACAAACAAACAAACAACCCAAACCTTTTCACGTACCGCAGCTGCAGAACGGGCGCTTCGCTTAACAGGGACCTCTGCCTCCCCGCCACTGCGAAGGATGTGAAAAAACAGGAAGTTACCAGGCTCGGCGCAAGTTACGCTTTTTCCTGTAATTCTGAAGGACAGAAACCACCGGCCCCGGCGCCCGGACCGCCGGGGAGCGCTGTCAGGCTGCCCCCGCCTCCACCGCCCCCGCACCGCACGGAGAGGCGGCGGCGGGCGGGCGCCCTGCCTTCCCCGGCTGCCGGAGCCCCCCCGCGCCGGGCCGGCGGGGCAGGGCAGCACGGCCCCAGCCGCCCCGCAGAGCCACCGCCTCGGCCACCCGCGCGGCACCGGGGCGCGAACCCCCCAGCGCTCCCCGCCGCACGCCTCACGGCTGCCTCCCGCCCACCGCCGGGCCGCGGGGGGCTGAGGGACGGCGGCGGGGCCGCCTCCCGCCCGCCCCTCGCACACCCCCGCCGCCGGGCGGGGCCGAAGCCGGCGGCCGGGAGGAGCGAGGGCCGCGGGGCGAAGGCGGGGCGCGGAGAGCCCAGCCCGGGGCGGGGGGCGCGGAGGCCGACCCGGCCTTGCTGCCCGCGGCGAAGGGACGGCCTGCAGCTCCCGCGACCGGAGGCTCTCAGGGTGCCGTGGCACCTGTCCCTCGGTACTTTCAAAGGCGCATTAAGGAGTCGGCTGTAAAATGATGCACACGGTGAAATCTTGGTGCAGGTGAGTCAATTCCACAGCGCCTTCAGGCTGCATAAGCATGCACAGCTCACACCAGCGTACCTCAGGTAACGGCCATCGCCGGGGCGCGCACCTCAGGCATCACTTAAGGCATCAGCACTGTGAGAGAACAACTCTGGTTATGATCCCTTTCAAAGCTAACAAATGTATTCCAATGAATGACTTAGAAGAAAACTGCAGCCATCAGCAACGTAAAAAGGAATAAAAGGAATGAGAATTAGAATGAATAATGCAATTAAGGAGGATACCGTGAAGCTAGTAACTGGAAATCCAAAGTCCTCAGTAATGTGCCTCTTACTAAGCACTGACAGTCCCTTCTAAGCAAACACTCTCCAAGAACAGATATTGCATTTTAATATCTTAATCAATACAGACATCATCCATAGGCCTTGGCCCCAGCGCAGGAAGAGATCTGTAACAGACAATAAATGTGTTTATCCCACAGGCAAGACAAGCCGTAGCAGATCAGGACACAGAGGTTTAGTTTAGAACCAGTGACATCTGAGCCGTCACCCCTATCGGTTATCCCACCCACTCCCCGAGGCCCACCGCCCCTTCCCATCAGGGAGATGGCCGCTGGTCTGGGAAAGTTGTGCTGGCTCCCTGCTCCGCAGCTGCTCACCATTACCAGCCCCAAGCTTTACCAGCCAAGGTCCCCAGGCTCCCCCAGCGTTTCTCCTATCCCCAGGATATCTCTCCCCACTTCCAAGATCTTCCTCCCCCCAGGATGTTCACCTTCTTCCTGCTCCCCAAGCTCCTGGCTTTCCCACCTGATAGTCTACACACAAAAGCACAAAGCACGATCAGCCTACTCACTGGCTCATGCCTATTCATTAACAGGAGGATTCAGTTAATTCCCTTTTTTTTAGTTCAGGTGTTAGAAGTCACAAGCAGCCCACACAGCTGTAGCCAGCAAGCAACAAGTTTGTTCTCCAGAGTTCAGAAGTTCAATTTCAGACCCTCACCCTGCACATGCACCCACAATTACTTGTGGTAATTACCTGCCAGCATTGACAATTTAAGCTTTTTTTTTTTGCCTACCACAACTACCCAGTCCAACCTCTCCCTGCTGATCCCAGCCTGTAAGTGAGCAGGCTAGCTGAGCGCAACATCCCCCAAGCATGAGCCCTGTGTCTCACGCCACGCTCTTGGGCTGACACCCACTTCACTGACTCGTTCCTACTGCCGTGACTTGTCCAGCTTGTGTTTTTGCATGCCTCCCTCCTTCACAGCAGCCATTTGAACACACAAGCTCAGCATCCACTCCAACTTTCAGAGCACTTGTTAGCCTTCACCCTCTTTAGCTAATCACCAGATTCAGCCAGGTAGCCTGTTGATTCCCTTTTTATTTTTTGAATGATGTTGCCATCTCCCCATCATCCAGGACCTCAGTATAAGGCTGCACTGTGAACTGCTTTGATGTTTCTAAATTCCCTCTGCTATTTAGAGGTATTGTAATATGTCAGCATGCATACCAACATTTTGAAAACTTCCAGTTATTTTACTACTAGGTAACACATAAAACAAACATGATTCAACAGAAACAGACCCAAACTCTAACCTAAATTCTCCTTGACATACCAGATTTTTTTTTCTTTAGTGAGCATGAAAGAAAGGGCAAGACTAGACCCTTATTTTTTTTTAAATTCTTTGCACCTGTATGCTGGACTTGGTCTAATAGTTGCCTGTGCTCACAGATTAATACATTGTTTTTATTGACTTACTGAAAGACGGCTGACCAGTCTTTCAAAGTGAGGAAAAGTTGCACCAGACCTAACAAAATAGTTAAGCAACTGCTTAACTTTTAAAAAACTTGAGTCATCCTTCTGACTGCCTCAGGACTGCTCACATGCTTAAATTAAAGCTCCCATAGTCTTAAATGTTTTGGTGTGGACTGGGCTGTAGCACTTAGGGGATTCCAGGATGCAGAGGGCACTTAATGAAAGCGGCAATAACTGTTCCAGCTACCACCATTTCTAATGATTTAACAGTAAAGGAAAAAACATCTTACAAAAAAGGTGATGTGATTTACCGAAAGTGATTTGCCATAGGAGACAGGAAAACTTCAGAGAAATCATGCCAAAAATATGTTTTCATAGCCACACTTACAGACGCTTTTCTCCAGTTTGCACATGAATGCTCTAAAAGGACAACCTCTTCTGTCCTGAGGGTGGGAGGAAAGTGAAGCTGCTGTTCCTGAAACACAGGGGAAGAAAGCGCCTTCAAAAGGAAAGCTCACTGTTTTCATTGCCCACTCCTCTCTACCAGTGTTCTTTTGGCTGGTGGTTCAGGGGTAGCTGCTCCAGGGACTGGCTGATCCCCGATGCTACCCCTTCTCGAGGGGAGGCATTTGTGCTGTCCCTGGTGGCAGGATGAGACAGGACACTGTGGAACTACCGCCAGAAATCTGACCCTCATCGCACATTAATCTGTTACCTTACAGTAGCTCAGTTTTGAAAAGCATTTATCTTCTGTATTATGTATGACCACACCTTATAAAGTTACTAACCGCTGTGTAACTACAGTGAATCTGTATAAATTAACACTTTGGCACAGAACAGAGAATTGTGTAGTTAAGTGGAAAAATGAGGTGCATTTTCACTGACCAGTCTGCACACCGACCTTGCAGCATTTAATTGAGCATTCTTGATGAAAGCAGGTTTGATGGAAAACACGTACAGAACTTTACTTCAAGAAGTGGCAAAGTTGGTTTTAACCATGAAATAGTTGAAGACCTAGTGATCTCTCAAGAAAAGCAGACACACGAAAACCAACAGCTACTAAAACATGAGAAGGTACCGTTTTCTAAAGATCATACACACACAGAGGAAACCCCCAAGCATTTGGAACTGTAATTTCAAGAAGCACTTAAAAGCTCTGCCACATTTTCAACTGCATGCACATCTTTTGATCCATCCAGTTGGGATGCGAAACTTGTAAAATCAAAGATACTTGAGTGCCAGAGTTGCACAAGAAAAGAACCAAAACATTTCAAAATTTCAGGGACAACTTGGTCAGATTCTTATTCAAGGAAGGAAAAAAAAAAGGTAATACACTTCTAATTACATCTCACTTGTTCAGCCATTTCTGATAATTTTAAATAATTGGAAAGTTATGTACTGAAAGCAGTTCTAGGCTAAACATCCTTGCCAGCCCAATCATCAGTGAACTGAAGGCAGAAATGAGTCAACCAGGGAGATCTACGTGAACAGGCAAAATAGTAATGACCAGGAGAAGCAAACTGGCTGTGTCCACATTAACCATTTCACCAGCATCCTGAAAAGCCATTGCTCATTGCTGTTGGCAAGGAAGAAGTCAAGATGCACACGACAGTGACATATGTTGAGAAGGTAGCATTGCCTGAGCTAGTCTGATACATTTGCTACCTTGCCTCACAGATGTCTAGCCAAAGGAAGATCAAACATAACCCTCCTAATGCTGCCCTTTCCATCTATTCCCACTCTGCCTATGGCTCTCCAAGCCACACAGGTTCCTCAATCCTTATAGCAATACTTCTTTCTTCTCCTATTCTGCTACAAAGGCTTTAGTCAGATCTTGATGATCCATTCTCTTGAAAACCAGGCACTTTCCCCACACTTGATGCAAAGTACTGACCAATTCAAATACCTAAGCCATAACTTTATTTTCCTATAAACTTGTAATCATAATGTTATTGCGAAAGGAAGCAGAAAAAAAATTACATCTTTGGTTTCTAAACCAGACTCTTACGAGTCTTTTTTGTTTACATTCTCAAGTCAACTTTAATGCTAATGTTAATACAGCCTCCAAAAGACCACCTGGAATTTATTTTTACAGAAGCTCAAAGGCAGCCATGCCACATTTTTTGTGGACACGTTTTGTAGCTAAAAAAAGGATTAACATAAAAGGAATCTGTAACTTCATATTTCATTTTTATTTAACTATTTCAATTATTTGTATAGAAACATAGCTCTTAATTATCTATCTTACATTTCTAACTACTGAAAGAACAGCAGCATAGCTTTGAAAAAAGGCTTTCCCGATACACACAACAGCAAACAAAATTAAGTTTGTATTCACATTTGGAAATTCTAACTGCTTCAGAAGCTACAGCTTCCTTGCACAGTAACATTAAAATTGCTATGAATCATAGAATCATAGTATGCTTTGGGATGGAAGGGACCTTTAAAGGTCACCTAGTCCATCCCCCCTGCAATTGGCAGGGACATCTTCACCTAGATCAGGCTGCTCAGAGCCCCGTCCAGCCTGGCCTTGAATGTTTCCAAGGACGGGGCATCTACCACCTTTCTGGGCAACCCGTTCCAGTGTTTCACCACCCTCATCATGAAAATCTTTTTCCTTAGATCTAGTCTAAATCTACCCTCTTTTAGTTTAAAACCATTACCCCTTGCTCTGTCGCAGCAGGCTTTGCTACAAAGACTATCCCCATCTTTCTTATAAGCCCTCTTGAAGCATGGAAAGGCTGCAATAAGGTCTCCCCACCTCAGCCGTCTCTTCTCCAGGGTGAACAACCCCAGCTCTCTCAGCCTTTCCTCATAGCAGAGGTGCTCCATCCCTCTGATCATTTTTGTGGCCTCCTCTGGACCCGCTCCAACAGGTCCCTGTCCTTCCTGTGCTGAGGACCCCAGAGCTGGACGCAGTGCTCCAGGTGGGGTCTCACCTCCCTCAACGTGCTGGCCACGCTTCTTTTGATGCAGCCCAGGATACGGTCAGCCTTCTGTGCTGTGAGAGCACATTGCAAGCTCATGTCCAGCTTTTCATTTATCAGTACCCGCAAGTCCTTCTCCGCAGGGCTGCTCTCAGTATGACTTCAGATCTGGCAGGTTAATGTCATAGGAGATGAGTAGCATGGTTTTAAAGTTACATTGCAAATTGAGCCATATTCTTTATGGCTTTATAAGATCATCAAATGCATATAGCTGTACAGCTCCATCGTATAATAGAAACTATCATTGTAAGAATATTTTTTTTCCTGTCACCAGCAGGACGGAACTTTCTCCTGCATATGAAGATGCATTCTTATCAGTTTATAAAAGGTACAATTCCACAGCAATGCAAGCCAATAAAAGCTGGCACTGCCCCAGTCTATCCTTTACCTCATTGATATTCCTGACTTGTCTCTTATGCCAGTACCTGTGCTGACAAGACCCTGTATAAGCTAACTCGGTCCTCCATCACTTGTTAGGTTGATTTTTTCCTGGGCCAATGACCTGAACCATCTCATTCCCCTAAATGTAAAGAGGAGGGGCTGAGTACTGACTTTCATTGACTTACGCCACTGCAGAACCACCCCCCAAATAAAAACCATGACTGTCCTATTCCCTACTGATTTAGCTTGTGTCTGGGAAAAATCCAGTGAAAATAGTCAGATTCTGTTATCATCTTCTGAGTATACACAACTCTTTCTCAGTAAATAACCTGTCATCAGAAATCTACTAGCATCAACCTCCATGCAAGGCTGCATTTAAGGGGTGAAAAATTAACTATGCCCTTCTTAAATTTCACTTCAGGACAACAAAAATTCCACAACAGCAGCATCCTCAAAACCATGCTCTTAAATTACTGATTTATGACTATAGCCTTAGTTTCAATACATTGGCCAAGCTTATGACTACCTTATCACTGAATAAGCAACAAGAATGTGCAACAACTATATCATTTTCATTTGACATAGTTTTAGCGCCAGACCTACAAACTGTCCAAACCTAACAGAAGGGGTAAGAAATGTGCCAATTGCTACGCTGTGCAGTGAGCAACTGCCCACATTTAATATATGCAGAAAGGTTTTAACGGCTTAGTGTAATTATTTGTGAATCTTCTTAATCTCTGTTCTAGAGAGGATTTATTCCTCAAGAAAAGAATCAGGTGTTTTCCTAAGAAAGCCACAAAGCCGTTATCCATTTCAGAATAAGAACTATGCAATACTTCCTTCCCGTCACATCTTCCTTCAGAGTATTGCAACACCATAACATCAGCTGTAATTGCAATCTGTTAGAACGCTGGCGAAGAAGCAATGCTTTATCCCCAGAGTGTTGCCTTCGGAGGTTTACTACAGAAATTTTAAAAGTGTTTTCATCCTATGGTAATACAAGCTTCCCAAACCTTTTACTACAATTACCAAGTCAGAGAAACATAATTAAGCCCATTTGTACAAACAGACTAAGGGAATTACTGAAAATCCCATGTGGCTTTAATAGCAGGACTACAAGATGCTATTTCCTCTAATTTTCCCTCCCAAGACCACAGCGAACAGAGACTCCCAATGACGACCACAACCAGCATGAGTTACTCCTAAGAGCAAGCTGTGATGCAGGGAGTCTCACAGTAGTTTATCCTAACAACCACCTGCATTGAAAGCTTGTTTCTCACAGATGTGCTTTTTAACAATGACCAAAAAAAAGGCTACGTAGCTGAGAACGGCTTATCACGCAGATATTCCTCTTTTCCCATACACATCGCATTTAGCTTTGAAAAGACTCATGTTATTTCTGGAGCTGGCATCTTTCAAAGGCAATATGCCTAACAGCTCTGCACTTTTCCAAATTAAAGGGTAGGAAGTGCAACGCCACACAGGTGAGATATACAAAACTTCAAAGAGCAAAAGCAGTCTCTTCAAAGGCAAACAGTGTTAATTATCAGATTTGCAAACTCTTGAGTCTCTGGTAAGCAAAGCTCCTTGCTGAGCTGGCCCTCAAAAGACAGCGGACCCATTACTTTGCAGCTTTCTTACCGTAAAAACGATGCGTTCCTGCCCCACCATACGCCATCCCAGGCTGGGTGTACTCGGTTTGGGTATCCAGGGCCTGCGGGGGTGAGGAGAGGCACGGGCTGCCCCGTGCCAGACACAGCCGGTTCCCGCCAGCCCCAGTGGGCCCACAGCAGGGCACAGCTGAGCCCCTCAGCCCAGCTGGTGGTGCCTCAGGGAAAATATGTTTAAGAAAGGGCAAAAACACCAAACAGGCAGAGGAATAGGGAACAAGAAGGAGCAAGCAGCAGCAGAGGGAAGACCAGGGCCAGAGGAGAAGGAGCTCCACGGTGCAGCAGGCATTTCCTGCAGCCCCCAGAGGACCCACACCAGAGCAGACAGCCTCTGCAGCTTGGGGGGCACCTGGGCCACAGCAAAGGAAAGGTGGGAGAAGGAAAGAGCAGAGTGAAGCCCCTACATACTGACCACAGCACTCCCCTCCCCCCCCGCAACCCTCCCCACACCCCTCGCTGCTGCTCTGAAGGGAGCAGGTGAAACCTGCGGCGATAACAAGGCAGGGAGGAGAAGTCCCTGGAGTAAAGTTGAGCTTGGAAAAGGGGGACAAGAGGTGTTTTCCTTCTGTTTCAATGTTTGTCTTTTTGGTTCCCAATATCTGAAACAGTAATTAAAGATATCTATATTAATTGGCAATAAAGTTAATTTTCCCCCAGTCAAGTCTGTTTTGGCTGCAGTGGTAATGGGTAAACAACCTGTCTTTATCTTGACAAGCTTTCTTGTTCCCCGTTCCTCCTTATTCTCACCCACTGAGGTGGAGTGGCAGGGACTAAGTGAGCAGCAGGGCAGGAGTTTGGCTGTCAGCCTGGGCCACCACACCACATTCATACATATTCTACTTTCTGCTGCTTCTCAAATCACCTGGATGACATACACTGATAAAAGTGAGGGCACTTCAGACATGAAGCTTTGCTGCCAATCCTGAAACCACCCTGCCTGTACAGAAAACCTCATGGGAGGTTCAGCTATGACCCCCTCAAACTGAAGGACCAGCACCCAGAAAGAAAGCTAAGGGTAAGCTGATACAATCAAGCAGGAGCCCACCAAGAACTTCAGCAAGAACACTGGCATCTCAGCCAGAGCAGCAGTAAGGTACTGGCAGCCCCAGACATACGCTGAATTTAGCATCTGTTGTCATGAACAACATGAACTCCATTTGCTGGTGACATTTTATTTCACTGCGGATTGTATCTGGAACAGCCAGAGGGATTGTAGACTGCCAGTTTCCAGCTGGGCAGCCTGGGACCAGCCACTGTAGCAGCTATGAACAGGCTTTCTTCTGAAGTATGCTGGCATTGTTATGAAGTGCTTTGTGAAACTTTTCAGAGTGGAAAACATAAACCGCTTCACTAATAAATCTCTAACCCTGCAAATCTGAGGTAAATCTTGGCAACTGAAGAATACAATATGGAAGTACAAGTGCTTTTCATCAAAATAAACATCCCTAGTGTAGAGAGATGGCGTTACAGAAGCAAGCATGACCAACCCAAATTTGAGACTGTGCAGGTACTTGCTAAGTCACCACATTTCTGGAATAGGACAAACAGTTTAGGAAACATCTCTGATACAAATTACTTATTTCCAAGTCTTTGAAATTCTCATAAAGGATTCACAGAATGATTTCAGCTCCTCCCTCCCTATCTGGATACCCACAATTGTACCTCCCAAGAAATCAGGACAAGTCTTTACTTAGTGAGACTGGGCACGTTTGTTGCTGTGGTCTGAGGTCAGGTTCTTCCCCATGACTTATCAGATGTCTTAAGAAGAGCGTATTAACAATTTAGCTAGGACTAACATGCTACCAGTTACCTACACCTTCCAATAAATCATTGCTTTCTATTCTTAAGTTGTATATATTGTACTTGCAGTCTTCGTGCACAAGAAAAATTCCTAAAGAAATGTGGTTCAGTCAGGGGGGGTTACATATTCACCAGTCTGGACAGCAAATGTGAATAAAGGAAGTGTGTTCAGTTCTAGAAGTGATCTCTGAAGTTTGAGCAAACTGCTACAAAAAGCTTATAGCGCATGCTCAGAAATTCATTCATTCCAGTGAAGAATGACACCTTTTACTTAGAACATTTGAGTATGCTGCATACGATCTCAAAATACAGAATCTCCTAAGGAAAAACTCATCTTTCCTTTGATATAGTTATTATGTTTATTGTATTATGTTTATATAGTTTATTATATGACTGGCATATCTAGACAGAGAAGCCCATGGAACAGAGCTGCAGGGGTAGTTTCAGTTTCAACTGATATATGATAATGGTCTTAAAGGGAGAAAAACAGCATTCTGAAGCAGGGGTAGTGGAGGGGGAGAGTTGATTGTTTGGATTTTTTTAATTTATCAAGACAAAAAATTATTACCTACCTGTTTTCACCTCCCTGCTACTAGTGGTAAAAGGGAAGTGCACCAAAAGGCCAAAACTGAGTCAACTTCTTTCACTTCAAATGTCATTCCATCTTTTCAGGAAAAAAAAAAAAAATCTATATAAGAAACGATCCCATCTCCTGTGACTATGTCCATGTTTCACTTTGAAGAATGGAGGAAGAGCAAAACATAGCATTCTTTAAAGTTCAGAGTTATTTAGTGAGGATTAGATATTGAAACCTATTTTAGCTGACCATAGTTAAAAAAGGAGGGGAAGGACAACAGTGCAAGGAAATCTTGCTTGATAGTATTACACTGCAGTGGTGATGACAAGCTAGTACACTAAAATCGGTTAACTACAGACCCTGTCCATACCAGCAGGCAACAGGCACATTTACAGTGAGTTCCAAAGAAAATATTATTCTTCATTTATACAAGGAAATCAGGCTCTGACAGATTAGTCAGATTTCTACAACTATTTAGAAGCATAGAGACAAAGACAGATATTTTCAGTAGTGTTTGGCTCCCAAATAATTTGTCCAGTCAACTCTGAACAAAGAGCTGACTCCCTAGTCTTAAACACAAAGTAGTTCCTTTAAGTATCCTTCCTCCCCATAAGATTTTCACTTCTGCTTACTAAAAAGAAATAAAACCCAAACTCATTACACTCAGAGGTGCCAAAGACTGTACTGTACAGTTACTCGGAAGAAAGTAAAGAGCATAAAATGAAAAAATTTAATATTTATATTTCAAGCACTACTGAACTATAGCCTAGAACTACTGTCCCACTTGATTCCAACATTTTCCTCAAGTTAATTAGAAAAAACACAAAGACCAGATAAATGTCAAGAGAATGTGCTTAAATGTAAGACTCCCTCATCCTTGGTCTACATTCCATAGGCATATGATTTCTCCTACTGTTGCTTATTGGCTACTGCAGTTAAGAAATGAAACTAATCATACCACAAAAATCTCAAATAACAGATAGTTTATAAGAAATGTCATTGCCAAAGACTGAAACTAAACACACACAATAATAGTCACAGAAAGTAAAATCTGCAATGACAGAACTAAAGAGTATGTTCATCTTTGACAATTCCTAACTCTGTACAGGACCATGTGCAGACATCCACATTTGACCAAGACCCATCCATATATGGTGTTATTGAGGACAAAGTTGTGACAGATGACACAATATCCCCCTCTTGTGTCACTACAGAATTCCCTGGAACTGCTAAACAGCACGCTCAAATTACTGAACTGGCTAACACAGAAAAAAAACCCACTTACTACAACATAGCATGAAAGGTTTACAGTTTGTCTAAAATCAAAGAGGAATATGGATTTTTGTATAAAGCCAGCTGACACACTGACAGTGTCCAGCAAGCTCGCTTTCTACTCCCTGCTCCGACTGAGATTAATAAGGAGAGACAGGTCCATTCTCTGGTATTTTTTACACTAATTTGCAGCAGAATGCAAATTCCAACAAGTATTACTGACAATTAAAAAGATATTTTCAGAACAGGCTATTTATAACGTCTTCACTACAGTTTGCTTTCCTATATGCCAAAAGATTCTGAAGGACTTAAATCAATCTGGTATTAAATAGTTTTGAGGACATACTCTTGTATCTTTCTGTTGATCTGAACTTGTTTACAATCCTTCAATTCCTACACCCTTCATTTTTGCACAGAGATGCAGCCCTTAATCAGCAAATTTAAACATACTGTCAGAATGCCTGCTTTTCTCAGCTACTACCTTCAGATCCCTTAGAACTAGTCCATAGCCCGTGAGTAGCTGCCGATCAAAGGCTAATAGATCAAAGGCTAAACCCACTAACTTACATTTTCCTTTAGTGACAAGAATTGGACATCATTTGTACGCAAACTGGCATCCCGTTAGTATCAAAGCAGAACACTTGCTGTCAATGTTGTTTTATGTATGTCCCATAAAAATCACGTCCCACTTTAACTTGGAAAAAAATTCCCAGCCACGCCTCACTGGACTACTGTTGTCTGCTCTGTTTCTCTGACTACCCTAGAAATCATTTGCTGGATGCAGTACTGTTTCAATTAATCTTGAAGACTGACAACTACAATCACACCCTGAATTCAGAGGAGACTCTCCCCAGCCTTCTTCACTCCTATTGCCACATGAAATAGTAGGCATCACAGGAGGTCCCCAGTCCAACCTCTTGCTCAGAGCATCAGCGAGACTGGAGCATGCGGCTCAGGGCTTTACCCTGTCTGGTCTGGAAAACTACCAAGGATGGTGTTCTGCACCAGGAGGTGCTGGTCCATTATGATCCAAGTAAGAAAGACACTCACAGACTCTCCAAGGTATCATTTTAAATGCTATTAGAGCTCAGCATTTGTCCAAGCTGCACTGCACAAGACCTGTTCCTCCAGCCTGCCCAGGTCACTCTGGATGGCAGCCCTGTTCTTGAATGCATCTGCTGGTCCCCCTCAGCATGGGATTTATTACTTGCCAGCCTAAGAAGCAAGTGCTCCCTTACCTCCTCCTGATCCTGATGCATCCTACGATATTTTTTTTTTCCCTAGCTGCTAAGAACTAGCAGCTCACAGTCATCCTGCGATCTGCCAGAACTCTCACCTTCTTCTCAACTTTGAGCTTTTGTCTGGTGGTTTGACCTGTTGTCACAGAATCAGAACCACAGAATGGTTGAGGTTGGAAAGGAACTCTGGAGATCATCTTGTCCAACTGCTATGAGCCTGAAACTTATTAAAACATTTTTCATTTTGCTTTCATTTTTACTTATGAATAGTATTCAGTCCTTTGTGCAATTTCTTAGCCTTCCTCTGTACTAACACACCAGTAACTTTTATCTGGAAGAATTTAATTGCCCCAGAGTATTTTGAGTCACAATCATTGTTTCTAAAGAGATTGTGCTCATTTACTTTTAAAATACCATGCCTGACTGACTTTGTAAATCTGTATCCAGATTATCGAGTACTCAAGGAAATGTAGTTTAATTACAGGGTAGTGACAGAACATTCATGTAACAAAGTATGGTACTGTCTGCAACCACAGCTGTACACCAGTGAGGTTCATACCCCAGTGCTGTATCACAGTACAGCCTAGGTAACTGTGAAGAGAAAAACCAAGACTTCTTATCAGTACAAGACTCAAACATAGCTGGGGTAGAAATCCAAGAGATGGAACCTGAAACCACACATTTTTATCATTTAGTGAGAGTCCTAGAAAATAAAGGATATTAAAAACTATTTGCACATTCCTACAGTAGCAATGCAATAAGATGCACTAGGATGACCACAGTGTGTAGGGTCATCTTTTTTGTACTGTTTTATTTCTTTTTTATATATACTCAAATGTATCAAACAACTTTAGGAATCATTTCAGGCATCCCAGAAACAAGCAACGAAAAAACAAGCGCTAGATGAATTCTGCCACATGTTTAGAAAACAGCATAATCACACCAATTATCACAGACTGACCAGTAACAAAAAAGGAGCCATACACACCATCCTTATTGGATTTACAGGAACAGAGCAGACATCTGTCCCAGCACATTTCCATTCTAGGAGCTCACAGACCGGTTCACAGAATATCCAACCTCCCAGTACCAACACTCTAGCAGCTCCAAGGGCTTTAAAAAAAAAAAAAAGGAAAAAGAGAATGTCTACAGGGACTGGTATTCATGCTCATAATGGAGGCAGAGCTTGTTTCAGAAAAAGTCTGTTTATCAAAGCCAGCACTTGTTCAGGGTTGTCTCTGCTATTTCTCCTTCATTTCTCAGCTATACAAAGAAACCCTTGACTTCACTTCCTCTTTGCCATTCCTAGAACTGTGTTCTGATCAGGACCCACAGTCAAAACACAGTTGTCCCAAGTCACCTCTAGAGAATTCCCTTCCTTTTCACCCTCATGACTGCAGTCCTCAGATTCTGATGAGAAACTCAACTCGTGAGGAAAAAAAAAGTTCAGGCACTGCATTATATTACTATTGCAATGTGGCAAAAATAAGAAAAAGCAGCATTCAAGGTATTGTTGAAGGAAAGAAGGCTTGATGGCATTTTGCAACACTAGCTTGCTAAGAACCCCCAGCTTAATCTTGAACTATGCTCCAATACAAACAGCATTTTTTATATAAACATGGAGGTAAAGATAGGAAAAAGCCTTCAAGTTAGCACAACTGTAGGCAGTGGAAGCATCTAAAAGGAATTACAGGCATGTTGTTCTCAGGTTTCAATCAGTTCAGTGAAATCTTTTAACAAGGCTCATCCTGACTGCCACCTGGAGGACGAGGCACTCTGAGTGAAGAAAGTATTAACACAGTATTTCCCAGTAACACTTTCAACACATTCGCCTCATAAATATAAAATTACCCGAGTGCAGGAATAAGAGAGAGAAGCAGCTGACAGTGAAGTTCATTCCCCACCCCAGCTTCCCTTGTTTGTCAGTGTTTTCCTCCAGCTCACAATAAAACTTTACTGCAGATTAAACATGTATTTAAAGGGTCAAAAGAGGCTTAAAGCAAAACTGAGTATTCAAAAAGGAACTGTAGTTTTCTGCAAGTATTATTCTTGAAGTTTTCCATTTTCCTTAATCCTAATTCTCCCTCACTCCCTTTTCAATGGGCATTCTATTCTTCTGATCAAAGTGACCTCACATCAGACTTGATTCTTCAATTTCTCACTGTCTCATAAAAAGTAGTAAATCTGACTTATTTTTCTCTTAAAATTATTCCATTACCATTCTATGGACAGGTTTTGTTGGTGTTTTTTTTTGTTGGGTTTGGTGCTTCCTTTATGACATAGCAGGAAAAACATTAACAATATGGAAACATTTGCTTGTGGCAACTCCTACCACCTTCACAAACTATTTAAGTTAAAGAAGTGGCCAGTTTTATTCCCTTAGGAAAGGGGCAGTTCTGAACATGAAGAAAAACAGACTGAAGCTGTAGAGTGCACAGGTAAGAAATAACCATTTCCACATAAAGGAAATGCAAAAAAGTCTGCCTTGCCCAGAGTAATATGGTATGTGTTGAACAGTACTATGTTTTAAGTTTATTTATGGACTGTTGTAAAAGGGAACTTCAAGCACAAATGTTTGCAAACACTGTGCCACCAAGTGTTCCACAGAGACTTTACCACAGGTTCCAGATTTATGCCTGCACTACTTAATACACTATCAATTATTACATTGGTAAAATCAGCTGGTTATTGCTTTTTTTGTCATAAATTATTTTGGTTAACAAGTTTGATAAATTTGATACCCTAGTGCACATTTACACCTAGCTAAAGCAGGGAAAAAAAGAAAGAATGTAGTTCAGTGCATAATGCCACTGTCTTTCGAAACAAAGAGATACTATACTTAAAGACTGCATGCAGGCAAATTGAAGTAGAAGTTCTGTGCAACCTCTTTTTACCTAGCAACATCAGGAAATAAATCAAGCAAGTCCCTGCATGGAAAGACAAGATGCAAAAAGTATCTATAAAGGACGGAGTAATGAAACAGTAAATCAGCAGTCAAACATATACAATGAAAAGATACTACAAGTGTGCACACATACTCGCTTTTCAGTTTTAACTAGATAAAGGTTTATTCAGCAAACTAGACTGATTATCAGCCCTCTTCCCACCCATCCCAAATTACACAAAGATGAATACTCTTTTCTCAAGATATGTAAGGAAAGCCCATGTGTTCTGATAAACATCCTCTATACAAACACTCTTTAATTCTTGTAGGAGTAATTTGAGATATTTGATAAACTGTAATAGGAACTAAAAAGCTATTCTAATCATTACTTTTCAAGCTACAAATAAAATGCAAGCCTGAGACTGCTGCAGCTTTAACTTCCACCCACCACATCTTATGGCCTTTAGTCAGGTATGACAAGTTGTATCTTCAACTCCTCTAAAGGTTAAATTCCACCACGTTTAGTTTTTCACACAGTGCTTCTGAAGGAAGATGTTGAGCAATTTGAGCACTTCCCGTTCCCAGCAACAAAGTGTGACATAGCACTATAGCAACAGTAGCCCTAAGCTACAATAGCACCATTTTTTTTCTATCTAGCTTTCAGGGGAAGTCATTAAGAACAGGGCCAGAACAACTCTTTAGACAGTTATAGAACTCCCTCTGCTGCGTGCCCCCCCAACTCAAAAGATATACAATGTCAGGCAAAGCAAAAAACACCCAGTGATCTAAATGGTCCTTTAAACAAGGCTAAGCCACTTTCCCTTCGTAAGTTTATTCTAGGTTACAAGTGACCCATGACTATTTCCTTCGGTTTCTTTTCACAGAAATGGAAAGCTTTACCAGCTGTACACCTTCCTCCAAAAATTACAGTTCACTCACATTTGTTGCAGCCACCAACCAAAAGCACCCTCAATTTCTTACCAGAAATTCAGAACGGATGCAAAAATCCTCAAGCAGACTTGTCAATAAAAGGAGTCATGCTGCCCAGGGTACTGTACTCTGAATTACAGACTTCAAGCTTAAATACTGCTTATGAGTTGCAATTTAGGTATACCATCCCTTCAGCTCACTTCCAAGTACACAATTAAGACTTATTTTACTTTTTTGCACATTTTCTAGCAGAAAAACTACAGTCTACAAAAATATCAGTATTTTTTTAAAGAGATAAATATTTTTGAAAAGATAGTCATACAAAAAATAAGAACAACAGCCCGCTTTTCCACAGTAACAGATTCCATAGTACTGCCCAAGTTAGTTCTGATTCTCAAAAACTTGGGCCTTAAACCTTCAGTCTTGCAAGCAGAGCTTATAAGTATTATCTCCCGGTATTAAGTAGGAAGACTGTACAAGAAATAGTGCTCAGCATTGTGTGCTAAATACCAGAGAACATAAAAGAAGATTGTAAGCTTGTTCAGCTGTGCAAGACAGTACAAATTATGATTACAATCACTTTGCCATTTTCCTTTGGGACACAATGATGTGCATCTTTGTAGCACACTGCGCTGGTAAATAAAAAAAAATTCAAAGAAAAAGCAACTTTACGGAAATTTCCTTGAACTGTTAATGGCTTCTTACCCTCTATAGCTTCTACAAGTCTGGGAAACTCTTTTGGACATGAGCCACCAAGCTTGTTCTAAAGAAAACTTTTCCACAAGAGATAACAGAAGAGTGCTTATGTCTGTCAAATGCAAAAACATTATACTAGAAGCAACACAGGGCTCCATCCTTCTCTGATGACGGCTCTGTAAAAACATGTATTTCAACGAAGTTGTGGAGGTAGCCACTGACCTTTAGTTCCATATTGAGATGTTCCACCCATGTCAAAATAGTATCAGCTCATGAAACTGCAATGACATGCTTTTTTGTATATCTCATGTAGAAGCAATCATCAATACGCACTCAAGCTTTTATTGAGTAACTGTTTACAGGATGTTTAACAGATGCTTAAGATTAAGTCATCTCATCACTAGATTCAAATTTTATAACTGACCTGTTACAAAAAGGAACGAACATTAAGTTTAGATGAGGCCTTTACATAAAGCTCCGTCCCAAACTAGGTCTTCACAAGACTATCTTCCCATGCAAAGTTTTGATAACAAAGTAGTAAGTCCAAGGGATCTATTTTCCACTTGCAAAACCCCCACCTTTTTGGAGCAGTATACTAGCTACCAAGCATCAAACATATACTGCAAGTTTTACCGCTTAATATCTGAAGTGTTCCCTAAAAAATTGCTTTAGACTTCCTATATTAAGCGATAATCATCACTGGGTTCACCATAACAGAGTACATATCCATTGCTGAAAGCTTTAGCATATGATATGACCTACTCTTTTAAACCTTAAGTGTTCCATAAGCTCAACAGTAAGGAACATTAAGTGCAACAGTTCACTTAAAGCACAACAGAATACAATCTACTTTGGTACTAAAGTAGTTTTAATCCCATGACTCAAATGCACTTGCAGAATACGACATCTTCATTCTTCCTGGGCTAGTGTTGCCTCTGCCTCTGTAATTCTAGGAAACAGAACAGGTACCAGTTTAGAATCATTAACACTTTCAAACATTTAACAGCAGAAGTCACTACAAAACAAATTTTAGCTTTCTGCATGCATGTCTCTCGATGTAATTTGAACGCTGTATTTTTTAAATAAATACAGAAGCTCTTTCTTCATTAAACTTCTATACATAAGGTTTTTAGATTCCAGTGTGGAATTAATGCACTTTAATCAACCTCAGATTTTACCAGATGTGGTAATCCTTCCCAAAGTTCAAATCCCAACTTCTTCTCCTACCCAATGCAAATCAGGTCACATAAAACTTTGGTGAAAAACTTCCTTCTCCACTTCTTATTTAAGAATGACTGTCTGCATTACTTTCCCAGCAAAATCCTTTTCCTTTGGAAAAAGGATGAAGCCCAGTCATCTAGAACATGGTCCCAAAATAATCAGGTAAAAGCCTCCAACAGATTCCTCTTTCAAATTCATCATTTGATTATCAAATGGCCCTTTCATGCATTCCCTTTTAAAGAGAAAGTGAATATTGTAAAAACACAAATGTTACCTTTCCTCTCCAGGAGAAAGGGCATCAGGATCCTTACTGACTCCTAGCTGATAAAAGCCTCTCTTTCGGTAATAGTAAAACAGCAAAAACCAGCTTTAATAGTTAATTTCAAAGAAAAAAGAGAGCTGATTACAAATGCGCAGTTTCTGTCAGAATCACTGACCTCAGAAGTTCTCATAAGAAAGGAATTAGAACCTGATGATCTCTAACTCAAGAGTTGGTGCACTGCATATATGATTAAGAGGGCAGTACTCCCAAGGCAAACAGACACATTTCCCCTGGAACTGTTCTATTCACAACGATGTGGACAAAGAGTCACAGCCAGATTCGGTAACTCAGAGGTCATAAAGGACATCAAGGACAGACTTGGACCTAGAAATCACAGATTTCATGAAATGCTGAGAGACACTCCACAAAGGTTGGAGATGTGTATTTGGAAGCAATCTAGACTCAAAGGTTGATGAGATCCACCTTCAAAAGCAATCTATGCAAATTTTAGAAGTGTCCTTGAACAGGAATATAGAAGAAAGATCTACTGAGGCTGCCAGCATGAGAAGGAAGCAAAAGTCTAAGTGTGTAACTGAGGCCCCATGAAGGCTCAAAGAAAAGATACAGATCTGAATCAGGGAGGGTGGGGGGGTGGAATCATTTGAAGTAGGCATAGAGTTTAAATCCTAAACTAGTGACTGCAGAGTGATTTGAGAGCTATGCCACCTAGCCTGTCTCATTTACACAAGCTGTATTTTAACATCTGGTATCAGCAACACTAAGAGACCACAAGTCTCCTCCTCATCACAGACACTAAGAACAATTTTGACATGGATCAGACTGGGGCATTTATCTAACTAATTACCTGAAGTTTTTAGTCAAATGAGTTACTTGATCAAGTGATTCATAACAGGCAGTGATGGTATAACTAGCAACTATTTGCTCCTACCCTACATGTGCAGTAGAAAAACTTCTAGAACTTCTAGAACTACAGCCTTTGCATACGTTTGCACAAACCTTTTCTTCCACAGAGTAATTCTTCACACTACAGATCAAGACTAACACAGCTAGCAAGGCCACACTAGTCCAAGTCAAGCAAGTTGTCCAAAATTAGTTTCAGAAATACTGAGCACTTTGTAGATGCACAACTAACATAAGGGACACAGTTACAGTCAAAACAGTTACAGTGGCATTACTCTGGATATATACTGCTAAACACACTTTTATACTGAGCAAAGTTATAAAAGCCAAGACTTCCAGTTCATTTCCAGACTTACCTTTTGGGTACTGGCTGATGTAAAGACTCTTTCTCCTTGAAAACCAAAAGCTATTTCTTCCAACCAAACAGGAACTTCCTGCTGGGCCTACATAATTAGAAAAGTGAATTTAGAGACTTTGACTGCTTTAGCAATTCATATTAAGAGTTCCATAACTGTAGCAAAGAAATAGTAGTTGCTCAGTACATTAGAGTGAAATCCTAAAAGACCAGAAAAAGTTAAGCACTAAGATTTGAAACTTACATCTGAAAGCACTTTAACTAGAGGTTGTGCAAGATGGCCATCTGAAGTGTTATCAAAGAAGCAAACTGCTTTGCCTATATTTCCACAACGACCAGTTCTTCCAATTCGGTGTACATACTCTTCAATGGTGGAAGGGAGATCAAAATTAATAACATGTTGAACGTTTTCAATATCCAGACCTCTTGCTGCCACTGAAGTTGCCACAAGAACTGGACATTTTCCAGAACGAAAATCCTGAAGAGCTACTTCTCTCTCTCTCTGTTCTCTATCTCTACAAAGAAAGCAATGGTTAGAATAGATGCCTTGAAAAATCTGCAGTATTAAGATACAAGTTAAAAGGTCATGATTCATGGACAAACGTAGTTCTGGGGAGGGAGGGAACAAAACAACAACCCACACACTACCAGTTTAGGTTTTCTGAATTTTTAACTGATTATCAGTAAGACACAGCAACTATTTTAACCTAAGTCTCTAGAGAAATTAATTTTTTTAAATGAACCAGAGATAGTAATGTATTGAACTCACTGCCTCCCTAAGAAGATCCACTTGTTTAACTGACTGTTTCTTCTTGACAGTTAGAAGCGCATTTCCTACTGCTTTGTAGCAGGGAGCCAGAATAGCAAAGATAAAGTCCACCTAGAACCCTGCATAGGCCATTTTTCGGATGTACTAGGAAGTGTGGCCAGCCAACAGTATAGAACTTGCCTTTTGTTTATCACCATGAGAAGAAAACTAGATTTGCTCTGGGGTTTGCATTTTTAAAGAATATTTACAGACTATCCAGTACTTAAATACAGTAAATCAGAGTTTTAAATCATGTTCTTTGTTGTCCAAATGAGAGAACAAATTAGAAAGCTAAAAACCAGTGTTCTTTTGAGCCTAACATGGGACTTCTAGTGAAGTCTGGTATGACCACTATTCCAGAGAAGAACAACTATCGTAACTAACTTCAACTCAAAAAACTCAAGTGAATCAGAAATCAATAACATTCACGACAGTTTAGCAGCTTCCATGGAACCAGTTATTCTCTTTGTAAGTATACCTTAACTCACAGTGTAATAATTCTGCAGAAATGTATTAAGAACCTCCTCCCACACAAGACAGGTTATGGGATAGCAATTCAGGTTAGCCAAGAACAGGCGGCCAGATCTTGTCAAAATGACCCTTTGCACACTGGTAAAACTGACAGGACACGAGATAGACACAAACATCTTGTATCTGTCTACTAAGATCATTTAAACTCATCTACAACCTTGATATTCTGACGTCTGTCAGAACGCTGCCCAAAATATCATTTTCTTGGCAAGAATTCGAGTCCCTTCCTCCTATCACAAGATGAAAAATATTGCAAAATTACATTTTTGATGTGATACAGTTCACTGGGAATCTTAAGATTCAGTTTGTTGTCCTACATTTTGACATAAACAAACACCACAAAACTACATTCCATCTCATTACATGAAAGATAGACCATCTTTTTAGCTGGATTTAGACCTGGAATTAGCAACTATTTCACCTTGCTTCTCAGCACTTGTTCAGGCGTACAACACTAATGAGTAGGCTACAAACACAAGTCAGAAGCATCTTCTCTTTAGATCGGTCTTCATGCAAATGCTATATCCATGATCACATCAAGGAGGCAGAAATGACAGCATCAGAAATCTGTATGGTACATGATTCAACTTACCTCATCACTTTGACGAAGCCTATAAGACAGAGTGGAAGGTCCACAACTGCTACTTGAATTTACGAATATCATCTCACCAGTAACACCAAAAAGGTCTTGTTTTGGTCACAAAAATGATGACTAAAGTTACACATAAACAACAGCTGATTCTACTGAATTTATTATATGCTTTTTTTTTTTAGCAGTAGGCATAAGATTCTCCAGTTCATATACAGCATTTGAAGCGTGGTCAACCAGAAAGACGTATACTCTGCAAATGCTGTGAGAAGTGGCCTTCAGAAACACTACATTCTCAAATAGGGCAGAGGTGCTGAGGATTACAGGGCTATCAGAAACAAGGCAAGCTAAGTCTCAGCGATATGGCCAAACATGAAATATCTATAAAAGCTTCTCATAAAATATAGTATTCAGTGACTTTCACTTTAAAAATACTTACCCGTGGATACTAGTGGCTGATATTTTTTCTTGACAAAGAAAGGCTGCAATGTAGTCTGCTTTTTTCTTTTTGTCCACAAACACCATGGTTCGTTCATGACCTATGTTAAACAACAGTTCAGATCCACTGCAGCTTGAAACCTGATGCATTTTCACTATTCACAGTTGCTGTTACTTTATAAACACCTAGTATCAGAACAGGTTTTGAGTAAAATCTTTAAGCTATGATTGTAATTTCTTGTCTGTGTTGAACTAATTAAATTCAATCCATCAATTTCTAGATCAACACAGAAACCTAGGTGAAGACAAGTGCATTGTATTTTTCTCCTCAGTAAAAAAACAAATGTTGTTCTCTGTGATAAGTATGCACTCCCTTCCTACAGCATGTGGCTAGAAGTGGCATGCCATTCTGACCACCAAACATCAAGGTACATACACCATTTTTTAATTCCAAACTCCCTTCCAATTTTCAGCATTAAAACTTAAGATATATTCAAGGGCAAAAATGGAAAAATCCCAGCCATTAACAAAATACAGGCCCAAGCATTCACATAAGAAGTTTAATACACCTATAATCTGGAGATAATACCCACAGATGCTAAAGTATTGTAATTGACCATATAAAGAAACTAACCATCTGGGAAGCTTGTCTGCTAATACTCAATAGAGATGAGACCTTGACAAATACTCATAACACAAATATGCCTAAAAACCTAGAACTCCGAGGTCTGCTTCAAGCTTCAATCAGTAGTCCTGTAAAACGTGTAACATGCATAATAGAATGGAATCATGACCTGGTCAATAGTACGAGCACAAGTTTAAAAACAAGCAATTTTGTCTTCCATGGAAAACAATTAGCAATAAGGAAAGTTACCTATGCTTTGTAGAATTTCTATCAGTTTATCCCTCTTGGAATACTGAGGAACCTGAAGAATATTCTGCTGAACATCACTGCAAGCTCCACCCACGTGTCCAACAACAACAAATAAATAATCAGTTTTCAAAAATTCGCCAGCCAGCCTTGAAAACAAACAAAATTGAGCAACATGAAGTCTATTATGTAGCTTATTTTTGCTTTAGGATCAAGTAACTTCATTTATGTTTAAGCAACCCTCATAACAAATACTTGTATCATTCCTCACAAGGCAGAGGATGTAAGTAGCCATATGTGCATTTTTTAAAAAGCTAGAAGAGTCTGTATTGTTTTCTAGACAGCTGTACAAAAAAACCCCTGATCAATAAGAAGGTGCACAGACTGACTACATCCCTGCAACTTTTCATAATACAAACACTGCATTTTCTAGCCATCTCAGAAAGAGTTCCACATATATGCTTTTAATAAAACAGTAACTGACATATATGCTCACAGAACTGTTCTTGGAGTACTATTTCATCACTAGCTGGAGGGACAGGGGAGAATCCTACACAGGCCAGAATTCAAAACAGGCCTCCAAGAGAGACCACCACCCTTTTTGACTATTCAACAAAACCAGTGCCTGAAAACACAGAGTTTATGGCATTTATTTACCAACTGTCATAGGCAAAACTCAAGTTTTGTCCAGACAGCATTCCTGCTAAGTTATCCCTTGCATAGGTGATCTTATCTGAGAGATCAAACTCACCAAAATAGGTAATTCCTTGGAATGCCCCATAATACTCCAGAGTTTTACTAGACTGTATTAACCTATCAATAGACAAGTGTGCGTTGTGTCCAGCGTACACACAGCAGCTTCCACTGCAGTAAAATTCAGATGGTAAACAAGTCAACCTTGAACTGAGAACAGGCAATCTCAAGTTTTAGAATAAATTGCTAAAAAAGAGGAAACTCTTGAAAATGTTAAAGGACTGCCCTAAGGACTTGAATCTCCCACCTGATTTATAGGTATAAATGCCACCAAATACGTGTTTTTCATAGCAAATAAACAAGTTACTAGAGATTTAAATGTGTTTGGTTTTAAGATCCAAATGGTTTAAGATCTCACAGAGAGACAAAGTTCTAAACTGAAAGTAAAGGGCAAGTTTAAACTCTCTGAAAATGGAACAGTAAACAGAGTAGGAAGGGACAGAAGAAAGAAAAGCCCGTTTAATGGGAGATACAAAGCCCCAAATTCTAAGCTGAAGTTCAGCAGTCAGCTAGGAAATGCATGGTTCTCTCAACTCACGAGCACAGGAAGAGCCTTGAAGATCAGAACAAAGGTTCATGTAGCAGCAGTGACCCAAATTCAGGTACAAAACCAAACCGTATGTTAAAACTAAAACGGATTACACTCACTGAATAGAAGTGCAGAAGAGCCTGAACCTAGCAGGGCCAAAGAAAGCACCTTGTTCTATACTACCGAAGTAGTGTACTGTCCAAAGTTGTTTTGATAGCAGAGTATGGGAAAACATTAGCTTTCCTGACTCCAGAATCAGAAAGGCAGTAAATCCAGCAAGAAACTGACTCCAGGCAAGAAGGGTTTTCACTCTCTAAAATGAGAACATCACCGTTAGGCATTCCAGCTTTAAAAGGTTACAAGAATGTTATTATGCACTTCCAAACCATGATCCAAGCACTCACGTTTATGAAGTCTTCTACCAGCACTTGTAAATCCTGCAAGACTGACTGTAGAAAGGCAGATATGCTTTTTTTTTTTCATTAAACAGAAGCAGACAGTAAGCATCTTGCACAGTTGAAGGGATTTCCTCCTTTCAGATGCTGCTAGTTACAGTACTCTTTACTCATCCCTCAGTATGTAGCAAAAACACATAGCAAGGGCATTAGCAAAGACAAGAGATCTAGAGATCAAGGGGTCAAGAGCCCCCTCTCAACCCCAAAACCTGAGTCAGAGCACACTGTGCATCTTCAAGGGAGACACACCTCATCTTTTCCCAGCATGCCATGTGAAGTGAGACCACATTCCCACACAAACAGTAAACACATGGAATGAATATGAACCACACTCATGTACAGTATCATTTGAACACTTGATTCCCAGCTGCAGAAACAAGGCCATTATTAGTTCACAAGATAGTCTTTCAATACAAAAAGCTATATGAAAAAAGTCTTCACTGAGGAACCAAAGCCACAACACACAACTTAAGACTGAGTTTAAAGTTAATTCAATCCTACTTAAAGAAAGGTGATTCATCTCCACAACAGCTGTCAGTATTAACTGACTGAATGGGAGAAAGCAGTCCATTCCCCTCTTTCATTCAGGTCAGTCAACTACTGAAGATGTTTTCTCCCCACCTCAGAAAAGATCTATCAGGCTTTCTGAAGGCCAGAAGAAAGTTGTCAGGATTTGACTCACTAAAGTATCAACATACTTCACTGCAAAGGTCTGATCAGTTTACATGCTGTCAAACTGTAATATGCTTACTGGTATTATTTAAGTGCTACTGCCACAACAGTATCGCCATCACAAAAGCCACCAAAATTATGTCAACTGCTCAAATTGAAGTTTATACTCCTCTGATTTAAGAATGAGTATTCAGATGCCTGTCTCTCCAAAAGTGGAAATACTGAATAATTTCCATCCACCTACAGGGAATGAGGTGTTTTGTTCTATAACTCCCAGGCTCAGCAACCCCATTACCATCTGTTGAAGACTATTCTCTCAGGGTCTGGAAAGTGGAACTTTAAGGGTAGTAAGTAGTAGAGCTGTTAGATATATCCTAAACCTGTTTGTGGAACCTTTGAAACTACCGAAAACACATAGTACTTACGCATGTGAATAAGAATTGTATATCAGAAAGGCTGGCGAGCTGAGCAATAATTGGGATGTCTGGTTATATTATGCCCTGGTACCAAAGACAGTGCTACCAGTGCTGCTTGTGAAACAGCAAGATCACTGTTTTTGAGCTTGCACAGATATGGTGAGGGAGGAACAAGAAACAAACAGGGGCACTATGAAGACTTCTGCAGAAGTGGAATTTCAAAGCCTTCAGATAAACTTCATAAGTTGCTTTAGAGTCCCCACCCAAATTCAGCAGTTAATCTACGCAAGTTACTGTTTCTGTTACCTAAAAAAAGGGAAGTCTTCGGCAAGGAATGTTGGAAATCATTGCTTTTCATTATCTTCTAGCAAGATCATAAGCTTTTAAACATAAGGGGTGCTCTTAACAACTCTTCAGACGTTTAGCTCTCTACATCTTCAGATATATTTTCACTTACTCACCTCTGAACTTCTTCAGGAAAAGTGGCACTAAACATTAGTGTTTGACGTTTGTCTTTTGGTGGCATGCTTGGGTAAGAAATCAGCTTCTTCATATCTAACCCAAAACCCATATCAAGCATGCGGTCCGCTTCATCTAGCACCAAATATTTCACATTATGCAAACCAATCTGCAAGTATTTCAGTGAAAGAAAAAAATGTAATGGTTCACTGACAGTATACACTTATAGAACATCCTAATTGCCAAAATCCACCTTTTACTTATTTCTTTCTAGTGGAAGTTAATTATTCACAAATAAAAGCCTATGCGCATTATGTTTTATTTGCATCTCAACCTCTAACTTTTTAATCTGCACTAATTCTAACAGTACGCGTACACTGAAGTGCTTTAGAACTTTGTTCAGCAATGCAAACAAGTTAGAGCCTACCGATAGACTATTATTCAGCACTTCTATTTTGAAATTATGTCTGAGTTTTAGAAAAGTTCTCTCATATAGGCCTCACATATTCTCAATAAACTCCTTGTTCTGAAAAAGTTTGTCAGAAAGCATTACTAAGGACATAACTTCACTGTTGCTGACCAAGACCATCATTTTGACTAGAAGCCTGACAACTGCAGAAAGCCATTCTCCAGTTTATTACTAAGAAGTGTTTTTCCAAACTTCATTTGTCCAGTACAACATCACTGAGCCACCATTATAATATGTAGCAATTTCGATTTGAACTTATAATGGTTGGAAAAATAAAAATTCAAATACGATATTACACCTGGAGTTTTGAATATAATCAGTAATAAAACATTCAAAGAATTAATATTATCATAGTTCCAGACAGATAAAAGCTATTGTAGCAAAACAAACAGGACATCAAGTAAAAATTTGCTATGGAATTTTCCATGAGAACTAAGAGAAGGTGTTCCACGTATTTAAACTACAAAATTTAATTGCCAAGAACACCGCAGCCAGTTTGATTTAGACTGATATTTTCCAGTGGGCCCTGAAAGGGACTGAGGAGATCTGGACTCATGCTACTTTTTGAAAAACCTAATGGTATTTAAATATTCCAAGAAAAGCTCATTAGTATTTTAAGTAAGTGCCTGTACGAAGGCAGCATACTGACTGGTTTTCATGGCTCTATCTTTGCTTCTATTGAATTGAAGAATGAAAACCAGTATGTAAAAAGCTAAGAGTGTTTAGGGAATTGAGATTAAGTTTTAAGATCTTACCTTCTCTCTTCCAATAATGTCTAGAAGCCTTCCTGGAGTAGCACATAGTATATTACAGCCTTGCATTACCTGACGAATTGAATGGCCTGTTTGTGTACCTCCATAGACCACAACAGGCCTTATACAAGTTCTATTATATAGAAAAAAATCTGGATTAATTATATAAGTATGCAACAGTATTGTTTAATGAAAATACATACAAAATCAGATCTACCATAAACCAGCTTAGAGTGGTTCAATTCCTTCACCATACAGCACAGCTTATAACCAAAAGCAGGACCCAAGACCAGAAATTCACTCACCATAAGCTCAAAGTTGCCATTCATACCACATAATAGACCCTGCACAGGTGGCTTACTTGGAAAGAACACTTAATTTCACCTGCATTCTTCCCTCTCCCTTCAACAGAGTTACTGGCAGTAAGAGCCAAAATGGTGTTAGACATTGTCCCCTCTTATATGGCATACTTAGAAAAAGCAGAACCACCAAATAGATGCCTTTAGAGCTTCAGAAATGATCTTTCCACACCTTGAAAGGACAGCGCAAAAAAAAGAAAATACACAGGTGGATCTTTGTAAAGCAACTAAGCACACCGGCCACACAGTGTGCCACTCAAGCATTAGACTGCAAACCCATTCAAACGCTAAACTACTTGGTGCTCTTCCTACTAATGTTTCTGGTTATATCTACCAAGTAGAGCTACATCAGATATTCTTCTCCTGTAGAAAACCACCTCTATGAGCAATAACTACCTTACACAGCTGAAGAGCAAGTTTATAAGCTTATCTTTATAAACTCCTGCTAAGGCTTTTACATGCACGCAACAAGTATTTTCGTACTCAAATTCAAACTGTCTATTCTCAAAGATACTAATTCAGCTTCATATGCAACAGCAGTGAATCACATAAACCTGGTAAAAATTTAACAGGTTTAACTGGAACTTTTCAGAAAGCTTTAGTCAAAAATAGAAACAGATTGGACTTACAACATTTCAACATTTATCCACTATCAATTAATATATATATATTTTATATTCCTTTTTGTGAACTAAACCAAAGAGCTTAAAAATATCATGAATCTGAACTGAGCAATATGCATGCAATTCTTCAGATTCACACCCTGATGTTGTTTAACTGCCCCCCAAAGTGGGGGTAGATTATCTTGCTTTTACTGCAGGACAGCTGTAGCAGAAACTTTCTAAATTCAAAAGCTATTTTATTGTGAAATAATCTGTATCTAGTTTAAAATAGCATAATTAGTATAACTAGCTACATAGTTAGAACAGTTTTAGAGATGAAGCAGCTCTTCTTAGTAACATGCTCAGTAAGCAGATATGCAAACATGATGGTACTTCCCAAAGACAGAGACAGCCTCCAAGCATAAGTTTGCTTGAACGAGCAAAGGCAAGTCTAATTTAGCCCACCAGATTTTGCACTGATGATGTTCTCCATTCCACCTCCTAACAGTAACAAGCCATTACAGACAACAGATTTAATTCTCTTCCTGTGCACTGGTGAAACCTATCACTCTGCAGCAGAAAGATCACTGGCAAACAAGTACAAACATACTCTCATGCAACATCCAAGAGCTCAATGCCAAGTTTAGACCTTCTGTTCTGTTTTGAAGAAGCAGAGCTAAAAGAGCTTGCTTGAGCTGTGAAATTTCTGTCCAAGACCAGAAATACAGGGAAGTACAAAGTTATTAGAAACCATCACTGAAAGTTAACTGAACATCCCTAACACATACCTCTATTTCCATCAAGACAAAAATAAAAGCAAGTATAAATTACATAAGGCAAGCTAAATTTAAGTTACTTCATTTAAGAAATTTCATTTTTCTCATCAGTGAGGATTATGTGACACAAGTTTAGTACTTATCTCCTCTTCAACCTGGAGTTAGCAAGCCTTCCCCCCCCAACAGCAGGAAGATTAGGAGTTTAAATCCCTAGCCATATTGTAAGAAACCTGTTAACCAGTATTACCACCTCAGTTCAAGTGTTTGTAGTCATTTGATTGACACAGAAAAAATTTTGAAAGTATTCATGAAAAAAAAAAAGCAGCACTGCTAATTCAGACAAAGTAATAATCAATACCAAGCAACAGTGCAAAAGCTTACCTATACACGAATTTCCTTGCTTCTAGGAAGATCTGGTTTATCAGTTCTCTAGTTGGGGCGACAATAATACATTCTGGTTCTTGCTGCTCTTTAAAGCTACTGGCAGTTACGCCATCTCTCATCATATGGGCCACAATTGGTAGAAGAAAAGCTGCCTAAAAAAAGCATCAGTATTTATGCTGTTTAGTCTTAAAGCTTTCATCAGTAACACTAAAACTTGCACATCAATCTTACGGCTAGAATGATACAGCACACTATCAACTTCAAGGAAATCAAACTGCAGAAGGATTGACCTGAATGCACTACAGAACATTTAAGCTTATTTCTCCTTGTTTAAGGAGCGTCAAAATATATCTCTGGACCTTAAGAGTCTAATAATGGAGGAACACAGTCACACATTAGCTAACTTCTGGGTTCTTCAAGCAGTTCCACACATCATGCTGACATACATCGATAATTATGTACCCCAGAATCAAAAACCCTCCTTAACATTTACTTACAAGCTTTGCATTATCATCAGTAGATTTGCAAGGTAACCATGTATCACCATTCTCCAGACTACTACAACAGCAGATCACTTTGCAATACAGCTGCACCAGCACACTTACTTCTGTGTAAGACTCGTTACCCCCAAAACAGACTCTGTACAGCAGTCCCAAAAGCATTCAGAATATTTATAGCATAAGCTTTGGACATTTCCCCCTCTGCCAACAGAAGAGGTTTTTCAAACAGGTAGCTAATAAGATACGTAAAAACAAAGCTAGAATTCCACACTATACTGAATGGCAAAAAGCTATGCTTAATATCCAAATATTCTCATACAGAGCTGTCAGTGATTAGATTTGGGTACATTAGTTTAACAAGTTGAGACAACTGTCAATATTAACACACTCAACACTGTTTCATGATTAACAGTGACTCACCTAAAACTAAGTCTGGTACAGATCAGACTTGATCAAACCAAGGATCACAAACCAGCACAACACACTGTTATAATCTGGCATAAGTTTTAACAAAACAAACAAAAAAACCCAAAAACACAAAACCACACAAAACAACACACACATACCAACACCAAAAAACCCCACCACAAAAACCCACACAACACAGAAAGAAACCCCAGCCTTCAAGTGCTGAGTTTTTTCTCATCAGCAGTTTCTATGACTACCTATACTTCTGAATCTGTATCTGTAGCCCTGAAGACTGGCCTGCTGTATCAAGACACTAGGTCACTGAAATTAAAAAGAAATTCAGCCCCAAAATGCAACAACCCATCCATCATTCATACCTTTGCTTAATACTACACCTGCTCTTGCAGTGCAAGTCAAATCATTAGACAACAAACTGTGAAGCATCAGGTATGTGGAAGACTGAGGCATCCGCCTCATAGTTCAAGATCACACACCTCCAGTAGTATGAATACTACACAAAATGCTTACGGTTTTTCCTGATCCTGTCTGGGCACAGGCCATTAAATCCCGTCCTGCCAGTATAATAGGAATGCTATACTTCTGCACTGGAGTAAGTTTAGAGTATCCAGCTTTGGCAATGTTCATGTTTAAAGTCTGACAGAGGTTAGCTTCTTCAAAAGTCTGCAAGAGAAAAAAATTATTATTAATGGTACACAACCACATAAGTTAAACTTTAAAAACTGAGATGCTTACCATAGGATACAGACATCCAAACACTAAAAAGTACTAACTTTTGAGGGGGTGTCACCAGTCATCTAGATTGCCAAGGTTCCTACAGGTAAAAGCCCAAAGGTTTCTTCAACCTGCTCATGCCATTCAAGTAAAGTTGTCTGTAGGACAGTGAAGGCCTTCAGCTGGTTTTATTAGCTTTGAGAGAAAACTGCTCAGAAGCCGTACATATGGATTCAAGCAGGTAAACTCACATCATGGCATGCTATGAAAACAAACCAGAACTCTTCAGTTTCATTTCACGTAGGAGATACACACTTGGTCTCTGTGTTGAAACTAGTAAGGGGAGCCATCCGTATCCAGGACCAAAAAGCATCATACATGACAAAATTAGTTTAACTGCAGTGAGAAAACCTTTCAGACGATGGATGGGGAAAAAAACCTCTGCATTTTCTCTTTCAATGCAGGTGCTACTACCCCCTCTGCCCTTCTTCCTCATTCTTCTCCCTAAAAACAGCTTTTTTCTTTAAAAAACTAGCCACCTGGTATGGAGTAGAAGCGAAGTTAAACAACAAACAGCAGCCACAGAAAACAGGGCTAGAAATTACTTCAAAAGCCTCTCTCTGTCCAAATGAAAACTATTCCAACAGGTGTTCATTTACATTGTTAAAGATCCTCTAGTAACAGACTTCAACAAGATGACTCTACTCGCCTTCCCAGAAACTGCTGCCAAAGACCTCTTTCTTTCAAGATCTAAACTGGTGTTTTTCTGCAATTTAAGGACTATACTTCTCTCCATCCAGTATTACTTTATCTGGGCCATTTCTGTAGTTTGTCAATGTAATTTTGAATTCAAATTTGTAACTTTCAAATGGGCAGTATCTCCTTCCAACATAGTACTGCCTGCAAGATTCAAAATCTTTACTAATATTTTCATTACCAGTAAATATTAGACTCAGTATACATCCGTGCAGAATCACGCTCAACATAAACCCTGAGATTAATGAGTTCACTAACCAGTAATGGTGCTGGAGGGTCAAGTCCTGACACTTCGACAACATTTTCATCATACTTGTCAAAATTAATTCCTGTCTGGTAACGCGCAAAGATGGCTTGTTCATCATCAGGTGGAGGAGGGGGCACGTAAGTCACCTTTGGACCTTAAGAACACAAGCACTCAAGTTCATGAACAATATAAAGAAAACTTGAACAAAAACTATTTGAAGTATGAAGCTACTGAAGTTAAGTTCAGTGGGATGTCATTTACACTTCTCTCCACTTTCCAGGAAGGCAAGAAATTTCATAAATGAATTCTAGTAGAACTTAGTTTTATACTACTAGACCTAAAACTCACAAATAAAGTCAGACTTCTGTAAAGCATTCTTGTCTCACATTTGCTCAAGGACCTTACTTTGAAGAGCTACTCACAACATTTAAATTAGGCTCCACTTTACCACCATGCAAAAACCAATTCTACCACAAAAACTCATTACACTATAAATTATCCTATTCCAATAACAAGGCATTTATTAATACACAAGGATAAAATTAATCTGTTCATGGTAGTACATTTATAATTCTGAATTCCTTAAGGTATTTTTCAAGCTAATAAACTCAGAGGTATAAAATTAATTATTTGATGCTCACTAAAAAGTTAGCGGTAGAAACCATTTCATAGGGACCTCAAATGAGGAAGGATTAGGAACCAAAATTATTCATACAGAAGTCAGGAGGTCACTATTTGTCTTTTTGCATTTCAAGAGTAAGAGAAAGGAAAAGTAAGGGTAAAGTTATTTGCAAAAAACACTGCAGGTAAGCAAACATTCTAATAGATTGTCCCAAATGACACTTTTGATACATGTCAGAAAGTTGTCATTCATCATACATTTCAACCTGATCTCCTGCACATACAAATCATTAAATTCTATTTACTAACTTACACTCAGTAAAACACATTAAGCCTATTTTCCAGAAATAGCATCCCAGATGCTACAGCATCTGAAACTGAGAATCTACTGTTCCTTTGTGGTTTGCCTTAATGACTATCATCACTTAGATGCCTACACTATTGCCAATTAAGTTCTCTAACACTTGTGTCTCAAGTAGATAAGCTTTACCATTAGACAGAAGAAACAGGCAGCAACAGAGGAATTCTGCAGTGCTCCATTCCAAAAAGTTAGTCTTTATTTAGGTGAGAACAACCACTGTGTTGCCCAGTAATTTAAAGATGAACAAAGTTTAAACATACTGAGTTTAACAGTTTTTGCTTGGCAGCTTGCTACATGAGCAGTTTTGATATGGTTATGCATTTACCCATATCACTACCTTCTTTCTTACCCAATTCCTTTCAGCAACTTTAAGTAAGAAAATGTTCCTTGACTTAAAAGCAAATTAAAACTGGCATGTTGCTTGTGAAGAAGCTACTTACCTCTTTCAGAATCTATTCCTTCATTGCATTCTTTGTAAGCTGCTGTTAAAGAAAGCATTCCAAAGTTAATTGCTTTTAGGAAAAAAGATTTGAAAGAAAATCTAAGTAAGAACCTTAATGAAAAATTCCTAGAGGCACTTGGAAAACTCAACAGTGGGTCCTGATACAGTTGGTAGAATGAGTGGAAATATTTAGGTAAGCAATGAAAGCTTAGTTACAAAAAGCCAGAAGACAAAGGCCCCATATTTGTGTTTTAAAGGGCAGAAAGAGAGGGAACACCGGGCTTAGCAGGACCTCACGGTAACAACATGAAGGAATTAAACCCAGTATCTTGCTGAAGGACTTCACAAACCAGATCTGGTCCTTACTTGACTCACAGTAAGTCCCTTATCAAATCAAATGCAATCATCGCAGATTATGACATGGCCATCACAAGATGTCTAGATAAAGCAAGTTGTATTTAAAGGCAACGAAGAATGATCCCTCCTAAATCCAGCATATGCTTTGCAAGGGCAAATATAGTTGTCCACATTCACTTGAGACGAGTCATGAGCAAAAAAAGCATCTATAATAAGAAACTGAAATGTCACAGAAGTGTCAGTTTTATAATCTTGTTTTGTTACCTCTTAAGTGAGGTTTTTTCCCCCTAAAACTGATTAACAAAGTATTATGAGTAACAAGAAATTCACACATGCTTGCGGTTAGGGCATCTTGGTTTTAAGAACGATTCAACTTTTCCACAAGATCAGGAGATGCCTGTTTTATGCCAGAGAACCACCTTCTAAATAACTAAAGAGCCATAGCCATAAACTTCAGAGTAATCACAATTTTTCAAGAGTCACGAGAGACTTTAAATCAGAAGAGAAAACTATCCTGTTATTTTAACAGCCACATGTTTATAACATCCACTCCATAAAAGTTCTGACCTTGGCATCCACGTATTGCACGTGTGTTGCTTTCATTATCACTTGAAAAACAAAGACATTTATACTTATGAGTGAAGAAGTACCACATGTTTTACATATGTAAAAACTGTATTAAGACTGAGCTAGTAACAGCAGCATTTCCAGAACCTTCTTTAAGTCCTTACTCCTACTATACAAAAAATAGAAAAAGCCTTAAACCTAACTGGTAGCCTCTAGCTACTCCACGCAGGAAGTTGTGCTGCTGATTTCCAAGAAGGGTAAAAAAAAAACAAAAAACCACAACCTTTAATATAAGGCCCCTCTGGAAAAGAAAGGAGGCTAGAAATGTAGAGAAGGGACACAAGACTGAGTGAAGAGGAAAGACAACAACAAAAGCTGTTAATAGGTTCTCTACTCAAATGTGCAGCTCAAGCCATTCATAAAAATCATACCATGAGACTGACAATTTTAAGATCGGTACCACAGAAGTACAGTGACCCTGCAATGCCTCCTTTGCCCTCCCTCATCTGCATTCTTCCTCACTGCAGCAATGCAAGCACAAAAGAATAGCATCAGGGCAGCATATTAATCTGATTGCTTATTCTCAACAAGATCGAATTATTATCTCTAAACATAAATACCAGTTCTAAAGAGGCAGCTAGTACTGTGACTTGGATCAGGAATGCTCTGTTCAGCAGCAATATTCTTAAGGAACTCTGTAAAATCACAGCTTCATCGAGATGGCCACAGAGAATCCAAGCAAAGATGCAACACACAGTGTGTGTAATCACATTTAAATATTTGTTTTTCCATCAGAAGATATAATATGCTTACATGGTATTTCTAATTGCAAAAAGCATAAGCGTTTTAAGAAAAGCCAGCACAGCCCTACCTTCATTACCTCTGCAAACTGTATTAGAGTGATGTGACTGCTATTCAGAGACAGGGGCAGTGCAACAGCCTAGCAGTGCTTGCTCTCTTCCTTTGCTAGATCCAGATACATTCTCTTACTATAAAAGGACATACTTACCATGCAACAAACTACCCCTTATCAAGAATTATCTCTCCACATGAACCTCTATATAGACTAGTGCAACTGTTGCCTACCAATATCCATAAGTCTTTACAGACTAATACTTCATACAATGGTCATGAAAAAGTAAGGCATGACTATCCTGCTTTAAGGATGCAATTACGTCCACTATGAGTATTAGCATGTTGCCTCTGTAAACAATTTTCTAAAAATCATTTTTTGAACTAAAAATCTGAAAAACTTAATTTGAACTAAGTCAAATAGATTGTTCTTTGGATATTAAGGAGCACTTCTGAAAACACATACTAATCATTTTATCTGTTCTACAGTGAAAAGTTCTTTTACCAGTATCACACAAAACGTTCTTACACTGAGAATATCAGCCATCTACAACCCATTACACTAGTTTAATGGTATTTTTAATTTGAATTATGGGAATTCTGTGCGTACTAGATTACTATGCTCTAGGTAGCACAACACACAGGTTACAAGTTACATTAACATCAGTGGCAAAGGAAGATAGGACCATAAGGGAAAAATCCTTTGTAGACAGCAAAAACCCAACATTATAATAAAGTCATCAGGAAGAGCTGGCCTATCAGAGCTACAGACCTTACTTGTCAGCATGGACAAACCTGAAGTAATACCTCCCTTTATAGGGGGGTGAAAAAAGTCTAGAGTGACTATTTCAAAACTGAGCAAGTTCTTAAAGGCTTGCTTTGAATTTTGGGGTTAGCACCTCTGCTTCACTGTGCATTAACTGACCCAGTAGCAGCAGGACCAAGAAAAAAAATTACGGAAGACAACTGCTTTGAAAATCCAATTCCTTGAATTTATCCAAGTTACAAACATGTCTTGTGTGGGCATGCAAGCAAGCTATCTAACATTTGCAGTAGGTTCTTAATTCAGACAGGGAGAACAATCACAGTGACAGCATTTAGTAAAGCTAAGAAGGTATTGCATTACCACAAATGAGCAACGAGGAAATCCGAAATGTTCACCACTGTGCTAAAAAGTCTCACCTGCACGACTTCCAAATGCTCCTCTTCCTCTAGAGCCAAGAAAAATGTCAGACTGAGGTCTGTCTCTTTGCTCATCTTTAATACCTGTAAGTAATACACAGTGTAGTGGATATAGTGTCTAAAATTAGTATAATGAAATACTATGCTTAAAGCTAATACTGTTTACTCCAAAAACTCGACAATGCAACAGCCCCGACAGATTCTTTATGACTCCAACCTATGCTGTATTATTCCCAGTGATGATATTTTTCAATGATGCCACCCATGTTCCACAATGGAGCTGAAGAATAGAAGCTATTTTATAGCTTTCACCTTTATACTTGTAGTTCTCATGGAGCAAGCAAACCCAGAAAGAATGACCAAATGTATGTTGTTCCAACACAAAACAGTCAATATAAAAAACTTACTCTCACTTCGTCCAAAGCCACCAGGAAATCCTCTAAAACCTCTATTTTGTGTACTAGAATCTTCTACAACGTTGCTTTCTTGAAAACCTGCAGTACAGCATAGCACACAACTTAGTTTGCCCAATTCTGCATGTGCAGATCAAGTGCCTTTTATTTGGCAATTCTTCTTCACAGTCCTTATTTCATGAATTCAGATAAAAAGTACAACAAAACTAAGTGATTTGCCTAAACATATGAAAAAAATTAAGAGAAGAAATATTTTTTGCCAAAAAGTATGACAAGATGAAGAGTCTACTGCTCTCCTGTAGTATTGCTTCCTGCAAGTAATAAATCAACCATTCAGTCTCGAAGTATTTGACTTTACACACACATATGCTATGTAAGCTACTGTCAACTCTTCGGTTATGATGCAGATCAGTTCAGTCCTCTGGTTCGGTCACAGGACAACTGACAGCATTTGTACCTTCTCAATTTTCATAACCAGTGCTGTAGACTGAGGTAGTATTGCAATTACTGCCTCCTATGGAGCAAGGATTTGAAAACCTACCTTTCAGATCTATCAATTTCTATGTTTTTATTACTCAGAATTGCTTATTCAGTTGCTTGGAAAAGGCAGTGCCAAGTATTTAGTGTATTTTTATTTCTAACCCCTTTCCCTAGTCACCCTCCTGATGGGGTGGGAGAGGAATTAAACAGCCACATGCATAAACAAGCTATTTCTCATTTTAGATTGGACAGTTTTAGGTGTTGTCTAAGATCCAAACAGTCAACTTATGTCATCATTTACTCCTTAGTCTTTATTCTTCAGCTGAACACCTGTTCTATCATCTTGTAATGGCAAAGAACATCTTCTGCTAAATGACACCAAGAAGTTCTCCTACCACCGCATCTGTAGCTCCTTCTCCACCAACAGTTGGTGTATACCAATTTATGTGTCATTTGAGCTTTTCCAAATTAAAAAAAATAATAATAATAATCACATCTTAAAGGCTCACATGCAAAAGACAGTCTAGATATAAGCATCCATAAATACTACAGACGTTAAATACAGATTGTGAGTTACTTTGCAATTGCCAGAGAATCTACAGCAGAACTGTTCGTCAACATTCCACAGCACCACCAAAGTGCTGCTGCCTGCTTAGTCAAAAAAGTCTAGCATTCCCCCACCATAATGGACATCAATCCAAGAGATGGAGAAATGGTGTAGAATTTTTTGAAAGAATAAACATAACTTCAAGTGGCTCCACAGCTGTTCTGCAGATCAGAACTTTTCCTGAACATGCCCAAAACCAGGACTAGAGTTTCCATCTTCCTTGTTTCATAACCAGTCTCACTTACAGCCATGAAACTATCTAGACAGATGCTATGTGGTAGTAGCTTCCACTGCCCGATGTGCTTCTGATAGTACCTGGTGGAAGCATATGCAGCAGTCCTGCCAAACTGCCAATTACTAACCTCTTCAATATGCACTGCATACAAGAGTGGCATTGGCCATTGTCAGCAGGAAGAGGACAAGAATTAGATATTGCTTTATGGATACTAAAGAAATAAAGCTTTCAGTTCTTCCACAGAAGACCACTGGTATATTCCCTCACATGGCATGTATGTGAATAGTAACATTCAGCTGCCTTTTATACTGCATTATGACTCAACGAAATTATCAGAAAAATACTCCTCTCCAGGGAGAATGGAATCAAAGCAAGAGGTAAACAAAACATTGATTTTAAATGTAGAGTCCTGCCTTCTGGCAAATATGGTGGGGTATTTAATTTTGTGCAGTCAAAACTAAGCGGTGATACCGAGTGCCTACATTATGCAGAAATATGGATTGGTATTACCCTCCAAGTCATACATACTCATTTGTCTCTGATACAACAAAATTGAGTACCTGAATAGGGAAAACTTAATGCATCAAATACGACTAGCCCCCAGAATTACAGACAGTCCAAAAAGTTACCTCTGTTTGCAAAATTCCTTCCGCTACCAAATCTACTCACTGGTTGACACTGTCTGTTCAGACATTCATCCATACCTATAATTAGAAAAAAGAATCAACTTAACATTCAAAGCTATCTTTGACTTCAGCGTAGACTTTTGGTTTTGGGTGGGTTTGTTTTTTTGTTGTTGTTGTTTCAGTTTGTTTTGTTTTTTTAAACTCAACAGTAAAATTACAGAATCACTCAGGCTGAAAGGGACCTCAGGTCTGTAGCCTACCTCCCACTCAACAGAAAAACACGACATGACGAACGTGTCCTTTCATAAGACAAAGAAAATGAATTAAAATTACAAAGCTAAGGACAGGTGTAACTACTGTTTTCCATACGGAACAGCACCACTCAGCAACAGTACAGCTATCAACACAGCAAAATCTGAGTTTCCAGAATTTACTCTGACACAGTTGCAAGGTCCTCCATTCTAAATGTTTTGTCCAAAAGGAAGGCTTAATCACCCCCACAACTACAAATTTTAAACATGCAATCCTACCTCTACTCCTAGAATATCCTCCAAAATGATCCTGCATATGCTGACTTCTGTTAGGTCTTTCAACAGCACCTGGAAAAGGGAAACAACAAGAAAATAAGAGACTTTTGACACTGTCTCCCATAACATCCTCATATGCAAACCAATGAAGTACAACCTACATAATTGTAGGAGGAGGAGGAGTACAACCTACATAATTGTAGGACAGTGAGGAGGACTGAAAGTAGGCTGAACCACTGGCCTCCAAGGGTTGTGATCAGCAGCTCAAACTCCAGCTGAAGGCCCATCACTAGCAGAGCAACCCAGTGACTGCTGCTGGGGCCAACACAGTTTGTCATCTTCATTCATGACCCAGATGATGGGACAGCATGCACCCTCCACAAGTTTGCAGACATACAAAACTGGGACTTAACACAGAGCTGTGTTTCACTCAGAGGAAACTCAAAACACACTAGAGACATGAGCAGGCAAGAACCTTGAAGTTCAACAAAGAGAAATGCAAAATCCTGCACCTGGGGAATAATAACTCCAGGCACCAGTACACACTGAGGCCAACCAGCTGGAAAGCATCTTTGCAGAGAAAAACCTGAGGGCTGCGGTGGACAGCAAATTGAACATAAGCCAGCAAAGTGCCCTTGCAGTAAAGGCTAACAGCCTCCTGAGCTACATTAGGAAGAATGCTTCCAGCAGGTGGGAGCAGGCAGTCCTTCCCCACTGATGATGCCATATCTAGAGTGCTGCATCCAGTTCCAGGCTGTCCAGTACAGAACAGACACTGACATATAGGAGTGAGTCCAGTGAAGGACCACAAAGATAATGAAAAGACTGGTGCATCTGTCGTACACAGAGTGGCTGAGAGCTGGAACTGCTGTGCCTGGAGACAAGGCGGCATCTTAGCAGAAGTGAGCAAAGATGACAGAGAGTCAGATTCTTTTCACTGATATCCAATGAGAGGACAGAGGCAATGGGCACAAATTAAAATACAGGAAATGCCATTTTAACATGAAGAAAATCTTTTTACTCTGTGGGTGGTTGAACACTAGGCAAATTGACCAGAGAGCCTGTACAGTCACCATCCCTGGAGAAATTCAGAACTCAGCTGGACAAGGTCCTGAGCAACCTGCTATAGCTGTCCCTACTCTACACAAGGATTTGGACCAGCCAGTCTTCAGAGTTGCCTTCCAACCTGAGTGATACTATAAAAATGAAATTCCCTATTCTGCAATATCAAAGTCAAGATCAGGGTACATCAGCAACCATCATAGATAGGAAATCTGAAATCAAAACATGGAGTCTACAGAATAGCATGATGTGCAAGTATATGGCACATCACAGAGACTGATTGTTACTGCTTTCCTTCCAAGTTAAAACTGCTCAACATAAAGATATAGCCACCCCTGAAAAAAACTAGGCACTAGTACATTCCGCAACAAGACAAACACATTTGTTAAAGAAGATATCACCCATATCCAAGAGCTTGTCATAAAGGGGAAAAAAAGACAGACGACGTTTCGTACATTACCAAGTCATTCAAGTAGGAAACTTTGCTCGTACACCACTAAACAAAGTGTTAAACTACTGCTTTCGTAGTCTGAACAACGTTCAGAGTTCCTGCTCACTTGGAAGATTTAAGTGAGTAGTCTGTGGCAAAGCCAGTAGAGAAGATTCTGATATTCATGTTTATATTTAACATGTAACAAGCAGCAAATAAAACCAACTTACTCATTATTTAAATTAATATTTTTATGGTTTACCAAACAGATCAGCTTCCATTGACCAAATCTATTTGCCTTTAAAGGGGTGAGGACACTCCTCCCTTTACTTGCCATCCTAACCCATTCTTATTGCATCACTCCTCTTCCACTGAGATTTCCACAGCTTAAGCACACTAAGTTAATTCAATAGTCAAAGTTTTTGGAAAGCACATCATGTGCCAACAAAATACTTGATCAGTAAAGCACCTGCTTTAAAAAGTTCCTTCACCATGCTGCCCTCTGTGTTTACTACCTCTAGTAATAAAAGAGGCCAGACAAAACCACAGATTTATAGACAGCAAACAGGATAGAACCAATAATCATTCTTTAGTCAAGTCTGCTATGCTTAGCACTTACACCAGATCAACTGCAGACTGCACTTTTACTTGCCAACCCACCTATTAAGATTGGTAGAAGTATAGCAACTTTCACAATTATCATTCACCTACTACGTGAATTATTCATGCAATTCATGTCTATAGAGGTTTGCAAGCTAACTAGTCTTATAGGGAGTCTAGAAGTACCAAATGCTAGTGTTTAATTCATTGCTACATAATTGACCACTCTAAATTTACTAATTTTTAAGCAATACTTGATAGATTAAGAGGACTAGAATGAATCTTTGTTTCCAATTCACTGGAATTAAAATCTAGGATTGCATCAGCATATCCCTGAACAACAGCTGTTAGATCTGCTGATTCCCTTATACGCATTGACTTACATTTTTCTACTGTACATCAGGATTTAAAATCCTGTTTTTAATCCATTCTAGAGACATCCAGCCCCAAATCCTGTATATACTAAATACATGTCATTTTAGCAAGAGTTTAAATTCTGGGGTTTGTGGGTATTTTATTTTTTTTTTAAAGTACCAAAGGAGTATAAAACAGGGAAGAAAACAGTTCCTTCGGAAATTCACAACAGTCAGCTTGTAAAGAAAGTTTTGCTTTCATGAAGAAGCAATACAAAGAACTAACTCACTTGTTTAAGTCAAAGTAAAGCTTTATAAAAAAATAATTTGCAAGTATGCAATATTACTTTTAGCTTATCCTCATTACAAGGATTTACACAAGAGTACTACCACTAGCTATTGTTTTAAGGGGGAAAAAAAAGAGATTTACCTGCCTACACTAATTCCACTCATGCTATTTTGTGTCAAACAAGCAAGCTATATCACTAATAATATAGTTATAAGCTATAGACCATAGAAGTGCATTGCATACAAGAGAGCAGCTCATGAGAACTTAATTTAAAACTCAGCTAAAGCACAATCTGTTCATAAATTGGAAGTTTTGCAAGGGGAAAAAAGAAATAAGGCCCATGCAGCCTTTTCTGGAAAAAGGAAAAAAAAAAAAAGGACACCTTTTTCCATCATGTTGTCGGGAAAGAATCCCGAATACCCTTTTAAACAAGGTCAAGACAAGATGCATAATCTTATCAACTGAGAGCCTCACCTCTGGACTTCCCGAACAGCTTTAGTTCTTTAAGTCCTTATTTAAACAGCAAATAAGATTTGCTCTTATCTAGCATAAATAAGCAATCTCAGTATTATTACCTACGCTTGAAAACATTGGTAGACTTCCCTACCAACTAAGAAGAACCAGGAAGATTGTGTTAAGCCAGAACAGACACTTTGAAATTGCTCACTGATCTAAAATGGCACAATATGCTTAGCTCAGGAAAAGAATAAATGGTTAATGATGACAGTGAAAGCAAGACCTTCAGCAGGAAAAGCCCTCCCTGCCATGAGTTGAGTACAAGAGGCACAAATCAGACAATACTTAGTTATTTTTGCAATATGTAATGGAAAAGTTAGCAGGCAGAGCCGACAGCTAGTCAGAAAAAGAGTTGGAACAAACAAAACATGAAGCTCCAAGGCACACTTCCACCTGACTTGCAATTCAAGTTCTTTTCACCAGAAACTGCCTTTCCCATTTGTTCTGTATCAAACCATTACTGAAATTAGCAACCTGGACACCTCATAAAACATTTCTACTGTTCTAGGGGGAACACAAAGTCTGTCTTCCCAATTTTGTATTTCCTTGAACCATCCAAATTTAGAGGAATTCAAGTAGCACAAGTGATATCTTGTTTCTGCCCTTCCTAATTTTCCAACATCTTGGGGACAAGGAATTGGAGAAATAAGTCTACCTTTCAGCTATATGCTAAAAGGCAGGGGAGAGATACATCAGAGATAAGAATACTGCCATGTTCTAAATGCTCATAAGCACATGAGCAGTTATAAACATATGGAGAACCTGCCCTACGAGGAAAGACTGAGGGAGTTAGGTCTTTTCTCCCTGGAGAAGAGAAGGCTCAGGGAGGACCTAATCGCAGTATTTCAGTACTCGAAGGGTGGCTACAAAGAGGACAAAGGCTCTCTCTTCACAAAGAGCCACGTGGAGAAGACAAAGGGCACCAGGTACAAGTTGCACTGGGAGAGGTTTCATCTCGATAGAAGAAAGAAATTTTTTACAGTGAGAACAATCATTCACTGGAACAACCTCCCCAGGGACATGGTAGAGTCCCCATCACTGGAGATTTTCAAGATTGGACAGGGTGCTAGGTAATCTCTTCTAGGCTTCCTTTACCACAAAAGGTTGGACCAGATGATCTTTCGAGGTCCCTTCCAGCCTGGGCTGTTCTAGGATACCAAAATAATTTCTGCTAACCACAATCTGTTAAAATAAAGTTTAGGTTGCTCTTCCACAGTTGGATCAACTAAATGATATAAGCTCGAAATTTTTACCTCAGACTGAATTTCACTGAAGTTAAAATATCCTCAAGCAGTCTTAAAGACCATTCCTAAGTTTAGAGACTACGGTGAGAACACCAATTGCCTTATTCCACACTGTCAGTTCTAAGCAAAACCTGTTTCCTGACCTGACTGCCGTAGAGTCACACAAAGTAAAGCCTGGGGCAAATGACCTTCAGGAGCAACCCTGGCTTGGCATATTTAAAACTTTTATGTTCTATATCTAAACTTCTTCTAATTTCTATAACTAAAACTTCTGTTCAAGTTTATAAAGACATCATCTTCATTAAACCAAGAATGCTTTACCGAAACTTGATACCAAACATCAATGTTTTGTCTTGTGGTTTTTGTTGGTTCTTTTTAAATGGATCTAAGTTTCTGTGCAACAACTTCATCTGACCTTTTCTTATTTTCAACACAACTGTCAAACAGGACCTCGCTAGAACCGCTCAATATTGCAGGTAACACTTAGTTAATTTCAATACTGTTCATGTTTAGCACAGCCTGTTTTAGAAATGCTTATGAGGTAACACCTACTGACTCTCATTAGAAGTTACATGCTATATTCAACACGTAACTGCAGTAAATAAAGAAGGGTTGAGGGTCAAAAGGAAAGTCTACTCATGTTACCTGTATTGTTTTATGTTGCTTACTCCAAGAGGGACACATGAAAATATCACAATTATAATATTGTGGTTTTCTTTAATCTCCTAAACTGTTCAAGGGATCAACTCCCCCAGGTGTCAGTAAAATCAAAAGTGCCTTTCACATACCGAATGAGCCTACAGTTGGACTGAAGTCAGACGAGGGGCCATTTCGTCTTTCAGAGAAGCTAGCCTACAAAAAGAAAAAAAGGCACAACATCATGTTAACCCCAGGCCAAGTAAAGTACATAAATACAAATGCAGTTTCTAAGTCTCGCACTTGAAAGACATTGCCATCTGCACCTTCCAAAATGCAGGCTCTCAGACTCTTCTGTCCACTTCAGTTTATTACGCTTCAGTATACTAAATGGCATACTGTTTGCACCTGACTGTCACCAAAACGACATTATACACAGCTGACGTGGCATTAAGTGTATCTTGCCTTCTGTCACTGATTTATGGAGGCATCAGCTTTGTCATCTTGCCAACAAACATCTTAAGCCTTAAATATAAAAAACATTTATTGTTCAAAACAATACTATACTCTTTTGAAGGATTTTTGTTTTCCAGTCTTTCAGACTCTGTACTGTGAATAAAAACTATTTTCATGACTGCATTTCTAGGGTTTTACTAGAGGATGCTTACAGATTATCGTAAAAGGAAACACCTGAAATACATCAGTCCCTGTTCATTTATTCAAAGATTCAGATACTCCATTTGAAACAATTCAGAACAGCACCTAATTTTCACATTTCAGTCTTATGGCCAGTTTTATTTCCAGCAAAGACCATGTTTAACTTTCTCCTGTGTAATGAAAACCAGACACGTACTAGTAAGCCAATACACCAGCTGACTGGGGAACATCACAGAACTACTAAACCTTTTACTTCCAGACTGTGCTTTTTACTACAGCTTTCACACTTCTCAGTTTCACATTACTCTGAAAGTGTATGCTGTAATTTCTTCTTTTAGCAACCTTACTTTTAGCCTTACACACCCATCTAGATAAGCCATTCACCTCTCCTCTTCCTCAAGGCTGAATTTAAACACCCATTAAGACCAACACCAACAATCAAAGATTCATTACAGATTCGCCTCAAATTTACTGCAGCTTCTTCCAATACCAGTATTCACTCAACAACATCAGAAGCAGCAAAACATTATTCTTCAGCTGTCCCTCATTACACTCCTGTATCTTACCCCTCATTTCACATCAAACCATTTTGCTGCTATGTAAAAAATAGCAAAATTGAATAGGAACAATTTCTACACAAGATTTAGCTCAGGTAGGTACCTGACATCACCCTAGTTCTGCTATGAACCCCAGAACTGTATTTTAAGAATTCTTCTCACCTGCTGCCAAACTCTTGAGACCATTAAGCTGCACACAGTTTAACAACTTAAATGTGCTACATCCTGACCTAATTGTAGCTTTTCTCCTGACAGGAATTTAACTCGAGAATAATTTCTACAAGCACCCTTTTCCAGTTTCAGTTTAAGTGAGGTGGGTTTGCAAATGCTGTAGTAGCTCAGCACACTTGGGGGGCGGGGCTGAAAGCAGAGTAGATGCAACTTACAGAAGCAACTTAAACAGAAGATCTGAGAGGATGCAACAGCTCCACCTATTTCTGAATATACGATAGCTTCCTGAGAGCTTGGGAAACAAGACTGGCAACTACCCAGATCTGGAAACATAGCTGCTACATAATCCCAGTTAGGATCCATGAGTCTCTTTGCTTTTCTTCCCTGAAAAGCTGGGTATTAAAACCACTTTCAAAATATACAGCAAAGGGACTGAATCACTTTACAGAATACAGTGACCATGTTAACTTATTTTAGATTATGACCATCATGATGAGACCCACTTACAAATACGGAGCTACAGATGCAATGAAGTTGTCGTGGTTTCTATACATGTTTAAGCCTGCTTGAAAAGTCAGATTCCCATTTTTTAAGACTGCAGTTTTCTGAGCAAATGAATCCATGTAACAACTCACTGCTGTCAAGAAAAGATGAGGTTCCATTTATTTTCTCTTTACCAGCTTTGGTGGTCAAGGCCATCTAAGCCATTTCTGCATCACTAAAGAGTACTCTTCAGGTTAGAAAATGAAAAGAGCTCACAGAACTACACAAGAAGCACTGGTACCTGAACCAACAGCAGCAAGCAAACTGCTGGTGGGAAGGAAACCTCCCCTCTTCACTAACAGTGAACTCCTATAGCACCCTACCGTATTTGCAAAAACATACTGTAAGTGATATTCAAAGTCCTATCTATAATCCTCAGACAGGTGCACTCCTCACCCTTCTGATGGCAGCTATGCATTGAAAACCATGAAGTTTGGGAACAACATGAAGTGCAATATTAACTGAACAATGGAGATCACTGAGAGAGTCACCCATGGCAGGCAACAGGAATCACCCCTTTCAGTAGTTACAAAACTTTACTTGAATACCCCTTACCACAACTGATCTGCAATTTTAAATTTCTACCCTACGTAAGTTTTTGCTGCTTCCCTTCCAGCCTCTGCTGGTCCACTAGCCTATCCACATAGGTACTCAATTCATAGCCCAATATATCATAATTAATGAGTTACTACTACGTGCCACTTTTAGGCCACATACTTTTCCACACAGCACACATCCTCTCACAACCCAACACAAGGAGACAGCATTAAGCAGCTAGAAGAGTAAAGCTAATTGGCTACCCTGAGCATGCCCCAGGAGCCTCCAGGAAGGCAAAGCACCTCAACATTTTGAGAAACTGAAATTGCTACTACTTGTTAAGAAAACACCATGTTTTTCAACACGTAAGTTAAGGGCAAGATCATCCAGGTGCTTCGGGAATCACAGGAACAGGAGACCACAGCCCACCAGCCACCTAGGCTGCAGGGTGAGGAGTGGGAGGAAGGGAAGAGAAGCAAACATGCTACAGCCCAATAGTTGCCACCCCATACCTGCTCAAGGGGTGGAAGGATTGGTGATGCCTCATCCCCCATCTCCGCATTCCAGTCCTCTTGGTTCATGCTGTGCCCTGCTGGATCTGCTTGCAGGAGACAAAACACTTTAGCGGTGACCCCCTGCCTGCCCCCAGCGGGTCCCGCCGCAACTGTGCAGGGGACACCATTAAGCCTGCCCGTCCCAGCACCCACTGTCCTCATCGCAACCCCCACTCCGTCGGAGGGCTGTCCTCTCGGTGGAGAGCCTCCCGCTTCCATGGGAGAGGCACCCAGCCCCGCTCCTACCTCCCTTCCGCCGCCGCCGAAGCTCCCCATCGAAAGGAAATGGCGCCTCTCACCGAGGCTCTTAATAACGCCGCCGCCACGTGCAGTTACTGGCCCGTCACGTGCCTCACCCGCCAGCCAATAGGAGCGCGGAGCGCCGGCAGAGCGCGCGCGCGCGCTGGTGCCAGTAGCGGGGGTGAGGTAAGCGCGCGGCGCGGGCGTTGAGCCGTCCGGCGGGCGGGGGCGGGGTGCCGCGTGCCGCTGCGCGCGTGGCTGCGGCTTGTGGAGCAGGGGCGGCCTGGGCCTGGGCCTGGGCCTGGGCCTGGGTGCGGTGACCTCCTCCGGCGGTGGGAGAGGGCGGGAGGCGGTGCGTGGTGTGCCTGACTGTGCCCTCTGTTGCTGTGGGGAGCAGCGGCGGCCTCGGGGTAACCAAGGTGCATGTGGAAGGAAAAGGGAGCTCGGGAAAATGCAGGTTCACGGGATCTGGGCATTTCTGTCCATTGGTGGTGATCCTGCTCGGCTTCTGAGCATCTGAATATTCCTTAATTTCTTCATGTATGACTGTTAAAGTGTGGTTTATTTTACAAATATCGGCTTCTAATAAAAGTGAAATCCACTGTTTGGCAGAACTGCAACTAAGATTGTCAGACCACACCTGGAATGCTGTGTACAGTTGTGGTCCCCGTTATACAAAAAAGATGCGGAGAGGCTGGAGGGGGTCCAGAGAAGGGCCACCAAGATGATCAAGGGTCTGGGAAGCCTGCCATATGAGGATAGGCTGAGAGAGCTGGGTTTGTTCAGCCTTGAGAAAGGGAGGCTTAGAGGTGATCTCATCACCACGTACCAGTACTTAAAGGGGAGCTACAAAGAAGATGGAGACTCCCTTTTTACAAGGAGTCACATGGTGAGGCCAAGGGGTAACGGGTACAAGTTACTCCCAGGGAGATTCCGATTGGACACGAGAGGTAAATTTTTCACAATGAGAACAGTCAACCATTGGAATAATCTCCCCAGGGAAGTGGTTGACTCCGCTACACTGGACACGTTTAAGACTCAGCTGGACGTGGTGCTGGGCCGTCTCGTCTAGACTGTGCTCTTGCCTAGAAAGGTTGGACCAGATGATCCCTGAGGTCCCTTCCAACCTGGTATTCTATGATTCTGTGATCATTTTACTGCAAACAAGGTTTTTAAGCATTAGCATAACAGCTAACAGAACATACCCCTTTGCTAGAATTAAAAAAAAAAAAAGTTCAATTAGGTTAAACAGGCTATTTATTTTATTTAAGAAAAAAAAAAAAACAAAACAAGCACCACCAAACTTAAGAACAACACCCTCTTCCCACAGTTTTTTGTTATACTGGACTTGGTATAGAAAAGAAAGAGGGCTAAATTCCTGGCTCAGGAGTGTTATTTATGTTGAAGTGCAGAAGAACATGGATAGGACTTGTATCAGTTCAATGCATCTATTAAAAATTGCGGCAAGTACTCTGACACTTCTGCTTGTGTTTCTGAGCTGCTGGTGCAGTGTATGTCTTCTCTGTACTTCTTTTCATGCTGTGGAATAACGCAGCAATGCTTATTCTGAAAACTAAAGGAAGTACATGTCATTCTGTAAATGTGATCAATACTTGTTAACCTGCTCCACCATGTTCAACACATTTTCCTAGACAGAAAAACTATTTGAAAAACTGTGTGCCTGTTGAGAACTTCAATGTCTTCTGTTGCAGAAAAGCCACATCAGCTCTGTAATTTTGCAGTGAATATCTGAATGTCTAGCAGGGCCTCTGGGCAACAATAAGGCAAATTCCTGCAGCAGATGGAGGTTATTGGAGAGTGGTCTCTGAACTAATGCTCTGGTTATTTTCACCTTACTTGTTGTCAGTTAAGCCCTGTCCTTTATCGCTGCTCATTTTTCAGGAACATCAGGACAGGACACAGGTTGTGCTCAACTTAGAATGCAAAGCAGCGAAGAAATGTAAGAACCAGCTTCTCTGTCTCAGTGAAATTAAAACTGCACCACTAGACGATATATGTGAGGCTGTGCTTAGTGCAGGTAGCAAAGACAGCAGCTGGGCGTTATTAGCTTTCAGTAAGTGGTCAGTAAGATACACAATGTCCAAGGATGAAGAACTCGCAATGGGAGCATCTCTGGGGGAAGCGTATAAAGCTGTTTGCAAGTTCCTGAAGCAGCATCTGGAACTAGCAGGGAAGCTCACGAGCTATATTCTACCCCCTGTACTAACTCTGTAACACACCATTTTACTTCTTGCCTAAACAAGAAAGCAGAGTAGGCTGCTTCATCAGCCAAAACGGCTTCTGTTTTCATTGCACTGAAGCTCTATTTTGGACGTCCATAGAGGAAAAAGAGCAGTATGTCTGTTTTCCTGAGAAATTTGTGGTTAATGGTAGATACGCTACTCTGGTACATGTAAGCCAAACTGAGACCTTTGGAATTGTTCATCCTCCTTTCCATCAACAGGTTACCATTCCTTCAGCTTTGCCAGCATAACTTCACGTTCAGCACCCCCTAACTCGCTCAAGGAGACAGAGTTTAGGTGAATACTTTTAATGGTAGTCTTCCTCTATTCCTTTGATTCTCTTCATTGTAGGACACTATCTGCTGCCCCCAAATTACTTCCCACTATTGCAGGAGAAGCCAAACAATGAAATTTTGTGAATGCCAAGAAATTACATGGTAAATGTAACTAATTTGTTCAACTCTGAAGATTCTTCAGGGAGCTACAACTTTTTCTTTTTCCCTAAGGCTGCTAACAACTTGATGTAAACCATGGTGGCAGGGCACAAGCTGCACAAGATATTTGCTGACTGCCCTGGGGGTCATTTTGTCCAATCAGACCCACTCAAGCAGAGTCACCTAGAGCCAAAAAACAAAGTAGTATCCAACATACATAAATGATATTTTATACAGTACCTTGAAATGGAACATGGAGCTGCAGATCACCAGAAAAACATATAAAAGTATATTACAAAAACTTATAAAAATAATCCCAAGTGTGAGTGTAACCCCCTAGAGCGAGGAAGAAGAAAGCAGCAACATAAACATCATATTCCACCCAGAGGAGGACTCCAGATGCTGCCAACAAGTCCCCTCCTCTCACCACTGCCCAGGAATGAAACCACCAACTAAAGGACCCAGAGCAGCTCTAGAAGGGTAGGCATACCACCAGGAAAAGGGGTAGAAAGTAAGCACCGTACATAAAAAAAATTTCTTCTTTCTTTTTGTGTAACAATTAGAGATGGATTAATAATGCTTAGATTCCAGCCTGGGCTCCTCTCTCCATGGGGCCACAGGTCCTGCCAGCAGCCTGCTCCAGTGCAGGCTTTCCACAGGGTCACAGCCTCCTTCGGGCACCCACCTGTTCCAGCATGGGGTCCTCCACGGGCTGGTGGATCTCTGCTCCACCGTTAACCTCCATGGGCTGCAGGGGGACAGCCTGCCTCACCATGGGCTTCACCACGGGCTGCAGGGGAATCTCTGCTCCGGGGCCTGGGGCACCTCCTCCCCTTCTTTCTCCACTGACCTTGGTGTCTGCAGGGTTGCTCCTCTCACATATTCTCACTCCTCTCTCTGGCTGCAGATGCTGATGCACAGCAACTTTTCCCCCTTCTTAAATATGTTATCACAGAGGCACTACCGCTGTCGCTGATGGGCTCGGCCCTGGCCAGCGGCAGGTCCATCTTGGAGCTGGCTGGAACTGGCTCTGTCAGACATGGGGGAAGCTTCTGGCAGCTTCTCGCAGAAGCCACCCCTGCAGCGCCCCGATACCAAAACCTTGGCACGCAAACCGAAAACGATGTCTAAGAGCCACAACGTACACTTGGATTCTAAAAGTGGCTCAGAGGCAAAAGATGATAGTGAATTTGCTGGGCTACACAGAAGCAAGAGTTTTGGCCCAACTCAGCTTGTGTGCCGCTGAATTTCAGGATGATGGGTGGTGTGAGTCTCTGCTGCCTCATTTCCTCCCACAGTCTGAAATTCAATTACACAGCAGTTTTCTTGCACGAGCAGTCCTGCTGCTAGCCACACCATCTGTTTTGGGCTGCACTTGAACAGAAAGTACAGATTGGGATTTATGTCTAGCTTGTTTTGTAATATTGTTCTCACATGGGGAAGCTATCTGTGCTGTGTTCCTTGCATGCAATTCAGCAGTTTTCCCAAGAATGAGCTATAAATATCCCTAGAATTTGACTTTAACCAGGGTCTCAACTATGAAAAGGACATGTTCCCAACTTGCTTTAACTAGGACCAAACCCCCCTCCTCCCCCCGCCCCCCCCCGATTAAAAATAGTGAATTTCTATAAATGTGTTGGCTGGCTGATTGTCCCTGTTGTCCTGTCTGCTTACCTGTCCTTTGCTCAGCAAGCTTTGCTTGCCTCCCCGAGCAGGTCAGGAAACTCATGATGCATCATTCCCCACAGAAGGTGCTTCGCCAGTCATGCCAAGACCAGCGCGGTTTGTTTTGTTAAGGATTATGTCTACACTTTGTCAACACACTGACTGCAAAAGCATGGAAGCGGACGGGTGAGTTGCTTGCTTGTTTTGTGTGTGTGGGATTGGCACCTCATCAGCAATCACCAGCAAATCCACACCTTTTCTTCGTGGCCGTTTGGTGAACGCTTGTCCATACCGTAACGACCTCGCTTGACAACTGGGTGAGGCACGGAGCACGTTTTGCTGCAGCACATGCGCTTCCCGGCAGCAAAGCCCCGCGGCTGGGAGACCGGTGCGCTCGGCTGCCCAGCTGGAGACTTTGCTGACACAGAAGAAGAGGCGGGAGGTAAGGCCGCCACCGAGACCACCCACGGCCCCGCCGCCCCGACCCGAATCAGCGGCTCCTCAGAGCGACCCCCGCCGTTTTGCCTCCGGTGCAGCGCCAGTGCCACCCGCCCCGGGGCCTCGCCCCTGCCCGCAGCGGCGCCCAGGCGAAGGGCGGGAAGCGCCGCGCCCCGCCCCGCCCCGCCGGCCCCGCGCCGCGCAGGGCTCCCTGGGAAGCGTAGTCCCGCCCTCGGCAGCGCCCGGGCGCCTTCCTCAGCGGGGCCGCTCTCGGGAACTACGCGACCCGCCGAGAGCCTCCGGCCCCGGCTGCTTCTTGTTGCCGCCGTGGGAGCGCGGCGCTGCCGGAGCGGAGCGAGGCGAGGCGGTGCTGCCGCCGCCGCAGGTAGAGGAGTCGGGTCTGTTTGTGCGGCGCCAGCCGGCAGCGGCCTCGGGCCCGGCCGGGGCGCGGGGCGGGAAGGGCGGCTCAGCGGGGCCGCGCCGCGGGGCCCTCGGGGCGGGGGGCGAGCGCTGCCTCAGCCGCGCTGGCCGGAGCGGGGCGCCGCCTGCAGCCCGGCCTGCTCAGCCCCCGGGGGGCGGCGGCGGCCCAGCCGGGCCGAGCCGAGGCGCTGCCACCCTGCGGGGCGGGCTGCTCCGCTCCGCTCCACCGGGCGGGTGGGCTCCGAGGCGCCCTGCCCTGCCCTGCCCGCCGCCGCGGGCGCTGGCTCTGCGGGGAGGAGGGGGCCGGGGGCGGAGCGGCCCGGGCGGCAGACGCTGAGCGGCGGCGGCAGCGTGGCGGGGTCGGGCGCGACGTGGTGGGGGGGAGAGCGGGCGAAACATCCGCGCGTCCTCTGGGGTGCGGACACGGCGTGGAAGCTTTCCGGGCGATTCAGAAACCAGGGAGCAGCTGACATCGGGCCTGTGGACCCAGTAACCTTAAAAAAAAAAAAAGTGGTGTTAAAAATTTAAGTTAATCCCTAAGGTGATAACTTTATGTTCTTGTATGTATTTCTTTACAGTCTCCACAAAAAACATCTACATACCAATAATAGACGCTTTCTCTGTTGAAGACAAATCAAATTAATGTTCCATTTCTTCTTAATTTACTTAGAGTTATCATCTGGCAGCAACCACATACCCATTCGTTCAGTCTGAGTACACAGAAGCTCCACAGTGGTTCAGTTTGTATACTCAAGAGTGTTTTGTTTTGTTTTTTTTTTTTCCCCAAAAAGTTATTAACTTACATTGCTTATACAGTTTAAATCATCTTCAACCAATACAGTTGTAGGAGACTATGGATGAGCTAACTGGTGGCAAGCCATCCCGGTTTTAAGGAGCTCTGAAAGTATGCTACTGCTCTTAGGACCAGTGTAGCATTCTTCAGTCCCTTCTGATGGAGGACTCGCTGCCCCAAAAGAGGGACCGAGGAATTATTCTGTCCTGCTTTGAAGTCCTTGTCTTTCAGTGTAGACCCTGCTTATTTCTCACAATTTCTGTGTGCACAGCCTGCAGTTTCCTTGAGATCTATGCCTTTAGCTTTATTCATCCATTCATCTGCTCAGAACTTAAGACCAGATCACACCAAGTAGCACTTTTAAAAATCATTTTCCTTATTTGAACTAAATACGTTAATTAGTGGATTCTTGCATTTAAGCCATGAGTATGACGTGGGATTTTAGGAGAAATGAAACAAAATGTGTCCACAGTTTAAATTGTCACGGTTTTGTTTGTGTAAGCTAATTGACTGGGAGCTATCCTTTTAAGAACCACCAGAAATCTCAAAACAAAGAAAACTGCTGCTGCACGTAAGTACAAGAACAGCTTCTGGTGCAAAATAATTTAAGACTGCAGTTGTAATTAAACAGCTTGAAAAGTAACAAATTATAGGTGACTAAGTTCTGTGATCGTTTATTTCAAGTTGCGTGACTTCCAAATTAAGAGTTCTGGCTTCATCCGTGGTGGCTGATCCACTGGGTCTCCTTCTACACTGGGAAATTGTTATAGAACCACTGCTAACGTCTGTGCAGCAGCTTCAGCTTTAGTAACGTGGAGCATAAACAGCTCTCAGAGCTCCAGCTGCTGTTTTTCCAGCACCACGTGCAGCTGCACTGGTAGCCATGAAGGTGTGGTAGAGGCTGTGGTGGCAGTGCCCCTCTCTGCCTTCCTCCCCCTGCCCTCTATGGAAGGTTCTCTGATAAATAGCAGTGCTACAAACCAGCTAAGCACAGTCTTGTGCTTGTGGGATGACTAGGATGACTGAGTACATGAACACAGTTTTCTTCCTGCTGTGGGGTAAACCTGTTTGGTAACCCTCTTACATGGCCGGGGCTGTAACTCTGAATGATCTGTTAAGATGGGTATCTCATCTTAAAGCATTGACACGCACGTCTGCAGCCAAGGTATCCACTACCATTGTTAGATTCACAGTGCAAGCAAACTGCGGTATAGTTTTGTCATCCAATACAAAGAAGACCAGGTCACAGCACAGCCACCAGGCTAAAATGAGGTTTCTAAATCTCTTGGGTCCTGGTCTTCACTCCTTGAAGCTTTTCAGACTTTGTAACCAGGAGAGAGGGGGAGAGCCTGAAGGCAGCAAAGGGAGAAACTCATAGGGGCAAGCCAGTGAGGACTAATGAAGGTCTAACCCTGTTTAGATTACCATCTGAAAGTCATGTGGTGTGTAGCCCTTAGTGGGACTGGGAAAAGTATCTTGTGTATCCCTAGATATTGCTTCACAGTTTATGACCAGCAGCAGAAAACCTGGATTATTAAATTGTCATCCACTTGTTCCCTTTTGCTGCCCTTCTGATGTAGTGCTTCAGTTGTTTGTAGGAGAATTATAATCAGGGCAAGAGGGCATACTAAGACAGCGTCACCACAGGCAACCAGTGAAATTATATCCTGAAAACAGAAGGGACAACAGAATTCAGAGTCTAGGCAGACTTTTGACCATTGAAAGATACCTTGACATTAATGGTGTTCAGACATGTAGGTGATTAGATATTAAGGATGGTTAGGACTGTGTTGGTAGTATATGATTGGAAAAACTAATTGCTGTTTTAAGCTCTCACCCACAAGAGAATCCCAAACTTATTTTAGCATGCTAACGGTTTGGACAGATTTTTTATGTCGGGAAGAGTACTTCAGATTTTCCTTCTAGATGTAGCCATTCCTTCGTAAGTGAAAGGACAACTGAGTGTACTTTAAGGCAATGTACAACAGTTCTTAAAAGATGCTAGTGTCAACATTGCTTCAAATTTGTGAGGTTTGTGGTACTACAAAGGTATGTCAAGAACATATTTCCTTTATCATAGCTGTTGTGGAAGACCTACCTTTTTATCTTAATAACTATGCTAGATACAGCCATGAACATTTAGGGAGGCGTTTTCAACAACACTTAAACGCTGACTTTCATGGGGGTAGCAAAGCCAGAGTATTTCCTCCTGGAGTCAAATGCTGAGAGGACTAAGTAGCAGATATCTGTTACATGGTAGGTTAGGAGTTTCACAAGCAAAACCAAACACTCTCCTCACCAAGCTGAGTTGGAAAGGAGAAGAAATATGGGCGCAGAGAAAACATTCTTACAGCCTTTTCCCCTCAGCAGCAATGCAGCATGCTGCAGGGGAAAACATAAAATTTCTTCCTTTATTCCTGCCTTATCAATAAGATTTTAGTTGTGGGAGAATGCAGTTAGCACTCTCTCTGATCTTCGTCTCTGCTGTCACTAGTGGAAGTTAAGACAGGAGAGACATGATGTTTGTGGCAGAAGAGGGCAGAAAGCAGGTCCCTGCCGGTGAAAGGAGAACTCGCCGAAGAGTAGAATGGTGACAAGCAAATGGCAGAGGACCTGGAGAGACAAGAAGGGTTTCTAGAGAAGAATATAGGGTGCAATGTGTTGAGGAGAAAATCCCTATTTCTCATTCATTACCAAATCTGTTACAAAGCAAACCTAGTATCTGTGCACAGATAATTAAATACCCAAACCTGTGTTTAAAAGGACAGAAGTTGCAAAGTTGAAGTATTCAAAGGTTGGAGTATTAAACTTAGCTAAGTGTATTGAAAATTAAAATTGCCTAGGCAATCTTAGTCACCTTGGTACGTATGAATTATGATATTGATTAGAAGTACTTAGGTATCAGATCAGTATTTTTCTCAAGCTGGACAGTTCTCAGAATAGGGAATGTTTTGTTAGAGCAGCAAAGTGATAGTGTTCAGTTCATTTGTGTGTGAGACGGATCTGCCTTATTTGATGCTCAGCAAACCATAGGCGTTCCTCTTGGATGTTTTTTGCAGTGCTTAGTACGAATCACAGCTAAGTTTTATGTAAAAGTTAATTTCTCTTCACAACGTGTCTATGAGCTAAGGCGAGTATTGGCATTATCCTTATTCTTAGGGTAAGGAATAAAGCACAGGAAAAAGTCCACTAATTTTGAATGCTCAGTTTGAGAGTTACTTGGTTGCTTTCCAAGTATTTAACATCATTCGGTGGTGCACAGTACAAATGCTCTCTTGTTTTGCAGCATTACACAAAGCAGGTTCTAAGCAGAAGGAAAAAAATGGGGAACATACTGTCAGAGGTCGGTGGTCCCTCAGGCTGTGGTTTTAGTTACACTTCTAGCAGTATTGCCTTCTTTCTTCTGCAAACCATATGCGTGTCTCTTCAACTGGGCAGTGAAACTGCTGGTTCTGCAGAACTACAACCAGACAATCCCAAACCAGACCCAAACCAATTATCTTCCTCCTTAGATTTATTTTTTTAGCCAGATCTATTCCCCAGTCCTGTTCATTCCACCGAAATAAAAAAGACGACAAATAGCTGTGCCACCACAAATAGGGGGAGGAAGGACTGCGAGAATGATGTCCACTGGGTTGGACTCAGTGATCTCGGAGGTAATTTCCAACCTTAGCAATTCTATGATTCTCTGACTCTGTAATGAGCAGCGGGGAAGAGCGATGCCTTTAACTCATGGCACTGCTGAAGACAAAGTACCATGAATTCGTATCGCCAGCTCCAGGTACACTACAGCTAGCATGAACCTCTTTCCCACTTGCAGGAAAATCCAGTTTGACAACAAATGAGTCAGGTATCCTTAAAACAGCCTTCTCCGTTTCGAAGCAGACATACATTAATTCCCAGAGATCCATAGTAATTCTCTGAATGCAACAGTGGGTTCATGGAAACTGTAACCACGATGTATCATACAGTATACAAACAATGACATTTGTCAAGCACCTTTGATTTTTGACATGAATTCTTTGTGTTTGACATGACAGTCCTGGTTATAGGCTTTTAAGATGGTATAGAGAATACTGCATGTCATCACAGGTTTTTAAAAGAAACCTTTAGAAAGGGGTGAACATAGACCAGATACCCAGTATAAGAAAAACCTTTAAACAACTAGGACACTAGTAAAGTAAGCAGTTGAGAAGAGGTTATTGTAATGGAAAGTGTCAGGCAGTAAGTTCAGATAGCACAACTGGCTCCATCTCATGTATTAAAAATGTTTATTGAGAATGCAGTCCAGCCAGAGGGGTTGAAATTAGATAAGAAAGAGGTTAATCAGGTTCATTCTTCTTCATTTTGCTCTTCTGCTTACCATTTTATTCTAGGCTGCACTGTCTCCCACTGCAGCCTTTATATACATGATAGCTGCATCTATTTATAAAGTAATCAATTTGCTGGTCGTAAGCTTCACCTATCTGTTTTCAACAATAAGCACTTAAAAAATAGACTGTCTTCACCAATCCAGCTTTTAAGTAGACCCTAAAGAGTCAGTAAGGAACAACTCCGTAAGCCCCAAATCATGCTTTCAAGCCAAACTTAGTGTATGCTATGTTTTGGAAGGATTATTTTTCTTTATGGAATACTATAAAATGTTCTGCGTTCATTATTTATAGCCACAGTGCAGAGAAAATCAAACGATGATCAATGTTGTCTGCATTTGTCAGACTCAATTGTAAAGCACAAATACATTATTTACAACAGGTTTTAAGGAGGGGATGCATTCAAAGCAGTATCTTAAATTAACATTTAATGTCTGCTTAATCGGCACCACAAACCAGGTCCTGTGGAAGGAAGGGATCTCAGTACTACAGTCTTCCGGAAAATTCTGGCTAAAAACACTTCTGAGTATTTGGGGTTTGAATTTATTTCGAATTTCAGTTCAGCCATTAGGAATTTAAATTTTCATCTGCATTTTTATGGATAGATCCAAAGTGTGATTTAAACTCGTAGAGTGTTGCAAAAAGCAGAATAAGTGAGGGATCTGCTTTTGAGACCTAGGTGTATCTGTTCAGAAAAAGCATGCAGGATGTTAAGGTGAAAAAGAGAAAAGAACGGAGTAAAAGAACATGATACCATATTACCAGTCTTCTACCTGGGACCACTGGTGAGGTCTTAGAAAGAAAGAGGCTGTAGACTCTAGAGGTGACAAAGGCAAAAAATACAAGTCCATCAAGGCTGCTGTCTTCAGGTGTGGTCAAAGGGATGCAAGAGGTGTTTTGTAATGGGAATGGCAGAGGAGTGGGTGGATATCTGTAGTAGTGTGTGAAATCTCTGGGGCCTGTGGTTTTGTTTCAGAAGTATGTAGCTGCTGGAGGAAGTTGATGTGCGCTAGGGTGAATTTAACTGTGCGAGGGTGCAGGGCGTAAAAGGAGCGGAACGTACTGTGGAATCATTAGGGAGGAAGGAGGTGACCTAGAGCTATAGAAAAATAAGGGAAATCAATAGGAAAGAAATGAACGAGAGGGGAGCTATAAATGGGGTTTGGAAAGGAACAGAGTGCCACGTGAAAGGTAATAAAACTATTGCTGTGAACTAAGAAACCTGTGTGTAAACAGTGCTTAGTAAAGGCAGGTTTGGAAAGCAGTTTTGACAGTATGTAGGAGAGACAGAAAATAGAGAGGAAATGAGGAGCAGGAATTAAAAAACTGAGTATTACCAGAGGAGCTGAGAAGGATGACAGAATGTAAGACATTCAGTTCAGGGCAAAGAACCAGCAGCAATGATGTGGAAGGGAAGGACTTAAGGGTAAAGAATCTGAACTGAACTGATGGTTTATAGAAGGGCTAGAGTGGTAGAAGAGAGGAAACTGTGAGTTAAGCTAGCTAAGAGAAGCCCCATCTTGGAAAGGCTCTCGAAAGAGGAGAGGAAAAAAGCTTTAGAGAATGAGATAGCAAAAACTAGGTGCAAGAGAAAGAGGATGCTGTCAGGGAGTGCAAATAAGGCTCTTAAGATTGCCTGGATTATTACCACTGATGGCGTATTATGTCCTCTCAAAGAGCTAAAATGAACAAGAGAAAATCATGCCATTAAACTTAGTAACTGCATTCAGATCTCATGGATGCTGAAACTAGGAGGAAACTGGCAGCATTGCCAGATGAAATGGCTTCACCCATGCACTATCCTCTCCTTTGCACAGGCATGCAAGTGTGTGCAGCCAGACAGCAAGCCCCAAGCTCAACACTGATTTGGATTTAAAGCAAGAGGAAGAATGGTTAATTTTCATCTCAATCGGTCTTCCCAGTCCAGTTTAGTGTGGGATCACACAAATGCCCTTGAGCTGTAAAGGGCAGGACTAGTGCTTTCAGTAGCATTTCCATGAACTGGAGGCTCCAGTGGTCCCCTCCAGCAGAGAGCCATTACCTGTGCTCAGCACACTGGGGGAGGGAGAGGGGGACTGGGTGCCTGTCCTCTAAAATGCATTTCCTCAGCAGGCTGAGCCTGCCTTAGTGCTTCTGCAGTGCCCCCTACGCGCTCCTTCAGTGTTTTCCCACTCCTCCTTTAGCAATTGTTTCAACCCTAGAGACTCGATGTGGTTGAAAGCTGCTAACTTTCCTTCCTTTTTCATCCTGCCCTTTAGCTTCTTTGTGTTTTTTGCCGGAGGCATTAGCAGGATGAGCTAATGCAAGATGACTGGCGACATGCAGCTGGGAAGGGACAGAGCCATATCAGTGGTTAACGTAGGTTGATGTAATTTTGGGGATTGGGCCTTTACAGTGTGTTCCCATGAGAATGCAGGATGACACACACCTTGTTGTTTCTATCTTACCTTCTTCCATTGCCACCCCAGGTTTCAAACATACAGTGCTATCCTTCCTTATCTCGTGCCAGCTGTGGTTCTCACCAGTCTTTCCTGTCTAATGTTATAAAGCATCAGGAAACAATCCCCCTGAAAGAGCAGGTACTTCTACCATTTTTGTTTGAAGGAGTCCTGGCTGAGGAATTCTTCAGGAGGTAGCAGGGATGAGAGCTGTTAAAACCATTACGTTTGTTCAGCCGCACATGAGACCACAGTGGGTCCCATGTGAGGTCTGTAATTCAGTCTAAGTAGAATTCCATTAGCTTAAAAGCAATCTGCTCCCCATTGTTTGGCCAGGAGTGCTCTGAATGCATATAATATGTTATTATTAATGCATTATTAAACCATTTATTGCCTTCAATTCAAAGAGCCTGGACACAGTAGACTGCAATAATCTGATCTTTATTCTGGGAAATACACTGGAAAACTATGTATGTGTCTGCTGCACAGTTTGAGGTAATTTAGTGAAACAATAGTCTCTAATAACTGTGATAAATTGTTCTCAGCCATATGTTACAAATTGGAAATACAGCTTCTTTAAAAATCACACTGGTCTTACAGTGGAGCAGTAAGAAAAGGAGTCCCATGCTTTGAAGGCAGGAAGATAAGACCTACGTACGAATATACTTAACAGTAATTTGCACATGGTGGACTTGATTCTTAGCTGTGGTAGCTCAAAGGAAATTCAGATTCCAAGCCTCACGTTTTACGAACCTGTTTCAGTCCCAATATAAGTAACAGCATCCATCGTATTCCTTTAATTTATATTGTCTGTGGCGGTGCTAAAAGAGATTCAGAGCACAATTGTACATTGACCACTTTACTTAAATGGATAGTGCGTTGTGAAAAGTACTGTCCCCATGGTGTTTGCATTATGGAATGAGAATGCTCAAGTGGCAAGTTGAAGGGATTTTCTGGTGGTTTTCACCCCAGGAGCTTCTGTGAGGCTCAACTAGCGTTAAATTTGTAGCAGGGACAGAGTTTTACTTAACTGCATTTGTCTCATTTCCTTTTTTGTAGGTCAGAGTAACTGACAGAGTCTGGAAGGAGGCACATTCACCAAACATGGAAGAGGATACCAAACCTCTCTTGGTTCCTGTGGGAGGCGATGAAAGCAATTACGGAATCATGAATATACAGTTCAGTCCAGAAGATTTTAAGTGCAAAAGGTACGAGGAAGGCTGAACCTACAGAATGATTATGTAGCAATGAGTTATTTAATCTTTGCTTTCAGCAACAGAATCCCACAAAGACAGAAGACTGACATTTGGAAACCAGGATCCTACTTTGTGATATTATTTCAAAGCACCAAGTGAACAGATGTTTGTATTGTGTTTTGTTTGTAAGGATAAGACTTTTCTATTGATACCACGTCAGGGAGGGTGCTCCAGTGAGAATTTGGCATGTGGCTTTTACAGTGCTCTTCAAACACTGAATATCATGTGTGTATCCTGAAGCATGATGGTTTTTATTTAGCACAACAAACTGAAATGTTGAGACTATGCAAGAAAGCTTGCCAGCTGGTGTAGATAAATGGCTGTTGGTATGTGTAAATGGCTCTGTATGCACTCTGCAGGTGATGCTGGAAAAATACATTATTTGCTAGTATTGAGGCAACTGAGTGCCCTTTACTGCCTTTAAGAAAAAAACTGTAGTATTTTTTGAGATTGAGCAAATATGAAAAATTCATCAGCCCAGCCTTTTTGCCATGGCTGCAAAAATAATACATATCTAGCTAAGTGGTTATTTTGCATGTTTTCTTAGTTTAACAACTCTGTTCCCCAGAAGAGGTTGGAGTGGGAGACTTCCTCTACTGTTGCAGTTAAGATTTCTGTGAGCTGGTCCTGGAACCAAATCTGAGATCAGAGTGGGAACTAACCTTCTAATGCTAGCTGGAGGTAGCAGCTCTGTTTTTTAGATGAAGGAATAGTCCTATGCTACCTCTTGGACTCTGTTATGGCGCTCTTTTTTTGCCGTTTGTATCCAGCATCGTATTTCAGTAGAGCAGTTTTCCTGAAGGGACTGAAGATGGCACTGTTGTATACAAAATCCTCTTGTTGGGGCCCACTTCAGCAAAAAAAAAGAGTTCTTTATTATAGTGTTTTGCTGCTGTCCCGGCCTGCACCTTTGAAAAGCCGTGAGAGCCTGCTTACGCGTTAGCCAGGGGCTAAACAATCTCTTTTTTTTCTCTGCAAGCAAAGGAAGGAGGATATGGGTCTGAGTGAGCCCAGGGGAACAAATGGAGCACAGGTGTCGGAGCATACAGAATTGTATATATAAAGATTAGGGAACAGTAGAGTACTTCCACGTGGGAAAAGGAAGTGTGCAAAATTAATTCTTGCTTTACCATCTTTCTGAGGAGTGTCTGAGGCCGTGCTGGCATAAGATGACTGCTAATTTATATGTGTTTTGGGAGCTCCTTGTGTTGGAGGAAGTATGTGCTGTGTTTTAGAAGCAGTGGGTTTGAGGTGGTGTGGTGATACAGGAGCAACAAGGGAAGTTTACACCTTTGCGATATATCGAAATGCCAAGATCCACTTTTCAAAAGTGAGGTTATGTATTGTTTCCTCATTGTGTGTTTTTTTTCTTGTGATCTCTTACGTTTGGAGACTCAGCTTCATAAAAGGTCATGTAGCATTTGGTTCCCTCCCCAAAAGCAGAAATGTGTACTTGGATTGTGTTCCTACCTCCACAAGCTCCAGCTTTGCAGATCCATCTACTTTGTCTTTATTGCTCCTCCCTTCAGCTCATTCTCCCATTTTCTACAACCTAGTCTTTTGCCTTCCAAGCGTGCAGAAGCACAAAGATGAAGGGCATGAGCCCTGGGATATCAGGAAAGCCTGGAAATCATAGTTGGGCCAAACAAGGCTGAACTCCATCTCTGTGTATTAGAAGAGGCGGTGCAATCTTTAGAAGAAGGAATGAGGAAGAAGAGGACATCAGGGTCTGTGTCAGGCGTGGTTAAAGCAGTGGACTGTTTGAAGGGCTTCTTCATTAGAGCTTTAGGGAGTAGCAACTTCAGGGAGAGAGGTTTATCATGCATAAAAGTATCAAACAGTGCAAGTGCAGTAGTAGGTGATGTGCTCTGCTTAATTTGCTGATTTTTAAACTTGCTATTCAGAAACCTGATCAGACGTTCCGTTGGTGGGTGGTCATTTTCCTTTGATTGAGATAGCTCATGAAGTGTTTTGTGTGATTTGCTTACAATCACTGTTTGTCTGTCTTAGTGCTGTTATGTTCTTTTGTTTGGGTTGTTTGAGATTTGACGCCATTTACATAGTTATTTGGTTTTCTTAACAGCTTGGAGGATTTGGGATTTTTGAAAGGTATGCTTTTCAGTGTTTACATAAGAACAATAAGCTAATTGTTTTTTAGAGTTGTAAATTATTTTGTCTAGTATTCTTTTGCTAATTTGGGGGGAAATATAAAGCTACTTTTAATCCTCTTAAAGAGGATGTTATTGTTCCTCACAATGACCCGAATTACTCACGATGTATTAGGTGTGTTTTGCCCATTTTGTAGGCCCCTTTAAAAACTAGAATGTCATTGCTGCAGTGGTTTATTGATGATTATTGTATGCGAGAGGGAGTTTTTTTTTTCTTCTGACTGCACTTCAAATCTATTTATTGTTAACAGATACTGCAGTTGTCTTCAGGAATACTTGAACCTTCAAAGAAACAAAAGATGTTTTGTGTTAGTTGTTTTGCACATGAAAAAACTTGACAGTGCCCCCTGCTAAAGGGAGATCAAGCTTTCTTCCTTTTTCTATTCTTTTTGAAGTCTTGTAGTGTTCTCACACAATGTAGGGAGAGATCAGTAGGTGAAATTAAAGAGTTATAAATTAAACAGTGTCTGTTGATGGCAGTCAGAGAAGCCTTTTTAATACAAAAGTGGTTGGTTCCCTTTTATTTTCAAAGTTCTTTTAACTTACAAAAAGGTAGACAATGGTCAGGACTAACCTGTGCAAAACTACCGTTTCTGCATTCATTATGCTTTTACCACTCCAAACCTATGCGGTCTTTTTACTCCATTGCCCGCTTTTAATTTTTCTGTGTTGCTAACATTTTTACTAATTCCTAATATTATTGTGTCCTAACTGGGAAGAATTAGAACCTTCTTAATTAAGAACCTTCGTACTTCTTTGTAAGAAAAGAGTAGAATAGCTTTGCCTATGACACAGAAGAGGGAACAGCGCTTGAAATGTGGTATGGTGAAGCTTGTGATTCTTTATTTGTTAAAATGTGTATCCTGTGAGTAACAGAGGTGACTTAGTATCGTGCTCTGAAAGGTTATTTTGGTTCTGCATCCAGCATTTTAAGATACTTGTGTGGTCATGCTGTAATCATTATAATGACAATGGTCATTTGAATGTGGAAAAAGTTTAAGTAAAATGTATTGCCAAGAGAATAAAGATCTTGTAGGATAAACTGTAAGCATACTGTTTACAATGCTTATGTAAATTCAGACAGCTTAGAAAGTAAAAATCAAGTCAGTGGTGGAATTCTTTGGAGCAGGTTTCCTTAAGAGAAGTGCACTGACATCCATAATGTTCCTCTCTAGACAAGCAGTTCCCAGTTAAGAAATAGCAACTTGTAAGTATAGCCTTCTTACTATTACTTTTTCTCCTTACTTTAATTTCCATGATGGTGAATCAATTTTACTCCTTAGTTTCTGCTGTGCCATATACAGCATTCCTGTAATAATTTGGTGACTCAGCAAAACAATAAAGCCATATGAATTTACTAGCTTTATTTCTGTGTAATAATGCTATCACATGCCTGAAAAGTAACGGATTGATGTGGGGTGTCAAAGAAATCTGTGAAATAAGCTAAGGTGGGGGTCTTTTTGGAGGAGAGGAAAGAAATTGTTAAGCATCCTGTAAGGAGGGCTTTTTTCGTATTTACTTAAATATGAAAAGTTTGTCTAATGTGAAGTCATTAATACCATCACGTAGCGCCAAAACACACACTGACACAAAAAATTGTATTATATCGTAATAGCTCAATACTTAGAACACTACTTTTGATCAGGTATCCAGAACCAGTTGCTTGCTGTTTAAAAATACTTCAGTAAAGGTATTCGGAATAGAGTATTATTTAGTTTAAAACTTCTTGTGATAGGTATTTGCCATACTGCTTCATTGCTCTGCAAGACGTAGTATATTGCTGAAAATATCCAGAAAAAAGATGTAAGCACCCTTATGGATGCTAGCAGTTGCAAGATTGTATGTAGTTTGCAAAACGAATTTTCCTATTGTGCTGTTCCCCCTAACCCTCCAAATCCGACACTTGAACTTTGCTTAGCACAATATTTGGAAACCATTTTAATCGTGAGCATCTCTCCTTGTTTTCTTTGCTTGCAAAAATTGCTACCCAAGTTTGTAACGTGTGTGACTTCTCTCTTTTCCTGGACTAGCACTAGAATTCTTATTTACTGTCCCTCTGTCTGAGTGAGAAATAACTAGCAGATGCATGTAGCTGCAGGTTTTCTGGGAATGGTTTCTGAAGTACATGTGTGGGGTGTAGTGTGTGGGAGGTGTGGACCTCCTGCATGAGATCCTGCATCTTGTCCATACTCATTGTGCTGTGGAAAACAGCTGTGTTTTACTGGTGTGTTTGCCCTGGTAAAAAGAGCATTGTTTTTCAGGCTAGCTATTGAAATATAAATTGTAATTGTGTTTTTCAGTATAGGTATAATTTATTCATTGGACACCATGCTCTATCTCAATGCATGGAAATTGTTTGCACTGTTTTGCATTAATAGTCACACCCTCTAGTCGTGTAACCTCTCCTGTTCCCCCAGATCACATTGTCCCACATGCTTTTCATAATAGTTTTGCCACATGAGAGATATAATGTGATTACCTGTATAAATCAGAAAGTTTTTTCTAGGAATCTATTGCAGCTGCTGATGCTTGCATGTAGAGTGCTTGTCTGTCAGACTTAAGGTCCCTAAACAGAGTTTTCCAAAATATATCCCAGATTATGTTCTACCTGCTTTGGGCTTTGAAAATCGCAGTCTCAGAGAACTTCTTTTAGTCTCTGAGAGCTTCTCAGACTTTCATCTGAGTATGCCCTACGACCAGTCTTTGATCTGGGTGTAGCTGGGCGCTGGGAAATGACCTTGCTCCTAGACAGAGCACTACCCTCTCATAGTGGAGATCAGGGAGGAAGGTTGCATCCCAGCCTGCCCGTGTAGCTTCCAAGTCAGACTGATGTTTTCAAAGAGACCTCTAACAACCATGAAACTGATGGCTGGACAGTCTATTTTAGCATAGTCACTTGCTCAGTAAGACTAGAGGTGCAGTGGTACCCTGAGAAAAAGAAAATTAATTGCTGCTTTAGATCATTTTCATTCTCAACAGGTGTGTACCAGAAGGGATGAAGAGGGGAAGTAGCCCAAGTACTAGCAGCATTAAACGTGTGCACTCCTCCAGGCAGGAAGCAGCAGCAACAGAAAAATAGAATTTCTTTGGGGTTGTTTAATTTTTTTTTTCCTCACCCATAGATTAGATTCTGGATCATGCACTTCTGTTGTGTGCTGGACCCTAAATTGCTTGTTCAATCCAGACTCTGCTCATAATACTGAAGAAAATGAAATATCTTTCTCTAAAGAATTTCTTACCTTCCAGACAGATAGGGTTTTGCTACACATGAATTTTTTTCTTGATATTTGTTTGGTTGTTGACTAACAACACTGCTTTCACCATAAAATAGGATATTATATTCATGTTTTCTGTTACTTTAATTTTAAAATCATCCATGGCTTTAACTTGAATTGCTTTAAAAAATAATCTCCCACTGTTTTCGAGTTCGGAAGAATTTTCTTTCCCATCCATGTCAGCAGTTGTTAACACCATTTTGAAGGAGATCTTTGCCACAGATTTGCTCGCTTTGAAACAAACTGTAGACTTTGTCTCAGTGTCATTTTTTTCCACAGTAGCAATGGAAGATTGTGGGGATGTACTAAAAATATTAACTGGAGATGGGGAAAGAGGTAGTCCTCATGAAGCTCTTCACATTATGCAGCTGTCATGTGCAAAACACACACTTTTTGTGTTCTAAATATGACGTGTGTCAGTGATCCAAAAAGAAAACAGCAGAGAGCTGACTGGAGTGGGGAGGCATTTAAACGCATTACATTTCCTGTTTTCATAACTACAGTCTTTATTTCATAGGTCTTCTAATGAAACATTTTTTAGCAGTGTCCAATGATTAGATCAGCCCAATAAATTTTAAGCTAAAACAAGTTAAGTCCTTTAGAGCTGACAGTCCATGAGTATTTTTGTACGTTACGTACCTATGGAATTAGTTAGCCCTGTGTGTCTCTGACTTGAGTAATAAAGCTATTGCTTAAAATTTATTCCTGTTTAATTGCTGTATCTCTCTTAATTGTTTATGAGAACATCACAGAAGTCCACACACAAAATGGGGATCTCCCCCTTCATGCCATAGACATGGGAAAAAAAGAGTGAATTGAGAACGTTTTAAAAATTGAAAGTGCGTTCACTTTCCTTTCAGTAAGTGGGAAATGGCATAGCAAATCGAAGCCATTTTTTCCATGATGAAGGAAGATGTAAGAATTAATGAAGTCGAAGATGAAGGAAAGAATGAATTTGTGGAGAAGGAAGTTATTTTTCTTTGTTCTCCACTTTCATTAGTCAGGTTTTATTAGTCCCATAAATACTCTTACCTGCTGTGTCCCCTTAAGCACACAGGAATAAGGACCTACCTTCATCTCTTCCAAAGATACAGCAACCAGCGTCAGAGCTGTATTCCTTTTCTTCCTTCCAGATTAAAGGTGGTGCCATGATGCAAATGCTTAATGATTCACTGGGAAAGAGAATGGGACCTTTGTCACAGTATTGAGAGCTGGGGCAGGAGGGGTTGACGAAGTTCCTTTGTAGTCTAAATGGGTATTGGAAAACAGTCAATTCAAATAGGCTTTGCTCATATTACAGGAAAAATGGCACGAATTTATTGCTAACCTAATTTCTGCTCTTGGTAGCCTGAAACTTGTGATCTGTACTTTTGTGGGTTCTGGTTTTGGGGTGGTTCTTGTTTCTGAGTGATTTAAACATCAACCTGGAAGAAGAAGATCAGAAAGCTCTTGAGATTTCTTTAGGAATTAAAAGCACTGGTGAAAGCCCTGTATCAAGGCTTACAGGTCACCAGTATCCCCTCTCGTTTGAGAAATTAGCCTGTCGGTGCTAGGAGTGAATGTCAGATTTAGGCAATAGTATAGTATGCCTATATGGAAGTAAATTATCCTCGATTAAAAAGAAAAGTCTCTGCAATATCTTGATTAGGTTGCATATCTCTGGTAGCGCCCCTTGCATGAATCCAGATTTATGTTGTGTTGTAACTTCAGGAGCAGCTTTTCACTCTGATGGCTCTGTACCTACGTGTGTGCAGAGGAGACAAGGGGTGCGTGGTGTGGTTGCTTTGTCCCTTAGGGGCTGTGGCCGTGTCTGCAGTCTAACTCAGCTGAGGAAGATGGAAGGGAGACCACCTGTATTCTGTACATCTCGGCATGAGAGATGAAGGACTTCTGTTGCTGACAGTCCTGTTCTCCGTGATTACCCTAATTAAATCTGAAGGGAAGTTGTGAAGTAGTTGTGAACTGCAAATGGAGGTCTGTTGTTCCATGTTCTGTGACAAATTCCATTGCCGGTTGCGTGGCTTAAAAATAGTATGAGCACATCGACTTACTTGGGCTTGGTTTCTTCCCCATTAAACACAATTTCATACAGTGTTTTTAGCTAGATTAGTAGTTCCTAGCCTTTTCATAGGTGGTCCTCATTACCACCAATCATTCCTCTCTTTTTGTCTGTCTTCTTTCTGCTTCTGTATTCTCATGCTTTCTGTTTCTACCTCTGTTCCTCATCACTACTTCTAGCAACGCTGGTTGTAGCACTAATAAGCTTGGCCAAGCTTATTAACATGTAGTTCTGGTGTGACTCATTGTTGAGAACTAATAGACTGGATATTAGGTCTGAATTTTGATGTTAGGTTGCCCCACAGAATCTGGGCAAGAGGCCATTTTAATATGGATGGTATAAGCACATGGTTCTTTCATGGATGGCAGCTTCCCTCATGGCAGTGGTATTTTTGCATTTGCTTTGTGTCAGTGAATGACAGGCTCATCCTGAGTTATGCTAAGCTGTTCTCTGAGTTGTATGTTAGCTCTTGTGTTCTAAGGTTTTAAGGGTTTTCCTTTTCTTTCTTTTTTTCTCCTCCTTTAGACCATTTCATGTGGAGCCTACAAACATAGTCAGTGTGAATGATGATATGCAAAGAGTCACTGATGAAGCTTCAGCAATGAACAAGAGGATTCATTACTATAGCAGGCTCACGACTCCTGCAGACAGGGCATTGGTAAGGCAAAGACAGGGCCAGTTAACTGAGTGGTCTTTGGCATGTTGGGTCTTCCACAGCCTAGGTTTATAAAAGAAGCACAAATAAAGATCGGGCGAGAATCACTCTGCAGCTTGCTTTGAAGTAAGTATCTAGTAGCTGAGTGCCTTAACAAGGTGTTATCACAAGTTGTGATTGACTTCTTGCACAAAGAAAGAAGTCCAAAGAAAACAAACAAACAGCTTGAATTTTGTAACAGTGGTCCAGGCTGCCCACATGTGTGTACTCATTTTTCCCATCTATAAGAGGATTTAAGCAGCGGTCAGCTGCAGTGATTGAACTAGCATGACGTGTGCATAGTATGTTACAGACATTTTGCAGAAGAAAAATCGATTTGCTGCTATCTAGCTAAAAATCCTATCAACTCTTGTTTTCATGGGGAGAAAATTAATGTAGTCCAACCTTTTTTTGTTTTGTTTTGTTTTTAAATGCACTTTTCATGGAAAGATTTTTGTGATTTACAACAGTTAGCTTGCTGTATTTGGAACAATAGTTACTTTGGTGTTACTAATAAGTCTTGATTTTTATCCATTTGTTAGATTGCTCCTGATCATGTACTTCCAGCTCCTGATGAAATCTACGTGTACAGTCCATTAGGAACTGCTTTTAAAGTTGACAGTTGCACAGATGGCTATGGTAAAAACTCCAGTACAGTGACAATGTATGTTAAGCACCTTGACATATATTAGCTAGAAAATGCATTATTTTTGAATGTTCTATATTTATGCATAACTACTGTCGCTAAGATGATAGTATGAAGTAAGAGTGCTTCTTAAATTATTCACTAGCTTTTTTCTTTTCTTCCTAGATTTATGATATGGAATACAATGATGGGTACATCTATATTAAGTATCCCATGGGGAATAAAACAGGTAAAACTATGAAAAATGTATGCGTATGAAGATGTTTTTGGCAATGTGGCTTGCTCTTCATTTGTCTGTAGTGTAACTGATAAAGAAAGTAAACTGTATTTCTCCCTCTTAACAGGCAGGCTTTACTTCTGGAATCATTCTCATCTTACTGATGGGCATTTTGACTCTTTATTGCTGCTACAGAGTTGTGAAATCACGGAAAATGATACGTAAGAAATACAAGGCTTCATAATGCAAATATTTCCATCAAGTGTGAAATACAGAGATCTAACAGATTCTTAGTTTATCTATATTGTTACTGTATGTTAGACCTGACCTGCAAATAAAAGCTGTTCCTTTGAATGTCTCCCTGCTTTTGTAGTCTGGATCTAAGCTCTGTAAGCTAACTGTCTGTCTTCCCTTATTAGATTTTCCTTCAGTTCTGTGGGACCTAAGTATTATAGCCAAACCCAAACACTCAGCAAGCAAGGTTTCAGGTGTTCATTTACTAAACATTTGGGGATTTACAGGGTTAGAGGCTTCCCTTCTTCTCCATAAACACTGTCCAGTTCTCTACGTGTATTTCTGATCATGTTCCACAGTGGAACAGCGTGGGCTATAGCTGTGTGCACTTGTGTTGTATGCCTGTACTACCCTAATACTTGCGTATATTCTGTGTTGGAAGCAATTTGTGGACAATTGCCTCACCGACAGTGGTTCTACTTAGAATGTACTTTTATTGTTCAAAACTCACCTTGCAGCTCTTGTAGTTGGTGCTTTTATGCATAAACTTACCCCTCACTTGCTCAAATAAAGGCAGTTAAGACTTCCAGTTTGTGACAACTCATTTCAGGGCATTGTTGAGGACTAGTTCATGGTCTGTCCTACTTTGCCATAAGTCCTGCAAAAGGCTTTAGCTGTAAATGCATGGCTGCATTTTTGCCACCATGTCTTATTCCAGTGCTTCTGGAAGTACTCAAAGTACGAAAAGCCACAATAAAAGCTTCTGCTTCTTCAGGCTCCTTCAGTCAAACACCTAATGAGTGTTATACTTTAAAGTTAACAGCAATCTTCTTAGCCCTTGGAAGTACTGTGAATTTGTGTCAGAATATTCTGAAACAAGAACACATCCTGTCATGAAGAGTTCTACTGACTCTAACATTTTGTTTAGATATGTTTCTATTTTTTTATATCTTCTTCAGCTTTAATAGATACCTCAAACTGGGAATTCCCAGATGTTTGCAAGTATTACTTCGGATCCTTTGGTCAGTGGTCAAGCCTCTTATTTTCTATGGTATCGCTTATTGGAGCCATGGTTGTTTATTGGGTGCTTATGTCCAACTTTCTGTTCAACACAGGAAAGTTTATATACAGTAAGTATTGATTTTTAGTTAACTTTTACAGCTGTCTTGTGGAAAGATCAAAACTTTGCTTTATACTGTAAAAGGATTGTCCGTTTTACTTAATCTTGATTTTTTTGTTACTTTGTGTGAAAAGTCAAGTGAAAATAAGTAACTGTGTATGGAGTTATGGGCACAGTCATGTATGTTTTCAAAGCCAGTTTCTCAGTCTCTCAAAGTGTGGTGTTAATGAAAGACAAAGTACCAATTATCTGCTTTGCAAGTCAGTAGTGAGGCTTCTTGGTGTAGTTTAAACAACCCAAACCTGGTTGCTTGTTTCCACTTTGTGTTTCACTCCCCCCTTGTTTGCATGGGTGTAACTATTTGAACAGCCATATAACAGGCTAGGCTGTTGAAATGATCCAGGTTAATGAAAAAAAAAAAAAATCGAGTTTCATTCTAGATTTCAGCAAACACACTTAGAGTGCTGCCATATAGAAAGTTTCTGCAAGCATCCCTGAAGGAACAATGAACTGTAGCACAGTGAAAGAATGATTCGTAGACTGGCGTTGCTACAAAAGAAAACATATTTGTTATTTACACCCATGTACGTGCACAGACACACAAGCTTTTGTGGATACAATCAATTAGGTATGTAGAGTTGTGGGAATAAATGATGGAATTCAGAGCTTTGACAATCTGACTCATAGCATTGAATAGCTCAACTAAGATTTAAGAGTTTCTGTTTTGAAGGTAATTAACAAATCTCTGAGGCAAATAACAGCACAGACACTTATACCTCTTGAAAAATGTTTAATTAGAGTTCCCACCATCCCTGAAGGACATACTTTATTGGTTAACAACTGGTATATTTTACAGCTGACCTAATTCATATGTTAAGGCCATTTCATTTTAGACTTTGTTTTTTTTTTTTTTTTAATAAGGTTAGCACTATAATCCCAAATTATTCTAAACCAAATAACTCCAATTCCAACAAGCAAACCTCAGAATGATCACGATGGTTCCTTTTCTAGGAAAAAAGTCCTGCTTCTCCCTGAGATTGGCATGTTATTTTATCACTTACCTATGTTTGTTAGAGGTTCTTCTTTAAGTTGTTTGCTCTGTGATAACTTTAATCATTGGATTCTTGTCCTAACTTTCGTTGTGGCTACTTAATTACTAAGTTACAAAATGGGTAATAGGATATAGGTTTGACACAATGGCATCTTCCAGCCATGCATTTCTAAGTTATTCTAAGCCGGCTACTGTATTTAATTCTAGTGCATTCAGATGACTTTTTTAAAAATCTGCACACAATTTAGGTGGGAACAAATTGATTTCCTAAAGGAGGATGGTCTAGAAATTAGTAGTACACAAAGAATGCAAGAACTGTAAGCCAAGTATGATAGCCTGTTTTTGGTTTGTTTTTGGTTTTTTTTAACACGCTGTCCCATGGTTTTGTTCTGTTTTTGTTTTATGACACAGAAATAAATCCACAAATGTAATTGCTAGTCCTAAACACTTTTTAAGTGCAGAGGAAACATAAGTTGGCTATCCATCTATCTATACTAAATTTTAAAATGCTCTAATTCTGTAAGAACTATCAATTCTTTTGATGGCTTCACACTAGGTACTTTTTTTTAAGTAGCAACACAAAACAGTGGTGAAGTTAGGAGGTGACGAATGACTTCAATTAAATCTTCTGATTGTTGTATACAGTGAACTGATATCAGTAAGTATGAGAAACTCACTTGTGAGTCAGGGTGTCATAAATCAAAATGAAGAAACAAAAAATAGTTTTCTTCCCACAAGACATTTTGCTTTCTTTACGAGAAACAAGCTGCTGTTAATTGCATTTTAAAAATCTGAGGCCAGCTGCCCCAGTTGATTTTCTGCGTGCATAATACTCCCACATGCAGCAGAAGCAAATATTAACCAGAGACACACTAATTAAATTTCCAAGCTGATGGGCATTTTCTGTGTGTATATATACATAAATATAAGGAAACTGCTATCCAGTACTCTCATACTGTTGAAGTTGCAGAAACTTGAAAATACCTGTTGTGGCAGAGCAATAAAGTAGCACAGGAGTGTACTGGAAGCAAAATACTATTAGAGATTAATGTGGACAATGAGACTTAAACCTTTTTCCAGACATTCCCTTCTTTAAAATACAGCATGGAAAAAGCATCCCACAGAGCGTCTTCTGAAAAAAAAAAAGATTAGAAAAATGAGTAGGGGAAGCTTTTTCCGTATAACACCATCTAGACTAAGGGTATGGTTGCATGCGCTTTTTTTCTGTCCCAAAAGAGGCTGGTTTTAAGATGCATCTGCTCACTAATGTACCGTACAACACTGCAGAGGAGCTGGGACAAGCGGAGGTGTGCTGAGGGAACAGGAATGAGCAGCTGGGAGAGCAGGCTTGGGAAACTCATAAATGGACAGGGCTGCTGAGAAGATAGTAGTGCAGTGGGGGGCTACTTTAAAACACTTGTAAAAGAAAGTTTTAAAATATCCACTTGGGGTTGCGGGGTGTGCAAGCTGCTGTATTGCTCCTCTGATGTAATTTTCCAAAGTATTTCCTTACTTAATTTTTATCAAGTCAACAGATAAAACCTAATAGCAGGTTTGGGACGTTGGTAGTAAGATTTTCTTCTTCTTTTCAGACTTTGTTCATGACATTAATATAACAGATATTGTTCCTGGCACGAATGGAAGTAACAAAGGTAAGAAGCCCTTATTATTATTGTGTTTCCTGGATTGAGGGGGATTTAAAGGTAGATCATCATGTTTCCATGCCTAACCACATTCCAATTATAGAGTGTGTATCATAAGTTCTAGCTACCTGTTTTTAAAAAACCTGTAATTTTCTGTGTGAGATTTGTACTTCCACAAATAACCAGACACTTGGAAAGCTTAATATTTGGGGGAAAAAAAGCCCCCTCCTCCTCCCCAAAAAAAGAAAAAACAAAACAAACAAAACAAAAAAAAAAGGAAAGAAAGTAGTGGTGGGGATGAGGATTAAAAAGCAAATTACAAGTTTGTGTATACCCAGATAGATCATCCTTAAAACCATGAACGTTAGACCTCTTAAGAGTAGTTGCACAATGAGGAATTGCCTTAAGGAATTTTAACATTCGCACCCTAAAATTGAGGTACATCAGATCTGTTTACTGTTTGAAATCTTGGCTGGGGCATCTTTGCTCCTCACCAGCTCTGCAGCAACGTTCTCATTTTAAAAAATGCTGTAAGAACAGCTTTAATGATTTTGAGCACAAAAAGAAACAAGTGTCAGGCTACATGAGCATGCGCTTGTGTTTTGTGGAGAGTCTGACATTTGCACAACTGAGGGAAGAAACTGCAGTCAAGTATGAAGATAGGTCTGTTGGCAGTTCTTAAGTAGGCAGAATAACGTAGAATGAAGGCAGGAGCTAGGCACTGTCAGCCTCTGATCTCCCTGCCTATATGTAGTAACTGAACATGTAGCTCTTTCTTATGAAGGAGAAAATTTTCTCTATCCTGGGTGCTTGTAGGAATGGGGAAACATTTCAGTACCAGCCAGACAGCTGCACGTCACACTAGCTGCAGCCATGTTTCTGGAGAGCAGCTGTTTGGAGTCGGGCAACGGAGTTGAGAAATAATTCTGCAAACCCGTTCATTTGCATTTGAGCTAGTGTTGAATGCTGTTTCTCTTACAGTCCTTACCAGCAAGGCACCAATAGCTGCTGCAGTGCTTTCTCTTGTGCCCTCTCCTGCTTCTGCTGTTCTGTCCCATTCTTATGCAGCCGGGGGTATAACTTGGAGACAAAGTAGGCAACAATATTCCACAGCATCCTCCAGCAACGGCAAGATTAAAAGCAGCTGCTTCACAAAATTAAGGGCTGCCAGATGCTCAAATGACTCTTGGCAGGGCATTCAGGGCTACCAAGATCAGTAAGAACAAAAGCATTTTTCAAGGTCTGTGAAACAATCCTCTTATAAGCAACGGAGAGAAAGCAAATGAGAAAACTGGAAGTAAAGTAACATGATGGTCTCTCAACAAATTCGAGAAAATACTTTTTACACCTTTGCCTTTGTAACAGAACAGGCATGCAGCCAGTGTGGGAGGGAGGCTATCATGTATTGGGGGATGCCAAAATTTAAAATAAGACATTATGAGAACAATAAGACAGGTTCATCTTTCAACACATAACTTTGTAGGCATGTATTAGAAAGAAATGCTGCTGTTAACAAAAATCAAATAAACACATTTTTATTCAAGGCATCTTCCTGTTTCATTGGTTTTGTTCCAGTCACTTGGTCAGGTGCTGCCATTGATCAGCCACCATGTAACGAGAGTGTCATGTTTTCTTTTGGCAGCCTTATGGGGGCATATCTTAAATTGTTTCTGTTGTGTTGTCTAGCAGTGATGAACTTGTACCTGACACGGCACCGAGATGACAGGGTGTTTTGGTTCGGTGCATGAGTTTTAGCCCTGCCATTTGTTACAGTAGCTTGTTTGTCATCCTCAGTTTGTGTGTTCCCAGAGTAATGTACAGTAATACAGGCTCTTCTGCACACAGATGCACTTGCAGCTTTGTTCATGCGATCTTACTGAAGTGTGTGGGGACAGATTACAATGCTAAATACGCAGCCAGATGCAGAGGTGTGTTGCTATGACGTGATTCCAGCAGGTGCACGTGGGCACTGAACACACCTAGTTATAGGTATGTGACCTTGAAGGCTGATCCTATGCCATAGCTCAGGCTTCAGACAAATTAGTGTCTTTGAAAGAACCGTAGCACTTGTCAGCTTAGAGTGCCAGGTGCTTAGCATTAAAATCTTAGCACTGAACTTCTGACAAAAAAAACAAATAGAAGTTTGGAACTGAGTTGTCAAACATTGCTTTTGAGTGGTCATATTTCCCATAGGTAGAACACTCTCCAGAAATTATGGGATCTTGGCTGTGTAGATTCTGTACAAGTAAAACTCTTTTCATCTGGGGATATTTTTCTTTTCCTTTCTTCCAGTCATTTGTCCAAGTGCTGCTAGCGGTCACCCACCACAGAACAGGAGTGTGATGTTCTCTTCTGGCAACAATACGGGTTTTGAACTCTTCGAGGAATGGTGGAGCAAATCACAAACAGTACCATTTTACCTGATTGCTGTTCTTCTACCCCTGCTAAATCTGAAGTCTCCATCCTTCTTTGCAAAGTTTAATGTCCTAGGTAGGTAACAAATACTATTAAAGCATTGGTTCCTTGTGGCTAAAATGTATAGAAAACAGTGAAAGCTACTCCAGCGAGCAGAATCAGAACAGAATCATAGAATCATTTAGGTTGAAAAAGGCCTTTAAGATCATGAAGTCCAACCGTTAACGTAGCACTGCCAAGTCCACCACTAAACCCTAAGCACCATGTTTACACATCTTTTAAATACCTCCAGGGATGGGGACTCAGCCACTTCCCTGGGCAGCCTGGTCCAATGCCTGACTACCTTTTCGGTGAAGAAAGTTTTCCTAATACCCAATCTAAATGTCCCCTGGCACAACTTGAGCCCATTCCCTCTTGTCCTATCGCTTGTTACTTGGGAGAAGAGACCAACCCCCACCTGGCTCCAGCCTCCTTTCAGGCAGCTGTAGAGAGCAATGAGGGCTCCCCTCAGCCTCCTCTTCTCCACACTAAACAACCCCAGCTCCCTCAGCCGCTCCTCGTAAGACTTGTGCTCTAGACCCTTCACCAGCTTCATTGCCCCTCTTTGGACACGCTCCAGCACCTCGATGTCCTTCTTGGAGTGAGGGGCCCAAAACTGAACACAGGATTCGAGGTGCGGCCTCACCAGTGCCAAGTACAGGGGACAATCACTTCCCTAGTCCTGCTGGCCACACTATTTCTGATACAAGCCTGGATGATATTGGCCCTCTTGGCCACCTGGGCACTCTGCTGGCTCATGTTCAGGTGGCTGTCAACCAACACCCCCAGGTCCTTTTCTGCCAGGCAGCTCTCCAGCCACTCTTCCAGTAGTTTGCTGGCAGCTGATACTGAGCCTCAGAGTGGATCGTTGGTTGGTTTGTTAATCACCAACAGGCTTTCTACCCTGTTTTGCTTGAGTCTTAAGAGTTAATAGGGAGGGTTTTTTTTTCCCTTTGGTCCCTTGATAATCCTGTAAAACAAGTTCCACTATGTTCAGAACAGATTTTCCCAAACAGTGGTACACATACTACTATGCAGCATTTGATGCATTACTACCTTGGCACAGTCAGACATACCCTTCCTCATCTGGTAAACATTTCAACACAGGCAGTTGCTTCCAAAGATCAATTGCTTCTGACCTGAAGTCATTTGCTACCAATCAGTTGATTAATTAATCACAACATCAGTCAATCAGTGTAATTTGTTGCTGTGCTTCGCCCCAGCTCCCAACACCCTGGCCTATTCTGTGCTACAAGGACAAAAATTGTGACTTCTCCTTGCTTCCATGTCTTGAGATAGAAGACCAAGGCAGGTGGGATTGGTAAAGTGGATAAAGCACATGGATGATGGGTGGGGTTGGTCACATAGTTCATGGAGTAGGAGAGGTCAGAGGGCATAGCATTGAAGCCCATGATGAAGAGAAAGGGAAAAGGAGACGGGGATCACAGAACGGGTTGAAAAAGATGGAGATGTATTGTAAATGAGGTAGAGGACAGGGAATTGAGGGTATATAACATTAGGGATAAGAAAATATTTTATCAAGTGAGATCTAGCCATAACTGTATCTGTTTTTAAAATAAGCACATTATCACGGGCAACTCTTTTCATTTGAGAACGTGAATATTAAAATAGGAAATTTCTCATAACTTCAGTAGATTATTATGTAATTCAGAAGCTGTTCAAAGTTTCTGCAATTTTGTAAGCCTTGAAGTTCATAGGACAAGAAAAAATGGAATGCAATTTTTGAGATGCTGAAATGAATCTTAATAGAGCACTTTTTACTTATCTTTACCCATACAGAAACTTAAATCATTAGGAAACTACAGAATATTTTAGCTGTTAAGCTGATCCTCAAGTACAGAACCTTTTCTCTTTGTAATTCCTTGACTATGCTTTGTGTATTCAATTGATAATTTCTTCAATTTATTTTTTAACCTTGGAGATATTGCTAGAATGAGATGATGTCTTATCTGAATCTGTATCCTAAACTGTAAAAATGCTGTTTCTTTGTCTTTACTTACTTACAGCCCATTCTCTGGTGACTAGCAGTATTATTGGTTGGCAGGTTGCATCGCAGTAGCCTTAATTACTGTTGCATAGTTTACTTCAATTTTTAGCTAGTTATTATTCTGCCCTTATCTCTTCCAAACAACAGGAGTGAAGATCATATGCTTTCCATCCCACATGCAGACACAGCAAGGCACATATACCCATCTGCGATCTTATCTGTAGCCCTATAGCTGTGCAGAGTATTGCTGGATGCCTCAACCAACGAGATGGAATGCAAGTCCAGTGTTAGGATCAAAGTTATCCAAGGTTATGATCCAGACAAGGTTTAAATCCGTAGCGATCAAATGTCATTATCAGCTTCTAGCTCCCAGTGTAAAGTTCACAATTACAGTAAACATTCATAGCTCATTGGGCCATTTGGTTCAAAAAGTCAATGACTGAATGGACATTGTAATAGCTACAGTACTGTGGCCAACTTTGTCTCATGTTAGATTAAAATCCTGACAGCTGAAGCTGGAACCGATCTGTAACTGCCTAAAGACCTCCCTACCTGCCCAGCACCAGGGATTACAGGATACTTTTTCCACTGTCACTAGTGCAGCGCCTGGAGAACATTAAACATGCTGAAAGCTTGCATTGGGTGCAAGTTCATTATTGTTTCTCTCTGACCTATGAAAGAAACAAAGAAAAAGAAAATTTAGACGTAGCCTGTATTCTTAAGAATGAATACCAACCCTAAGTGTTTGGGCTACTGATAACTAGTTGGATGGAGCAAGAATAAAACACAGCAGAAATACTTTCTGCTGCCTCATGGTGTTTGTTTGGCTCTTGTCTTTTCTAGGTACAGTTTCAGTTGTCTACTTAGTTTTTCTGGTTACGGTAAAGGCTGCTCGTCTGGGAATCCACTTAGAATACAACTGGTTTACAGAGAATGATTTTTTTGTACCAGGTAAGATAGTTAAAATGCCGTAATGAAGCATATATATGATGAGTTTAAGATTTTTTTAAAGCAATTAGTGAATTACTTTCTCATTTACCTTTTAACACCTCTGTGACATAAGTAAAGTGAGGAAATGCCGTCTGATGTTGCATGTGGAGGCTTAGGAAGGATCCCTTGTGACAAAGTGACAAGGAATCCCTTTCCCAGTGATGTTCCTTAATAAATAATAAATTCTAGCTACACCTTTTTCAGATCATGCCTATTTTAGTAGCAGTTACAAATGACAAACTGTAGACAGACTGACTGGTAAAGGTGCTGTAAGTTCTCCACACAGTGTCTTGCTTAAATGAAGTAGCTCATTCACCATAATTTACAAGTATGATTTTCCTGTACTTCCCAATCTATCTCACATTTTAGTCCATAATCTTAGCTTTTCTCTTTTAAACACCTATTAGCTCTCCAGTCTGTTTCTTTTCTTTCTTGAATGTTGTTTTCGTGGCTGTTTGTTCTTCCAAATTACTGTTGCAAATTACTGTGTGAGATGTCACAGTCATAAGCAGTGGTGTTGCATGAACAGATAGTCTAAAGAGATCAGCTTCTTGTTTTAAGAGGCTTGGAATGAGAGATCTGGGGTTCGGTCTTAGCTGTTTTTTCGCCATCATTTACAACAGGCAAAATTGTATGTCGAGTTAGCTCCAAGGAGCTGTGTCCTGTACTGTTGAATTGTATCACTCCTCTTCTTAGAAATAGGAGTATTTTGTCCTTCTTTAAAAGAAAGTTACTTACTTAAGGCAAAATTCAGAGATACACACCTTCATAGGGTTTCTTTTGTGGGTTTGTCCATTTTTAGTTTCCCAGTCACAATATGCATTGTACTAACAGTTTTACGCATGGGTTGCAAACTATTGTTAGGTCAAATAATGTAGAACTGGAGAAGAAAACAAGGATAACTGAAAACATTAGGATGGGTTTTGAATTACTGTAGCAAGATAGAGATCAAAAAAAGAAACACCAGTGTTGTTCAATGTTTCTAATAGAATCTGATCTAATTTGTGGAATCACGGTAACGCACTGTGGCAACAAGAATTACGACTCCGTGAGTAAACTACAGATAGTAGTTAGTTGAGTAAAGTTACTGATCTGAAATGCAACTGATTTAAGTGTGTTCACACCATGGTTGCAGTGGTCTTGCAGCTTCTTACTCTTTGTCTTCTTCTACCACTCCCTTTGGGTTGAGTCAGCTCTCTAGTTGAACTGAAATTGATCTGGCACAATAATAAGCAGAATAAGTGGCTTATCTAGTGTATTCCAGGTACGTTTGGCAAAAACGGCTACCCAAAACCCAGTATTCCCCTTCTTGGCCCCTCAGCCCCTAGCTATCATCAAATCTGTTTGTTCATTTTTCCATAGCTGCTGAAGGTCATTCATTCTTCATCTCAGCCAGGCATTCAGAACACTATTTTGAGATCTGAATGACAATAAACAAGTGAAAGGCTGTGTAAAATGGTTTCTTCAGCTTAGTCATGTCACCAAGAAAAAAAAATATTGTCCTTTCTGGCTGAGTCTTCAAAGCCAGGCAATTTTTGCTGAGTATGACTCCGTGCAAGGCCAAAGCAGATGCTTTGAGGATGAACTGGATTATCATTGTAATTCCCTAAGAATCCTCCTGACTACTGCAGCATAAGTACAAACTTATAGATGGATGTAGGCAGTTTTGAAACAGTGCTATCTATGCTGTATATTTTCTTCCATCACTGCATTTACTTTTAGGCAGAATTTTTTGACTCAAAAACTACTTCTGTCTTCAGTGTAAAAATTTGGATTTCAAAGCGCTTAATGACTAGCATCTGCGTTAATGACCTATTTTATTTTGTATGGCATTATTCTTAATGCTCTCTGTAAGTAGAAATGTTACTCAAGCATGTGCTGCTCAGTCAGTAGATAGACCACAATGTTCGGTCTTGCTCCACTGCGAGCATGGAAACATGGTTTTAACCTGAACTGCCCCAGCAGACAGTCTTCAAGTGCTCACATGGCCTCATATCTACAGACTCTTCCAGAGAGTGCAGGAGAAAATTTGCCCAAACTGTGGTTTACTAGCAAACCCATGTAACCTGGAAACCAGCCTAAGTCTAAGAAATTGGGTTTTAAGCATCTTGAAGTTCAAAGTCCAAGATCTATTAAGCACTCCTATTGTAAAATGAGTTATAGCATAACATGGGTGCCGTGGGTCACTAGGAAGCGGAGCACCCATTAGTTTCATTGTTTTGGCAATGTGACTAGTACTGCTAGGAGATAGACAAAGCATGTAGCTAATGCATACAAATCCAGTTACTACTGATTGTTGTAGTGTTGGGGAAATGCACTGCTGAAAGCGATTCTGAATCTGTCAGTTTGATTTTTATTATTGAGATTAAAGTAGTGGATGGAAAACAAGCCCAAAAGTCGCTTGCACTCTCCAGTCTATCAGTAGCACATCATGCTTGTTAAGTATTGAAGATACAGTGAATCCAGCCCTAGGGAAGGCATATTCTCTCAACCTGGATGAGCCCTTCATTAACTGCCTGGAGTGTGTTTACCTTTCTGACTTCATAGCACTAGAGAAATCTGGTTTAACTATGTTTGCATGGAATGCTCTGTGGTTTGATCTGTAAGGGTTTGTGAGCCTCTGATGAGTGTTTTGCTATATTGCTGGATGCTTTCCAGAAGCTGAGCTAGCTCAGGGATCTGTAATTGCTGTTAACACTCTAAAGAGTACATATATCCTTATATAATACCAACAAAGATGGTGCTTTAATGATGTTACACATTGGCGAATTCCTAGATTGGTTGCAGCGCTTCCAGAAACATAATCTTGTGAACATAATCCTTCAAGTATTAAAAGAAGCAGAGCAGTGCTATTCCCATGGAGACAAAAAAATAAATAAATTTTTCAGAGATGCTATAAGGTGTATGATAAGACAGGAAGTTGCTCTGCCTTTCTTTATGCCCTGGTTTGGAAGCAGAACCTCTTAAACATCTACAGATGTAATTTTTCATCTGGTAGCAGAAGCGACTTCTTAACAACAGAAGATGCTCAGAGAGCAAATGGTTCCTTCCCCCCATCTCCCTGTTCAGGGGCCAATAGATAGACAGCCTCACTGCAATCAATTCCTGCCTCAAAAGTGCTTTCCAGTTAAACTGTTGAGAAGCAGAAAAGCTTATATGTGTAAATCCTAGATTAACCTAATAATCTTTGATGATGGTTGGGGTCTCTCGAGAAACTTTGCTGGAGAGAGTGTGTTATATATTAGCCACTGTCTTCATGCATTTTGAACTTCCTGATTAAATATCTGTGTTGGCTATGGTCAAAGATAAGATAGATTGTCCCATTTCAATGTGGAGGTTCATGTTTCTGCCAGTAGACTCCACAGCACTGTATGTCCTCTGCATTTTGGCATTGTTTGTTTCAAAGAAGTAAGTTATTAACACTTCTTTTCCTCCCTTAGAGTTTAGAATTCTGTTCCCTCAGCTCACAGGGGTTCTGACTCTTGCCTTCTTCATCCACAATTGTGTCATCACACTTCTTCAAAATAACAGGAATCAAGAAAACAATGTAAGTAATTTCACAAGACTGTACTGATTTGTATCTCGATTGCCAGGCGACACTAATTTTTTCCTGTCTGCTTCTCTTGAAATTGATCCAGGGACTGTAATAGCTTCAGAAAATGTAACTTGCTCTTGTAATCTGATAAGAAACCAGTTATACTTACTTTTCAGTGGCTACCAACAAGTAACAGATGCATTACAAATTATTCAAATGAAAGCCTTGAGGAGCGTCCCAGATTTATTTGTGGTCAGGCTGGTATTAAATGGTAAAATTACACACAGGAGGCAGAAGGCTTGACAAATGTTGTAAGACTCTAGAAAAACTGACCAATTTTAGAATGAGAAATGCTGGAGAATATTGGGCACAGGACTGATTTTAGCAGAGTCCTGTACAATAATGTTGCGGTCTAGATAATATCTTTTCTCAGAGTTGCTTCAGTAGTTTTGTGCCACAATCCAAGTCAAGGTTTGTCGGGAAACCTGACCCTATTTAGAAAATCCTCAGAGTTGAAGCCTGGATTGGGAACCTTTGTGATATGTAGCCGTTGGACTGGTCCTTTGCCCTTGAAAAAGTTATGTACTGCTCATCCAGATGGAACTGCATTCTTTCTTAGTATCTTCCCATTATAAAATACACAAAGGAGTAAACATGACAGAGAGTTAAGAGTCCTAGAGCACATTTTTAATGTAATTATTTTTATCATTTAATTTTTTTCCTCCCTACTTTCCAGGATTCTTGTCCAGCTTCATTAAAATCTTAGCTGTAAAGGTAACTACAATAACGTACAAAGATTTTTAAATATTAGCTGTATGAAAAACTGGTACAGAATCACAGAATAGTTGAGGTTGGAAGGGACCTCTGGATATCATCTTGCCCAACTCCCCTGCAAGCAAGGCCATGTAGACCTGGTTGCCTACACAACACATCAGATAAAATATATCTGATTTGATTATTCAGAGGTGAAGTGCAGATTATATGCCAAGGCAGTGAGAAGACCTTTTGCTTTAGTAATCTGCATAGTTACCTTTTTGTCCCTGTGAACCAAGGCCAGCTTGCGAGTGACCATCTCTGCAAAGGAGTCATGAATTCTTCTCCAGGAAAGCTTTTTGGGGTTTATGGGCATTTCTGAAAATAGTTTAACAACTAAAGAAGGGGTTAGTGGAGCTCTGGAGGAAGAAAACTAAGTAAGTTTCTTCTCAGTTTTCTTAAGAAAATCTTACAGTGTGGAAAAGGGCAAGCTTTCTATTTCTCTTTCTCCTCAGCTGTGGCTTTCAAATTCTAAAGGCATGGTCACTCCAGCAATCAGCTTTGTATGCAGAGGAGGCCTAGTGCTTTCATGCCACCTTCAAGACTTTTCCTGTGGCTTTTCCCCCTCCATTTACATCAGAGCAAGCAATCAGCTGCAAAGAGCAGCACCTGGAATATTCTCCAGCTTGCTTTTCCTATGTTAAGGAGGAAGAAACTCCTGCCTGCATTTGAATCAGCTTTTCTGAATGCCCTCCCTGGAGCTTAAGTCGAATTTCCAAGTCAGCCCTAGCATGGATCCCAAGCCCTCGACAAGACTGCTGCATTCCAGAAGAGTATTCAAGTTGCACAGAAAGAGCATCTTTAAGTATGACAGGAAAGGTTTGTAATGGGCAACGAAATCTGTGCCTAGTTCTTCTCGGGGTTTTATTTGGCCAGAGCTTTCCTTCCCTGTTTGTAGCTATACAGGAACCTTTCACCTAGGACTCAAAGTACTTTGCAAATGTTAATGAAGCACTGATGCCCTTGAAGAGCTGACTGTTTTGTGATTATTTCACTAAGCTCCTGGGCTACTTGGGAGGTTTACATATGTATAGGGGTCTCAACTTCTGTCATAAGTCAGATGGGGTGGGTATTTTTTCCTATGTATTTACATGAACAAGTTGCTTTCTTACATCAGTGTCTCATGGGGAGTCGAATGGAGATTCCACTGTTTTATGTATGTATCGACCTGTTAACATGTCCCTTTCATCAGAGTTCTGTGAAGACGCACAGAACTTGGCAAGCTGTAAAAGTACTGTTTTAGTTTTGAACAAAACTTGCTGAAACTAGTGGTCATAAGAACAACTCCTTGGGGAGGTGGAAATAAGTAAGAGAAACAATAACATTCCTTTTATGGAGTCAGAAATCCAAAACAATAGCAGCTTCCATTCTGGTCGCAGGCGTGTATCACTGCCCAAAGCTAAAACACACATGAGGGGAGGATTCCTCTGGCTGCTATTCCAGTGCAGTGGTGTGGGTGTGAGAAGAGCAGTGCACTGGAGTAAGCCAAATGTCAGCAGGACAGCCTGGAGAAGCCCTGTAAGCAGGGTTCTTAGTCTGCAGTTCAAAGTTGAGCTCCCTGTTCCCATCTCCCACTGCTGCCCCCTTGTATTTATCACCGTAAGTTTTTGTGCACTGCACAATCAACTGGTTTGGAAACTGCATAGGAAACCCAGCCACAAAAAGGTGATTTGTTGGGGGTTTTGTTTGGGGTTTTGTTGCATTTTGGTTTTTTTTTTTTTCTGATTCACATCTGTAATCTCGTTCCCTGAGCAACTGTGCAGATGCTGCACAAGCCCAGAGCATGATGTACAGGCATGAATATGCCAGTGCTGTCTCCTTACAGTTGTTTGTGGACCTACCTGGGGGAAAGGCTGGGGGTGGGGAGGTGTTTTTTGTCCAGGTGGTAACTGCAGAAGGCATGTTCTTATTCTTCTTAAGAAGGTTCTTATTTTCTGCAATATTGAAACACTGTTTATTCCCTGTAAACAGAGTGAGTTTCCATTGATGCTGCCCTACCATTGGTTTCTCTTTCCAGCCAAAATTATGCACAGCATTATGCATCTTGGTGACGTACTTGTTTGTCATCCTGTTAAATGTTATCACTTGCCCTTGATGCTTGAACAAGTGAAGTCTGTTTTTATGATATGGATCAGAGTCCTGTTGAGATATTACAGAGGTGGCATCTCTCCTTTGAGAAGTGACCAATCTGAAATGAGATGATCAAAAGGTACTTCTTCTAATGTGGTAATAATTACTAAGCACTGATCTAGGCTTCTCCACCCAAGAAGCAACTCTACAAACTAGCTTTCACTGTGGTACTGAGGAGAAAATGAACTATTTTCTCCATGGCATGCAACAGGGAAAACGAGGCCTGAAAGTTGCCTGTTCTTTTCAGCGTCACATAGGAAATATCTGTAGAGCCACAGAGCCTTCGCTGTGCTGCGTCCAGTCCTGTGCCACAGGCCCAGCCTGCGCCTGGGTGCTAGTCTATGGGTGTCATAAACATCTTGTACTTCCAGAGTTTTCTTTGTTAGCTCCACCTGATTTATCAGACTCATCCTTTTGTTAGGAGGCTGATTTCTGCCTTCGTTCTGCTGCTGCTGCCAGCCTCATTCTCCCAATTTTCTGTTCTTCCGGAGGCACTTTTAACACTTTGTTCTGTGCATCTGGCCAGAAAAGCTCCTGGTCAGCAGTAACTGCAGCTAACATATGTTCTCCAAGTTCCACCTCAAAATCTGCCTGTTAGTTCAGGTGTACTTGACAAGGGCTTGCCAGGTGACAAGCTGTGATCTTTATGGACTGTGACCTCCATGTTATCTTTGATAATTCTCTTCCACTCTGATCCCCAAATACTTCCTCCTTTCAACCATGTTTTCTACATTTGAATCTTAGATTATAAACTCTAGGTGCAAGGACTGACATATTCTTTATGCTTAGGCAGCTTCCACCACAGTAATGTCCATTCTGAATATAAGCATCTTAATATAAAATTTAAAATAGACAAATGCGATTATTGCTGTGTTACTTAAAATTAATCCTTTTATCTCTCTCCATGTGTCCTTTGGTTTTATCTGGTATTATGCTGTCTAAACAGTATTTATAGTCAAGGTCTTTAGGGAGTGAACCTACGTCTCTGGAAGAGTAATGAACAGTAATCAAAATATGTTCCTGTTATGTACACAAATGCACACTCTTGTACAAAAATAACTGCCTTATATGCAGAAGCAGATGCTTGCAAGGGAACTGACGGATGTTTGAGAAAAAAATAAATTCCGGTTTGGGGTTGTTTTTATTTCTTTTCCTGTTTCTTACGGAAATCAAAATCTGGGTATTCTTTGTATTGTGATAGCACCTGAAGACAAGGGTCTGTTGTGTCACATGCTATAAAAATACTTTATCAAAATTATCTCAGCACTTAGTTTCAGTACAGATTAAAGCATACACCCCTAAGAACTGTAGGAACATGAACTGGTTAGTATAATCAGAGGTGGTAGCACACGAGCTCTCTACCTTTAATTAAGTGTAGTCCAAAGGAAGCAGTAAGAATTTCCTTTCAGATTGCTTGCCCTCATAACTGCAAGTACTTGTCACAGCAAAAATAGTTTTACAGTTGGTTCTAAAGCTTATATGTAGGCTGAGTACAAATAACAACTGCAAGTTACTATACTGTCTTTATGCCTGAGGCATACACCTAAAATACCAGATTTAAAGCAAGTGAAAACAGGTTTTGTCAGATGATGTGCCTTAAGAAGGTCTTGGGTCCATTTTGAAAAATTGTCCAAGTCCTGTCTTCAAGAGATGAGAGTCCATGTCTCTCTGCAAAACCACATTACCCCGATTAGTCTCTGGCTCCTGCAGTTAATGGAAGTTACTCATAAATACCTATAAGAAATCTGGATGCTCCTATTTAGTATTCCTAAAATCACAGTTTAGGATGGGCACTGGTGCTTTTGAAGATGTAGCTGTTATGTAAAAACCTGTACAGCTTCTCATGTCACTGAGGAGAAATTCTGGGAATAATGTAAAGAAAATGCTATTGCTCAACCTCTTATGGAGATTGATAGTCCCTACTCAGTGACCAGTGCGAGGAGAATGAAGACTAGAGAAGCATCTTCCAGCTGCACGTAACTGGTCACGAGGAGGAAGAGGCTGCAGCTGGAAGCGTGCAGCTGCCGGGAGCACGAGGGCCACGCTGTGGTGCCTGTTAACAGCACGTTGTTGTCTGATGAGAAATAACATTGGCCTCTTGCAGGCTGATGGGTAAAAGGCATCAATCTTCTGACCCAAAGGAAATGGCAAAATGAGCAGGAGATCCCAGTTCCCTGACTAGAAACCGGCTTCCTTCTGAACGTTTCTTGAAACTCGTAATCTAGCATCTTATACTTCCCTCGGGGACTGCCTTGCCCTCGGAAGACCCCAGAAAGGTATAGGATATGCTTCTTTTGTCAAGGAGATAGTGTGAAGAAACATTTAGGGAAACATTTCCATGCACAGATGTGATCAAGCTTTGCCTGTGTTCAGTGAGCTGGCTGGAGGCCATAATTATGATCCTGGTCTGGAAGCCACATAGTCCTAATAATTTGGTGCTGTGCCTGAGCTAGTAAGACTTGCTTCTCAGTCACAGGAAAATAGGGTCATGTATTGAAGCATTACTAGTAATCCTTTAAGAAGCTGATTATTAGCAGCAGCTGAACAAATTGTTTGCTATAAGGTCATGAGTGTTTCGTAGTGTAGCATAAGCTTATACAGAATACAGTTAGTTAATTACTAGAAACAAATGGTCTCCCACTTTATTTTCCAAAAAAAAGAATTGATGTAGAAGAATAACCCACTAAGTACATTGCTATGAAGTCACTCTGACGAATACGTGGATTCTGCAATTTCATGAAGTACTTGAGTAGATTTACTGCTTATTTTCCAATGCTAAATGTTGCTAAAAACTTTTAATTATTTTTGTGTAGTTGACAGTCTTTTTATATATTAGATACTTTATAAATATAGTAAAAATTTTCAGAAGTGAACATTGAAGTTAATGTTTAAATCCATATTTAGGTATATGTAATATAATTAAATACGGATTTATGACCCTAGCTTCAGCATTCTCTCCTAAAAATCTTGGACTGTTATTTAGTGAATTTACCTGGGGTGTTTATAGAAATTCAGTAATAAAGTGGATAGGCAATTTTAAATGAAAGAGTCATTACAAAATACAGTGCTAAAGCTAAAGGAAATGTATACCTCTGTGCCTACCTATGCCTTTCTGGTTTATTTATGTTTTACTAGTATTTTTTAGTTAATGGTATATTAGCTATGTCTTCCATTATCACGCCATTCATACGGAAGTCTGACATCTTAGTTTCTGGTTTGGAGCCAGTGTGTATGGATCATCCTCTTAGGTTTCAAAGCATCTTCTTAAAAAATGTCCTTTACGTTATATCTGCAGTTGGGTAGGCTGATGTCTTTAATTGCAGGATTTTAGTCCTGACAAGAAATTTGACTTATGGCATTGGTGGGCTTTCTGTCTTCGACAGCTTTCTCTGTGTCCGAGGGCTCTTAGTAGGAATAGGTGAGTGTAAGAAAGTAGAGGGGGTTTCTTGTTTGCTTGTTTTAATAACTAGTGTATATTCGTGCGTCCAGCAATAACATGCTACATCTATTGGCATATCTGTTTCTTGGTGCCTTTTCTGTATGTAGCTAGATACATAATACTTGTCTAGCTCCACTTTGGGGTATCTTCTTGCGGCTTTCTGATCTGATCCAGGACCAGACTTGAAGTCCCCATTCAAGTCATAGAAAGTAAAAGTAAGAATGTAGAAGTAATAGTAATAACTATAAAACAGTAATAAATACAAAAGTAACAGTAATAAATGCAATAGAAATCTTCTCATTAAGTTTTTATTTTGCCTGTTTTGGTGTGTCAGTGCTGGCCAAAATAAGATTTTATTTTTCCTCAGGTGAGAGACCTCTCTATCGCATACTTCCTGGTGGGATTAACGTATCTGTATGTCGGAGTGATAATTTTTGCATCTTTTCCTTCACCACCACTATCCAAAGAATGTATTGAACAGGTGAAATATTTTACTGCAGTATATATTTGTGCTTGATCTTTTAATAAATATGTATTAAAAAAAGAACTGCTACTGCTTCTTGCTCCATGACTCACCCGGGCAGACACATCTGTCCTTGACTCTGGTGAGTTGGCAAATACCTCACGGGCACTACCACAAGCAGATGAGTAATGCTTGTGTTATCTCATTTATATTCATGTCTGGTTGCCAGTAGTTCTGCAAAAAACAAACACTTAATAAATACTCTGAAAGCGATGAGGAAAGGACCAAAATGATCAAGTGAACATTTGAAGCTTTGATTTCTTTAATCCTGAAAAGTATTATGTTTAGTTGTGTGTGCAGTGACCAATCTCACTCATTGGGACTGGTTTCAGGTACTCCAGAAAAAGAAATATAATGTGAATGCAAGCTTGTTTAGATAGGAGTCCTCACTCTGGGTAGGTTTGGTGAGCCTTGCTAGCAGAGTTCTTCAGATAATAGCACCACATGAAACACCCTGTAAAGACTTATATTTCCATGATGTTTAAGTCTTATACTACTTTTTCAGATGTTCCTACTTGTAGTATATGATCCCTTCCTCATTTGTATATGATCCGGTTTTACTGATTAAATAACTGGTTTTAATATCTAGATATAATATGACAGCTAATAGGAGCATATGAATCCATCTGCCTAAAAAATCAGCCTTCCACACCCTTGATTATTTGAGGATGTTCAGAAGATTTGAGAATAATTCCATCTTTAATGCTAACATGAAAGCTGACATCAGCTCTGTAATATTCAAAAATCAGTTGGTATTTGGTGGCACAGCAGCTGTAAAAGGGGGAGAGGGTGTTTCATGTTATGGACTTCATTTACAAGTTGCAGTTGCTTGCCTTTTATCCTTTTCTTTCTTACACACAACTATTAAAAATCAGCAGATACATGTAATCAAGCCACCATTAATAAGTGTAACGTTATTCCTATATTTAGAATTTTCTAGATAACTTTCCCAGCGATGACATCATGTCATTTGTTGCAAGAATATTCCTGCTGTTCCAGATGATTACTGTATACCCACTGTTGGGCTACCTGGCACGAGTTCAGCTGTTAAAACAGTTTTTTGGAAATGCTTACCCAAGGTAAGAAGTCTACTCCTTGACAAGAGCTTGGCGCACTTTGCTTAACTGGCTTTCTCTTGTGAGAAATTTGGCTGAGCTTTCGGGGATTTCCTTTGCTGCTTTAGGTACATTTCAAAAGCTAATTTCACAATGTTTGTACAGTCAGGGGGTGAGCAGGCATGCAAAATAAACTTGCCTGCAGATCAGGACTGCTACAGCTTGGCAGAGCAGAATGGGGGTGGTTCTTTTGTTTTAGCTCTTCATTTTGTCAATAAACAGAGGAGTTTTGTCAACACAGTTCCTTTGTGTTATGCATTTATATAGCAAAAGAAAAGTTGTGCACAAAAAAAATTTTGTTCAGTCCAGAAACATTTCATCAAGTAGTGTTTAAGCTGTGAAGGACATACACTCTGGATATTAACCTTTCAGGGTGCCATATGTGTTTTGATTGTGCATAATTAGTAATCATTCATCTGTTTTTAAACAGAGCTAATAGCTAAGTAAGTGAGTTGTTCGCCATGTTATCGAGGCTGCTGCTATGCTTATAAAAATAGCTTTTCACATGCTAATTTCAGAGATGAACCACACCCCTGCATTGGTACACTGTCTGAACTCCAGAGAAGAGCTGATCCATATTTCAATTTTAGTTTTGTTTTTTTTTTTTTAAATAAAACCTAAGACATTTATATTTGGAATGTTGTCTGAATTTGTCACAGCTGAGAAGTTGGCATTTATCTCTGAGTTTCTTATTTTATATTGTGAATTACTGTTGATGGAGGAAAGGAAAAAATATCCCAGGAAGAAATGTGTATTTCCTCTGTGGCATCAGCAGTAGCATACAGGTCTGGGAAGACGTTGTTCCAAGTTTCAGGTTTCTTCTGGATCCTAAAATAGGTATGAGAAGGTCTGGAAATTGGATGCCTAAAATTAGGCAGTGAAATAAATGCCTACTTTTTTTGATGCTAAATTGTACGCAGTTCAACGTTGGGGAGATTTTTAGGAACTGCTGCAAGTTACTGTTGGAAACAAGGCCATTGATTTAAGTGCTAAACATGGATTTTATAGCCACTGGGAAATAGCCATGTGCTTTATATTATGTGGATGTGCCTCTTCCTATCTCCTTCCTCCAGTTACTCCCTGACCAGAATGGTTTTCAGTTCCCTTATGCCCTCTCCTAGAACCTACAGCTTCATACCTGTCTCTTCTCAGGTTAATTCCAGTTTGCTGTTTTAAGCCTTCATGGTATGACGAATGTGATGATGCAAATACTTGCTTGGTTCTTGTCTCCAGGATGTCCTGTGGGTAGCTTCACTCACTTTTTTTGTTTTAATTTAAGACTCCTTAGAGGGAGGTATTTAAAGTTTCTGAGAAGTAAAAAATGGTTTCTAGGAAGCCGCTTAAATCACTCCAACCTATAGTGATAAGGTAGTACATTCTGGCTGGCTGGCTGTGTCTCCGTCTCTGGTATCCCAGGTATCTCAAATATAGCACCAAAATCACTCAGCTAACCTCCACGCTCCAGCTTCTGTGCATTTACAACCGTCAAGGTCAGCCCTTAGTTTTTGTATGCACTGGGGAGTAACTGAAGATGGGTAACAAGCACAGGACCTGATGTCCAGGGCTGACAGTTCTTGGGCCGTGAGAAGAGTGACCTGCAGAGACTCAAGCTTTAGCTCTTAGGTGTGTGTATAAGATGTATATAGGGAGGGGAATACTCCCAGTCACTTGACTGGAGAAAATTTCTATGTAAGTAATGAACCAAAAGGATGAAGCGGGAGGAAAAGAGCAGAATAGAAAGTGGAGTTCTGTGCTGTTCTAGAATAATTTAAAAAAAAAACAACAACAAACAAACAAACAAAAAAACCCCACAGTTTAAAATCTTGTATTTTTGAGACTGATTCTCTATGTTTACATGATTTTTCTACCTTTTCCTATTTTTATTTTCAGGTTGTGGAAGTGGGGTTTAGGGGTGTGCACTGATGGTATATCCATCCATCTGTTTATACAGCACATTGGGTAGTGTGCTGAATTCATATTGATTGTGCATTTGAGGATCTCTCTTGGCAACCTAGCCTCGTTTAACCCTGTGATTCAATGTGCTAAATCACATGTATTTCCATAGGCGTATCCTTGCTATATTAAGTTTCCTTTGCAGCTGAGGGAATATTATAAATTTACCTTCTGGCTATAATTGTCCAATTATTTCTTTTTTTTACAAACCAAACCAAACAAACCCAAACCACCTCCTCCTTTGGTCCAAGTCCCCATTGTAAATTTTCCTATCTTCATTTTTAAGCCTCGGGTTGCTCCATATGGATGTGCTGCAGGTTTCACATGAACTGGAAGCTCACTGATATTAAAAGCCAGGCTTCTTCATATGAGCAGTTGTTTGCAGATGTGGATACCTGCTGCTGCTGCTGTGGATGGAGTTAACAGATAGCCATTAAGTTATTAGCTGGAGCATTTGGAATTCTGGATGGATGCATCTTAAAGATGGCTGTTGATTGAACAGCTTGATCACACGCATGCTTACAGGGTTGCCACATAATTTTTATTTCCTAGCAGTGACTGTATTGCTCAGATCAATTTGATTCTTTGCTTTAACTCCTTTTTCTTTACTATTTATCTGTCACTGGATATGATAAAGCACCAAGGTATTAGTTTGCTGTTTTGTAGTTCTTAGTCTTGACAGTTGGTCTAATCCAAGGCAATTTCTACCCAAACCAGCATCCTGTTTCATATCCTGACTTTTGCTGGTAGGCCATGGATTATAATTGGATTATAATGAGGAACCATTTATTCAGCTTCAGGGAAACTTCTTTTGTCTAAAGACTGATCCCTGTGTCTTCTGTCCCATGCTTTTTAGATACTTTGTGGTGCTATTTTTCTACTAACAGTGCTTTGCTGAGCTTATCCAAGTTTATCCTACCAACCTGTAGGCTTGCATGATGAAGCAGCTCACCCTCTCCAAACTTAAAAGCTCAAGCAGATGATAGGTAACTTTTTCTTCTCCCAGGTTTCACATCAGGGATCAGCTGGAAGTGGCAGCTTGCTTGTCTGAAGCATAGAGGAAATGAGTAGCATGCTATGTCCTCCAGCAGTAGGGAGGAGAGCAAAAGCCCCCCTGCTGCTAAGAAGCGGGATCCTCCTTCCTCTTATGTACCAGTATCAGTCACCTGTGTCTCTGCCCATCTTAAAAACAAATACATGTGTAGACATGCTGGGCACAGTTGTCTTCCGAGAGGCATCGTCACAAAGCCTTCAGCCTTTTTGTGCTTCCTGCAAAAGATTTAGAGACAAGAGAAGGCATCCTAATTCCTTCTTTCATTTTACAAAATGTATGCTAGTGTACAGGCTACAACATAGAAAGTGACGTACTGGGACGAAACCCAAGGAACTGTTCATTCTCCTCTCCCTGGTGTTGTAAAGAAAGGCCAAAATGTTGTGTATTGGGAAATTACTTGCTTTTCTGAAGTGAGCTATGTTTGCAATGGTGTCATTTAACGTGTGACTTAGGGCCAGAGGCATGTGTTTTATCTGCTGTTTCTTACATGACTCTGGATCTTCTTAGATGTACAGAAAGCTAATTTTTTAATTATTGGCTCTTGGCTGCAGTGGTACTTGTGACAGAGAATTCCCTTGATTAATTATATGCTGTGCATAAAATGCTTTGTAGAGTTTTTAAAACCTTTTAACATCTTTCCTGTTCTGAGAGGTTAAATAAGCTGATGGACAGAAATCACTTGGCTTTCCTTAAAGACTGTCCTCCCTTTACTCCATGGTAGCCCAGCAGACCTGCCAGTTCTCCCACAGATGTGTGTCTCCTGATGCAACGAAATACATTTCTGCTGTTTGCATGCATGTTTATCTGCTCTTCACCTAGATTCTGTCTTGCTTCTTAACTGCTGTGATTCGGAGTCTTTTGACCAATGTCACTTGAGTGAGATTTCCAGGAAGAAAATGCATTTTTAGATACAGTAACCTTTCAAAAATCCTTACTTAAATGATCCTGTTTTGCTTTTTCCGTTGCTTTCCTGTTTCCCTTATTGTGTGTGTTCACCCTGTGACTCTGTGTTGAGTCTAGCACTTTTAATTTCCTTGCGTCTGACCTGAGGGCATTTAAAAGCAGTTTCTTTCTTTACATATCGCCTACCCTAGGGTTTGGTTTCACAGTTTTCAATATGATTCTTACTTTAAGGATGCTGAAGTTAATTAGATATATGTGGTCACTGTCGTTCAGTGGCTTAAGTGTAGCTTAACACTTCTGTGGGAGAGAACTTGATAGAGCAAGCCCTCTAATGATCTGGCATACCAGGTTGTTTCTGGATTCTGTCAATCTGAAAGGTTAATCTTGCAATGGGGAAAAAAAGCAAGACTTAGGGGAAAGCTTGATTTTTATTTTTTTTTCACCCCTCTTCCCTACTATCGTTTTTGTGGGATTGCGGGATTTTTGCAGGTAAGCAGTGATACCCTGTATAGAAAAGAGCTAGAAACTTCATCTAGCCCAACCAAGAATATTGAGACCGAGGACAGAATACAGAGGACGGAGCGCCATGTGCCGCACTTGGATGGCCGTGGGTGTGCCTCTTTTGTGAATTACAGCCTCCTCGAGGCAATCCAACCTGCGCCTCAGAGCAGCAGCCCTAATCAGGCTGCCCAGGCGGACGGTCCAGCCTTGGCATGGGCCACCCAACTCTGCTGCCATTGACCACGAGGAAGAAAGTTCTGCTGCTTGGAAGGTGCCTGTGTGCCAGCAGGGAGGTTAGGTAAAAAGGGGCCAAGTCCTTTCTCATCTCTAACGTCATCTAAATATTTTTCTTCCTGTAGTCGTAATAAGCAGAGGTGGTATGGTTATGCCCCCCAAAAATACTGTTTTTTCTGACTGCCATTTTGCAATGTGTGGTGACCATTAATTGTACCGTAAGCCAGTGTCAGGCTAAAACTGAGCAATTCAGAACTTGTTAAAATGTCACGGGCTATGAGAAATGCTTGTCCCTTCTGGAGCACACCTGCATGAAACTTACAGTCTTATGAAAAATACTATCTCAATACAGCTACTAGTAGACCTAGATATCAGATTTTTCTTTATTCAGAAGGATAGAGTTTTTTTCTAAATGATAATGCCGTACTCTCCATTAAGAATGGGGCTTTTTCCTGCCTTGGAGCTGAGCTGAACGATAAACGCCTGCCTAGGTAAAAGAAAGGAGTTGCAGGTTAAACACCTGTTATCCAATAATTTGGTTACAACTCAGGCTGTTCCAAAAAGGTAGAAAAAGGAGCAAGAATGTTCCAGGGGAGAAATACAGTGTAACCTTTTGCCCTGAAACAGATGGATTTAAATCCTTTTCAGACTTCTTGATTTTGGTATTGTTCTTGAGGATCCTGCTTAATTGTAACAATTAAAACTGCAAAGCACTACCCTGCAAGGACTGAATTGCTTTGGAGGCTCCAGCATTTTGAGACCATTGTTTTCAATTGAGCCAAAACACATTTCCCCCCCAACCCAATTATTTTTTCCCAGATCAAGAAGTTGAAAAACGTTTCATTTCACACCAAACACAAACACGCACCACTTCGCTTTTGAAGTTATAAGAAGCTAGAAGTAATGTTTTAAAAAGCAACGACTTTGGACTACAAAATCACTTCTGTTTTAAATTATGTCAGAATTAAATACTTAAAGACTTTTTTCAGGTTTTCTGCTAAAATACTCTGAACTCACCCAAATTTGCAAAACATTTTTGAATTTCTAAGCCTGTACTCTTTTTAATCCCTCTTGCAAAAAAATTAATCTCAGCAAAAAAAGAATGGAAGAAGTGCCATCATTTTCTGTGTTCATAAACTTCTGCCTTCAGTTGTGCTGTCTGACAGTAAGATTTGCAATCTGCCGTATGTGTGGGGAGAGAGGAAGTAATTTTTAATGGCAAACACTTTTCTATGAACAGTTTAGTTAATTGGCTTTCCTTAGCAATATTAGAGAAGCAGTAAATGTTTGGTCCTTCTTTCCCTAATAAGTCTGATTCTTGGGATTTTATTTTTTATTCTTGGGGCTTTACCAGGTTTATATCCAATTATGTTTTTGTTGAGGTTTCAGCTGCTGTATTCCCACTGCTGTCTTCAGTCTCTGAGGTACGCCTCTTGTACCACTCTTAAAATGTCATGTACAAAATTAAAGATATTGTTTCTGTCTTTCTGAAATCAATCTTTAAGAGCAAACATTAGAAATAGTCCATATCTTAAATTATTCCTTTGTGTTTAAATTACCTCCATTCCCCTAAACTTTAATGAGACTACTCTACATCCCTAATCTTTCTTCCTAACTTGGAAACTGGCAGCCAGCCTTTCAGCCATGGTAGTGGTCAATTCTAAAAAACTTGTTAATTAGTGACATCCTCCATAATACAGATACTTTCTACAGTTAAGAAAAAATTAGCATTGGCTTAAGATTTTGTTTATTTTAAGAAATCCAGTCCTCCAGAAGAATAAACAAAACCTGTAAGTGTATGTATGTTTCCTCTGTGTGGATTATTTTTTCCCTTCATAGAAACAGCTGTGTGACCAAAATATCGCAGTTTTTTATTATATTTCCTGACTTTACCTTATGTTAAAATATGCCAACATTTCATATTCTCTAAAGAAAAGCAATACTTTCCTGAGTCTCAGCTCTGTGCATAACTACGCTGAGCTTGTCTGATGCATTAAAAGCTGCTTTTGCAGAACAGCAAATCTCCGTTTTTTTCATCCTTAATGCAAAAAGGAAAGCAGTAGGAAATTACTTGTAAAAACAAATTCAACAAAAAATTCCAGCATAAATAGTACATGGGTCAAATATTAAATGACATCCAACATTCTAAATATTTGTCCTCTATCAAAGTGCATTAGAGTTCAAGTTTTAAGGTGTTATTTCCTTCCTAGTATTCTATGTAATGTTTTCCACTCAATACATCTTTTCCTTTCTTCTGGTTTCCATTAGTTCACGTTGAGCAATTCAGATCATTCTCTGAACAAGCTAATTCTTTCTTGTGGGAATTAAGTTATACAGTATTGTTTCTTTGGTATTTGAATATCCATCTGAAATACTTGAGTGCTGAGTACCACGTATGGTGTTTTTCAGAAGAACTGCCAAATTACACGTACTTACTTCTTAAGAATATTTTGAGTCAAAACACTAGATATTTAGAGTTTGGCACTCTGAATATTCAGTAGATGTTATGTTTGCTGTGAAATTAATTAGCTTTAATAGAGTGAGTCGTGCAAATGGAAACACCATCTATGTACCAGTTAAATGTTAGTGTAAATGAAGGATAATGGTAGTATTTTGTAATAAATACAGCATAGATTTTAACACTCTTTCCTCACTTTCCTGTAGCGTTTTCCATGTGCTTGTTCTGAACGTAGCAATTGTAGGAGCTGGAGTAGCAATGGCGAGATTTTATCCGAATATAGGAGGTATCATAAGGTGAGTGTTGCTTGCACAGTGAACTTGTCTGTGGTGTTGCTGCATGTTTGCTTCTTGATGTTGAAAAGGAACAGTGTGAGTGCAGGTAATTCTGCCTTTATATTTTGTGAGGTTTACACCTTTTAAAGTTGTGAATAATGGTTTAGAAGTATAAATAATCATCTCTTTTAAAGTTCTGACAAGCAGCTATCTGTAATTCTGCCTCTGTGTCTGAGCTGATTGGGATGATTCCCCACGTTTCACTGAAGCTGTATCTGAGGACCTTGTAACCATACACGTGAAAGAATATGGTGTCAGTAGAAAGTTGCTCGATTATTGTGTGGCTTCTCCCAAGTTTTTGTTTTGTGTTAAGACCATTTGAGGCTGTTTTGAAAGTCCACGATAAAAATCCAAGAAAGCAAGTAACTTCAAAGGGAAAAGTGACATAGAAGTTGTACGTCTAAATGATATCTTAAATTTAGCATATTAATAAACACCTAAGATTTCTATAATTGAGAAAGGTTAGAGGAAATAATCTAATGAGTTTTATTTTCTACATTTGACACCACCATATTTGTAATCATTGTAATTCATTCCTACTTTGCATCTTTCCTACAGCAACCAGGAGAGGGAAGTATTTAAAAATATAGAAATCTGCAATTATAAAACCAGAATGACAGGCTTGGGTCTGACCAGAGTAGCAAAATAACTTACTTTTGCTCAGTGGCTGATCTCTGAGGTTTTTTCCATTTCCTTTTTTTTCTACCTCTCCTTTTAGTGAAAATTTTTGTATTCCAGTAATAGAGATGGTCTAGTTGTTAATTCCAAGTAAATATCATGCAATACATTTCTCTGTCTGCAAATTGATCCTGACCTCTGCTAATGTGTTCATACTGTGCATGGTAATCAAACGTTTTGAACAGTGAATTTTCAGGTGATAAATTGTCTGTATACAGGCTAACTTAGATATTTGCTGGTTTTGTGTTGCAGATGATTACTCTGTGTTACCATGTTTCCTCTGTCTAAAAGGAATGTTCAAATGTTTGAAATAAACTATGTTGTTAGTTAATAATGCACATTTGGCTGAAGTATAGCTTAGTAGGTGGAAACTTACAGTAGGAGAAAATAACGAGAATGTTTTGGTAAGCAAGGGAGAAAAAGAACAGTTAAATGTTTCACTTCCTGTGGTTGATCATGTTACCAGGAGGGCACGTTGGTCTTTTCAGGTCTGGAGAATGGTTTTCTAGGAGCTTATTAAATAAATGAAAATAAAAGTTGCAGATTCAGGAGCTTTTCTATGCTTACATGCTTTAACATGTGTCCTCAGATGGCTGGGGTGCAATGAGGTTTGCAGTTTTCACAGTAAAGGATGCCTAAAAAAGGATGGACTGTCCAGTCTTGTTTCTGTTGCGTGTTGACAAATTTCCCCAAAGAAAGCAGAAACATCAAGTCAAAGATAGGAGTCAGTCCCCAGAAGCACCTGGGGATGTGACTGAAAAGTCAGAGGCATGTCAGGGTGCAGGTACAGGGGAGCAGGGGGCTGAGCAATGCAGAGGGGGGTAATTAAATGCCAGCGAAGGAGGTGAAGGACAGCAAGGAACAGAAATTGAAGTTTAGCGACTGCAGATAGTTATTGTTCAGCCAGACTGTTCACTGGTTTGAGGGGGAAAAATTACAACAAGAAATAAGAGTTAACACAAAGCATTCTTTTTTTTCTTTTCTTCTTCCCCTCTCCCCCCCTTTCCTCAGATACTCTGGAGCAACATGTGGTCTGGCCTTTGTATTCGTGTATCCATCCCTCATCTACGTGATCTCCCTGCATCGTGCTGGGCAGCTGACGTGGCCAGCATTGATCATTCACATCTTTATAATCCTCCTTGGACTGGCTAATCTGATTGCACAATTCCTATTGTGAAAACTCCCCCTTCTCCCTGTGGCTCTCACAAGTGGTACTGTGACATTTGGCAACAGCCTTGAGCAACACTGTCACGCATGAGAATGAACAGTCCTCAATATGATCTTCTTGAGAAAAGCTGCACCTTTGAAACAAATTCAAAATATCTTTCAGGCGGTTGACAGGAAACCTGTCTTGCTCCTCTAAAAACACAGTTTTGTGAGAAGTTAAATGGTTCCGATTTGAGTGAGGTAGTTCTCCTGTTTTTGTTGAATGTGCATTGAAGATTAATGACGCTCAAATATTTTAATTTTTTACAGCACACTTCTCAAAACACACAGCTTTCAGCCTCAGGCAGCAGAACTCCTCTTTCTTCCAAAGGAACTGTCCTTACCTTTATTAACAAACATGCTTTCACAGTATTGTTCAGTGACTGTTTGAAACAATCTTTTATTGCAGTTATTTTCCTGTTTTGTTTGGAAAATGAAGAAATTATTGTCTTTCCTTTTTTTTTTTTTAGGTTAATTTATAGTCATTTGGGTCAAAATGCACTCTTAATTTTGAATATGCTATTAAATTGTTTTGGCAATGTTTTTCCTCTAGGAAATTCCAACTAAGAGAAACAATAAACTCACATCTCAGTGTGTTATTCAGAACCAATATGTACACAAGTTATTTGTGAACTTACAATGAAAAAGTCAGGAGGATAAAAAAAAATTAGAACAAGACAATTAAAATTAGCATTCCAGGCTTGACCTCACTTCAACTCTGTTAACTGGGCTATTATGTGCCGTGAAGTTGTCCTGTCAGGAGTTGCATGTGGTTTTATGGATGCGTGTTGGACACAATGTTCATCACAGGCTTGCTCCCTCCCTTGTAGGGTCTTAACTCTAGTGGTCTCTCACTATGCCTTTCCACTACATTACTCAAGACATTTTGGATGTGAGCAGAGAGGCAAAGCTAGCACTCTTCAGAACTGTGGACTAAATCAAATAATTCAAGTTTTAGGTAATTCCTAACAGAAGCTGGAAGAATCTGGGAAGGGTTTTGTTGTGGGTTTTTTTTTTAACTTCTTGTTTACTAACTAAGGGGTGTACATGCGTAAGTGCAGAGACACCTTCCTTCACTTACTTCACTTACCATCTGTGAGTCTGAGTCTTAACCTAGCATAACCTAGATAATTACCGTGCTCCTCTGGGAAATGATGTGAATTTTAGTAGCAATGATGTAAATCCGTTTGTTTGAGCTAGGCTCCTCAAACTGTGTAAAGGACGCTGACTTACATAAATGTCCTTTGATTTGTATGAAATATGAGATCATATGGGTTTGGAACATTATCTGCAGAATAGAATAATTATTTGAGATTCTCTCTTTTTTTTCTTGTGAAACTTTTTGTGCATTTAAATCAGAATTGGATAATACATCCATCATCTGTTCTGTATTAGAGAGAAGTATTTGCCCCATCCTGGTCATTTTCCCTGTGTATACTCTTATCTTCCACTGCTTGGTTGGAAGATAAGAGTAGGGTCTGGAGAATTATTTTCTAGGGTGTAATTCTGGAGAATTATTTTCTAGGGTGTATCTGCCCACCCTTTTCACTGCCTGACAGTGAGCATGTCTTGCAGTGTGGACACCATTAGCACTGGCCAACACATCTGCTTTTTAGGGACTGCGTCTGACCTCTCCCATAAAATACTTCCTTGAATGTCTCACCAAAAGGAAAGGAGAAAAGATGCAGGATTTCAAGCATCATTGGCTCATTCACATTAAGCTCCTGTGTTTATTTATTATAGATTCAGTGCTTAATTTAGGTACAAACCGTGATGAGTGCAGGTACTTCAATTTGATTATGCCCTTCTGTGTTCCATCTGGATATGATTCCACGAGTTAAATCCTTGCCATTGAAGCAGATAGTAAAATGCCCATTGATTTTAGCAGAATTAAATTCTGTTAGGATCTGGTAGTTCAACAGAAATTCCCAAGTAAGAGTTCACAGTGAAGTGTCTTAATTGCATCTTCTATCTGTTTGTCTCTTTTCCAGCTGTGCAATGTAAAATAATCTGAGTTAATATTTAGAAGAAAATAGTTCTGTACCTTTTTTAAAAGCCTGTTTTCGCTCTGGGTTACAGAGATAGATTCTTGCTGCACTGTTTATTTATACAGGCCTTTAACATCTTTTATTTGAATTTTAAATTGATAAGTATTAAAGTGATAACAAATATTTCATTACACTGGCATCACCTGAAGTACATTTTCTTATGAGAAAGTATTTTTTTATTTTACTACATGCAGTTGAGATATTCACAAGTGTCAGAAGCAAGTTAGGAGTGTGTAAGTAGAGTGGTGTTTTCAGGGGTTTTTTTCTTTGTCAACAGTCAACATCCTAAGTTAATTAACATGTTAAAATTTAATGGTAACTTAAATGGTCTAAAAGCCCAGAAGTAGATTGCAGTGTCTCTTTTCGTGCAAGCACAAAATGTAGTTCTCCACAAATGCACACTTCATCTTGCTTGCTCATGCAACATGCAGTGATGGCCAGCTAATTCCAATTCCTTATGTTCTCTGTTCCAGCAAATCATCATGTGATTTAGTGGAGCAGAAAAAGTAATATATGGACTCAATGGTGTATTGTGAAATGTCATTTATTACCTTCTCATAGAAGAAAATTAATTTCTGCTGGAAATACTGAATTCTGTCTTTACATTTGAGCTTTGCTGCAGTAAGCTGTGAGATGAAATACTGTCAACTCTGGGCATGGAGTAAGAGTCCAAGGTTTTCTTCATAACAGTGTCAGGCTCTTTGGCACGATTCCTGGCCCATTGCACTCTGAAAATCCAGCCCTCCACATTACGTGGTAACTCTGTGATGCAAACTGAACTTTTTCATTGCACGAGGCTCAAGCAGCTGTAATCATCTGTGCTGATACCATCAAGCTAAAATCAGATCTCAAGATATATAAGGCATTAACCCAGCATGACCTTTAGACATTGCCAAAGCATCAGTAGTGAGGGAAATTCCCAGGAAGCTCCGAGAGCAGTTGTGGACATGCCTGTGTGGTGAAGTTGTGGACGTGTCTGGGGGTGACTGCACGCAGTCTGAGCACCGAGACCGAGGGATTAGGTTTTCAGTGGGAGTTTTGTGATGAACAGAAGTAGTTGTACTTTCTAAGGACGAGGACAGATGATGAGGCTTTTATGTCTGCCTTCTGCCATGACAAGAGAGGAATTATCTTCTCCATATCCATGCTTGTACTAACTCCATTGCCTTCTCCGTAGTGACCTATCATCATCTGTTCCAGTTAATGTTACCGTGGCCCAGATTCTTTCTTTCAGCTTCTAGCAGGCTGCGAAATCTCTCCTGTGCTTATTAGCTCTCTGTTTCCCCTTGCTCTTCCAGTCACAGATGCATCTGTTCCTACAAATAATTTTTTTCTGTTCTGTCTGGATTAATAATGTAATGTTTATGTATTAAATCCTGTAGCTCATATGATCTGCACAGCAAAAATGCGCATTCAGGATTCAAACATTGCATCATTTAAACAGAGGGGCTCACAGAGGACATTTTATGTAACATTTCCTTTTTTTCTTAAGAGTTCAGCCTTTCAAACTCAACGTACAAAAGATACGTAAAGATAATGGGATTTGGTTGCAATGCTGAACGCTTTGTCAGATTGACAGTTTGCCCAACCAGCCTCCAGACTGCACCCTCCCCCACCAGGTTTCCGCACAATGGTTGGCTTTTGATTACATGATCACGTAACGTTTTTTCCATAGGGCGTCAGCTTGAAGTGCAAAGGTTGCAATGACAATTGGTTCCCTGTCATTGTGCAGACCTGGCATTTCCTAATTTTGAGTGCTGGACTTTGGGCAAATGTTAATTAACATGCAAGAATGTGCAGTCAGCCCTAAGGTTGCTTAAAACTCCTTTGTGGCCCTCCTGCGAATGTCCCTCCAGCATGGCATAATAGTGGAGAGCTGAGAGGCAGCAACAGTATGACTGAATGCTGGAGCTGCCATGGGAAGGAGGAGAGACTTCTCAGAGTGACTGAGACAGTCGAATCTTTGATACAGAGTCTGCATGCTGGGAAGTCCCAGGGGCTCCTGTGTACGTACAGCCAGACTGATGCTGCAATGGCCGTGTTCTGCAGCGAAGTGGTAGTAAGGCAGGTAAGAGATACGGTGGCCTCTGGAAAGCGTATTTTTGCCTTTCAGGATGTTTTGCTCCAGAGGACAACTGCACTAAACATCTGTCATGATTATAATGGATAAGAAGGCACCTGAGGAAAAATAATAATGGGGAAAAGGTTAGTGCTTGGTAATAGCTGGTACCAGCTGTCCCTGCAAAACAGGGTCCCTCTTACCATCACTCAGAAGCAGAAATTCTTTTTCATGGGCAGTTCATTAAATTTGGGGGCTGTCTTCAGTAATGAAAATGCTATTTTAGCAGAGCTCTTGGTAGCTTCCTAGTAGGAACTAAAATATGAATGATAGGCAAAGCACTGATATGTTTGTTTTAGCTTATTGTACTGTGCTTGATGGGGGAGTACAGTGTAAGCTTTTCCCTCTGAGTTGGTGTTCTGTGAGGCTGGAGTCACGATCAGCGTATTTAATTTCTTCTGCAGTGGAGAACACCATTAAACTTTTCTTGGAAAGGAACAGGACTCAACCTGCCAGGTCCTCTCCACCTCTTACTCCTGTAATTTCAGATGGTGGAACCAGTGCTATGTAACTTGCTCAGTGGTTTGTATTTCCAAACACTAACTGATCGGAGTGGGGCAGGAAGGGTCTCTTCCTTTTTTCAAATTTACCTACTTGTGGCTTTTCCCATATACCTCCTTTTTGTAATCCTGAAGTAGATTAAACAGTCCAGATGAAAAATGCGGCTTTATAGAAAACATTTTTTGGTCCCTTCTTAGTATGTTTATATTGCAGCCTGGCTAAAGCTCATTGAATTATTTCCAATAGCCCAAAGACTGTTTAAAAACTGCTGTCCATGTGTTTCTTTTCATCATTGTTTGAATGGTCTTTTTTCAATTCCGTGGACCTCGTTCACTTCTGACATTTCATTAAACTGTTAGAGGAAGTTGAGATTAGTCAGGTCATTTCAAATCAACACAGCAAAGTCATTCAGCTGCAATATGAGGGGAGGAGAAATGCCTACACATTGAGTTCCAGGCTAGATACTAAATGCCACACCAAACAGAGACATTGTCCCCACTGCCCAGCTGGCTTCATGACTTAGAGCAAAAGGAGATTGTATTATGAAATTACCGCAGGGCATTCAAATTAGAGGCCGGTTATGGGAGGAGAGGGGAGGCTGTTTTGCATTGAAGCTGTTTTTTTTATTTATCTCCTCAGTGAATATCTAGTTTTTTGCATACAGATGTGTAATAAGAGCCTGGGTCACGATACCAAGTGTCATGGTTTAACCCCAGCTGGCAACTAAGCACCACACAGCCGCTCGCTCACCCTGGGATGGGGGAGAGAATTGGAAAGAAAAAAAAAAGTAAAACCTGTGCGTTGAGATAAAGACAGTTCAATAAGACAGCAAAGGAAGACAAAATAATAATAATAATAATGATAATAATGATAAAAGAATATACAAAACAAGTGATGCGCAATGCAATTGCTCACCACCCGCTGACTGATGCCCAGCCCGTTCCCGAGCAGCGATCGCTGCCCCCTGGCCAGCTCCCCCCAGTTTATATACTGGGCATGATGCCATACGGTATGGAACAGCCCTGTGGCCAGTCGGGGTCAGCTGTCCTGGCTGTGCCCCCTCCCAGCTTCTTGTGCACCGGGCAGAGCGTGGGAAGCTGGAAAGTCCTTGGCTGGTGTAAACTCTACTCAGCAACAACCGAAACATCAGTGTGTTACCAACATTATTCTCATGCTAAATCCAAAGCACAGCACTATGCCAGCTACTAGGAAGAAATTAACTCTATCCCGGCCGAAACCAGGACACCAAGTTAGTGTAAGCAAACTCACCCTTCACCTTACAGCATAAGAGCTCAAGGGGTCTGGGCTGGTACAGGGTGGCAGAGGCAGTGAAGGTGATTCCTGTTGATGCTTTGTCCTGGCTTTGTGGGTTTGGGATTTGGGAGAGCTCGTGTTCCCTCGGCATCTCTTCTCCTACAGAAGCGCAACACTCTACTAAGGGAAGGCTGAATCTCACCTATCCTGTCTGCAGTCCTTCGTCTTGAGAGGGAGGATTTGCATAACTGAAGTCCTCTGTTATGGAAACATCGCTGCTGTTTGGGGTGCAGCCAGATTGACAACAATGGGCAAAAGATCATATCCTGTCTCTGTGGAAGTGACCCTGCGGAGCTGACGCTTGCCCGGGAAACTACAGTCTTCTTCCTGAGACTAAATTTTTTCAGCCCTTGAAATCACATTTCTTTATGGTGCCACCGACTCCCTAACTATTTTTACGGTGGTGGTTCAGGTTTAAGTGTTACCTTTTTTTCCTCTTGATACATCATACACCAAAGGAGCGAGAAGTTAGGGGTAACCTCTGATATCCAAACTCCAGCTAGTTGTGATTTCTTCTCTGAATAATTAGTTGGGATATCAAAGGTGTAACAAAATTTGCTATTCTTAATGCTGGGGGAGGAGGCTGGATTTTTTTTAAACTAACTGAAGGCCGGCCTAAAACAATATTGGTCTATGAAAACAGTGAGTTGCGACTGCATACACTGTTCCTGCTCCTACTCCAACAGAAGAAAACAAGTTTAGTTAAAGAAAAACAGAAGATGACAGTCTTTGCACTCTGAGTGCACGTGTTTATACCACAGACAGCACTTACTTTCTGCAGGCAGCCAGCTACCCCATCATAGCAATTGCAATAAATGATGGGCTAGAGCTCCTCCAGAAATAAACTCTTACCTAAAGGTGCATGGTTTTCCATTCCTTTCCCATCTGTTTTCATAGATAACTCTGATGCCCCAATGAGCCCCTTTCAGACAGGTTTGTTCACCTGATTTGCACCTTGGTAATAAATTGCCATTTAGTGGTATCAAAGGAGTATGTATGTGGCCACAGGCTCCCACGCCTTCCCTGGGAGCTTACTAGACGGTCCCAGTTCTTTCCACAGTGAAATCTGCCCTCAGTCCCCATCCGCACTGGAATGTCTATACTTACCTCCGAGGCCAAACTGCAAGTAAACTTCAACCATTGGGTAAACTTGTTAAAAACCTGGCCTCTATGGTTTTATTGTGAGGGCACTGCACCGTTTTCTTTAGCACATGACTGAGTCTTTTACCTTCATCCCATGTGTTTTTACAGGGCCATTGGATGGCAGAATGTTTTAACATCGCATATGCCTCCCAGTGCACCCTGACTAAAGCGTGTCTCTTAAAAATTAATCTGATGAAATGATCTTCTGTGTTGAATTGGGGATAGAAACACATCGGCCCAGCTTTATCCAGTATGTGAAGTATCTGGAAAAAATTCACTGAAAAGTAAGATCCATAAGAAAGACAACTACAGAAAAAGCTTTAAAAGTCATCAAAATGCACATAAACAAAATTTTCTGGCAAGGGCAGCCTGGACCTCTGGCTTACTTGGGCCAGCTGCCATCAGTTGGAATCTTTCCCTTTGCTTTCAATGGGCACTGATTCAGGCCTTGGAGAAATTGCTCTTGAAAAGATTTTGGCAGTTAGAGGAAGATTCCATCAGAAACAGCGGGACTCAGCTTTCCACACAAGAAGCTGGGTCTACTTCAGCAGCTGTTATTCAGGTGCAGTCCGACCTGCATCACAGTTTACACACTATATTGTTGAATGTGATATAACAGATTTACCTCTAAAAAAACCCACTGAAAAGTTGAGTATGAAAGTAAAACACATAATAAAGTGGGAAGCACAATCTGACTTTTTAAATGCTTTTTTTGTGCAGTGATAACTCATACAGGAAAAAACAGAATACCTCTGAAGTACCCTCAGGTGGCTATTTCATCCCAGGGTGGATGTTGCTTGTCTCTCACTCCTTCGGCAAAAATTTACAGGCGCTCTGGGATTTGTGTGTAGTTGCATTGTTGCTCCCCCATGTACTTGTTCTTTGCCTGTTAGTTATTTGTCAGTAGTGTTTCTCTGTGGAGTATTTTATAGCGCTTGAACCACACGGAAAGTATGCACCAAGCTGAACCCACTAAATTTGGTGAATAATCCGTTGTGTGTAGATGCTGTCATGTATTTCTGGGGAAGAAAAAAACACTAAGGGCACTCTGTCCTCTTCAAAAACACTTGTAAGGAATGGGCCCAGAGCGTTAAAAGATCCTCCCTTTTCTAAGTGCTGTGTGAATTTCCATGCAGTTCACTACCTTCATTAGTGACTAGAGCCACAAACATCAAGCCAGCAGACAGCTGGAAAGGAGCTGTGAACTTTTTTGACCACACTTATTTTAAAATGTTAAGCCAAAGTATATATAAAGTCACGGAACACTCAGAACTCAGCTTTCTGCCATGTGCTTCTCCATCAGCCCCACCACTTGTCTGTTGTACCACACTGCTTTTCAGAGCAACTAATCCAGTTTTGCTTAACCTAACTACCAGCCATCCCTGTTCTGGCACTCCCGATGACAGTTCTTCTTTAGCAGATGAATAAGTAGTTGTGTAGCCCATCAGGTATCTCTGTGTCACATTCCCCTCCGGTGAGCAGGCTGCAGAGGAGCCACTGACCTGTGCAAATCAAGTAGAAAGAATCTCTTTTGGGGATGTAGAGGCCTAAGCACCCCCATTCTGGTGCTGACCTGTTTAGAGAGGGCACCACTGGGTATGCCTGACACACAAATAACATGCATCTATCTGCTGTTGCTTGAACCCCTGAAGACACATTGCACCTTTTTGTCATGAAGTTTGCCCATGCTAGGCACATGTTGTGGTTTAACCCCGGCCAGCAGCTGAGCCCACCCAGCCGCTCGCTCACTTCCCCCTGGTGGGATGGGGGAGAGAATCAGAAGGGTAAAAGTGAGAAAACCCGTGAGTTGAGATAAAGACAGTTTAATAGGTACAGCAAAAGCTGCGCACACAAGTAAAGCAAAACAAGGAATTCATTCACTCCTTCCCACCAGCATGAAGGTGTTCAGCCATCTCCAGGACAGCAGGGCTTCATCACGTGTAACTTTTTCTTGGGCAGACAAACACCATCACTCTGAACTTCCCCCCGTCCTCCTTCTTCCCCCCATTTTATATGCTGAGCATGACGCCATATGGTGTGGGATATCCCTTTGGTCACGTGGGGTCAGCTGTCCCGGCTGTGTCCCCTCCCAGCTTCTTGTGCACCCCCAGCCTCCTCGCTGGTGGGGTGGGGTGAGAAGCAGAAAAGGCCTTGACTCTGTGTAAGCACTGCTCAGCAGTAACTAAAACCTCCCTGTGTTATCAACACTGTTCTCAGCACAAATCCAAAACATAGTCTCACACTAGCTACTATGAAGAAAATTAACTTTATCCCAGCCAAAACCAGCACATTCTCCCCCCTTTATTCCATACCATTTACGTCACGCTCAGGTCTCACACTATCCAATACATCCTCATTACCCAGCACCACCCTTCCCATCCTTTGATACAATACCCAGGTATGATTCCCTTAGTCTATGGACCACCTGTGAAATGTCTGTAAAATGTCCATAAATGTCCACAAAGGCCCACAAAATGTCCATTGAGTTCATTTAGTCCATGACTTTGGGCTCCATCTGTTGTGGTGGTCACTCAGGAGAGCAGAGGTGGTGTGTTGCTTGGAGTCATTGGGCACCAAAGCCAGCTCAGGTCGGGTCACTGCTGCACTTGCACGGCTTCTTGAAAAGCTTGTCCTCCACTGGTTTGGGTGTTCCTGCTATAGTAATTCCCATAACATGCAACTCAAATCCCGGTTTACAACAATTTAAAGGTATTTTCATTACAGTCTCCACCCCTGGCCGCTTTGGACCAGGCCATTGAGTTTAACACTGCAGTGGACTCCTCCCCTTGCCCCTGCTCCAGCTTGGACTTATCCACAGACTGCAGTCTCTTAGGGGTTTAGCTGCTCCAAGTGGAGCCTTATCTATAAGCCACAGTCTCTCCAGGGGTATACGCGCTGCAGCATGGACTTATCCACAGCCATAGTCGCTTTGAGGTGCACCTGTTCCAGCGTGGCCTTCTCCATGAGCCACAATGCCTTCAGAGATACAGCTGCTCCAGTGTGGCCTCACCCACAGCCACAGTCCCTTCAGAAGTAAACCTGCTCCAACGTGGCCTCACCCATGGCTGCAGTCCCTCTGGGTGTGTGCCTGCTCTGTCGTGGGCTTATCCATAGCCACACACTTTGAGGTGCTTCAGCATGACCTCATGCACAGGCACTGATACTTCAAGGTGTACCTGCTGCAGCATGGACTTATCCACAGCCACAGATGCTTCGAGGTGTACCTTCTCCAGCGTGGCCTTGTCCTCGGGCCACAATCCCTTCAGAGGTATACCTGCTGTGGCACAGACATAACCACGGCCACAGATGCTTCAAGATGTACCTGCTCTGGCATGGGCTTATCCACAGCCACAGATACTTTGGAGTGTCCTGCTCCCACGTGGACTCATCCACAGGTCACAGTCCCTTCAACTCGAGTTCACACTGGAGTTCCAGCCTGTCCCGTACGGCAGCACAGAAATAGCAGCGATGCCCTGGCCATCTGCCAGCCCAGGTGCATGGCCATTGCTGTTATCAAAATGTTCCCAGGCACAGCAGAGTAAGATGATAAGCAGTTCAGCAGTGCAGCAAGGAACGAAAGCAAAAAGCAGCCACTGACAAGCACTAGATGCTAACATACAGTGAGGCAAGCAAGCCCCATGGCAAGCACAGGAGCCTGCTGATGAATAGCTAAACATCAATAACAGCTATAAATTCGATCTAGCACATTCCTATAAAATCTGTTATTATCTCAAACCCTTCAAGCCCCATGTTGGGTACTGAAAAGGACTGTTGTGGTTTAACCCTGGATGGCAACTGAGCACCACACAGCCAATTGCTCACTCTCCCTGCCCCAGTGGGAGGGGAAGAGAATCAGAAGAGTGAAAGTGAGAAAACTCATGGGTTGAGAAGAAGACAGTTTAATAGGTAAAGCAAAAGCTGTGTACACAAGCTAAGCAAAGCAAGGAATTCATTCACTACCTCCCATCGGCAGGCAGGTGTTCAGCCATCTCCAGGAAAGCAGGGCTCCATCACGCTTAACGGTTACTTGGGAAGACAAACGCCATCATGCCGAACATCCCCCCCTTCCTTCTTCTTCCCCCAGTTTATATGCTGAGCATGATGTCATATGGTGTGGAATAGCCCTTTGGCCAGTTGGGGTCAGCTGTCCCAGCCGTGTCCCCTCCCAGCTTCTTGTGCACCCCCAACAAACTCACTGGTGGGGTGGGGTGAGAAGCAGAAAAGGCCTTGACTGTGTAAGCACTGCTCAGCAGTTACTAAAACATCCCTGAATTATGAACACTGTTCTCAGCACAAATCCAAAACATAGTCTCACACTAGCTACTATGAAGAAAATTAACTCTACCACAGCCAAAACCAGCACAGCTGTGATCAGTTGCATCATGCAGCCACCTTGATATCCAGTCCACCAAGAGGATGAGTGTGTGATGGCTCTCAGGAACAATAAAATGTCATGGTTCTAGCTCTAAGGATTTTGATCTCATGTTATGTATTAGCCATGATGGCCTGAGTGAATTCAAGAGTTATGTTTCCCACTGGCAGCAAAGGGGAGGGAGCAATCGCGGATGGGCTGGTATAATACAGGTACCCACAGCCGCAGCTGCTCCAGGCTATATCCAGTTTCCAGCCATTCACACCTGAGGGGGTGCCCTCCAGCTGGCAAATACATCATTGCTGCTACACCTGGTGTAACTCTGCAGACCGCTCTGCCGTTCCTACTTCAGGAACTTTCAAAGGGGATAAAGTGACGCCTTACTGAGCACACCAAGGCTGTAGAAGAAACAATAGGAAATTAATAGAAAATTGGCGAGCAATCACAAAAGCTACCTCAGGACATGTGCAGTTCCACCCAGAAACCTAGAGGTGCAGAGACAGAGGAAAGCATTGTGTCATTTTTTCCATCTTCTTACCACTCACAAGAGTATTACTAAGATGCTCCCAAGCTTCACCAAGGTCTCACTTCAGCCAGATATTCAAAAGCAGTCAGCCAGATATCCCAAAGCACTACGTACTCCCATGGAGCCAGGTTAGAACCATAAAGCTGTAAGTGAATGACCTCAGCACAGGAGAGCTCAATTTCTTTAAAAAAACTGTGCAAGTGGGGCAGTCAAACATGCAAATCCATCACACACTGTGCTTGTGTAGCTGAGGCAAAAGCCTATGCAGTCTCTTAATGTTCCATATTAGACTATAAAAAAACCTTATGAGACAAATAGAGTATGTTACTTACAAAACTGTAGGCAATATGATATGAAAGTCATTCTCCCTAATAAATTATTTCTACAGTTTTAAAGGTTTGAGTCCTCAGCAATATATACTTTTGTTTGCTAATATTAAATGAATCCCGCTTGGAGGAGATGGATTCTGTTGCCTGGCCCTCCTCACAACTCTTAAGGCCAACATAGCATTAAATAAACTGAAACAATTTGAACGTTGTAGACTTTTTCTGCTGTGAAACAACTATTATAGAAATGGCATTTAAGAGTGTGTGGTTTTTTGCCTTCAAGAGTTTTGGAGTAGTCCTCCTTTTTCAGTTTCAAGATGACCAAATAGTTCCAGTAATTTCTGATCTCCCTGCCAGTTTATTATTAGTGCAACTGGCTACAAACCAGCTGACTGATGTCAGTCTCATAATAAAGAATGACAAAGCTAGACAAGGGTCCCATGAGAAACCGAAGAAGGAGGATCAAATACAATTGTAAATCTGTGCAAGAGACTACAAGGTCTCTGGCAAAAGTTTTACTGCTTTTTATAGCAGTACTTATTTAACAGGTTTTCTTTCTTTTCCTTTCCCGGGTGTGTGCATGTTGCATTGTTCTCTGTTTTGTTGTTTGTTTGTTTGTTTGGGTTTTTTTAATGTGTCATGTAATGGAGTATGTGAATATTCTTATTTAATGTGAGTGTATAGCTCTGTATTTAATATGACTCATGAATATATCCCACAAGATAGAGCATCCCTAATTATTTGCTGTGTTGCCAACTGCAATCTTAGGTTTGCATCTTACAGTTACATAAAAGAATCATAATTGTGAAGAAAAGCCATGTTTTCCAAGGCTGCAACGGCATTTTTTCCAGCTATTGTGTGCACAGGAATGTGGCTGCACACACCCAGAGATCTCCAGACATCAGCAGAGCTTATGGATCCTGTCAGGTGCAGAACCAGAAACTAAGTGTTAGTGTGAAAGCCATCCATCTCATCTTTCAGGAGCTCTGTTCTCGACTTAGCCTTGCCTGATTTTGCAACTAAATTTTTAAGAGTGGTGTTGTAGCAAGGTCATTGCGAAAAAATGGACAATTTCAAGCAGTCTATCTGGATTATCTGACACAGTCCTAAACCAGATCATAATCAGGTTCTCCTGGACTTCTTAGCACTAGGTTAAAAAAGGTACCAGATGTAGGTTGCTCCTCATTACTGTGTCTAATTGTTAGTCCCCTGCCATTCAGGATAGGTTATTGGAGGGAGAGTTATATCCCCAAGAGTAAGATTTGTTGAAACCATCATTGCTAAAAAATGAATTGTGATCTAGCCAGCGAGAATGTTGTAGAGAAGGAAATGCTGTAGGAAATGCTGTAGGGAGTTATTCACCTCAGTCTGAGCTGCAGGGACATGGCATGTCACTCTTCTCATTATAGCCAAGAAAAGCTGTTGCTGTTTCCATATTTACATCTAAAGTCCATTCAGGGATCAAGGTATACTTATGTGAGCTGTCCCCGGGATCATACCCTGCAAATCAGTACACCTCCACAAAGACATCTGGACTTCTGCATTCAAATAAAATGTTTTGAAGAAATTTCAAGTCTCAGCAACTGTTTTCATCTCATTTTCCATTGCCTGAACTGTATCTTTACTGTCATCTGTGCTACTCTGCTGGTGATAAAAAGTTTCCAGCCTTCAGGCGATATGAATATGTAAAGCATTCCAGCAGATTCAAATACCATCTTGCCTCAGTGCAAATCTACAAAGGTGGTTTTCCAGCACACATTAGGCAACACCTAACCTTTGAAAAATTCACTCTATTTCAGCAGACAAGTAACGTGCTCTGGGAAAAATTCAAACTTGACTCCTTCAAGCCAGACTTCAATTAAATTGTCTTTAGGATAAAATTTCTTATTTCCAGATTTCCACAGGTATGAAACAGTCACATTTACAGAGAGCATAACTTTTACTAGGAAGGTACATAAAGCCTCGTGATGTCTTTTGTTCAAGTAACCATCAGTACATTAAAAGGAAAGAAAAAAAAAAACAAAGAAAAGAGGCTTTTGCTATTCTTTCTTCATATTTGTGATGGCATCTAATGATTGGAGAAGGCCCCAAATTTTTGATTGCAGTCTGGTTTCTTACTTTTTGCACTTTCAGCAGATTTGGATATGATCATTTCAGTCCAAGCTCAATGCTGCTAATTCTTTATTATTACCCTTTCCTCTAGTTCATTTACAAGCTGCAGTGAACCTCTACATAGATAGGTCAAGATTTCGCAAAGACTGAAATGCCTCTCTTTACCAGTAAGATCCAGGATAGAAAAAAAGAGGGGAACTGAGAGAAATCCCCATGGAGGATTACTTGAGAGCTTGTGGAGTAGGCATGTTATCTTGCTCCCGGGCATCAGTGAATCCCTTCAATGTCTGTATGGGTAAGAAAGACCAGTACTTCTCATTCTCTCCACTTTACCTTCCTCCTCACCTCTCGCCATGGCTTCTCGTGCCTCTAAGATCTTGTCACACACACAGTGCAAGGAGGACCCACAGGAAAGGTCATGTAGCATTAAGACATATCATTGCATCAGGAAGCGAAAACGTGTGTAGAGTAACGCTCCCTTCCACCTTCCTGTTCTCTTTCCTTAAGAGTCCAGCTACCCAGAGCTAAATGCTAATCCAGCTGAAAATTGTTATAACCAACTAGAAGGGCACAGAAATGTATCTTTATACATGATCATCGGGACAGAGATGAATTAGACTCTGCCATCTGTTACAGGATACTGATGACTACAAGGAATTGGGATATTTGCTTTACATCTGTTTGTAACGACAGAAGCTCCAGCAGCACAGTGGTCACCTAACTCTGAATTGGGGCAGTGGTTCAACACTGACTCAGAGGGAAGTGTGCCAGCAGCACCACTGAATGTGCATTACATATAATACAGCAGGAAATTTGGACAGCAACTTGTTATAACACTGTTTTGGAAATGCTTGAGTCACTGTGTTTCTGGAATCTGAACCTTTCTCAGCATGTTTTTGTGCTAGATACCCTGTCATGTTGTTTGAGAAAGCCTGAAGGACCACTGCTGAGTTAGTTTATCCAGGATCTTCATATTGGAATATTCTAATCCATCTCTGTCATCTTTCTTCCTGTTTCCAAAAAAACAAAATGCAATCCACTATTTTCTTCCATTGTGAAATATTATTTAAAATACTTTTGTAATTGACACTAATCTCCTCCTTTATTAGAGCAACCTGCTGAGCCTTTCACCTCAGCTGTTGCACTCACTGACTTCTCTCATGCTTTCAGATGAGGCTCACCCACTTCTTACTCCGTCACCGCACCATGCGTACAGTACTCCTTCACCGTTCTATTTCAAAATGTTTCGTGCAAGACTAAACACTAACAACACTGATAAAATCACATATGCGCTCTGCAGCAACTAAACATGCCAGGGGATGCCTCTGCATTTCCTTTGCTTCCTTTCTCCTCTTCTCCCGCTGACAGTTGTCTCTGTCCCCCAATTTAAATTTAAATACAGGTGTATTCCAAATGAACAAAGTGCAAGAAAAATCAACAACATGGTTGCCAGAAGCAGGCTGCAGAGGAAAGGGAAGCTTCCCACCTTGCAAACAATTACATGTGTTGGATTGAGCATTTCAGCAAACAAATCTCAGCAAAGATGAGTAAGACTAGAGAAATGCACTTAGGAAGGATCAGGGCTGAAGACTGACAGCTCTGTGACAGTGTCCTTCCTGAGTCTGATTCACAAAGTCTTTGATACCTAACGGGCTTTTTAGATATTGTCACTTAGGTGTATTCACAGTGTGTGTGACCCAACCACCTACAGTCATCCCTGGAGTCACAAGAGTGCTCAGAGCCTGCCTCATGGGTGAGAGCAAGGGAGATGCAAAAAAATGGGGTTCTCTGGCCTTTGTCACCCGCTGATCCTGGTCGGGCAGGAATAGCCGGAGCATGCCTAACTGCTCCTTGAAACACAGCCAGGAAGCAGACAGGTTATGTCCTGCCCAGGTCTGGCAGTAAAAGCACTCAGCTGGGAGATGGGAAGTTTGGGAAGCTGAATTCCCCCTTCTTTTCCATAACACATGTGGAGCAGACTTACAGCAAAAGCTACAGTCTCTCAGAGGTCTTCCTAATCACCAGCCTTACAGAACCATTTCTCTCAGTTGTCTTTATATGTGATGAAGTCAAGTGAGTTCTTTACCACATAGAGTTGATGTCTGATTTTTAAACAGGTCTGGTTTTTTTTTTCAATTTTATAAAACTAGTTAGTTTTTTTAAACAAGGATAGTACAAAAGACTTGATAGAAAACAAACTATACCATGGACATACTTAGCAGATGTAATATTAAAATTGTATTGCATCACACACGTGTCACTTTTTAACAGGGTCTAACATGTCTTCTAGATGTGCCTTTATCTGCCTGTAGCATGTCCCCTCTCACTTCTACTTATAGCTTTCCTCTTAGCTTTTACCGCAGAAGCAGAGAAAAACCGTAGTGAAACACCACTCAGAATTCATGTGTTGCCTATATTGATTCACAGTTACAAATTTTTTTAAGACTGCAGATAACCAGGCAATAAAATGCATGTTCAGTCCTGGGTATCTCTGCCAGCCTGCCGTGGCTGCGTCAATATAAGTTAATCTATCACATGCTTCATGGGCTCTTAAGCAAAACAAAAGTCAGGTTCATGATAAATGACTGCAGCAGATACCCTCTGCCAACTGCTGAGTCTGGGATGGGACACTCCCCGTTTGCCTATTTTTAATAACTGCATGGCCTTTTTATGCCTCTTAATTGCTTTAGTCATACAAAGTACATACACAGTGAGCAGATTTTGCCCTATTGATTTGTGCAAGGATTCTATGATGAGGCTGCTCTGCTCTTGTATTTGTTTCCAGAAAACCAATCCTGCACAAGACAGCTGGCATACTGGCTCTTTATACTTGCGTGGACCTGCATCATTTGTGTGTGTTGTGTCAGACGCTGTCTATAGGAGGAACCATCCCAGCTGTTTATTGCTGATGTTGACACACTGGCACCTTAATGGATCTTACCTGAAATAATTTGGGTTAGCATCTGAAAGCTAGCAGCTGTGCTCATCCTAAGTATGGCTGAACAAAAACTCCTATCTAAGCCTGATAATAGATTATTATTTGTGAATTTTATAATAGCAATAATAGCATTAGAGAAAGGAACAACCTACATCTGTGCCCTGAATCTATACCCATGACAGTACTATCTTGTCCCTTGTCGTTTCTGTGACATTTATCTTCGCAGTATCTACCTGCAGTACAGCAGTGCTATCTTCCCCACCTGGCAGAAGGGAGCAAAGAGGGCACATGGTGTACGTTGACTCACGGCTTGCATTCCCATTCAAGCCCAAGCTCCTTGAAAGCCCATACCACCTGTTTGTTGACTCACAGACGCAAGCCACGTGTGCACCAGGAAGGGAAACTCAACAACACTGCAATGCCTTTTGTGCCTGAACATGACCTCCTCCCTCCCAGGCACCACCACTTCACCCTATGGCATTGCACGTTGAAGTCCTCACTCCTCCGATATGGCTAAAAAAATATGGACCTAGCTGGAGGTATGTAAGCAGTTCAAGCAGGGCTCTCCCTGGAAATCTGGGGGAGCGCTCATACCTTAACAGCTACACTCTTCTTCCTCACTTCTGGCTCATACAAAGCACAGCGAAGACCAGCCTTATGTATGTTATCCACCAGTCTTGTGTTGGGAGGGTGATAATTTGGGGGCATCATCCCAAGTTTTCTTATTTTTCTCACAACATCTGTAGGTATGAATTTCTTCAGTATGTTTGTGTTCCCTTCTGAACGTTTTCAAAGGCTGAAAAGTTAAAATAACATAGAGTGGTTTTAATGCAGTGCACCACACATTGTTTCTATCATGTGAGAATTGCTTAACTGCGGTACACTTCAGCAGCACAATTTATTACAAACCTTGGAAGTCATTTCAGGAGCCCAAGGACCTCATGGACCTGGGACCAAGTTTCAGCAAACTGCTCAGATGTGCAGTCACTAGGCACATGTCTGGAAACATGTGTTCTTGCACATTTATCTGCTAATGCAAACGTCCCAATGCAAGCATTAACACTCAAGAGCATTATGTGGATTTTAAACAATCCCTGGAAGAGCTGGGTCCCATAAAAGTTATTCTGACAGATATAATCCTTCTCGTCTCCTTTGCCAAGTGCTTGCTCTCACTACAGGAGCCAGAGCACATCAAGCGAGATTCCTGCCTGCTTCCACTGCTTCTGGTGCTCCAGACACTACAACATCCCTGCCCAATGCTGACTTCACTCTTATTTTTACTGTTATTATTCTAGTTGGGAAAGAAGCAGCAATACGGAAGAGAAAGATAAAACGGGAGATAAGAGGATATTTTTATGGTTTCATCTGCACACATGACTCATATGGGACAGGTTTATTCCTCGTCTCTCTTGGGATTAATGCCTCAAGAAGAACAGCAGAAAAATTAAGGCTCTTGTTGGTGCTGTGGAAAATAATTATTTCTTTCTTTCACCCTGCTCTCTGAGGTCTTTGAGGCAATGGCTGTGAGTGTGTACAGCACATAGCACAATTGGCTCCAATCTTACCGGGGCCTCTCGGTATTAGTGTAATAAAAGTAAATACCAAGTGGTCAGGGCTTAATTATAATCTGGACATTCTGTGCTCTGGCAATAGATTACAGGAGCCATTGACTTGTACCGTAAGGCACTGAATCTACTGTTGGCACAAGGGTGAATCCATCTAAAGGGACAAGACAGCAAAGTGAAATCCCGCGTTTCCTGCTCAGCGTGTAGGATGCAAACTAAGAGGAAGTGATTTCAGTAACTGAACGCTCTCTATGTTGGAGCAGCTCCAGCTGTGGCTTTCTGTGTTCAACTCTGATGACTATTTCAAGGAGTCAAATACTATTTTATAGAAGATGGGGAGGCAAAAGCTTTCAGTAGATAATGATTGTATTAAGACGCAAACCCTCACATAATTCTTTGAGGAGGAATTCTAAATAATTAATGTTGCAATTTTCTCTTGATTTATTCTCCTCCCTTGATTTTGTTTTGAGCAAGAACTGACCCTGATCGTGCTCTGTGAAGAATAATTCAGAGATGCAAGAAACAAACATGCTCCTCAATCAATACTGAAGTGGGATTCTTTTCGCCTTACTTGATTCTGCCAGCTCGAGGGTTTTGGTGACATTTTGCCTATTGTTATTTCACTTTCAAAGCCCCCTCATAATTTATTTCTGTAGCTGCAATTATTATGTGCTAGGCTATTGTAACTGCATTATATCAGTGCAGGGAGATGTGTCCAAGGTTGAATTTTATCCAATATATTTATTATGTCTTAAGAAAACAACAACAACAAAGTGCTATGAACTTGTGAATAAATTCCTTCGAATCTGTGGCACTGGAAAATAAAAAAATCACAAATTTGTGGAGCTCAAACAAAAGCAACATTGACAACTGTAACAGCATAATACCGTTACTAAAAATGTTGCAAAAGGCCCCCTACAGACATATTTCCATAGCCATTCTGGTTATATTAGCTTGGCCTTAGCTTCCGAGTGTAGTTTTGGATGAATATGAGTATTACAGTAACATCTGGAGGCTCAGCTCACTGTGTTAGGAAACGTACATGGTAAGGGACCGTTGCTGTTCTGAAGACTTTTCAACATAAATGAGCAGGACGTGTGGGACTGAAGGGGCCGCAGGCAGGTGGTTCATCCACCTAGCAGGAGCATAAGAATTGGGCCAGCAAAAAAACTCAGATCTGCTCCTCGCAGGGTCTCTCCTGTCTGCTCCCATGCTGTGCTTCTAGTGGTACTTCTACTGGTACCCAAGCCACCCTGCAGCGGTACAGGACTGGGAGCTGCTGCCTCACAATGGTTTCAGTGTAGATTGCTGCCTGTTCAGAGCACAGAGTGTCAGGGTGGGGCTGTTGGTGCCAAGCAGGGACAACCAGCAGGAGCAGACACCTTAGCTGCTGCGCTCTGGATGCAGAGCTTCGATCAGCCAGTGAAGCACATGGAGACGTACCTGGAAGAGGTGCAATGAAATACATTTTCCTTCAAGCTTATCTTTTGCTGTCTGTTGAAGTGGATATATCCAAACATATACGGAACGAGGCATAGGAGGCTGAGTTACTGCTTGAGGTGTGTGATGGGTTTTGGAAAAAAGAGAGAAGGGAAATTGGAAGCCAGAGCACACAAATCCTGCTGCTCCTAAATCACTCCAACTTGCAATAATCATAGGACTTTTTTAATAAAAGTTTCACTCAGCCATGAACATTTTGTGAGTGCCCTTGAGACATTCTTTCCTTCAGAATCTATTATTGCTTCAGAGCAATATCTGTAATTGAAACAGATAATAAAATCCAATAAAGAGCAAGCAGGGACAGTTTCTTAGCCTTAAGGCCAACTGGTAGAGCATAGCTGATGGCCACATGGCTGCATTTTCTTCCTGTCAAAATAGCATGGCTGCATGCAAAATTGCCATGGGGAATGCTCCCTGGCCTGTGCTAGTTAGTTCTGAACACCACCATTTCTGAGCTAACACATAAATAGGACCGACAATCACGTGCCAGTACCTGTTTCGTGTGTGCCGGCCCCACTTCATTAGCTTGTGTAGATGTACCCTAAAGGGTTTTTTCTAGAATATACTATATGATCTTCTAAGGTTGTATGATACATGCTATTAAATATATATAAACAAAGCAATATACTTGGGTTTTAATGCATTTTCATTCATGACACGGACAGGAATATTAAATTTATGTTATTACGCTGTCTGGTGATGTCTGCTTGATTCTTTATTTCTGTGGCTAATCTTTAGAAATAACCTGTCTTTTCTACTAGAACAGGTCTCATCGCTTTTGCAGAAATGCTCTTGCAACTTTGACCTAAAAATGGGGGAGCAGAACCCTTCATGGATCTGAATTTGCCCAGGAGCGAAGGAGTGGAGCGCCACAGGTGACAATCTCAAGTCAGCCTGGCAGCGGGAGCTTTTTGGTGAAGAGACAAAGCAGTTCAATAGAGATGTGGGGGTGAAGTACCCAAACAAGTATCAACTGTATTTAAAGGGAAAAAAATTGAAGGAGAGAAGCCAGGAAACTCCTCACGCTTTGTTTATTAGAAATATAAATGTTCTTTATTGCTTGCTGCTCCCTTATTAAAAACCAAACAAACATGAGTCATAGGAGCAAAAGAAAGAAAACAACTAAAGAGCCAGACCAAACAAAAGAAGAGATGTGAGGCTAAGATATCTTGGTGGAATCTAAATTCTGCTTCCTGAAACATTCTGTGCAAGAGGCGTCAACTGACTTCAGAGGCCCAGGCCTTCAACACTACCTACAGAGGCGTGTGTCATTTCGTTAGGGGCAAATCCTATGGCCTGGACAAATGATGTAAGAGAAATTCAGGAGGGCCATCTTGGCAGACTTTCCTCCTCGGTCCTCTTCTGTAGGTCCTACTGCTTGAGTGCGGTTTTGGCAGATAAATTCTAAATAACCACTTATTACCTTTGTATGGCAGTGTCTGAATCTGACAGAACATTGCAAACAAGCCTGAACTACTTCATCTCTGCTAACTTACTAGCGAGTTTTGCAGTGTTCCACTATGGCCATTGACTGGCTTTGGACATAGGAAGACCTGATTCAGATCAAGTCCATCCAGCCCAATACCATGCAACAGTGCCCAGCAGGAGATGTTTAGGGGGAGTTTAAGAAACAGGCCCTGCGGAATGACTTCCCCAGCAGACCTTTCTAAATGTGGGAAATCAGCAGTTCTGGCAATTCTTAAACTACCAGGATTTATGGACCTATCCTCTGTGAATTTACCTAGTGCTTTTTGGCTCCTTTGTAACTTTGCACCCCGCAGCACCCTGTGGCAATAAATTCCACAATATTGTCATGTAAAGAAGGAGTCCTGTTGTCTGACACCTTATACAGGTTCCCCCTAGTTCTTACCTGACACAAAGTAGTGAACACTTGTTACACATTTAACCTTCTCCACACGTTTCACAATTTTATAGATCTGTACTTTATAAAGCCTTTTCCTCTCCCATTGTTCCCTTTCCATGTTGAAAAATCCTACCCTACTTCTGTTTGTCTTGCATTGAAGCTGTTCTAAAAATCCTTTTTGCCTTGGAGCTTTCTTTGCTTCTGCTTATCCATTTTGATGTGGGATTGCCAGCATTCAGGAATGTGTCATAATGATATTTGACAGATTGCTCTTGATGTCTTTCCTAACAGCATTCCCAGGGCTCTGGCCGGGGTGGTGATCTCTCCATGAGCACCCAGAGGATGGCTTCCCAGAACCATCCACCGTGACCCTCTCATCCCTTTCCTGAATGGTAACAGCTCATTCAGAGCTACTGACTCCCACCCCAGATCAAGCTACAGAGAAACAAGCCTAGGAAAGTCCCATCATTTACTAAAGCTGCTGATCTATATGACTGTTAACTTGAGTTAAGATTCCTGTTGGGTCAGTACTGACTAATTATCATACAGTACCACTACAGGCTAATGATAAACTTCCTGAGAGTTTAATCCTAGTACACTCAAAACTTCTAAGGAGGATGGGCAAAACCCTGAAGATCACGATTTCTAGAAGAACCGGAAGAAAACAAAGGCACGAACAGGGCTTTAACTTGGTCTTGGTGTTCTCTGCTGGTCACTGCTCTCAGTTAAACAAACAAAAAGATACAATTTAAAAAAAAAAAAAAAAAAGGAAAGAAAACAACTAAATAACCATACCAAATAACCATACCAAACAAGAGAAACAAGAGAATAGGGAAAGATATCTAGGAGATCTAAATTCTAGAGAGTAATATTAGACTATTTTAGAGTGTAAATTTAATGAAGGGATAAAATATAGCTCAGGATCTTCATCTGTTGCCTTCATTGTACTTGGGTCCTGGTTCAAAAATGTTCTTTAGCATAGACCCTGCTAAGCATGAGAGTGGATCTGACTTGACATAACTGGGTCATTATAGTGGTTAAGAATTGCGAACACCTAAGCGCCTTGCTGCGAGGGACAGATACCAAGCAAAGCCGAGACAGGAAAAATGCCACGAAGTCAGAAGATACTACAAGGGTCTCACAGTACCAGGAGAAAATGAAATTTAGAAGTTCTGATATTTGTGTTGTATACTTAAAAAAACCCAAACCTCCAACTAATGCTGAATGTGATTTCTGTTTGTGTTTATAATCAAACATCCTCCATCCCCTCCAGAATGTAGTGCTCGAGAAGCCTCTGATCAAGCACCATCAGTTTTCCATTTCTGGGCATTGTTGCTGCCACAGATACTGTATTATTTGTTAAAGGTGCTTAAACATGCGGGGGTTTTGGTCTTCTTTTCTCTCTTCAGTTTTACACCAAAACATCCTTTTTGTGTAAAATAGCAACATACCTGAAGATGCAGTACGTGTACTAACACAGCCCTGGAGTAATGTCGGGTTGTGCTAATCTGAGTAGTAATTCAGGCTGAAAGTGCTTGGTTTGGCGTGCTTCCATGGTTAGTACTGGTTCGCACATGAAGGCCCAGAAGAGCCTTCTGGGAGCCTAGAACAGCACAGTGCTAATCTAATCCCTCAAACTCTGCTCAGCTGGGGGTTTCCAAGACACAGCAAGACGAGCGGTGGGAATAGGGTTGCAACAGCAAGGCTCACATCCCTTGTGCAATGGAAAGTTTGGAGAGGAACCGGGTGACTGCTTTCTTTCCTGAATTCTGGCAGAAGATTGCAGAGATGCCTCTTCCCCCGGGCAAGCTACATCTCAAGGGTGAAACAGAGATGTAGAAACTGCAAGACAATAAAGCGTGATTAATTTCTCTTGTTGGTGAATGCTGTGCTGCTGCAGCCCAATTTCCAGGTGTTTTTAAGTGTAATCACTATCTTGCTTACATTCTTCTGGGAAGACATCCATTTAAATTAGCGCAATCTCTTTGGTCTCTAATTTACTGCATAGGGGTGGGGATCAGGAGAGCTGTTTGCTGCTTAGCCTGAACAAGATTAACGTGATGCTTTTGGGCTGAAGAAAGCAATTACGGTAATTGTGCATGGAATGTTTGCATTGCTTGTCTCCTGTTTTTTCTAACCATCTGGCAATTTTGGGGATGTTATCTACTCCTGATTTAAGGCCTTGTGAACAATCCCCCGCTTTGTGAGGAGCAGAGTAGATTGCACACTTCTCTTTCAGCAGCAGATCTCACAAAGATAAGCCCAGTTTTCGCCGTTGCCAGGTTGTGCTCCAGTTTGTTCCATTCCTCTCTGCATTTTGAGGCAACGCTGGAGTTTTGACCTCCGCGAGACCATCCCAGAATACTTGCACAGGAAAACGCGCTCTGTAAATCACGCTACACTGACAGAAATCAAGGGTCGTTTTAATCTCGAGAACGGCCCATTCCGATTTGTAGCTGGGATGCTTCTTAGGCGCCGAGATGAACTTGGGAACTCCTGTGTGGGCTGCTATGTGCAACTTGTTTATTCTATGTGGAACTGCTTAATGTACCTTTTTAGGCAGCATGGCTGAATTGAAGATACAGCTTATTTAGCAAGGCATTTCCACCTCAAGAACTGCTTTCCCTTGTTGATCTGCCAAACCTGTTATTCAGCCTTTGGGATACAATACAAAGTGAAGCTGTTTACAGCTTTAGAGGGTGGAATACATGAGAAATCACACAAAAGTTTATGCCTGATGCGCCGAGTGTGGGAAGCGCCGCCCATCCCACCGGCAATTGCCTAGAACGAAACACAGATGTGCTCAGCGGCGCGAGCGATACGTTTGTGCCCAACAGCGCTAACAACACTGGTGAATGCATTTGTCTGTTTTGCGGTAAATGCTGTTAAAATAAAGTTGTGGTTATACAGAAAACATTCTCTTCGTGTTGGTCACAATTTTCTTTCCAAATAAAAAGCTTTTAACAAGGAAAAAGATTGTTTTGGGTTGGGCTGAAACTCAACTTCTCAGCTCTTTTGCAATTTTCCAACGCTCTTCCAGAGGTGGAAACAGCTTTTCCCTTGTTAAAAAAAAAAAAAAAAAAAAAAATTTAAAAAAGAGCCCCCGTGTTTGCAGCAGAGGTCCCCTCCCCAGCCCCGTGGGAGGCAGGCCGGGGCCCTGCCGCGGAGGCTGCAGCCCCCGTCTCCCTCGGGGGTCGAGCGCCACCGAGGCCCTCTCGGGTGTTGGCCCCGCCGGCAGCCCCCCGGGGCCGGGCAGGCCGCGCTCCGCGGCCACGGCCCGCGTCGCCTGAGGGCAGGACGGGGCCGGGCGGCCGGAGCGGAGCGGAGCCCGGGCGACCGCCGCGGCTCCCCCGCGGGGGGCGGGCGGGGGGCGCGCGCGGCCGCCATCGCCTCAGGCTGGCGGAGGACGGGGCCGCCCCGTGCCTGGGGGCGGCCCCAACGGGCGGGGCGGGGCGGGGCGGGGCGGGGGGCGGGCCGGCCGGGCGCGTGCGGCGGCGCGATTGGTCGGCCCCGGCCAGCCGTTGGAGCGCGGCCGGCGGGTGGGGCGTACCGGCGGCGGGTAGGGGAGGGCGGAGGCGCCGCGGCCAGCCCGCCCCCGCCCGACTTAAAGCCCCGGTGGGGGCCGCGGCGGTGGCAGTAGCGCAGTACAGCAGAGCGCGACGCGTTGCAGCGCGGCGCAGGCGGCGGTTGCGGCGGCGCCGGGATCGCGGGCGGGGGGGGCGGGCGGGCGCCATTGGCTCGCAGCGCAGTGCCCCGCCGCGGCTGAGCCCCTCCCTGCCGCCTCCGCGCCGCTCCCGCCCCTGGGGCCGAGGCTGTCACCGCACCGCGTGAGGAGGCGCCGCCGCGCCTGAGGCCGGGCGCCCGGCGCTGCCAGCATGTTTGACAGGACGCGGCTGCCCTTCGTGGCGCTGGACGTGGTCTGCGTGGTGCTGGGTAGGTCGGCGGGCCGCGGAGGGGGCGAGGGAAGCCGCCCCCGGGGCGCTGCGCTCCGCGCCCTCCCCGCACGGCACCGGGCTGATCGCATGCTCGCCTCCCCCTCCCCGCGGCGCCAGGCACCACCCCGGAGCGGGTCTTCCAGCCTGCGCCTTCGCTGTGCCTGTCTGCCGCTGCCGCCGCTGCCTGCCGCCCCTTCGCCCCCCTCCCTCCCTCCCTCTCGCTTTCCTCTTCCCTTCGCCACCGCCCCGGGCAGACGGCGGCGGCGCGGCGCTCTCCCGCCCCTCGCCCGGAGGAATCTGGTCACTGCCGGCCCCCCGCCCGCCGGGGCCGCGGGCTGGGAAGGAAGGGAAGGGAAGAGAAGAGACGAGACCTGGGGGGAGGGAGCTGCTGCCGCTTACTCGCTGACATCTGGAACTGCCTTCTCTCTCTGGTGTCCTTACTCTTCCTTCCCTAACCTCTTCTGTCGGCTGTGAGCCGTTTGTGGCGAAAGCCTGTGCTGGGAAGGTCGGTACCTGCAGCCGGGGATGTGCTTGCGACCCTTGGTGGGTCGGAAAGCTGCCCTGGAAGGGGCCGGCACCGCGGGAAGAGGCTTCATCCCCGTGTCCGACGGAGGTGGCGGGGTCGGTGTTGTGCAGCAGGGAGGAGATGCGCTTCAGGAGTGGAGCCGTGTGCCGCCACAGCGGGGCTGACCTGATGCTCTGGGTTGAGGCTGACAGCGAGATGGGGCATGTGTGAGACCACGGTGTTTGCCTCCTCCTGTCCGTGCAGCAGGGAGGGAGGACGGACGGACACCTGCGGGGGCAGGAGCGGTTCCTCGGTGGGACGAGACCGTGGGTGCTGAGCCCTGACACCGCCGCGGCGCCGCGCACCCCTCTCCTGGGTGCTCCAAATAATAGCGCCTTCCCAGTCTTGCTTCTTTCTCTTTTAGTCTTTAGCTCTGTTGAAGCTACATCGTGGCCTGTCAGTTCGCATTAACTTTCTCTTTTTACGTAATGACACGGTGTGAAGCGTAATGATGCTAGCTATCAGTCAGCAAAGGGGAAGCTTTACCCTGTAAAGAGCTGTGACTCCTCTGGACCTCTGGGTGTTGAGAACCTGGGAAGGGTCTTCAGTATCTGAAGATGTGCTTCTTGGTCAGTCTTAAGAAGTGTTAGTTTTGGATGTTTGCTTCTTAATCAAATGAGAGCAGTACTTCAGTAAAATCTCAGTGCTTTCCCCTCATGTTCAGTGGGTGGTGGTCAGTCAAACAGGTCTGGCTCATGAAGTCCCTCTTGGCTGAAGATGTCTCTAGCATCAGTGTGAACATAATGAGCAATATTTCATCTTGCTAGATGCTTCAAATAGCAATGGTACCTGTAGCTAAATGGCACTAAAGAACAAAATTGTGGCAAATGATGCATTGCTCTAAATAAATGTTATATGAGAGAGCGCTTTTAGAGAATGGATGTGGATCCATGTAGTCCAGTAGGAGCAATGTTTATTCAGATCAGAAGTCTTACGAAGCTATGCTGTATCAAGGCTTAAATGTAGATGCTATCTTTATGGCCAGTAAAGGAGTTTTGTCTGTCCTGACAATTGTCATTACAAAAAATCTTTATAATTAGGCAAAAGTTTGCACTATGCATATACGTTTGTCTGTTTGAAGCGTATATGCATATCCTAAGTAATCTTGAGTAATCAAGGAAAACAAAATATATTAAAATTTAGACTATAGGAGGCATATGACTTGAGGGTTATCCAGCTAAAAGAATGAGGGTTTCCCCCTGCTCCTGCTCCAGGTTACTACCTGGGGGATAGATGCTTGACCTTGCCCTGCTGTGTAATATCGATTTACACACCACCTCCTGCCCCCATGCAGCATTTGGATCACAGATGCCCAACTCTGATGACTCAGTGTGTTGGAGGGTTGACAGACTTTTTATTTTCCCTTGGGCTTGTTTACTTCCTACTAGCAGGGGGAAAAATGCAGGCAGTGCATATCATGAAGTCTCTTGACACCTGCAACTTTAAACACATTGAGTTACAGGTTTCAGTGAAACTCTAGCTGAGACAAAAATATATAAGTGTAGGAATGGGAAAGATACTGGATATAGGGCTAAATTCTCTCCTTCTTCGCCCTGGCTCCCATGTGGTTGAGACAGGCCCTTAGAAGAACATAGGTCTTAAGCCTGTGTGTCTAAATAGGGAATCTGTTTTAATTTTCTTACTGTAAGAAGAACAGTTCCTGTTGATTGTGGGCTTTTATTCTAACTCTCACTCTTTCCCAGCCCTTCCCCCCTCCCCCCCCCCGCCCCCATGCATTTTGATGTCTGCTCAAATGACCAAGGTAACTGCCCAGATACAGTGACTTGCAGGTATTGGTAACCTGATACCTAGTGTCTCCACTAAAGAGACCATGAAGCCTCGAAGAGAACACTTCTTTAACTGTGTCATACTGAAAGTGTAAAACTAAGTAGACTAGCTTCAGTTGAGGACTGAACTTGCTGAGGTAGCCCATTCTACCACAAAAAGGGCTACCAGTAGCATACTCACGATCCCCAAGGTAACTCTTACTGTCACTTGATACATAGCTTGCCTTTTTTTCTCCTTCCTCTTGTGCCTGCACCTTTCCCATAGTAAGTGAAGATGAGGAAGAAAAATTAATTTAATTGTCTCAGCAATGTTGGACAGAAAAAAAAGGATATCACTTCAAGTTACTGTGACCTGACATCCATAAGCTCACTGCAGTGGAAGCAGGTGACTATGACTGTGTATGTCTGTGACTTACTCACTCCTGTTTTAGTCAAACCATTCTTTGTGCAAGTTCAACTCTCCCAACACAAGTTTTCCAAAAGGGAAGGAAGGGAAAAAGAGCTTTACTGTGGTTTTTTTTTTTTTGTGATTTAGATGGTTTTGTTGAAAGGTCTGACAAGTGCCCAAGATGGAGCAGAGGTAAGAGACTAAGAAAGAGATCAAGAAAGAGCAGGCAGCACAGGAGGGAGCAACTTCTCCCCTTTATGTGGCATTAAGCTATTAGATCAGTGAGGTTGCCTGAAACTGAAGTCTAAGGTTGCTCTTAATTGGCCTTATGGAAATGCCCTCCCTCATCTGCTTTCTGCTCAGTAAGGGAGAGAGAATTCAGGGAAAGCAGTCTTTGGCGCCCTGAGAAAATAAATAAAAACTTTCTTGCTTATCAGGATGATAATTCTTTCATTCTAAATGATACTGGTGTTTCAACATTAACTAGTTTCATAATCTGTAATCTAAGAACAGAAAAAGCTGCAGATTTCTGCAGTATACGTCCTTAAATAGTGCAGCGAGGCTGTATCTGCATTCTGTGAGTGTGTGCTGATCTGCAGTGCTGGGTGTGTGCATGCTGCATGTCCGTCTGCAGCTCTGCAGTGCTGCAGGCAACAGCTCCCTCACTCTCTGCGGTCCAGTAGACAGTAGTCAACTTCTCCCATCACTGGAAAGCATGGATGGCCTGGACTGCAGGGTTTCCTTCTCCTGCATATTTTTGTTACTTCTCCCTCCTTGTTTTTCTGATGGAGAGACATTTTATATAGCATGGCACAGATGTGTAAATGGAATGACATTTCTAGACAATAATGAAACCATTTTTCACTGATACTGAGACTTGATTCTTATAGTTTATTACACTTTCCATGTCATGCAAAAAAATAGCAGCCTATTAGAATAACTTAGTTAGCTTGTGGCTGGTGTCTTCATTAGGCACTATACATACACTCTGTGCTACTTTGCAGGTCTATTGTTTGACTGCAAATTAGGCTCCTTCTTCATTAAGGCAGGTAAACAACACTTAAAGAATGAAGCTGGGAAACCCATAGTAATATTCATGTAATCAGTGGAAGAACTACTAAATACGTTTGCCTTTAGACCAAACTCTAAGACCAAGTCAGATTAAAGTAAGTTTTGCAGAGGTGACTGGAGCAATAAGGAAAACATTCTCTGCGATGCTAGACCCTGGGGCAATTCACATCTGGTCGGTGCTTCTTGCAATTCATGCCTAACTTGAGTGCACAGTACAACAGAACTGTGTTTCTTTAGTCCCTTGCCTGATGGTACAATCACTGCCAAGCTATTGCAAGTAATTAGGGAGTGTGCTTGTCAATATGTGATTGCTGGTGTAATGCAAGAATATGTACAACCTAGGATTAGAAAAATTAATGTCTTGTAAAGAATTTGGCCGTTCACTGTTCTGATTCACTCTTCTGCAAGATGTTGGAAGTAGTAAAGAATTACTTAGTTAAATTTAAAACTACTGTTGAATCTAGTTAAGTTTGGTGTATGTGCAGGGATTTCTTTTGGTTTTGTCTCCATGTCCTACCCTGTGCTGGTTCAAGAAGCCAACTGAAAACTTCCCTACTGCCCAGTCATTCTCTAGCAGTGGGGCTTATCTGTTACTTGGGTGTTGAGGCACCCTGAGCCACAAGCAGTACCTGTGCGAAAAAGGAGGTTGGTAGGTTGCTGGTGGTGGGGAAGGTGAGACTATGGCAGTCTATCTATCTTTTTTGGCACGAAACTACTTCTGAGTAAGGGAAGGAGCAGTTCTAGTCTTCCAAACAGAAGAACATGAGAATTAACCCCAGAAATACTAAATGCTTACATCACTTTAAGCTTACTATTTAAAGACTGCAGGAATGTTTTGTGATCCAGGGCAATACACTGAACAGCAGGTGCATGGGTATAGGACAGGTGAGTTTGCTTTTGCAGTACACAACCTGGAAGAGTGAGGTGGCTGGACCACTCTGCACACCTTGTACAATGTTTGTGCTTTAGGTGCCATTGTTCCCTTTTGGGAGTGTTTACTCTTGCTGTCATTGAAGGCAGCTGTCTCAGTGATGATTAGGGTATTGCTGTTCAGTCAAGGAAGGCCTGCTTCTATGTGGGTTAGCATTTCCTGATTGCCCCAATTAAAACAGCCTCTTTCCTATTACTTGTGACTCACTGACATAGGTGTCACTGTCCTTATTTTCCACATCATGTGGATGCTAAGTCTTTTCTCTAGTGCATGAATACATTGTTAAGCTGTAACAGGTTAATGTGAAAGAGCAGCTTGTCTTCAAATGATGCTGTCCACCAGGGACCACAAGATGATACTCATTAAGTTGACTCTCAGTTCCTTGGAAACATGGTTGTCACCTAGAACAGGGAAAATCTTCCCTCTCCTACCGTGCTTTCTCAAACACATGAGACCAAATGCTCTGGTTGTGAGACTGTCCCTTGTCACTGTTCTTGGCAACAGTCACTTTTTATTTTCCCCCACATAAAGAAAGATGCTCTACCCAGAGACTCTCTCCATCTTGCTAGGAAGCCTACAGAAAAGCTTCAGGTTAGAATTCAACTGATTAATGAACACTGTGAAAAGTCAGCAATTGGGTTCTTGCTCTGCCAGGTATTGCTTTTAAAGTGTATCTTGTACTCTGGCTAACCCCTGCCTCAAGTGTCCCCCATTGCACTTGCTTTTTATGGCGATGGGTAAATCCTAATTCACACCCTAGTGCCTTCCCAAGAGCCAAACCTTGAACGCAGCACTATACTCTTTCCTCTTGGAGTAATAGAGGAAGATGCTTCTCAGCAGTGAGGTTCCTTACCAGCTGCTTGAGTTCTGGCGACTTTTTAACCTGAAACAGACAGAATGGCTCTTGCAGCATGCTTATTGTGAAGGTGGTGACCTTTGCTTAAGGGAATGGGAGGGAAGGGGCTTCTGACATATTTTCCCTGGAAAATGAAGTACCACACTACAGCTAAATGATAAAATAGCTCATCTCTTATAACTGCCTCACCTTTGTAGCTGGTTGGGTGCTTGTTGAGCCTGTGCTGAGCTGGTTCAATACACTGACCCAGTTCTAAAGAGCTGGATGGCATGAACTCATACTGACTAAAACCCACACAATCACAGCCCTGGTGGCAGGGGAAGTAGAAAGTTGGCTACTGGTTGCCCAGGATAAAGCTGGCATAGTCCTCTATCTGTAACTGTTGGAGCCGTGGAAGCAGGTAGCACAAAGAGGTGACCTAACTCTGGAAAGTACCTAATGATGAGAGATAACTGGAGCTTTGTAGCCTTCCAAGTGACTTGGATTTATCCCTGACAACTGATAATGCTCTTTCTAGAATCAGTCCAGGAGAATTAAAACAAACTCACCTTGGATGATGGGGAGGGAAAAAAGAAAAAGAAAGTGCCAAACAGAATTACATAGAACCTTATTGGCAAGATATACCACCCACAGAAGTATGGCTTTAAAAAAGTCAGATTCATTGGTATGGGCTTGATTATTGCTGTATCTGCTGGGGAGGGGGGGTGGTGGTGCCAGGGATTGGTTCTTTTCCCTGTCCCTCATCTTGCAAAGTAAGCTCCTCCGTCTTGGAGTTTAATCAGGTAAAATAGTTGGCTGAAGACAACTGAAAACCCCACAAACACTAGAAATTGAGATTATGGGTGACTAGCAAGTGACTAGTTTTAGCCCAGTTTTGTGACAAAAATTAAAACCATTTAAAGCTATCCTGAAGAAGCAAGATTACCTTGAGACAGTTTCTTAGACTGTTTTGTTGGAACAATATAGTTGCCACTACACCAGGAAATATTAATTGGTTCAGCTGCACAGTCGCACCTGTGAGTAGACCCACAAGCAATTTTCCAGCCAGAGTGGTGTAGTCCTGCAGTTTAAAAACGTGAAGAAAACTGTGCTGCTTATATTAAGGATGTTCTGCTCATCTCTTCTTGTTTAACAATCAACTGCTAATGAGTTGACCCACTTTCTGGGAGAGAATGATGTCATGAGGCACAGAACTAAACTATAAACTATAAACACAGAACTATAAACACAGAACTATGAGACTGATGTCAGAGGCACAGAACTAAAAACTGTCTATTGATAAACTTGCATTGTGTCTTTCAAACTATTTTTGCCAGATTCACTGGTACACAAATCCTTCTAGCACAGTCAGGTCCAGCTTTTAAAATCAAGACTGGTTGTTCATATAGAAGGCAAAAATAGACATAGGTAAGCTTCTTTAGTAGAATATGATACAGAAAAACAATGTTGAAACTGTCCAGTACACTTACCAAACACTCCTTCTGTTATCACATTGAGTTACAGGATTTGAAACAAGCAGTACAAAAAGCATTAATAGGCTGGTCTTGCTCTGTTATAGACTTTGCTGATTCACCTTTAAAAGCTGTAACCAAGACGCAGTCTGACTCAGAAGTGTGTTAAGGTACTTCAGTTTTATTTGTATTGTACTTCAACAGAGTTTTAGCATCTCCTGTTCATGTGGCATCTTGATATCTAGCAACAGAAGATAAAGCTTTTCTTTATTTTAAATTAAAAAAGGTCTGTATGTCAGGTCAGGGTACCCATCTTGGAATGGCTATAAACACTGATTCTACTAAACGGAACCAAAGGCATGCAGGAGCCATATCAATACAGCCTTATTTCTGTGATGCTGCTGATGAAACAATGGATCTTGCTAAACTTAGCCTAGATTTTAGTCCTCCCCTTCAGCTGCCACTGCCAACTAAGCATGCCATTGCTTTCAGAGGGGCCACATGGGGGTTGCTTGATCTCATAAGGTAGCTTTGAGGTGATAGCTGGCCCTGGTATAGAAGAAGGGTCATAGGTTTTTGTTACATGATCCCTTTCCTAGGGAAGGATGAAGCTATACCAAACAGGAGTTTTGCTCAGATTTTGCCTTGAGCATAGAAGGGATTACGTAGCAAATTTCAGCATCTTGGGTAGCTTCTGCCTCTGTTAGAATAAGCTGGAATTTTTCTCTCGAATTAATCTTAGTGGATTTTTGTCCTTTTAACTTTGTTCTGTTATTGCAGATCTGCAGATTACTGTAAGCCGGTTCTGAGTGAGTGTTAGATGACTGCATCACTGAAACTTAACAGGAGGTGCGATACTATCTGAAACTGGGATGATAAAGAACACATGTGCATCTAAGCTTACCTACCTTATTTTAAGGTATATGAAGGGCAATGGACGATGCTTACCTTCAGCTGAAGGGGCTCATTCGGAAGCTAGTGGTGGAGAGATCTGAGAGAACAAACTTCTAATCATAACCAGGGAACCTTCTAATGTGCAGCAAGCTAATGGAGAGCATATATGGCCCTTAAGGGGTCAAGAGGGCATTTAATGCTGAGATACATAAGGGAGGCAGTGAGAACACGCCTTGCAAATAACTCCAGTCAGGAACTGTTCCCCATTAAATTCCAAAAATCATCTTCTTGGTCAGTGTCTCCTTTTCTTGGTGTTTCTTGAGTGAGTTCTGTAGCTTTTTGCTGACTCAGGGAAATTAAGGCTTCAATTTTGTTTTGTTAGGTGAGCCTATACTGCAGTACTAGTATTGACTTAAAATACTCCAAGCCAGTATGGTGGCTGGGTCTAATGCTAGTGGAGAACCTGGGAATAGAAGTAAGGTCAGTATTTCTGTTTGCAGACTCAGTCTCTTGTCATTCTTCCCATCTCTTCTCGGATCTCAAGACTCCAGTCATCAACACTAGAAAATGAAATCTCTAATCATTAATATATAGAAACTAAGATCACAAATCTAATACTGATGATTTCTACTGGAACTGGAAAGCGACATCTGCTCTATTATATGAGTACTGGAAGACTTTCTATGCTGTGGCATTATTCACTATACTCAAATATCAAGAGCAATATTGTACAATTTTTTTTACAAGTTCTGGTTAAATGAACTTCTCAGGAAGTCTTCTAAATCAGTACAAAACAATTGCTCTGATAGGTCTAAAATATATAGGGTATTCTCATTTTTCCTTTTAAAATTCTGTTTAGATTTAGCTTAATACAGAGTTTATGTTCTCAAAATGTACTGTTAAACACTACAAACTTCAGCATACCATGAAAAAATGTGGTTCTGATAACTAAAAATGCTCCTCTTAAACATGGTGGCATACAGCAGTGTGTACAGTATAAAACTATATTCTGGTGGATGACGAGGTAGGCAATCTTATGGAAATTCTGAGGCCCTCTGTAGCACTGCCATTGTAAGGCCTGACCTTGTTAGACTGTTTAAATAAAATATTGTTACGCTTGTAAGACTCACTGGAAAAAGAGCATTACACTCCTAACGACTAATTGCCTGTTATATTTCTAGAGACTGAATGGTATTTCAGGTTAGGGTGTGTAGCTATACGTGAAATACTCAGAAAGCCTCTTGCTGTGCACTCCCACAAAACAAAGATTAAAATGGAAAAATAGTTATAACTTCTGGTGTTTAAAAGAGCACTGGTCTTAAATGACATTCAGAGTTGGTGTCACCTGCAGTAAAAAAAAAAAAAAATCCCTCCCTGCCTTGCCAGTAGCTGACCTTGATAGTTCAGTTTCTTTTTCTGTGTTGTTTTCCCTGTCTGTAAGCCCTGTGCTTTAGGCAGGTTGTTTGTAGAAGATCTTGATCTTTGGGGGTGTGTACATGGTTTTGTATCTGTGGGCTTTTTAATTCTCTAGGCCATACAATCAAAGCCTTTCACAGTGAATGTAATACTGAGCACATAATGCAAGCAGTGATTAAATGTTTAATCTGCCCTGAACAGCAGGGGTTATAGTGGGAGAAGTCACTCTCGCTTGCTCTGGCTGCAGCCAGTTGGATTCTTCTCCACCCCATGAGCAGCACTGCAACACAAGGAGCTGCTGACCTCTCCCTTTCCATCCTCCCCCCCACCTCTAGTGTCTTCTACTTTTAGCTATTAGTCTGAGGGTCTTAAATCTTTGTCAGGTCTGTCAGTAATTAGGGCAATTGGCCTCTGCCCTACTGGGTGAATGGCTAATGAATTCCAGGTGGTTGTCAATCAGCTGGTCTAACTTCAACCTTCTCTGTCCCCTGAAGAGAGCAGAGCCTAGGACACAGCCTTTGCTTGTGATCTGCAGTGGGCTCGCTTGAGCCATGTATTTTTCTCTGTGTAAGTAATAGAGCGGGCTAGGATATATTACTGTCTTGCCTTTCTGCATTTTTTGTTTTGTATTAATACTTCCGTAAATCCTCATAGGAGAGACAACTGTGTGGTTTTTAGACTAACAGGTACTTAGTGCTTCTAAAAGTCCAGTTTTTTGACTGAAATGTAGATACAAGGGAGAATACACTTGTCTATAAGAATATTTTTAAACAAGTGTTGTGACTTGTTCAAATGGATTGGTAACGTGGATAACTGAACTAGTGCTCCGATGTAGTGCTAAACTGTTGAATGCAGTTAAACTAGAATATCATGGAGTTATCTGTTAGTAAATGACTGGACTAGAAATTGCGCTCTTCTTTCTTGAGGCTGGTCCAGCTCAGAGGAAGGTTTCCTTCGCTTCTTGCCTCCACCACCCTTGCCTTGGGTCAGCCAGAAGTGTAGGGCATGGTGATGGAGTCGTTGAGTGAAACTGTCTTCAGCTGGCCCAGGTTGCTGATCTGGCTTCCCTGCTAGCCAAATCATAGATCAGAAAACAAATAAAAATATAATTAGTCTATAGTTGCAAGTAGCATAGTAGCAGAGATTAGAATGTAAATTTTAAATACATATATCCTGTTTACTGAAGGCTAGCACAGCTTCTGGCGTTATCAGAAGAATTGGTGTGCTGGTATTATATGCTGGTATTTTGCATTCCTTGGGGTAGAAAAGTAAGATAAAGTCCTTTAAAGTGGCTAGGAGGTGACTTGTGGACTACCCACTCAGCTACTGAAAATAAATAGTGTATTGATTTTTCTCTTGTATATCTCTCACCTCGAGGTGTCAAAAGTCTAAACACTTTCTTATTTTTTTAATCTCTTCTTCCTCTTAGTAGCTTTCTGTATTCCCAGAACCTCCTGTCTAAGAGGTCTTGATTCTTTCTCTTGGCTGCTCATGGAAGAAAAAAAATTTCAGCACATCTGCTTTTCTGCAAAGAATAGTCTCTTTTACAGATGCTCCCAAACTCTCTCGAGCAGCATGAGGTTGACCAGGCTCAGTTTCTTTAAACCTCTTGCATGCTTCCTTACAAGCAAACATGGTTGTCCTGGCCAAAAATAAAAGCAAAAATACATGTGTAGGAGTTGGAGAACTTAAATTCTCCTTTGCCCTCAGTAGTAATTACCAGCTGTATAGGTTCAGCTCAGAATGATGGTATTATCTGTCTGTGGGGTTATTGAACAGCATCATCTCTCTAATAAGAATGTAAGCTATGAAAAGTACCTTTTCCTTAAATGAGCAGCCTTTAGCTGAATAACTGATCTATTTTGAGGCTGTCATTTGCTCTATTTATGGAGATTGTTTCTCCAATACAGCAAGAATTCCTGTTTGACACCCCCCAACTTAACTGTAAATTGTAGATTTCTTTACAAAAGCCGAAGCTGACTTTCTGTCAGCACATCAAGTGCAGAATGTATTGATCCTATTTTTCAGGATAGGTGTAGAGAAACATAAAAATTCTTCTCAGTCTCATGTTAGTCTACTACAGTTTGTCTTAATTAGCACTTAACTTGTGACCTCAGTACAGCATGAGAGAAAAGCTTTGGTTAATAATTAAGCTAGAATATTCTCATTTGCCATAGTCTCTCTTAAGGGTAACTGCCTTTCTCCTAGTGTCTAGATATTCATTTGTTTAACTGAGAAGGAGTTCCTGATTGAGGACCAGGTAGGAGTCTTGCGTATCTTAGACTTGAAACACTAATTCAGCACAAGTTTTTAAGATGGCCCAGAGCCTCAAGTGAAGATTCCATCACTTCCACAGATAAGGAGGCCAACTGGGTTAATGAAAGGATGTTTACAAAAACTACGGTGCCTCTGAACTTAAGCACCTAACTCCAAAGTTGCAGGTGTGATAAATGCTACAAATCAGAATAATACTGCAGTGTTATACACATTGTAAAAAGATCATAGTTTGGCCTTCCATTTATGGGACAAATTATGGAATTTAAATGACTTTCCTGTTTTCATCTTAAAAAAAATTATTTCAAATATAACAAATCAACTTTTTTTTCATTAAACAGTCTGTGTTGGTTTGGTTTTTTGTTTTTTGTTTTTTTTTTTGTTCCCCCAAAGGAAGACTTGACCTCCCCCTTCCCCTGGGTATTGTTTTTTCTTGGCGTTCTGTGCCTGTGGGTGGAGAACCTTTCTCGCAGTGACTTCCTCCCTAGTCTCCCAGCCTGGACTTCCCTTCCTTCCTTACAGGCTTTTGTGTCAGGCCATGTTGTCCAGCCAAGTGTGATTAAATGTGAGTTCCCTGAAGGCTATTGATATTACTGTGAAGTATCCATAGGTTTTCAATGGAAACTACACTAAAACTGGCTTGAACCTACAAATGGAAGTTGGAAACTCCTTGTGAACTCAGCATAGCCCCGTGTAGCTATTTCATCTAGTTTAGCTTCACTCTAGGCAAATGTGTGTTGCCGTGTTCTTACAGTTCTAGCCAAAAACTTGAGACTGTTTCTTCCCTGCAACCCCTGCTCAGTTATTGAAATATCAGTCTTGCCTCTCTACTCCCTCTCCATCCTGTGCGCTTTTATTCTTGTCCATGTGTATGAAGTTTTTTCACCTTTCTTTCACAGGTAAAGGCTTCAAATTTCTGCAGTCTCTTTTCCTGTTCAGCTTTGTTACTGCTGCTCTAGCTTTCAGGGCTAGCCAGAGTCTGTTTGTGTGAGCATTACAGAAGTGCTTCCCAGTCTTTTACAAAGTCTTGGGTGGGCCAGTTCCAGAGCACTTGAGTGATCAGGTTGTTTTCTCTGTATAATTAAAGGGGAGAGAAACCAGATCAGAGGACTGCTGTCTGTTTCTTGCTACTACCTAGCAAAACAGCTTAGAACCTGTTGGTTGCTAGTCCTTGACAGGATCAACTAGACAAATTTTAACAGAAAATAGAGAAACCCCAACTCTGAGTCTGGAGCATGGGGAACTTCAAGGAACAGTGTTCTACAGCTGAAGGTCATGCTTTAGAGGATATGAATAACAACTGAGCCATTACGATCCCTTAAGACATAAAGTTACCTAGAAAAGCACCCTCAGAGGTTGCTGCTGGTACTGACTAGGTAAAAAGGAGGAAGAGGTACATTGTGAAGAGGATAAGGCATGAGAGTTGATCTGCAAGATTGCCTTTTAGCCTTGTAATCTTTCACTAGATCTTGGTTGCCCTTTCTTCCAGTTTGTAGAAGCTAATGAAACTGAACGTACATACATTCTTTAGGAAGCTCACTGTACAGTCAGTCTGCTTAAAGGTCATGGAGATGCTTGGCACCAGTGATGGAATACAGGCCTGTTATGTACATTTGGGCTTTTTTTTTCTCTTACAGCGAAAACTTCGGGACTGTTTGCTTACATGTACAAGTTGTTGTCTTCTCTCCCTGTAAAATGAGCAATAGTAAAAATGCTACTACTTGTTTGGGGTAGGTTAATGTTCAACTAAACACCATTTCACAAAGTCTACTCTACTGCTGGAAAGCAGTGCATCATTTAGATTGCAGTAGGAATTCTAACAGTAATGTAAAAAATGGAAATGGGCAGTTGGAAGTTGGTTACACATCTTACTCTAATTTCTTGTATTCTTTTACTATGGACTATACAAATCAATTTTGCTGTCACTTTGGTTAAACTGTCCTCATCTGACCCCTTTAGTTGCTGCTTTTCCTCTTCCCCCCTTCCCATAATCTCATGGTTGAAAGTAAAAACACATTTCTTAATTCCAGCTCTAGATTACACGCTTTTAAAGTACTTTCTAAGTACTGCATAATATAGTCAAGTCAATCTGATTTAACAAAAAGGTGCATCCTTTTCTTTCAATTAAACAGATGTAGAAAGGAACAAAAATGTACAGAGGAATATTTAAATGTACAGGCACAGAAAAATTTGGATAACTGCTGGTTATGTAAAAGTTCTCACAAACTAGTTTTCACACATTTCACATGAGGAAGGCTATTTAATGGGAAGAAAAGAAAGCTTAAATCTTGAGTTCCTTTCCTCTTCGTTTAATGAAAACTGAGCACACTTGCTGTCAGGAATTCTCCCTAATTAAAAAAAAAAAAAAAAAACCAGAAACCCAAAAAAACCCCAAACCTCAAGCTTCTGTCTTAACTAGGTTAGAGTGAGTAATTCTCTCCTGCTGTGGTTACACAACAAAAAAACCCTTCATATTCAAACTGATTGTTTTGCTAGTAGACTTAAAACACTGCTTATCAAACTTAAGGTACTTTCTCTTTTTCATGTACACTCATGTAATAGCTTTCTTCCAGTTCCTAAAGAAATTTTCCTTGAAAAAACACATGACCCATGACTGTAAACCTGTGTACTTTGGTGGCAAGAAATTTGGAATTTTTGAGCTAAGAACTGTTGCGTTTGCAAGTGAATTGCTGGAGTGTCTTCTAGTTTCTGAACTGGAGCACTTGGAGAGCATAATTCAGCAGCTGGTAAAAATGAAATAACCACCCTAATGAAGTTAAACCCAGAAACAAAACCAAAGCAAAACACCTCAAAATCTTACTATAAAAACTGAGTAATATCAGCTAAAAAAGGTTGAGCTGGAAGGCTGAAAATGTAATTGAACAAAACAAAAATTCTTGGTGTTGAGTTGTAGCAGCTCTTCTTGGAAAACAGGTATTTATGGGTGTTAAGTAATCAAGCTCTGCAAAACACAAACTGCTGCTTAAATTAATCATGAGGATGTAATATTTCCGCATGTGAAAATCTGGTGACCTGTTTGAGAAGATAGGATTGTATCAAACAGGTAATGGCTTTGCCACTCCGTCATCCTGATGCTAGGTATGCAATAGCAGAGGTAAAGACAGGAAACGTGAGCTCTGACTTATGTTAGTGCAATCCTGCCATGGCCTTGAGTGGAGCTGAAAATTGGTTCCAGATATGTGAACATGCAGCAATGTCTTTTGATCCGAGTGAACTTTCAGAGTTCTTCAGTGTGGTCCCCTTTGTGTTTGAAGGGCTGCGATTCTGTTTCGGCTACTTCTGCCATCTGCATTCTGTCAAGCTCTAGCTCTTTTCTCAATCCTTACAGAAGAGGAAGGAGAGAGACATTTGAGATACAGTTGATTTGAAGGTATATCATCCTACTTCATGCTTAAAGTTGAACAAGCGTAGTGCCGTTTGCATTTTTGTTCAGTTTTGCTATACAGGATGCTAAGTGTCTGCTGAAGTGCTTTGCTGCATCAGCATCCCCAGTTGTTAAGGCTAAGTGTGGACAGTCCTTAGGATTTCAGATGTTTTGTGGAAAAAATTCCTCTCTGTTCCATAGGAGGCTTTAAATTCCTGCCAAACTGCCTTCTGTGACCATAGCAATTTTCTTAGAAGAGGAGTTGGGAGCTGGGGTATTACCAAGCACATAGAGAGTTTCAATATGCACTTCACGAGCTTTTGCACTGTGACTTAGCAGCCCTAAGAAAGGGCCAGGATTTATCACTGTTCCTACTATTTCACTCTTGATACCTTTTCTTCTAATGAAGTATATAGGAATAAGCTTATTTAAAATCCCTTTAAGTGACTTATCTGGTAGTCATTGTAGCAAGTGTCACAGAAATCAAAGCAATCTTTCATCATGTGAACTTCTTTGAAATGTCTTTTGTTCTCAGTACAGCAGTTTGTTTATATAATGAGTAGTATTTTCTGCTTCAATAATTGCACTTACCATCTTATTTACATATAGAGTGTCTATGTGCAGAATTGCGTATTACATGGATGTTGGGGAAAAATAAAGTTTAGTTTGCCCTTTTTTACCTTGTCTTAGACCAAAATCTACTTTTTTGTTTCGTTTTGTTCGTGGATTTTGCAGTTCTTACAGCATTGCCTAATTCTTCCACTGTTGGATCTAGTACTTGCTCAGGGGACCAAAGGAAAGGGGTGGGATGAGAAAGAGTAAAATGACAAACTTTCATTTCCTGAGGTGGTTGCTCCTGCAAACCCTGTCTGTTCCCTAGCTGATTCTTCTTGTCAGAAATAAGTTACAGACCTGAATGTAATTGTCAGAGGTCTTAATGGCTTCTTTGGCACAACTGCCGGTATAGTGGAAGTGAACTTGTAGGAGAGGGAATAGGTAATACGTCACACGGTGTAAGTTCAGAGACCTGAGTCTCAGTTTCCATGTTAATAACTTCGTTATTTTCATGCAGCAATCTTCTAAAGTATACAAAAGCTGTGTAAATGCAACTCTTAAAGTATAAATCTCATTACCTTAAGATGCAGTCCATTCAGAGTGTCCCAGTTTCCCATTGGTGTCTCTGCAGTTCTCTTGTTGCCCTTACCTGCATGAAAACTACTTGCATGAAATCTTTAACTCCCTAACTATGACAAAATCTGTATGTATTTTTTTTGTCTTGTTCTCTGTAAGCACTGACTAATTATAGTGTATAGAACGAGGCTGGTAATTTGGATACAAGCCAGTGCCATGGGGTGGTGGTGAAAGAGGGGGCACAAAAGGCAGCCTGCCCTCAATAACTATTCAGTCATGTGAGTGCCAAATGCTTTTCTTAAGCGTAATCTTGTTCAGTGTGTGGCAACTCACCTTACTGATGAAACGACTTTGAACTCTATAATACTTAAATTCTGTATTGGGTGGGCAACCTCAGAGTCCTGCTGAAGTAGACTTGTAGAAAAGAGATAAATTTCTATAATCAGGATTTGGTAAGTGTGTGCATTGCATGATACTTAGGAAATTTGAGTCTTGCATGTTTGGTAGCTTCCTCCATGCATGTTTAAAAATAATTTTTTTTTTTTTTGATTTAACCACATGTATGTCTTGTTTTTGTTTTTTGTTTTCCTTCCCCCAACAGCTGGCTTACCCCTTGGTGTTCTAAACTTGGCCAAAATAAAACCGTATCAGAGAGGCTTTTTCTGTAATGATGACAGCATCAAGTACCCGTTCCATGACAGTACCATCACATCCACTGTCCTCTACACAGTGGGGTTCACCCTGCCCATTTTCTCTGTAAGTAGCTAATATATAGGGAGCTTTGGTGATGGGAGTAAAATGTATGCCTTCCAAGAGTTCAGTACTGTGACTGTGAGTTGCAGACAGTCTATATAGGCAAAATCCCTTCTATGTAGTCATATGCATGTGAAAGGTGCCATTGCTACTTTCTCTTTGCACAGAAAATTCGAAATTAATCTCTGACTGCTAGTATTGTTAATGTCATTTCTTTTAGGAGCAGAAAAAAAAAGATGATGAGGGTTTAAACTTTAGTAGTCTAGGCTTTTATAATTGGGGAGAAAAATACTGCAGGCTTCCAAAATGCTATGGAATAAATACAGCTCTTGTTCAGAACGGGTTAGTCTGATAAGTTAAATACTTGTGATGTTAAAAGTTGCACTGTATTGGAGTGCACAAACCTATAACTAGTGACTGTTGCTTCCATATACTCTCTACAGAAATAAGTCTAAATTAGGCTCAGTGCATTTTCTTAGGTTGAAAAAAATGTGGTGACTCTTTAAAACCTTCAAAATGGGATACAGAGGCTGAAAATCTAGTTGCTTGTAGAAAAGAGCCTCAGTGTTTTCAAGACCACATGATTTTTACTAAGAACAATTTAACTCTTCAGTAGGTTTTTCTACCAATATTTTAAGCCTGGTTTTATCCAAGTTTTTATTAAGGTTTGAACTGGTTTAGAGAACCAAAATTTAACCATTCAGAATAGTCGTGAACCTGAAACTACATCTTCTTGTTTCTGCCTGCACTGGTTGACCAAGCCATATTAGTCATAATAATGGTCATAATCTTTGGTCTTTTGATAAATGTATATGCTAAATGAATCAGTCAAATATATATTAAACTGGTTTAAAGATGGAAAGAGTAATTTAAAACAAGTAAACAGAAATCTGTGGAACCTCTACACGCATTACTCTAGTTTTCCCTTAAATGTTTATTTATTAAAGGTTGCATGAGTCCTATGCAGTAAATAAAGGTAGACAACAACAGTTATCATTAGTATGGTTTCACTTTTGAGGAGAATGGTCTGTAGTTTGTAATTTTGATGTGTACTGACATAATCTTCAGCACAACTTCAGGAAAATTTTGTTTCCAGTAGGGTTCATGTGTACCTTAGCTGATATGTGCACAGGTGAACTAGCAATTGCAGTTTTGTGCAATTTTGGACTTCTAAAGAGGCATTTCAGTTGCAGTTAGGTAATCTGTTGAATTGCTTGTTTTTTTATCTTCCACTTTTAGATTTGAAAATGTTGTTCCTGTAATAAAAGGTCAATAAAGAGTGCATTTTTTTTTCTGGCTCTAAAGCAGTGGAGAAACATCTGACTTACGTCTAATTTACTTAAAGGTGTAAATGTCTAAGGAGTGGTATGGACATCTGTTGGAACTTTAACTGCCAAGGTATCTAAAATTATAACTTAGAATTAGACTTGTCAGGGATTCCAGTTTATTTGATATTTTTCTTCTGTGATACTTCTGTAGGATTCACAGAGTGAATTTTTATTGCCCGTCTGTGTGCAAGGGATTGGAGTATATAATTGGAACAATCACTTCTGGCCTCCATGCTGAGAGAGGTTTTTTTTAAAAAAAAAAAAATAAAAAATCTAAAGCACTTATCATTATGTAACAACAATAATACAGGCTATCCAGATCAGTTTTCTTCACTCTGAATGTTTTACAAACCTTAAAGCAGCACAGATTTTTTGGAACCTGGTGAGAAAGTAATCACTGTAATCTGTATTTTACTGCTCTGTGTAGTTAACGTGTTAACCTAACTGGCTTGCTTAGTCTCAATTTTAGATTTAGGGAGTTCTTTCACCTCATACAAGAGGTGAAAAATCATTTGTGGCTACTGGAAACTTAGAACTAGGGTGAGCTGTAGAGCTAGGGAGTATGATATCTGGGTTATTACAACTTACTGAGTTGAAAGTGGGTTCCAGTTGAATGCTTTCTAGCTTCAAGCTTGCCTTTATTCAAAATGGACAGGGGAAGTTGATCAGCCTGGGAAAAGGAGAATCTGATATTCAGACTGGTTTTTGTTTTGGACTGACTCAATGGAGTCTTGAGACTTTTTCCAAGGCAGCTTAAGTTTTTGGAAGTAGTATGTTCCAGAGTCAATATCCTCAGCAAGGACACAACTGGCACATGAAAGCTTATTGGGTGGTTATGCTGATTATCCCAAATCTAGTAAAAAACGTTATCCTGACAAGAGACTTTCCTGAAAGGAACGGGCTTCTCAATGAAAGAGTTGATGGTAAAAATTTGGTCTAATACTATGCAAATAAGAGTTGATAAATTGTACTTTTATGCAAACTTTTCTTCCCTAATCAAAGACTACCTCAAACAGGATACTTGTTCCTAAGTAGGACTTATACCTCAGCTTTGTCACATCACAAAATAGAAGGAAGAATTTGTGGTAGGAAGCTAAGGGAAGCAAAAGGAATCATATCTGTAACGTGAAAAAAAAAAAAGGTTAATTGAGTAGTAGAGTGGTTATAGCCCTTTCCCTTAGCATTCAACAATGTACAGGTATTGCTGATCCATTTAGTTATTTAGTTATTTAGTCCTTAGTCCCTAAAGCCTTATGAAATCTAAGCAGAAATGCTTGAAATATTATGCATATGCCCCTTGCTGCACTAACAGCTTGCTTGTCTTCAGAGTGCAGTAAGAAATGGCCTGAACATCTTGCTGTATAATGAAAGGTCTTGTCTGGTTCAGTTGTTGGGGTAGGCCCATAGTGGAATATAAAACAACTTCAAAGAAAAAAAAAAAACACCCCCAAAAAAACCTGCAGTAATGAGTAAGGCATAGATATGTCATTGTTAAGCAGTCTCTTTGCACATAAAAGAAACTAGGCTGCCTGAGCATTGGTTTGTCTTCAGAGCATTTTATGACGATTTACAAGATGTGTTAGAAACTCTCAGGGATATTCTTTAAAAAAAAAAATATTACAAGAATACTCTTAGAATTTACAATTCCGTTTATAGCTCTGAACTCTTTTCTGTTCCTGTTGCCATCATTTGTCAGGAAATAAAATGTCTGGGAATGCAACTCATGTTTATTCTTCTCCAAGTGCTGCTTCATAGTATGATACTTCTCAATTTTCTAAATCGTTTTCTGTGTCTGGATGAGAAGCATGATTTTTGTATTAGAATTTTTTGAGACTTAGGGTCAAACAAGCCTTAGTAGCGGTCTGGAAAAATGAATCTCTTCAGATATCTAGGCTGGTGTCTGGAGCAGCACACATCCATGATGACGGACACTTCAAGAACCCCAGAAGATCTTTCTGATACTTCTGCCTTCCCAAGTCATTTTTAGAGATGTTTAGAAAGTAATTCTGAATAGTCTAAAAGCCATGACTAGTCAGGGGGTGCACCAAAGGTGCAGAAGAACAGAGCAACTCAAGTGTTGCTGAAGAAGAACAGAGCAACTCAAGTGTTGCTGAGTTTTATCTGCTCCCTGTGCTAGGTTCAGAGCAGGGTTTCTGTAGTTGCCTGCCAAAGCTTTGCCTGGCTGCTCTGTCCAGGAGCTGAAAGGACACAACCCACTGGTGAGTTTCTAAATGATGGACTGATTTGTGAGAAGACAAGAGTTCAGTTCTCCTAACTCAGCCAAAGTGCTGTGCTGAGTTTCTGGGAAACACAGTAGTTAGCCACAACTGTTGCTACTAAAACAGGTAATGCAAATGCTGATGTTCCTGACAGGGAAGTATTCAGTAGTAAACATAGTTTTGAATAAGTCACTTCTCTGGGATGAGCTCTGTTATTTGGGTCTTCTTTGAGAGAAAGGAATCTTGTGGGCCTGTAGGACTTAATTCTCCACCTTGAACACATCTAAAAGATATTTAGGTGGTCAGGTCATGTTGTCTTCTACTTCAAAGTAGGCCAGTGTCTTCAGTATCATGATGCCTTCCCAAAAGGGACCTACATAGCTTTTCTCCTGTGCCAGCTTTAACCTAGCAGGCATTAGTCTTAATATACTCAGAGATGTCTCCTTCTACCATGTCTATCAATGTTCCGACTGTAACTTTTCCTTCCTACAGATTAGCACCATCATACTTTGGAGGCAATCTGCTGATTTCTTTTCTGGCAAAAGAAACTAATCTTATGCTCTGTTTGTGAAAGGGATACATTTGCAGGGGAAACTTTTACTGAAAGCACCTATTTGATTGACAACCTAAGCACTTATTGGGCTAATTCATATGTTTCTTGAGGGACAAATGTAGCTACTGCTGTGGTAGAGACTGATAAAACGGGGGACTGTAATGAAATCTGTTGAGGACTGTTAGATTGGTAGATGTGCACTTCATTTTTTGTAGCAGTGTCAAACCTTTATGGCCCACTGTTGATAGTTTTGCAACTAACTGAAATTAAACTTGCTGTTTGACCCTAGACTGGACTTTTGCATCCTTTAACCTTCAGGTTTCACGTTACATATTAATAATTTTATTATGCTCTGAACAAGACTTTGCCTCTTATCTGGTAAACCTTTTGGAAAGGAGAGTAATGTTTGATCTTCATGTTTTTTTGGTGTATTCATGGCACTGGAAACCTTTTTGGGCAATGTTGTTGAACTTCATAATCTGGCATGAGTTCTACTTGATTCTAACTGTTCATCTTGTACTACTACAGATGAGTATCATCTCTCAACCCAAGCTTATTCTGAGGAATAAACTGCTAATTTCTTTGTTCAAACTCTGTTTAAAGCCAACATAATAACAACCTGTGTTTATACTATGTGAAGGCTTAGGGTGCAGGGTGATGCACATTGGTTGAATTGATGAGTAATTTCTGGGTGAGATCAGCGCTGTGGGGGACAGAGGCTGAGAAATGGCAGTTGCTGCATCCAGCTTTGGCGCCAGTTGTGCCCTGTCCATGGCGAGGGTGTTTTGGTGGGCTTGGTCTGAAATCAGGCAAGGAAAGATCTGAGGGGCACCACTTCCAGTTTGGTACTTGTACAAATCACTGTTACCAGATGCAGTTCATATTAAATAAATAGATTGCAGCGACTTGCTTCTTAAGTCTGTGGACTTGCTTTGTACTTTCTTCAGTCCTTCAAGTACATTGTTAATACAGTGGTGAAGAACACGCACAGAGTATGAAACTGAGTAAAATGGCTGTCAGCTTTTAAAATGCTGAGTGAAACTTGGTCGTGACTATGAGAAAGCCAAGCAGTCACAGTGGTTTGGAGTTGGTTTTGAAGGTATTATTTAGTAGAGTCTACGAAAGGGTAAAACGGAATAGGGAGAAACGTAGAGGGAGGGAGTTGCAACTTAAATATTTAAACTCCTTGTTATTTAAGCAAAAAACCCCCAACAGTCTGTGGCATAGATTTTTTTTTTTTTTCCTTAAGTCTCGTACCTGGTTACTAATAACTTGCTGTTAACATCCAGGACTTAGACCAGAGACTCAAGGGGTTGGTGAAAAAGGGGAGAGACTGCACCAGAAACCAGAGATGAGCAACAGGGAAAGCAAGTGAAAGAGGGGGAAAGTTCCTTTTTGTGCTGCCTCTTGTGTTTCCCTTCCTCTGGGTCACCCCATTGTACCTCTTTCTGTTCTGCCTTGAGCAGTAAAATGCTCATGCAGAGATGTTTTTTACCCCTCTTTTCTGGAGAAAGCTGAATGATAAAATGCAGCAGTTGGTAGGGTTCTTAGAGCAGTAAATACAAAAGATGGCAATAACATGGCTGGTGACATAGCTGACAGCATGGATAAGTGTCAACTGATGGCCTTCCTGAGGAGAGTGGAAAGGACAACTCAAAGGTGGCATATAATGTGATGTTCTGTCTCTTCACCAGAGTGGTAATTATTGGCTTTTAGTTCTGTGGAGAGATCAGCTTCATGCCCAGTAACAGTGAAGAAACCTAATGAAGTATTAGAAACTTGGAAAGAAATAGACCTGTATTATACAGGATATTTATGGAAAAATCCCCAACATAATCAGTCAGAAATCACATCAGCTTGTGAGGAAATCTAATCTATATACTGTATGAGTCAGACTATTGGACAAGGGTACTATAATTGTGTAAAATATTTAGTCTTATCAGTCAAGCTACTTTTGTTTCTACCTCTGACTGAAAGGCTGTTTCAGAGGTCTGTATATCTCCCTGTCTATGAATATCTGTATTGCTAACTGTATTTGTAGCTCCTTAATTCTTGGTTGTTGGTGGATCAGCATTGCTCTTTTTTCTGATATCTACTGCCTATGTAATTAGCTGATTTACAGCCCTTACGTTCTGCTGAACTGTGCAAAACCCAACTCTTCTAGTTTTCGGGATAATGAGGAATGTACCTTAGCAGTCCTTATCCGTCTGCATTTAAGACAGATGAATTAAAACCAAACATGTTTGCAAATTCTCACTGAATGCTGTTTCAGAAGAAATTCTTGTCAGGTGGCTAGAAGTGTTAGCCTTTGGAAAGACTTGTCGAACGGTCACACTAGTATATTGATGTACAACAGCCATAGAAAACAGATATTATTTTCCCCTCATATTTTGAACTGACAAGCTCCTAGCTCATCAGAGATGTTTAACCTCCAAGTGCATGACTCTGAACTCATTACTGCACAAATCTCCGTCTGTTCTCTTGCTTCGTTCAGTCCTTAAGAGTTGTTTTGCAGGCAGAACTGGCTGACCTTGATCTTCCACTGTATCAAAGAATTGTCAGCTCTGTCAGCAGTACATCCACTAGTTATTTATTAATGGTGCTGGCATATGCACTGCCTAACACTAGCTTGTTGGCTTTATCCTTGAGATTACCCTATTGGTAAACTCTTCCCAACCTTATAATTCCTCTTAACATACCTGTTGTCATCTTCCTTTAGGCAATTTCTTCACTGTGTTACAATTGACTTGGAAAATGAGATATACATCAGGGATGCTTTTTGGTATTGTCATATGGGAAGTATTCAGTAGAGAGCCTTTAATAACTCTCTGCCATCTCCACTCCTTACTTAAAAGGGGTACTTAAACTCCCCAATTTCTTCTACTTTCATGTAAAACTAAACCCAGCTAATTTTTACTAATTCTCCTTTTTAACATGCCAAACTCTGCACTTAGAAATTGTACCTTGTTTAGAGGAAAAATGGATATTTGTAGAAAAAGCAGAGCCTTTCTTTTAACTTACTGTGTCAATATGTGACTATGGCAGATGAGCAGGATTTCTTTTCTCAGTGATCTGTTGTTGAATCGTTGCTACTTTTCCTTGAGAAACCACTTTAGACTCTTATGTGAATGAATCTTCTGGCAAGGAAGTACACCACCTCCTATACTACTACAAAATTTGTTCTTCAGTTGTATCTGGGAAGTTAAAGACCTTGACACTAATAATAGTTGTAGCTTTATGAAGACAAATATAATTTGGTGTCTTCAGTCATATCCATTTCTTTTGTGCCAGGAGGTTTCGTACTTAAGAAATTGTTACTGTGGTGCAAAAAATTTATTCCTGTCTTCTGAAATTATGGTATCTCTCAGGGTGAAAAAGTAATGTGTCTATTGCAACTATAGGGAAACCCTACTGTTGTACTTGCTATAGTAAGAGGCTTTGCCTCTTTCATCACTCATGCCAGTTCTTCTGTTTGTTTGTCCTGCTTGTACTAATGAAAAGACCAAACTGTATTTTTCCCTGTCTCTGCATTGTCTTCAAGGGAGAGAGACTTGCACTGCAGAAAGTACTTAAGTTTTATATATTTGAAATGATTTTGATTTGATTTTGGAAATTAAGTTTGTTTTTAAAAAACCTTAAAATCCCACAAAACCAGACTTTGCCGATTCATTTAAAACAGAACAAAACCCCAAGGATTGTGAGAAGTTTTTCTTAATGGCTTCACTTGCCAGAAACAGTAGAACCTGGTGCCCCTCTGGTTTGACTTGTAATTTTCTCCCTCCTCCCACCAGCTAATAGTGAAGCCAATCCATGTGTATTTTAAAGAAGTAAATTAAACCTGCTGTATGGAGTATGTTCTGAGGGAGTAGGTATTGACATTGGAGAGTGCTTTAACCAAAAAGACATCAAAAGCCAGTACTGGCATGTTTTTTTAGGCTAATAACTGCCTTGGATTGAGCAAAAGGTAAATTACAAATGTTGTTCTGTGACTTTGGTTTTCAGTTTAACAGTGTTAAGTCAATCTGATCACTCTTACTGTAATCTAGTTTTTAGAAATTAAAACTTTTATCTCAAGCTTTCATGGAGCATGTCTCCTTTCAGCACTGAAATTGCTGAGAGCGGCAATAAGAGAAATGACTGGTGGAATTACTTCTTAAATCTGTTATACAGTTGGGGGAAACTGAAGAAACACTTCATGAAGTTTATTATATAAGCTTTTTTAGCAGTATTGTATTTCTTCCAATACCTCTTCCAATTAATTGTTACTTCAAACCAGGTAGATACCAAGAACTTTAAGACTCATACTGTCTTACCTAAATTTTACTGGTTATGACTTCAGGAAATTGTTATAAAGTTTTCTCTCTTAATTAGCAAAGTGGGATTGGTTTCAGATAGAGTAAAAGAGGTGGAAAGAGAAGGAATTATAATAACTTATTTTAGCTTGTTCTTAATTGCTTAAAACAAAACCAAACTTTGAGTTGTTTGGTATTTTGTTTGTGTGATCTTGATAAAGGAAGGTGCTGCAAGCAATTACAGACTAATTACATGATAATCTCAATATTGCTGAACAGTGAGCACACATTTCAAGGAGCTTCTCTATATGGAAAAGCACACGTTGTCACTGCATGATGAACTTAATTCCTGTGATCCACATACCATTGCTTTCCATTTCTGATTTAGCAGCAGGTAATTACATTTAAAAAGAAAAAAACAATGCCCCCCAAAACACCTGAATAACCTCAGCACTCTGAAAATTTTATTTTCCACCTGAGAAGCTGAAAGATTCAGGTGTGGGTAGGAGGAAATGAGGAGTAAGCCACCATGACACCATTATTCATAGAGCAGGTCTTTAAAAAGGATGATGCAGGGCCAGTAATGTGATGTCAGTGACACCACCTAACTATGATTGCAAGTATTCGTGGCAGTGTGCTGAAGCTGTGATAAGGTTTTCCCAGGCTGAACTTAATTTTGAGAACAACTGCTTTACCATGATGAATAAAACTAGTCTAAAGAAGTAAAGTTGTAAATAAACAAGAGACTCTTATTTGTGTATGCCTCATTCTCCAATTCTGGAGATCTAAAAAGTACATTTTTCTCAAATATATGGTCTTGAATCTTGGTGATAGTGTGTGTGCAGGGCAAAGGATGAAGTTTTTATTCCGTATATATTTTATAGAATAAATGGTGTTGGAAACATACCACGGCATTATGTTGACAAGTCAGCTTCTCTCACCATGACTGCACACTGCTTCTGCCGCCTCCCTTGCATAAGTTAGCTGAATAATAAACAACTGATGATATATCATGACATGCTGTCACAATACCAACACAAGGGGAGGGCAGAAATGACTTCTGGGCTGTGGCATGTCTCAAAACCTTGGCTATTCTTGCTAGTAGGAGAAAGGGAGAGGGACTTTTTTCCTGCTAGGAAAGGCACTGTTTTTGCACTGTACAGCAGAGTCCAGCTCCAGGGCTGTGTGCTGGCTGATGTCTGAATGGTTCAGTGTTTTGGCGAGGCTCTTGCTTGGCTCTTAGCCCATCCTGCTGTCCTTCTGCTTTGTTGGTGTACTTGGACAGCTTCCAGAGCTGGGTGAGTTGTAGTCCTGCTGGTGTGGAACTGGAAACAACACCTCTTCACAATGATAGTGTGTTTTTCTGCCACTTTCAGAGAGGAGGTTTTGCATGCTGTTGATTTTATGACTGTAACAGCACAGAAGATACTTGATTTTTTGCGATGGGCTTAGCTGGAATACATGGACACTATAAGACTGTAACTGCTTGGTCGTTGAAAGAAGCTGTGTGTCATTCATCAGAGATCACTTCAAGGAAATTTTCACCTTGTGAGGCATTAGTTTGTTATTTGTTCTTCTGTGTCTGTTCTCAAACGGAAGCATTCTTTTAAGCAGTCACTTTATGATGGGAAGAACAAAATCGATAACAGATCATTGGTGAAACCAGTTTCACTATATATCATTCGTGATGGGCCCAGGAGTCGGGCTTAGTTTGGAGGACTTCGTGGGTGGAGGTTAAAGGGGGAAAAGGTTTGAAAAGGATCCTAGGTCTGTCTTCCTTTATCTTCTTGTAAATCCTGACTGTGTAACTTGGTGTTTCTCTTCTCTTCTCTTCCCTAACAATTCTCTTACTGCTTGGTTGGTATCTTTATATCCTTTGTTTTTTCTCCTGTTCTTTCTGTGTTTACTTCTGTTTGTACACACTTATTTGGGGGTAGCTATGTATATGGAAAGGAAGAGGTGGGCTATGCCTTGACACAGAGGTCCTGAGGGGACAACTGAGACTGCAGTAATATCTTTCTCTGGTGGGAAGGAAGGAAGGAGGCTGTTTTTCATCCTTCTTATACCGTACTGGTAGATTAGGAGTGTCTCCCCCCAGATGATTTTTGTTTTCTAACTCTAAATTGGTATGCATTTTATGTGCAATACTACTGAATTTTGAGCACAAAATCAAGGGCTTTTAAGCACTTTAATGCCACTGGGCCGTACATCCCTAAGTTAAAGAATATTTATTGTTTTGTTGAACATTCTTGGTAGTCCCCCACTTCTTTTTTCCATACAGCTATTTCTTTCTGAGTGTATTCATCCCTGTACACAAACAGATTGTGCAGACGCTGTATGTGTGTCAAGGGTGGAGGATCAGGGTTTAAAAATGTGATTCTATTAGTTTGTAGTAATTTGTATTCTATTTTGAGCTTTTTTTTTTAACTTTGCTGTTCAAATGACTAGTTTTGGTTAGTGTTGCAGGTCTCTTGAGGTGCAATAGCATAAAGCATCATGTGCCTTAATTTTGTGTTCTGTTGAGTTTAGGATGAGCCAAAGGCTTCCTCTTTTGTGAAAGAGAGGGGAATAAAATCTCCATGCCCTGAGGTTGTAGGGCTTGTGCAGTGACCACATTGCTCCAGGGAACTTCTTGGTGTATGTGTGTGGAAGTGAGGGGATTGCATGCATGTGTAATTTTTCCTTTTTTCCATATCTCTTCCTGAAAACTCCCTCTGCACTTGCACTCCCTGAGGAGCACCCCTTTTCTGCTTTCATGAAATGCAGTTTATGCTCTTCTGACCTGTGAAGCTGTCCAGAGAAGGTATAAAGGGACAACTGTTGCTCACTGAAATATAAAAGAATAGTTGATAATTGTGGCAGTAGCAGCAGATTGAGCAACTCAGTGGTTGTCAATGAACTGTTTACTCAGTCACGGTTTCGGCATGCTTCCATACTTGATGTGCCACAAATGAAGGTGAGAGGAATCCCATCTCCTTCATTCAACAGTTCTTCTGGGAGCTGCAAAGACAAGGCAGTAGTCACTGGCCAAAGGAAGTGCATAACCTTCTAACTTGCTGCATGCCCATTCCTCTTCATGCACTTCTCTTTGGAAATGTGGGGGTATAATCATTGCCAGAGTTTGTGTTGCTTTTGTAATGTATTTTTTATTCCTTTTTGCTAGCTGGCTTGCCTTTTGCAATTCTCAATTCAAGACGTATCCCCTTCCAGAGAGGAGTTTTCTGTAGTGATGAATCCATCCGGTATCCATACAAAGAGGACACCATTTCTTATAAGTTGTTAGCAGCAATAATTATTCCTTTCAGTATAATTGTTGTAAGTTAAAGTTTTCTTCATTGCATTTGATTTCAGTGGGGGTGGGGAAGAGGGAGGAGGGGCAATCTGTTAATACAGACTTCTAAAACTGCACTCTATAAGATTTCTTGACTTTAAAATAAAGTCCTTAGACCAGGTGCTAAAGCAGTAGAAATGGTGTTCTGGCAAGAATAACTAAAAGGTTTTCTTTAATTAACGTCAAACAACTAGAATTATAGAACAGACAAAGAATACCTTACAACTATGATGGCTTAATTCTATAGTCTGAGAGATAAAAACTTCCTCCCTTACCATATCAGTTAAGAATAACACTAATATATTTTAAATGACTGTCTCAAGCTTTTCTATTTTGGGAGCTACTACTTTCAGAATACAAGTTTGCATGACCTATTAAGTCAGCATTTTTACCAGCTGCAGAGTCATTGAAAATACTTCTGTGTGTGGAAGTGTAACAACAGATACTAAGTTCTTTAATAGAAAATGTTATGGCTTCTAATCAGAATTTATCAAAAGCCTAACCAGAATAAAAAGAGTAAGTAGCCAGTAAGTTTTGCCCTGGATATTCCCTCAAAGGTCAAGATAAAACACTGGGCCCATTTGTGTTAATGTTAGGGGTCACTTTCATGCTGCACCTAACCTGGTTGAAAACGGGGTACTGTTCTCCTTCCTTCCTGTTCACACCAGATTAGTGAGCTGGAGAGATTGCCTCTGCATCTGCCAGTTTGGGATCTCCCTCTCTGACCACAGCTCCACGCTCAGATGAACTGGCTCAAGCATATAGTGTCTCTGTATCTTAAGATTTAGTTATATGCTGTCAGCTGAGCTAACCTAATAGTTTACTACGGACAAAAGGCGTGGTCCCACTATTACCCTGTCTTTTGCCACCTCTGGTGGCTTGTCTGAACGAGGATAAGCTAGTGAAATTCCTTAACCTGGCAGAAAACAACAGCTTTCTTTGACCTAGGTTGAGTGAAACAGCTCCTGGAAGAATACAGTGTCAGTCCTGGGGCAAAAAGTGGTGGGTGCATGTCCTTGGGCATGGGCAGAGGGGAGAGCTTGACCTCATCAGTTGACCACTTTGTGTCCTAAGTCTCATGGGACTGCACTTTAGTTCCACAATGGCCCTTCAACAAGGGCTTCAAGATCCCTGTCTAGCTGTGCTGAAAAGCTTCAGACTCCACTCATGGCTCTGTTGGGTGACATCCAGGCTCATCAGAGCTCCACTTTGAGCAGAGTTAAAACTCTTGTATGCCAAATAAGATTTTTAGGTGTATAAATATTTATCCAAGCGTATTTTAGGAATCAAAGCTGGAAAAGGAGCAGCTAAATGTAAACCTCAGTATTGGCCAGCTGTTTTTCTGGGCTCATGGCTTAAAATCAGGAGGGATATTATGGCAATCTAACCCTTTCTTGCATAAGGACTGCATGGATTTTTATCTAGGGATCCTACTTAAAGGTCAGCTTGTAGCTTATGTTTGCTCTTGGGTGGAATTTTTCATAACTGTAGAAATGTGGGACTGGGAATCAAAACTGTGACTTACCTAGTTTTCCTTTTCTTGGAAAAACTGCTTCTGGATCAGATAAAACTTTTCTGGTTTTTGTCTGTTCTGTTAACTGGCAAGTGGTTTATGCTAAAAGATCCTGCCTTTTAAGAGAGAACTATTTTTTTTTTTCCACCCTGTTACTACTGTTGGTAGTCAGTATTGCCTAAGAGCAGCAGCACTTGGTCACAACTGAAGTCCATCTAGCTTGTTACCTCATTTCTAGCAGTGGTTAAAACAGATGAGTGAGGAAGAACAGAAGAATAGAGCAAGCAAAGATTGATATTTTGCCCTCAGTACTTTGCAACCAGCCTTTTGCAGTTCAGGGCCTTCCTGAGTCAGAAACGGCTTCAGTGAATATAGTAATTTTTAATGGATGTACTTCCTTTTGAATTTATCCAATCTCCATATGAGCCCGTATGAACATTTAGCTAACAAAGTTACCTTTGTAACATCAGGGGCCATCTTTTAGTTCCGAAATTTGGCTTTTCTGTCAAGATTGCTTTGAAGTCAGATGGTAAAAGCAAATGTTGGTGTCCTTTACTCAATGCTCACTGAGATTATTGAAGATGAAGACTCTTTGATGTCTGTGTCCAGTGAAGTAGCTGCATTGACATCACCTAATTTTTTGTCACCTCAACTGTGATAAGTGACCTTATTGCAGGTTTTGCAGCAGTGTTCTTTAAAAGAGATGAATTTTTTACTAGTTGTGGCTGTGATATTTCTGCTCAACTGTCTTCATTAAGAGGCTACTCTCTGGGGTAGGTAGATTCTGTATAAGAGCTTACCAACATCTACTTTACTGAAAACTTTCTCAGCTTTAGTCCATGTTCTGGTGTTTCTCTGCTTCAGTCCATGTTTCAGTATGGTGCAGAGCGTAAAACTTCAGTGTCACACATCTGATGAGATTGTCTGTTTGCCTTAATGTGCAAAGCTGCTGACAGCTACTTTGTCTGCCCAGGTGTCAGTGTCTAATAACGGATTCATTCACCAAAGCTCTGCTTTGCTGGGATCCTGGATTTGCCACTCTCAAGTGACGGATGGAGCCATCATTTAATCTTTACAGGATTTTTAAAGATCACTTCACCTATATGCATACAGTCCCCCACCCATCTGATCATCTGTATGACTCGAGTCTTTCTGTACAAAATGGGACTGTCTGGTTCAATATCCAGCCTGTCTGGGGTGAAGTTTTGTACTTGGTTTAAGGAAAAACTTACTTTCTGCAAAAGATAAAGTTGCAGGAAAACAAAATTAAATCTGCTTTTCTGTCAACACTTGATGCATGCTTGATGCATATACCTTGGACATGCAGGGTGAAAAATCCTTGGAAAGACCTCAGTAATGCCTGTCTTTCCCTACACACATTAGTTTTCTTTTCTCCCCTAAAGATTTAATTTTCCTGAGGAATAGGAAATGTCTTTGTTTGAATAACTGGCCTTTCACATCCGGAAATGAAGTCCAGACCCTTCAGAATAGTCTCTGGCTTCACAAAAAACCTAACTACTTTATGATGAAATAGAAAAATTTTGCTCAGCAGAAGTTTAGCTGAAGAAGAATAAAATGTAATACTGGAGAAAATGTTTCTAATTAGGGCTATGCCAAGTAATACGGATAAATGTTACTCTGAGAAGACTTTGTTTTAATAAATATTCTGAAAACCAATAATATTAAGTTCAACATGAAGCAGGGTAAGGTAAAAGTTTTTTTTTTTTTTTTTCTTTTCTACATAAGTGTTTAAAGTTTGGGCATGGTTACTGCTGACTCTTGGAAAACTTAAATTTGCACCTTAATGTTTATAAAAAAAATTAATTCCTGAAACTACATGTCTGAGTATTAACAACAATAGAGTAATAACTTTCTTTTTAAGTTATTATCTTTCTTTAACTGTTATCCTTATTTCTCTTTCAGATCATCCTAGGAGAGACTCTCTCTGTCTTTTATAATAATTTGCACTCAAATTCATTTGTCAGAAATAACTACATAGCCACTATTTACAAAGCCATTGGGACCTTCATTTTTGGAGCAGCTGCTAGCCAGTCGTTGACAGACATTGCCAAGTACTCCATAGGTAGACTGCGTCCTCACTTCCTCGCTGTGTGCCAGCCTGACTGGACACGAATCAACTGCAGTCTAGGTTACATTGAGAACTTCTCTTGTCAAGGAGACAAAGCAAAAATCAATGAGGGAAGGTGAGTCTGACTAAACATGTATACTTGGTTGTAAGTTTCTTGGTTGTAAGTTTCTGTTCCTTAACCTGGGACAATGTGTTTAGTATTGCTACTGCATTTTTGTGCTTCTCCTAGAATAAATTTCTTGTAATGAATTTTAAAATTTGAGCCCCATCTAGACACTGGGATTTTTTTCTAGTTTAGGAAAACTTGTTTTATTAATGTACAGAAGAATGCATAAATTATTGTGTATTCATTTCTGCTTTTCTACAAAATGTGGGTGATGTTCAGTTTTGGCTTCTATTTATGTTTCTAAAATGTCTGCGCATCCCAATGAAGAGAAGAATTTGAAATCTGCCCTCAAAATTGGATATGGAATAGCAAGGAAAACAGTTCAGATTTAGAATAAAAGCAAATAAAAACTGCGTGTATCCATATAAAAATATGGAGAACGGTTAAGAGAATCACTCTACTCAGTTTTCTCATTATTAGGCATTTCATTACCTTAAATGCTTACCTGCCAGTTCAATTGCAGCAAGATAACACGGAAACAAAAATAAAGCATCTGACACATTGGAGTTTTGTCACTGTGTTATAAACAGTTTTTAAATGCTATTGGAAATGTTAAAGTACGTTCAGAATAATTTCTGATATTAGAGTTGCTTGAGCTCCCCAGAAGCTTAGTTTTAGAGAAACTCATTGCTGTTCTTTTTCCAGAAGACCTAGATACCCTCTTAGAACTTTTCTCTGTGCATGTGGTTTTTAAGTACACGTATGTAGTTTTTGCTCACTGTCCTCTGTGCTCATTTTCTCTTGTAGCATGTGTCCCCTGTGGATCTTACAGCAGCATGCATGGTATTCCTCAGCAACCACAGGAAAATGTTGCATATTGATTTGCTGAGGGACCAGGTCCAGTTCCAAGTCATGCAGTGCAGTGTTCAAAGGTGGCAGGAGCAGTTTTTATTTTGAATGGCTGTTGACAGTAGAGGAGCAAGTGCATTACGATAGATAGGCGGTATAGCAGATAATCCTAAAATGAGCAGACCTTTATGCACGTAATAAATAGACAAATTGGAGTTTGTTCTTTGAGAGATTAAAGCAGAGGAATGTCCTTCATGTGCAGCTTTTTGTATATTACTAATGCCCATAATTGTGCTTAGACTTTTATTTACTTATAGGTACTTATTTACTATATTTTATTTACTTATTCTAGACTATTCTAGACACTGATTATTGGATGGACTTTCCTTGCGTGTGAGTAGCCCAGTAGAGTTAGAATATCCACTAGTAAAGTATAGCTTTTATCTCTGTTACAGGAAATGTTTGGAGAAAGGCAGAGTAAACAAAGGAGGATTTTCATGAAACGTAGAAAACAAAGAATTTCTAAACAGCATGTCTGTTGGACTTTTAAAATGTTACTTTTCAAAGATCTGACTTGTAGTAGAACAATCTTAATAATTGAAATAAAGGAGATGCTACCTCCCCCAAGATAACAAATTGTCTTGGTATCTTGTCAGCTTTTGCAAATTTAGTGTGGTGAGTTAGCAGAACTCTTCGGAGTTTAAAAGAAGATAAAGTGGCAACTTACAACACAAGACGGGCGAAATACAGATTTTTGTTGTATATTACATTGTGGCATGGGTAAAATGTTTTGACTTTTTTTTCTTCAACTCACCAAAAGTGTTATTTTTATTATTCCACAACTACATGAAAAGATACTTGTCTAAGTTTCAAATGGAATGAGTCTTTAAACAAAATTGCACATCTTCAGGTGCTTTGTGAAACAGAATTGTGTGGCTTTCAGCATGACACTGTGGAGTCAAAATTCAATTTGGGCATAGCTCTGAGTCTTCAGTTGAACTTCTGCATGAGTCTAAAAATGTTTCTCAAATGTAAAGTGAGAAAAGGAGAAAATTTGAGTTGATGACTAAAATGGTCCTGAAATACAATTTTCTGGGTTTTGGGATGCTGAAAAACAGTGTTAGCTTATCCTCAAACAAGGAAACAGATTTTTTGGTGTATGAGAATAACATGGGGGAACAACAGCATAGCAATCACTTAGCTTTTGTTCTTCCCTGCGCAACTAGTGCTTTCAAATCTGACTTCTGTATTGGAAGCAAGATTTGTCTGTCATCTCTTAACTGATGAGCTGTTAGGTTTGTATTCTCAGCTACCATTTTGTTCCCTTTTTGTTGTCCCTGTTGCTCCCTAGAAGATGATGTAAGAGAGCTCTCCTTTTTGGTCAAAGCTTGCCTTGAAGTGATGACTTCAGTGTGAGCTCACCTGTGGTGCTTTTGCTCTCAGCTGAGTCTTTTCCATGCACAGGAAGCTGTAAACAAAAAGTAGGTTAGTGAGTGGTCAAAGAAGGGTAGATGAAAGAGGCACATTGTCCTGTACAGGTGGATGTCATGGATGCAGTGACCCACTAAATTATTCTGGGTTTCTTATGGAAATTGGGCCCTACACCTGAAAGGGTGGTTTCAATAATCTTAGGTCATGTGCCTACATACCTTACAGTTAATAAGCCATGAAGAAGAGGGAGTTTGATTGCAGTGAGTTTTGCAGCAAGTTGGAGGAGGTCAGTAGGCTCTCAAACTGTAACCCAGAGGTGAATTTCTGGATCAGTTGGACAAAATTATTAACTGCAAACTTATTACCATCTACCCTCATTTGCATAAAATAAATACGCAGGTAGAAATACCAAGAAAGAGTGAAGACAGGACAATCAATGTTGCATACAAAATCGTATGTTCTGAATTGAACCTATTATTCCTGTGTAGTAGTAGAACTTGAGGTTGGTTTTGAATATTTTTAGAGGTTCATGCTCAGCTCTACAGTCAAAAAGATGAATCTAATCTTGTTCACTACTTTTTAATTCATAGCAGGAAAACAATGCTTCCAGTGTGCACTTCCACTATGCATATTGTACTCTTCTGTTTTGTTCTCTCCTCCCTTCTCATCCCTTTTCATCATCCCTTCTCATAACTTTATACTTATCAAAACTATAAAATAGTTTTGGTATACAGCATCCCTGAGTAGATCAGAGCTCTTGGTCTGAAATAGAGTAAGTGGGTGTGTGTTGAACAGATTGGTGTAAGATGGAAGTCTCTAAAGGATACTTCAGAAATGGTACAGAAGTTAGGTAACGAACAGTTGTTCCCATTTCCTCCTAATAGTAAAACTGGAAGGTGAAACATTTGAATTAGTTTCTTTCTTTTATTATTTTCCACATGAAGATTAAGAAGATTAAGTAAACTGTGGAACTATTTGCAGTGCTGGGATGTGTAAGTTCATAGGTGGGTTCAAAAAACCATTTGAAAAAACTTCTAGAAGAATAAAACCAAAAAACAAACCATGTCTCTGGAAGCCTGTAAGTTATGGTTGGAGGCCGAGAGTGTTTTGAGCAAGCATCGTTGCTTATTTTGTTCCAGTACTGTTTAATGCAGATCTGATGTTTGCAACTCTTTGCATGTGTCCACTGTGTTATAACATGGGGGCATGGGGGAAAAATAATCATTAGTCTTTATTGTTAATCAGTAACAGTAGTATTAAAATACATGCTACAATACAGATCTGCTTCATCATGAATATAAACAAATGGACTTAAGCTTGGTTGTCTAAATTAATAAAGTGCCTGTGGGTTTTGATTAGTTTCAGTATGGTTTTACTTTCTAACCTGAGCTTGATAAGCTAATTCTTGCTGACTTAAGTATCATGTTTGCTCTGTATCATGCTGAAAACAGTCCTCTTCAGTTTTAAATAGCTTAGGTTCTCCTTGACAGCTTTTATAGTGCTTGCACTTTCAGTACTACTGGTGCTTAAACTAAGCTGAGATCACAATGACAGTTGTGTGCTTAATAAATCTCATTCATATTTGTTGAGATGCATGTGAGAGTTGGCATATATTACTTGAAAGTATGTAGCACTTGCAGATCTCTAAAATATGCATGGAAATCACTAGTTTTATTAAAAATTGCAGGTTAAATAAGTATTAGCATTAGAAACTGTGTACTTTTCTTCTATGTCTTTGTAAGACAACTCTTTCTTCAGGTAGTCTTTGGCATTTAATTTAAGCTGGACACGGGAGCTTGGTATGAGCTACTTCATGGCAGTTTTCTCAGGGTGAATGATTTATACAGAACTGCATTTTCAAGCTTTTATGAAGGTGTTGCTAGGTTTGATGCCAACTAGTTGTGTGTAGAACTTTGTAATATTGCATTTAAATAAATATTAAGAGTAGTACCTCAGTAAAGATGCTTGACCTATGAAGATGATTTTTTCCTTTGAGTATCAAAGAGCAAAGTTCTGCTTAAAGCACACAGTTCAGTAAGATACTTATTTTTAAGATATGGGCAGAAGGGTACAGAACTTTGTATCATGCGGTTCCTTTACTGGGAGACAGTGGTTTGTTTTAGTGTGTTAAAAAAGTAAGTTTAATATACAAGCACAAGTTTTAGTGTCTATGAATGAAGAGAGATCAAAGCCAAGGGGTTCTCCTGTCGCTGGTGCTAGCAATTGGCATGTCACTTTTAGTATACCAGTGTATACTTTAATGCTAATGGATTGCCTTTAAGGTACTTTCTTTAGCACCTATAAAGATAATGACTTGCCAAATGCTTGTTTCCTTTTTCAAATCAGCAAAGTAGGGCTCAGTAAAATACGTAGGTGTACTAGGCTTATAACCCTGATTGAATGGGGATGTGAACGAGCAGTCTCTACTAATCTCTGATCTCTTCGGCTTTTGCAGCTCCCATTCTTGTTCAATTCTTCCTTCTCTTTTGGCTTGCTACTGCTTACCTTTGCCTGACTTTGAGTTGGTTGGCAAGATACCCAGATTCCTCAAAGACGAGTAGGCAGAGAGGACACCAAAAGGACAGGTGATGACTTCTCCATTCCTTATTCATAGCTAAGGCATACTTCCCAAACCTGTCTGCTCTAGCCAGTCTGTGGCAGATTTTTCATGCATCCTGTTTGTTGGCTTTCTTGCATCTGAAAGAGTTAATAGAAACCACAGATGTTCAGCAGCAGGAGCTGTGAATTAATATTTTACTGTTCCTCTGGTGAGTGTACTTTGCTGTAGTTGCTGGTTGTCTGTCTGAAATGAGTTTGTAAACAGTGAAGCTTGAATGTCTACTAGAGTAATAAAGTAGAACATCCAGAGCTTCTGTTTCCCTCTAGTATATGAATTGTGGGATAAGTCTTCAACACTCTCAAAAAGCCTTTGTTGTTAGTGTATCTTAACACTTGATTGATCTGGAAGAATTTTTTTAGGCTTCTGGTAGGGGGAAAAAGGCAACTTTAAAAGCTATTTTAGTTATGCTTAAATGTATTGTACTTCAGGACTTAAAGATGGTGATGGAGTGCCTTCTAACTGTGTTGTTAGACTATACTAATATATTGTGTGGCGATTGGTAACTGGTTGCTCCCCGCTCATTTTGGCAGTCAGGAGTTGCTAATTCTACCTTGATCGCCTTTGTGCAGACAACTGTTGGTAATCCCTAGGTAGCAGGATCTGGAATCCAGGAGACACACTTGACCAGGCCAGCCTGAAAAGGTCAGTCTAAACTGTGTCTGTAAACCTGCGGACTGTCATCTTAAGCAAAGAATGGGTATTTCTTATTACTTGTAAAATCCAATCTCAAAGACAGTAAATCTGGATTAAATAAAGGTTCTGTCAGGAGCTTAGTAATGGCTTTTCTCTCCAGTTTTATAGAATTCTTTCTACAAGCAGGTAAAAACTAAAAAAAAAAAAAAAAAGGGGGGGGGGGGGGAAGAAACCCCCTCAAGTCTGCCCAGTAAAAAACACCCCAAACTGAACAAAACCTCCCCTAAAACAACAAAGAACACCCACAAACCAAGCTTCTGGTATTGAGGAGTTGTGTGTAATTGAAAGAACATTTGAATGACAGTCTTTTTTAGTTATCAAACAATGTAGCAGGTGCTATATACAGCTTACAGTATTTTTAGAACTTAATTTAGGATTGTGCTGTCACTTTTTTGTGTGTGTGTATATATATCATGTTATAAAGTTGGCAGCACAAACAGCACATTAAAGCCTTGGTTAAAGGTCAGATGTATTGCATCTGATACTATTTAAGCTTACATTTTATCCACAAAATGTTAAGAATAAATTTTGTATTGATAAAATTTTGTGTTCACATATAAGATCTGCTCCAAACTGGATTTCATAAGTCATAGATGTGTGCCTTTGTGATGGAACTTTATTGTCCTTTTGGACTGCAACTGGAAAATCTGGATTGAATTTCAAATCTGGGTAACTGCTGGGTCCAGCTTTTCTTTTTTTCAAAAAATATAACAAAATTTAGAAGTCTTCATGAATGCAGTTAAAAACTTTTTCACATTTTTGAAACTGAAATATTGCCACTAGTTCCATAACAAAGAGGTTTCAGTGTTGTACAAGGAGACAGTTCACATTTCTGCTCCTGAAAGTGGAGGGGGCAGTATTCATTAGAGCAAAAAAATGTATATAGCAAACATCTCGCCCCCCACTTTTTTAATGTTCTTTAAAATGGAGAAAGCAGAGGTATTACACACATGTAGCAATATTCTATAATCTTCAGGTAAACCAAGCAGCTTTTTTCATTCCAGGGTTGTAAAGTGCTTAATTATCATGCTGCTGCTATGAGGCATGGAACAGTTGCAGATGGGAAGGCATAAGCATAACATGTTCTTCCTCGATTAACACTCTGCAAAGCTGGGAGTAGAAAATAGGAGTTCAGATCCTTTCTCCAGGATGTGAGAATATAAGTCTAAACAGTCTTTTGACAGATTAGCGCTTTAAGGAAGCAAGTTTAGCTATGATAGCAGATTTCTAACTAGCCAATTAAGAGTGTGTGTGTGTATTATGCATGTGCATACATACTATGTCTTGCATAACCTCTGTTTCTGAGCAAATAGAAGGTGGTGCAGGTGATCTACAAATGAGTACTGACAGTGGATGTACTTAAAGTGGTTGCCTTAATTATCTTCTGTAGTATGTATCAAAAGGAATTTGCTGTTAAAACTTCTTGTAGCTGAAGCTTGAGTCATGTTGTAAATCAGTTCTGAGGACATGCTTTAATTTTTCAGAGCCTTAGAATCAAATTAGAACAAAATCATTTTTTATTAATTGTTCCCAAAATCCATGTTCTTCCTTAACAGGACAGTTGAATATAAAGGAGGAGGAACAGAGCAGTGGTGTGGGTGTTCAAAAGATGAACTGGATGCCAGCATGTTTATTTAGGCTGCTAATGCCGTCCTCTTGTAGTCATGCTAAATTTGGTTGCAGCGTGCAGTACAGGTTGCTGACTTATCCTATTGCTTTAACACTGGTTAAACTAATTCCCATCAGCACATATTCTTGTACAGTGTGAAGTATTTTTTTTTTCCCACGTGTAATAGTCCTAGGTGTGTGCTAAAGGGCTCTTAATCTACCTCCTCAGGCTTCCTGAGTTTATTACAAATTTTTTTGGATGCAGTATTTATTGCGTTTTTAGCTGAGCAGTGCAGGTTTGTCATAATAATGCAATCACTGCTTTCTAGATATTTTTGTTAGATATCACTTTTTAGCTTTTTTACGGAGTATTGATGTTGGGGTGGGACCTCAAATTTCAGAATTCTGGGTTTGGAGGAACACTGAAAACCTGGTGACTAGGGAGATCCAAGAAGCTGTCCTTTCTGTTTTATTCATCAGCTCACTAAGCACATACACAAAAGTGAAACCTTTGAAGCTGAAGTGGTAAATATTAAGCCGTGTTGTACAAGTCTAGCTACTTCAGAGGCACCCTGTGCAGTCTGAACTCTTTTAGGCTCCAAAGCAGACTTCTGCAACTGGTAGGGATGTGTATGTGTGTGTGAAACACTTCCTGAAGTTGAATTTAACTTTGGATAGTTGAAGGTCTCTAATTTCAGTCTGCCACTTTGTTCTGTTTGTGGTGTCAGATAACGCAGCTGTTAAGTTTCATAATTATAATTTTATTACTAATGTACAGATTCATATCACGAGTCAGATGTCTAAAGGAAAAAACCGTTCCCTACTTCAGTTGATGTATTGCTCCCATGCTGACTGCAATCAAAACAAGCTGTGTGTAGTCTGCCATTGCAAACTCAAAATATAATCTTCAAAGAAGTCTTTAGGAAATTAGAGCTGACTGTTTTGACCTTGATAATTATTTCAACACAGTTGCCAAGGTGGTACCCTCTGCCAATCATTTGCCGGGAATTTTATTTCAGCGTCGTTTAGAGCTCTTTCGTAGGTTATGCTCATGCATGCAGGTTGAGTGCAGTTGAATCACTCAGAGCAGTTCCCGGTAGCTAGGCACCCGTGCCAGACAGCTGCTATGGGACTAACCTGCATAACTTTGTTTTGAAGTTCAACCAAACTTTTGAAACTCTTACGTTGTCTGTTCTATGTTCAACTTCAAAACTGTAACTGTGTTTAAAAAAAAAAACCAAAAAAAACAAAAACAAACCCAACTTCATACATTACTTACTTCCATTTTAATTAATACTTTTGTTTTCCCCTGTTTCATTAGATAGACTTTGCAGTTGGTTTGCTTTGGCGTTTTTAAACCTAAGCCAAGAGACTGGACATTTGCCTCAAGTTAACCCATCTCTATTAAACAATCATTCCTGTCTCTCACTCTCCTTCCCCTTCTGCTCACCCCCCTGCCTGTCTCTCAATACTGGGAGTATTTCTATGATGAAGCATTATTTTGCATTAAAATAACTTAGCTTGTATGAAATGCTCAAATATTTTGTTTTGAGACTTCTTAAAGCTTTGTCAAAAATCAAACTGCACTTAATGATTCAAGCATAACTAAATGGATTACTTTATCTAATCTGGGAGTTTCTAACAGCACCATGAATCAGAAATGTTTCTAAAGCTGCTGCAGACTTATTAACTATGTGTTTGCTAGGGGCATACTGGTATGCTGTGTATAGCATTGTGATTATTTCTGTTATGGAGCTTTTAACCTGTGAAGTGCTCTACAGTACTGAAACTTACATGTTCAGGAGTTTTCATCAGAGGCTAATTCAGTAGTTTTCACTTCTGAAAAGATATATGCAAAAAAAAAAAAAAATCTTAAGGAGCTTGGATACCAAAACAGTTAAAAGGGATGAATGGGATGTCACATACATGTACTATTATTCAGATGGTGCGACTTTTTCCTTAAACACTGCTTCTCACCCTTCTGTCATTACTGTTATTCAAGATGTAACATGACTGATTTGGCAACACTTCCAGTTCTAATGAAGTTATTTACCACTTCTGAGAATTGGAACTTAGTCAGGGCACCTACACTTAATTTTACATGGAAGGAAAAATCTGAAATATGGTAGTGAATAAGAGTCTTTAAATATTTAAACTTTTGAAGCTTCTGGGCTGCAATGGGTGATGGAATGGGGCTGTACTTGATCTAGAAGCATAAAGAGCTGCCTTTGCAATAGAAACTAAGTGGCAGTAGGGAGAAGCGAATCTGAAAGGTGAACATGCTGTAACCAACTGAGATGCAATTCTGCAATCTGGATTGTGTTTCTGATCATTCCCTCCTTTGCCCTAATGTGAATTGGTCTTTCTCAGTGGTGATGGATAGCATTCATTTTCATAACTGAAAATAAAACTCTTCACCCTTTAACGGTTTTCAGAAAAAGCTATGCTTGCAGTCTGTCCACTATTTCAGTAGCTTATCATGCTTAAGTTCATTGGAATTCAAAATTTGTAACTTGTGTTTGGTACACCTTGAAAATTATTTGGAAGCCAGATATGGCTAATCAAGCAAGTAGATGCATCTTCTCGTACTTGGCAGAATTTCACTGATTTGCAAAGGTTATGTCCAAGTCAATAGAAGGAAGAAGTCTCTTCAGATAAAACTTTGGACATGTGTATAACTTGTGTATTGCTCAAACAGTACCGTAGGAACTGAAATCCCCTTAATGCTAACAGTTCTCCTGCTGCCTCCCTTCCCTTTTTCCCCTTTGAAGATTATAAAAATCTGTTGGGCAAAGGGTTCTGCAGACTTTTCAAGTGCTTCATGCCCAAGTGGTTTCTTAGAGGGAATAACAATAAAATCCTTGCTTTAACAGGGATTATCTTTTTTGTTCTCATTCCCTTTATGTAAAATGATAATAACACTCCTGTGAGTCAGAACAGTATTATGTGGATAACTTGTGCAGACATCGTTAATGGAACAGAAGCCTGTAATCTGATGCACATGAGAGCAAACTGTTAGTCTTTAGAAATGTTGGTGTGAGTCCCCCTTGCTGCTATTTTCACTTTTACTCTTTCCTGAGAGGGGATTACTAGGAAAGAGAAGTAAACAAAGTTCTGCTTTGTTTTCTCCTATTGGAGGAGGCTAACTAGAAATGTAGTGGAAAGTTAGTTTCCTTTTGTGTGTTCAGTTAAATTGAGTGACAAAGTCAAAACTGACAAAAGAGAATTTATGGAGTGACATTGCAGCATGCCAGTTGGTTGGACTTTGTTCTGAGCTCTTGATATTACAATGTTTGTGTGTGGTACGAATGCCAGGAGTTGGTAACTTCTTGCTCCCTAGATAAAACTTTGGAATATTTGGAAGTTAAACGTGCAGGTTGACTGCTGCTCATTTGAAAAGGAAAAAATAATAGGGGGATGAGATTTTTCCTTACTGGTTATCTTACAGTGAAGTTTATTCCGGTAGTAGCTGCTGGTACAAACTGCTGCTGACAGATGCAGAATTAGTTAGCTAGCTAACTAGTCATTGCCCAGTTAAATTGTTCTATCAGTGTGTAATATTTCTGTTTAAATAGAACTTACATGATATCTGCATACTTGTATGTATTGTGAGATATCTCTTAAATTCCCAGAGGGGGGGGAAAAAACCCCAACAAATTATGCCAGCACAAGTTTTTAAAAAATTTCAAAACCTGGTCAGCCTTACAGTGAAGGCAAGCCTTGTAGTACACATAACTGAGTAAAACCACTTCATGTTGATCTGGGCTTGGGAAAAGGTTACTTTATACCCCTGTTTCTTGCATTGCCTGCAGGGCTTGTTTCGAAAGGGTGGTGGTGAGGAAGGTGGTTAGAAATTAAAAAAAGGTTGCGTATTTCTTCCTAGAACCTGCTTAGATCAGTTTTATGTCAGTAGCATTAGCAGGGAATTTTCATTTGTGTAAGATATGCATATGGTAAGAGCCTGTAAAAGCAAAAATGTGCAATTAACTGTTGGCAAAAAACTGGGCATAGTCTCATGTGTATGAAGTGTCAGCATTGGTGAAGTTTTCTCACTATCTGGCACTACTTAAAGTAGAGCTGGGTGGATCTACCCCTCACCCCAAATATGATTAGGGAATTGGGCAAGACACTAATTATTAAGTCTCATGTCGAAACACCTTTGTCAATAAAATTGTCCAGATGAGGATTACTGAATTGGAAAGACTCTGGCAGCTTTTTTCCTCTCTGTAAGTGTAAGGCTTTGTACTTACGTGTGGATTTAACTACTGGCAGAGAAGGAACAAAGTGGAGAAATTGGGAATACTGTCTTTTGAAAATCAGTTTCTGAGTAGTTGCTGATATTATTAAAACAGATGAACTGCTGGTGCGTTTACTTAAACATTTCTTTGCAATAATCACAGAGGCACTTGATTTCAGAGTCCTTAAACCTTTCAACCCGCACTGATCTTGAAAGTTGTACTTGTGCAAGTCTAGCACTTGAAAAAAGAGCAGGTGCTGTGACATGTTGATTGCTGCATGCAGAGAAAACTGACTTTAAAGAAAATGGTGCTTCAGCTTAAGCATAGGACTAGCACTTTAAACCACGTCCTCTAGAAATATTTCCCTGACAAGTGTGTGGAGCTCTCTGGCTTACTCAACACAGACGTGCTGAGCTGCAGCTCTGCCTGGCACTTACTCCCTCCAGATCAATGGAACGGGTAACACGAATGTCAGTGGAAGCTTTGAGTCAGACTTGGATAATCCAGAGAATTTGAGGATAGAAAGGACTTCCTGGCTAATCCAGCGGGTGTTTTTATTTGCTTTGATGTTGGAGTGTGCATAATGTTTTGCTGGGCCTCCCATTTTTCTCTAAGGGATCACTCCATAATTCAGTAGTTATATTGGGAAGATTGCTTTATCATTCAGCCTCTGTTAGGTTTATTGTGGCACCACAAGATATGCTTTCTTCTGGTTTATCCCTTTCTACTGTCATTTCTAACACTTCAATTTCTCGCCATTTAATGCTCCACTGTGCCATATGTATTTAGCTATTTCCTAGCCTTGTGTTTCACTAAGGCTATTGATTTCCCTGTCACGCTCCTGCACTTTGCTTAAATGTTTCTGCATATTCAGGTGTCCTTACAAACATATTATAGGGAGAGATGGCATCAAACTTGTTTGCTGAGCTCCAGTGTTCAGCAATTCACTTATGAAATAATGTACTTCACAAAATACTGCCAAGCAGAACTTACTACTTAAAACATGGTCTTTCGTGCAAGTGACAGTGTAAGACAAATGATCCTTTTACTTGCTGTGTGTTATGTTCTATTTTTCTACTAATTGAAGAAACAGTACCTTCTATCAGGTGGGCTCTGCTCCCTTGGCCAAGTTGCCTTTGTGCATGGAAAGGAATAGAACAGAATGAAATGGTTGTTGGTGTCAAGTCCTGTAAGGCAATCTGTCTTAGGCTTGCTTATCTGGGATTAGAAATCCTGGCTAAAAGGACTGAGTGGTTCAGTTCAATTATGCAGACTTACAATAACAAACTGTAGTGACTTCTTGTAATCAGTCTTACGGCAACTTTTTTAAGGAAATATAGCATCTTTACTTTTGTCTTTACCATAAACCATGTGAAATTTGTGGCAAAGCTAAGTTTTAGGAAGGGTAAACAGCCCTTAAATTACCTTGTTTTAAGACCTTTTTGAGATGTCCAGCTGTACTGTATACATTGGAAACTGAGAGTATACTTTAGACCTCAGCTGAGACCTGAAACTGGTTTCTTGTTACTGCTTAAGGCATTCATGTATCTTGGTAGCAATATATTGGCAAGTGGAAATAATTAAAGCTTGTGCTTTTTCCTGTTAAAATGAAGCCTTGTTCCTCCCATCAGAAGTGATCTGTGAGGTAGGTATTGATGGAGTAAAAGGCATGAATCTCTGCAAAGCTGTTCTTTCGATGTCAGACTCTGCAATTTTGGAAAGAATCAAAACAAGACTTTGTACTTACCAACTCTATTTCATGACACTACAGTTTCACTGGATACTGTTCTAATATTCATATGAAAAAGATGTCCTGAAATCTTATGTGCAAATTCCTACTGGGATAATTCAGCCTTTCCTTCATTGGTGAAAGGTAGGGGTTTTGAGGCTTGTCTATACCGTTTTATTTATAAACGTATTTTATTCTAATACTTCTGCCTTCTTGGTACTAGTAAATACTGGCTGGTTTTTTTAATTAAAAATGTATTTATTTTTGAAATGATGGCTAATGGCAAGCCAACAGTTGCAGCATGATCACAAAGAAGCCTGGGCTGTGCGGCCGCTTGACTGGTTTGATAGACAGGATGTTCTCCTGGCTTTGGGAAGATGTTTGCGTGCTGTGGAATCATTGGGAAACTTTTCCATTGTTAAACTTAGTGTTTGAAAGGGTTTTAGTTTTTTTATGTCTGTTTTTTAAAGAGGTCTAGAGACAGCAGTATTGCCAAAGAAGTTGCACTGGGATTGCACAGTGTACAAGTTGGATCAATACCTTGTCCCAGTTGTATTTCTGGCAATACTTCACGTGCTAAGCACGTTTTCAATCATGTACAGCATAGTTATCTGTGCCTGATGAGAACGCATTCAAATTTTGTAATCTTCAACTTGGAACAAGGCATGTTACGTTGGGCTAATACATTCCTAAAACCAAGAATGCCAGTAGTCAACAACACCTTTAAAATGATATAAGAATTCAAAAATAAACTTAAATAATTGTGTTTATTCCCTGTCTCACTTATTAGCCTTCTGAATTCCTTCAGTTGGCCATCGGTTACCTTCAGGAATTGTAGGAAACATCTTATGGACAACAGGAATAGCCCCAAAGTCAGTGGATAAAATATTGGCATAGGAGCCAGGAATTCCTTGTTCTGTATCGTCTGTTCTGTAGGACAGCGTGCTTTGCTTTCGTGGCTCAGATGACATGCTTGTCCGAAAGACAGAGCTCTTCCAAATGCTTACTGTATTGGCCTGCATAGGGGACTCTCGCCCAGAGGCTTTAACTAGTGAAGAGTTAGAGTACTAAAGTGGAGAAGGGATATCTAGCTAAAATGTAATCTTAATGGTTTTGAATTTTAAACGTCTGAATATAACACATTGTCAATACAGTTTTTCTATTTAAGAACTGAGTTAAAAAATACCTGTGGAGATGTGTGTGAATATATATATACACACATTCACACATACACAAGTCACCTTACTCTTTTCAAGATGGCTTATTTAGTATCTCTGAAACTGAAAACTATTGGCAGTGCTTTGAATCAAATGTAAACCAAGAACTCTAAAACCTATGGAGGAAACTTACATTGTTTTTTCTGATTTCTGATGCAGTTTCTTAATGTTATACATGCAAATTAATGCAGGAAGTTTTGCAGTTTCACTTGTGCACAGGATGTTTTATTGCCTTCTCTGTGGTATTTGAGTAGTGAATGTTTAACCCAATTATCTTACTGCACATCAGAGCTGCCTACATCAATCTTGGTGCAAAGAGTAGAAATGTCTCCCTAAACCAGGAATTTCCCTGGCCTCAGGCTCTCTGCCTGGCTGAGGCACCAAAACAGGGACCTGCTGGATATGGTGGAGGGCAGTGTGGAGAGCTATGAAACTTTTTATTAAGTCGGCCTTGTTTGTGTATGCCAGACTCTTAAGCGAGGAGTGCTGTGTTATGTAGCTGAATTGTGCAGAAGCATGGCTGAGACCTGGCTGATAGCCTATGAAGCAGCACTGTTCCAAGGCTCTGCACATAAAAGAGAAAAAATAGTTTAAGTACAGTTTCTTTCTTCTCTCCACTTAAAACTGAATTAGAAATGTCTTTCTGTTTTGCCCACCCTTCTTGACGAAGAGGTAGGTGGGATTTGTTTCACCATACTCACGTCCTTGCAGAAGCCACCTGTGCAGGGGAAGACCTTGCCAAAGGCACCTTGGACTGTCACCATCAACTGCTGAATCCCTTCAGTCCAGACTTCAGCTTCACAAGTTGAAGACAATGTTGACACTCTTTAAATGAGATAGCCCAATATGAAGCTATTTCTACAAATACTAGGTGAGGTGTCATCTTTTGCAGTTGGCTGACTAATGAGCTGCCTTCCTGCCTTTTCTCCTGCCCTTCAATGATAGATGATCGTGGTCTGTATGAATCGGTACATTTAACAAATGTGTATGTGGTATAAACATCTAGAGACAAGTTGTTAACTACTGCCTCTTGATTGTGACTAAATGCAACTAGTTGGTTTGGGGTGGTTAATGTGTCATTTGTTCTCATACACATACTGTGACTATCAGGTAAGTAATTATTAAAATTTATAATATTTACAGTATTCTGGTATTTATCAAGAAAATGAAACAAATGTACTGCTTTAAAGGACACTTGATTTCTAGCTTTGAGGATGTGTTCACTTGCTGTTCAAACTTCAGTCAAAGAGCTAGTAGTTACTGCTTGATGTGGAGATCAACTTAATGGTGGGATAGCTGCTAAGTAGAAAAGTCTGTGCTGTTTGTCAAAAGCTGTTGTTGGACATGAGTAATGGCTGTGGTGCCTGGATAGTCTCCTTGAAGAAAAAGCATGGAGTGTTTGCATTTTACCAGTTCACTTGTATAATATAAATTAATATCACTGTAGACTGAGTGTTGCAAAAGAAAAATAATGAGATATCTGCTCTCTTCTCTTCCAGACTATCATTTTATTCTGGCCATTCTTCGTTCTCCATGTACTGCATGCTTTTCCTAGCAGTAAGTATGCTCTTTCCATCTAAATGGGAATAAAAAGTCTGCTGGTTACCTAGTACAAAATTGAAATATTTAGTTGGCCGCTTTGTGCAAGGGACACTGCTTTTGTAGGAATCTTGTCTGAGATAATGGAAGATATCTCAGTACGAGTTGTAAGGGAATTCCACTGATACTGGAACAAGAAGCAGAATTATGTTCAATATGCCTAAAAATACTTAATATGGTAGTTGGCTTGTGTGTCTTGTCTAAAATGAACCTGGTGGCAGTGGGTTTGGAAAATACGCTGCTACTTAAATTTGGTTATATTGAAAGTATTGCAAGTCATATAAAAATATATAATAAGATATGTCTGACTTAATTAAACTAAAAAGCCTAAACTTAAACCCTGATCAAAAGTGGGTTGGCCCATGAGCACAAAACAGCAGATGAACTTGGATTTTTAAATTCCTTTTAATTTTCTCCTATCTTTTAGGGGCAGTGAGGGAGAGTGAGGGGAAACAAGGGGACAGATCTGTCTGTGGAAGTAAATAGTAATGATAAAATCAATTCACTAATGCTTCAACTGGAGACTAGAATATTTTGGTTCAAATCATTTCAGTCAGCTAGGGCAAATTATCTTATACACTCCTAGGATAAACTTCGTAACACTGAAAGATTGATTTGGTTGTTCTCCCCCTGCTAGTTTGTAACATAGAAGGTATTAAACAACTTTGTGCAATTTTGTTGTTAATGTAGTTGTAAAATTAAGTGCTAGTCCTGGGTATAAATTGCTAAAATAATACATACATGCCAGGATCTTCACAGAGCTCAGATTCAATTTGTCTTCTCATTTTGATTGCAATTTTTAATTTTTTCCACTGTATCTTGGCAATAGTATAACATCCACAGGGAAAGGACATATTATTCAAAATAAACTAAAAAACCCACAACCACATGCAGAAAGGGGTGGCTGTTCAGTATGACATAAGCCTTTTTAAACTTTACTTTAAAATAAAGCTTTTTCAGAAGCTAAGTGATCAGTTTGGATCTATCATTGCAGTTTGTTTATGGCTAAACCTGTTTAATTCCTCTCCCCTCTCTTACCTGTCTTTAACATAAATACAAAGAGTTCATAGAAGTATTATGTCCCAGATTTGACTAAATATAGTGCAACTTCCTGGCTGTCAGATGTGTTTAAAAAAAAAAAAAAATAGTGAAGTGTCTTTACTTGCTCATTATGACTGGCAGTCTCCAAAATTATATACGTCCACTTGTGATATGATTCCAAAACCAAAACCACTATTTCCGTAGTACAGTGGAGCCCTTACTGCTATATAGCAACCTAATACCGATTTGCTCCATTGGATTCAGCCATACCCTTCTGATCCAATTTCTCTGTGCATGGTTTTGTTGAGCAACATGAGAATGTGATACTGCTATCTCTCAGAAGCACAAACTTAGAGACAAGAAAAAACTTGGTAGGTGTGTGGCAGTGATCATGGTTTATAATTTATACTGACTGGATTGCAGTTATTTGGCAGGGATCTGAACGTGTCTGAACTTTTACCTCCATCTCCATGCATGCATAAGGAGAGTCCTGCTTCCTGCAGCCTGCGGAAATGGTGATGGTCAGGAGGGCTTCTCAGCTGGTACAGACTGAGAGAAAGGAGTTGCTATTTTCAAACCTTGCATGTTAATTAAAACCTGTGTGTGCCCTGGCTGGCTGACCCCCACCCTTGCTGTAATACTGAGCCCATCTTTTGTTTAATACAATATAATAGAAGCTTGGACTTCAGACCTTGCTTGTTTAACTTACTAGGATTTGAAAAAATGCAGCCTTTGGCAGAGAAAGTAAAGAATTCTTTATTTTGAAGATACTAACTTCATGTGGGTTGAATAATACTTTCTGTAGTTGCCTGTGGCATGGTGTTTTTCAATCCATGCAAAGGAGCTTGTGTGGAGAGACAACTATGAACCTTAACTGTCTTGGGGCTTTGTGTGTGTGTGAGCAACTTCCAGCATGGGGGAGATGTGGGACAGTGGAAGTCAAATCTATCCTCTGCCGCTTTGAAATACTGTAAATCCAGTGTCAGTCCTGAAATGTCAGTTCAGCAATGAAATAAAACTTGCTGTGGCTCAGCAGGCTGCTGCAGAAACTGTCCTTGTGTTCGTTCAGTTCTGTAGTAACTGAAAGACAGCAGGGCTTTACCTAGCTCCCTTAAACTAGAAGAGTACAAATGTCATGTTGAAAGTGTTAAACAAGTAAGTGTTTTATTAGAGATCGGCTTGTTATTCAGTAAACTTGTCAATGAGTAGCCAGAGCGCTGGCTGGAGGAGGAGGCATTCTTCATCTCTTCCTGCACCCCAGTTTCTTGTCTTCTCTGGCTGAGCCATTGCCCAGTACGAATAAGAGGCTTTGTAGAGATTAGACTTCTGGTTTCTTCTGTCCTGTAATAAGATTATTCATCCAGAAACTGTTGGGAGGCCTTCATAGGGATATCTGGAGAAGGTTAATGAGTCCTGTGCAGGACGTTTTTACCTTGCTGATTAGCACAGTATTACTGCATACCAACCTTTGCATTGAATGGGGTCTTTTTATTTAAAAAAAAAAGTTTAAAAAGTACACACAAGCAGACAGCTGCTGCAGGGAAGTGAGGAAAATGGCTTTCTAACCCTCCCCTTTGCCCACGTGGCAAGGCAGAGTGCTGCCACTGGCTCTGAACCAAACCTGTGGCACTTGATAACCTGTGCATTAACCAGACTCAAGTCAGCAGATGCTGGCTTCATCTGCTCCTTGCACACTTACTCCAGCTGTGGACTGAGTCACGAGCAGGACAGAATTGTTAACACGTGGCATTGTTCATAGGCAATATTAATCATAACCAGACAGTAGCATGCTGGTTTCTGGAGAGACTGGAGGAGTCTGCCATGTGTGCATACTGCAGAAAGCATACTCTTAAATGTTACTTGCTGAACATGTGTACTGTGTCAGGTTATGCATTTCAAAAATGAGGAAACATATTGGGAGAATCAAAGGGGAAATGATCTGTGCCACAGACAGCAAAAACACTGCAGCTGTGAAATGAGAGATGCTTGAAGTGTGTGGCTTAAGTAAAGCCACCTTGCAAAACACTAGGCAAAGTAGTGAAATACTTCTGCAGCTTCAGTTACTTAAAGCAGAATTGCTGAATTACAAACAAGTTAATTGTAGCTTTTTTCTGTTCTCTGCACTTGCACATGATGGATTAAAAATGGAATGTGAGGTGATTCATCAACTTTTTCAAATGTTTTAGATGCTTTAAACCTTTGACATGAGAAGTTCACAAGTCTTAGTGGGAACTGTGGTATCTGAGTTCTGACTGCATGGCTTCACTGATATGGGAGAAAAAAACCTGCAATTTCGAACATAATCTTGTGCTGCATGTTCCACCTCATAGGGAGGGCAGTACATGGAAACCCCTGACAGCTCAGGCATTACATTTAATGTGAAGGAAGTTGTTGACAAAAGCTGTAAGCTGTAGGTGCTGCAGGGTGGGTGGTTTGGTTTTTTTTAAGTTCATCTCTTGGGGATGTTGTGACTTTAATGCTTTCATATTCTGGGGGCTTCATTACCCTGGAAACGGATTTTGTCTAGATCGTCTCTCATTTTCTTGCTTTAGGAGCCATATAGAAGAAAATGTGTGATTTAGTTCAGAAGGAAGGATAGAAGCTGAAGAGCTTAAAATTCTGAATTGAAAATACATAACTTGAATTTAAAAAGAGCTAAAGAAACATGAAAGAACATCATGCCACATGAACTGTTCAAAATGCATAGTCTAAGCAAGCATGTATCTGGGAATTTGAAGTATTTCTCCTTAGTTTGTCTTTTGGTTTGTGGGACAGCAATGGAGAGCAGAACTTAACTTTTAGCTTCAGGAATGGAAATACTTACTTGCTATGTAACTTGGGCTCATATCTTCCTGGGAGGACACGAATAACCTTTGTTCCCCAGCATTTACAGTTACTTAATATTGTCTGTCTTAGGTTCCTTGCAGGAGCAGCGTTCACTGTCCATGCATGTGATAGTCAAGGTTTTAAAGGTTATCTAAACAGAAGGAATGAGTCTCTGATACCATATCAACTTACATACCTCCATAATTGATAGCAACTTCCTGCTTAAAGCCTTCTATGGCAAACTGGAATGAATCCACATTTTGTTACAGTGTTTGACTCATCAGTGTGCTCATGTGCAAAACCTCTACTTGAACTGGTCTCATGTAGCTTGCTGTATGTGACTATTTGGGATTAAAACAGAAGCAAGCAAGGGCAGTGCCTACTGCAAATCGCTGTGGCACCTGCCATTGAGAAAGGAGGTTTGCTTATCTGCAGAGTAAGGAGAAGAATGAGTTAATTCTGTTTCATAAAACACTTATCATGCTTTTAGAACTTGTTACATAATATGATAGAAGTGTGTGGGTTTTGAATAACCTTAGGGAATGTTAAATAGTTTATATAACGTACCTATTTAAATAAGCAGTAGTGTATATCACTTATCATTCTTACAGCATAGAGATCACTGCTGCGTTTTTAACTGGATGTTATGTTACCATGTACCTGTAAAAAAGCTATTGTGTCTAGCTGGACCAGTTTAAGGCCTGGGCTTTCAGCCTATTTCCAGGTTAGACTTATGGTTTCTTCTAGTTTCTAACTCACTGGTACATGGAATGAGTGAAGCCACAAAAAAAAATTCTGCTTGTGGACTGTCAGGCCAGGAAGTTGTGGTGAAGAATGTATTTTGAGATTTATTTGGCAGAGCTAGGTGGGTCAGTTTGGGTCCAGGCAGAGCCGTTATCTCTAGGATGCTTTTGCCAACAACAGCTTCATGTGGAAACTAGAGGGAGTTTGAGCCGCAACAGTATGTGGGAACCCAGTGACCTAATAACAGATGCTGGATCCCGAGTTGTCTCCGTCATCCCCTCCCGCTGCTGCTCCTTTCCTTTCATAGTTAAACAGCTGGCACGATCTCTCCTGTATCAACAAAAACATTGTATCTTGGCTTGGAGAATGGGAGGGCGAGTGCAGCTGAACACCTCTTCTAGCAATGTCCATGCAACCCACCTAGCATCCTTCCCCTAGAGGGGGGGATGCTGCAGTTAATCATAAGTTTTTTCCTTCAACTTTTTTTTTTAAACTTAAGTCTGAAAGCTATTGTAAATTAAAATGCTAAATGCATGCTGTCTTCAATAGCGAGAATGACCCCACTGCAGCTGTTGCAGTTGGCAGAAATGAGTGCAGCCCTGAGGATCAGGTTGCTGTAATGGAGTCTGTCTTGGCTGTAGCTGGCCTGCGCACTTCCCTGCCTGCACCTAACCCGGGATGAAGAACAGGGCTGCAGAAGCCCAGCCAAGCTGCTCTGCTATTCTGGGGATGGCAACGTGTTGGTGTTGCTTAGACTTGGGACGAAAGGGGATGATGAATCTTTGCACAATGTAACTTGAGAGGCTATGAAGATCTCCCACGGTTCATTGGGAAAGAACATCTTGTGTGTCCAAGGACACAGGGAATTACAGATGAGAATGGAAGTGTGACTCGTATTTCAGTGACCTGGGCTGATAGCCTTCTTTTGCAGAGAGATCATAGGTTAAACCCTAGTGAAAGCGGGGGTTAGGCTGCTTTTTGTAGTCATGCTTCTAAATGTGCCAATCAAGCTTTGCTCTTGAAATCTCTTGCTTTAATTGTTTATGTTGGGATTGGAGGTTGAGTGAAACAGTACCCAAATAAGAGCCTGGGAGCCTTTAACACAGTATTTTAGGTATGTCTGTCTGCATGGCAGTATTTCTGTACTTTCCCAAATGCTACTGACTAGAGCTACAGAACAGTCCTTAATGTGTTCCTGCCCACATGAAAGCTGAGGGCTACCTAGTCTTCAAAAACTAATGAAAAGACGTTTTTTACTGAAAATGTTTTGTTTGGCTGTAGCTGTGGGTAGTACCTAGCATCTTATTTGAAGCAGAGATGAAAAAATAGAGAGTAACTGGTCATGCTCTGAGGCTCAAGTGTGGAGGCACTTGTGCTTCTACTTGTATGTGCTCCTAGTATTCTTTTAATATTGGTATTTAGACTTTTTAATAGTAAGCAAACAAGCAAAACAATTTCTCTGTAGTTTGCTTGGGAGCTACGGCTGTCAGTAGTGATGAGATTATTGTGAATTGGCTCCTGTAAGGCTAAGCTGAAAGCAATACCTTGCAGTGCTTACATTCTTCTAGCAAGGGTTTATAACTTGGTAGACACAACAGAAAAATACTTACTCCAAATAGAAGGAACACATTTAGGTTTTTTCCCTCATCAGAAAAGAGCCAAATGTTAGCAGTTGCAATGGAATAAAATGTTATTGTTTATCCTGCTTTATTGTAAAATGGTGTCAATAAACAATTACTTTTGCAATGTACAGCCAAGTTGAGGCTGGATGATTAAAAACCCAAAAACATTACTTGTCCAGTGGGAAATGGCTGTACAGAATAGATTGATTGTACTTTTGATATTGAATTGAGAGTTGGGCTATTATTAGTGAAAGGATTTTTTTTCTCATTGCATAGGAGGCAGCTCTTGCACATCAATTGCATTTTGACAGCAGCATGCAGCTATCTTAAAGAGGCCAGAAGAGTATGTATTCTGCCTTTCTCCCTAGTCCGGTTGGTTTTCTTTTTTCCCTTAATTCAGCCGTCCAGTGGGTCAATTCCCTGTACCACCTCACTGTAGGGCTGTTCAAACATCAGGGCTGGCACAGGGAAGTCAGCAGGAGTACGTGGTTAGAGTAAAAGGGATAGACCATCCCTTTGCAGAGCAGCCCAGATACACCTCCACCCTGAAGTAGCTGCAGGCCTATATCCTTTTCCTTCACTGGAAGTGGAAAAATTAATTCTGAAATGTTGCTTCTTTTTCCTTTGTTTTCTGCCCAATCAAAATAAAACTAAAGAACTGATAATATTGCAGCTACACCAGGGAACATAAATATGTATTTGTTAAGAAAAGGAGGAGATCTCATTAGAAAGGCAAAATAAACTTGGAAGTCTAAGTTGCTTTTTCCTTTTTTTTTTTTTTTTTTAAGAACCCCAGCTCATGAGTGACTCATGAATTATGCTACATCTCTGTAGTGCTTTTATAATACAGTTTTCTGTTTGGATGTGAGCCTGTTGTGTTTAAAATTACATGGGATAGGCATTATCCATATTAACATCAAGCTTCACATGAAACAAACTGCACATTGATTTCTGGTTTGCAGGCAGTGTCTTGGTTGATGCCTAGAGCTCTGTGTTTACTCACAGCTACAGTGCTTACAGGTATAAAACAAGCTGTTGCACTTGCATGTAATACTTGCATAAACAACAAGATTGTATACGACAGGTTATTTCTCAGCACATCTTGTGGCTCTTGGCCATTGTTTTGTGCTCAGAACTGCGATTTTTAACTGTTTCACGGATTTCTTACACTTACCTGAATTCCAGAGTTTGTGCTAGCTGAAATATGATTAACAGCTTTTATACAAAGCTATTTAAATAATAGCTTTTACACAAAGGAACCTCTAAAGTTTCCTGTAACGTGCAGAAAGAGGAGGGCTATTTTGCAAACCTTCACAGAAGTAGACAGCTTGGAAGATCTCTGAAGGGGGTGGTTTTTTCCCCTGTTGCCTAGTCCGAGCAGGGCAGAGGTGTCTTGGTCTGTACCACTGGACTGTTGAGCAGGACTGGAACAGGGACACGGCAGATCATCCGTCTGCCTAAATGTTCATTTGCTCTTGCTTTATAGCATTATGCAAGAATCCAGGGTGAATGTGTCAGCTCTTTTCATTCTCTTGGAGGATCTTGTTTGAATAAGTGCTTGTATCAAAGATACTCGGGTGCAAACTGTGTCGTGTAGAAGTGTGTAGTACTGTGGTTACTGGAGTCTCCTCTCCTCACAGAAAGGCAATGACGCTTATTTACTGGTGGAGTTGGAGGGTGGATAGTTACTTTGGCACTCTGTGCATATAGTCAGCTTCCTAATGGAAGACTTCACAGTCTTAGGAGTGGGGATTGTGTCCTGTAACGATGTCCTTGGGATATCCATAGAAATGGAATTTTCCTATCCTACAAATGTGCCTTGATTCTCAGCCTTTATTCCTAACCCCAGAGGAATTGAAAAATAATGGAGGAGTTCTAAGTATTGAAACTAAATATCTGAAATAAGACCTCAGTTAGTGGAGTGAGTACATTTTGGTAGATTTAAAGGAATTTTGTGCCCTTAAGGTGGGGATGTGAGATGTTAGCTGTTAGGAAAACTTCTTGTGAAGCCACATGGTTACACCTCCAAAAGTCCATCTAGGAAATAAAAGTCACTGTACTTTAAAATTAGGTAGGCTTTGGTGGAAGAGCAAATACTTGAAAGCTGTGCTAGAAACATTAAGAGTAGCAAATAATTCTCCGGTTGCAGAGACCCTTCCGTTCATGTCTGTGGCTTCTTGCAAGAAGCCACAAAGTGGCTGCGAGTTTCTCTTCATTCCTGTGTGTATTTTTAGAAATGAAGTACTAGAGCATAGATTAAGAAGAAACTTGTGTTCAGGATGTGTGTGGTGTAGAGAACATATTTTCATTATAGAGTAAGCATTAGCGAGTAGGGAGAAAAAGTTGGAGATTATTTAATCCCATTACGAGGAAGTTTCTATGAAATCTATTTGTGCACTTTAAAAAGAACGAACAAAACAAACATGAGAAACAGCAGGATGGAGGAGTGAAGAGAACTAGATTATAGCTGACTGATATTACTGAACAATCAGACAGATGCTCAGAAACAGGATAGCATGGTCAAATAGCTGTCACTGATAGGCGCGCATTGCTGCCAGAACAGCTCTGGATGCTCCATAGGCTTACAAATGGATTTCTCAGAAACAAGTGAAATGCTGGTAAAGGGCATTACGGTACTGTTAACCAGATGTTAATCTAAAGTTCCTAAATCTTAAAAATCCTAAATATTAAAGAACTTAAAGTTCCTGCTGCTTCCGTAGATTGCAAGTTTTACTTGTAAAGCTTATTCTTTTCTAGCAGAGAGACTTGGGTGGGGCGACAGGCAGGGGTTTGCTTCTGTTTCCCTTCTTTAAGCCTGTGCTGTAAATTACTTCAAAGAGGAGCAAAAGAACCCAAGGCATGCTGTGCATATCGGGAGGGGTTCTGTAAACAGTCTAAAGTCATTGCCCTCTGCTAGTCAACAGAGTCAAAATAGTAGTAAGTGTTAATGCAGCATAACACCAGGACGTCTCTATATTGTGCCTATATAAGGACCAATACTATATAAAGGACTCTAGGGTATACTTCTGGTATCAACCTTGGTTTATATTTAATGGAATTATAAGGCAAAAGCTCCTGCCTGTCTGTGGCTGCTTGATTTTCCTGTGCAGTCCTGATGGCCTGTTTCAGCCCAGACGTGTTGCTGTTTTCTTTCTAAAAGTGAGTCATGGTAGTAGGAAGAAGCTTTGCAAAGGAGCATGACTGCCTGAGCCTATTCAAAGAAGTGTCAATTTGAAGTTACCTGCTTAAAAATAACATGGGAATTTGCCATTGCAGCAGCTGGTTAATATGCAATTGCTCTCAACTGAACAAAGAAATAACAGAAAAAAACAATTGTAACCAGAACAGCCGCTATTTCTGAAGTTCAACACAGCAGTGATCAATCACACTGACACTTATCTGTGGTATGGTTTCTCCCCCTTCTCGCACCTAGTTTTAGAATAATATAAATCCATCTGCTGGTAGAAGGTGCAGGAAGGGCTCTGGCCATCTCCTGTACAGCTACTGGAGTAGGTGGTGTGGAGAAGCACCTAGAACTGATGAAGCCTGTGGCCAACCGCATGTGTTCTGTGGGTGATAAAGCAGCTCCACATCCTCTCTATGACTGGAGATTACTCTCTTAGATGGAAATGAAGTCTTCATGTAGATGTTAAATCCAAGTTTCTTGTTTGATGCTTGTCAAGCAGAAGGAAAATCTGAGTACATGCTGCATAAGGGAGGTTCAAAGACTATTTTATTGATCGCTTGGTGTTGTGGGCTGGCATCTTTCCAAGTTTGTTTTTTTCTGTGGTTTGCCTCATTTTTATTCCTCTGTTCAGAAGTAAATCTGGTTTCCCACCTATCTGCAGTTGCATAACCCTTTTTATTTCTAATATGACTATACATCTTTGCCAGCTACCAGGAATGCTTACATGGAAAAAACTTTATTACAGCAAGGTATTTTTAGCTGTCTTAAGCAGAACTTAGTGGGAATAGGGAAGGAGGAAAGAACAGCCAGTATCAAATCATCAGCCAGCTCTTTTTAGGCTACCAGCATGTTTTCCTTGGACCCACCTCTGCTCCATTTGGCACTCAGGTAGTGTTCTGGTCTACTGTTGGTAAATCCAGAAGTAGTATTAATGTAAGACCATTAAACACCTTTTGTTAAAAGAACTGTGTGACAGCAAATTTTTGAAGTGGCTAAACAATATTTTCCCTAGTGGTGAAATTAAGGTCCCACCACTTGAGGGGGGGAAAAATTATTTTCCAGTTCAGGCTTAGCTGTAGCTTCTTCAGGGTCTGATTTCACCCTGACCTTGCTATTAAAGAAAACCAGTTATGGATAGGGTTGATCTTTTTGATGCTCCATTTATAGCTGAAGAAGTCAGCATGCCAAAATTATGATGCAAGTTACTCAGAGAAACCAGCCAAACATTCCCCAAATGTTTAACTTTGGAAAGTAGCACCTTTGCATTTACAGTGCATGCTCTATGCCTGTATTTACATTGTAAATGCAATGCTTCTAAAAGGTAGCCATGGCTTTTGAAGTTGGCAATGCAGGGATTTACCAGAAGTTTAGTGTGCTGTCTTAGTGCCTGAAGCTTGTGTTTTAGTTAGCTTCTACAATTTCGCAAGACTGTCAATTAAGGTTTTATACTCAACCTGAAGTTCCTAGATGGTACTGAAAAGATATACTTGAAATGTTAAATATAACTTCCAACTGTATTGTCCTTCTCTGTAAATATGGTAACTATGGTGCCTTTTTTTGGTGACAGGATCAAGTTCCAGAATAAATTCAATGATGTTTACAAGGTGGATTTGGAGAAGCTCCTTTTATAGCTGAAATAAGAGGTCTCTGTCCTAGGCAGACCAGAGAAGGAGACAAAAGCAGGGTCTTGGATTAGATGGGAAAGTAATAGAGTTAAATACTGTGAATTTGAGATAACACTTCAAAAGTATAGATACACACAACATAAATAGAGCTGAGGAGAGAGAAAAACCATGGGAAATGCACATAGCTACTTGCTTACCAGAGTGGTAACATGCATAATATGCACCTAAAAAGGACTAGGAACAGATGGAGCTCAGTGAAATACACCAGTGACAACTGAGGAATGTGATTCTAGTTGTTACCAATCATTTTATCAAGTTAGTTCTGATGTTTAACTACAGCTGCAATGTTGTGCTAAAAGCTTGATAATACTAAAGGTGACTGGAATTGAGAATGAAGTTAAAAACTTGTCAGCTAGTTTAGCTGACCATGTCTACTATATGTAAACTTTACTAGAACTGTTAATGGTCTTCCAGCTCAGAGCAAGATGGGGCTGCCTATATTTCGAGGACTGTAAATTTGGATGGTTGCCAGCTATTTTTTTTTATATAAGACTTACTAGTAGTTAATCAATAGAATTGTTTAGGTTGGAAAAGACCCTTAAGATCGAGTCCAACCGTTAACCTAGCACTGCGAAGCCCACCACTAAACCATGTCCCTAAGCCCCACATCTACCCGTCTTTTAAATACCTCCAGAGATGGGGACTCAACCACTTCCCTGGGCAGCCTGGTCCAATGCCTGACTACCCTTTCGGTGAAGAAATTTTTCCTAATATCCAAACTAAACCTCCTCTGGTGCAGCTTGAGGCCGTTTCCTCTTGTCCTATCGCTTGTTACTTGGGAGAAGAGACCGACCCCCACCTCACTACAACCTCCTTTCAGGTAGTTGTAGAGAGCAATAAGGTCTCCCCTCAGCCTCCTCTTCTCCAGACTAAACAACCCCAGCTCCCTCAGCCGCTCCTCATAAGACTTGTGCTCTAGGCCCTTCACCAGCTTTGTTGCCCTTCTCTGGACACGCTCCAGCACCTTGATGTCCTTCTTGTAGTGAGGGGCCCAAAAGTGAACACAGTACTCGAGGTGCGGCCTCACCAGTGCCGAGTACAGGGGCACCATCACCTCCCTGGTCCTGCTGGCAACACTATTCCTGATACAAGCCAGGATGCTGTTGGCCTCCTTTGCCACCCCGGCATACTGCTGGCTCATGTTCAGGCAGCTGTCATCCAACGCCCCCAGGTCCTTTTCTGCCAGGCAGCTCTCCAGCCACTCTTCCCCAAGCCTGTGGCGTTGCATGGGGTTGTTGTGACCCAAGTGCAGGACCCGGCACTTGGCCTTGTTGAACCTCATACAGCTGGCCCCAGCCCATTGACCCAGGTTGTCCAGGTCCCTCTGTAGGGCCTTCCTACCCTCCAGCAGATCGACACTTCCACCCAACTTGGTGTCATCTGCAAACTTACTGAGGGTGCACTCGATCCCCTCATCCAGATCGTTGATAAAGATGTTGAACAGGACCGGCCCCAGTACTGAGCCCTGGGGAACACCACTCGTGACTGGTCGCCAACTGGATTAGACTCCATTCACCACCACTCTCTGGGCTCGGCCGTCCAGCCAGTTTTTAACCCAGCGAAGAGTGCACTTATCCAAGCCGTGAGCAGCCAGCTTCTCCAGGAGAATGCTGTGGGAGACTGTGTCAAAGGCTTTACTAAAGTCCAGGTAGACAACATCTACAGCCTTTCCGTTACCCGCTAAGCGGGTCACCTTGTCATAATGCAGGAGTAAAATACTGGTTTGACTTCCACTGGATTCTTTCTAAGCCTTAAGTGGCTCTGGTATTACCAGTACCTTTATCATGAAAATAGTCATTTGTCATATTTGTACAAATACAGCAAGTACCTGTATGATAGTGTTATGTAGTTTTATATAAAAACATAAAGACCAACACTGACTATCAAACTCTGCCTTAGTATACCTGTGAGAGTATAATACTTGGAACATTTGTGGACACTATCACATCTCTGAACACGAATTTCAACTCAGCTCTTTGAACAGACCCAATACAATTTTACATGATTACTGCTTCTGTATTTACTGCATTTTATAACTATTCTTCTTTTCCTTTTAGCTTTACCTTCAGGCCAGAATGAAAGGAGACTGGGCAAGACTTGTACGTCCTACTCTACAATTTGGTCTTATTGCTGCATCTATCTATGTGGGTCTCTCGCGTGTTTCTGATTACAAGCATCATTGGAGTGACGTTTTAACAGGACTCATTCAGGGAGCAGTGGTAGCTGTGCTCATTGTAAGTAATTCCTGAGGAGGGGAGGGGGTTGGGGAGTGTACGTAAACACTGCTTTTATAAACAGTATCTAAGAATTGCAGGCTGTGTTCAGAGGAAAGCAGACCTGTCTTCCTAATGCTTTGAAAATTGCTGGAGAAGGGAGACAACTCCTTGAACTGGGTGTAGCAATAGTACTTCAGGGAGTGAGGCAGACTCTGGGCCAATGGTCAGATAAGTGGCTGGTTTAGCTGTTATTCCACATGAAATTGTCCCTGCCCAAGGGCTCTTCAAATAACTGAGATGGAAACAGTCAACTGCAAAACCGTGTAGGCCTCTATATGACCATACCTTTTGTTTGTAGCCAAATTCTAAATCTCAAGTACAGTAGCCAAGGAGGACGGTGTATGAGGTAAGCAGGGCAAAAAAACCAAAGGCCTTTATGGATAAGGACAGCATGGAAGTGTCTGCCTCCGCCAGCTTATACAGCCTGGTTTTTTTTTTCAGTCTGATGGGAAACTAAAATCCTTCACCATTTCTTGTGTGCATTTTGAGTGCTAAAAGGGTGTTCACAACAACGAGCAAGTGAAGCTTAGCTGTACTGATGAGCGAAAAGCTATCCCAGAAAACAGAATCAGCTAAACTTGGAGCTGCAGGCCTGGTTGCCTTAGTGGCAGCAGCTGTGCTGGCTATCACCAGAGTGCCATGGTTGATTCATCCATGGGAAGTGAGAGATCAGAGACTTCTGCTTCAGAGACATGAGCTAATTGAGGTCATACTGAAGGATTCAGTTACCAAGAACTTGAGGCTCACCTGAAAGAACCACTTCCAAGATTTTCCACTTTCCCAGCTGAAAGTCAGAAGGGTATGGTTCATTTCAGGACAAAGCTTTGTTTACTCATTGTAGTCAGTCATCAAAACAAATCTTGGAGCAGCTCTGGGAAACCCTACATACTGCATTAGCTGTTATTAAGTGGCTGTGTGTTGACTAAAACATCATCCTACCCCTCATTTTTGTACAATCTTATTTTCTAATAGGAGTGCAGGGAATGAGAAACGTGAAGGACTGAAGAGCTGAGGGCACGTTTATTAGGAAAACAAGTTTAGTGAAGGGTGTTGGATGGTTTGAGAGGATATCTTAGAGATGCTTGGTAATACAAGAATGAGTAGAAGGTGGCATTACAGTGAACAGAGTTGAAAGGTGAGGAAATGATTTCTAAAAATAACCCCCCCCAAACAAAATCCTTATCGGAAAGAACTGAAGAGTTCACCTCCGGAAACAGAAAGCTGAGGTAAGAGCGTGCTGGGGCAGCAACTGCAAATGGAGCACTAAATTGAGTTGAGTGAATTCAGCATTAAGTGGAAACTGAAACTCATCTGGTATGCAGCTGAAGCAGCATGCTGGGTCATCAGCCAGCCCGCGGTGTGGGAGATGGTTTCTTCTGCTGCCCTAAACTGGGTTCTGCAGTTCTCAGGTTTGCAGTGGAGGTGATGTGGGAAGGGAAGGCATCGTGAGAGAAGGCTTCTCACTTACTGCGCTTCATGCAGCCCTGCACCCAGCGCATCTACTAGTGTGACTTTGTGAAGTGGGCAGCGGGAAGAGAGCAAGCTGCAGAATTGGACCAAGGCACCTGTGTCGTAGTCGGTAGCTGTGAAGGAAGTGAGGTGGTATGTTCAAAGGAATGCAGGAAAGGATAATGTCGGTAGAGTTGGCCTTAGAGCTGTTGGAGCCGTGGGCGAGACACATCTATTGGGGAGGGAGCTGCTGTGAACCTTGCCAAGGAGAGGAATCCAAGCTTGGTTTAACCAGCTCTTAAAGAAATGCAAGTGAGAGTGACACTCCAGAGAATAATAGTTACTAACCTTGAACCCTCTTCCTCAGCTAAAGCACAAGCTCTCCTGCCCTGTTCTAAATAAATGACAGAATACATTTAACCATACATGTGACGTGGGCCCTCAGCAAGGGTATCTTGCTCCTTCATTTAGAGCTGTTAAAACTATGGCTATTGTAACGAAGCAGTACTTGATAAGGCAGTTGTTAGAGCAGTTAGTCAGCACACGAGCCTTGAATTTGGCTTACGCCATCAGTGGCTAACTGGTCAATGGGAGGGGGGGTAATAGCTGGAGAAAAAGCTATTAAAAGAACAGATGCCAGAATTTTATACAAGACTTCCTAATAATTTTCTAATGTTTTAATCTCTTTAAACTTTTTATTAGTTTTGATCATGGAATTTACCTTCTGCAAAAGCATTTACCCCTTGTTTCAAAGACTTAGAAGTGCAGGAGCTTAACACTAATTTGTTCACTTAGGTTGCGTACGTGTCTGACTTCTTCAAAGTGAGAGGATGTACATTTCAACCAAAAGAAGATTCCCACACAACCCTACACGAGACTCCAACAAATGGGAATCACTTTGGCAGCAATCATCAACCATGAAGAATGACCCACCTCACCTGTCTTGCGCTCTGAAAGGAAAACAATTTCACAAGTCTAACTATGTAATATAAGTAAACGCCTTTAAGGGACTGTTGCTGCTCTTGGATGCTCACTTTACCTGTATATAGTAACATCTACCACAGTTATTGTATATCTAAACTTTAAATTTCTGTTGGTTCAAGCTCTTCCTTAAAAGAAAAAAGCTGTTCAAATTGTCAATTTTTATTGAAAACACAGTAACAGTTATATTACACAGACTGCTGTTTGTACATGCCTTGTTGAAACAACTGTGGTTTAAATACACACCATTAAAAGAAATAATGACTTGAGATGAACTTGTTCCATGATGTGAATCTAGTACTGTTTTTAGACGATACCTTCTGTTACAGGTAAAGGCTTGCAGCAAACACAATATCTCTCTTGATTTTTGTAATCCCTGTTAAAAAGGAAAACTGTATTAATATCCCGATTTTAACTACAGTTACAGGCATATAACACTTTGCTGTAGAGAAACTGTTACAAGTCTTAAATAGACATCATTGTACATCCATTTTCAGTCACAAACTTGGTTAATTTATCAGTATGCATCAAAGCACTACCTCTTTAAGTCATTCACCCACACCCTGTCATACCTGCCCCCCACAAATGTGCCTTTCACATGCTTTCTAGAATGACTTCTTATACTGTGGAAGTGAAATACATACCCTCTGCAAACTTATTTTCCAACTCTGTGTTCCCGATGGCTTTTGCAGCCTGGCACATCTGCCGAAGCAATTCTTCTAGCCTTCTCATGCAACGGATTATGCTACCTGCACAAAAAGAGTGAGGGAAAACTTTGTATCCCTGGCCACATCATGTCACTGAATAATTCAGTTGCTTGAGCCCACCTGGGACCAAAGCAATGGTTCCTTCTCCAACCTTGTTCAATTTAGCTAGAAGCCAAGGGTAAGAACAGCCATATCTCTTAACCTTTGTTTCTGTTTAACAGTAAATTTCTCCATCAGGCATTTCCTTGAAGCTATGTTCAAATGCTTGTCCTGTTCTTGTCTTCTATCTTCACAGCCTCTAACTAATACTAGTCAGAGGACTTTCTGGGCTTTTTTGTAATTCCTAGTAGATTTTTCTTTCAAGTATTTCAGACTTCCCTCGAAAAACATACAGGTTTGGGGGATTCACAAGTTTGCTGCTTCAAGAACCATCACAGGTTTTGGGGTGGGGTGTGTTTATTTTTTATTTTTTTGATAGCCCTCAGTTCTTTAGTTGGCAGAGCCAGTGAGACAGTGGCACTGCTCCAGTGCCACTCAAGAGTCTATGGACCACTCTACCAACTCAGTTGCATGCTTACAGTAATGCGTACAAGCTCAGTCTTCACACAGGTCCTACACTGCAACCTAATACCCACTGTAGTTTGTTATGCATTCGTCTCTCTTAACTTACTTCTCAGCTTGGCCCAAGTCACTGTAACAAGTTTCACAAAATGACCCCAATGCTTATGCTCTTCTAGCAGCAAACAGTACGCTGTTTGGTCATTTCCTCAGCACCATCTCACAGTCAAAATTACTGAATGCAAAATAACTCCTAAGGTAAATACGGGATGAAGGGATTGAGAGCAGACCCGTGGAGAAGGACTTGGGGGTACTGATAGACAAAAAGCTGGACATGAGCCAGCAATGTGCTCTCGCAGCCCAGAAAGCCAACTGTACCCTGGGCTGCATCCAAAGCAGCGTGGCCAGCAGGTTGAGGGAGGTGATTCTGCCCCTCTGCTCTGGTGAGACCCCACCTGGAGTGCTGCGTCCAGCTCTGGGGTCCTCAGCACAGGAAGGACATGGACCTGTTGGAGCGGGTCCAGAGGAGGGACACAAAAATGATCAGAGGGATGGAGCATCTCCCCTGTGAGGAAAGGCTGAGCGAGCTGGGGTTGTTCAGCCTGGAGAAGAGAAGACTGTGGGAAGACCTTATTGCAGCCTTTCCGTACTTAAAGGGGGCCTACAAGAAAGATGGGGATAGTCTTTTTAGGAAGGCCTGCTGCGACAGGACAAGGGGTAATGGTTTTGAACTAAAGGAGGGTAGATTCAGACTGAACACAAGGAAAAAAACTTTCCACGATGAGGGTGGTGAAACACTGGCACAGGTTGCCCAGAGAGGGGGTAGAGGCCCCATCCCTGGAAACATTCAAGGCCAGGCTGGACGGGGCTCTGAGCAGCCTGATCTAGGTGAAGGTGTCCCTGCCAATTGCAGGGGGGATGGACTAGGTGACCTTTCTATGGTTCAATGAAATAACTAGCTCTAGACAAGGCATAGTATCTGAAGAAAAACTGTCCATATGAAAAGAACATTTTACAAAGCTGTTGGGAAACGGAGCTGTTAAGAAACGTAAAATAACACTTCTCTTCTAAAAAACATTCATATGGTACCAGTAGGCCATGTCAGTTTCTACAGTAAGAATGGGCTGTGTGAGGGCAGCAGTCTGTAAAACCTATTACAATGACATGAGGTGAAAAAACCCACACGTAGCCTATCGAGCACAGAGCACAAAGCCAGGGCAAGTGAACCACAGGCAGCTCCCCCGAGCACGGCCACGCTGCCTTGTGGCAGGCCCCGGCTCAGCTCTCAAAGATCCTGCTTGTCTCCATTTACAAGGCCAACCCTGACAACCGTCCCAGGGAGTACTCATTTATAGGCAGCATAGCTGGGGTTGCTGCAGACATACTTTTTTTGTGCAAGAAAAAAAATGGCGTTTTCAGAATAAATGACTATTGTCTATACTTACTTACTTCCACAAAAACAGTTGATCTGCAACTGATTAATAGGATACTTCTTAGCTCAGTTTACCATTCTTCCCTGCAGCTTTAAAAAGCTTCTCTAATTTCTATTTCTTCCCAACACATACATTTCTGCTTAATGACAACTCATTTTCCTTAGCCAATCAACACTCCCATCTGTGGCAAGCACGCTTGCTCTTGGAGTACTCGGGCTTATGCTGCAACCTGAAAAGGCAGCCATTTGCTTACCACAACTAGAAGCTTTCACACTCTCATAACTGCACCCAAAAGGGGTTTCAGACACTTGACCACCAATACTAATAGAACAGCAGAACACAGTCTACCTTTAGGCTTCTAAGAGTGGAAGCATGCCATCAACTCAAGATTTCTGTCTAGAAAAGTTCTGCTAATGCCCGTGTGCCTGGATGGCACCACAAAACTGAACATGAGTCTCTCACTCATGAAGAGCACAGTCTTTCAGAAAGCACTTTTAGTAAGTTTGGAGGGAGGGTGATGAAAAACTAGTGTAAAAAAAAGTGGTGGCTTCCAATACACTCTCTAATGGGTGGACAATTTTCTGCCACCTTACTGAAACTGGTGCACAACAGTGACGTTGGGACACCCTGTAATAGCAGCAACTCATTATTGCTAATTCCACGTTGCCCAAAAGGCAAAGAGGAAAATACACCTCCGTTCAGAGCTTCAATAAGCCATCATGCTGCACCCCATGGTAACACCCTCTATCAAAATTAAGACAGGAAGCACTAATATCTAAAATGAAAATTTCTCCTTATAAAATTAGGGCACTGTGGTTTGTGTTTTGTTGTTTGTTTGCACGGTTTTTTTGTAGTCTGGTTTTTAATTTTTTTGAAAACACTATAGCGACTTGGCTAACCAGGGCAAACCCCCCTGTGATTTAGCAACACCACACTGCACGTAAGGTAAGTGTTAACTGACAGTGGACGTCTGAAGTGCTTTCTGTCCTTCTGGACAATGCACAGAAAACCAGCCTATTAAAAGTCCAGGGGAGAATCATGCGTCAGCGCCTGCCACAAGAGCTGAACTTCTCAAAATAGGCCCGTAAGATCTAATTTTGAGGGAGCTAGCACTGTTGACTGGGACAAAGCTCACCAACTAGGCTTAGCCCAAATATGGTAAATGGAAAACGTTATTGCCCTGTGTATCCTGAACAGTCAAGTGCCAGCATGAAAACAACCCAGCTACTGCTTCTGCTGTTGTGTTCCCCTTACTCAGGGTGCCCCTGCAGCAGAGGTAAGGCTCAGACGTTCACTGCAATAGGAGGAATCAGCTGAATGCAGAATCAAAGGCTGCCAGGATTCCTGTTGCTCGCAGGCAACCTGCTTTAGAAAGTTCCTGGGTCTGTGCACTGGATTACAGAAGTGCATGAATTCCTTTGTTTTTAGAGCTCCCATTTGCAACTGTGTATGCACGAACAAGAAAACAGCATTTGAGAGAGGCAAGACAATGGTGACAGTAACAACTTCAAAAAAGGATTTTCAAGTATCAGTCATTACACACATTGTAAGACTGGTGCACCCATCCTACTGTTCTTCACAACTTTCAACATAGCTGGTAAAAGATGAAATTAGTTTTCTCATTCTGTTTTGATCTTGAGGTGGATGGTTTGTCTTTTTACAAAGTATCTGGGCTTTCAGTCATCCTACTTTTAAACTAATGAAAACTAAGTATCCTTCCTCAAGAGGCAGTTTCTAGTACTCCACTTTTAGGGACCAAATTAACCGAGGTGACAGATTGCATCTAGGCTTTTCAAATACCTGCAATGCACTGCAGTGATGAACCATCAAAAACAGAGACTTGGTTACCACCTCTCACTTCTGTCATCATTAAGATAGCAGGAGGAACCTTCAATTGACCAAGTAAATAAAACTCTTTACGGTAATGAGGACAAGCACAAGAGCTGTACTTCTTACTGGCAAGCATTTGGAACGTGGTGCTTTTCCCTTTAGCTAGCAAAGGTAAGCGTTAGGTTTTGTTGCAATACTTAGGATTTCTGAGTTTTATAGAAAATTTTTAAAATGTAGAGATATCACTCTTTAAAAGTCTTCTATAAATTCTAAATTATCAACAGTGTAACTATAAATTAACATATAAACAATTTTTTTCCCACTTAGTTTCAGCTGTGGAGATACTTGAATACATCTGAGTTAATAAATTTTGTGATTATAAGGTTATTCAGAACCACCATTCCATGTTATGGAATTAGCATCTCACACCTCCTGAAGAAGAATTGATTAACCTACCTTCAAAGACATCAGTCATTTTGCAGATGTGAGCAAAGTTAGCTCCATTTGCCCATGTGTACACAACATCCATTAGGTTGGGTCTGAAAGAATTTAAGTAATTTTCTTCATCAATTTCCAGTTTTGCTTCTGCAGAGACCTTGGCGATTCTTTTTGCACACTCCTTTAAAATAAAATATTTTAAATTTATAATACGCTTAAAGAGATTAAGTGTTTAACCAATAGAAAGGCTTGCATATTATTAGGTACTGCCTACAGGATGTGGTTTCCTTTTTAGTGTGAAATTATTCAGAACCAGAAAGTAAACCACTCTTTACATTAAGTCTGTCTGCACTCAACTTACGGTGTAGAAAGCAAGCTTATAGAAGTTTTTAAAGGCATGTTCTAAATTAGCAGAAAGATTTCTTGCAAACAAGATAACCCATTATTACACATTGCAAAACCACATGCAGTGCTAGCCAAATTCACTAATGATCCAAAATCAAGTCTTCACCATGCAGTTATTATAGTTTACTCATACGCTTTACTGAGGTTAACAGTAACCCTGAGCTCAGATAGATTTCTAATGGACAGATTACCTGCATTTGCCGAAGAGGTCCTGCCAACTGCTCTGTCAATTTTGGCATTTCACTGGACTGAAAAAGAAGACATTAAATAATCTCACGTGCTCCCATACATTTGCTCTACACCAAATTAAATGCAAAAATAGAAGCTGAATGTGTGCTAGTGCCATCCTAAATGATTTCAATGACTTTTCAAACCTGTTATCAAACACTAAAATTTACTGAATTCCCCAAGTACTTGTTCCTCAAACTAAATCAGAAAACAAAATCTTTCTGTACAGTATGCCAACAGTATGAAAAAAAAGCACCTGCTTTCTGAATACTTCCAAAATTCCCTCTATTTAGCTGTTCCATAGTTTTGAACTGCCAAAATGCTGATCATTTACTACTTTAACTTGAACAAGCTTTTCTTTAATAACTTCAACATCACTGGTTATGTATGAAAATATGGCTATTCAAATACAGCAACATTAGTATGTCCTACCTGTTTAGACCCAAGTACTATTGTTAGGTGAACCACACTATTCTAACTAACAGTGGCTTACCTTGGCATCCCTTCGACTAATGAAAGTAATTCATTAGCATCTGCTGCTAATTTGCTTCCACATGTAGAATGAACCTAAGTGATACATCTTACTAGCTATCTGCAGTAACATTTCATGTGGAAGTTTATTTTTAGTGTATTTTCCTGATGATGCCAAACTTCTATACAGCTTGTAGGTGGGAAAACAACAGCATCTGGTATTAAATGCCCATGGTTTTGCTTTTAATAACATATGGTCTGTTTTTAACAGCTCTTCTGGTATCACGTCCATGTGGTACTGCCATTTCCATCAACAGGTCAAGGGTACTGTCCAAATAGCATGTGCATGTCAGAATTAAAGATACCCTCACCCAAAAGTGTAGGAGCAGATATTTTTAAGCCTCTTTTTTGAAATAATCATTCTACATTTTAAATTATAAGGATGTGCGTGTGTATGCACACATAAGGAGGAAACAATTGTAGATTCATTACAAGGACAGCAATTTTACACAACCTTCACCATGTCACTCATGAGGAAAGATTTTAGCACTGAAGCTGCAATGCTTTTGTTAATTTCAATGGGAATTCATGTCAAACACCTTAGGAAAGGATAAAAAATGTGCAATGGCTTGTACTCTTATGACCAATTTCTGAAACTGAATTATAAACAATACTGTTGGTAGACAGCAATGTCTAGAATTCATGAACTGAAGAAGTAACTCACATTCTCTTGAAATACAAAACAGCTTAGTAGCGCAGTTGCCTGTTCTGCAGATAAGTCATTGAAGAGACCGTTGAACATCATTTCTGTCAGGAGTAGTTCATCAGCACTAAAATAAAGAGAAGGAAGCTTAGGGAAAAGACTTACCGAAATGTAACTTTTAAATGAAGTACTATTAATCTGTTTTGTGAAGCAACTGGATATAGGTAAGAAACAGTAGCTTCTTAATTTTTCTTATGGGAACACTAAATACTAATATATGAGCTTTTTAAGGGGGAATGATAACTAGTAAGAGAGTGAGACTGTTTTAAGGAAACTAAAAGCTCTTACTGAACTACAAAGAATCTCTCCTGACAGTTCATAAAAGTTAATACTAACAGTTCCTTTAGTCAGTCTTCATCAGACAGGATACCAAGAGATTGAAAAGAACCAGCAAGTTAGGCAGCTTATGAAAGGGACTAAAATTGGTACTGCTGCTGCTCAAAAAAGATTCAACTGGATATTTCCAAAATACTGAAGAGGAACAAACTTGCTTCAATTTACTTGTAGAATAAGGACTTAATCATGAATTATAAAATGAAGTGCATGATGTGGATACAAAATCCAAACATACTATTTGAATAAAACATCAAATTGTTGGTAAGACTACACCTTTATTTTTGGAGTTCATCAGAGAAATGCAGAGGATTTGGAATAAAAAAGTAGGTTTTTTTTACAAAGAAAAGTGTAACTTGTCAGCAAACACTTCCTGAAAGTCAGGAAGTTGATAAATCTCTGATTCAGCTTCCCCATTTGCTATCAAATTTTACAGGGGAAAAAAAGTTATTAGATATCAAACAAATACAGGTAGCATCTTTCAAACTATCTGTAAGGCAAGGGGTACAGCATCACTGTAACTTTTAAAAATACACAATTCTACCAAAATCTGAGTTACACTCTGAAGTATTAAAGTCTGATTCAACAGTTTCCGTGGAATCTTTACAATATGTTTCAACATATATGTACCTGCTAAATGTATTACAGTAAAATGCATCACTTCAATAGATTTGTTCCAATAGCCCTATGGAAGCAATTAAGCTGTATTCCAAACTTGTTGGCGACTTGGTAATTGCTGAAAATCACCGTTATACCCTTGTTTGTCAGTGACTCTGTACTAAGAGTCCTGGGAAGGGGAACCATAGAAGTTGAGACTATCCTCTCATGTAATGAAAACACACACTATTGCCTAAGCTGTGTAAGAAAACAGCCATTGTTTTGGCATTTTCATGTCTGCATTTTAGTTTTAAAATCTATTTTGTCCTTAAGTTGCTATCTTTACTGCTTCAATCAGTATATTCCCTTTACAACACAGATCACTTCTTCTAATGGTCTCAGAACTTTAAAATATAAACATGACATACTAATTTCAGCGAGGACAGTAAAGTGTGTATTCATGACAATAATCACTTCACACAGAAGCCAATTACCTGCTGATTTCACAAGCAACGCGTCCTTTCATCTCAATAACATCTGAAGACGTGGCAAACCCCAGTCTTCTCAAAACACGCTTGCGGCATTTGAGTTCATCCATTTGTAAGACAGTTCTGGCTTTCTTCAGTTCTCGCTTTGCTGCTTTAATGTCCATAGCAATCTGGGGGGTCAGAAGGAGAGAAATTACATGTTGCTGCTTTACCAGATGCAATTGTTTTAAAGACGTTGTTTAATTCACATAAAGGCCTCAGAACGACAGTATATGGACATATTAGTTGACATTGACCCATCCAGCTCTACCAAGAGGAAGGTTTGAAACAAATTAAAAAAAAATCAGCTCCATTCACCCCCAGGAAGCCCTAGCAAGTTCGGAAAGTTAAGCTATTTACCCAGAATGGGGAAAAAACCCCAACCAGCCCACACCAGAAAACAACAGAAGAAATCTCTGGTTGAGAAATGAGCACTCATCTTCTGAGACCTGTACTAAGTCTCAGCTAACCAACTTTTCAATCAAATGTAACCCAAAGGCATTATTTCCTGCTATTAGAGCTTCTCCAGTGTCTTGTAGTTTATCACAGTCACTGTCAACATCCTGACAGTGGGGTGTACAGTGCAGACACCCTCGCAGAAGTCTGCTTGGTCCATCAGCTCTTACCACATGCAACTTTGTGCTGCCCATACCACAACTACCTCACTTTTGTGAAGCAACTCCTGGAGAACCTGTTTTCTGGAGCAGCATAGAAACACAAGAGGTGTTTTTGTGCGCAACCAGTTTCAGTCTAGCAGCGTACAACCCTATCCAAAATAAGTATGTGTACTGCCTTCAGGGTGGGAGTCAGCTCAGGAAGCAACAGCAGAATGATTTGTATGGTACACTCCCCAAGCTAATAAGCCCCATCAACTCAACTTAGCTCTGCACAAGCATATTAAAAATGATCAGTTTCAATTATCTGTGAAGACTCTGCCTACACTGTATTGTGCTATGCCTGTTCAGTGCAAAAGACTCTAGTGGCATGCCTGTAACCTTCTAATCTCCGATGACTTTTTCTGAAGAGTTTTCTTTTCAGATGTACTTCCCATCTGTATCAATCAAGGGCATACCACCGACTCAGCCAGTTTGTTAGTGATATTCAATAATTTTACTGTATTTAAAAAGGATTATTTGGGCTTATTAATTTAAAAAATATTATTTGGGCTTTGCAAATGAAAAGCAAGTAAGAAGGGAACTATTACTGTCTCTCCCTTCAGCTAAATATAGATACAGTGTTTGGTTTTGTATATGTACCTGTGCTTTTTTTTCACAAAGTTTGTATACAGTTTCCAAGTTGGGATCATTGTGAAGAGGATGAGAATACATCCTGTGCTCAAATGCCTCTACTTTTTGGATTACTTTTTTCAGTCCTTGATCTTTGATGCCCATGTCATCAATAGGGTCTAGTAATGGTACTCCATCGGGAAATCGCTTCTGTACTTCCTAAAAGGAAAAAAAAAAAACAACCTTTTTTTTATAAGTTTAGTAACAGTAAAATATCTATACTTTTACAAATCAGCTGGCACAACTGTAGGGACACAGAAGGCAGTAGTGTAGGTTTGTTATGTGATGTTTCAGCAGTTTTCAAAATCAGTTTAAAATGACTGCTAACAAATTTCTTTAGAACAAGTTGTCTTGGGTTCAAGAGTACCTCACTAATCAGAGCAGAGAGGTTACACAGCCTAATGGAACTTACCTGTATAGATTTTAACACACTTTGCCTGTTGTCAATAGGCCTCAGGTCTTTCGGTATGTAAAGTCGGACACTGCTGATAGCTGAGAGAAGATGTACCAAGACAGGAACAACCTATCAAAAGGAGTGCAGTAACTGATAAATCAGTAAAAAACGTATTTATTATTACTGTTCCATAGAAAAACTTTACAAAGGAAAAGGAAAACTGAATATACAAGGACACAGCAGTGGGTAAAGGAATACCAGGAAACAGGAAAATATGAGTAATGAGATAAAGCATTCATAAAGAAGAAAAGTAAATTTGTCCAAATGGGAAAAAACTGTATTCAGCTAAATCTGGAGAGAGGCTACAAGTGGAAAAAAAAAATTTTCAGTTTTTCTATTACCTTGCTTCTCATCTACTGGAATAACTCTTATGATCCAAACCAGACAATCATTGTCATATACTTAACTGGGAATGCTACCCATAGAGAACATCAAATCAGCAAATACATATTCATAAGTTTCAAAACCATGAAGACACGATGAAGAATCAACACTGTATCTCAAGCTTTAAATGGACTTTGTGAAAAAATCATGCAGACAAATTAAACAACTGTCTCTGATCTGAAAATTATAACTGTTTGTCTTGATATAGGGTTTCAAATTGAAAATTTTAAATAATGCAAATGCTTTTACTAAAAATCTCGATTTCATTCTAGAATGAGATAGCCTCACAAAGCTGAAGGGGTCTGAAAAAGAGAAAGTAATAAAAAAAGAATTATGTTCCCAGAGACAGAAGATATTGGTAAGAAAAGTATCTGCCAAATAGCATTGCTAAAATTTACTACTCAAGAATTATAAAAATTCTAACTAAATTCTCAAATGTAGTAGAAAAAATGCACATTACCCACAAATCCTGCACAAGTATCCAAGAAAAAAACAGCTTATAGACACTTGTTTATCTGCAGATTTTATCACATATGTAGGTCATTTTCATAACTTCGTTTACATTACTGCTATTGTCTTTCATCTACTGATTTGAAATATATTACAGAACAGTAACTAAGTTTCAAAGCACTTCTTATATGGTGACAAATTGACTCAAATATTTTGTTCACACTTGAAAGTTTCCTCTTCAGCAACTGTTTAAGAAAGCAGAGTTAGGTGTACAGCTTCTTTCGCCTCCTTAATTCATCTTTTCCTCTTTTACCACAGTTTGCAAATGCTTTGGAAATAGAATCTTCGAGAACATTTGTAAGAAACTATTGGGAATAAACCTGTGTCACAAACCTGCATTTCTCCTTTCTCATCAGGTCTGGCTGGCTTTGCAGCCTCAGTAGCAGAATTTTTCAAACTCTCTTTGCTGCAGTGCAGTAGCACTTCAACCACATATAATGGGTCCAATTCACCAGAATTTGGCTGTTGAGGGCATAGAAAAAACACGTCCATAACAGTTATTTTAAAATACCAGCAAGAGTGGAAAGAAAAAGCACTATTTTATTCAATACTAAAGGTATGAAATGAGCTACTGCTCTTCACAGAGTATCAGCTCAGTGATGCAGTGTATTTTAAAAACTACTGAATCAGTGTTGATTGAATGATCCCTCCCACAGAAAAACACAGTTGAAAAAATTACCCCTTCCCCATCTTCCCTCGCCAGTGTAGCCTAAAGTCTACTTGCAGCTTTACATGCTTCTGCCTTTTCGTTTAGATGTAGCTCTTTCAAAGTAAGCCAAGATCTTTTGTAACTAATGCAAAATATCTGCATCACGCTAGCAGTACTGACCTTTGCCTTTTTTTTCTTTTTTAAGAAACAAAATTTGGGGGATCTCTTTCATTTGCAGGTTTGCAAGTTCCAGTTTTTCCCCACAATAAAGACCACAGAAAAATCTTTCAAGCTTGTATCTGCAGCAAACAGGAAGCTGCATCTTGCAGGCCACATCTTTTGACACCCCAAACTGCACACGTAACATCTGACACTCGTTTAAAGAACACAAGCATGCAGATATGGTGGTTAAAGACTATTGTTCACAAAGCCATAACCTTTATTATACACTGCTTTAAAAAACCCGACGTTAGTTATTTGACTGGATCAATATGCATTAAGGTTGCTCAAATACACTCCTACCCTAAGCAAATATTTTTTATGACTTTCAACAGAACTAAGTTATAGGCCTAACACTGAAGGCAGACATCATCTTTTAAAATACTATGTGCAAGCTTCTCTGCTTCCAAATACATGAGAGAAAGAGAGAACAATCTTTTCCAAATCCTGTGTTAAGTCAGTTCAATTTTACTGGGCAGTATTTTTCATTACAAATCTACAACATAGTATTTTCTTTCACTGCATGCAAAGCAGGGTGGAGCTAGGTAGCATTTCTAAGAGATTCTCAGAAGTACTACAAGAAACTGCCATAGTAAACTGAACAGAAAAACAAGGTTATCCTGTTCTACAAGGTATGTAATTTTTTCAAGAAATGCAATTACTTGCTGGGGAAGAAACTGTTCCTCTCAATTCTATCCTACATTTGCAGAAAGCACTCACAGCAATGTACGAGACCCATACCATTGCTGTTCTCTGAATTAGAATTTTAAAATAATATCCACATATACCAAATCAGCATCCAGCCAAAGCCACGGAAAGCATAATGCTGACTCAAATGGAGAAGAGACTAAACTCATAGCTGCACATATATGCTACAGAAAATACTAGAATTAGAGATGTCTTGAAAATTATGAGAGGAAAAAAATATTTCTATCAGTAACTATATTGTAAACCTACTAATAAAGCAGGAGTATAAATGTCATTAACATTTGCTGTTAATATCTCTCTCTCTGTAAGTTTATGTATACCCATGGCTTTTAGACAATGCTGACCAGATGTGACTTAATCTAGAACTGCTTTTTCAACGTGTACCGTTTCCTTCAGTGGGTTTCCTACAACATTTTAGGTACTAAACTTTTGAACAGGAATAGCCATATTTTTGTATGCAAGAGCAAAAGGAGACTAGAACGCCCTGAAAAATTTGTTAGTCACAGACATCTCTGTCATATCAAGTTTGAATGACCCTTTGATTCATGTGGCATCAATTCACACACTTCAAGGATAAAATTCTGCCCTCTTTGGCAGAACATTGCATGATTAGGTGTATTCCAAGTATTTTAGATTTGCCCTGAAACATCTATTACCTCACGTGCCTGGAAACAAAACAAGGTAAGACAGCTCATCATATCTGCAAATCAAGATATATGGCACAGATAACAAATTCAGATTCCCAGATTAATAACATCAGACTCACAGAAAAGTCAATGACCATGACACAGCACTAAAAATGATGTTTATGTAGTAAACATTATAAATAAACGTGAACAGGTAAGTATGTAAATTCAGCTTTAATATACAAGGATTATAATAATCTAAATAAGGAAGACCAAATTGCAGCATCTCAAATTTTAGTATCAGTGACTGTTAATAGACAAAAATTTGATGTCTAGAATCAGGGATCAGATGACAATATGGACTATAAACAGCACAACAATAAAACTAGCATATTGCTCGCACGATCTAGTGGGAACGAAATTTTTTACTCAAAAATATTTGGGCTTCTTTATGAATTCCAAAGCAAATAGTTACTTTGCTGCCTACTATACTGTACAACATATAGCAAGCACCTCTGCTTGAAATAAATTCTTCTGTCTACTGTGATTCAGGATAAAGTGTTATTTGCGTTCACAATTTTGTGGAACACTGCATCATGAAATTATGCTGGAAAACCATCTAAATATAAATAACAATGAACATAACTGACAATGACTCATGCTTTTGCTTTCACATTGCAATGAACAAAGAGAATTACTCAGTGAAATACAGACATACTGTAACCCTAAATGTCCATCTTAATTACATATATTCCTCACTAGAAAAGGACGTAATTAGAAACTATGATACAGTGAAGAAAAATTTACAACTAAAGAAAAACTAGTAGCATAGACTGACTTCAGCATCATTTCTAAAAACAAATCCAAAGAACTGCCACAGCATAGAATTGGATGAAGGTTTAAAGACGTGGCATAATAGTGATATATTTCCAATACTAAGTAAGTATACTACTACATTAAACAGTAATGGGGAAAGGCATCTGTATCCCAGGACAAAAATGCATTGAATAGACACATTAAAATGAGTAAATAACAGCTTCTTCAAGTCATTTGTTTTGCCTCTGCTCACAGAAACTAGTCTTTCCGTACCAATTTTAAAAGTTACATAGCTTTAAGTCTGTTCCATAATTTTCAGCACCTATTGTCATTCTTTCCACAGAACTCAGAGGAAAAATTCAATCCAGCTGCTAGAATGACTTAATGAGAAAAGTGGTGCTGGAGCCAGAGCCATCTCCTGCAGAACAGACCATAATTTCAAAGCTAACATTCAAACCTAAAGGCTTTCTACAACAGTGAGACAGGCCAGATAGGGAAGGCAAATATATATGTGATAAAATATGGCACAGATAGAAGAAACACCTCCAGTGACACAGAAGCTGACAGTTTTATATAGAAGGCTGGGGTGAGGGGGAAATCTGTTTTACTGCTCATGTGGCTCTATGAGAAAAGCAGTCTAGAAGCAAAAGTTTAAGCAATAGCAGTAACAGTCCAGTTTTCCAACTTGAAAAAGAAAGAAATGTGACTTTCAAAAGGAAGATGGAAAACCAAAACAAAATCTCTTTTAATAAGTTCTGTATGCACACATTTTTCTCATTTCCTCTTTAATGAATATGTATTAGAGAAGCACCAAAAGGTGCCACAATGTACAGGCGCCACCAGAACTTGACACAGACAACTTCTCATTTAGACCTAGTAATTAATGCCAATGGTCTCCTGCCAAAATTACAGCAAAAATGCTACCACAGAAAAATACGCTTTAAACTTAAGTTTTAATTTAGCCAGCAGAGTAGCCTGTCAAAACACTTCTGAAAGGGAGACCAAAACATCACCTCTGGGGTTATGCGGAGACCAACTGTATAACTGGATTTTTGGAAGGAAAAACAAATCTGGCTTCTATTGCATCATTGCCCTCTGTATTTTCTTCCACATTTCCCCGAATCCATTTCTATTGTTTTGCTCTCTTTGTACTGTAACTTCCTAACCCTCAACTCTACAGCAATGCCTCAGAGGACAAGCAATCCCATGTCTCATGAAGTAGCTTAGGACTGAAGCCACAGTTCCCCAGTTTAGGACATCCTTCTACGTAGAGCCAAATGTCAGTCTCCCTACGCTCGCAACCCTCACTTACAGCTTCTATAGATTTTCTGAGAGTAGGTAACATAGTATCTTTCCCATGAACAGCTTAGTGCAGCGCTGTTGGGGATGTCTCAGAAACAAACTAGTTTGAAACATCTGTAGTGCCAAGTGGACTTTTGAACTACTTATCCCAGACACAAACAAGCATTTCTGCCATAAATATTCCAGAAGTTAAAAAACGAACACAGCACTTAGGGTTTGTCCTACCTTCCATAGATTTTTTCATTATACTTTCACTTCAGGAAAGCCTGAGCTTTTTGTAAATTTGGGGTGAAATTTTTTTTTTCCTTTGAAAACTACAGAGAAAATACGAGTTTTATCTTATTTTCAGAAAAAGCAGTAAGGTATATATTTTTCTAATGGAGGGAATGTACACTTTACCTTAACATTCGATTTCTTAGAGAAATTAACAACCACTCCCCATCCAAAGTCATCACCTTCGTTCTTCACCTGAAAATATTACAAGATGTTGTAACATAACCCATGTACAGTCACATTCTAGCAAGCGCATCTTTTTGTATTTCTGATATTTACAACAGCAGTCATGGACTATTATTTATCATGAAAACCGTATTTCTTTTAATTCACTGCTGAACGTTTCACAAAGAAACATAATGAAAGTCAAAATTGTTACTTAGTGCAATGCATGTAGTTTTTCAAGATGGTAAACGGGCAGACACAAATGAATCCTTCACATTTCACGGATAGGTAGAGATTTTAAATAAAAACAAAACAAAAGAAAAATCAAATTACCTTTACCAGTCTTCCTGGCTGTAGAAAGGGCAAGCAATACTTTGGTTTGTGAACATATTCTTCAATCTCTTTACCCAGTTTTGCAAGCTGCTGTCGGATTTTGTAGTATATGACCACATTTTCTTCATTGGGAATTGCTATTTTGTTGTACTGTCCTTCCAAATTATTCACTCCTATAATAAAAAGTAAAATTTCATGGAAATTAATAACTTCACAGATTTAGAAATCAATGTTTCACTTTCAGATCTACAGAACTAGTATTTTGTCGCCGTTTTAGGCATTCATTTTCTATTTACAATAATCCATTCTCTGGAAAGCTAGAAATCTGTAAATGTGTCCATTGAATTTTATTTATAGGAAATTAAGTATTAATACTAAGATTTTTTTTTTTTTTAATAAACTGGCTTGAGGAAACAGAGAAGGTTGGACACCCAATTGTCCAGGAATCACTGATTTAAGGTTGCACAGAAGTCCCACAAAAACTTGCAATTATTTGTAGGAGGGCATTCACTGCCTACCAGCACTCTTCTACCTCCTCCTATGAAAATAAGATTGCTCAAAGAGATCTTCTAACAAGATGTCTTCCAACAAGAGGGACGTTGTTAGAAGATGTTCTTCCTACCCTGTTTTAGGCTCTGATTTCATCAGTTGGAAATCAATATTTTCTTCCTCCAACATTTTTACACCTTATTTAGGCAAATCAGTTTTTATTATAAGCAACATGCTTCATGCTCTTACACTGGTAATACCACTAGTAAGCATAAACAAAGGACACGTTATAAAAAACTCTTTTTTGGTAGAAATACCAACTCACCCTCTTGCATGCTATTTGAATGCACATGGGTGACTCAAGAAATCCCACTTCACTGGGACTTGAGAGACACCTCAGGGAGGTGCTCCCTATTTTTAGGTGCCAACTTTTTAAAGAAAAAAGCTAGCAATCCATACTCATGGCATAATTTCCTACTTGATCTAAACAACCATTTGTCTCCTTTGTGTTTTTAATTGCCGCTGAAGCGATTACAAAATTCTAACAGCCAGCACAGTGCCTAAACAAAAAATGTCCAAGAAATATGAAAAATGTTCTCCACCTCCATTTCTCTATTTAAATAGCAATGCTGGAGTGCCAGAATGAAGATCTAGGCATGCCAATTGGAACAGGGAAGTTCACAGGAAATACGTACTACATTTGACTACTACTATCTTAAATACTGCACCTGCAAACTAACAGAAACTCTGCAAAGGGAATCAAAACCCTCCCTCTCCACGTCTATCAAAGCTACCTCCCCCCACACTGTCTCTCTTAATATTCAATTAAGAAATGAACAGATGAACTGCTCATTCATCAGTTGCAAAGGAAGTAGTTACCTCTTGTGTTCTTAAGATTCTTCTGGGTTAAGTTTTGAAAGAGGCCTCACTTTCAAACACTGGCTGAGATCTTTGGAAACTGACTTTGGCTCATGAAAACACACTATTTAAAGATCATGGCTCAAAATTTAGTTACTCAGTGGAGTGCAAATAATGTCTCAGTCCTTTCTGAATTTTACTTTGTATTTTAAATAAACATTTTCTCCTATACTACTCTGAATGCAGTGTGCCTGAGTTCTTTTTAAAGATTGTAATGAGATATTAAAATTAAGTTTCTTTTAGCTAAGTTCTGCATATCAAAAAGGAATAAGACTTTTCTTCTCTGCACCTCTAACAAGCCACAAGAACTTTTAAATTGGTTTTCCTTCTTCCTGTCCTACAGTTTAGCAATGTGACAACCATTCTTGTCTGACTCAGAGAGGAAAGCGCTCTTCATAGACTGACAGTGCACATCAATATAGGTCCTAAGAACAAGAGGAAATTACTCCTCCTGAAACTGTAACATACAGCAAATGGTGCAGTGGCAAATGTTGGCAGGGAAGACAAGAACTGCCCAGTCTCACAGTGTAGCATCTTTTATACTAACTCTTGTGAGTACAACATACAGTAATACTTACTTTCTACTATTTCTGGAATAGTTCTGTAATGTTGGAACTGATAGAAGGATTTTTCTAACATGTATTCAGGGTTAATTTCCTCTACTCGAAGCAAGTTCAATACCATGTTGTACGTCAGGTGGAATGCACTGTTTAAGGGATCAGCTGAACCCTGAAAAAGATCCAAGAACACTGTCCAGTTAAAAAATATTAATTGAAGCATATAAGAACATATCAAATAAATCACGATGCAGTGTTTTATATGAGGAGCTGCCTTGATGGGTAGTACAACTTGTCTTGAATTTAGATTACGTGTCTCATCAAATCCTAAGCAATTTTATTATGCTGAACATGTAACAGTATTTATATGTCTCATCGTATCTATAGTTATACTACAATATTATAAATTAGATCTGAATGAAATGAAAAGTTCAGATGAAATAATTAGATGTTTCTTATAGTCTATTATTTGGATTCCATTATTTTAACTTTAAAATAATAGTCATTTAACTATTTAAATCAATCCATTATTTTAACACTCTGGAAAAACTCATTTGCACATCTTTTTCTCTTAAGACTTACTGATCACGTCGGTGTCTTGGGAAGTCTGTTCAAAAACAGGTAGTCTACAACTTCTTTAACTTAAGTATATGTCTCATTATAAAATGTATTTACTTTGCAGGTTGCCCGAGAAAGGTTGTGGACTCTCCACTTGTGGAGATACACAAAAGCACCTGGACATGGTCCTGGGCAGTCTGCTCTAGATGACTCTGCTTGAGCAAGAGGCTTGGACAAGATGACCTCCAGAGGTCCCTTACAACCTCAACCATTCTGGGATTCTGTTCAATTTTTTTACAAGGTGGTATTTACAGGTATTTAGAATAACCTAAGAAGAAAGGATGCTGGGAAAGTATTGTGGGGAAATATCACATTACCACCTTCTTTCCCCATTCTTACTTTCTAAGAACATCTACTCCTGTCCCCTGTCAAAAAAAGGTACTGGACTAAGTAGATGCACCTTTGGCCTGATTCACCATGGCTGTTATTTTGTTCTTACCCAAGAGGAAGACTTCATTACCATAAGAAGAGTAAACATTTAATTGATACACATTAAAACAACCAGCTATTCAAAGAGCACACAGAACAGTTAAACAGTGCCCAGGTAAGATCCAGAAGACCTCAACACTACAGCCTCTCTGAGCAAAGGGCAAACATGAGAAACTGTCTCTAACTTAAGTGTCAGCACAGAAGGCCATCCTGATAAATGAAACAAGAAGTCCCTGCAAACAAATGACAGAGACTCAAAACTTCTTAAGTATGAAATTACCTAACTGCGGTGCATAACCTTGCATCTAAAGTAGCACTGGTATCAAAGCAACAGGTGCCTGACAGTTCTTCAGAAAGGATCCAAGGGAAATCCAGGAGTTATGAAGCAGAAAATGACAATTTCTGTGCAACAAAAGGAGTGGAAACCAGAAGCAACAGAGAGCTGGACAGAATACAGCAGAGCAGCAGCATAAACAGACTTTTCATAAAACCAAGTTAGATCTCACAAATCTTTCAGACCTCTTTGAAGGTATTAACAAGTATGTGGATTATCATACCTCCTTGATTCCTGAAAAGCTTATGCCGGCACACTCCCTACCCCCACCAAACTAATGTAATTAAGTCTTTAAGGGATTTAAAAAAACCAAACTCTTGTGAATTACTAAAGAGAAAAACAGTGCAATCTGGTATTTTTTCAAAACAAAATTTCCCAGTGGAGACTCAAAGAGGTCTGGACTTATAAGAAATCTAGAAAAGACATAGAGAGAAAAATAGCAAGGTCTGCTAAAAATACTACTAGATCACTGAAGACACCTGCAATCCACGGAGCTGCATGATAGGGAATAAAATGGCAAGTGAAATTTAATCAGAAAGTATGTTATAAGACAATGAAGCGCAACAGTTTGCAACGGTTTAGTATTTACTGCTTATTAAAGAGTGACCTATGCGTGAAATAAAAGAGATCTACTGAACAAGTGCTGTCATTTCAACAAGGCCTATGAGTAAATTCAGTCATGATTATTACACATGTTAAATTAATAACAACTAAAACAGATAACAAGAAAATGATCATGTTTCAAGATATATTTTTTCATGCAACTGTTCTGATTGCTGAAAGTTCAACATATTCTATCAGACATTTTAGATGCTCAGAGAGTGCTGACACTGGGAAACATGTTCCTCTGCACTTTCTTTTAAGCTCAAGATTTGCTTTGCCTAAAACCAATTATACTGTATCCTCTTGCAACTAATTTCTTTGCCTTCTGCTATACAGTAAGGTATGTAGCAGAGATGTTTCCTCATCACACATAATAAAAGCAGCAATGGCTGTTAAAAAAAACAACTGATGATTAGTTTATATATGCAAATGCTGAAATTCTGATCAAGCGCTGTCCTAGATCAAGCTAAGTCTAATGGATTTTAAATGACATTACCACAATATACACATTTTTCCTTCAATTTTAAATGTACAGTCAGGAATTCTGATACTACATCCATTGATGCATTGATGTCAGATTTAGTAAGGGATGGTTTAAATCTAAGACTCCTTCACATGTAGGAGATTTAAGAATACTGTAATCCCATTTGCTGTATGTGAGATATAGAGCCTTGTGAGACTACCTTACAAACACCAGAATCCTACTCACTGCATGATTATTTCATCTCAGCTAAAAAACCCAGCTGTTACATAGAAGCCTTCAGCATATGTTTATACTCAGAAAGCACCAACATGAATACATGTAAAACAAGTTTAAGATAAATCATATAGCCTAATGTTTTGCTTTCCATGGCCAGAGACTCATTCAGTCATTCTAGCTTACATCTGTGAGCAGATCATAAATACACATGCAGGTTTTCACCTCAAGTGATGCACCACAGAACAGAAATACCTCTTACATTAGATCATGAAATGTGTATTTAAAATAACACCGTCAGTTCTGAAATTACCACAAACAGGTTTCTACGAACAGAAATGTGTCAATAAGTACATCATCAACAGCTGAGCTGCAGTCTGAAGAAGAAAGCTCAAGCTTCTACAGATGTCTCTGGTCTGATACACCAAACAAAGATGAGAGAACTTCTGTTGCTGATGCTAACCAACATATAACACAGCTTTTTCATTAGACCTGATAAAAGGATTATGTACGCAAGCTCTTGCCTATTTTTCTAAATATATCAGTTATTCTAGGAAAGAGAAATTACCACTCCCTAAAAAGATTGCTTCTCTACAACAGAGAATACCATTTAAAGAATGGCATTTACTAAAGAACAGCACAGTAATTACGCCAGTGTCAGCTAACAGTGGGTCAGATTCTTTCCTACAGCAACGTCCACTGCTGTAGCCAGGCTCCAACTAAAGCAGCTGGAATACACCCACCAGCTGGCTACAGCCATTGGCACATCTACAGACCAGCGGAGATCTGGCAAAATGCTGTTGTGACTGCTCCGATCGCACTCGGAACCCCTCTTACCATTCCTGACAATGTTAAATAGCTTTAAGGCATAACCTAGCTGTGTGCTTGCAAGATTATCAACTATTTGAAAGAATAAAATCATTAAGTGTCACACATTCACTTAAATGCTATCATAAAGTGAGAAAACAATTAACTTTATACAACTATAATATATGCACAGAACATGCCAACAAAGACCAAACAATTTCTGCAGATTCACTTTAAAGGCTTTTTTGAAATCAGCACAGTTGAACTGTGAAGAAGGAGTGATTTAAAAACAAACTAAAAGCCCCAGCTATTTCAAAGATTATATAAAGCAGACTTATTTGAAAAGCAGCATTTGAGCCAGTTGCTGATGTGGCAATTTTTATTTTAAACACATGATCAGCATTTTACAATTTGAAAATAAGACCATTGTATTAAGACAAAGCAGTTTAAATACAAATCCTGCTTTGGCAAAGTTGTGAATTGTTCCTCTTCCTTCATCTCATAAACACATCCCTCTCCAAGTTTCAGAAGTTCCTGTTTTCTCAGTGTTGTTCTCTAGGCAATAACAGCATTCAAAATCCAAAGTTCTGAGAAGCTTATTTTTTCTGAAAACTGGAACTGTTACTTCTCCAAATTAAATACAGCTATAGTAGCTTTACTGTATTACACCTTCAGCACAGCCAGTGAATTCTGCAGCACGCATTAGTCTCTACTGACTACCCACAGGCTACCAACAGACTTGCATCTAACAGGCAGCAATCACCTGGATGCCCTTGCTTCATTTACCTAGTAGCAACATATGGATTTTGCAGCTGCCTTAGCAAACATTATAGCAAAATACAGTTGTTCTTCTATATTAAATACACACAAAACGTGAGTAGACAATCAGCCTTTTCTGGCAAATTATAAAGAGTGGCATGATTATTGAAGAGGCAGTTAGTGGTTACCCAAAGACATGCATCAGATACATATGGAGGAGGGAAGGGAAGAAAAGGAGGGGAGGGAAGATGGGATACATTACTGACAGGAAAATGGAAATGGTGGGCCTTCCTTTCCTAACTTGCTCTCGAAGAGCCTACACAGTATAAAGTGTTCGACTACCCTGGATTTTGCTTGCTGCCAAGATACAATGAGGCAAATCAGTTTAACTTACACTTTCTTCATGATGGTTTGCTCTTCTCACAATCCCTTTCTCTGCTCAAGCCCTGTGCCACCAGCTTCCAGATCGATTGCTTTTCTTTCTTACTTTCTTTAAAATATTGTGAAGCATGTGCATGGCATTTAGCTCACCCTCTACCATAAATCCTCCCATCAAAATTCATCAACCTTCTCTTCGACAAGCTAGGGTACGCAATCATCTGCCTCAAGTTCTCTGAGTCTCTGAGGAAGCCTCTCCCTTGCCTCCAGAGAAAAAGCTCCATATCAGAGAAAGGAAGAACCACCAACCACTCATGCAAAAGAGAGGTCAAAAGCCTAACTGATCAGAGCTACAACAAAAGTTGATGAGAAAGACTGCCTCGAGCAGGCACCAAGAAGTCACTTTCAAACACATGTTGTGCCCGTGACTTTATTGTTGTTGGAGAACTACCATCCCAGTTCTCCGGCCTCCTTTATGCAGGTAATCCTCCTCTTCACCCCTTCAAAGAGGGCAGTCTCCCCCACCCCAAATCTTCAACAGACAGCAGCAACAGATTTATTTCTGAGTAATTTTTAAACAACAGAACAATTTTGCAAGCTTTTTTATCCTTCTGGACGAGAACTGTCTTGATACATGAGAACAGCCTGGATATATCAACTAAAGTTCTCAGAAATTAATGACCTACTTCGTGCACTTGCAACCACTTCACTTCTTGAGAAATTTTAAACCAACTTACCAGTAGCACCCTTTCAAGTTTTCCAAGATTCGGGTTGCAAAAGAATGATTGTTTTAAGCTAATAATGTCAAAAATCAAAAACATGACTATAAACAATTCACTACAAAAATAATTTAGTCAAGAACTATATAAAAATTATAGCTGCTACACACTGTGCCTTGTTTAACTGCCAACAATTTCAGAACGGAGTCTCTTCTTAACACAATCAAATCATCCAACAGGACATTCAGCATTTACTAGTCCTACCATTTCTTGCCCACATAAACTAGAAAGATATAAAGACTGGGCAGGAGGAAGATTAGTGTCTGGAACTGATATTCACAGGGTTTTTTCCACATTTTTTTTTTATTACTGTTAAGACTTGGAAGCCCTGTCTAACCAGAGATGCGAGAGCTGTCATTGCTGCATTATGGCACGTAGCGTTGAGCAAGACGTGCATTTGGTAAGGGTTACTCTCTCTGTTCTTTCTTATAGTGGGAGAAAAATATTTACATTTTCAAAACTGTTCCGATGCAGAGAGAGGAACAAAGTTTGCACATAACTTTCTTGCTCTCCAGGCTCTCACGGAAAACGTGTACAAAGCTTTCACAGGGAACATAAGACAGTAAATGCTGTCTGAAACGAACTCACAGGAACATCACGAGCTAACAAAGATCAAAGAGGCAACTTTTCAAAGCAACAATAAAGTATCTTTCATAACGACACAAATCAGATATACTACAGGACATATTTTACGCCATTTGGTCCACTGACCGTTTCATTTGCTTATCAGTGTTTCCAGAAATAAGCTGAATGAATGAGTTTCCAAACAGGAAACGAATCATTTACAAAAACAGTAAAGAACAGAACACATTAATGATATTTAAAAGGTCTCTCGCTTTTTTCCTCATAAGGGGGAAATAAGTACACTTAGCTGTCTGTGACAGTCACCATTACGAACTTCTATGAGAAACCTCATTAAATAAAAATGCAAGTGACTGCTTGATACATCTGTAAGACACAGAAATACCTTTAGTGAAATATTAATTAACAGCACACATTTTTTCCATGTATCAGTGATATAGTTACCACATGAATAATCAGATCTGTTTCAGAAACACCAAAGAAGACTGTGTAGTGATACTGATAACAGGGTTATCCTGAGCTACACTAGCATGACTGCAAAACTGATAAAAACCCCTTCTGCAGGGTTATTTTTAGCAGACAATGGTAAGCAGCTATTTTAAGCACAAATATATTACCAATCTGGCTCACTGCTTTGCCCCAAAAACAGTTGTGCACCAACACAAACAGAAGCCGCTGTGGGTGGCAGAAGACTGCTTCAGCAGGCTTTGCCGATGAAAATACCTCAGGCTTGGGTTCCACAAATGCTCCAGTTGTAATAAGAGACTTAAAAGGAAAAAAAATGTATCTCGATTTCTCTCGCATGCAACTACCACCATTCGAAGTTAATTCTGAATGACTGAGCTTTTCAATCATTTACCCTTTCTAATACAGTAGCTCCTACCATTATAACTATCCTTAGTTTTACTTCAGGCTGGTAAGTCCAAGTTCTGTTCTTCCCCTAAGCCTTTTGTCTTCTTTCCGAACTGAACACAGAAAAATACACAAAAAACCCTACACACTTGTACCAAGGCATCCCAGTTGAACAAAGCAATATTTAAACTCTCAAGCAAATATTTAAAACTACAAATATTTTATACAACACAAATATCATACTTTAACTTAAAAATATAAAAATTGGCCCTTCCCAAACCAGGATCATAGCATTGCTACATAAATTGCTCTGCACAGAACACAAATGGACAGCGGGGGGGGAAAGGTAATTTAACATGTGTTCAACACCATATCGTGCAATGATTCTTTTGGATCTGAGCTGGCCTGATTACTTTATAACTGCATTTGTATAATACATTTGAGAGAATAATTTTGCTCCTTCTAAGTTGGATGAACTCAAAGAACACTGAAATGGAAAAACCCAAATGGTATCTGTATCTGCATGCAGAAGCTAGCTGAGATCCTCAACACTCATTGGTTTCAGATTCGCTACTACAGGTATCAGGTCAGTGATGTGACAACTTACAATTTCAGTAAATATGCAGTATGTTTTAATTTAAAGGGAATGCGTGCCCTAGCAAAGACTATACACTTCTACAAAAAGTTAACATAAAAATAAATTAAAAAAAAGGAACTTTGTCTTCTGCCCATCTCACACTTGCCTTTTTTGTTTTAATAATAAGAAGGCAAAGAAAAAAAAATCTGGCTTAATCAGTCAAAACACATTTACATAGGTAGTGATGAGTTTACCAAAGTACAAGAAAATTTCCCAAAAACCTGTCAGATGGGGCAAACTCCTTTCCACAGACTGACCTAATAAAACTTCCAAGTAACTTGTGGTATTAACAAGCAGCAACCACAATTAATAAATAATACCAGTTAGCTAACTCCTACTGGCTCTAGAAAAGCCTGAGGTGAAGTTCAAGAGTGACTAACAATTTTACATGCCATCTTCCCACATTTATGTTGCAAATGTCAGGAAGAAGAACCATTTGCTGTTCCCTTCTACCTGCTGGCTTGCATAATTATCTAAAAACTGTGACACTGTTCATGATGGCATTTGAATATGTTTCCCTTAAAACAACTGAGCTCTCCCATGATTTCACACTAAAATCTTGTTGACTTTAAGCAGATGTTAAAATTTAGGTTAGAAGGTAAGTACCTTCCCAAATTGAAGCCTGGAAAATTGCTGCAGTGCAAGCTTCATAAGAACAAGAAAAGTCTGGCAGTTTACAATAAAAATAAAAATTTCACATTAAAATTATTTTTATCGAAGTTTCGATAAAGTATCCAAAATGATGTTTTCATTAAGATTCTCATCTATGTCACAACTTTAGATTAGAAAGAACATTATACTGTCCACAAACCACTAGTGACAATCTATTTCTTTAGATTTTGCAACAGCTTTTCACTAACAGTGTTCGTGTCAACCTCCAGCTGAAGTCTATTTTTCTCTCAAACTAGGATTTGGTAAATTTCTCACATCCTGAGACTTTTTTTTTACCCCATATGAGTAAGCTTTGAGTCAAACCAAAGTAGAATAGTATAATTAAGCTGGTACGTTAAGCTGATGTTTGCAGAGGGACTGAATGCTGATGGAAGACAGTCTCACTAGAAGGCTTCACCTGCTGTCTTGTACATAGTCCCAAACAACAAGACCAAATGGAAAGCTGTTACTTACTACTCACTCACAAGTTATGGGAAATGAACTGAAATACCAGTTGGCTTCTCTAGAAACATCTTTAAAGCATTTGGGAAAAAGTAAATGGAAAATCTGCACACAGTACAGTTTTAAAAGGGGTGGACAAACAGCAGTACTAAAGATTCTGCGGAGACTTTATAGAATCATAGAATCGTCAAGGTTGGAAAAGACCCTTAAGATCATCGAGTCCAACCATTAACCTAGTACTGCCAAGTCCATCTAAACCATGTCTTCGAGCACCGTATCTATCCGTTCTTTAAATACCTTCAGGGATGGAGACTCAACCACTTCCCTGAGCAACCTGTTCCAATGCTTGACCACCCTCTCAGTGAAGAAGTTTTTCCTAATATCTAACCTAAACCTCCCCTGGCGCAGCTTGAGGCTGTTTCCTCTCATCCTATCACTTGCTACTTGGGAGAAGAGACCGACTCCCACCTCACTACAACCTCCTTTCAGGTAGTTGTAGAGACCAATAAGGTCTCCCCTCAGCTTCCTCTTCTCCAGGCTAAACAACCCCAGCTCCCTCAGCCGCTTCTCATAAGACTTGTGCTCTAGACACTTCACCAACTTCATTGCCCTCCTCTGGACACGCTCCAGCACCTCGATGTCCTTCTTGTAGAGAGCGGCCCAAAACTGAACACAGTACTCGAGGTGCAGCCTCACCAGTGCCGAGTACAGGGGCACTATCACCTCCCTGGTCCTGCTGGCCACACTATTCCTGATATAAGCCAGGATGCCATTGGCCCTCTTGGCCACCTGAGCACACTGCTGGCTCATGTTCAGGTGGCTGTCAACCAACACCCCCAGCTCCTTTTCTGCCAGGCAGCTCTCCAGCCACTCCTCCCCAAGCCTGTGGCGTGGCGTTGCGTGGGGTTGTTGTGACCCAAGTGCAGGACCCGGCACTTGGCCTTGTTGAACCTCATACAGCTGGCCCCAGCCCATTGACCCAGCCTGTCCAGGTCCCTCTGTAGGGCCTTCCTACCCTCCAGCAGATCGACACTTCCACCCAACTTGGTGTCATCTGCAAACTTACTGAGGGTGCACTCGATCCCCTCATCCAGATCATCAATGAAGATACTGAACAGGACCGGCCCCAACACTGAGCCCTGGGGAACACCACTCGTGACTGGTCGCCAACTGGATTAGACTCCATTCACCACCACTCCCTGGGCTTGGCCGTCCAGCCAGTTTTTAACCCAGCGCAGAGTGCACTTATCCAAGCCGTGAGCAGCCAGCTTCTCCAGGAGAATGCTGTGGGGAACAGTGTCAAAGGCCTTACTAAAGTCCAAGTAGACAACATCCACAGCCTTCCCCTCATCCACTAAGCGGGTCACCTTGTCATAGAAGGACACCAGGTTAGTGAAACAGGATCTCCCTTTCAGAAACCCATGCTGGCTGGGCCTGATCCCTCAGTTGTCCCGCACTTGCTGCGTAATGGCACTCAAGATGACCTGATCCATGACCTTCCGCGGCACCAAGGTCAGGCTGACAGGCCTGTAGTTCCCCGGATCCTCCTTCCGACCCTTCTTGTAGAGGGGCGTCACATTTGCTAACTTCCAGTCATCCGGGACCTCCCTTGTTGACCAGGACTGTTGATAAATAATGGAGAGTGGCTTGGCCAGCTCCTCTGCCAGCTCCCTCAGTATCCTTGGGTGGATCCCATCTGGGCCCATGGACTTGTGCGCATCCAGGTGGAGGAGCAGGTCAGTGACTGCCACCTCTTCAACAACTAGGACTTCACTCTGCGTCCTATCTCCATCTCCCAGCTCAGGGGCCTGAAAAACCTGAGGATGACTAGCTTGACTCTTAAAGACTGAGGCAAAGAAGGCATTAAGTACCTCTGCCTTCTCCTCATCCTTCGTGGCAAGGTTACCTTCTGTATCCAACAAAGGAGGGAGATTCTCCCTGGCCCTGCTTTTGTCACTGACACATTTATAAAAACTTTTTTTGTTGTGTTTAACGGCGGTGGCCAGTTTAAGTTCCAGCTGCGCCTTCGCCTTTCTGATCTTCTCCCTGCATATCCTCACAACATCCTTGTAGTCCCCCTGAGTCGCCTGCCCCTTCTTCCAAAGGCAGTAGGCTCTCCTTTTTTTCCTGAGTTCCAGCCAAAGCTCTCTGTCCAGCCAGGCCGGTCTTCTCCCCCGCCTGCTCGACTTGCGGCACATGGGGACGGCCTGCTCCTGCGCCTTTGAGATTTCCTCCTTGAATAATGTCCAGCCTTCCTGGACTCCTTTGCCCCTCAGGACTGCCTCCCAAGGGACTCTGTTAACCAGACTCCCGAACAGCCCAAAGTCCGCCCTTCTAAAGTTCAGGGTAGCGGTCTTGCTGACCCCCTTCCTTACCTCTCCTAGAATTGAAAACTCTATCATTTCATGGTCGCTGACCCCAAGACAGCCTCCAACCACCACATCGCCCACCAGGCCCTCTCTGTTCGTGAACAGCAGGTCCAGCGGGGCACCTCCCCTGGTTGGCTCGCTTACCATAAAAGTGAAGCATTCCACACCAATTTCAATGCAGGCCACCACATTTTCCACAAGAACACATTATTCATAGACACTGTATCAGCATATCCTCTTGCCAAAGAAGCTTGTGCTGCAATTTTGCCAAAGACTGTGGTGAACAACTGCTACGCTCTAGCCTGCATCTGATTGTACCTTGAGCCTCCTGATAGAGATGGGCAGCAGCTCCCTGGTCTTGCCTTTTATGGCAGCCATGCATAGCTAACAACCTCCCCTTCTTTACTTCAGTGCTAAGCATTTCATTTGCAAGAAGGACCTCTGCTGATGTTCTAATTCCGTGCTTCTTCCCTGATGATACAGTAAAAATTCTGTACAGTTTATAAGAGCAAAATGAGAACTCAATGTAACAGAGTAAATCTTACCACCTGAAAAAAAATTCCATTCACTGGAAGGGTTTTCTATATATTAGTCAAAGGAGATCATTTGAACAAAAACACACTAATAATTTCAAGAGTATGATGTTAACATATATTGGTATTTTGAAGAGTAAAAAAGACTAACAACAGTTTTGGCCTGTCCTAAATTTACCTAATAACAACAAAAAAGCATCCCAAACCCTAGCCACTCAAATAACAGAATCTACACTTTTACATTGGGTAATTTTTTAGGTTTTACTATTTTTCAACCCAATTCAAGAGCATACACACCCGTACTTATTTTAAAACACAGAAAGACCAACACAGGAGCAGACCCATGACCTATCAGTCAATACCAGACAAGCCAAAAGAAGGAACAAAGAACCTCACAGTCAAAGATTAAATTAACTACTTCTGCCTAAACCAGTATTTCTTTTCTACACATTAACCATTGTTTTTCCTGAATTCTGATTTATCACAGTTTTTTATAGTATTACATAACTATGTCGTTTCTCACAATCCAGGCAAGAGTTTTAGTTGCTTGTTACACACTTTCCATGTTAGAAATCCACACAAAATTACACTGGTGCCCAAGGCTTATTATTAATTCCTTTTGCAGACAGGTAGCTATGCTCATGCAAAAGTAGTAACTTCCATCAATTTTATCAAGATAGCTGCTGTTCCAGAAACTTCCTTTTCTAGCAATTGAAGCTTCTCATCACCTCCTCACCACTTCCAATCTTACATTTATTCCCGATCAGAATAAATTTATTTATTTTTATGTAAATATTGCTTTTCACTCTAAACATAATTTTGTTTCTACTTGGGAGTCTGAAAAGAACAGCCATATCTGATACCTAGCAGATGATTAAAACACAAAATATCTAATGATACTGCCTCAATTATAAGGGAACGATGATTTGTCCTTTCGAAATTAAGAAACTTTCCAACAACTGCACAGTGGTCATATGATAGAGCTGTGCAAACAGGCAGGAAGTTAAAGAGAAAAGTATTAAACTGTCTGAATTGCTATCCTGTTCATTTGCCTAGCACAATAAAACAACCTAAGAGTCAAAATAGAATACAAAAAGACCAGACGGATTTCCAATAGCAGCATACAGGCCAAATAAGCACAGTACTGCCAACTCCATAAATGAAGGCCCTGCCAAGGAGCCAGATGTAGCTAGTGGAATATCTCCTACAGCTTGGCATCGGGGCACTTTATGTTCCATACACAAATGACAAGGAAAGCATAAGACTGTGTATTTTATCTGGCTAGATGTATGTTTTCTTTCAATTTTTCAGTCCATCTAACTTCTCCTGTGAAGAAATAAGTAGATGCAAAAAATTATATACTCAAATTCAAGGCTCAAAAACCTACTTACATTAGCATATTTTCTTTCATTATACCATCATTCATTTCTGTAATGTAACTAGCTTAAGAATTTTGTCTTTTAGAGACATGACAGACTACCACTGTTCAGTAACTCAGTTGTCTCTGTAGGAATACATGCTTGTAACATGGCCAAACTCCAACTAGAGAGATGTTGCTCTGGTTTCAAAGGCCACCTAGCATTGAGAAGAAGCTTTCCACTTCCTACCTAAACTAACACAACATAGCTAAAGATTTTAATTAAGGAAACAAAAAAAAAAAATTCCATCAATATTTCTTAGTATTATGCAAATATAAAACTATAATTTACTGTCATCAGAAAGCTATCCAACAGTATTGTAAGCATTTAGTTTTATAGACTTTTGCAAGTCAGCAGTTTACTAAATATTCAGTGGTGAAATAAACGCTAAGGATAAATGAAAAAACCTAGTTACACTGCAGAAGACAAATGTATGTTACTCCATTTAAGAAATATTTACAAATATCCCTCCTAAGAACTCCATCTAAGATCTGAACTTTGAATTTAAGTTTGAAGTACTGTACACAATGTCGCAATGAACACTGCCACAGCCAAACAGCACAGCTGCAGTAATACTGCTGGTACTGAAATACACTCAAAGCTCTCACTTCACTGATTGCAGTGTTAGGCAGCCGATAACATTATTCCTATATGTTTTGCTCTAGCATTCAGAACTGGTTTGGATCAGACATGTATTAGGGTTGAAGAGCCATGATAAAAATGTCCTATCATTCTCAATATGGCTAATTTATTTCTTCTGAAGTTTTCCCTATAAAACTTTAACTTACTCTGGAACAAAGCCACCATACTTGATGTGGCAGCAAACTACTACTGCAAGACATGACTGCGAGCTTACTACAGACAAACACTGTCAGTCAGTAAGTAAAACCTAATTTGGACACACTTAACAATGAACCCAAAATGTGAATATTGAAGAAATGTTAGGCTGCATACATTTTTTGGCCTATTTTGACATGAAATTTCTCTAAGTGTTTTGTATTTAATAAGAAGTACTTTTTATGTTGTACTGCCTATCTCATAAAAGATTACTTCTACTGCCTTTTCAGCAAGTGGCTGAATAGTTACAGAAGCTACAGAAGCATTAGTACCTTCATTATAGCCCCTTCTGATCTTTTTCAAAGAAATCTTAAATTCAGTTCTTGCTCACAAGTGAAGTAGTGTGAAAAATCAATGCAATACATGAATTTATTCAGATCAGTGAAGAATCAAGAGATAATACATTAAGCAAAAAAGTTGCCATTATTTTTCCCTTTTGTTTCCTTATAATTCAAAAGGAAAAAAATAAAATGTCTTATAGTTTCAATAAAGCAAATATTCTTTATTATTTCCTTAAAATCTAGACAACAAAATAGATAGCAACAATGTACACATGCGTTAAGTGTGCATGGAAACAAATAAATATATGTCCACTCCACTAAGAAAACACACATCAAATCAAGACTAAGAAATAATTCAAAATCTAATGCTACCATACAGGAATGAGTACCAATATTTTAAAAATTTCTTATTTTTCTAATTTCTGGTTAGTTAGCCATAATGAAAATTCTGACTTTATGAAAATTCTGACATTTGTGAAAATTCTGACTTTAAGAAGGTAAACACTACCTGTGTATAACAGTGATGTACACATTTATTATAAATTAACAGGTCGCACTGACAGAGCAAGATACACAACAAAGAATCCACATCTGTATACCTAACAGCAGTCATGTACATATTTTTCCCCTTGGTCTTCAATTGTCTTAACAAAATAGAGAAATATTGGCATCTGATTTTTTTTTGCCAACAAGTACATGATTTTTATTAACATACCTTGATGCTGACTTAAGATGATTCTCACAATTTATACAAACTCTAATAATACTGTAAGTACCATTTTAACACAAATGACCTGCTATTTGTACCAAGGCTATAAGCTCCTGAAGAGCATGCAGAGTAACTCCACGAGTTTTCAATTTTAACATGCATGCACAATTAACATAAGCAGCCTACAACAGGCAACACACACACCAGAATATTATGCTTCATTATGGTGATTTTTGCCATGGAATTTAAATAGAAGTGCAATGAGTGCAATGTTTCACATTCAAATTATAAAGCAAGAGAGTATTATTGTAATAATCTGTAACAACTTCCATTACAGTTTGGGGAAGCCCTATAATCTAATGCCCATGTCAACCACAAGCGTGGTTTTTTCAACCTCTTCATTTCCAACCTCAAAGTTTCCTACAAGCACTATCAATTTCTCCATAGTTAATTTTAGCTCACTGACAGCCATCTCACTCTTCTTATTTATCATATGTACCTCATTTTTTTGCAAGACTTTGTCCAGTTTGTGTATTACACTGGGAAGTCCATTAAAAAAGTTTTATTTCACCACAGAATCAAGCCTTTAATAATTCTTGTGAAAGCTCAGCAAACCTTTTCTAGTTCAGCAATATCCTTGAACTGACTGTGGTCAACAAGAAATGAACAGAATACTGCAGTAGTAGTGATATCACTAGAAAACAGGATATAAGTCTACATCTCCTGCCTGAGATCCCTTTTATACAGAGAAGGATGATACTAGTCTTCTAATTTTGTTTCACAATAGAAACTCCTGCTTCATTGAGAATTCAGTGAAAGCCCATACTCCTTTTAGGACTTGTCATCTCCTACCTGCATCATCTACGTACTTTTTGTTCTAGGTGTGTAATTTTACATGTTACGTTAATCAAATGAGAATAACCTTAGTGGGGAGGATGAAAAAAAAAAAAAAGTTAACTTTGCTCCTACCTTCAAAAGCTGCTTGCCAATTGTTGGACTCATTTTTTCATCCACCATAAGAATTACTATTCCTCTGTCATCCATACCTCGGCGTCCTGCACGACCTGACATTTGAATGTATTCACCTGAGGATATCTAGGATAAAATGAGAAAAAGAAAAAAAATTAGCAAACATTAGAAAAATGGCAAGAACATATAAAGTGCTATTTACAATTATACAGTAAATGACCATGACGTATAAAAATTAGGAAAGGAGAGTTATCTAAGACATGAACTTTTCACAGATTGAATTCATTACTCATAATTGGTCACTAAGCTACTAAGATGTAAATCCATGACTATTAATAATGTATGTCAGCAGTTTAAGTTAACTAATGGTCCCATAGCTACAGTCATTTCCATAACATAGTGCATCATTTTAATAAGCACAAAAAACATTTTACTAATGTCTTATGTGATGGAAGGTGGCTGGGCATGGTGGAGATTATTAAAATAGAATACATCTTCAACATACTGATAATGCATCTTCACCATCTTCCAATAACGTGTCATTTCATTCAAATGATTCAAATGTAACACTAAAATACTGATATCTAACAAGAGCAGTATTTCTATGCCTACTAACCATGAAATTGAAGAGGTTGTAAAGCACTGGGAACATGGACCACAGCCAGATATAACGGGTTCCCTATGTCTCAGTAAGTTATAAAACAGATCTTTTTGTCATTTGTGGAACTTGCATTCCCAACAACTTCCCGAGTTTCACTTTAAGTCAGATCCCAAAAACTACTTAAGGAAACTGTGCTAAATCATTCTAAAAGCAGGAGTTCCACATATCTGATACCTCAAAGGTAGCTAATTCTCGCATATATCTTAAGGACATGCAATCAGACTGAATGAATCGTGAAACTGAACAGCCCAAACTAAGGCTGAAGAGATGTTTACTTCATAACGCACGTCAAGTCGCTTGTCCTGTTTACCACAATCTTCCCGTCTCTGTAAGATGAACCACGACACTTATTTATAATGTTTTGCTGTGATGACTTGTACAGCCTTATTATTTACATGTGAATCACATACCTGGTTTTAATGTTTAGAACTTTAAATTATTTGTTTTCCAGCTGCTTAAGAACCTGTCTCTCCCTCTGAACACTTCCACTTTTCTGTGGGCTACCCAAAATACTCTGCTATAACAGATCAATACTCTCCTGAGGTAAAAAGATCTTCTTTCTTGGGTCTGTCAAAACCTAAATTTAGTGATCATTATGATATGATACTGAGCCCACTTATTCTCCACATTCCTCTGACACAGAAGAAAACACTTGGGTCTCACAAGTTTTGGACAAGTTGTGCAGAAGTCTTAGTCTAATCCAATGTCCACCACTAACCTGTGTTTGATGTCCTTTAGCTATATCTATTAAAATAAAGAATCTCATGCATAATGTAAGGAATCTTGTCTTCAGGAATTTGTACACTAATTATACATGGATTAGTGAATAAAGAGAAGTTTTTGAAAGAAAAAAATATTTTCTACTACATTGAAGCAGATATGTCAAGAGTAAATTTAATCCTAATAAGGTTTAAGTAATGCAATTCAATTATTCTACAGAACCTGTTTTTCACTTACCCATCGAAAATCTTTTCCATCAAATTTGCTGGCACTTGTAAATAGCACAGTCCTGGCTGGCATATTAATTCCCATAGCAAAAGTCTCTGTTGCAAATAAGGCCTAAATAAACAGAGTGAAGTTAAGCAAGCAAAAACAACGGCTCTTAAGCAAATGTGCAAATAGTCAGAGATTGCTACACAAAACCTCTCCAGATTTTACTACTTATGTACAATCAAAATAGGAACATAGGTGCATTCAGTATTTAAAAACTGGACCAAAAACATTCTTTCTCCTTCCCTTATTTCCTCTGGAAAAACATGAAAACTAGTTAGATGGGACCATGTGAAAGACTCCAAAAGAAAACACAAGGCGGTGCAAATTATATTAACAAAAAATAATAGTTAATTTCCATATTCAAAGTTTGCAAGAAGAAAATAGCAGCTGGCTACCCAAAAACCCCCAGAACTTTCATCTAAGGTTAGATTTTTCTGAATATATGTTCCTTAGGGCAATCAACAAACAGCTTGGTAAATGCCTACAGTCATTTATAGGAGCAAAATATATCACAAAACAGTTGAAGAAAATGTTGAAGTTAGACACTTTAAGTTCAAATACTTTAGAATAAAATCTAGAACACTTAAAACTAGAGCTGTAATTGTACACTAGCATCAGACATCTAAGGCAAAGTATTAAAGACTACAAATTTTTCCTTACCAAGAGGAAAAAAAAAAAAAAAGCTTCAAGAACTGTTTTTTCAGATAAAGATGGAGGCATTTCTGCCAATATTTGCATTTCTCATGGGAAGGGAGCTGCAACCAATTACATGAATTAACCTGTGCCACTGAAACAGCTACAGGCTTCGAGAGGTGCTGTGTGCATTTGTAGGACCAAGTATGTAGGTCCACAGAACGGAGCCTTTCCGTTCATATGTGTGTAGCTCTTTTTAAACTTGCCTACTTACAGGTCTACACAGTGTTCAAAAAAAGTTTTTGGTTAAGTACTAAGCCTTATGCTTCCTGCATAGAATCCCATTCAAAACACAAAGCATTTTTCAGTTTGGCATGTGCAATGAGCCTTTCACCTTTTTCAGTCAAGGAGCAGCTCTCCAGTATACTAAGAGCATACATTCTGAGCTCAAACATTCTTCTCAGTTTTTCAGGATTACTGACTGTGTATTCACAATAGAGAAAAACCTAAATATGGACATGAAATACATACCTTTATGAGGCCCTCAGAGAAAAGAATTTCTATGGTTTCTTTTAAGATAGGAAGCAGACCACCATGATGGATACCAATTCCTCGCTTCAGAAGAGGAAGTACATGCTCAACCTGGGAAGAAACATATAAATACTGGTAAACAAATTTTGATATTCGTTACTAAAAAATAAAACCTATGTGGAAAACCTCAACACTGCCCTTAGTGTTCATGTAATTAATTCACTATTTCCTGATTTTAAATACCCCTTCAATATTATTTAGCAGTTAGAACTAGGAATGATATGAAGGGTAAAGCCAGAGACCTATCTTTTCAGTAGACTAGTCTTAAATTGGGTTAGGCCAACTGTGAAGCTATGCCCTAATTTACACATGCAGTTAGTATTTAAATTTGCTTCTATTAAAAAAAAAAAAAAAGCCTCATTTGAAATAATTTTTGGAAATAGTGATCCTGGTATGCATTAGATATTTTGTTTCAATTTTAGTTGCAGTGATTTCACTTACGGATATGCACCCTAAAACAGTGAAGTCAGCAGCTATGAGAGCCATACACGGAAATTCAGGCTGTAAATGACTGAATTAATCTCTTAAATTCTAAACCATTATACTTCAAACAAATACCTACATAAATTTAGCTTTGTCTCTGTTTTTTTCTTTGAAAACAAAGATTCTCATTAACGATCTATTAACACTTCCTTACCACTCCAAACCTAATTCTGAGAATACGCTTTTGAGATATCACTGTCCACAAAGACCAAACCAGATTACTTGGATATAATGCCCCTGTGTTAAGCTTACCAAAAAAACCAGCACATAACACCTTACATATTGGATTCCTATTCTCCGTTTTTTTCTCACGTTCAAGAAACAAAGCATGTATGTGGAATCCGAAGCAAGTAGGCAAGGCCAAAAATTAAATGGTTGTTTTTTTAAAGGAGAAATTGCCATGCTTACAACAAAGATCACTACATTAAGAAATGATGGACACAAATAAAGGAAAGGCGGGGTAGAAAGGAACTGTAGTTTTAGTATTTGTCACAAAAGTACTGAATCCTGTAATATTCTGTCCATTTAGAAGCTTGTATTATTCCACTGTAAAGACAGTCACTATGCTTAGTCATTACACAATAAATTCATCAATTCAACTTTTTGAAAGGCTCAGGAGTCAATACCTGATAAAGTGCATATTGCACTCTCATTTCAACTATTTCAAGACAGTTTTAACGCAGCTACATCTTTTCATAAGCCCTTATGTTTACTTAAAAACATAATTAGAAAAAAAGAAAACACAGGGTAGGAACTCCATGGTTAATTTTTGCATATGTCATTTGCTGGAATCACAACTGAAAGGAATCCTGATCACTGAGTCCTATGTCACAATGCCAAGGAGCAATGCAAGAGATATTAAAACCTGGGGAGATGAATAAGAATATACAGTTTATGATTTCTGTACCCACTACAAAAGACCCACAGCCTCAAAAGTTGCAGAAATCAGGAGAGCAGCAGCTACCCTTACTCAATCTCCACTCACCTGAGGAAGCTTTTTGTCTTCATCTGACAGACAATCAATTGCATTATTGAACACTTCTTCAACCATCTTTTTTTCTTCATCTGAGAAGGCAATTTGTAAGTTATTACAAAATCTAGAAGGCTAATACCATATGTAAACAAAGCGTTACCACGTTCTAATATTTACAAAAGTTTACAACAAAAATAGTGTGGAAGACTGTGAAGTCTACACAAAACCACCCACATCGGGTCAGATGATCAAGACTTGAATGTGAGCCTGAAGGAGGCTAACAGTAACCAGAATGAGATGCTCAGGGAAAAGAAAAACAGAACAGACCTGGCAGAATAATCCAAACTTCAGCTATTTCCAAGCTTGGCATTTCTCAGTTTTATGTACTTTCTGTGTATTTCATAAACCTCCCCCTGTTTCTCTTCTACCTACATGGACACAGAGGCTCATCCTCTTCCCCATTAACTCTCAAAGTTTACACCCTTTCTACTTAAGTAGTACAAATGTCAAGAACATATATTCAAACATATGACTGTAGAAAACACATAAAAATGCATCTCTGCATTTGTGTGTATCTTTAACTTTTCTGACAGAGATGGCTAAATTATTTTGCAACACTGAACCAGAACATGCAAAGATTGGAGCAAGTAAGCAAGCAAGAACCCCTAACAGTTCACAAAGATGAAATTCCTTATTTTTGTTACAACTCAACATTTCTGAGAAGCAATGAACTTAAACTTATTTTCCAAGCTTGGTCTTAATCCAGAATGAGAAAAATCTTCTTTGTTTACGTTTTGCGTTTTTCACTGAGGAGAAGGGGGAGGAAAGAAAGAAAGAAAACTGGATTGAATAATCGAGAAAGAACAGTCCAGTGGTTTGTTATACAGTTGTTTTGACTTTGAGGGAATACACATTTTTCTAATGGACATAACATGAAAATTTTGGGAAATACATTTGTTCTGATCAGTCTTCTTCCATTATAGATAGAATTTTCTAGGAGCTCTTGTGCTATTATTACAGTGAACAGGATTTCGGAGGAAGAAATAAAGCTTAAAATAGAGGAACAATTCAACATTGTGATGACCAAGTACTCTTCGCGCACCAAGTTTCCTACTGAAAACAGCCTGATGTACCAGCATAGTAAATGAAAAAGCAATACATATTTTTCATTTTTCTTTTTACACAAAAAGTCCAAAAAGAAATAGAAATATCTAACCAAAGTAACATTTCACATCCAACTACAACTGTGAATAAAACTATATTTTATTTATGTGTACCTGTATTGAAATCTAACTTCGTCATCTGAAGTGCATAGGCTTCACAGTCTTTCTTACTGAAGCTGAAAATAATCACAGGTTGGAAATTCCTTTCCATGATCATCTTCACAATCTTAAAAACATTTGAAGGGCCTGCAGGGACATTACATTAATTTAAATGTAATTTTAGCAAAAAAGTATCTTATGGAATAATTGAGACACAAGCACAACTTGCATATAACTTTGTTGTATTATACAAAAAGTTACTTTAGAATGGGATTCAAACTCACCTTTCGTGCCTCCTTTCCTGCCTTTCTGGTCCCCTTTTGCTAAGTCTCCTGCATCTCTAAGCACTTGCATTGCTGTATTAAAATTATCTTCTCTGAAATCTCCCTAGATATAAAACACAACCTTTGTAAGCAATTACTTCTTACATAGCCCACTTAAAAATACTTAGTGCTTTGCATAGCCAGTGCCATTACCCCATATTTTCAGACAGAAGGACAAAAACACTGCATAAGCTCGCAAGTGAGTTTACGAGGTCAATGGCACAGCTCAGAACCACTTTATTGTCTCTGAAGTTATTGTTCTTTGTTCTATCCACCACACCATCAACCACGCTAGACCCGCTGAATGACACAATACCAAAACGGACTTTTAGGAATGTCTACATGAAACTACACTGCCCAAGGAAGACCTAGCTTCAAGTGCAGTGCCACTGTCTATGGCATTACCTACTGCTGTGCAAGCTGATGATGAGTTTTAAACAAGTGTTATTTCAAGATCACCTAAAGACACAAAAATATTTTGCCCCCTCAATCGAAATAAAATTTAAATGCTACTACATTTTCTTTTGAGTGAGAAACAGTATAACAAACATCAGCTACTTTGCAGATTTACAGAAAGCAGCATGCACTTTAGAAAACAAAGCAAGGATGAGGGCACTTACGACATCTCAGCGAACTATTACTCAACTGACTAAATAACATAACTCTTCAATAAGACTCCAAAAATCTAACAGCAATTCAGAGATCACTGTTATCCATTTGTACTTCATTTTAACACAAACATCCTTTGTATAGCCAATCAAATTTTGCAAGAGATCAAGCTCATGACTGATACCCGAGGAAAGACCTTTCAAACAAACTGAATATTCCTTACATTCTCATCAACAACCAGATGGAGTCCATCTCCTCCTGCTGGGAATATATAATGCTGCAGCGGAGTGGGTCGATAGTCAGTGTAAATCACATGGCAAGGCTATAAAGAAAGAACAGCATACACATAAATATTTAATGTTTCTAATTGCATTGTAAAAACACTGCTTGATGGAAAATCCAATACATTACTATTAAAATACATCTTTCTAAAAGCCAGAAAGCAAGACTCACAGAAACTATGGTAACAAAGTTTCTTTCCTGAATATGGATTTTGTACTAATGACATTGCTTAAGAAAATGAAAGTTTGCAAATCCTTTACAAGAACACAAGTTGGCTACAAAAATTCTTTCTCATGAACACAAAAAGGACAGGTAGTATTTCCTTCTGCATTACTACACAGACTCAAAATCCTAACACCCTTTAAAACCAAAGGAAAACCCAGCGATTTCTATTTTGTAAAAAAGCCTGCAGTATTTCTTACACCACCTAAAAAAGGCACACAGTAGACTTTCAAAAACACGTAAGGTTTTAATGCCTGGAGAAAGCTTGTTTAGAAAAAAAAAAGCAAAACACTTCCTTTAAAACATTAAATATTACATAAATCTGCTTCAAAAAAAATCACAGTCTAGTGTTCTGCAAAACAAAGTCAAGGTTTTGTGCCAAGCTCAAACAGACATCTCTTATACTACACTCCTTTCATCACAGACAACATAAGAATCAATCTCTGAGGTATTTTTAAAATCAGATAAACCTCTTGTGGATATTAACTTCCCTAATTCTAATTCCCATATTCTTTGCTGCAAAAGCATCTCTTAAAAAAACAGAATAAAATAAACCTAATGGTTACGGGACAGGATGGATTTCTTACATTACTCTTTTCTCACTTTGTGTGCATGCATATATAGTATTTCCTATGGATTTATGATTTACTTCTGATTTCTGCATGGTCTTTTTAAAGAGCTCTTCAAACAGGTTCTCCAAATAACCTCTTGTCTATCAGCCCTCTGCAAATTAGAGTATGTTCATTGTGTTTCATAACTCACAATGTTTGTTGAAATCAAGCTGGTGTCTAAATAAGTGTGGAAAATAAACTTTAAAGAAACAGTTTTAATGTTGCTATGTAGCATAGCTGCAAAAGCTAGGAGTACAACCAGAGAAGTCAGGAGTGGTCTATACCATCATATATAAGCAATAAAAAGATGACTACGAAGACACTCAAAGGTTCACTTCTCATCAACTAAAGAGACAGTATTATGCCACAAGACAACAAAGATGGAGGTATAGCACATCAAAAACATTACCTGTTTGTGAAGATGGCAGATCCATTCAGCAAACTGACGGGCATTTGGAATAGTTGCAGAAAGGAACACATAATGAACGTTGTCAGGGAGCAAAATAATTGTCTCTTCCCAAACCACACCACGTTCTGAAAAGGGAGAAGTCACATGGGAAATTTATGTGATTAAAGCCTATTTTTCAGCTCTGAAGCCAAAGAACAGCACGCTTAAAGACAAAATAAAACAAAAACTAAAAAAAAAACTCCCCTCCACAAATCAGGTATATCAAATTCCCTCAAAGTGGCTTTTGCTTTGGCAAAGAAAATGCAGACTGCGACACACAATAACTATCTTATATACATTCAGTAGAAAACAAGTTCTGAATGATTTATGCACAAAGATGACTGATGTTAAGAGAGAATGAAGACTTAATTCTTCAAAAGAAAAAATATTGTTCTTAGGAAAAAAAATTATTTCTTGAAAAGAAAAATTGTACATATAGGATACCTGAATCTCTCATGTAGTGGATTTCATCAAAAATAACCCATGCGACTTCTCGCATAACCTCAGAACCTCTGTAGAGCATACTCCTCAAAATCTAGAAAAGGGAAAAAGAAAATTGAGATCCATCCCATGAAGTAACAACAGTCACATGTTACAGAGATGTCAGTAAGAAACTGCCAGAATTTTTGGTTCACATTTACATGGCAATATGAAGCCTTATTTTGCACAAAACCTTAACGATTGGCTGTGAGATGTTTTCCAAGTTGATTCCAATCTAACAAATCTCATGATATGAGATGAACTGATTTCCCTGCAAGAACAGTGAAGGAACATGAAAGAAAAAACATTACATGGCAGCGTATTTGTTACAGGTCTACAGATCTACTTCTGCCAAGCCGCCTTCTTCCTTCATCCTAATAGATAACCTCTCTGTGGTTATCTATTTAAGAGGAAATCTTTTGTCAGAAATCAAGTCACCCTGTCTCTCCACCCCAATCTTTCCCTACCAGGGTTTTCTCTGTCAGACTCTTTACTCCTTTGAGGTAAAGACAGAAAGAGGAAAATTCCAACTTATGGCTGGACAGATTTCTACAACAGAAATATGACAAAACTGTGCCAACGGTGCTTTGTTACCAAAGGTGAAAAGCTGTATATTCCTGGAGTACTAGCATCTAGTGTGAACCACTCAACTATCACTCAGTGATTTTCCTCTCCCCATTTTGTTTCCCTAGAACAAAATACTGACCCTACAGGATTCAGTAAGTCTGATTGACTTTCAGTATTTCACATCTATCCAAAGAAAACTCAGTGTCTTGAGCATTCAGGAAATTAACTTCTGCCTTTCTCCATGTGAGAATGGAAGTTCCTGACTGATAGTCCAAAAGCATGGATTTACCTTTTTCAGTAACCAAAAGCTAAAACATTAAAGGGAGACATAATGAACTTTATAACATTTTCTACCCTAATTGGGCTTATTATGATAACTTCAATCTTTCAATCTCAGACATTCTCAGTCCAAAAAGGGTAGAAGAAAACACAGATCAAGAATTAATGTCTGATCTTACCTCAGTTGTCATTACCAGACAAGAAGCTGTAGGATTAATGGTGACATCCCCAGTCATCAAACCAACATCCTGAAATTCTTCGTACATCTCACGGTACTTCTGATTACTCAAAGCTTTAATTGGACTTGTAAATATCACACGCTGTTTCTCCCTCAAAGCCAGGGCAATTGCATACCTGTATTCAAACATTGTACATACTAAAGGTCTCAGGAAAACATTCAGAGCATATTACTTTCCTCTAATCTTCTGCTTAAACAAATAAAATAAAATATGCAATTCAGAACACCAGTAGAATTATATGAAGCATTTCATATCTAGATTATTAAGTTCAGCGCAATCTTAACTCAACTATGTATGCCTCTTTGGAGCGCAACAAATCATTGACAACAAGTTAACTGGCTTTTATGGACATTAGAGCACATCTAGTTTAATCTAAAAATCTAATTGTCACTGTCTCATGACGAACTATTATTATTTGAACCCATGCTCTAATATATCTACATGTACATCTCTTTTCTCACCTCAAGTCAGCAAAGCCACTCTGCTATCAGACCAAACCCTGACAAAAAACTTACACTGTCTTTTAAACATTTCTTGCCTGATAAACACCAAGATGCAAATTAAATCAAACCAGTGCTTCTGACAAAGCAAACACACAAGAAACTCCTTATTAATTATAGCAAGGGGCTAGAAAACAAAGGTATTTTTTTCTAAATGCATGTAAATCTGTATTGCAGAAACTTTCCTTTCCATTCGTAATATAACATCTCAACAAAACCGGATTGTTTAAAAATATAAGGTAAGCTTAGACCTGAATTAAGTCTTTCACTACCCACTAAACAAGATGAATATATATTCAAGAGTAGTCAATTCAATTCTAACACTAATGGTCCAAACTTTGTATGAAGAAACTGAGACACAGGAGCTACTGATGGTTCAACAAAATGATATGACAAACATCACACCATTCTCTTATTAGAGCCTGTCAGAAAATTACTTACTCTGCACAAACAGTTTTACCAGCTGATGTATGAGCTGACACTAACACAGACTGGTTATTATCTACACAAAGAATAGCTTCTCTCTGAAAGGCATCAAGAATAAATGGATATTCCTAAAAAGAAAGAAAGTAAAAACATTACATATTTTAACACAGACTGTTACTTACATCTAATTAATTTTGTGACTGATCTGGTGTGCAAATTACAGGCAGAAATGAAATCCTGTAGATATGTGTAACTTCAACTGATCTTAATCCAGTATTTTGCAATGACTTTGTATTTAAATAATTTTATCTGATACCACACCTAAGATCTTTGCTTACGTCTTGTTGTCACATCAAATGAAAATCTTGCCCCGATGACTGAATTTTCTCTAATTTACTAATTTAGGAAGAGAAGCTACAGTGTACAACCGAAGCCACCGCCTGATGTTGTAGAACAGAACTGAAATCACAACAGCCTATCCACCCTACTCAACCACATAATTTTACTCTACCAAATTTAAAACATAGAAACACCAATCTTACTTACAATAGGCCATCTTTTCAAGATACTCTTTTCCAAGCCTTACTAACAAAGTACATAATTTTTCCCTCTACTCTCATCTACTGTCTAAAGCACAAGCAAAAAGAAAAATAAACGTAATTTATCACATACTTTTGCAGCTTTTCCAGTTCTTGGCTTCAGACCTGTGAAGTCTTCATCTGCTGGAAGCGCAACCTATAAAATACATTTTAAATAAAAACAGTTGCAGAATTCTCCATGTCCAGTACAGTGACACAGCAAGCTATGAAGAGCTGGGGCAGAAGATGTAAAGTGCACGAAAACTAATTTGTATTTCTATTATCCTCCTTCTATGAGATCAAGTGTCAAGACTTCCTTCCTTCCTCTCAGAGTTTTTCAACCAGTATCTTCCTACCCAATGCTTCTCTCACTTCTCTGATACTCCCTACTGTCTTGTGTGAAATATTTCTGCTTCACCTACCTTGGAACATTAGCTCTTTGGGCCAAGACACAGTCACGGCTTCCAGACAAGGCATGTTAAAAGCAATTACTCAGCTCACATTGATAACACTCCCTTTCCAAGGACAACATATTCATACAGGTAAAGTTCCTGATCCTGACCAATATTTAACATCCATTCATCCTAAATATTTAAGCTCTCTTCAGTTACTAAGTGATTGCAAACCTCTACCAGACATCTCAAGATAACAAAGACTGTAGAGATCCATGGGCTTTAAAACCTGTATCATCAATTGTATATACAGTTCCTTCATTACAAAGGTCTAATCACACAGGGTCCTTGAATGTGACCCTAATTAACTTGAGCTAGTTCTGGACAACAGCATAGAAAAGAAAATGAGCATAAAAGTACGAGGAAGATAAAATCTACATATTTAATTCTCATAGAAACTCTTTCTGACAATCATCTTTGGATGACGGATTAAAAATGAGCATTAATACTTCTGATTTTTCATATTATAAATTGTATTTATATTTATTAACACAATTTGAAAATGCACAGTTTTCATTATTTTGCTTTTACACAAAAAAAGACTTTTTTTCCTTTTTGCCAAAATGCAATTTTCAGCAGTAATCAGCCTTGCAAGAAAGCCTTTCATTCTTGAACCAGAATAGCAAAATACTTCAGTGCATGGCTGCACATGTAGATCACACTATGAACACACACCTATTTTAACAACCAGTGGGTTTTCCTCCTGAAGAGCAGTACTCAGAATGTGCTTGGTACCTTTCAAATATGGAAACGTATCAACGTTATCACCAGCTCTTTCGCAATCACTCATTTTATAGCAAGTATCATTCAAACTGCTTCTGGTAAGATATCCTATGAATTTTTCAAGTGCATTTTGTTCATGCTCAATGCCAGATACAGGCCTCAAAGTCTTTACAAGCCTCTTCTACCTTAAACATAATATAAAATTATATATCTGCTGGAGGGTAGGAAGGCCCTGCAGAGGGACCTGGACAGGCTGGGTCAATGGGCCAAGGCCAACTGCATGAGATTCAACAAGGCCAAGTGCCGAGTCCTGCACTTGGGTCACAACAACCCCACACAACGCTACAGGCTTGGGGAGGAGTGGCTGGAGAGCTGTCTGGTGGAAAAGGACCTGGGGGTGTTGGCTGACAGACGCCTGAACATGAGCCAGCAGTGTGCCCAGGTGGCCAAGAGGGCCAATGGCATCTTGGCTTGTATCAGGAATAGTGTGGCCAGCAGGACCAGGGAGGTGAGAGTGCCCCTGTACTCAGCACTGATGAGGCCGCACCTCGAGTACTGTGTTCAGTTTTGGGCCGCTCTCTACAAGAAGGACATCGAGGTGCTGGAGCGTGTCCAGAGGAGGGCAATGAAGTTGGTGAAGTGTCTAGAGCACAAGTCTTATGAGAAGCGGCTGAGGGAGCTGGGGTTGTTTAGCCTGGAGAAGAGGAAGCTGAGGGGAGACCTTATTGGTCTCTACAACTACCTGAAAGGAGGTTGTAGTGAGGTGGGAGTCGGTCTCTTCTCCCAAGTAGCAAGTGATAGGATGAGAGGAAACAGCCTCAAGCTGCGCCAGGGGAGGTTTAGGTTAGATATTAGGAAAAACTTCTTCACTGAGAGGGTGGTCAAGCATTGGAACAGGTTGCTCAGGGAAGTGGCTGAGTCTCCATCCCTGGAGGTATTTAAAAGACGTGTAGATGTCGCACTTAGGGACATGGTTTAGATGGACTTTGCAGTGCTAAGTTTATGGTTGGACTTGATGATCTGAAAGGTCTTTTCCAACCTAAATGATTTTATGATTCCATGATATATGAAGTACAAGCACAATAAACAATATTAATATACTGACAGTAATACATATAATTCTGTGAAACAAGCCTATACTTTCCAGGTGCATTTTCACTGTACTCACCTCATGTGTACAACCTTCAACAGTTTCTACAGCTTGCACCTTTACTTGAGGCATCAGGTCTGCCAGACTGAAAACATATGAGTTAGAATTGCCAAAAAGGTATTAAAAAATCTTGTTTTCTTTATAAAAGCGAAAATGTTGAAGTTCACCTCTACTTTAACTGCAATATTAAAAAAAGGATGCACAAACTTGAAACAGACAGTTGGCAGAGACTACTACCAGGACTAAGAATACCTGTGTTAAAATTTTGCTGGTATATAAATCTACTTTAGCTACTGCTTTGGGATTTGTTACACCTTAGAAACTTGCCCCACAAAACAGTACTTGGATCACATTTGTTCACAGGAAGTTTTCTGATTAAATGTACTTTTTTTCAACATACAACAAAGCAAAATTCAAGACCTGTATTCCTGCTGCTAGTCATGACACTGAATGACAGCAGCCTGAAGCAACCCAAGAAGCTGCCTGAAGACGAGACCCCTCTTTTCTTTACAAGTCCCTTCTCTCATGGCCAGAAGGGGCTAGTGTCTCACTGCATAAGAGTGGGTTTTTTCTGACAGTTTTAACATACTCAGTAAACTACTGTGGCAAGTATACGTTCTACTGAGACCACTAACACAGAAACTGACTTAAAATGTTGACTCTGGTTCTGTTTTGCTTCTGTACAGGTACGTTTGTTTACAGTGTTCTGAGAAGTCTTCTCATGACTTTCTCACAGACAATCTTACCTTGAACTTAAGAAAAATTACTACGTAAGACCAAATGACAATCCAGACCAGAATCCTGTCTGACAGAAGTCAATAATAAATTACCCAAAGAAAAGTATAAGAACACAGTAAGCACATAATTTTTATTTCTGTAGTAGAGTTTTGTACATCTTAAGCTAGGAGGTACACACCTGCACTGCGCAGCTCTGAATGAATTTTTGTTCCATGAACCCTCCTAATCATTCTCTGAACCAATATAAACTTTCAAGTTCCTAAGAATGTCTTCAGATACACTAAGCTGAATAAGTGCCCATACTGTCCTTTCAATCTGTTTTCAAAACACCTCATAATACCTGTCATGAAGTTCTGGGAAGAAAACAGGGAGAGACATGCAGATCCTAAAGCATGGAAATAGCATTCTGGCTTCCCGTCAGCTGCCTTATCTCCCCAGCTGTTGACATGTCCAAGTATATCCCCCTTCTCCATATCAAATACCTGTCATTTGTGCTCAAATTTAAAACCTTGTCCGTACTTAATATTCCACATATTTGCTGCAATGATAACGTTACATGCCTCAATAGCCTTGTTTCTGTTTCCTTGGTCAAATTCTTTTTTTTGTATGCCAAGTCAATTACGTCTTTCAGTGGCATGGTATGCAGCAAGCCTGCCTCCTCCCATGTGTCTCACTGCTTATCTCTTGCTAAATGCCTGAAATCAACACAATAGCTCTGACCAAGAACCACTGATCCATATGCAGTAACCACCAATACATGAACATTTCACACTGCACTTGCCTATCTGTCCACAATATTATTTTAAACATACCCAGTGCTCATCACTGCTGAAGCTGTACTGCCAGCACATCCTCACTTGTATCGATAATGGAAAATCAACTTCATATGCAAATTCATCTTTATATGAAAACACTACAAAGCTACTTACATTGACTATTCACAACTGGCATACACCTAACCAGCATGTCTTGCTCTGATTTCCTTACACATTAAGCTGTCCACTTACTTAGCATCTTCCGATATAACATCTTCCAATTTTGGCTTTTTTCCCAAAACGGCATCTTCGGTACTATCGACTTCAACTTCCCTTTTGGCCTTCCCTGTTGCAGCCACTGAAGATTTTTCCTCCGATCGTTTTCTGCAACATAAACAGACAAAAAATTTAAAGTTTACGTCTTTCATGTATGCATTTTCAGAAAAGAAATCAGGTGTCCTACGGGCAACAGTGATGCACTGCATTCAGGGCACAACCCGGGGAACTTCACCCACGAACACGGCCGTGCGTTTTCAAACCAGCCCCTGGATGAGCTTGCCCCCAGCTCCCTGCGCTCCCCAGTCGCCCACTGCACCCGGGCTGGCTACAGCTTTGGGGCCAGGGATCCCGGGAAAACGTGTCCATTTAGGCTGCACCGAATCCCCGGTCCCGGGGGGGTTCACTAGCTCAAACAAGCCGGCAGAAGGCGGGCCCGGCAGTGCGGCCAGAGACTCGGCGGCCAGAGCACCCCCAGCCCCGCTCCCCCGGCCCCACCGCGCCCTCACCCCGGTCTCCTGGCGCCCTCGGTGCTGCCCGCTTTGTTCTTCTTGGCGCCGGAGGCGGCGGCGGCCGAGTCCTCCTCGAACACGCTGAAGAGCTCGTCGCCGAACGCGTCCGCCATCTTCCCCACCGCTCCCACAATGCCTCGCGCGGCACGGCCTCCCCCCACCCCCCAGGTCCTTTCCGCCCCTACCCCGGCGCTGCACCCCGAGGAGAAACAGAGCCCCCCGCCGCCCCCAGGAGCCCCCAGCACGGCCTGATCCCGGGCCCGACCCCGATCCGATCCCACCCCGCCGGCACTGGGGCACCGTAAGCCTCCCCTCAACGCCAAGCCCTTCCCACAAGCCCCCGCGGCCGGCGGTGGCCCTTGCCCCGGAAGCTGATTTCCGCATGGCCTAGGCGGCCCAGCGGCGGCGAGCTGCGCTCCCTCGGGCGCTGACCAATGGGAGATGGAGGGCGGTGCCAAGCGGGCGGCACTGGCCAATGGGGAGGGGGGGCGGTGCCGAGCGTGGTGCCCGGATTTCGGGGGCGGCGCCGGTGCGGGCAGGGGGTGCCATGGGCGGCCGCAACAAGAAGCAGCGGGCGGGCAGCGCGGCCCACACCGCCTCGGCCGCCACCGCTGCTGCCCGGGCTCGGGCCGCTGCCGAGGCCGGCGCTGCCGCTGCTGCGGAGGCGGGGAGCCGGGCGGCGCCGCGGCCGCCGCCCGCCTCCAAGGAGCCGCGTGTCAAGCAAGGTACCGGGCCCCGCGGCGTGAGGCGGCGCGGGCCGGGGAGCCCCGGGGGCGGCTGTGCGGTGGGGAGGAAGGGTGCGGGGTCCAGGCGGCGGAGGGGTCCCCGGCAGGCCGGGAGCGCACGGAGGGGCAGCTTGGTCAGGGAGCCTCCGAGGGCGCGGCCTGCCTCTGCCGGGGGCCCCGGCCTTGCGGGAGAAGGGCTGCTAAAAGCCTTGGCATTACTGAGCGTCGGGAGAGGGACCTCAGATCCCTCCGACACAGCAGGGTCCGTCGGGCCTGGCTTTAGCCCGTCTCCCTGAGGAGACGACTCTTCTTGGTGTTGCCCTGTGGAGTTAGCTCCAAGAAGTCTGCCTTCAGATTATTGGCAGTTCTCGTGGAACAAGTGTTGGTGTGGCACTTTCCCAGGAATGAGCTTCTTTTGTAGGTGTTTATTCCATATGTGCTCCAAGCCAACATAATGTGGATTTGAGATATTTATTTTTGTGTCATAAAAAAAGTGCAGAGCAGTTCCAGGGCTGGGGGCACTTCAGCAGTGTCGGATGAGCTGAGGGATGACTATTCTGGGTGCAGCCTGAAAAACTAGTATTCTGCAGTACTGCGAGATGTCTGTTTTCAATAAACCAGCTTTACCAGAAGTAGCTCAGATACCTTGTAACAGCTTATGTTGCAGACTATAAGCAAATCATGCCCTCGCCAGGCCGTTGAGATTCCAACTTGTTAATGCCAAGTCTTGCAATCCATTAACTTAACCTTCCTGAACCTATTAATGTACTTTGCTTTTACACATTTGGGCTCTGCTAAATGTATTTTTTGTGTCTCCCACTCCTCCAAAACCATGGTGCTCAGTCCTCTTCAGAAACTATCCTGCTTCTGTCCCAGGTTGTCTCCTGTGGTGAAAAATAAGTCAGTGTAAGTGAAAAGTAAGTTAGCATAGTATAAATATTGTGTAGTTGCACAGCCTACCACTAAGTACCAGTGATTAGCTCATGAGTGCTAACTGCTCTTTGTAGCTCCTGACCAGAGGTGCCCGCTTTTTTTTCTAAAATGCGGTTACGTACACCCAGTCCTGATCTAAAAATGGGCTCTCCTAGAGCCTCTCTGCAGGCAGCCCAGCAGAGGTGAGCTGTCCAACCTGCCTGCTGGCAGGTGGAGGAGCTGGGAGGTAGTGGTGCCTCCTGGAGCATGGCGCTGCTCCCTCTGGGGTGGCACCCAGCCTCCAGGGGTGGGGAAAAGCTGTGAGGTTGCTCAGTTTCTTTTTACCTGTGCAGTAGCAGAAACAGTATGTGTGTTCTGAAAACGATGGAATCCAGCATCAAGCTGTATGTTGTGAGAAGCCAAAGCATTCTCATGACAATAGCTCTGTGAATTAATGTTTTTCTAACAGTTGCTAAATGACAAGTATTTAAGAATGACTATAGCAGATCAGACCAAAGGCCTCTGTAACCTAGTGCCTTCTCCTAGATAGGGGCCAAAAGCAGGTACCTAGGTAAATACAGGTCGGACACACAGTGATACTTCCATCCTCCACCAGTTGTGGCTTAGGGTCTTTCTGAGCCAGATGCAATGTTTTTTCAATGCCCTTCCAATGATTGATTTCTTTACTACAAAGCTATCCTGTTTGCCCTTGGACTTCAGTAAATGTCTGACATCCACAGCTTTAGTGGCAGACAGTTCTGTTATGTAGCTGTGCACTTTGTAATAAAAAAAAAAAACCCAAACCTCAATGGTCGTACTCGTTTTGAACCTGCCATTAGCTTCCCTACTTAGGACTCCTTGTTCCAGTGTTGAGAGAGAGTGAGCAGTCAATCCCATTTCCTCTCATTGTGCCACTTGGGATTTTATATTTTGTCTGCTAAGAGTCATACCTTTCTTCACTAGTCCTTGTTCAAGGGCCTTTCTGTACTGTTGATTATTATTATTGTTGTTATGTACCTTCATGGTTCTGGCAAATAAGTGTAATATGTGCTCGCACTAACCTGCATTATGTTGGGTCTGCTTTACTACTGTAAACAACGTTCTCTGTGTTCTGCTTATGTAATTGATGGTTATTTGCAATTTGCAGGTCCAAAAACTTACAGTTTTAGTTCAACAACAGATTCCAGTGTTGCTGCAAATCTAGATAAATCTGTTCTTAAGGCGAGTATCTTCTTTAGGTAAAACAACTTTGGTTTTCGTACTTTTTAGCTGAGTAAATATTTCTCCAGCCCTTCTTCAGTATTATGTTATGCAGGTAAACTGCATTCATGTATTAGACGTTGACTGTCTTGAGCTTGATGTGTTTGGGATTTTGAGTGTGCTTTAAGAAATAGGGGTAAACTAACAGGGCAAGGGAATGTCTATATTTTTTTAAGTAACAAATGATACATTGCATGCAGGACTATTAAGAGTTATGTTTGGGCTTCTCCAGTGCATATGGATTCTTTTTCATGGCAGAGGAAGAACACAGATTTTTTTTGTTTGTTTGTTTTTTTACAACCACCTCAGTAGCAATAAAAGCTTGGTTCATGTTTTAGAAATGTTAAAAATACTAAAATTATTATTTTACTAAAATTCTTTTTTTAAGCCAGGTAGGAAGGAGTGTCACAGACTGTATCTTGATGATCAAATTATTTTATACCAGTTCTTGTAAGTGGAGGAGAAAGGCCTTGTTCTTTCTGGTAGAAATTTTTTTTTTCTTACAATATTTCCCTTGACATACTAAATTTCCTTGAAGATGTAAATGGGCCTTCTCTGTAATGAGGAATGAACTCTTCTATTTCAAGTAAAAGCATATAGCTTGGAAAAGTAAAAAGAAAAAGTGTCCCTTTCGTAAGAAATGTTTATCCACTTATGGAAAGCTGGAAAAGTCAGGATCTGAATGACAGAGAGACTTCTGCATTCTTATTTCCTTAGCTGCGAAGAACATTGATATGTCATAAAAATTTATAATGTTTTACTTTGTATCAACTAATTTCCTCTGTGCAGGTAATGATAAATGGTAATTTGGAGAAAAGGATTATTGATGTAATCAATGACCATAAAAAACAAAACGATGACAAAGGAATGATTTCCAGAAGACTGACTGCTAAGAAACTACAGGTAGAGTTTAAACTGTTGTTCTCTGACCACTGTTTATTTAGAATAAACAGTTGCTTTTTTTGTCACTTATGTCATGTGTCATACTACACTTCTGCATGTAGTACAAGCCAGTGTAGTACACTTTGCAGTAGTTACACGAATGATGAGCCAGTGGAATCGACAGCTATGCTTATTACGAGAGAGATGTCTTCATGCATTCAGTAACTAAAACTGGAGTCTTCAGACAGGATAGAGGAACAGAACTTAATCCGAATGCTTTACGTCTTCTACATTTTTCATTCCATATAGCTGGAAAATTGTAAGTTTATCTTTCTAACTAGAAAACACGTTCTGTACAGAGGCTGGAATGTAGACTTACTTATACATATGCGTACATAGTTACAATAAAATTATTATAAGCTCTGTGTGCAAAACAGGATTTTCTGCTCAGCCTTCTGATATATTAATTTATGCTGTTTACCTCCATTTAATGCCAGTTATCTGATATGGGGGGAAACAGGAGTTTACAAGCCTATTAGATGGCTAGATTAAATCGTAGTATTTTCTGATGTCTGTCTTTATAGGATGTATACATGGCTTTACAAAGATTCTCTTTTAAGACTGAGCACATTGAGGAAGCAATGAAAAATACACTTTTATATGGTGGTGATCTTCACTCTGCACTTGATTGGCTTTGTTTAAACCTTCCTGACGGTGAGTATGGTGACAGAGAATTGACTACAGTTTTTAACAGAAGAGTAATGAGACTGGCTCTGGCATGGGAATGCTTCATAGTAGTAACTAAATATATTGTTTCACTAAGATCGGTAGTCATCACAGTGTTCCTTTCCTAGGTGCGCTGCTGACTGGTTCTGGGATATTTTTAGTGTATAAAGTCTTGTAGACCTCTTGTTCCTACTCTTAGAGTTTTATGTAAGTCCAAAAAGGAAATGCTCAATTATCTAAATGCTAAAGCCTAATTGTATTTCAGGCAAGCGGTTTTTGTTTTGTGTTCTTCTAGTTGGCTCTCAACACACTTTAAAAGATTTTCAGTAATTATTATTGACATAATCTGTGACATGGGTTTTTTATTTTAAAGATGCCTTGCCTGAAGGTTTTAGCCAGCAGTTTGAAGAACAGCAACAGAAACCTAGAGCAAAATTTTGTTCTCCTGTGTCACAACGTGAACCTCCACCTCGCTTACTAGATCACAAAAAGAAAGAAAATGGCCCTGAACCTAAGGTAATCTGAGAAATTAGTTTGTATTTATTGGGGGGAAGTGAGGACAGAGTTTTCTAAAATACAGAATTTGCATTGACTTCCAACACTGATGTGGAAAACTTCTGAAAATATGGTATGCTTAATAATTGTCATCCACATTATTTTAACTTCAGTGGAATGGTCACTTGAAGGTTACATTTTTTCATGTGAAGTCTAGAAGGCTCTTCATAGTTCATTTTTGTGACAAAGCATAGCCTAATTTTCTCTGGAATGGGTTCATTCTGCTTATTTACAGGTGGTGCCCTTTACGTACTTGTGTGGGTTTATGCTTGCCTGTGATTTTGATTTCTGTGGTCATTTGAGTCTTAAACCTAGAAACAGAAAAGGTTTCTTGCAAAAATGTTTGTTTGATTTTTTTTTTTTTTCCTTACAGCAGTTATAATCGTTCATGTGTTAAGATCTATATATAGAAGTATATTGTGAGATGTTTACCCTGGTTGGAGAAGTTTTCTCCATGTTTTTGTGTTATTTATGTCATATAACTTACTTCATATATAAAATCTTAAGCAATAGTTCCTAAATACTGACAGAGAAAAGCATTGATGTTTTCACTTACTGTTATCATTACTTTTAAATTTTGTTGCTCTTCCTAGGAGATGAATGTGGGGAAAGACAAAGAAGTGAGTATGAAGGAATGGATTTTGCGATATGCTGAGCAACAGAGTGATGAAGAGAAGAATGAGTCTGTGAAAGAGACAGATGAAGAAAAGTTTGATCCAGTAAGAAAGAGTAACACTTCATGGAAGTCTTTCAAAAACTGATATGTCTGGTGTATCTGCAAGTGGTGGATCTATTTGTTAAAAATTGGGGGATTGAATAGTTTGGGGTTTTTTTACGTTATCTAGTTTTATGTTTGCAGGCTACTGAAGGGGGAATGTGTTGAAACTTCTCTTTTCTGAAGTTTTTCCTTTCCTATTCTTTTGTACTGGGCTCAAAATACTGAATGCATTGTGCTGGAAAGGAAAAATTCGTGAAACACATCTCAGTGAGATTAGGAAATGACTGTCAAATTCTGAAAGGTTTTGACTGTTAGTTACCTAAAAACTAATTGTTCCTCCTTTGTGTAAGCTTGGTATAAAGGACAAAAAAAAATCCCCACTTTTTTATTACGAAGTTCATTGAAAGTGACAAGCATACAATATTCAACTTCTAATTAATAATTCTGTTTGAAATAGAATGAGAGGTATGTACATTTGGCTGCCAAGCTTTCAGAAGCAAAAGAACAAGCAAGCATCTCCAAGCAAGACAAAGACAAACAAGGCCAGAAGGTAGCACAGGAGAAAATAAGAAGAATTCAGCAAGGTAGAGCTGTGCAAATTACCTGTGTTTTATTTTGTGGCCTGCATATTTGTTAGGCAAGTAAGCCTCTGAGTCAGATTGAATTGATTTCATCATCTTGTACACCAGTTGCAGGCTTTCCTGAATCTATCCATTCCATGTGGGTCAAAATCTAAAAAGTCAGTAACATTTCACTACTTCTGTTTTTGGGAGCTCAGTATGAATTAGTATAATTGATCTTTTCTCTTTTTTAAAGAATAAATGCTCAGCAATTGGTAGGTGTAAGTTGTATTCTCTCTCTGACAGAAATGGCAATGCTTGAGGAACATCCGGTATTTAATCCGGCTATAAAGATTTCAAACCAACAACAAAATGAAAAGAAAAAAACTCCCTCACCTCAGCCTCAGGAAACCACTTTAAATTTGAGCTTGCTTGAAAAACCCGATGGTGCTGCAAAGGAAGACAAAGGTGTGTTGGAAATGGTTCAGTACAAGCTTGAAGTGTGCCACAAATTTCCAGTATTAGTTCTTGTTTTTCCTAGGTTGTATTGCATTGCAGTGCTGAGTCATCAAGCTCTGATTGTGGGAAAGGCAGGTGGACTACCTCACTGACCAAGTTGACTTTAAAGGATCTGTATTTGTTCTAGCAGATCAGTTGAAAGCTATTTTTGCCATACTGCCATGTCTAAAATTTTGATTTTTTTTTTTTTTTTTAAATTGTAGGGCTAGCTACTGTTTCCATTGTAACCCTCTCAGCTTTTTAAACTATTTTTGTTGTTTCAAGCTGTTACATTATTTTCTAATAACCAAACTTTAGTGAAAGTTCTTAAATTATCAGGTGATCAAAGATGGCAAACAAAATATTGTAATTAATTTCCTGCTAGATACTTTTGTGGGAAAAGCAGGAAGTTCTGTCATGTATCAGTACCAGTATTTCTGCAAAATGTTTCAGAAAATACTGCTCTTTAGTAAAAATACATTTGAAAAAACGGTAAAAACGTTCTTGGCTAACAAAGGAATGTAAAATTAATTTTAGGAGTCTTAAAATGTGTTTTTTCTGCTCTTGTAGTGAAAAAGAAAGAACCGCTAGATGTAAGAAACTTTGATTATAGCGCTCGAAGCTGGACTGGTAAATCTCCGAAACAATTTTTGATTGACTGGTGCAGGAAGAATTTTCCCAAGAGCCCAAATCCTGCTTTTGAAAAGGTCCCAGTTGGAAAATATTGGAAATGTAGGTATGTATTTCCTATAAACTTTACATATTTCTTTTGGTTGATTTAAAAATAAAAATGCTGGCTAATTCTGTCGTGTCATGTTGATCCAATTTATATGAATATAGTACATTTAACCCAAACTTGTTTTTTAGTCCACCAGAGAGGTATTTCACTCTGGATAGCTCTGCAAAAGTAATGCTTAGACTGGACACTATCGCAAAAATAAGATCCCAGTTAATGATCCTATAAAGAAGGGATTAGTTTTTAATTCTGTATTGCTGAATTAAAGGTTCTGAAGCGAACCTGTGAGATAAATTTGGACAATTAACTTCTGGTATTCTCATTCAAAGTAATATATGAAATCATAGGTTTTAAGCATATAAATACCAAAACCCCTTTGAGGATTGTTTAAAATAAAGTGGAAGTTAAAAATTTGTATGAAAGCTACCATAAGTTTGCAACCAAAACAGTGCAGTATCGGTGATTTTTAAATTTCTTTTAGAAAACAAGTCTGTAATGTAGTGATATAAAGTAGAATATTATCATGTACAAATAAAGCAGACACAGTATTACAAATGAGTAATGCTTCTTGAAGGAACCAAGTAAAAGAACCTGTAGCTCAAGTTAAAAGCTACTAATATACTGTTCCCCTAAGAATATGAGAAATTTGATTGCTGGTCTGACTGGCATATATCTGTTAAACAGATGTTTGCATCTCAGTAGATCGTTAACTGTCATCTCAATCTATGCTAAGTGGTTACAAGCACACAAACAAATATTTAGTCCTTCTTCCAAAGCAAACTAGCCTTAATGATGATCTGTATGTGTATAAATACTTCTGCTTTGAAGAAAATTAACACATTTGTTAAGAGAGAAAAAAAGTACAAATTCACTGCTGGAATCTGCTGCTAAAAATGTTCTAGTATTCAATCAAACCTGATCAGCTGTTTCTGTGTACAAAATATTATTGAGTAACATTAAGTTTATTTATCTCAGTTCCTCTATTTGAATTTCACTCTTACGTTTTAAAAACATTAACAGGTGTGCTATTTATATAGGTAACAAAAATTAAGAGAAATACCTGTATGAATTTGTCTTTAAGGGTCAGAATTATCAAATCATCAGATGATGTAATGGCAATGTGTCCTACAATCGTAACAGAAGATAGTATGCAAGCACAACATCTAGCTGCTACTTTGGCACTCTATCATTTAACCAAAGGACAAGTAAGATTTTCACCAATACTACTGTTCTTGTCTTGGAATCTGCCTCTACACTTGTTTGTTATAATATATGTAGTTAAATTCTAGAAACAGTTTAATGAAGTGTTTCCCGTTAAATTCTTTGCTTGTATTGCATGTTCATTTGCTTTTATCTACAATCATGCTCGTGTGGTGCAGCATGCAGGGAGGAAATTTTTGATAGTATAACTGTTCTTTAAGTGTTGTAAAGAATGCAAGCCAGTTGAAAATAAAAAGTGTATTGTTGATGTTTATATTACGGTTTTTGTAGTGTCTGTATTTAGAAATAGCTCCCTATTTCATGTTTTGTAATCTCTTTTGCCACGCAAGTTCATTTACACATAAAATATTAGTGATGCTACTAAGTAGTAAATAAAGTAATTTTTTTCTGCTTTTTCCATCTGAAGTCAGTTCATCAGTTACTGCCTCCTACCTACCGAGATGTCTGGCTAGAATGGAGGGATATTGAAAAGAAAAAGGAAGAAGACAACAAGATAGAAACCAACAAACCTCGTGATAATTTTATTGCTAGATTATTAAACAAACTCAAACAACAGCAACAGCTACAATCTGAAAACCAACCCAAAGTATCTGAGGGTCCTGAAGATTCCTGGGAAAACTTAGTTTCTGATGAGGACTTCAGCAGTCTCTCCCTTGAGACCTCAGACACAGATAATTTGGAGCCTTCAAGGATTTTGTTCAAAAAGCTGCAAAGTTCCTCCAGATACCAGAGGCTTCTGAAAGAGAGACAGGAATTACCTGTGTTTAAGCACCGATACTCGATTGTAGAAACTCTCAAAAAACATCGAGTAGTTGTTGTGGCTGGTGAAACAGGCAGTGGGAAGAGTACCCAGGTGCCCCATTTCTTGTTAGAAGACTTGTTGCTAGATGAAGGATCAAATAAATGTAATATCGTTTGCACGCAACCCCGAAGAATCTCAGCAGTGAGTCTGGCAACCAGGGTTTGTGAAGAGCTGGGCTGTGAATCAGGACCGGGAGGGAAAGTAAGATGTGTCTGAATTACTCTTTGCTAGTCTTGATCAAATACAGGGGGCTGGAATGTTGGTGCAAAGTGAAAACATTATTTGTTACACAATCAAATAATTAGATGTTATTTTCTACTGAAAAAGGCTTCTTGCTATGTCAGCTGTTTCTTACCAAATTGTCAGCTGTGAACCTTTGGGTATCTATTTATGATTTCTAAAATCCTTAGAGGGTGATTAAGAGCAAGAGTGTTTCTTCATGGGGATGGTCTAACATTGGAGCAGATTGGCCAGTGACAGTGGCATCCCTGTCATTACGGATGGAGAAAACTCCCCTCTGAGGGGAGCCCTAAGGCTCTGAGCAGTCCAGTCTGGCCTTGAGTGAGGCCCTAGTTTGAGAGAGACCCCTTCCAACATAAGTTACTTTGTTATTTGAAGAAAACCAAGGTCCTGTATGTCTTATGGTAGTCCACCTGTGCAAAAATATCTTTGTTTGCGGACTGCGAAGAACCCTGAAAAGAACACTGAGTTTACCAGGTCTTTGCTAGTCTGGAGAAACTTAGTTGTAGATTTCAGTCTATTTTCCCTTCCTAACAAAGGAAAGCGCATGTATGAAAAAACAGTGTAGCAGTCATTCATACTATTCACTGCAACTTGTGCAGTGTCTGAATCTAACAGTGCTAAAATTTCACTTCATTTTTAATATCTCTAGCTTGTATACTATTTTAAATTATTCCTATATTTTTAATATCTTTTTTAAAAGAATTCCCTGTGCGGATATCAAATTCGTATGGAATCAAGAACAGGAGAAGCCACCAGACTACTGTACTGTACAACAGGTGTCCTGCTTCGGAAACTTCAAGAAGATGGTCTTCTTTCAAGTATATCTCACGTTATTGTAGATGAGGTTATTAGCTCTTACTATTCTGCAGAAGCTATAGTTATTCTGGGCCTTGACTTGTACTAAAGCCTTACTATAGATAGTTTTTCTAATTCTAGGTACATGAAAGAAGTGTCCAGTCTGATTTCTTGCTAGTTATTCTGAAGGAGATCTTGCATAAGCGTTCAGACCTGCATCTGATTTTAATGAGTGCTACTGTAGACAGTGAGAAGTTTTCCAGCTATTTTTCACACTGTCCCATTTTAAGGATCTCGGGGAGGAGTTACCCTGTTGAGGTAGGCAAATGTTTCTTTCATTATGCAAGACACTTTGTATGCAGATATACAGTGTTTGCCTAGTTAGTGTCTGTAGGTAATACATCTACATCACTTTTTTTTCTTACCAAAAACATGTATCTTAAACATGTGTTTCAAGGACTTGTAACCCTTTTCCTTTTTTAAAAATATACAATAGCTTCAGTGCTTTGAAGTACAGGGTTGTACTGTTTTTTCTGATGGATTTATTATTGATTAAAATCAGTTCATCAGTGACACTGATTTTTCTCTGTTCAACCTAGGTAGAAAGGAAAGCATTAAAGAATTCCCCCCACACCCTTTGTCATTACACTGTTATGTATGTTTCTCATGCTGTGGTATGGTGTGGGCTGTGGTAAAGGTAATGTTAGTGATCATATGGAGAGGTGCATTAAAAAAATTGTAGCAGCTCTAAGTTTAGGTTTTGAAAAATCATAAGAAAGATCAAGTTGAAATTTGCAAGGTCTATTACAATATCAAAAGAGAATTGCATGCCCTGTTCAGCTTTGTATGTAAGCCTTAAAAACTGAAAAAGGTGCTCATTAGTGTTTGACGTGCCTTGTATTTGTTCTGTGAATTTTCACTAAAGATTTTCCATGTTGAAGACGTAATTGAAGCAACTGGCTATGTTCTGGAGAAAGACTCAGAATATTGTCAGAAGTTCTTGGAGGAGGAGGAGGAAGTAACAATAAATGTTACTAGCAAAGGAGGAAGCACTACAAAGTATCAGGTAAAACAGGCATTTCTAGTTTTGGCTTGGAAATTTTGATTTTTTTTTTTGTTACTTATTTTATCATTTTTAGTTCCTCTTATTAAATGTGATTGGATTGCATAACATCAAATATTCTTTCACATGATAAAAGACAGACAGAATGGCACTCCTACAGTGAAAACCAAACATTTATTAATGCTGCACCCTTATGTTTGTCTCTCCAACTCCTTTAGAGCTGCCTTGATTTTGCTATATTTGACATTGAGTTCTCTTGTACAGATTCCCAGCTCTAAATGTGTAAGCAGCAGCTCAGGAAAGCATTTAATTTTTTTCTCCCAAACAATTCTTTTAAGTAGCGGACCTAAGAACAGAAGAGGCAAGGTCATGTCCTTCTTATCTGGAAAAACTCCTAAGATCCTCCAACTTGGCATGCCAAATGAGATGATTTACATGAGATTATTGTGTAGAGCTTTTTGGTTTAATGGGCTGTAGTTAATCCTGTAGGTACTCTGCAGTGTCAGCTGTATGTGCTTTTGAATGAAAATTCTCAAAGGGAAGAGTATATGAATGCTATATGACTTTAGGCAACTTATGCTGTTCATCTAGACTGTATATATTTTGAGTAGATACCTGTCTACTCTGACTGGCTCTCTCAAAATCTCTGCAGGAGCATTTAGCTTGGTGAGATCAAACACTGATGCATTTCCCCCCCGCCCCGAGTGGTAGTTACCCCATACATCACAACAGCATCCTTTAGTTGAAGCCCAAGTGCTCTCCTGAGTGCTCCTCCATCTTTGTGGTTTATTTCTGCTGAGCCTTCAATACAGAAGGATACATGGTGGCAAGCTTCTTTCAGTGCACTGTTTAAATATGAAGTAATTTACAATAGTGCCACTTAACATAGCCTTATGCAAGTATGTATCTATAAGATGTTGATAAACAATTTAAATGTCTGTATGTTCTGCTAGATCTCCTTTCCTTCCCCCTTTCCTCCTGCTCCAAAACACTGCAGGAGTTGCCACTTAATTGACTCTCAACTTTCATTGCAACCATTAGTTGAGAAGGATGAGGTGTGGGACAGGAGAAAGGGGAGACTGGTTTCTTATACCCCAAAATAGGAGTTTTGAAAAAGAGTAGCCACCCTGTTATCCCATTTTGAATTGATACCAATTGTATGCCAGATATGGACCTGGGAACTGTTTTCATTTGTAAAACAGACTGTATAGTACTGCTTGCACAGACTTTAATTTTTACTTTTTTTTTTAATCTGGGATATTGTTTAACAGTAGTAGATGCCTATACACAGGTTGTGTAGGTGGCTGTGACTTAATCTAACTCACCATGATTTTGGTGGGAAGATAGTCAATTAAATGTGTCTTATCTCAATCTCTGTTTTAAGAAACCTAAATTAAGTGAATGACAAATTGACCTTCTGCTTTCTTACCTTCTTCTAAAACACTGAGAATCTAATTTTTTTTTTCCCTGCTCTTCTTTTTTAGGAGTATGTCCCAAGCCAGTCTGGATCTGGTATTGATTTGGCTCCTTACTATGCGAAGTATAGCAGTCGTACACAGCAGGCTATCTTGTATATGAACCCTTACAAGATCAACCTTGAACTTATTTTGGAGTTGCTTGCATACTTGGGTACAGTCTGCTTAAGAAGTCTATATACTTGGGGCTGTCCTTTGGACTTGCTTTCCAGTGCTTTCTGCTGATAATGAAGCACTTGACTGCATGCTTACATGAAACATCCTAAAAAACACTTACCATAGGGTCCAGAATTAGTTCTGTTCTCAAGTGAAACTGTTTGTAAATGCATGTTTGTTTTAACTATGTGCCTGTACTGTAACTTTCCAGATAGAAGTCCCCAGTTCAAGAACATTGAGGGTGCTGTGCTGATCTTTTTACCAGGCCTTGCCCATATCCAACAGCTGTATGATCTCATTTCAACTGACAGAAGATTTAACTTGCGTGACAGGTAATACGGATATTTTCTATAAAGTTAATAGTTTAACTTAATGAGTATGTTTGGGTTTTAAGGTCTGCTATTCTTGAAAAGGGAAACTGAGAGTTATACCTCTGAGCTGTTTGTGCTACAAATGTACTTTTATTATGCAAAAATGATACAAGCAAAAATGACAGGTGCTTAGGAATAGTACAGTAATAACTCTTTTTTTTTTTCTTTTGATTTTATTATTCAACAAACTTAATTAATCGCAAAGCACTTGACTACTTCTTTTACGGTTCTTAGGGTATGGAAGCTGCTATATCTGGGATATAGCTTTCTGTGGCTTACTGTTTACATGGAAGTGATTACTTCCTGAGAAGAGATCCAGAGACAGTAATCTACCAAGAGAAATGGCATAGGGTTGTAGTGACAGTTTTGAAATTTATTTTGTGACTAACTAAAAGTTAGCAACATGATGGCATAAAAAGGACATTTTCAGTCAAATTCTAAAGATTCATAGATTGACTGAGATGTCAAGGTCTAGAAGAGAAAGAAAGTACAAATTGATGTGGCTGTCTTATCTCTGAAGGCCTTTATTACTCAGGTTGAAAGTTGCATGTGTTTATAGTTCTGTGCAAAGTTTCAATAATGGTACTTGTCTTGGAAGCACAATGTAAAGAACTTGGGTTCATGGACACCTGGTTCCTGTTTTTTGCAAGACTATTGATGTAAATTAACCTGGAATTCTGCAGTAGAAGTATTTTTCCTGTATTATTACCAAATAGGGGAACAGTCCTATGAACCGATGGTGTTTATCTCTTTTTGATATTGTAAAACACTGAAGCAGACTTTTATACTTAATCATACAAAGTTTTACTCTTCCAAGTGTCCATTCTAGTTGCTTTCTCCAAACTGTTGGCATCAATCTGGTCTCATTTTTTTACTGTATCTTAATTTGATAAGTGTATATTAATTAGTTTAATTTCTTGTTCTAGGCACAGGTTGATAGCTTTGCATTCTGTTCTTTCAACTCAAGATCAAGCAGCTGCATTTACAATACCTCCTCTTGGTATTAGAAAGGTATGATACATTTAGAATGGCAAAGTTCACCACTGAAAGGAGAAACTTTCTGTGGGTGCAACTCTGAATTGTTTTAAATCATACAGAATTACACAACAACTAGTTGTTCCTGGAATTTTCTTGCTGCAAAGAAACAATTCTTCTAATTTGGTGCTCTGTAACAGATAGAAACTAGCCTGCTGTGAAAACTTTGACAGTAATCAGACAAATTTTTAAACCTAATATATTTTTTTAAGAGCTTCTTTAATTGTTGCTTTACTGTATTTTAACTATTGTGAACCAGTAACCGTAGCTTTTATTTGGGAAAATAGTATTTTACTTACTGCCAAACTGTTTAATTAAAAGTTGACCAATTTTGGCAGGTACTAGCTAGTAATTTTGATAGATGGAAAAGTGAATGTGAAATTCTCATGTAACTTTTGATTCCTCAGTAATTGGGGAAGACTAAACCATTTTCCAAGTCGTGTAGCTTTTAATGCTTTGTTAGATGATTTAAGGAAACATTTCTGGGTAAAAAAACTTTAACCAAACTTATTCTATAATATTGATTAAAAGGATGAAAACTCTTAGACATTCCATAATTCTTTTATTTATGTTCTGTTCCTTCTTTTCAGATTGTTTTGGCAACCAATATAGCAGAGACAGGTATCACAATACCAGATGTTGTCTTTGTAATTGATACTGGAAGAACAAAAGAAAATAGGTGAGAGTTTAAATTTCATCAATCACAATGTGATTACTATAAATATTAGGAGGCTGGTACTGCAAGAACTTTGTAGTATCCTTATTAAACTACAGTTCTGCACAAAAAAATGTGCTGAGCTCGTTGAACAGCTTGCGGTTTAGGTACAAGTTTGAGATTAATCGTTGGATTTTCAAGTGGTGTGAAGAACAAGGGGAGTTGTTCCTAGATATGGAGAATTATGATTAAGTACTAGTTTAAAAATAAAGTAGATTCTTTTTATACTATCTCAGTTCTTAGAAGTTATTTTTTGTCCATTTTAAATATGAAAAGCCCTACAGAATTTGTTGGAACAATTCTGAATTGCCAGGGAGATGAACTAATATAATAGCTCTTTCATTTTCCAATTTTTACGCTTTCATTAGTGAATTGTATCCAGGGTTCTATGATATACAGTTTCCCCCAAGTATGATTAGTTTTCAAAACTAAATATAATATTTTCAAATAAATACTATCTAGATAAACTATCAATATGCTGGTATGTAAGTAAACATCAGAATTTTAATCCTGGAATCTGAATGGGCACTTGCTTTACAATTTTTAAGGTATCATGAAAGTAGTCAGATGAGTTCCCTGGAGGAGACCTTTGTTAGTAAAGCTAGTGCTCTGCAGCGACAAGGAAGAGCTGGACGTGTTAGGGATGGATTCTGCTTCCGAATGTACACAAGAGACAGGTACTGTAAACTTAGTTAGCAAGATTTTGTAAATCACATAGATGTCTTTATTTTTTTTCCTGTGCAAAACCAAGAAGTCTTGTTGAAATTCACTGTAATTACTGCAAACTGGGAAGAGATAAATTTTAATATTGTATGAATAAAGTGTTATAATACCCTTTTTGTTTCATGATTTTAAAGTTTAATTTTATTCTTAGTATCTCTATAATGTTCTGGAAAAAAAAACATAATTAAAGGAAAAGTGCAGCACCAAGGAATCGTAGAAGATCAGTTTTTAACAACATCTGCAGCGCTGCATGAAATGTACACAAACCTTACCTCCTGAACTTTGAATTTTTTATCAAACAAATCCGTAGGTTTCTGAAGAGGTATCTCTATGGATAAGAGATGGGGAAAATAACAGATTATATAGCCCTGCAGAATTAGTTTCTGTTACTGCAGTGGAATAACATTTTCCTGCATGTCTGAAAGTCTGAAGCAACTTTCAGCTGAGAAACAGCTAAAGTAAAAGTATTTTGAAATAACCAATGAAGTGTGCCTTTTAGCCACATGCAAGACTTCCCCTTTGAGAGCTATGCATTGTAAGAATTTGTTTACGAAATCGGGTCTTACTGCCTTTCCCTCTCTTTCACTAAAACTCTTGCTTTCCAAGTTACCACACAGACCTTAATTCAAAGGATGAACAGTTTACCCATGCATTAAAACATGTTACTCCAACCCCTTGCTCCTTAAAAGAACATCTGCAAAGAATGAACATGTGAAACCTGAGTTTGTAAGTTAAATTTAAAGATGAAATTGAATAACTGATTCTGTGTTTTATGATGTTGCAGGTTTGAAAGTTTCATGGAATATTCTGTTCCAGAAATATTGCGTGTGCCTTTGGAGGAATTATGCCTTCATATTATGGTATGGCTTTGGTTTTAGAATTACTGACCTTGTTAGCTAAAAACACTACATGTGCATTTGGAGGAATTACACCTTCATACTATCATGTGGTTTTGGTTTTGGAATTACTGACCTTGTTAGCTAAAAAGGTTTGCTAGGACAGCCCTAATCTAATGTAGTCAGTGGGGCTTCTCCCACCAGGGCAGGGGGGAGCCTGATACCTGTGTGTTGGAAAATCCAGAGCATGCTGCTTAGTGAGAATAGCATACTATACTATTGCAGTTTACCTCAGAGTGACAATTCAAACTGATTTCTGCTTAAGGAAGCAATTCCATTCCCTCTCTCCCCATCCTGAGTAAGTAGGATATGCATGAGAAAACTAGCAAGCTGGCAAATTAGTGCCAGATTGAACTGCATCTCTTCAGGTTTGAGAGTCTCCTGCTCATCTGTGACCATTGGTAACGTGCTTCTCTGATCAGTGGTCATGCCATATGAAGTCCTTCCAAACAATGGAGTATTGTTAGTCTAATGTGGGGCATGTCTGCATTCTGGGAGGCTGGTTTAGAGGGCAGGGAATGTGGGCTTTTGATTGCAAGAACAGCTTTCCAGTTTCCTTTGTAGCTACCATAAAAGTTTGTTGTAATAATTTTTTTTATATTGAAATATATGCCCACTTACTCCACAGAAATGCAATCTTGGCTCTCCTGAAGATTTCCTTTCCAGAGCATTAGATCCACCACAGCAGCAAGTAATTGGTAATGCAATGAACCTGTTGAGGAAGATTGGGGCTTGTTTGTTAAACGAGCCCAGGCTGACTCCATTGGGCCAGCACCTTGCAGCCCTTCCTGTCAATGTAAAGATTGGCAAAATGCTTATATTTGGTGCTATATTTGGCTGCTTGGATCCTGTGGTGAGTAAAAAAAAAAAAATTCTACCTAAATTTTAAAAATATATAAATAGTTAACTCTTTAAAATTAATCTGATTTCTTGGTATTTTTAAGGATGGTATTTTTAAAGGATAATGCAAGAAGTTAAAAATGTTTATTTTCAGTTGAGGGCACCTGGACATCATGGAGGGGAACAATCTAAGTATTCTTTACAGTTGGACTCGATCTTAAAGGTCGTTTCCAACCTACATGATTCCATGATTCTAAACTCCTAGGTACTAATCACAAGGCGATAGTGAGACTTGGTCTCCAGTTCTGTCTGTTACAGTCCCAGGGAGTATGACAGTTACAGAAAAAGTTCTCTTAACATGTGAGTTAGACCAATCTGGATTACCTCCCAGTTCGTGGGCCAAGAACATGCTGATGTAAAGTTATTGCAAATTAATTGATGTGGTAACTTATGTGAAGACTGTAGCATAGTTTACACTTTCACCTAATCTATTTAATTGACTGCAAATTAGGAGGAAGCATGGGTATGTTAGTTGCTGAAAACTGAAAGTTAAAAGTCTTTGTTCTCTCAATATCTCCTGTTAGTGTTGTTTAATCTAAAGCAGTTGTTTCATCTGACCTTCACTGTATCATATCGGGTATTGCTCTGTCATTTGACAAACCATTTCATGTGAATTTTGAGATTTAATATTTTTTATCAGTGTATATAAGGCACTATGTAAACAACGTCTTTAATATAAGTAGGTTCTGAATTCTATGTAAGAAATTCTTATGGTGATAAGTTTTCCTTGAGACTTAGCAGAAGATAAAATCAAGTATCATTAAATATTACTGTAAAAGAAAATTTAAAGCTATTTGTATGATAAACCTGAAGCTTATAATTAAATACTCTTAAGTGGTGTGTACTTTACTGATTGCAGGCAACTCTGGCTGCTGTTATGACAGAAAAATCCCCATTTACTACACCAATTGGTCGAAAAGATGAAGCAGATCTTGCAAAATCATCTCTAGCAATGGCAGTTTCAGACCATATAACGATCTACAATGCTTATCTGGGGTAAATGATAATTCTCCTGTGCTTATAGCTAGATGCAGATAACACTTAAGTAATGTAGTTCTGTAAAGAATCCTTAAGTATCTTCTCTTGAATTGCTTGCACCTGAAGTTTTTCTCTTCAGAATAACAATAAATTGCTAAATACTGTAACACAAAAGGATAGCTTGCTTAGTACCTTATTCTATATGCTGACCTGGATATTTTGTATTTGAGAAAGTACAAATGTATATATTATGACATACGCACTTTTTTCTTTTTAGGATATTATCACTAAGTCTCAGAAACCACACCTGAATTTTGTTTCAACTGTCAAGATAGACCGTGTGTAATTTTTGAGAGAAAATTGCCTTGTATTTTTGTTAGTATCCGTCAAATTTATGTTACAGGCATGTTCTCCGAGTGCTCTTAGACCAGCAGCATTCATCTTTTAGTGCCACTTATTTCTAGTTTTGAGTGGAGAATGCTGACCAAAACACAGTATTGCCTTTTAACTTACTACCACTTTCATATTGTTGTACTCTTGATGTGATTCTTCTTGCTGTAGTAAGACAGGATTTTTTCCTTAGGTGGAAAAGGGCTCGACAAGAAGGGGGGTATCGTGCTGAAATGACTTACTGCAGAAGAAATTTCCTTAATAGGACTTCACTGTTAACTCTGGAGGTAAACCAAATAATTATGCTCTGCATTCAAATGTTATTTGTTAAAATTACCCTCTGAAAGTGTCATGCCCTTCTAAAGAGGTGATATATCACAGTTACTAGTTAGACAAGACAAAAACAAGTGGAATGCTAGGGACCCTCAATTGAGGTAGCTGTGTCTGCGTTTGAGTTTTGATATGCACACTTTGTTGTTATACATCTTTACAGTCACTGCCATTGGAGAAGCTAGTCCTTACTTCCATTAGAGAATCAAAACTTATGAATTAAAATATTTAGTGTTATTCTTGATATCTAAGAACAGGTCTGTTAACAGTTAGTTTGAAAGATGAGCCACAAACTTATGTAAATGGCCTTTTATTTTTGGTGAGAAAATGTTGTAAGTGGTCTTTCCCACGTAAGCTTGGGTGACTGAGCTCTCCTAAGCAGAAGTGGATCTTTGATGCAAATGTATCTTTTTATTTTAACTACAGGTGAGAGATTTAGTATTTGCAGTATATATAGTACCAGATATCTAATCCTATGTTCCAGGTAATGTTTTTCTCATAGAAACAGCCAATATTCCAAAGTGGTTGTGGAAAATACAAGTGTTTTTCTAGTAAGAGATTTTCCCCTGGAGAGCATGAATATTTGGGATGGAGCATCATTGCAAGCTGATGGAGTGGAGTATGTACCTTTCTAAATTCCGAGTTTTACTAATACCTAACTCATTTCAGGATGTGAAGCAAGAACTCATAAGGGTGGTTAGAGCAGCAGGGTTCACAGCACCTGCAACACAAAGTGGATGGGATGGAAATGGAGCCACACAATCCCTTTCTCTCCATGAAATAGCTCTTCTTAAAGCTGTGTTGACTGCAGGACTGTATGACAACGTAGGAAAAATAATATATACAAAGTCTGTGGATATTACAGAGAAGCTGGCTTGCATGGTAGAAACTGCTCAGGGTAAAGCACAAGTGCATCCCTCCTCTGTAAATCGAGACTTACAGACATACGGATGGCTCCTTTACCAGGAGAAGGTAAGTGAAAATAGTGAATGTAGCTGATAGTTTGTGTAAAGGTGGAGTTATGCCTCTAATATTAAATAACATACAGCAGTGTAAAGTATATCTGAATGTCTTGTTCATCTTAAGAGTCTTTAGCGTCTAAAGTCCATAAAACCAGTCAACTGAGTGCTGAAGAAATTAAGGCTGAATATCCTGAATAAATCTGTTCATGGTGAAACAGGTAGCTATAAATGAAAGTACCTTTCTGTCATTAACTTAATAGTATCACTGACTTCTTTTAATACAGTGCTGTTGATTTTAATATGATCACTTTAAGCATTAATGTGTAGTAGTAACACTTCAAAGTGTGCTTTTTCTTTTTTACTGTTCTAAGCAGACTCTAAGGTTTTGAAACTTGGTACAGGTCTTGCATATCCCCAATAGCAGTTTAAAATTAAATAGCCGATTCTGTAATTGACTGCTGAACTTCGTAAATGAATTGCATTTTTTTTCTCTCTGTCACTTTTTCCCCTTTGCAACTGAAAATTTTGTCAGCTATCTGCTAAATTCAAGTGTTTATATTTAGTTACACTTGTAGTACAACAAAATCTTAACAGCAGTTGCTTAATGGCCAACTTTGCTGTAGAAAGGCAGGAAATTACATTAGCCTTCTTAATGTGTATGAAGTGATAGTATTTTTTGGAGACCTGAAAATATTTCCTGCCCCCAAGAACCTTGTAGTGTAAGGGCAAGACAGCAGCTAAGGTAGGGAAGTTGTTCCATGAACAGTGGAACAAAGCCTGCACTTCTGTGTGAAGATGCACTCTTTGTTTCCTTTCCTCCCACTACAACTCCGTCCCATCCCATTCCGTCTCTATCTGTGAGAGGCTCCAAAGCCAGAAGTAGCATATGCCGAGCCCCATAGTTTGCTCTGTGTATGTGTCTATACATGTGCCCACATTTATGCACGTATGCGTGTGCATATGGGGATATATTGATAAACCAGCTGCTGGTAAGAAGAGTGTATAACAGAAGAGTTTTACCTGCCTTTTACTTCAGTAGGTTTATTAATTTTGATGTCTCTTCTCTGAACAGCACTAGGCTAACATTATCTTTCTGTTTGAATTTTAACAAGAAAACTGTGGCTTTAGTTAATTTCCTGGTAGCGTATAAGCCTGTCACTTACTTAGAGGTGATGGATCTTACGTGGTCTAGGGCAGACAAATTGCCCTTGGTTGTTCTGTGTATAATGGCTGGTGTTGATTGGATCTTAAAAGGAAAAAAGTGTGGTTTTTGCTTTTAAAAGTAGCAGTCAAATTTGGTGTTACAGATTTTATGTGGTTTGGGGTTTTTTGTTTGTTTTAATGCTTGTGTTTGTTTATATGCAGGTGAGGTATACTAAGGTGTATTTGAGAGAGACTACTTTAATATCGCCCTTTCCCATTTTGCTTTTTGGTGGGGATATAGAAGTCCAGCATCGGGAGCGTCTCCTGACAGTTGATGGGTGGATCCATTTTCAGGTGTGTTGGAGTGATAACTACCTTTTGTTGTTCCACAGGCTTTTGTTATACAGTTGATGTACAAGCTTAACTCAGAGCACCATATATGTGGGATGAAGACAAGAGGGAAGAAGGAAGAAGAAAATTAAGGGGAATTATGGGAAATTTTATATACATGTAATGAAATCTTAGCAAATCACACTTGAAAGAATAAGCTTGTAATATGTGGCTTGTAGCAAATCAGTTCCCTCTCTCTTCATGAAGAAAGTTGGTGTTCTTTCAGAAAAGGTATTGGAAATGACACAGACTAAACCTTGGTTTATAGAGCTTGTAATGAAAGCAGACGAGTGTGCTATTTTATATCACCCTTTCCTACAATCTTATAGTCATGTAAGTACATATTTACCTTTAAAATATTATTTATTTTGCTTTATAGCCCAAACAGAATTATTTGGGAAAGAAAAAACTCCAAATGGAACGTAACCGTTTGCTTGGATTTGGGGTGTTTGGTTTTTTGTTTGTTCATTTTCTTTCCAAGTCAAAAAGTTTTTTATTTTTTGTGGTTTAACCCCACCTGGCAAATAAGTACCATGCAGCTGCTTGCTCACTCCCCCCCAGTGGGATGGGGGAGAGAATCAGAAGGATAAAAGTGAGAAAACTCGTGGGTTGAGATAAAGACAGTTTAATAGGTAAAGCAAAAGCTGCATGTGAAAGCAAAGCAAGGAATTCATTCACTGCTTCCCATCGGCAGGCAGGTGTTCAGCCATCCTCAGGAAAGCAGGGCTCCATCACATGTAACAGTTACTTGGGAAGACAAACGCCATCACTCCGAATGTCCCCTTCTTCCTTCTTCTTCCCCCCCGTTTTATATGCTGAGCATGACGCCATATGGTGTGGGATATCCCTTTGGTCACGTGGGGTCAGCTGTCCCAGCTGTGTCCCCTCCCAGCTTCTTGTGCACCCCCAGCCTCCTCACTGGTGGGGTGGGGTGAGAAGCAGAAAAGGCCTTGACTCTGTGTAGGCACTGCTCAGCAGTAACTAGAACCTCCCTGTATTATCAACACTGTTCTCAGCACAAATCCAAAACACAGTCTCACACTAGCTACTATGAAGAAAATTAACTCTATTTTCTATGAAGAAAATTAACTCTACCCCAGCCAAAACCAGCACAGCTGGGAATGGGAAAACTGAGTGTGCTTTCTTAGCTTTCAGACAAAATTAAAACAGGTGACATGCCAAAATCCTCTGTAAGTTCTGCTAAATGGCAAACACTGGCTTTTGCTAGCTTGCCAGCTACTTGGTTAAAACCTTCTGTGGTCCTGTGGCCCCTCTGTTATGCTCAAGGAAGACTATAAGCTACAAAACATTTTAGTTTTTTGCACTCTGCTGATGCAAGCAAGCAACCATCTAATTGAATTCACTGATTATCATGAATATGAAATGCAGATCCCTTGTGGGTTTGTTGGAGAATTTTTACGGTCCCTGCGTGGCTACAGGTTGTGGGGGTTTCTGGGCTGCTTACATCTTGTAGTGTATTTCAGAATTTCTATTTTTCTACTGAGATGCTAAGCAGAATATGTTGCATTTTGTGCCTTTTCCATAATAGCTACTTATTGTACCACAGGCACTATATAAATGAAAAAAAGACCAGAATAGGGAGGGAGGGATAAAATGAAAGATTCCTGGAAAAGGCTTCAGCTTTAGATATACAAATTCCTAGTGAGATTTAGTAGAGGTTTGTGATTGCTTTCTCAGGAGGCCAGGCAGACCTCCTGAGACGGAAATGTGTAGATATTTTATTTCAGGTATAAATTAATTTGTACTTTTATACCTTGGGAAAAAGCAATTAGAGTAAGTAGGATATTGATAAACTAATAATTTCACTATATGCTGCTTGTTCATATGTGTGGGAACATATTCTGAGTTACCCATCTGAGCTGCTGTTCTTTAGGCTGTGATGCTACAAACAACAGATGCTTAAGGATAGGAAGGCATAATGTAAGCCCAGTCATTTCATGAGTACACTATCAATGTGCTTAATATTATGCATATGCATCATGTCTGCAGGAGTCTTGTTACAAACTTCTATTTATATGTAAGGTACTCTTTTAATCTATATTTTGGTATAAGACGTTTGAGTAATGCAAATGTTTGTCTTCTCTGTTCTTTATAGGCTCCTGTAAAGATAGCAGTAATTTTCAAACAGCTGAGAGTTCTTATTGAGTCTGTTTTGAAGAAGAAGCTTGAAAATCCTAAAATGTCACTTGAAGGTAACTTTATTACTGCATTGCTGACACTACTATTTGTTAAATGGACCTTGTGGCAAATCTGAGGAAGCCTTAGTACACTACACCCTCACCCGATAGGGTTAGTGTGACTTGAATATCATTCTGTTATGTTGAGAAACATCCAAAAAGTCATTACTAATCCTACGTATATTACGTGGCTCACCTCAGGTGTATGAGGATCTGCACAACTGCTGCTCTAAAGATATCCCTGATACCACTACCTTGAATGTTGTTAGTAATGATGAGGTATGCATCTCAAAACAGAAGTAAGATAGATTGTGTGTGGTGAACCTCAGACATGGAAGAATTTTAAGTGTTCTGCAAGTTGTCTTACAATTTAGGTTAATGATGGGGAACTACATGTTGGCTGCCAAAGTAAGGGAGCACAATTTAAACTTTGAACACTGAATGTTCAGAAGAATAGTGTAGGTGGGGGGGGGGGGGGGGAAGGGAGTTCCAGTATGCTAATATATCTGTAGTTAACCCATCACTGTCTCAGACTCATTTGTGAAATACTGAAATGGCCACAACAAGCTCATTGAGTAATTTTATAAACTTTCTAATGATGTGCTGTGGACATACTGTTTGCCCTTTTGCTTCGCAAATGGGAATCACTTGTCTTGCTTTAGAGTCTAGAGTTTATAGCCTAAAACATTAAGATTTTAAGTTGCTGAGAGCTAGCCTTGTCTTCTGATTTTCTTGGGTTTTGGGAATCGGTTTTTAAGCTCGCTCTTTTTGCACCCACTGTGTTTGTTTTCTTTCCTAGATGACAAGGTCTTACACATCATCAAAGAACTGATAAAAACGGAGAATGGAAACTGAAACCAGAAATCAGTAACAAACCAGAGCTTCAGTAATGGCAGGGGAAATGTGTGCTCCAATGTTAACTGAAAGCATTTAAATGCTTAGTGTGGTTGATACTAGCCATGATGTGGGAAGACTGCATGATTTTGCATAGAATTTACTTTTCTCTATATCATTTTTAAAGACGAACATTGAATACGTTTAGCCTTTACAATACATTTGGTGCCATTTGTCTGACTGTATGAATGATGGATGGAAGCAGTTTCTTTTCGATATAAACATGGCTGTGGCCAATTCGTCTTTTTAATGTACTAATCATACTATCACTGGTGGTGCAGACTGTAGTAATGATTAAAGATTGGGTCCTGAATCTCAGCTGAGTAGAATTCCATTAGATGTGTGCAAACAGAAGACAAACATTTCTTATGTGGGTTTCCTAAGTGGTCATTTTCTTTTGATCTATGAATTTACAGTATTAAAGCAATACATCTTATAGAGGTCTTCATTTTTCTGTACGGTTTACATTAAGAAGTTGCTTGAGAAGATAGTATGGACTGCTGTGATGTGGTGCTCAGCTAGACAGGTGCACTGACCAGCAGCCCCTCCCCATCCTCTGCCTTTTCTCACACTTGTTCCACCCTGTTCACCCTGATCCTTGTCTCTCCCTGCTACTGTAATAAGTTTTGCTGTCCCTTTAATATGTTGAGTTTTGCACAGTTCTGCAAGCCCCCTCAAATGATGATGATGATGATCATGTTTTTCCCCCTTTATTGGTCAAAGTTCAGGCTAACCCTCTTCAAGGCTATACCAGCACAGTTCCTTTAATAGCTCATCAATCAGTGGCTGAAGCCTTCTGGTCTTCATTATTCTCTCTTATCACTTGCTCCTTAATGTTTGTGTGTCTGTGTGTTCCTTTGTTTCTTATTTCTTTTATACTGAATACTCCTTAGCCAGATCACTTAATGAACCAGATGGTCTTACAGACTTCATACAGCAACAGTTAATAGTGTAGAGGAAGGGCACTGAGGAAAATGCAGGAAAATGCAAAATACAGGGAGCTATCCAGTTAGATTACCATAGCAGAACTGGTAATTCGTTCTAAGAAAGAAACATAAGCTGAAAGTACACCAGCTTGTGCATATTACCCTACACTCAATTCTGGAAGAGGCAAGTTTTCCTAATAGTAGTTTGCTAAGAACTCTGAGGGAAAAGTGATCACATCTGTTATCCTTTTATTAATTGTGATAAACTAGTGGTAGTCCTGGTTTCCTAGAAAAGCTAAGAAGTGCTTTTTTTTTTTAAAAAATTCCAAAGTATACCAGATTTATGCAAGGAAGCATTTAAACACTTAAATTTTGATATTAAGACCTCGATTTTGCACCCTGTATTCCCAGACACATTCCTCTTTCATGTCAGAGGCACAGGAATATAAACCTGCAAACTACGTTCCTTGAAGAGAAAAATTAAATTTGTACCCTGAACAATTTCCTAGGTTTTCTTCTAGTTGAGGTATCTTATTTGCATCCTTTGGAAACATGAATTGGAAATACATTTTGGTAATTCAACAACTAACACGCTCCTGTTTCTTTCAGATTTGAATTTTGCATATCAGTTGTTGCTTTTAAATGGCTAAAGCCTAGTGAAAGAGTTAATTGTCCTTGAGTTCTTCTCTGTTATTTAACTGTGATGAATAGAGAGGTTTTGTTCCATGTATGTATGGTAATGTTGAAACTCGGAGGCATTCTTTGTGTTCCTCTAGCATGCCCTGCTTTGTAATCTTTTAAAGAAATAGCTTCTTTCAATTGTTATTAAGGGGATATATTGTAATAACTTGCACGCTCTCCTGAGTGAGCAACAGTTTTCTGCAAAACAAATGAAACAGGTCACACTGTGGTGTACAGATAAGCACAGTTATGTTAAAATTAAAAACAAACAAAAAACAAAGACTACAGTGGCTTTCTGCTTCTGCAGTGTATGTGAGCAACTTCTGTGCCTGTGTTCTTCTGGGTGGATGAACTTTCTCTTTTGTTCTATTTATTTAATAAATACTTCTGTTAACACCTTTGTGTTACTTTTCTCAAAGCATTTGTCAGACACAAGATCAGTGTCAATGGATCTTTTTCACCCTAGTCCCAACAGGGCTCTTCAGGGTGTACTTTTTTAAAGGCAGCATGTCCTACTGGTCTCTGTATCATCTCCTTGGGGAGGATTTCCCACTCCTGCCATTCAAGCTGCAGCATCCCCACCCCCTTCTCTCTTCTGCTGCTGGGGTCATAGACTGCTGGAAGCTCTTCCTTTTCCCATTGACATCCTCCCCATCGCTCGAGCCAGGAGACGTTTTCTTTTTTCTTTCTACAAGTCCTTCCTCACCTATAGCGGACTTGATCAATGAATCACATAACCAAATCATACCCAATAAATGAGTCATGGCTTGCCTCAACTCTGCTTCTGGAAACCAGTGGTCACAGTGCAGGAGCATGTTGATTGCCCTCCATTCGGCTGCTTAAATTTGTGCTCCGTTATGTAAATGGTCCATGGATGGAAGGGGAACTGAGACCCAAACTGCCCAGAGAACTCCAGCGTTCCTGGTATCTCCCCTGGTGTATTTGTGCTATATTTACCAGAGACCTCAAATGCAAGTATTACTTGATGCAGAGCAATCTGTAGCTGTTAAAGCTCACTGGGTTCTGAGTTAAAATGCGAGGAGCTGGAGAGACATTTATTTTAGTAGTGGAAAAATAGAAGATGGCGGCAACTTCAGCTGGCTCACTTCAGGCTCTGCCATGACTGGTTTTCTTAGAACCATAGACTGGTTTGGCATGGAAGGGACCTAAAGGTCATCTGGTTCCAACCCCCCTGCCATGGGCAGGGACACCTTCCACTAGACCAGGTTGCTCGAAGTCCCATCTAGCCTGGCCTCGAACACTTCCAGGGATGGGGCATCCACAGCTTCTCTGGGCAACCTGTTCCAGTGCCTCGCCACCCTCATGGTGAAGAATTTCTTCCTTATATCTAATCTAAATCTGCCCTCTTTCAGTTTAAAGCCATTACCCCTTGTCCTGTCACTATGTGCCCTTCTAAAAAGTCCCTCTCCAGCTTTCTTGTAGGCCCCATTCAGGTACTGAAAGGCCACAATAAGGTCTCCCTGGAGCCTTCTCTTCTCCATGCTGAACAACCCCAGCTCTCTCAGCCTTTCCTCACAGCAGAGGTGCTCCATCCCTCTGATCATTTTTGTGGCCTCCTCTGGACCCACTCCAACAGGTCCATGTCCTTCCTGTGCTGAGGACCCCAGAGCTGGACGCAGCACTCCAGGTGGGGTCTCACCAGAGCAGAGCAGAGGGGCAGAATCACCTCCCTCGACCTGCTGGCCACCCTTCTTGTGATGTAGCCCAGGAGACGGCTTTCTGGGCTGCGAGAGCGCATTGCTGGCTCATGTCCAGCTTTTCGTCTATCAGTACCCCCAAGTCCTTCTCGGCAGGGCTGCTCTCAATGCCTTCATCCCCCAGCCTGTACTGATACTGGGGATTGCCCTGACCCAGGTGCAGGACCTTGCACTTGGCTTTGTTGAACCTCCTGAGGTACGCACGGGCCCACTTCTCGAGCTTGTCCAGGTCCCTCTGGACGGCATCCCGTCCCTCAGGGCTGCCGACGGCACCACTCAGCTTGGTGTTGTTGGCAGACTTGCTGAGGGTGCACCCAGTCCCAGTGTCCACTCTGCCGAGAAAGATGTTACGCAGCGCCGGCCCCGGTACCGACACGGCACGTCTGCCCGGCTGGCTCCCGTGCCCCCCGGAGGGGGACTGTGCTCGGCGCTGCCCTCGGGTGCCGCGGTCCTGCGGCGGCTCCGCCGCAGCCGTTAGGGGAGCGCCGACGTTTCGGTAGCCGGGCTCCTGTCCGGCCCGCTTGCCGCCGGTTGTGTTTTGGAGACGGCGCTCCCGGCAGTGCCCAGCCGCCCTCTCCGCGGCGGGGCGGGGGCGCCGGGGGAGGCGGGCGGCGATGGCCCCGGGGCCGCCCCGCCGCTCAAATAGGCGCGGCGGCGGGCAGCGGGGCGGCAGCGCAGCCGGCAGGGCCGCCCCCTCCATGGTGACGGCGGCGAGCGGGCGGCGCGGCGGAACCACCCCGCGGCGGCGGGGGCCGGGGCCCGGCGGCTCCCCCGGCCGCTGCCCGCGGCGCCCGGCGCGGCGGCGGCGGGACGGGGTGGCGGCGGCGGCGGCGGCGGCGGCGGCGGCGGCGGCCGGCGCGGAGAGCCCGCAGGAGCTGCAGGCTTTCCGCGACTACGGGGAGAGCTGGTACCGCTCCCGCAAGGGGCTGGAGAGCCGCTTCCAGCCGCGGGAGCCGCTGGCCCGGCAGCCGCAGGTGGGGGCAGCGGGGCCGGCGGCGGCGGGGGGCGGGCGGGGGCAGCGCGCCGGCGGCGCCGCCTGAGCCCCGCTCCCGGTGCCGCAGGTGACGGCGGAGGCGCGCTGCAAGCTGGTCAGCTGGCTCATCCCCGTCCACCGGCACTTCGGCCTCTCCTTCGAGGCGCTCTGCCTGGCCGTCAACATCCTCGACCGCTTCCTCGCCACCACCCCCGTGGCCGCCGACTGCTTCCAGCTCCTGGGGGTGACGGCGCTGCTCATCGCCTGCAAGCAGGTAGGGCGGCCCCGCGGCCCGGCTCGCCCCGCCGCCGGGGTCTCTGCGGCCCTCCCCGGCCGCCCCGAGCGGATCGGCGCCAGATCGGCCCCAGCCGGGCCGGGCTCCGCAGCCTTTCCCCCCGCTGCGGCATCCCCACCCGCTGTCCCCCCCCCCCCCCCCCCCCGCAGGTGGAGGTGCACCCCCCCAGCGTGAAGGAGCTCCTGGCCCTCTGCTGCGGCGCCTTCTCCCGCCAGCAGCTCCGCAACCTGGAGTGCATCGTCCTGCACCGCCTGGGCTTCGACCTGGCGGCGCCCACCGTCAGCTTCTTCCTGGAGCACTTCAGCCAGGTGCGGCTGCAGGCGCGGGGCGCCGACCCGGCCGAGGCGGCGGACGCCCGCAGCCTGGCGGGGGGCGTCGCGGAGCTCAGCCTGGCCGACTACGCTTTCACCGCCTACGCCCCCTCCCTGCTGGCCGCCGGCAGCCTGGGGCTGGCGGACCGGCTGCTGGGCCACCGCAGCCCCCTGGACCTGCGGGTCAGCGGCTACCCCGAGGGGCTGCTGCGGGACTGCATGGAGCGGCTGCAGCTGCTGGTGTCTCTGAACGGGCGGTGCCTGCCGCTGCTCCTGCCCCCGCAGCTGGCCCAGAGGTGCCCCTGGCTGCGGGGCGGCCGCTGACCCCGGGCGCTGTCGCCGGCCGCAGAGCCCGGCCAGCGCGGCCCTGCTGTCACCGGGGCCCGAAAAATCAGACGGGGATTTGCACATGGCCGTGCTGTACGCCCGCTGCACTGTCCCTTTGCTGATTGCTAAAATCCAGCGTGTAAATAATATACGGAACCTCAAGTACTGTACTATTTATTGGGAGGATGGTCCGTAAAGAGGACGGTGGAAGGACCAAACGAACGCTGAATAAACTCTTTTCTACTTGTCACCGGTGCTCGTTTATTTGCTGGTGGTGTGTGTACACAGCTGGGAGAGGAAACACATCGGTACAGAACGGGTTCACCCCAACAGTTAACTCCAGCCCACACAAAATAATTATGCGCGATGGTGTCATTCCCCATTTCAAACTGACATGCTTGCTCATGGCTCGGGAAGAAAAGAAATTAGATGCGCCGACCTAAGCGTAGGAAAACAAAACGCTAAATAATAAAACAGCTGGTTATTCTTTTTCCACCACGCCTGTAACCCAGGTGCATGCTCCTAACCAGGCTGGCACTGTACCACGGGAAACATTCCAGGGAAGAAAGCAGTCATGATGTTGTAAAGTATCTTATTCTCTTCATTTTATTGCCTTTGTGCCTGTGCACAGAAGCGATGTTAAAAAAGCATATGCACGCCCGAAGTTGCCCTCGGGGTGCTCTCGCCTCCCAGGGCGGCAGGGGACGGGCGCACGTCAGGCCGGACCGAGCCCTGCGGGCCCCCGCGGCGACCCTTGTCCAAGCCGCTGCGGCCCCAGACGCCTACGAGCCCGCGGCCGGGGGCTGAGGCTCGGCGCAGCCGGTTTCAGCCGGGCCCGGCGTGGCCGCGCTGGGGACCCTCTCCCGGCGCGGGGCTCGGTAAAGTCAAGGCGCCGCGGGCCGGCTTCTCTTCTCCCCTGCCCCCGCCGGACGCTGCCGGGGCGGGCGGCCCCTGGCCCCAGCCGTCAATGAACCCCCGTGCAAAAACCAGCCCAGCGGCAGGCGGACCCCAGCCGGCGGCCCGGCAGGGGCCTGCGGGCGGCCGGGGACCGAGGTGCCGGCGGGGGCGCGGCCGGGGCGGCGGCTCCCGGGTTTCCCTGCGGGGCAGCCCCCCCCCCCCCCGCCCCGGCCCGCCCCGGCCCCGCGGGCGCGGGGAAGGGCTCCGCGGGCGCGGGAGCCGCCGGCGCGGCCCGGGGAGGCGGCGGGAGGTTTCCGCGCCCCGGCGGAGGGAAGGCGGGCGGGCGGCCCCGCCACGGCCCCGGCCCCCCGCGCCCCTGCCCGCCGCCCTGCCCGCACCCCTGCCCGCGGGGCGGCGCCGAGCGGGGCGCGGGGCGGAGGGCGCCCGCCGGAGCCGGGGCCGAGGCCGGAGCCGGGGCCGGGGCCGGGGCCGGGGCCGCGGCGGCAGCATGGAGCAGAGCGGCCGCCGCCGGGCCTTCGGCAGCATCTGCCCCAACCGGGTGCAGGGTCCGCCCGCCCGCCTCGCCAAGAAGCCGGCCCGGCCCGGCGGGGGCGCGGCGGGGACCCCCCCGGCCGCCCCGAGCCCCCGAGCGCCCCCGCCCCGCCCGCGCCGTAGCGGCGCCCCGCCGGCCCCCGCCGCACCCGCCCTCGGTGAGTCTGACCGCGGCGGAGGGCCCTGACCCCCCGCCCGCCTCCCCCTCCCCGTGCCCCCCACCGTGCTCCCCAGCCCTGCATCCCCTGGCTGTGGCATCCCCACCGTGTCCCCCCGGCCATGTCCCCCTCCCCATGCCCCCACTGTCGTCCCCCCCTGCTGTCCGCCACCACACTCCCCAGCCCTGCATCCCCGGCCGTGCCCCTCAAGGATGTTCCCTGGCCGCGCTTCCCACTTCGCCGAGCCCCCCTGGCTGTGCCCATCCCTGCCCGGGCTCCTCACCGCTGTCTCTCGCTGTCCCCAGCACTCACCACCATCGACTGGCAAGATTTGGCAGCCTGTGCCCACGTCCTTCCCACCACCCCGGCCGGCCCGGTGACCCTGCAGCAGGTAACCCCCGACTGGGGCAGGCTTGGCAGGGCACCCACAGGGGTAGCCCCCTCAAGCCGATGGGTGCTGGCAGCCCTGCCCCCCCACAGTCTCAGGCTTCCCACCTGTGAAATGGACACGGTGGAGGACAGCGTCCTGTCCCATGTGTTAGCTGGGTTCGAGGCAAGGGCAGGGGAGGGGACAGGCGCCCAGGGGTGCTGAGGCTGTGGGAAGGTGCTGAGCACAGGCAGCAGTCAGTGTCGGAGCAGTATGGGCAGCAGTGGGTACCGTGGGCAGGTCTGAGCCCTGGGCCCCGCTGACGGGCACGTTTCCATCACCCCTCCCAGGGTCCCTGCTTCCAGGATGGACCGGAGTTTGATTTCCAGGAGTTCAGAGATGCTGTCGATGATTTTATATCTGGCAAGTAGAGATTTTTCCTCACCTGAGCCAAACTCGCCTACGTGTGAACATCAGCAGTCACGCTCCATTCGGTCTGCTCTTTTTTTGCTTTGTTTTGGGGTTTTTGGATGCTCGCTCACTCCACGCTCATCACACCCTGGGACAGTCTGTAAGGCAGTGTGTCCCTGCACACCCCCTTAGAGGGACCTGGGCTGGCACTGAGCTTTCACCCATGGGAGACAGAAATTAAACCTAAACAGGTTTAGGGCGCACAGCTACCGCAGTAGAGTAAAAGCCTGTTGGGAAATACCGGAGGGATGCTCAGAACCGGGATGGTGTGCTGGGGTTGAGGGGAAGAGAGGTAGTGAAAATCTCCTCTGTCTTAACACCTGTGGCTATTCCCTCCAGACGCATCCAGCTCAATGCCACCGCCACTGGACTGCACTGACTTTGATTTCTCGCTTGGCGAGGAGGTGGCCTTTGGCCCCTGCACCCCGCAGCTGGAGAGGAGCACGCTGGCGCAGATGCCCCTGCAGCGCCTGCCTTCCCCCGAGCCGTGCTGGAGGGACCTGGCAGACCAGCAGCAGAAAGCGCTGGGAGATGCCCTGGAGGCAAACAGCCAGGTAGGGACCACCGAGCCCCCCGCAAGGGCCTGCGCTGGACTTCTCTCCCTCGCACCCTGCTGAGGCGGCTGGGTGGCCCTGGTGTGCAGCATCCCCCAGCGCCTGGGCGGTGGGGCTGTCCTGACCGCCCTGTCCCCACTTGTCCTTCGCAGCTGCAGGAGACCCTCACGCACAGGCAGGAGGAGCTGGCGACGCTGCGGGAGAGCAACGTGCAGCTGAAGGAGCTGGCGAGCCAGGCCAGGCAGCTGGCTGCCATCCTTGACGTGAGTGCGGCTGCCCCACCTGGCCCGGCTGCCCCACGGCCCGGCTGGTCCCTGGGGGACAGTGCGGTGGGGGGTGCGCTGAGGGACAGGGGAGGGGGTGCAGGGTGAGGCCAAGCAGAGCGGGGTGGGACAGGGCCATGTCGGGGGCGGGGGTGAGGAGGTGTGGGGCGGGATGGGGTGGTGCAATGCGGGGCGGGGTGGTGCGGGATGGGGCGGGTTGGGGTGAGGTGGTGCGGGATGGGGTGGGGCAGCGCAGGGTGGGATGCGGTGGGGTGGTAAAGCCGTGCGGGAGGGAGTAGGGCAGCGGGGGACAGCGTGGTACAGTTCAGGGCAGGCTGGTGCCGGACGGGGTAGCGTGGGGCAGGGCGGTGCGGGGATGGGCGGTGCGGCGCGGCGCGGCGCAGCCCGCGGAATTCGCGCTCTCTCCCCCCGGCAGACGCTGATGCTCCCGCAGGGCGCCGACGGGGCGGCCCTTCCTCCTCCTCCTCTTCATCCTCCACCTCCTCCTCCCCCCGCCGCCCCGGCGGAGACCTGGGGCGGGCAGGGGCGGCCGGAGCCGTGGGAGGAGGCGGCGGGCGTGAACGCCGTGCTGCGGGAGGTGTCGGAGAAGTGCCGCGCCGCGCTGCGGAGCCTGGGGGTCAGCCCGGGGGTCAGCCCGGGGGTCAGCCCGGGGGGCAGCCCGGGGGGCAGCCCGGGGGGCAGCCCGGGGGTCAGCCCCACGGCCAAGCGCCCGCGGCCGGCCCCGCGCCTGCACGGCGCCTTCCGCGGGCTGCGCACCGGCAGCGCCGCTCCGCGCCCAGTCGGCGGGGGGCTGGAGGGGGGCGGCAGCCTGCGGGCGGCCCTGGGGGAGGCGGGCGGCATCCGCACCCTGGCCTTCCCGCAGGGCAACGCCTTCACCCTCCGCACCGCCGCCGGCGGGTACCGCTTCCGATGGGTGCCGCGCTGAGCGCCCGCCGGCCGCCGCCCCCGCCTCTCCCCCGCGGGGCGGAGCGGGGCCCGCCGCAGCCCGGGGCTGGCGGGGCACCCCCGCCCGGCGGCGCGGTGCCCCTCTCCTCTCCGAAAACGGGTGTTTGCGCTTTCCCCCGGCTGCGGGCGGCGCGGGAGAGAAGGGAGAAGCGCGGCAGCCGCGGCCAGGGCAGCCAGCCCCTCAGTAGTTTGCTAATGAATGTGGGGATTAAATGATGATCTGCCCGGTTTTACCTGGAGATTTCGCTCAGTTGAGCGGAAAAACGTGACTTTCAGGGTAGGGACTGCAGCGGGCTGGTGCGAAAACGGCGAGGCCGTCCCAAGTGGTCTGAGCACGGTACACCTTCCCCGTCGCCAAACTTCACATCCGCGATGCCTACAAACTGCACGCGTGTCATTCATGTGTGCAGCTATGGGTGTATGTTTGCACTCGGTGTGACTATTAAATAGTGCTTAAAATTGCCATGTATTTGTACTGATTTAATGTAAACACAGTGTTTTGCATCAGGTATGCGTATTTGCTTTCATTAGAGCAAAGATGACAGAAAGCTGAGCATCTACAGAAAGTTTACTTTGCTTGATATGCTCAAGCATAAAATCTTAGAAGAAAACATGCTGCTGCTAACATTCAGTGATATTATCTCAAGTAAAGAGAAGCGTGAGTAACGTTAACCTGTTCTGAATGGATACATTTCACTTGCACCCACTGATTTGAAAGCTGAACCACTGACAGGACACGTGAAATGGTACCTGGTCTCTTTTTCTGTGGCACGTAAGTGAATGAAGGCACTGTGCTCCACCCAGGACAGAGACTTTCTCTCTGTGAAGTTACCAGTTTTCCTGCTTTTCAATACTCAGATTTTCCAGTACTCTTGCATGGGTCCATGCACATTAACAGCGATCCAAGTGATGGTTATGGTGACAGCACCACATCGTCATCTCAGTAGATTTCTCAGGGGAGAAGTGCCCGTAGTGTTGTGCTTTTGGCAAGCAGAGCCTGTGCCAGGAAGGAGAATGGTTCTTGTCGCCAGCATGACGTGTAGTGGCTCCTAGGAGACAGCAAAGGTGGTCCGTCACTATCTGCGGTCCTTCATATCTGCGGTCCTCCGTGTCTGCGGCACTGACATTTTCTAGCAGGGGGATACCGAAGCCCTGTCTGGGACACCAGGGGCTCAGCCCTGCGATGACTCCGGAGATGCTTGTATTTCAGGAGAAGACCATTGCCACCTTGGCCAAAATGCTGTATGAAAGCTCTGGTTTGGCAGCAGACAGGAGATACAAAACCTGCCTGGCTGCACTGAATTCAGCGGGGAATAAACTGATAACAAAAGGCAGCTCGTAGAGATATCTACAGTTCCTCTCCATATGTTTTATGAAGTTAAACACAAAATGGATAGTGTGTACAACTTTGTAATGCTCATAAGCGTATTAATTCCTCAGAAATAAAGTGACGCATTAAAACTGTGGACTTCTCGTAGGATGCAACAATAAAATAATCACCCCAACAATAGTGTTGTTCTTGCTGCTACTTCAAGTCTTTTCAGAATTAGAAATAAGTTTGTCTACTTACTTTTGCAGTTAACCTGCCATAGAGTTTCCCCTGATTACTTTTACTCATAGTGTTTCCATGTTAAAAGTATCCTTGATTAATTTTGAGTTGTGATCTAAAAGTAATAGAAAATGATCATAGATATCTTTTTAAATTTATTTTATTTTATTCCCTATTAATTGGAAAGGCTGAAAATTGGCTAATCAGACCAAGATGCTTCTCACTGAGAGTCACAGGAGCATCATCAGACACATAACTGGTAAAAGGAAAAGGTGCTTGGTATGCAACATGGTATGTTCATAGTGTTACTCTATAAACATAGTTATATCGTTACAGTGGTACACTATAAACATCTCCTTTAAACTATAAAGGTGTAATTCACACTTACCTACCCATCCACTTCCATACAGGAACTTCATAAAAAGTGGACAAACCTCTTGCACAGATTAAAGCAGCCCAACGACTGCTTTCGTCAACAGTAACTCAGAAGGGCTCCCAGTGCCTTTTGCCTTTCTGTCAGGCAGGAGCTGGTGGGATCACGGGACAACGCCTGGCCCCTTGATGCGTGCTCATGCTTCATGGTTGTTCCACCAGAAGCTGGTCCCTGGAGAAGGTGGAAGTCCACCGCCAGGAAACCCCATGTCCACAGAGACCTGGCTTTATGCTTAGTGTCCGAGGCAGGATCTGTGCACCGGGGCACAGGGCAGAGCCCCTGGACGTGCAGGTGTGACCGACTGAAGAACATGTTGGTCTGCCGTTTATGTTCACTGTGATTTTCTCTCCCTGGTGCTGCGTGGTCCATGCAATGGGTGAAGGGAGCTGGCCAAGACCCCAGCAGAAGTAAAATGAAGTAGATGCAATGACATTTCATGAGCCTTGTTCCTGCTCGTAAGTAAGCTTCCTCCACCTTTCCCTGCCCTGCTGGTGCCGGGCCATGGGATGGGTGGCTATGGATGTGTGGCAGTGCAGAACTGCAGGCAAGTGGGACACGTGTGAGGTGAAACAGAAAAACACCTTTTAGTTTGGGGGGGGAGCGGTGCCAGGGGAAGGGTTTAGTGATCATGTTTTGAATATACACACCTCAGTTCCACATAAGCCTTGTTCTGGGCACGTGCATTTTCCATTGGATAAAATCTCTAGGTGTTAATTAAAAGATGCCACCAGACCTCAAGGTACAGCTTGATTAAAAAGAAATACTAGAAAGAGGAGCTATCTTTTAGTAAATAGGTGCATATTAAGTCAGTAATTTTAGGTCTCTTCAGGATGGCAAGGGCAAAAAGGGACCTGGATGGAGGTATTTAGAAATGGCATAGGGCTTTTTATATAATTATAACTCATGAAAGCCATTTTTATCAGTGATATTGCCTGTTCCCTGGTCTAAAGGCAATACTGAAGGCTGAGTGTCAGCATGGCATTTTCCTGTGGGGGTTGCTGAGGTTGTTCGATGGGTCATAAAGGGAAAACATGGCTCATTCACGAATATGAGCTACTCTCCATGTGTTTGTAATAGAAATGCTCTTGCTCTGGTATTCGTATCAACTTTTACATAAACACAGGCACACATTTAGTGTCATTTAATTGGCCTGACTACCATTGTTGAAGCGCGCAGGTTCCTACACCTCCCATTCATATGAAGCTAATGGCCATGAGAAGGATGCAGCTGGTGCTCCCGTCGGTCTGCCACAGACCCTGGGTGGCAGCAGGCAGGCATCGAGGTGGCTCGGTCGCTTGGTAATCGTGTAGAGACCGGTCTGTAATGTGGCTACGGTGCTGCAGCAGCAGTACTGAACTACTCCTACTGGTTTTGGCTCTTCTGTTCAGTCATCACAGAGAAATGGAATTTCACCGACTTTTCTCCCCTTGTTTTCCTGAATACTTTTCTAAAGAATATTACCCCTATGTCTAACTTCAGGGAAAAGACAAGCATTTTGCAGTCAGTTTTATATGACGGCAGCAGCACTCTTCATCTTTTCTAAACATTGACTTCTGGTCAGCAGCCATTATTTACATTTTGCATTGCACAGTCTTAACAAACAGCTAAAGCTAATGAGGTCAAAAGAAGCTGTAGTTTGCTTTGGCACAACTATTTCATAGGTGTATCAGAAACAGTCTTGAAGTCTGCCTTGCACCAAGCACCTGTTCAAACTCTGATAGCAAGTGACTATTTATGTTCAATATTTACGTTACACTCTTCAGCAAAATACTACAAAAACCCCCCAAATTAGTGTCTTCAAGGTTATTCACACGTTGGGATCACTTTTGGTAAAGTCTCCAGATTTCTTGTGTGGGTAATGCAGTTACAGTTAGAACTCACTTGTTAAAATAGGGTAGCTGGAAATTTTGAGGCTTATTCTCTTTTTCAAGCAGTAAATTGTTGTTGCAATGGCCTGTGAGGATACATCCCAGACGTCCTCCATGTAACTCTCTCTGTCACAGGCTGACAGAAACCAAGCACAGAGAAGATGGTTACATTTCATGCTCTGATCTCTTCCACAGCACAGGTCTCAGGATTTCAGGCAGTGGCTCCTGTATTGAATCTCATATTTTTATTTGGATTATATGGTGTTAAAACTGAGGCAGTGTACAATTATAATGTTACTTTAAGCCCCTGAAGTTCAGTGCTGCCTATTGAAATGATTAAATAGAACGACATGTCCAATTCTTCACATAACACAGAAAAATCCCTTTTAAATTTGAAGAAAGCTCAGAGCAGGTGGAATCAAGGTCTGTAGCTAAGTATTTGTTTTACACTAAGTATTTGCTAAGAGTAGAATTCTTGTCAGCAATGGATTCAACATCCTCAAAATTAAATCTTTTAACTTCTCATTTTGGGGTTTTGGGTTAAGGCCAAAATCAACACCTGTAAGAAGAACTACGAACCTGCAGAAAGTATTTATAAATGCTACGCTGTTACTTTTGTATGAACTCTTACACAACCTTGATTTAGGAAGAAAAAGGTTGAGCATATGAATAAGTCATCAGAAAAAAAGCTGGCTGAAAACACTTGTTTATTTTTGTAAATGCCCAGAACTAGAAGGATTATCATCATTTATATTTATTTGTTTAGCAGGTGCTCGGACATATCCTAGCCTCTGTATGTCTGATTACTTTCCACTGGAGGTTATCCAAACAATTCTACTTTGAATGATAGCTCCTTAGGCAATTTTCTTTTCCTTTGCAGATGCTCAGTTGTCTACTATTCTGGCAACAAATACAACATGAATTAGCAAATTTACTCCCTGTGATTCACCTTCTTCTAGCTCAGGTGGAATGGACATGGGAAACTGAAGTCAATTTCCACTACTGTCATGATACTTTGAGCAGTTGCAATAGACAACTGAGCTGTCGTTTTATGTGGTCAAAGACCTGTTAAGGTATATTAATAATCATTAAGGTTATGTAAGGTGATTTTTTTTTTTTACTGTAAGAAAATATATTTAACATGTTAAAATTAAACCTCAGTACAAAAGCATTCTTTACAATTTATTAAACAGTATACAGCTGTTTAAATAAAGCAATAAAAAATTATGTTACAGCCCTAAACCCTGTCATGTTAATGAAAGATTTAGCCAGATTAACCTGTTTATTGTACCAAAGACACACCTCAGTATAGTGTTACTCTATTTTCAGTCAACGTTTACAACACAGACCCTGAGAGCTTATGAATGCATTTGAACAAGTGTCCAACAAACAACAGACACTCAATCGAAGTTATGAAATTTAAATCGCAGCTTCTGGCATGTGTAGAGTTATCAAATAGGTAAAGTTCATCTCACCCGTGTATGGTTTTCTTCCTGGATGAAATATAAGCACTTAAAAATGCAAAGAAAGGCTGGACTCAAATGTAGAACTGCTCTGTTCCATTTTGATTGTACCACCAAATTTTTGCAAAATTAAAACCATGAAGACTTCAAAAGCATGGACTTTGTCTCTGACAGGGGACAAAAATGTTAGAAAGATAGGTGAATCACAGCCTCATCCCTGTACAGGTGCTCCCTTCTGTACCTTAGAGTGGGCTGCAGCCCTGGGATCAGCCAGATTACAAACTGCCCTTGAAGGTCCATGGGCCTGTTGGCAAAAACCTAAAACAACTGCTCCTCACTGTACATCTGGTATCTGGGCCTATATTTGTAACTTTAGTCTCATTCACTGCAATTTTGAGAATGATTCAGCTTGACCAGAAAACAAACACCAAATCTCTCAGAACAGTGTCTCTCTGCACAGGATTTCCATTGAACATGTACCTCACTCACTGTCTTTTTCCTGATTTAGAAAGCCTGATTAGAAATAATCTTCATTACCCAAGATACTCTGTCTACAACTGTAGTTTCCCATGAAAGCAGCTTTCCAGAGGAAGAAGGAAATTGTCAACTCACTGACGGAGGATCCATGAGGACAAAACCATTAATGGAGGCAAACTGGGTCACAGATAGAGGTCGTAAAAGAAAAAGCACAAGTATTGCCTGCCTGACTTTCAGAACTAGAGCGCGTAACCCATCTCTTTATTCGGACTTCCTCCCTCCCAGCTGTGTTCTGACAAGGTTAATGGCCATAAACTTGTCTCTTTTCAACAAGAAGGGAGAGGACAGGAGGGTAAATGTAATTTTTTGATAGCTCCTAGATTGTGATGGTGATGGGTACCTACACAGTAGTTCAGACAGAGAGAGGCAGCTTTAGGTACTCACATTGAATTAGAGGTGAATGCAGTCCTGTGAGCTAAGCTTTAATTTGGTTTATTAAGTCCCCAGTTGCAAAATACACAAAACAGCGTTACTGCCAGTCTGCATACATTAAGTTCAAATTAAACTACAAAGAAAAATGCTTGTTAACATATTTATCCTTTCCCTTCTTCCTCCCTTCTCAAAGTCTGCTTGTTTAGTTGCCTTGTACTATGTTGGTAATTCAAAACTGCCTAGAGACATGAAAGCAGAGTCCTGTTGCGCTGCGTGCTCTGTAAACCCAGGGTCTCTGCCCAAAGACACTTTTTGAAAGTGTGCATCCTTTTGGCTTATCTTGTGTGGCTCTTTCGGTGGCAGAAAACTCACGGAATTTCATGGTCAAATATTTAAAGGAGGAAAAGAAGATATTTTAATGCAGCTAACTGTATCAAATATGATTTTTCTTCTTAGTGCATTCTTTCTCTTTGTAACAGTTTTTAAGCATTTTTCTCGATTTTTTTTCCACCACTTGGTGAACCCCTCTGAACATGTTTAGAACTTCTAACATGGCCAAGACATCAGTGCAAGGAGCACTGACCCCAGCCGAGCTCTCGCAGAAGAGTTTAAAAAACAACTGGATATTTGGAAAGGTTTTCCCAATTATTGTGCAAACAGGCAAGTTCTGACCTCCTACACAAATTCTTTAACACGCTTTAGCACACATTCAGCATCTGAGGTTAATCCTGACGATTACAAAATAATTAATGTCTCAATTGTTTATTCCCTCATTAGTTACTAAGATATTATCTTGGAAATCTCCATGGTCCAGTTGAATCTCTTTGGAAGTTGTCTAGTATTCTTCCTGGATTGTTCATATTTGCCACAGCCCCTTCAAAACAATAAATGGGGCTGTCACTCCCTTCTGTGGGCTTTGAATCAGGCTACACAAGACGGCAAGGCATGAACTTCTCAGGTACACCAGGCTGTTTTCCTTGGTTATACCGATTAAACACTTTTCCATAAGTTGTTGGAGACATTTGGTTTTTGTCATTTTGATCTTATTTTTTCTGATTTTTTTCTGTGAGTGACTGTATCAAAATCACTTAGGGGAATAAAATAAAACTTGATGTGAGAGATTCTCTGTTGACTTTGGCTCCAGTCAATTGAAGTGTACAGAGGAAGTTGTGGGTCCTTATTCACTGATACTCAGTAGCTTATCTGCATGAAGGTCTAATTTGCACCAGTAGAAAATTAGGAATAGCTGAAGTTGGACTCTGTTTTGCCTCCTCTGCTGTCTTCTCTGTTTCACTCGGTACCGTACCTACCTGGGGAAGATGGGCAGCTGTGCAGGAGATGGCACTTCAGAAGCTCTTCATTGACAATATTCAGCTGTATAAGGGCTACACCAGCATTATCACTTTGGTCCAGATGAAGAATGTGTGTTTGAAGCAAGTCTTATGCTTGATCCCATCTTCCCCACCTTAGTTTCGTATTGCACAGTAGTCTTGAAGCTTGTCAACTCAATTTCTTTCAGATGAAACGAAACCAAAGATGCTCTCCAGGAGCTCATCTAATTTACCTCAACTGCTAATGGGCCTGGGCTAGAGCCAGTTCTCAGTTACTCTCCCCTCACGCATGTACAGAGTGGACCCTGGATCTTAGCATCAGCTGTTTCACTTCCCAGGTCCACTCATGCCACTCCTCACTCCTTACTACTATAGACATAGGTAAGGCCACTCTATGCAACCTGGAGCACATCTTGTAGAAGACGGGGGAATGTCATACATTGTGCGTAATTTCTACTGGTCATAATAGTACTGTTGTGACAGCAAAACAAGATCATAGCTATTGCACTGGTGACGTATCTCCCAGGAAAGTGTCAAACAATATCAGAACAGTCAACACGATGTTTTCAGGAATGGAAGTAACTAAATACATGAGTGACAGAAATCACTGTAGTGCATGAAGCTGCAAGGAACTGGAAAACGGAGATGCATCTCAGCCAGTTTGAACATTTGTGTAGGCCTTCCTTCTCCTCTGTATACACACACACACAATCCAACAAGCAAGCAAACACGTTGGTCTTTAATAAAATAAAGGCCAGCAAACAGATATCAGACCTGAATTTTTGCTGCTAACTAGGGGATCCATCTAGAGAGGAACTAGAAATGGAATTCTGTGTGCTTGTTGGCCTAAGTCCTCACCCATCTGCTATTACAGAAGGAGCCTTGGTTGTAAACACGTGAAACTCTATCGGCACCTGTGGAATTGCTTATGTTCTTCTTCCAGATCAACAAGTAAGGTTTTCTGTTTCACAAGCTGCTTCTTCTTCCAAGCCTTAAGCAATGTATGGAAAGAGTTAGTGAATCAAATGAATATTAAGGGTGTCAGATGCTTTTGAAAACTGCCCCATAATCTAATCAAATCACTTTGATTAAACAAAACACTTCCAAGTATGCTTTATCACAAAGCAAATATACCTGTGTAACCAAAAGGGCATTTTACTAGCATTCAGTACAGTGCAAATTAGCAAGCAGGTCATAATTTCAAGATACTGAATGATTGTCAGTTATGTTTACATTTCAGTAAATACACAAAGGCTAGATTTAGAAGTGATTTTGACAGCAAGGAAAAGTTCTTCAGTGAGAATCAAGAGTGAAACAAACTAGGATGTGGAGAAAAGTACTGAGGGATGTGCACTGGCTTTTAATGCTCATATTCAAGATTTTTCAATAAGAAAATATTAAATTTGTGGAACAAAAAATAAGTAGCAAGTAGAGAGGACACACAAGCAAGAAATATAGCAGTAGTATTTACAGTCAAGGTAAAAAAGGTGAAGGCAGAAGCTAGAGGTAAATGAAAAGGCAATCAGTAGCACACGAGGTTGTATTTCCATTATAATAAATAGTGGCCGTAACTGCTCACAACTGGTTTCACAAATCCACTGGGAAAGAGATCTGATCATAGCAATCCATGCTCCAAAACACAATCACACACCTGACAACCAGTGTCCAAGTGTCAATGTTACATGGCAGGGTAACAACCCAGTGGAGGCTGAGGCCTTGCAATGCCTCTGTTTGGGATGCAGGACTCCTGGACCTACCACTTACCACAGGGGCAAGTGGTTCAACCATGAGGCCCCTGTCTAAAAGGTAGGCAGTGGAAAGCAGCACCAACTTTGGTTTTGCTAAAACAGGACATAGCAAGTCTTTCTCAGTTTTTGCAAGAAACAGCTGAAAGAGCCCATCAAGGTCTTGATCATTCATCTTAGAATCATATAATCATAGAAACGTTTAGGTTGGAAAAGACCTTTAAGATCATCAAGTCCAATCGTTAATGTTGCACTGCCACATCCACCACTAAAACATGTCCGTAAGCACTACATCTACATCTTTTAAATACCTCCAGGGATGGTGACTCAACCACTTCCCTGGGCAGCCTGTATTTAGAGGTGGCTGCTCCAGTGTGGGTGCAGTGGTGCTAGGGCAGCCCCTCTATGCTTAATGCACCCTTCAGACAGCTTAGCGTGGAGGTTTTCTTTGCTTTGTTATCTACTCTGAGATGCCCTTCTTTCTCCCTGCTCTGGCTCTGTGTAAGCAACCTAAATATGTAACGGTGTGTGTACTAAGCAAGGGGCAGAAACTCAAGCACTGGCTCCACTTGTGCTCCAAGCTGGCAGAGTGGTCTGTAGCTGTTCTGACGTGTTGGTGTACGGCTGTTCAGTACTGGCAGGTCCTCCCAACAGCATCCTGGGACAGGCAGTGAAAGGGGTGCTTCTCCGAGTGTGGGCAGAACTGCACGTGACTGCCAGTGTATGGAGCCACCTCTTCTCTCCAGGCTTTAAATTCCTTTCTCAGAGTGGAAGGGCATTACCAAAATGCTGCATTTGACTCACAGAGTTGTCTCTATTAACGTTCTTTACCATAGGCACGTATCCAGATATGGCACCCAGTGTCAATGTGTTTGGTGGCATCTCTCCTGATGCAATGCAAATTGGCCTAGTGACTTCAGCAGGACCGCTTTACTTAGGCCTAATCATGCAATATATGTGATGGCTCTGCCTGTATGGGCTGTGTGGCAAGGTGTGGATCTCACAGGATTTGAGGATATGTTAGTTTTTTAAATATTTGAATAGGGAGGTTTACGAGAACGGAGGTTTTCTTTTTTTTTTAAAGTGACGTTTCTAGAGATCATGATTCTACTGTTATGCATTTCATCACTGCTGTATGAAGTAGCAATTGTGAGGGATGCGATAAAAGGAATTATACCACTCACAGAAAAATGCCCCCCTTGCTCAAAATCAGATCAGTTCTCTGCTTCAAGTGCTGGAGAAGAGAACACTGCATTAACTTTAAATGAATCCTGAGAAGAATTCATAGGAGTATTTATTAATGTAGACTGATGCTGAATGGCTGAAATGTGTACATGACTGCAAAAATCTTTCTCTTGAAGGCAGTCTATATTTTTATGCTCTAATAGCCTTCACTGTCCACCAACAAAGAAGTAGCTTTGTAATTCCACAACTCAGGTGGATCTCAGGTGGAAATAAACAGACGAAGAAGGTTTCCTAACACATTTCAATTTGGCTTCCTACAGTTGTTTGCATCCTTGGGACATTTTGCATCGTTTTTTGTGGTGAGAGGTAGAGTGCTACAAAGTCACTGTTCAACCTGTGATGCACCACTGCTCATCGTTCTAAAAGCCCTCATGAAGTTCTTTCTTCTCTTAGGAAACTCCTACCTGTTATTTCCTTCGGAATTGGTTGGTTTTCTAGGGATGACTGCATAGCTGATAAGAGGTACGTACCCAGCACGTCTATAGAATATTCTTCAGAAATCTAATTAGAGCTATCAAATATGCATTCACATTATCACAGTAATGGGCAATGCGTACTCCAGGATGTTCTGGGCTGTGCAATGCAGAGCAAGCGCGTTTCAACAAAATGAAGAGGAATGGAAGAGATGTGGCTAAAAATAATAGGTGAATCTCTTACACTGGATTCTTTGTGTGAAAGGTGTTACTAATAAAACACCTACAGATATATTTATTGACAAATGTTTTCTACCATTTTATTCTTGTTTGGTCTGATAGTCCCCAACATTGCTCCATTTGTATATACGTTCGTATTGTGTTCCTCTCTTTTCTTTTGTTATCAAGTTTGTATGTCCAGGTGAAATTCAGAGTCCCCTTTGTCTCAGTGGGCCTTTGAGAGGGCTCAGGAATCCAGTGGTTCCAAGGTCTTTGCAGGACTGGAGACTCACACTGCCTCTGAGAGGAGCCAGAATGGACTTGTATTTGCTGTGAGGGGAGAGAATTTCACATATTGTGGGTGGACGGACATGATTTGACCTATACCTATACCCCGAATATCAAGAAAGGGTTTCAGAAGCTTAAAAAGGTGGAAGAGTTGAAATGGAGTTAGGTACAAACTGTGTATCTTCAACATATTAAGTTTTTAAAGTGCTTAACTGTAAGAACACAGTCTTAGGATATGAATTAACCTATGTCATCTAGAAACTGCATAACTAAAACACTGGTTTGCTGAAGTCGGTATCTCAATAGTAAGTGGTATTATCTGAATGTAACTACTGATCTGTTTTCAAAGAGTGTAGTACCCAAGAGAAAAAAAAACAAACAAAACATTTTAACTGAAAACTTAACTTATAGGTTCAACTATACTCAAAATATATTCTGACCCGATTCCCTGAATGTTATTTTTTTGAAGTGAAACCAGAGACCTGTTTCCATGGGAAATGGTATGGAGATGCAACAGGATTTCAGGAACTTACAGCTGATGGAGCTGAACCTATCAGCAATTACTTGATTGAAACAAGTTTGCAAAGAGAGATGACAGCTACTTTTTAAGGTGTTTATTTAATTGTCCTTATGCAGGAAAGAATGTCAGAAACCTTGCGCTGTCTCCGAGACTGCGTGAGAGGAATCATCTGCAACAGGTGCCTGAAACCTTGGATATAGTTACAATTCATAATTATTCAATGCCATGATTACTTTTTGCATAACTTAATTTTACAATAACTTACAGCAGTTTGGTACTAGTTATGTAGTAATAAGTACCGTGCTAATGATAGAAATTACTAGAGCAGCTTTGAAAGAACCACATCTGAGTGGCATTTTGGCAGTTTTTTAATCCAGACTCTTGGGATTCCAGGATGAAATATTATTTAGGCACACAGTTGGCAGCTGGCAATAAACCCAGAGGTTCTGTTGTTGGGTTGCAATTTAGTCAAGGTAAACAAAATGTAGTTGCATGTTGTGTGCAGTCCCCAACGCCAGCACGGGATTCCAGCGTGTTGAAAGCCTTAACTGAGACAGTCTTTGTAGCAGTGGCATGCCGAAACAGATTCTTAACGTGTACAGAAAAAGGGAGTACACACCGAAGAGGGAAACTCAGCAGAAAGGGCTGGGATGGATGACCTAGCAGGACAGCTCTTGATCTGCCCACTGAACAGCAAAACCAGGCAATTACTATAGTGTGTTGCTGAAGAAATCGGTTGTGAATTGTATTGTTTTATGAAAGCTAAAGGTCACATTAAAACTGACAATCCTGGGAGTCAGCAGTATGTTACATGAAAAGTCATATAATTTATTAAAATCCCCTTATCCCTTGGTGCATTTTTCTTTTTTTTCCCCCTTCTGTTTTTAAATTAATAAAAATCTTTTACAAGCCAGAAACTGACAGCTGACACAAATTCCTCCCTGAGCTAGAGATCCTTAGTCTACTTATGCATGCTTGCCAATCAGGCTTGTCATTATTGCTAAATTTAACATTGGAAGTAAAAGAAACATAGGTACTGGGGAAGGTGTAGTACAAATGGACAAAAGCCAGAAAAATATAAAGGTGGTACTCCATCTCTCCTGTGTCATTCTATCGAGATAATGCAGCATACTTGTGGCAACAGAATGCAGCAACATAAGGAACATGTTCAGGCTTTTTTTTATTTTCTTGCTTGTTTGCGTGGGAGATGTAGTTTTCCTTAATGTCTGAGCTGTTGAGGTTCATCTGAGGAGGAATAGTGGACAGTCATTTCCAGAGCTCACGCCCCACATGTTCACAACCACTTTTACTGTGCTGGCAAAAATAAATGAAATGGGAGATGTCTGATGAGCAGACTACCGGACTGAGATGCTAAGTACATGGCTTAAGGTAAACCTCAGTAAAGAAGCAGGAACTTTTTCCCCTCCTCATCCTCTGAAGGACATCTTAATAACCTGTGCTTTGTACAACTAAAATGAAGCTGTGGGTTCACTGCCAGAATATTCCAGTTGCCCTGTCAACAATATTTCATACTGGACTCTAAACAATGGTTGCTCGTTGCAGTGTGAAATGGTGTAAAGAGAACAGCCGCATGAACTGAGTCCCTTCACTTTCCTGATTCCTTCCTTCCCCATCTTTCCTCTCCTTTCCATTGCAGTTAGAAACACCTGAGGGTCCAAGCTCCTTTTTATAAATGGGAACCACAATCTACTACTATTGTCAGTCACTTAGAGAGGCCCCATGGTTTGCCCTGTACCACTGTGAGAACTGTTCCTCTAACCCACTCAGAAGCATCTGAGTATCTATACAACTGAGCAGGCAGCAAGACTGGGATCTTTCTGGGATACTGGCTGAAAAGCTAGAGACAATGGTGAAGAAATACAGGAAATAAAATTAAGATGCTTCCATACCTCAAGATCTCACCTAACAAAGCTGGGACATCATTTTCTCTCCAGCAGAAGGTTAGAGGCCTCAGTTTCCAGAAACGTCTCATCACTTTGCAACTGCAAAATGGAAACAAATTTTCGTCTAAGTATGTTCAAGAATTTTATCCCACCTATTTCAAATAGAAACTCAAAACTGTGGTAAATCTTATTCAGATCCCTCACACTTCCAAAAGGGTAATTTTTTTCCCTAACATAATTTGTTACACCTTTCTTAGTTTACCCAACTGGGTATCACAGTGACTACATCCTCTCTGGAAAACTAGTCAGTCCAGTATGCCCTCAGTGTTAGGGCCCTGTGCTCCTCAGCCAGGAAGGTTTCTCTAACTAGGCCTCGGTTTGAACAAGAGTTTCCTGTTGATAATCTAGAAACTTGTATAAAGAGCAGTTTTGCTTACCTCTGTCTTTCACTGAAATGAAGACAACCTGTGATCTATTGCTTTTAAGACAATTTTCTATGACCAGCTCTTGTGATCTTTCTACTTGCCAGAATTTGGGGTAAGCTAGCATCATCTCTTGTCAGCAATCATTCGGCAAGGAGCACCGTCATTATCATGTCCTGAGATACCTGGGCCCTACAAGTATTAGTGGCGCATGTTCAGAAGACTGGATGTGATGAATCCAACTTTTCCTGAAATATGTAATTTCAGTCAGTGCTTAATTCTCTGATAATGTCGTGAGGTTTGCTACTGATGTCCAAATCTCACCTTCAAACTATAAACTTGTATTTTATCTCGATAAATTCCTCAGTCTGATGATGATGACAAATTAGTATGAAAAGTTCTTAAGGATAATGCATGAGAAAAAAATAAGCTACTATGGGATTGAGAACCTGCATACCAGCTTTCAAGGATGTACCAAGCAACAACATATCAGCACCATCTGCTGCCAGCGGGAACAAACTACATGGTTTCTACATACTGGCTTGGGAATATTTTTACAGTGAGCTACAAAAATTCACCCATGTTTCTAGTACGTAAGTGAAATAATTGAGCAATTGGCTCATAGGTTCCATAATGAGGAGCCTAGAATGAGTCCACAGTGAGAAAGAAATGAAGACAACCAAGATGACATTTTCCTTTCACTTTGAAGACACACTAGCGAGATGCTGGAAGCATTTCAGAAGCGATTTAGCTGTGGACAGCTCTTGTAAAACAAAACTCCATTGTTTAAAATTCAGTTACAATTTCTAAGTGACAACAGAGCTCTTACCTACCACATCATTTCCAAAATACCAGGCGCTTCAAGTGAAGAAGTGAGTTTTAAGGATATCCTTGATGTTATAATACCTGCCTAACAATCCAATGCATCCTTCTTAACAAACAGAAAGCAATTCAGACTTCCCCATGGCACTTCTGCTTATTTCTGGATTTTCTTTACCACTGACTTCATTTCAGGATCTAGTTATTTTAAGGCTACTAGAGAACATAATACCTTGGCATGTTTTCTGCTTGCTAACCAGTGTTTGGAAGAGCTTTTACAGAAAAAACTCCGAATTTTTTCTCATAACTAGTTCGTGGTGCATTCATGCGAGAGCTGAACGTCCATGGGCAGGAATCACTGCTTGCAACTCCAGCTGCAGGGGATCACATTATTTACTCTTTAATGCCTTGTGTTGCATTAATGAATCCTAACTCTAATTCACTCAAACAAAACCTTGTTGACTTTGAAAGACTTTTGCCTTTTATTCCAGTTTACAACCATATAGCTCTCAGACTGCGACCTCTTTCCTCCCGCTATCGAACTGCATGGTTACATGTCTGCTCATCTGAAAGAAACTTTCCAGTGAGAGCAAAAGCTTTGTTAGAGGCCCAAACACTGGTCTGATAGGTAACAGCTCAATACACTTCACCCGCCTGCTGCTGATTCACTGAGTATTAAAGTGAGCTGGCTTTGCAGTGCACGCTGGCAGCTGCTGTTAGGCAGGGTAACGCTAGCTGGCCATGCTTGCTGAACGTTAGTCTTGTAGGAAAAGCTCACATTCAGTTAAACGAACAACTGAAGCGTGGCAAACAATCCTTTGTGATGGTACTCTAGCAATGCCTTGTGTGTTTGTTTTACAGAAAGCATTAAAATGGTGTTGAGTGACTCAGCCACTTGGTATCCTGGGTGTGCTTAGCTGTGTCCTTACCGATACCAAGTTAGATAATAAAATGGCACTTTTGAAATGGTTTTCCTTTGATTTCGCAAAACAGCTCTACCATCTGATATTTAAGTATTGCCTGTAACTCAGGCATCAATAAAAATATTCTTTTCCATCGTCTTGCTTCCATGATGTCCTTTTGCAGATGTGATGTGTGCAACTATAGAAATAGAGCTGAGCAGGAAAAGGAACTTCACCTGATAAGATTTTTGCAGGAGAACTTTTTTTGCTTTAAATAAAACTTTTCCAACTGAAGATTTAGAAAACTCTCTCCTGTTATCCTGGGGAAAAACAGTGAAACTGTAAGAAAGTGAATAAAACTTTGTGCACATTTTTAGAAGTGGCAGTCTGTTTCTTACTCTTAGAAAGTAACACTTTTAATGTTGATTCTCAGAGCCAAAAGCTAGAAAGAGGAAAAATGGGCTCTTTTACATGCTGTGTGTCTCTCAGCTTTTGTTGCTTGAAAACCCAAGTGGCGTCACTCCAAATTTTGAAACTATAACAAGGGCTGAAAAAGGACTGTTCTGAACTTGTTTTGAAAAAAATACGGAACATCTATGTAGCGCTAACTCTTCTTTTCCCTTCCTATTTCTTTGGATTTAACTAAAACCTATCTTCCAACAAAAATGTTTGACTTCTTCCCTACCAAATCTGTGCTCAAGTTTTCTCAGGTGAGGTGAATGCCTAATGGCACCCATCACCCGCACTTGATAAAACAACTGCATAAGCAACTCATCTTCTGGGATAAAATGATTCTTCACGCTTTTCCTACAACTTCTGCCTTTGCCTGTCACGTTAAAGCATACGAAGGCAGGTTATTTCTGAGTTTGATTGTTCACGGTCAGGGCTGAGCTTTGCTCACGTTTGGTTTTGGGGACCCCAGCTGTCAGACAGGCCGCCCCACGCTGCAGCGATGCGGTGCCATACGCTAGGTCTCTGCCCCAGCGCTCCATTTCGGACAGCCAGGCCCCAACACCTCGGCGAGGCGCTGCTCCCCAGGCCTCGCTGCCCCCCAGGCCTCGCTGCCCCCCCAGGCCTCGCCCCGAGGCCGCTGCTGCGTGGCTGTGCCCGACTCCTCACAGCAGGCAAAAACCTCGGGGAGAAACAAGCCGACGTGAGGGTGTTTGCCCGTGGAGTGTGCCGACGCTGCCCTCGCTCCGCTCCCCAGGCAGGGGCCGAGGCGGCGGCCCGGCGGTGGGGGCAGCCCCACAGGACAGGGCCCTGTGGAGGTGACCCACCGGGCCCGGCGGGGGCAGGCAGCGGCCGCCCCGGCTGGCGGCCTCGCAGGCTGGGGTTGCGCACCGGCCGCCGCAGCCCTCCCCCGCCTTCCCCGCTCCCCGCCGCGCCGCGCCGCGCTCCTTTGCCGCCAGCCGCCGCCCGCCGCCGCTCCTTGGCGCCGCCGCGCAGCCCGGGCGCGCTGCGTCCCGCCGGCGGGCCGAGCCGGGCCGGGCCGGGCCCAGCAGCGTCGCCCCCCGCGGGTTCCCGCCTCGCCGGCCGCGCCTGCGGGCTGCTTAAAAGGCGCCGGCGGCCGCCGGGGAGCGGTGCGGGGTGTGCGGCGGAGGCACCGCCACCGCCTCCTGTGCAGCAGCAGCAGCAGCAGCAGCAGCAGCAGCAGCAGCAGCCGGCGTCCCGAGGGCTGGCTGGGCTTTAAGTTGCCTTCCCTATAGGCTGCCGTGCGTGCAGGCTGCCTTCCGCACACCTGCCCGGACCATCCCTTTACCCCCTTATGGGCCGTCTCGCCCGCAGGGACCCACCTCGAGGTCAGGTCGCCTCGCCTGAGGCGGCGGCCGGCTCAGTCAGCCCCGGCGGAGATGGAGTGGAAATTAGGGAAAGCCGCCCGGAGGATGAGCAGGAGGGATGAGGATTTGCCACGGGTAATGGTGGCCTGTGGGGGTGCGGGGGCCGTGGCTGCGCTGGGCAGGGTCGCGGCCGAGGACCTGGCTGGCAGACCCCTTCCTCCGGCCCGCCCGAGGGCCGCGGCTCCGGGCAAGCAGCGCGGCTGGCGGAGGGTGACCTCGGGGACAGACACGGCGCTCGTTAAGTGTTGTGCCTCTGTGCTTCCCTCCAGGAGAACGCGATGAGAACGCTTGGAAGAGGCGTGAAGCGGGGCAGAGAGCAAGGGCTGCAGAGAGCGGCTGAGGTAAGGGCCGGCGCAGGCATTCGCACTCCTCTGCATGCACTGCACGGAAGCGTCCCCCTCTTTGCGCTCCTGGGGGAGGGAGAGGAGGAAACTGTCGAAAATAAGTGATTTTGAAAAAACAATTTTTTTTTTTCCTTTCCTATCATCACACTTTCTTAACTGTAGCATCTGAAATGTCAGAAAAACACAAGTTATGGTAAAGTGACATCTGTTGAGGGGAGGCATCAAAACCACCTGTGTGCTTCTCTTCTTTGGCGCTAGAGGGACTGCTTGCTGTTGAAAAGCAAAAAAGTTGCCTGACCTGATTGAAGGAACTGTACGGATTTACAGAGCTGTCTTTTTATTGGCACTGAAAGCTGACTTGTCCACATTTAGAGGGTGATAAAGATAAAAGGGACAACGAAGAACTTTTATATACAGTTATGAACATAGGTGGAAAACCTATTAATCACCAACAATATGCTTGACAGTAAGCAAGCGGCAAAATACAGGCAGCTTGTGCCTTAAGGACTTGACATAGATCACAAAACCTGGTGAGACTGCAGTACGCACTCCGGTGGAGTGGGTGGTGAAGGCGTGAAAGGAATTGACCACACTGAAATACTGAAGCAGGAGGTGAGCAGTGTGCCCTTACATACAATGATGGCACAGAAATGTCGCCACCAGCATGCTGAGAATGTCACTCCAACATAAATATTTTATGTAAGTGACCCCGTGGGAAAAACCATGTTGTTAAAGCAAGTGATGACTGGGCTCTAGGAGAAGAAAATTCGGTTGCGGGGTGAGGGGGAGCTACTGGCCAAAACTCAACAGAATGTAACAGTCTGGCAGTGTGTGTTAGCTGGCTGTTGTCTCTCATGTGTCAACAGCTGCTAGCTGCACTCCATATTGTTTCATTCAAAAGCATCGTGGAAAACTCAGAAGTGGCCTCCTCTTGCTGTGGAATAAGCAGAAGTCAATTAGCCAGTGCTTTTCTGTGGCTGCTAATGGCAGCACTCAGGCAAGTAAATGTTGTAGTGTTTTGTTTTGTATTCAGTTGACATTTATCTTGAGTGATTTAAGACCAGTTTTTAAGAAGCAAAAGGAAGGCTTCAAATTTGGTATTCATTGATGTTTATACAAAGTGGCTGCTTTCCTGCATGACTTCAAAGTTCTTTCCAACAAAATGGATGTTGTAGGGAAAATTTTACCTCTGTCCAGCCTAAATCCATAAGCTTGAATCTTGGGATCTTTATGCACCCTCCATTACGTGGCTGTAAATGGAGGTACAGTGTGACTCATCACCTAAAGTTAAGTTGCACTATGGAATAACCAATGGTAATTCTAATTTCAAAATAACCTAAAATTAACTATACTGAGTTAGACTTTGGGCTTACGTAGGCTGAGGGCCGTGTTCCAACAGTGACCATAAATGGATGCCCAAGGGAGAAAAGGACTGAAGTAAGTGTGTGTGATGCTAATTAGCTTGTGGAGATGACATACTATACTGGTGCTCGTACAACTAAGGCAAGAAACTGTTTGCAACACTACCCAGTTCCTTTTGGACAGCCTGGGATCTGAATCTAGTCATACCCCACATAGGTTTTATACTATTACTGTAGTTCAGGTGTTGCTGAATCAGAAAGTTATCCATGCCATTTATTTCATGACAGTATTTACTGCTTGAACTTGTGTATATACATATATGAAACATGAACCTCAAAACAGGTGAGCAATGCTGAATTTAGGTAGAAGAGACCTTTCCAGGCATGTTACTTCGTAAGACATCTCGCTCTGCATGGACCCTGTGTCTGGTAGGCAGTGCACCGCTAGCTGGCTGCTGTATCTGAACGTAGCAGTCACTACTGCACTGCCACCGGCTGCGGGGCCAGCTCGTCGCTCTTTAAAGGCGGTTCCTTTTTGAAAGTGCTAGGGTTCTAATTTCCAGGAATGCAGGTGGTGCATTTGTGTGTGATGGGATGGCAGTGTATGTTAGCTGGTTGAAATTCTGACATCAGCTAACATGCAGTTGCTATCCTTTTCCACATACTGTGATCATCAGAATGGAGAGCTACTACTTTTATACAAGGCATCTTTTGGGTCTACCTGATTATTGCTTTTTTTGACTGTCCGGCTAATTTTTGGTATTATAGTGGTATCTTGTATTTTTCTTATCCACCGTTATCCAAAGAATTGTGAGAATTTTTGGTTGATTTAGATTCTGGTTTTCATCTGCTTTTAGAAACCAAGGTAACAGGAAGTTTATAAATACTTGAAACAGGTAAATAATTCAAACATTTTAAAGAATTTTAAGCTCTGGAAGTTTTCTTAAAGCAAAAGAAGCAGAGTTAAAAATTCATATGAGTTTTAAAGTTTGATTTTAATTTTTTTTACAATGATATTTGGCAAATGAAAGTTGGTTGGTTTTTTTGGGGGGGGTGTTTGGTTTTGGGTTTTTTTTTTTTTGACTGAGTAATTAGATGCTGGAAAGGCTTAAAATCACTTTCACTAACTGCCTGAATGCTATATCTGAAAAAGAATTACCTTTCCATTCTGTAAAAAACAAGTCAACTTCAGAGTTTTCTTCTCCCCTTGCTTCTAAGAATAACTTAATGTGTGAACAGCAATGCATTAAAACAACTGCACATAGTCTCACCAACCAGGAAGCACAATTTGAATAGGACATAATATTATACTTCAGAAGAATAAAGGCTGGAAGCACATTGATCCTTTTCATTGATGTTACACTGGAAGCTTCTATCAAACACACTGCCACAGGCAACAGAGTATTATCTCTATCCCCATCCTGGCACTTCAGGCACTTAGAGAATGCAAAAGAAACTCTTTGTTGTTGCTTGCTTTAGCTGGGTGCTGCTACATGTGCCTTGCAAAGTGAAGGTCTCCTAGGAAGAGAAATAGCATCAATGTTTGTGAAGGTCCGCAGAACTAGAGTGATCCTAGTGTTGTGTGTGGTGATGAGGCAGTGTATTGTTAGTTAGCTGTTCTTCATACACCAGCAACTGACTACATTGCCACATTAGCACATCGCTGTTGAGACAAGAATATAAGCACTGTTATTAGAAATACCTCATTGGATCCTTAGCTGGTATGGGGCCCAATGCCTGCCTAGTTCCCTGGACTGAAAAGAGCTGTGCTAGGTTATGCAAACGGAGTGAATGCAGGGTATAAAAACAAGTGTAACTCTGTTTGAGACACTTAGACAGCTAATCCAACTAAAGAATTTACTACGTTATGTAAGTAAGAGTTTCAGGTCTGGACCCTATGTGAATGTTTCTTTTACACCACTAAGTGTTTACTGAAGCATTGATCTGTGGGCTCAGCAAACAAGTATTTTCTGATGATACTTGAATTAACACAGAGATGTCCAACCAGCGACTGAAATGGATTTAGAATATTTGCACTCCCAGGCAATTTTTTGTAAAGAGGAGCTGACAGTTAAATGGTATCTGTTGGAGATAATGAAGTTACGTCAGACCTAAGGAGTGAGGGAAGCATGAGATAGGAATGAAGGAAGTGTTAGGATGAAGGAAGTCTTAGGACGAAGGATGCAATAGGTTATGCTCAAATGGAGTTGGAGAAACTTTAACACTCATGGACCAAACTCTGTTAACCTTCTTAAGAGGGCAGTTTTATCTTAAATTGGTGGGATTATTTAAGAATCCAATAAATAGGTTTTAATCTGCTTATAGCATTTGTAGCTTAGTATTTTTTATATGCTATGTCCTACATAAAGTGTAAGTGGGTATTTATACAAACATGTATTCTCATTAGTTCGTTGGCTTTTTGACTAGATAAACATGTGCTTGTGTAACAGTGTTCTAACTTTCATTTTATGTATTTGCCTTTCCAAGTCTGTGTAGATTTGGCAGTTAAAGATGCTTTATTTTTCCCCTGGGTAACTGGTAACTTGGTTTTGAGAAAGAAGTGATTAGTTTATCAATGATCTGCCCTATATATTATATTTATGTATTTATAATATTGTATTGGAAGAGCTCATATGTCTCATGAAGAATAAGTAACACAAACATACTGAGTTTCTGGAGGAATGTTAATTAACAGTAAACTTTGAAAAACTTGAACTCTGTTTAGATTCAGGACCGAATGGTACCCATATTCAAATTTCTGCAGAAGATGGTTGTAATGGATTGTGACCAAACAGTAAAATAAGAAATTCAGTGACTGTTTTCTCAGGCAAAACCTTCTTTTTCTAGGAATCTGAAGTAAAAGTAATTCAGGAAGCAGTGAATTAAGTAATTCTGTCCACTCATTTGTTAATATCCCATGCTATTTCTAAATACCAGGAAAGATAGTTTATCTTAATGCTGGCATTGAGTTATTTAAGATTACAGTGTTTCCTGTGAAAAACAGAATATGAGCTTTAGTGAGTGAATCACAAGCAAGGTGTGTGCACTCCCTTCCCTCATGATCCCTTGCAAACTGGAAAACGATACTGCACTGTTTATCTTTCATAGGGTATATAAAGACCTTGAGTGAAATTTCCCATATGCTGAGTAACTCTCAGGCAATACCAGGGCTAAACCAGATTTTTTTCAGGTGTTCCACGAACAGCACCCAACTGCTGTGAAAAGCAGGGAGCTATAGCAGTGCACGTGAATGGACATACATGTTTTAGTCATGTGCATTTTCAAGTAAGGATAACATCCACCATTTGTGGGAAAAACATTGTGTCCTGCCACTTAGTTCTGTGGAATCTAAACTGCTCCCAGTGAGGGGAGAGGATCCATATCTCACTTCCCTTCCTGCTCCATCAAAGCAGCAGGGACATGTGACAAAAATCACCTGAAATGTTCTGCTAAATGTTCCCAAGGCTGGAACTGTACATGTACGAGAAGACCGGAGTAAAACTGGAACGGGTTGCCCAGAGAGGTGGTAGATGCCCCATCCCTGGAAACAATCGAGGTCAGGGTGGACGGGGCCTCTGAGCAACCTGCACTAGTTGAAGATGTCGCTGCTCATTGCAGGGGGGTTGGACTACATGACCTTTAAAGGTCCCTTCCAACCCAAACTATTTTATGATTCTATGATTAAAACACAGGACCTCAACACAGGAACAGGAACTGTCTTGACAGACTGGATGTGGAATCTTGCGGGCTAATGGCAAACAGCTCAGCGGTTGGTCTAGAACACCAGCAGTAGGCACATTTGGACTAACGAAACCGTTACATAGGCCTTAACTGATCCCTGAAAGTTAGAGTGGCTAAAATTGTCACGCATAAGGTTTGACTTCCCTTCCAAAACGATGGCTGTCATTATCGAGGGTGACTTTGTTTAATCCTCCACATCAGTATCATTACTCCATCTTTTAAAGTGTTTTTTGTCCTTATCCTTCAGGGGTTTTCTGTGAAATTCTCAATGAAGTCCATAGATAAATGAAAAAATACTTTTTGTTTTAATTGCTTTTGCATTTCTCTCCTTTTTAATACAGTTAAGTGGCTATCTTTATTGGGAAATATTTTGAAGCACTTCAAGTATTTTTAGTCACTGTTAGTCTTACAAGAGAACTGCTACCAGTACTTTTTCATACAGAAAAGTCTTCTGAGACACTAGTTTCTCTCATTTCTATTCTCTCAGCCCTCCTTTAAGACTTGGACAGTTGGAATGAGGTTCCTTATTCCAATTTACTGTCTCCCTTCATCAAACAGATAAATCAAAACACTTGGCAGTTTCAAATCGAACACTGGAACAGAACTGGAAATGGGTTTGCAGTTACATGTAGGATTGGGGAGATTGCAAGGTGAGAAGAGTGGGGCTTGAGGCATGAATCTTCATCCCCTTCTTCTACCTCTCCTTGAAGACTGTTGTTTTATCCCAGAGATGCGAGGTAGATGGCTGGGGAGCGTTGTCTTGGACCGTCTCAGAAGTATGTCTGTGTGAGTGCCAGGCTGTTGATTTTTGTTGTCCCTTGAATCCTGCTGTAAGCAACCATGCGTACTCACACAGACCCTGCCTGGATCCAGGTCAGAAGACTGGGAGTCCATCAGCACATGAGCTCACACCTGAGGCACTGTACTGCTGTGCAAATGCATGGAGAAGGCTAAAGAGGTTAAAGGTGTTGCTGTGAAGGTGAAGTGTAAAATTAATCAAAATACAAAGCAGGCAAGGAAACATTTTTGCCATTTTTTTCTTTTTCTTTTAATAATTTTATTTTCTATGTACATTTTTTTACAACTAAGTTGACAGCTTTGCAATTCAGTAATCTTCCTCGAGAAGATACTGCCAAGCTGGTATCTTCAGTTGCATTGGTCTCTAAAAACCCTGGTATGATGCCTCTGGGCCCCATCTCTTTCAGTCAGGGCAATTATGTGATAATGGAATATAAAAATCTATTTGTTACTGGTAGATGGGAAACAAAACACTTCTGTGCTAATACTGAGTATTTTATCAACAAATCCTCTTCTTTTTAGCTGTCTCCCTGCTGGTGAGAATTGTAATTAGCTGTTGTCAGCAATTTAAAGAAACATTCAGAAAATTTATGCACATTGAAGGTCTGTCCCTGCAAGGTACTGAGTGCCTTGCCATTCTCAGCAACCTCAGTGGTTTTCAAGGCTGTTGCAGGAGCCATTCCAACATTAATAGACATAGTGTAGCTGAAAATACTAATGCCAAAGAGAAGTAACATCACCTGATGGTTTAGCTTCTAGCAGCATTTCCCAGGAATGTAGTAAGGCTGTGTACCCATGCTGTTGAATGGATTCACAGTGTGAATGGCTTTTTCAGAGGTCTTCTCTTTTTTTCACAATAATCTGCCTGATTAATGATGCTACTTCTGGCTTGATACTTTCTATGGGCTCTTCAGGTCTCCAGAATTTCACAACTTTACCCTCAGGGCTGACAAGGTACTTCCAGAAATTCCATCGAGGCTCTTTCTTTGAAGAATCTGTAAGAATGGCATCACATCATTTTAGTGTCTTACACTTGTCATTGTTTCATTACCGTGCAGTGATTCTTCAACTATTTATGTTGAAGTAATCCCTCGTTGTTCTTAGCTAGTAGTCTGGGCATGGATTTACTGGTTGGTGTTAATGATCCGAAGAGTGGGAAGAGAATGATGCTCTCCCCTTTTTGTGAAACTGTTTAAAAGAGTTCCTACTTTACTACACCCTGCTTCCTAGGGAGGAGGATATGAGGGCTGCATACTCATTTGGGGAATCCCCAGTTTTATGTTGGGTTAGGGGAAGTGAAATGGGAGCAGGAAGTCATACTGGTGACGGCTTAATTCAGCTCCTTTCATCCCATGAAGCAAAACCTTACTGGTATCTTTGCTATCATGAATACCTGGCAAGATAATTTCTGAGATCAAGGGGCTATCGGGGAACTATGTGCTCCTAGAGGAGGCAGAAGCAGTTTCTTGACTCCGGCTTTGTCCTTGGAGAGTCCCACAGGTTCAGAGGAAAACTGCTTTTTGAGAGAAGAACTAGAAGAAAACTCCAGGAGATTTTGACTGGGGAACAGGTGTCCAGTGGGGAATAGTGCTGAACCCTACACTGATTCTTGGAAGCAATGGGTTGAATTTTGCCATTGGACTACATTTGTAATGTCATGACTGTAAGAGGACACCAGGGCAAGCAAATGGGTATGGTAAAGCTCATGTCATGGAGGCTCTGGCCCAGCTAGTAATTATCTCTGCTGAGTTGTTGTATCTAGGATCAGTCTTGAAGTAACACAACCGCATCTCTGAATATTCTTGCAGTGTTCATTAATGCATATGAATAACTCATACAAAGTACAGACAGATAGAAAGGTGGACATTATTTGAGGAAAGGTGTGGCCACAAACCTTGCACTGGCCCAACAAAATGGCTTACTGCTATGAAAGCAACAAGAGGCAGTTGTGTTAAGAAAGGCCTTGGCACCATGTTTATGCTGCCAGTGGATTCTTTTTGCACTAGATTGTCTGACAGTGCTGGACAAATTGTAGCTAGCAGTCACAGTCACAAGGGGGTGTAGCATGAAGATGTTCAACCTTCTGATTGGCAAGATAACTATGAGAAAGAAACAGGTGCTTCTTTAATTGAAGATGCACAGTAATTTCATGTGAAGCAGAGGAATGCAGGAAAATAAAGACTTTATTTCAGAATATTTAAGTACCACAGGATCTTTCTCCTTCTTGTGGGTGAACAACATGTCAGATAAGAACCGACTTGAGTGAATATGGCTGTTCTGTTTCTGTATAGGTATTAATGTCTGATACTGATTATACTGGTAGTTAGAATCTGGATTCATCCCACCCAGCTGGTACCCGTGTGCTCTGGCCTCCTCTATAATGCACTGAGAGGCACCTCCAGAGTGCATTCAGTAATTCCGCTGGACATCAGGCAACTTAGAGCAACAAGGCTTTACCTGAGGTCTCTAGTGACATGCCTGAGGGGAGGTAGGAAGAAACACAGGAACAGCGACAATGGCGACCACTTAAATTACTCCTAAATGATAATAATTTTCAGGTGCATAAGAGGCATCACAGAGGATATGGGAAGAAGCAGCAGACTTAAGTCATGTAAGGTTTCATTTAGATGTTGAAATAGCTTTCTGACAAGAGGAGCTGTGAAAAACTGGAATAGACTGGGAGGTTTTGGAATCTCTCATACTGCAATAGTCTGGAGAAGCACGTGTAGTACTGATTTCAGTAAATGTGATCCTATCTTGGGGCAGGGAGATGCAATACAGGTTTTGGCCTTCTCCTACCTTATTTTCCAGTTAAAATATGTGATAAAGAAGGATTATGTTCTAATTATCCTTTCTTTCATATATCAGTGTTTAGTATGGGACAAAGACCTGGCCAAAGCTCAGGAAAATTCAGAGAGGCTTTTAAAGTTGGCTTTGGGTCTGTGGGCTCTTTGGTCAACTGAAGAGAGTTTAATTTTGCTTGTGAGAGTGTGAGGCTCTAGCTCAGTAAATGGTTACTGTAACAGGAGTATTTGTGTGAGTGGGTTTTGCAGGCTGAGTCCTGAAGTTCACAAGACAAATTAATGGAAATTAGTGATTATATGTAGCTACAGTATATATAATCCTGCTTTACAACACAGGTTACATAAAGATGGACATATGACTCTGCTAAAACAGGAATCTTCTCATCTGCATGTGTTTATGTAAAATCTTCCACTAAAGACACCCCCCCCCCCCAGTTACATTTTTGTCCATGAGAAAAGTTGTTTTTCAACAGAAGTCACATAATTTGAAATGGGATTTTGTAGGTGGGAGTTTTTGCACTCAAGTTTATACATCCACCAAATGGATGTTTCTATCTGGGCTGGTCACAGTAGGCTGTTTTTATAATCAGTGGGAAGAAACGGATGCTTTCAGGGTACAACTGACCATATTTTTGATATCCACATTGAAACCAGATGAATTGTATGCTGAGTGCCTGTTTCTCTCCATAGACTATGAAGACTACGATGTTTCCTTACAAACAAACTCAGACCAGAATTTAGGGAGAATACCATGGTTACAGGCAGCTTGATATAGAAAAGAAAACAGTTACCTATTAGAAATTTAAAGGCAGGCTCTGCTTCTGATCCTAGGATCTTGATTTTGTGGAAAACAGGGAAGGTTACTCCATAGTTTCCTTTGGCAAAAGATTCTATTTCCTGGCTTGAACTAGGCTCTGATTCTCCGAACTGGTTGCAGGGAAAAGCCAGCACAGTGAAGTGGGAGGGACCAAACTCTCTGTGTAGTTCTTGCAGTGCGATGTAATTTTTGTCTGTGTGTTGGCAGTAACTGGCCACGTTTACAACCAGAGTTGCCTTCAGAGAAATAAAGTTATAGTAGTAAGAAGAAAAAACAGAGATGGCATAGACATTACAATTAGTCTTAAAATGACATCTCCCACTACCACAATCGCTCCTGCCTCAAGGCTAAATTTAATCTGTCTGATCATAATTTCATTAAACAGATAAGGATGATAGCGGCTTAAGATATTTACTTTCAGACAACCTGTTTTAAAAATCCAATGAATGGATAAACTTAAACTTACAGCTTTGTTTAAATGTAAGCATGTAAAAAAGCAGATATTTAGGACAGGCACTAAAATCGTATTTACTAGATCAACTTCCAGAATTAAACACAACATGCTGCCATTCTTAACTAAGATTAAAACGCACAAATTGTTATTAGGCTATATTGATTTATAATAAAGAATATGAAAAACCATTTTTCTTGATTTATTAGATCTAATACTTAATTCCTGGAGCAGGCCTAGATAAAATAAATTTTTCTACAGCTTACTGTTTGAAGAACAGGAATTTAGCAGAAATCTTTGCCGAAAATTCCCATAAACAAACTTTTTGTTAACCTGCAAATGGAGACCTGTTTTTTAGTAAAGATTCAAGACAAAAATATAATGAAGTAGTAACTTACTTTCCCTCTGTACTTCTCCAAGGAAACAATCCTTCCTCGTGAATCCTTGACTTCGAAAGAATAAAAATCTTTGATTTTAGGTTTAAAAAATCTGAGTTGCAGCAGGCAGAGAACGGCGGTACACAAAACCATCGACAGAAAGACTACAAAGACCCTGGCTTTGGGCACTGAGTATTTCAGAGGATAAGTAGTTGTGAGAGGCTCCATTTTCGAAATCTCTGGAGAGGAGCCTGGGCAGGCCTGGAATGTGAAGGAGGAGCTGAAATATGAAACTCACAGCTTGGGCTGGAAAGAACAAGCTGCTCGTTTTGTCCCTGCTGCAGAAGTGGCTGTTTTCGTATCACAGTGCTTCTGCTGGTCTTCAGAGCTTTTGGGTAAAGTTCAGAAATCTCTCTGACTGGGAAAAAAAAGAAATGAGTGAAAAGTGTGCCACACAAGACTGGCGTCTTACCTGTCTTCATTTTATTGTTTTATATTTTAATGATGTTTGCCTGTTGCTTTTGGTTTCTGAAGGTACAACAACATGTAGCGGTTACAACTCAGTCATGGAAAAACCAAAATTTTCTCTGTCTTTTTTCATGTCTTCCCTTGATCAATTCTTCCCTCTTACTTTCTGTCCATTTGCTATTCCCTCTCTTCCTCTTGGCTTTCATGATTGTGTTTTGTTCTCCTCACATTTCTGTTCTTGGGCTTTTCTAAGCTATTACTTGATTTTCAGCCCATGCTACTTGTCAGTCTGCTAACTTTCTTTTCCACCCAGTCCAAACCACCATTGAAGAGTGATTTCTGTCTCAGTTGTTTTTCTTATCACTCTGATTTTTTGCTGTGCTTAGAGGCTACATTTTAAAGGATGAAAATAGAACAGGACTTTCTGAAGGTGAAACCTAGAATCTAGGGGTCTCTTGCTTTTCAGTGACTTCGATATCACCTCAACTGTCCTTGATTTGTACAATATCATAGTGGTATGTTCAACCATTGCTGTAATGCTCTCTAATAGCTAAGGTCCATGTTAATTTTGTTTAACAAGACTATATAGAGAATTTCACGTAGTTCTACATAACAGAGAGATGCTTGGGAAATACTGTGAAATTCCAGTATTTGTATGGGTGTTGCCTGTGACCTGAGGACATGTGAGGCTTGATCTCTGCCTGGCAGAGAGGCCTGTGAGCGTGGTGTTTTGGTGGTGGGGACAGAAAAGGCACAGACTTCTGCGCTGAAACGAAAAAAGCTGTACTAGACAAGCAAGCACAGGTGACTAACGCTGACTTTAAAAGCAAGTTTGAATGTGTTTGATTTTGGTACATTCTTATGTTTTGTGTTTTTCTGACACAACTTGCTCTACGAATGAATTTGAAAGTAAGAAATATAAATCTTGTCATTTTCTCTGTATTTACTGTACCTTAATGTATTAAAAAGTGTAAGATAACATACAAAATAATAACATGAGCAAGCCACAACAGTGGTGAGAAGATTCAGAAATCAGAAGTGAACAAAGTTCTTCTTTGGGTGAAGATCGGAAAACCAGCCTGGTTCCAGACAGCCAACACATGGGTTTGCCCAAATGCCCGTCTCTGAGGGATGACCAGACCCAGGATCTTATGCTAAATGTCTGAAGATGCCTTGGGTCTTTCAAGGGCCAGTGCTGTAGCCTAGTGCATGAATGACACAAATTTAGTTTTCTTCTCTGCCACGGGCTTTCAGCATGACAGTTGATTCAGGGGTACTCATCTGACCAGAAACATTAGTTTCTTTCTGTTTTTTTCCCCCTCACCCTTTCTCCGCCAGGTGACTGACTGCTGGAGCCGTCCTCAGCCCAACATCCAGGTCCATGGCCTGCTGCTCTGAGGTGGGCTGAGCCCACGCAGCGTGGCAGAGGAAATCTTGAAACAGAGTGAAGGGACAGAACGGTATTAAGTAATGACTAACTGCGGTGTTTTGACTCCTTTCACTTGTGCAGGTCCCAGACTCGGAAAGGACCACGTACTCCAGGTTTAAGAGCTCCATTAAGAGGAAGCTGGCAGCCAGGGCTCCGGTGGCCAGCAGCCCCATTGTCACAAGATGGCAGCAGCTGCACGCAAGCGGCGGTGCAGAGGAGCCGTGCAGGGCCGGCAGCGTGGCCCGTCTTGGTGCCTCCGGGGGGGCCCAGCTCATCCGCACGCCCGGGAAGGCTCCAGGTCAGACGGGGTGCAAAGGAACATTTCCATACAGAGGATGGCCTCGTGCAGGGACTTCTGAAAGAACCTGGAGCAGGGAATTAGTGTAAGGTGTGGGCTGGTGTTCCCCTGTGCGCCAGTTGTCAGGGGCTCTGGGTATGGCAGTGGGCAGCAGCAGCAGTCTGTGCAGACCTGCACAGGCAGAGCGAGCTCAGGGCCAGCGTCCTCACAGCAGGAATACACCCGCTGTCGTGAGAGGAAAGCTGGGCCCGAGGTTCCTGTTAGCAGTGCGTTGACAGCCTAGGACAGCAGGTTATACAGACAGCTGACATCAAGGCGGGGTGAAAGGAGACGGAGAAAAGAAAGTCTCATCCCCAGCAGAGCAATGCCTGTTGCAGACCAATCTTTTTTCGTTTATGATGGGGGCTGTATTGGACTGGGTTTAAGTTGCACTGGCCTGTAACAGTGCACAGGGTTTGTTGCTGCACCTTCGTATCTGGAATAGTTAACAATAACTGACAGGAGAGCAGGAGGATTCATGTAGGCCTCTCTCCTTCCCTTTCTTCTGCTTCTGCTTTGCCTTACACGCAGCTACCACAGACGCAGCCATAACTGCAGAACTTGGACCAGTGTGCGTGCCTGGATGTGGTATAGTGTACGCTCATTGAAGGAGAATCTTGCCCTGTGTTATTGTCTCTCCTCCAGTGCGTAAGGCTTCAGGTGTTGACAAAGAGACAGCAGCCAAGGGACACACACTCAACTCACCTTAGGGAGAGACTTATCTGAGGGCCATTCAGAGCACAGATCAAACTGTTAGTGCTCTGACTTGGTCTGAAGAAGAACTGACTCTGGAGGAGGCTGTTTCCCTCCGTCAACAGCACAGGGAGCTGAGGAAGGGTGAAATGAGCCTTTGAACTCACTGACTCCTACTTCCAGCAGTGCTAGGAGAAAGTGGGGAAGGGTTTACATGCTGCATGTACAAGAAGAGCTTCCTGGAAGATCTAGGGAACTAAACAAGGCTCATTTCTTGATTAATAATTGAAATCTTTAGAGAGTAAATAAAAGATGCTGTTTAGTGTCCAGGATATGTTCCTACAATGCCATGGCTGTTGGTCAGAAAGTGCAATTCTATCTTCTGCTAAGCAGAATACCAGAGCTGTTCAATAATACATGCCCAGCTCTAGGAAACTCAGGTTCTAAAACAAGGTGAAGTCTTCCCTCCTTCAGTTTCTAGAACAGAAATTCCTGCATGATAGTCTCTACTAGCAGTGGTGAAAGCCTGTATGGTTCTGGGAAATCAGGTATTGATTTCCTATGAGGTAGGATCCTGTGTAACCAGTCAATAAATCTAAGGCTGGATATGAACTGCAGTAGTAAACAGGCACACTTTATAAAGGGAATGATCAATCTGACCTTTTTTAGACATCTCTTTTGGGATAAGATGAATAATGCTGTAGAATTGTCTCTTTCTCTTCACTGACAAAAGGAAAGCAGGGTGACTGGTTCAAATGTCGGTATTTGCATTGTTCCACTTACTGTATCAGATCTGCTTTTAGAGTACTGCTACTATGAAATCAATGCTATTCTGAAAAGTACTTGACAAATATCCCTGTGTATGGTTTTTAAAGGTATTGTTTCCATTAAAATTGTTTTTCCAGTGGCATATCAGGTGCCTAAGAAACTCTGCGTCACGAAAACTGTTGTAACTCTACCTAGCAGTCATGCTGCAGCAGGCTTGGAAGGGAGGAATAACAGGAGAGCTGAAATGGAAAAGAAACAGGTGAGTAATGCAACACTCATGCACAGGTAGGGTATTTGCTTTCCTGATGTGTTTTTTTTACCTTATCTTTGGCCTAGAATCTGTTACACGGATACTACCTTATGGACATGGAGAACAGTAACAAGAGGAGGTCCATTTAGGAAATATCTGCTAGAGAAATGTCAGGAGCAACTGCTTTGTCATTTATTTGATTCAGCTTCTCTATGCTTCCTCCAGGCTATCATCCTGCAAACTAAAATTGAAACCAAGCTAATGAAGCCCTCAAGATATGTTTGTTACCTCTGAGGGAAAATGTATATTGTAAAAAATACATGTGGAAAGCATGAATGACTCAGTTTTCCACTTGCTTTAATAACCACTATGTGTGAAGAAGGTAATTTCTTCAGTTGTACAGGATGTAGCTGTCCATTTTCTCACAAAGACAGAACAAGGTGCTCTAGCAAATTTGCCAAAATAGCTTTCTGAGAATAAAATTTTTTGTCATGACAATAGAAGGTCAGATTCTTGGCCAAGGATGAAAGAACACATGGAATCTGCCTAACATGTGAAACAAAGACTTCAGATCACTTCCCATGTAGGTGTTGTTTTCTATTGCTTTGCACTTTATCCCTTCATTTTTCCTAGTGGACATTGACACACCAATTTTTTTTTGTTTTTAGGCATTATCCATTGCTCTTGGTCATCTTAAATAAACCTATGCTCCAGCCACCCACCTGTTTCTTTTCAGTAACTTCTTGAAAATTGACTTCTCATGTGAAGCATGGTGATACTTGTCTGTATTAGTAAAAGTTATTACCATAACATTACACTGAAAACCACCCCTCTATTTTAGTGCTATCTAATTGTGACTGTTAATATATGAAGTTGTAAACTTTTAGTCAGTGACCATGCTTTTTCTTGTGCTCTACTTTCCTTGATTGCACCAGTTGGAAGGCCAGTACTGAAGATGCTGATAGCTGTTTTCACATGACTACTTTTTTGACCATAACTGTTGAGTAAGGATGCTTCAGAGATGCATACTCAATGTCCTTGCTTATAGTGGTTCATAATCCTTAATTAATGTTATTGAGAAGTTTCTGTGAGCGTATCAAGCTCCACTTCTAAGAAGAGGAGGTAGTGTCAGGACAGGTGGGCTAACAGGCTTGTTGATTGATATCTTGTAATAATTGTACTCTTGAATCATAGAATGCTTTGGAATGGAAGGGACCTTTAAGGGTCATCTAGTCCATGGCCCCTGCAATTGGCAGGGACATCTGAAGGTCATTGGATGTTGGAAAAAGACCATGCTTTTACATCATTCTAGGAAACCTGGTCCTCCGGGCGATCACTTTCCTTTCTAAATAAGCAAAATAGTCTGGAAAATCCTCCTTTCAGCAACAGTGTGAGAGTCTGTGAATTTTAGAATTATTAAAATACACAACTCAATGGGTTAGTAATCTTAGTTGAATCTACCCTACAGAGAAGTTTAATAACACTTTTTTGTGAGATGATAAGAACTTTCTGTGAAGTAATGTATGTAAAACATTCTTCCTTCCTTAAAATGTAATGTCTTTTAAAAGACGAATACATGTCATTGTCTTCACTCTTAGTCATAGAGTCATAGAATGGTTTGGGTTGGAAGGGACCTTTAAAGGTCATGTAGTCCAACCCCCCTGCAATGAGCAGGGACATCTTCAACTAGATCAGGTTGCTCAGAGCTCCATCTTTCCAGGGATGGGGCATCTACCACCTCTCTGGGCAACCTGCTCCAGTGTTTCACCACCCTCATCATAAAAAATTTCTTCCTTAGATCTAGTCTGAATCTACCCTCTTTTAGTTTAAAACCATTGCCCCTTGTCCTATCACAACAGGCCCTATTAAAAAGTCTGTCCCTCTCTTTCTTATAAGCCCACTTTAAATACTGAAAGGCTGCAATAAGGTCTCACTGGAGCTTTCTCTTCTCCAGGCTGAACAACCCCAGCTCTCTCAGTGTTTCTTCACAGGAGAGGTGTTCCAGCCCCCTAATCATCTTAGTGGCCCTCCTCTGGACCCACTCCAACAGGTCCATGTCCTTGCTGTGCTGAGGACCCCAGAGCTGGACACAGCACTCCCGGTGGGGTCTCACCAGAGCGGAGTAGAGGGGCAGAATCACCTCCCTCAACCGGCTGGCCACGCTTCTTTTGATGCAGCCCAGGGTACAGTTGGCTTTCTGGGCTCTGAGAGCACATTGCTGGCTTGTGTCCAGCTTTTCATCCACCAGTACCCCCAAGTCTTTCTCGGCAGGGCTGCTCTCAATGCCTTCATCCCCCAGCCTGTACTGATACTGGGGATTGCCCTGACCCAGGTGCAGCACCTTGCACTTGGCCTTGTTGAACCTCCTTCACATGGGCCCACTTCTTGAGCTTGTCCAGGTCCCTCTGGACGGCATCTGGTCCCTCAGGGGTGTCAGCCGCACCACTCAGCTTGGTGTCGTCTTCAAACTTGCTAAGGGTGCATTTGATCCCACTGTCTATGTCATTGATTAAGATATTAAACAGAACTGGTCCCAGTATGAACCGTGTGTCAGTCTTCCATGTGTCAGCCTTTCGTCTCTACAGTGAAGTGACTTACCTGAATTACACTGTAATTTACAAGCAGGATTCGAGTTAGAACTAAGATATTCGGAGTTCTGCATCAAGGACCACAACCATTTCCTGAAGTGTAATGTGGGTGTCTTTGAGATAACATTGTGGGATGACCAAAACTCAAGTTCTTCCTAAAACCATTTGGAAGCCAGTCTTGGTTAAAACCATGCAAAAATCTATTAATCTTCTTAGATATAGGAGTTAATGACTATTTAATTTGTGCTGCCTGGTAGCATAAGGGGATGGGATGCATTGAAAATAAAATCTTCTCACATGCCAGTGAATGTGTGTGGTCTCTTTGCAGGCCAAAAGATTACTTCCTTGTATGCACAATCAGTTTTCCACAGAAATGTCTGTACTGACTTTAGAGGGACACAGATCCAAGCAATCTGATTAGCTTTCTGCCAAGTTGTCTATATAAATTATACAGAAAGTGCCTCTCAAAGCTGAAGGCCTGCTGTAGAACAGCTGGGATATATAAAGGAGGAACACTTTTTTTTTTCAGCTATGGTTTTGTAAGACATTCCTTATCATGATTGCAGCAGGGTTTTGAAGAAGAGTAACACTGAGAGTGCTTGGATGGATAGGTTTCACAGACATTGGAGGAAGAACATACTAATCTTGAGCAGCTGGTAAAACATCAGCTGCATTTCCACCTGACTGTAAATAAAGAATTACAGACCAAACAGACAACTGGCATCAGAGCGTTCAACTCAGTGAACATTGCGAAGGAATGCATATTACTAGGGATTGGTGAAGACATTCATATCTTGTGTGAGCTGATCTGAGCCTTTGCCTGAATCTTGGCTAAAGGCCCAAGCTGTTTTTTTTTTGAAAAAAGAAAAAGTTCCAATAACAATTCAGATCTCCCTTTTCTTATCTTTGCTGCATCATCTGTTTCTTTGACACCCAAGGAAATGATAATGTAATATAAAAAATCTTATTCCTCTGAGACAACTTTTATATATTTTCAGTTTCCTGTTGTAATACTGGTTTAAGGAATGGGATCATGGAGTCTAGGCTCTGGGACCCTGGTTTGAGCGAGGACTCTGACATCCAGTAGGTCTCATGCTGGAATTCTGTATTTGTTACTGATCTTCCATCCAAGAGACAAGCTGTTTTGAAGCTTTTATGTAACAAGTGTTGAGCCCTTTGATGGGAGTTGTCTTATCCATAATGCTTAAATACATTTTTCAACAGATTTCTTCATTCAGTCATGTTTTCACTTCAATGTATTGGCAGAAATGTCCTTCTCAGCTTCTGATGGTCCAGGAGGTTGGATATAGCACTGCAGAAAGTGGTGACATGAAGGTCTGTGAAAATACCAATTGCATCTGGAAAGGTATGTTCCAATATAACAAATATTCTCACACACACTGAACAGTAAGATATAGCAGGCTGCGTCTATACTGGAAAAGCAAGTGCATCTACCTGTTCCAGCAAGTGTAACAGAGTAATACAAAGTGGCTGAGATTTACACTGCTCAGGGCTACTTCTAGAGTTCCCACTGCCTGTGAAGAGATAGTGCTCCACCTCTTCCAGTGTGGTTAACCCCTGGTATTTTTACCTGGCTCTCCACTGGGCCCCATCTGATGCATTGGTGGCCCTAAAACGTTAGTTTCCTTTCAGCTCTTCAGTTTCAGGACCCTACAAATAATGTGGGGCTGTGCTGCAGAATGGGCAGAGGATATGTATCATATGGACTGCTGGATACATCGGAGTGCAAGATATGCAGAGATGGTGGGGTCTTGTTGCTCCTACCCGTAGGGAAAGGCAGCTGGAGCAAACTGTCCCTAGCACTGCCTCTGGTTTCCTCTGCAGGGGAGTTGGTTAATTTGCTCCAAAAGATACCTTATGAATGAATGAGCATAAGGGAGTGTGAATGATCAGGCAATTGGAAAACAGGTGGGATGTGAGGAGCTAACCTGTGAAATAATACAGATATTCCCAGAGTTACCTGAGTATGAGGCGGTTCATTAAATATCAGACCAATATTCTGTTGTGTTCTGTCTTGGACAGGTGATTTGTTTCAGTGATCTGGCTATTTCTGTGTATGACGGGTTCTTGGCAGTCAGGGCCTGAGTTATGCTCATGTGAAAATAGTGAGAAACAGCTTCTTTAGGAATCTGAAGTTCAGCTCTTGTAGAAGAAGTTGGGGGCTATGTGATAGATTTATATATTCCTTTGTTGCTCTTCTCCATGCAAATAAGACTCATTTCAGAGCAGTCAATAGCAATAGTATAGGGATTAGTCACAGTGGGTTTTTTGTTCTTGATGGCAAATGAATACAGGTATCAGGAGTGCTGGGTTTTATTCCACCCACCTACTTGTTGATCAAGTGGTCTGGTGTGACAGTACTGAGCACTTACTGCTTCCTGAGTCTCATTTTGAGAAGTGACACAAGCATGTGAGAGCCGAAATCCTATCAAAAGTCAGTGATATCTGCTAGTACCCAGGCAAAATAGCACAAAATGGTGTAATGAAGCTTAATTTCCACTAATTAAAAAGCCTGTTATGCACATTGATGTGCATATGAAGTATGCGAATAGAGCTGAAAGCATGATCAGTATGAATTTGAGGTAGATGAATTACTCATGAGAGAAGTCTGAAATGAGTTACAGAGATGATTTCACGCTTTATATCTGACTGCTCAATACCAGCTACCAGTGTTAAAGAAGAAAAACATTTTCAGAGTGTTTCAGAAGTGTTGCCATTCGTCCAGCTGTTACAATTAAGTAGTTTTCCTGAATTATCTTAGTTGGCTGGGTTCAGAAAGGTTTGGTAAAGTTTTCAAAAACTAACCAAAAATCTAGATATTAGAAATACAGATTTTTCTGTACAGAGAAATCTCATTTCAGTCATGTTAGACCTTTTTAGTCTTAAAATGCAGTGTTACATATCCTGTTGGGCAGGTCCGAGAAGGTTGTTCTTGCAAGCCTGCTTGATTGTTTAACTCCACAAAACTTTAGATACAGAAGAAAATCACTGTGGCCTGCTTCTTGTTGATCTTCAGTCTTTTATTTGGAGACAGAGGGGTTACCACAGCTGAGAGGGGAAATATTTGTTGTCTGGCAGAAATGAATTTTGCATTAGGGGAGAAGATTGAGGACAGAGTAGGGAAGCACTGTGTGAAATAAGTTCTCCACAGTTTGTCATTGGACTTCCATATACGATGTTTATGTGTGTATTTAAGTTACAGAGTACAAAAACTTTGTCAGTGTTGAATTTTTTTGAACAGAGGTTAGTTGTAGAGATAGATAAGTAATGCCTTCTTCCCCTGAAACTTTTTATATTCATTCTAAATACTCCTTTAGAATTATTATTATTATTCTTTCTGGAGAATAATTCAAAAAGGAAGTCAAAACACATAGAAAAACACAGAAATGTGAATCTCCAGCTTTCTACTCTGCACGTTACAGGAAGATAACTTCGTGCACGTAAAAATCTAGCATTACATGATTCATAGTGCTAATGATCTGGCTTCTTTTCTGCAATGTTTAGGAGTCTTGCAGCATAATGTAGACAATGACCACAAAGGATGACTCTTTTGCATGCTCATACTCGTATTTGCTTTTATTTATCGCTTATGTGTGGTCACAAGCTTAGTGTGCTGTGATCAAAGTGCGTGTGCTTTAAAAACCTTTTCCTGTGGTTAGGTATTGATAGGGGAGACCTTTTGGTGGGAAATTAACACCAGAAAGCCAGAAAGTTCATTGCTATGTGAGGGGGTTCTGAAGTGGGAGAGCACATACGAAGCATTCTGCTACTAACAACTTTTGACAGAAAACTAAGGCAAAAAAAGACAAAAACCCCCATGTTCTGCATTGAGCTATGGTACAATTTAAACTAAATATAGTGGACCCTATTCTCCGTTCTAGCTGACAAATCCATGGAGGCTGTAAAAGGTGGCTTTCACCTAGTTTAGTGTGTCTAGTGTTTTGAGCCTACCCAGGATAAATCAGACCCTTCCGGCCTCCTTTGGACCATGGAGGGACAAATATAGTGAGAATGTGAAAGGCTTAGGCCTGAGAAAAACTGGTGGTGTTTTGCATTACTGATTTGTGTGTGATGAATCTTCAAATACAGGATGCCGAGAGGGGACCCAGAATGAGTTTAGAGCTGTTACCATCATGAAGCCTTCCATACCATTGGAGCCAGAAGTGAGGCTTCATATTACTGGCTTGCGCAATGATTACTGTAAGTTAATTCCTCCTGTGTGGTGTTTTTTGCAGAGATTGGGAATTCCGTTGTATGTTTCAAGAAAGATGGTGAAGGTGTGTCCCCCTCACATAAAATGGAAACTCTGCAGAACATATGCACGATGTCATTTTTCTTATAAGGATGCATCTTTGAAAACTGCCTGTCCCAGGGTGGAGACATGACTGATCAAACCCTAGAATCAATACTATCTAAACTCTCACACAGTTTACTTCAGCTGTAGATCTCAGTACAACTTTCAAATCAAACTAATGTACTTACCTGCGCTTAATTAAGTTAAATGTTTCAGCTGTCAGCCTTGGATATCTAGCGGCCAGTCAACACAGCACCAACTTTAGTGAACAAACTTTGAAATCTCTCAATTTGGGAGACATCAGTGACATTGCTTATGGTTTGGATGATAGATACCTTCTGAACTAAATTCTCACTTATGTTTGGTGGTGCACAGGCAAAAATTAAACATGCACAAGTTGCACATGAACACACGTGGATCTCTGGTCTACAGCAGCAAATATGTGTTTTAACATTTCATAAGATCTAACAAACAACTCTGTATGTGCAAGTGTTTGTAATTGTCCCTGTGGAGGTTTTTTCAGCGTATCCTTGCAAGTGTTCAAGTGTATCTATGAACAGGACAAAGGTTTTTTTGTATGATTTACACTGATTGTGCACAACATATATCCCAAGACTAACAGCACTAACAAGAAGTCTTTGGAAGTGATTTCTTAATACTTATTTCTGACTGCAACAACCAGGAGTGTAGTCAAAGAGCTGACCGATGAATTCAGCTGTTCTTCAGAGTGATTTCAGTTACAAAAATATGATGTCAGACCTTGGCCTATGGTAACAATCTTCTGTGCTTAAGGGGTCATGCAAAATGACTTTTAAGCTGCCCTAAATGGACAGCTGAGGATTTCCCTTGACATGGGAGAATGCCCTGGGTTGGTATTAAATGTTGTATACCAGCTGATTCTGGCCAACCTGATGTAGCAGGCTGTTCTGAGGCTAATTGCTGTAGTGACCTGCTTTGCTAGGATCTGCAAGTGCAATGCATCCAGCACCAGGGGCAGTGGAAACAGTATTTCCATCGTACGCTTGCTGAGCAAGCTCTGAAGGTGAGGAGCAGAATTTCCCTAATTCCTTTCTGCATTTTTTTCCTATCATGTGCAGGGTAAATGTTATCATTAACCCAAGCATGTAGGACAGACTATAGCATATAGACTCTCTCCTATGACTTTCTCAATAACAAGAGTTACCTTGGAACAAGGGTGGTTTTGGAACTGTAGCTGTTGGTGGAGGAGCCTCATTTCTGGTGGAAGAAATTTGAGTGAATGATGTGGTGATCCAAAATGCAGGGTGATAGATTAAAAAATTCTAGTGGGGAAGCAGATCCTGCTGTGCAAACATACCAGTTTGTGGACATTAGCCTTATGAAGACCTTGGCTTGTTAGAGATACTCTCCTTCATGTAGGAGGAATACTTGCTAGTTAATGGTTTCATAGAAGCATTCTCTTGAAGTTTTTCCATAGCTATTAGAAAAAAAAGCCTCTTTCCCCCAAACCATACTCCCCCTCACCCCATTCTATTACTTGCAACTTTTTTGCAGTAATTTTTAGTAGCTTTCTTCTAGATCTAAACATACTGGACTGGAGCCTTGAAAATCTCATTGCTATTGCTATAGGACCTGCTGCACGCATCTGGAATGGAGGAACTCTTCAAGCCATTGAAAGCATTGATTTGAATACCAGTTCCAAGTACATTTCATCTCTGGCTTGGATAAAAGAAGGAACTTGTCTTGCAATTGGCACCAGTGATGGAGAAGTGCAAGTACTAGATAACTTACTTTTTTAGTCTTTCTCCATTTTTAGCTAAAGTGGCCACAAGACAATTTGATACTGATTTTTTTTTAAGGAAGCAAATGAAAAAGATTGGCTAAACTACAGAAGAACTCTGCTGGAGACAACATATAGCACTTCCCTGTATCACGCTGCACCTTACTGAACGGCTTAGTGACATGCATTGTTATCGATATGTAATGGAGCCTCTGAAGCCATTAAAAAGCTGATCACTGAATTAATGGTTCAATGGTCCAGAGACAATCAGATTTTTTTCCCACTCTTTCATTAAATTATTTTGCTCAGCACAGGCTATTTTTTCTTGTGTCTCTCTTGCTAAGATCACCCTAGTGATCAATGCCTTGAGAACTCAAGCCAAAACTCTCCTTGTGGATTCACACACGAGAATTTGAAGTCTGATTATACACATGCCTCTCAGCCTGCTGTTATAGGTCAGTCCTATTATCGAAAGATTTTTGTGGGACTTTGGCTGAGATGCTCGATTATATGGGGACCTACCTGCTGCAGTCCTGAGTCAGCAGTCTGAAGGTACTGAAGGCTAGTGCATTCAAGTATGGACTTTCAAATACTGACATGTAAATAAATAGTTTTAAACTCAGAGATGTGCATTCCCTTCAATCCTGCCTGACTTCAGCATCACTGAAATAGGTGCCAAAATTTGGAAATACTCCTTCTTGTCTTACTTGTGAAATCGAGGTTGTCCATATGTCAAATCAGAACGGGGCAGTGGCTTACTTGCAAACAAATGGAGAGAAAAAAATATTTTTTTTGTTGTTAAATTCGTATTTCTTGTTTGTTTTGGATTGGCAGCTGTGGGACATTGAAACCAAAAAGAGGCTGAGAAATATGTTTGGTCACCTGTCTGTAGTTGGAGCTCTGAGTTGGAATCATTATATTCTGAGCAGGTGAGTGGTATAGTATATTGGCAGGAAGAGTCCCACTGCTTTTACTTAGACAAATGTCCCATTCATTTATGCTGTTTTCATTGGCTTTGCTCAAAGGTGATTTATCCTGTCCCTCTACTTATCGTCCATCTCAGAAATCATATGTAGATTGGTATGGTAGGAAAGCAGCCAAATGGGATTTAGCTTGCCTCTTTAGTCTCTGTTTCTTACTCTCCTTCCAGAAAGCTGTCACTACTTGCAGAATTTCACCAGGATGTGGAGTCTGTGGCTCTGGTTTTGTACAAAGCCTGAGCTTGAAATAGTGTTGTCTCCAGTGGGTCTGAACCCCCAAAATCATAGCCTGCCCGGTGCTGGGGAGAGGGCATGTAGTTTAGACTGCCCCTCCATTGATATCAAGACTGCATCTGTCTTTCAGATGCAAAGTGAAACACAGCTGTTAGAGTTGCACAGCTCTCTAGCTGTGTAGCTACAAGAGAAGGCCAGCTCATTGTTACCCACAACCCAAGGAGGACTGAAGTGGTTGACCTTTGCTTTGCCAAGGGTGAATTTTACACTAGCTGGTGAATATTTTATATTTAGGAATCATTTCAATATGGTGACTCAGATGAGAAAGATCAAGTGTCCTCTTTTGTGCTTTTTTTCGTCCCACTGTTTCAGATCTTTGACTTGGACTTGAAGGGGCTGATGGGAGACTTGTTTATGACGGATGCTTCTATGATTTTAAAATCATGTGATAGTCTTCTGTTTTACTTAAACGCAGAAATAATAGCAGGGGTGGACTGACTTTATTGTTAAACTCAAAATGAAATTAGTATCTCTGGATAGGAACACTAGAGGTAGTTTTATTTTGATTTCACAAGATGCTCTGGCTTTTGATTGCACTAGGTCTGCTGGGTGCTGTTCCTGGAGTAGGTACACTGGGTGGGTTAAGTTACAAGGGTGCAGCTAGAACATCCTGCCAATGCCAAGTGGCATAATGTTATTACAGCAAGCATTAGTTTCAGTTTGCATATCAGCTTGGCCAAAGGAGTGAAAACAAGAGAAACTGAAATTACAGATCTCTCTGAGTAGAAATTGATGATAAAATTCAGCATGAACCTGTGAACTACAGTTATGGTTGACAGATTAGGCTGAGATAACATTTAGTTCTTTTACTAGGTTTGAAACTAACCAGTTCATTCTAACCTTAGGGCAGAGTTAAAATATCTGTATAAGTCACAAAACGGATGTGGAGTTAATATTCATTGTTACTAAAATAAGAGCAGCATTCTTACAGTAAATTTCACTGTGGACAATTGATACTTTGGGATTACATATTAATTTCTGTGGTGAAAAATAGTCCAACAACACATCGTCATGAACCTATAAATAAATTTCAGTGCCATAAATTAACCTGTCACAAAAATTTTATTGACTTCTCTTTGTCTTTAGCAAAACAGATGCCATCTTCTGTGTCAAAAGCAAATAATTCTGATTTCTTTTTATGCCTATTAGAGAAATGGCCTTTCAGCCAGGATTCTCAGGAGCCCAGTTCCTTCCCACTCATACCACTAGAATTACTGAAAACCTTAATGTGGCCAACACTGTCAGTTCAATTATGTTTTTCATGTGGTGGGTTGACCTTGGCTGGATGCCAGGTGCCCACCAAGCCGGTCTGTCACTCCCCTCCTCAGCAGGACAGGGGGGGAGAGAAAAAAAGATGGAAAAAAACCTCATGGGTCAAGATAAAGGCAGTTTAATAAAGCAAAAGCAAAGGCTGTGCATGAAAGCAAAGGAAAACAGAAGATTTATTCTCTACTTCCTATCAGCAGGTGATGACCAGCTACTCCCCTGGAAGCAAGGCTTCAGTACACGTAGTGGTTGTTCTGGAAGACAAACATCATAATAATGAATGGCCCCTGCGCTGCAGCCCCTCCCCCCGCCCCGCCTTAGCTTTTATTGCTGAGCAGATGTGATATGGTATGGACTATCCCTTCGGTTAGTTTGGGTCAGCTGTCCTGGCTGTGTCCGCTCCCAAGATCTTGCCCACTCGCAGCCTCATGGTGAGGGGGGAATGTTGGAGAGACAGCCTTCATGCTGTGGGAGCACGGCTCAGCAGCACCCAAAACACTGGTGTGTTACCAGCACCCTTCCAGCTACCAATACAAAGCACAGCACTGCGAGGGCTGCTGTGGGGAAAATTAACTCCATCCCAGGCAGACCCAATACACTTGGTTAGATTTTCTGCTTATTATTTAGTAGGAAGCATCTATATAAATCTTGAGGAGGCAAATGATGATGCCTTTCATATAATGCACATATTCCCATGTGTTTTCCTAGGTATTTTCTGTAAAGATGTGCTTAATATGCACTGGGGCACTGCTTGGTTGGAATCTTTCATGCTTTTGTGAACTTCAAGAGCTTGGCAAGCACAACAGAATGACGTTTCTTGCAATCAGTTTTGTGTGTGCATTTTTAGAGCTTTCGAATCACTCAACTTGCATCTGAAAAATCCCAGCATGGGAAAGTCTCCAGTCATTATTGCCTTAAATTAATCTATTGCAGTAATGTCAGATATCTGTTTCTCAGATACCCAGAAAGATGGTATTGAACTTGCTGATTTTTTCAGTGTCATCATAATAGTTGGAAGTGTGAATTTCCAGCAAGAAGCTCTTCTGTTTTGTCATAGGTTTAATGTAGGTAATATCCATAGAAAGGCAGGAAAAGAAAATGCACTGCAAGGTATTTGCAGTATTGTCAGTTCAACTCTACTATTGATGTGTAAAACCCGTATCTGGGAGCTAAGCTGTAACAGTAGCTGTGCTTCCAGGCAGAGTATTTCTTTCTTCCTTTGGTATGGATGATATTGGCTGTAGAACCATGCATTCCATTTCCTAACAGGCAATTAGTGCAACAGCATCAAGCTGTGCAGATTTTCTTTAAGCCTGGAAGCGGGAGGGAGAAAGGAGACAAGGGAAGGGACGGAACACACTGTTACCTGCTAGTAAGCCCTTTCCCAGAGCAATGCAGTTTTACACTGCCTCTTTGTTGGGCATGGAGTCATACCTGGCCTTGGCAAAAGTAATCTTGCAAAACAATTTTTCATGAAGAACAGGAAATAGTTTACATTTAATGGCTTGAGAGTTGAACAAGGTACAGATCAGTGGCATACAATGCAACGTATCTTCAGGGAAATGAAAACCGTGAAAGAGAACAGGTATTCTGCCTGTCTTGAGCTGAGCAGCTGCTTGGCTCCTTTCTGTTGTCAGCCACCTCTACAGTCAGGGTGTGTTTTTGATAGTTGGTTTGTGTTTCCTTTTACTGAAATACTCTTTTTCTGCAGACACGCTTCACTCTGATGTGGTTTGCTTCTGAAACCACTGAAAAACATCAGTGTGATGATGTAGCTTGTCTTCTTTAACATTAAACCCATGCTGTCTTTTCTCATCTACAGTGGTTCACGACTAGGATCTATTCATCACCATGATGTTCGGGTTGCTCAGCACCATGTTGGGACTCTTTGCCAAAACAAACAAAGTATTTGTAGCCTGAAATGGTCACTAACCAACCAGTTGCTGGCAAGTGGGTCTAGTGATGGTATATTGAATATCTGGCCTGCTGATCCTGGTGTGAAATTGCAGTCACAGCCACTGAAAACCATACCTCATTCCTCAGCAGTTAAGGTATATGGAGAAGGAATGTCTGCTTTTCTGTATTTGCTCTTGTGAAATCACGTTGTTGATGTGGACAGTTAGGGAATTTTTCAAATTATGTCACTGATATCTATTAGTTTCTTCTCCCTGTATGTAATGCAGTTCATTTTAAGACCAGTTCTCCTCATTCCAGGTCACAGGTAAGTTTGCTAGGGCTTTGATTAGGAAATTTAACTGGATTAGTAGGCCTTTGTAAATATAATGCCAAATAGAAATAAAATTTGCAGCCTTCTCCTCTATATCTCTGCCTTGCACAGAAAAGTTTGGTGGTGCAATACTTGCAAGTTGCCAAACAAGATCTTTCAATTTTTGGAGTTTTGGAAAATTCTCTCTGCTGCAATTAATTTAAAGATGAGGTTTCTTTTGCCTTCCTGCCCATATTTTCATGTCATTGCTGGTAGCAAATAATCTGAAGTGGGAAGCTGGAAATGAGACAATTTAAGAATCTTCATCTTTATGAAGTCCCATTCTGTGTGGGAGAGAGGACAGGTATTAGCAGTAAAAGGCAGGGGAGTCCAGCATTTATAAGCTGTTTGTCTTCCCAAAAGAGTCTGAGGCTGGCCTGAAGCGCGGCGGTTAAAGGGTCAGAGGAGTTTATTGAAACAGGTAGAATTGAGTTCCTAGTAGCTTTTCTTCAGGTTGAATCTGGGCCTTAGGCATATCCTGGAAATAGCTCAGAACAAACCAGGTCTCTTGTAAGCCCTGTAAGTCATGTTGCTTAGGCTTCTGTGATGGCTTGGCTTAGGCAGTAAGACTCGGTCCTGCTGGGTTCTTCTGGTACTGAGGTGTGAGTCTGTGGCCTGTGAAGGGTTAGCAGAGAAGCTGGAGTTTTACGAGTATATGTGGGACAGTGCAGGCTACTGTGAAGCAATGACAAGGGAAACAGCATGTGGAGTTCCAGGATCCTACACTGCTGTGTGTGTACATTCTGTGTGCTTGTTGCAGTTCATTTTTCCAACTAGGCTTTTAAGCAAAACCTACTTTGTTTTCCCAGCTAACATTCTAGTCTGTTCTGGCATCTATTATCTTTTTTTTTTTAGGCTATGAACTGGTGTCCTTGGCAGTCCAAAGTCCTTGCTACAGGGGGTGGAATGAAAGATGGGATTTTGCGTGTCTGGGACATAAATCGTGAGAAAATCATCCAAAGTGCAGCTACAGATTCTCAGGTGAAATGATGAAATGTCTGCATACTTAAGCTATGCTCTTCTTGTATAGCTGTGCTCATCTGGCAAACTCCCACTGACTTTGAGGGTGGTTCTGCGGTCAGAGGAACAGCAGGATTTTCTCTGGATGTGCAATTGTGCTACATTCGGCACTGCAGTGTGTGACTGGACTCAGAAGCAGTTTGTTGTTTCTCATTCACCACTTCTGTCTCCACACAGAAGTGATTGAAGAGGAGGTGGTCTTGCAGCCAGACACTTCTCATCATCTTTTCCGTATTGGCAGTAATAGTTTTGGCCAAAACTCTTGATGTGGAGAGAATGTTGACGGGTAGGGAAAATTCCCAGAGTGCTGGGGTGAGAAGAGGTGTAAGAGTCAGAGGGCAAACATCTGTCTGGGGTTTGAATATTAGGAGACAGAGGAACAGATTCTCAGCTGAAGTAAAGCAACATAACTGTTGATTTTCCTGGAGCTATTACAGCTTAGCTGAGGATGTGTTTGAAGGGCTTTGGTTTTATACTGATAGGCTGTTACCACATTTAGATAGGACAATAAGGCAACTGTACTTTGAAGTGTTGAGAAGAATGAAATGGTCCTTCTAAATAAGTAAATATTCTGCTGGGACTATTTCACAATAGCTTGTTTAAACATTGTAGATAACATTTCAGATTTACTGAATGGTATATGTTGACCCTTTCTGAAAACTAAAGCAGAATTTTAAATTGCAACAGATTTGTTCCTTGCTCTGGTTACCCAAAACCAGTGAACTCATGACTGGACAAGGCCTTCCAGGAAATCAGATGAAAATATGGAAGTATCCCATGCTTATCAATTCATCAGAACTCTATGGCAAGTATTTCAGTTAACAGTTTTAACTGTTTCAGTTAACTATCTGTCTAATCAGTGTGTTTTTGCAAGTGCATACCTTATGAACTTACATAAAAAAAGAGTTAAAAGAGCAGTCACTTACACATCCTTTCTCTGCCTACACACAATCCTGATCCATGGGATTGTAAAGGTTGACTTATTGAAATAATAGTGTAAGTTGCTTCTCTAAAATTCCTTGGTTTTAATGATGGGATTATTTCCTGTAATTTCCAAGGCCATCCCAGATGCAGGATGTGGATTTCCGCTTCTCCCTAAGGCTTACTAGGCCTGGATTGAGTGTGCTAATGTCAGGTTGTTTCCAATATGTTCTAGGCTGATGGCCTTCTAGATAACACAAACTAGATGTGGCTCTTTGATTTTGCAGCTCATCATGCAAGGATACTGAACCAGCTTTCAAATGATGTTTGAAATAAATCTCCATGTGTTGTTTAGAGCTGTCTGGGTTTTAGTGAATGATTTTGGCTGTGAAGCAATGTGGTGCAACCTGTTTCCCTTGTACCATGCTGACAGCTAGAGGAAAGTGGAGTTTCCTTGCAGCTCTGTATTGGTCCATGGTGCTGTAGGGCTACACTACACATAAAAGTTGTTCGTTGCTATTAAGCCTTCTTATTTCTGGTGCTTGCTGCCACTCCTATCCACTAAGTTTTACTTGTTTCAGTGTTAACTGAAGTGATCCAATAGAAGCACCTGAAGTTAAAGGAAAAAACCAAATTATTTACACACTGGCTGCATTTTCCCAAGTATGGTTGTTTTTTTCACACTCGCTGACAAGATATGGCCAAAGAAGCTTTGGATTTTTAGCCTGACAGCTGATATTTGCCAATACTTTTTGTACCCTACTGCTACATTTGCAGACATTTATTAAATTCCTGATTTATTAAATCCCAGCTATACTGGGATGCTGTCCTTGGAACCAGGGACTTGGGTGGAATCAGGGACTTGCCTTCAACACTAGCCTGTAGGAGGAAAGCACAGGAGAGTCAAAACAAAGACGGATGGAAGAGAGAGGGCAGCAGAGACATACCTGGATCTGGTTACACATTATCCTTCCTTATCCTTCCTCATTTATGTATAGCTCTTCAGGTAATGTCCTGTGATGTTCTGAGAAATGGTCTGGAAAGTGACATCACCATTAGTCTTAACTACTCTAGCTTGAGGTTTCTCAAATCTTTGTCAGTCTTGAATATACTATTTGAAATGAAACCTAGATTTAATCTTACCTTTGAGAATAGCGTATGGTGTAAAACATTTACCATATAAGTCAAACGCATTGGTAATGTGGTGAAGCTGGAGGGTTACTTATCATCCTGTTTCTTATTCAGTTTACTTATCTGCAAGAAAAACTAATTTTCATGAACTAAAAGACCAGGTAGTTGTTACACAGATATATTCCTGCTTATGAAGACTCTTAATACCCTACTATAAGCGATGGAATGTTAGAGGAAATTGTGAATGTATCAAAATATGTTCAGAAAAATACTGTGATGAATGATTGTGAGATGGTTCTAAGTCAGCCTCAGACACCCTTAACCATGTAAGTTTTACACCCACAGAAATGAACAGATAAATCATAACGGAATCTGATTGTTTAATCCTCCTGCAAAATGCTGAAGACCTCAGCTAACAATGAAGCACTGTCAGCTACTGTTGGGTACTTTAGTAATTGCACTTGCCTGTTACTGAGCATATTCAGAACAGAATAACAACTGAAAGACAGTAATCTTTTTATAGCGCTGAGTCCATTTTTGAGATACTTGTGATAGAACTATTAGAGTAATTTACTAGAAAAAAAGATTAATTTTGGATGTAAATGCCCTCCTCTTTTTTGTTGTAGATAAAAGAAAACATACAAGCAAACAAAATATGTAATTGCTTTGAAAAATATATGAGTGTAATCTTGAAACAATGAAATAAACCCAGAAAACTCCACTCAGAAAACACGGAAATGAATAATTTAAACTTTTCTGGTTTCTTCCTATCCCCCTTCACTTCTTTTTGACAGAAACTATTAATCAAATTTCAGTCAGTGTTGTGAACAGTTTTGGATGCCTCCAAATACTACATCCCCAGCTCTTCCTTTGAAGTCATTACAGACACTGAACAGAGACAGTGTAAAGAATTCACTGAGTTGTAAACTCATGGTCTTAAATATTGACAGAGATCCTCTACACTTCAATAACTTGAGAAGGAGCAAAGCCTGAAAATTAATCTCTGTTGAAATAACTTAGTGGCATCAAAATTGTAGTCACAGAGTTTAGGAGGGACACATGTTACTCAGCACCAGGACAGCAGATATTTGCTTTTAGTCACAGTGGCTCCAGAGAGCCATTGTAGCAGCTTTGCAAAGGCAGACTGTCCATCTGCAACCGTCCTATGGATGTTCATCACGTACCGTTAAGTGCCACAGTTTCAGAGGGCTTTACAGTTCCTCACATCTTTATCCTCATAGAATTATTTTGAGCTAGAGAAGTGCTATCCCCTTGTGTACGTGGAGAACTCAGGTACAGGTGATGGGAGGACATTGGTCACCTACATTCGTTCAAGTTGGTCACCCAAGACTTAGTTTATACCCTCACACTTTCTTTTAGGATGTGGTTCATCTGGTCTGTTTTAGATGAGATACACTATGTCTCAGAAGTTTCTTCTTTCCCCTTGGGTGACTAGCTCAGCTATATGATTGTCAGTTACTCACCCAACCAGAGAAGCTAATGACCAGTAACTTGGAGTAAAAAGGCTTCTAATTTCTCATGCCCCTGTGTGCCTAAAAACCTCTTGGGTTTGCTTAGCATTGACATTGTGCTAGATGATAGAGGAGGCCTATGGCAGAGCAGTGAGATAAATACAGGTCTCAACAGTCTCAGTTTAGTACCAGACCCTTTCTGCCTTCAGTTCAAATTCAGTTGCTTCTACTGAGAGGGATTCTTGTATAACCAGGTTAATGAGTTTTGTATGTTCTTTGTGCTGCTACACTGGGGTAGCTTCAGTGTCTGGCTCCTGAAGTTTACTCCAACTGCAGACAAACTCAGTATAAAATTCCAATCAATTATTTAGTGGGATCACTGTTCAAAGATCTCCTTAACAGTAATAACTGAGCAGCTGGAGACACTATCTCATTATTGTTGGATCAGCTGCAAACTGTCTGCAAGGCATGTGCAGCCAGATGGGAAAGCGCAGCAGTGAGACACATTACCAAACACAGATGAGACTGATGTTGTAAATGCGTGGAGAATCAAGAGTTCAGGTTCAATGTTCTCCTTTGACAGAAATGTCTTCTCAATGTGGTGCAGTCCTGGCAGTTAAAGCCAAGAAAATATTGCCTTCAGCTCTTTCTTAATATGAAAATATTCTATAGCTAATGCTAACTTCCCACATCCTATGCAGCATGTTTTGCTGCTACAGTAAAAGTGGAGCAAGCCATAATGTGGGTGGGGGTGGTGAAAGTGACTGGCATAATCAGTGTCAAATTGTGATGTATTTTTCCTTTTTTTGTACGTATTTTATTTTACAGGTCACAAAGGGAGAGTCCTGCATATAGCCCTGAGCCCAGATCAGAGCAGGCTATTTTCTGTTGCAGCTGATGGGATAGCTTGTCTGTGGAAATGCCACGCATCTGGGGAGAACAAGCACAGCAGCAACGCTTTCTCTAATGGTTATTTGAGCTCATTCTTGTGACTTATTTTCCTTGAAAGCAAGTAATTAAATGTATTTAGCCCATTCAAGAATTCAAAATACGTGTGTTCCTTCCAATGGAAACATAGCAATGTTTTAAAGAGAAAGGAATTTTCCCCATCAGTCCATTATGTGAAATGTTAGTAGCTTGTCTTACTTACTTAGAGGAAAAATATTCTAACACTGTATTGATTTTCATCAAACTAGCAAGCATGGATGGAATCTACCTTGTGTCAAGTGCCAGCGTGAAGTCTTAGGTCCTGCTTTTAGCTATGATTCTTGTAAGTAATTTCGCATCATCTTAGCATCCCCATTGGGAACCACATGCCGATTCGTGTGAATTGCCTTGAATCATTCAAAGGCTGAGATCAGTAGAGACCATTCCAGGGGACTGTATTGTTCTATATATCATGTAGATCATGGTACAGAATCTGTCTAAATATTTCTAGAGATCTAGGTTAAATATATAACTGCAACTAAATATAAATGATTTCTTGGGAATTCTTTATTGTTTTTGTAGGGGTAATGATAACTAGCTTAATTAGAAAATTGTTGTTATTGGATTTTGAATTGTTTCCTTTCCTTAAATCCACCTACTATGTTTGACAATGATTGAAAATAGAAATAACTGCATAATAATTCTATTATTATGCATAATTATGTAATCAACTGGTTAATAAGCCAGATGGACATAGTCAAAGAAGCATGCTGTTTGGATCAAGCACAACAGTTAGTTCATTCATTCCTCAAAGGTACCAGTTTAATTTAATAGGTTGTCGGCAAACCTAGTAGCTGTTGCCCTCTTATGAATATTATTCAGTGCTCACAAGGACCAAACCTCTTGGACTTTAACAGACGTTTGCCTGTGTGAGACTTGTACACTGTCAACAGCTAAGTAAGGATGTCAGGACTGGCCTCAGATGCTATTCAGATGCAACTCAGTAGTGCTATTCAAAACGTGTTCTATCCACAGACGTTTTTTGAGCTTCGCTTTCATTATTAGGAACAAAGACAGGGGGTAAGGATTCACTCTGGCATTTGTATATTAAAAGCCCTGTGAGCTCAGAAACTCATATTGTTTGGATTTATTTTTGCTTTTCTGCTGGAAATTTAGAATGTTTCCTGTAGCTGGGGAAGAATGGGAGATTAGGGGAGCAGAGCAGTGTCAGCCCATGGAAAATTAAGCTGTGATCAAATGCATGAAAAGAGATAGGCAAAGTTAACAGGGGCACAAGTAGGTCTGGAAATGAGTGTGAAACTGTCATGTCTTTAGTTCTCATCGTTTTTAAAACCTCATCTTCTGCTGTTCATAAATCACGTGGTTGCTAACTTGAGGTCTGGGAGGTTGAGACCACTTATCTTTTTTACCTAGTAAGATGTTGATTTACAATAAATCTGCTACTGAACTGCTGGTTTCTGATGTCACCTTGTGTGGTCTTCAAAACAGGTTAGAAAATGGGAACATTGATTATCAATTGAGAAATGACTACCAAGAAGCTTATGATTAGAATGGGAAATAACATCCTGTGCCTGTCTTCTCATATGAGCATGTTTGTTGCAGCAGATTTTATCAAACATTTAGAATCTGATTTAAATAGTCAAAATAGTATTTTAAATAATTTAGATTTTTTTTAAAATGTTAAAACCACTTTTTTTCTTTTGAATGGGAAAAAACAACAACAGTGGAATTAGTCTTTTTACTCATATATTTTTTGGATTCTCCCAGAAATTCTCTCTTTCCTTTGATGGTACCTAAATGCTATTGGTTTCCCAAATACAGGAAGAAATGTATAACACAGGATGGGGGGCTGTGGTGGGGAAGGAGCTGGTCAATATTGAAGCTCAGCATATTTTGTTGGAAGCTCAACTGTCAAAATAAAAAAATACATTTCTTTCAGACTGAGAAGTGCACGTTTCTTAATTAATTATGCTTGCTCATTATTCAGTGGTCAAGCTGTCTTGCCCCAGAAGTATTTTAACATAATATCTAAAAGTGGGAGAAGTCACTGATTGTAGTAGAACTAAGCCAACAGCCCATAAACATGAGAGAATCTTGTGTGGGTGACCTGTAGCTCTATTCTGTAACCATGTCTGAGAAGGCATTTAAGCATGCATTTAAATTCCAGACTCTGACTAATCTGGAGTGAAATTAAACATATACTGGAGTGTCTTTTCTGGATGTGCTTTTCTAGATAGGCTCCTTTACTGTCAGTTTCTTTCACGTGGCAAATATCTATCTTTCTAGGAATTTGAGGACTTGAGTAGGCAGTATGATTCTGCTTCACTAATCTTTTGCAGGTAATGTTGCTGAATACTTGCAGGTATAGAGTGTGCAGTTGCTGAAAGGAGATCATTGTTCTTGTATAGCTGCCTCATTCTGCCGGTGCAAAGGTCTTAACATATGAAATCTTGGGCAACATGTGTAATCCTGACTTCCTCCCTGCAGAATATTTTTAGCTCACTGCCTGTTAAATGCCTGGTATATTGTTTGGGTCCAGACTGAGACAGAAACCAGAACCCATTTCTAAGAGGCTGAGTCTCCAGAGGTGGCACAGAGGATTAAGTAAAATTTAAGTTGCCTGAACTCAAGCCATAGTCTCTAGCAGACAGTCCTCTGTTCTTCAGGCACTATATTATCTGGCTTGATGCTACCTACATAAATGTTGCATTAGTTTGCGTAATGCAGTTTATACCCGTTCATTTCCCCCAGTTATCTCATATACCCACAGTGACAGGAAATTGTTACATTCTAGAGGTAAAAATGACACTGAATGGTCATAACATTTTTCTTAGCTAGTACATAAACTTGCATGGGCTCCATCCCGTAGTGGTGGAGCTGTATTGGGAATGGATTCATGCCTCTTGATCAGAGAGAGTCCCAGCCTCGATGAAAACTCAGTTCCGTTTCTTTGCTTCTGCTTTTTTCACCAGGTTTCCGCTACTGGCAGTGGTGACAGAGGCTTGAATGTTTTGTTTACCATGTAAGTCCAGTTCCACTGGCTCATTTTGCACAATTCACTAAATAATACTCATGTAAAAAACCAAATTTTTAAGGTATTTTGCGGTAGATCCTAAATTTCAAGCTAGAGGAGGAAGGCTGGCCATTTTTTCTTGCACATTTCTTCATGCATTGTAAACTTCTTGGTCAGAACCTGTCCTTCCTTCTGACCTCACTTGGGTCAGAACTACTGTCTGAAAAATGGAGAAATGCTGAATGATAAGCTTTGAGTGGGATCTTCCACTGACAAGGGTGCTGCCTGGGACTTCCAGGGAGGAGGAAGAAGGAGACCAAAGAGGAAGCAGTAACATGGAAAAAATACTCTAGCAGGATGAGACAGTGAAAAAGTGGGCAAAGAGGAAAGAAATTAAGTAAGGCTAATGTATGGGAAGAGTGAAATAGCCCTAGGTGGTCAGTTGTCTTGAAGAAGAGCTACAGATTTTTCACTAGATTGATGAGGATATTTTTGTTTTCTGAAGGTTTTTATAATCAGTTCTTTCCTAAGCAAGGGTTTGGTAGTTTGCAAGAATAGAAGCAGCCTGGGCTTGTCTTTCTTATTTCCTGTGTGTTTAAAGACAGAATCAAAGTTACCGCCTCGGGTGTCGGTACCCATCAGTGGGCTCCTCTCAGTTTCACTGACGCCATCTTACTTGGCTGGGAACTCCCTCTGCTCCTGCTTTGCTCCTGTGTTTGTGGGCTTGTTTGTGTGTTCAGCCCGAGAGTCAGGACAAACATTTTAGGAATAAGAATAAGGAACATGAAAAGTTCTGACTGTGCGATGTTTGTAATGGACAGAAAACATAAAAGATGATGTTCAGCATCAAGACTTTCAGTGAAGATCCCTGTAGTTTAGGCCTTCTCCTTCCTTCGTGCTTCATTATTCCTCTATGACAAAACTACTGTTTCTTCTCAACAAGATCAGGTGAAGGCAGTTGCGTAAAAAAGTTTTAGTCTGTGTTTTCGCATGTTGTGTTTATAAGTGATGTTTAATTGCTCATAATGAACTGAACAATCATTTTTTAATTAAAATCAATACAAGATTTCTCCACCCTTCGAATGTCCTCTGCTTTCTCTTAGCTAATGCCTACTTTCTGGTAAAAAACCCCCAAAGCAACACAAAATAAAACCAAGCCCTTTTTGAGGTGTTAATAGCATTGAAAGTGCCCAAGACTGTTAATACAGAGATGAGCAGAAACAATTTTTCACAACTTTGCTCTTTAACAAGTGGTTGTTGAAGCACTTAAAAATTACACTGCATATCTGAAACAGCAGTAGTGGCATCATAAAATTAAGATTGTTTTATGTTATGAACATAACATATGCTTTATCATACTGATACTCCAGCTGAGACATGTTCTGTCATTTCTCTGGAGGATGGGTTTTCAGCTGATTTTTTAACATAATGTTACTGATCTTGGTGCATTCTGCAAATATATTGCACATCCAAAATGTTATGTACACAGGCTATCTGCACTTCAGCAGATGGAGCTTTCCACATAAACTGACAGTTTCAAGCAGTAGGTTTTTATTGCCATTTCTTTATTAAATGCAAAGTACGTAAAGAGGTGAAATCTAGAGCTTTTCAAATAGTTAGGAAATGCACACTTACTATGTCCCACAACCAAATGCAGTTGCTGAAACTTAGTTTTCTGAAGCTTAGCAGTCCCCTACACCTATGAAATCAGGAGCTCTGCTGCAGAGAAACTAACAAGTTTTTCAGGTGTCTGGAGTTGCACTGAGCACCTGACTAAACTCTCAGGGTTATTTGCAGAAGTCCAGATACAGAAGAGTGCAGTATATACTCAGCATGCAGTGAGGACCCAAGCAGCTGGATTACATTTTTGGTCAGAAGTATTCATCCATGTAGAGCTCAGTCCGACTGAATGTGGAACGCGGGAATGTTGGAAGCCTGAGTCACAAATACCCGTCAAATGACTCCATGGCTGACAGTATAAGCTACAAATGCTGTTACAGCAGAGCACGTTGTTCTGGCCCTGTTAAGATCACATCTGCCCTGAAAACAGACATACCTATTTTCATCTATAAGGACATCAAGCTGCTAAAATTGAGCATGGGAATACCTTTTGACCAGTAGAATGAAACTATTTTTAAAAGCATATTTCAAAACTAGATATTGTTAGTAATGTATTGTTGTAAGTACAAAGCAGGAAATCACTTGGTCAAAACGCAATCTGTTAGGCTCCCCCTATGGTTTTCCTGATCCACTGAACGTATTGCTTTGTGAGTCGAGTGTAGACACCAGGGCCATCAACAGTACCACACTTGTTTGCTTTCCCGAAAGCAGTGATGCCTCTCATCACATTGTTGCATCTTAAAGGTCCGCCTGAATCCCCCTGGAAGAAGGGAAAAAAAATCGTCATTCAAATTTATGAAAGCTAAAAAAATACTTCTTTTAAATAAAATTTGCACCAATTGCATGGAGGAAATAAAAACGTAGACAGTGCTATTGTGGATTTCTTTTTTTTCCTCCTTGGAAGGTAAGATTTTCATTGGCAAAGAAGAAAAAAAGACTTTGATCTGATCTTTCAAATGTGAGTGATGGGGAATGAATCTAGCTCAGTGCTAAGGAATAGTTAGTCTTTTTGAATATGACAAGTAAAAGCTGGAAACTCTCCTCTTGAAAATCAGAAAGTCTCTAGAAATTGGTGCCTTTTTTGTAACTTCGTTAATTCAATATTTAAATCTTTTAAAACATGGTAGTTCTTACACAGTTGCGCATTTGACTTGGGGCTCAGTCAAAATGCCTTTTATCAGCAAAACCTGTTTCAAAGCCCTCTGACATCAGAGAAGTTGTTCCACTGAGGTTAGCTGCTTGAGAATGGGCTCATAATCTATTTTGTGGAGATTTTTCTATTAAAATAATTTTATTGAAGAAGAGAATAGCTATCTGCCATGCATTGATAAAACCACAATATCCAAAGTCTGTGAAGGTGAATTTATCAATCAGAAATTTTGATTTTAAGGCTTAGAAGAACAAGCCTCTGTAAATTCACTCATTTCTAATAAAATTCTTCATTGAACTGAAGAGAGGCAGAAATTATAAATGTGTAAAAGCTTATCTTTTATTTTTAATGTAATCTATGTGGATATAGACAGTAAATATACTTACAGAACATGAGTCCTTTCCTCCATTCTTAGCCCCTGCGCATATCATGTTTTCTGTTATAACAGGGTTGTTTTTATAATGATTGTTGTCGTTGCAGGTTTGCCTACTGATGACAGTGATATTGACCTCCCTCAGGGTATCAGAAAGCTTTCTCAGATGATTGTGAGTTTGTCCCCATCCTGCTACTGTGCAAGTTGTTCCTGGTTTGGGATCATCATCTGAGGTAGGCAGGGGAATGAGCTGCACAGCTTTATTAAGTCTTGCTCTTTTCCCAAGCTGTAGAAGATACGGAAAATAGTTATTATGGGGCAGAGTCTAGTAGAGGCCCCTGCATGTTAACCATTGGATCTTGTCCATTACGGTAATGGGGGATTACTGCAACCCCTTTTTCAGATTCCTCAGTTCTTTGTGACAGGATTTATGTAATCAATGTAAGAATGAGGAAAATGAGTATTCTTTGTCTCATGAAAACCCATTTAGCTTCTGCTGAAATATTTGCTCTAAAAAATACCCTATTTTACCTCTCTGGCTCTCAGACCATCAGGAGGACAAAATAACAGTAATCACTGAAGCTGGCAAAATTGAGAATCAGAGAAGTCAGAAATTTTTAATTAGAACAGTTTTTAGACAGAACATTAGGGTTTTTAACCAAATTATTTCTGTGTGTATAATACGCTTCTTTCTGTGGACAATCTTTATTCTTTCACTGAAAAACCAGAAACTGAAATATCTTAGTCAAGCTCCAGAATTTTTCTACTTCTAGTATTGGCATGCATTACAGGAATTGTTGATTGCCTTAGTTCCCAGTGTATCACCAGTTCCCCAGTTTGCTGGGTTAGTAGACCAGACTATATCACCCCAGAAAAAAAGTAATCAGAAACTCTCTTGGCTCATCTCCCTCACAAGAAGGAAGAAACTGGTACATCGTAGGAGGTGAATATTCAATAAGTTATGTGTAAGTCTATACCTGCAGCAGCATAATGTCGTTTTCCTTAGAATTGGAACAGTAGCATGGGTAGCGAATTTGTTTTGCAATCTGAAAAAACTGTTTTTCTCTTTCTCTTGCTTTCTGTGAATGGGCTCCAAGAATAACTTTGCCTCCTTCCCTGAGAAGAGAGAAAACATGGTTAGTGACATCCACTTGCTTTAACTCCATAATTCTGTGCTGTTAAATGTGGTGCTATAATGTCCAGCTGCTACGAAGTCTCTTTTCTTGTGCCTGAAAAGCAACAGTAATTTAGAAAAATATAAAAGATGACCCTGTTTTTAGAAGTAGTTAAAAAAATTGACTCCATGAATTAAAATTTGTGCTATCCTATTTTCAGTTTCCCAGGAGCATAGACAGGGTTCTGGTACTTGACGCTGAACCTGCCCCCATTGTTTCCCATTAGGAACTGAATGAGGGGTGGATGCATCAGCTGTGCTGTTGGTAGTAGTCTCACCAACTGTGCCCTCTGCAATTTGTGCTGAAAATTTAGGAGAATAGCTCACAGCACTGTTAACTCAGAGATCATCAGGACTGGACTGAATTGTACCGTTGCTTTGCCCTAATACCATTTCAACACCAATTTCTGAGTCTACGTGAGACATAGCTCATTCCCTTCCTCTAACTTATTCTGCAACTTCATATACTTACTAGATACTGAAGGGGTGACAGTTGTGCCTGCTGGGGCTCTCTGGTATAGAAACCAGGAGTCTAGCACTCCTTGGTCAAGCAGTCCAAGCAGATCTTTATATCAGACCACGGGTATAGCTGTTTGTGGGAGAGCAATGTACTTTACAGCTGAATGGGACAATATTCTTTGAGTAGATGTGTATGCTGGTCCTCCTTTGCAACTTACTGCAGCAAACACAACCCTGAGGAAGTGGTTGCTCCTTTCCTTCAGCTATTAAGAGCTGTCTGACCGTTGACTGAGCATCATTGGGTTAATTATTTGTTGTATTTTCTCTTAAATGTGATCTCATTTGGAAACACTCTTTACCTTATGTTAATACAAAAGCTTTTGGGCCCTATATTCTCTTTGTAGTAGGTCCCATATATCTCCCTGTTTGGATGGGGACAGGAGGGATGGATACATTTCTCTGCTGCCTGTGGAGTCCAGTGATTCACTGGTCCCAGGCAGGCCATTGACAGAGCCTGTGTGAGGTCTGGCTCAGCAGCAGCTCCAGTCCTCCCTGCAAAGGCAAGGGGTAGGACGTGTCACTTAAACCTCACATCTTGCCTCGCGGAGGGACTCTGCGGGGCCAAACAGCCATTTGCATCTTGAGTCAGGCAGGAAGAAGAAGGGTTGGCTGGCAGACCAACATATCCAGTAGAGCAGAGATCTCAGTGTCTCGGGTCATCTGTCTGGAGGATTTTTGCTCCTGTATAACTGCATGCTGTCTCTTTCTGTGGTGAACTGCATATCTTTTACAGAATAAAATGACAAGACTTTTTTTCTGTTTTCTAAGCAGCTATTTAGACTGGCCAGTTCTCTGGCCTAGTGCACGGGCTGACTGAGAAAACAGGGACAAACCTTTCCCCCAAATTCACTACTTCAGTGTTGCTATTCTGCACTTGTATGCCGCTAGAAGCTTGTAAAATGTCTCTTCAGAAACAGTGAAGATCAGTATACCTTGTTATATTTTTTTTTACTCACTGAAACACATTTGTCAATATACACTATAAAACACAGTAATTAGAACATGGTCATGGTCATGCTAAATGCACAAAACCACCAGGGATATTAACTTTTCTTCTTGAACAGAGACACCAGATACTCACTAAGGACAATCTCTGAATCAGAGCACGAACTTACACATTACAGTGGGCAGCTGTTAACACCCAGTTTTCCTTGATCAAAGCTCCTCCACAAATAAATTTTCCATTCGCTCCGCTGATTAGGGCCATAAATGGTCTTGAGTGTGGTGCTACTTCATTTCCTCCAATAATATCCACACACAAACCTAAAAATAAAAATAGGCCACAATACACACAGCTGGGCTACAAATACTGTAAGAAGATACTCAAAGTCTCTTACTAAAAACAGTTAAGGTAATTACAAAGTATACAGACACACAAGTATGTACATATGTCACAATGCTGTCTTCAGGGTAGACTTTTAAAATTGCTCAGCAGTACTATGTTTGGAGCTGTTGGACCGAGCCCAGAGGAGGGCCACGAAGATGATCAGAGGGCTGGAGCACCTCTGCTATGAGGACAGGCTGAGAGAGGTGGAGTTGTTCAGCCTGGAGAAGAGAAGGCTCTGGGGAGACCTTATAGCAGCCTTCCAGTACTTGAAGGGAGCCTGGACAAGGGGTAATGGCTTTAAACTGAAAGAGGGCAGATTTAGATTAGATATAAGGAAGAAATTCTTCACTGTGACGGTGGTGAGACACTGGAACAGGTTGCCCAGAGAAGCTGTGGATGCCCCATCCCTGGAAGTGTTCAAGGCCAGGTTGGATGACGCTTTGAGCAACCTGATCTGGTGGAAGGTGTCCCTGCCCATGGCAGGGGGGTTGGAACCAGATGACCTTTAGGTCCCTTCCAGTCCAAACCATTCTATGATTCTATGTTTCAATGTGACCAAAATTAGATCAGTGCAGTGAGCTTTGAGAAGAAAAACACCAAAGTATTGTTGGTCTTGCACAGATTTCTTTTCCTGAAGTTTGCTGCTATGGTTAGCTTTCATTGTGAGTAACAACCTCAGATCTGCCACGGTAAGTGTTATACAATATGTGACTTATGCAGACACCAGGAAACTGAGCTATATAGTGTAAGTCACATTATATGAACCTGTTTTTCAGAAAAACAGAAAATGAAGAGATTAATATATGTTTGTGCCTCTAGAGAGAAAGGTCAGATAATCATTATGTTAACTCCTCTGAACTCCTCTAAATAGCCTGTCCTCTGTGCAGCTTTAATTAATACTGCGCATTCAGAAATTATTTTGTTTGTATGAAAGATCAAACACATGCAGACAGTGGAAAAGAGCTAATAAGAAGAACTCAAATAATAACTGTGACTACTTCCTTTACATTAATACATATTGGCTTGACTGGAACTCAGTATGTTCAGCATTTACCTTCAAAAGGATTGAACTGGACACTTACCTCCACGAATTACCAGGAGAATGACAGCAGCAGAGATGGACAAAATGAGGAAGGCTCCCATGATTTCTGTCTGGTGTTCCCCGTTATTCACTGCTTAATATATATATCTAAAAGAAAAGGATGTGGGTTTTGTTTTTCCTCTAAAGGTTATTTGACACTTGTAACAGTGACATAGGCAAAAAACCTCCCCAACAATGTAGCTTACAGCAGAGGCGTTAGTGAGAAATTGCGTCATCTGTTGTGGTGTGAAGATAGGATCTGCCCCCCTTCATGTTGTCTCTGTAGCATTTGCGGAGAGCTAATATATGACTACTGGGGTGAAATCTTGCAAGCCACTACCTGTCCAGTTACACAGTGTGTGGGACTCAGCTCACATAAATTTAGGCTTGATTCAGTTGCCCACATGAAAATGTATAGTTTAATTCTAGACACCCTGGGTGGCCACCAGGTCAGAGATGAATCCCAGCCCATTCCCCATTAGAGAGCTATCTGTGCTGTTCAGGCGCCCTCCAGGCCAAGGAATCTGATGTTTGCTCCTTTCAGCATCTGATCCTACCTCATTAGCTTTGCACTGGATGAGCATCTGTATAGCACTGAGTGTGGTTTAGTGGCCTAGAGCTAAAGGTATAATGCCATTTAAAGTGTCTTAAGGTGTCTTAGATCTGCCTCCTGGTGCAGGATGCCATGGTCTTCTGTAGATTCTATGTCAGATTTGCCAGCCCTGTGCCCATGTCTGGGAAACACAAAGTATCTCAAATGTCACTAAATGGCTAGTTTCAGGCAACTGAATTGAATCCTGAAAACTGAATAAATCTTATTAGAGCCTTGTAAAGGCACAGTTCCTCACTTCCAAACATATACCCAAATAATAGAAATAGCTTCCATCAATATTAAATAATTTAGAATATCAAATATGCTATTAACTAACTAGGTACATTCAGTGAAGTGTCACTACCACACAGCCTGGAAGGTTTCTTGAAAGACTTGAGCCCCACTACAGTCAGCCTGCAGAAGGCTTCTGCGTCCTGGCTGTGTCACGTCTTTGAGCTCAGTTGGCCCAGCCTGATGTGAGTTTTACCTGTAGAAGACCTTGGACAGACAGCTGGCTCAAATGTGCCATTGCCCTCCCTTCTGGGACAGAGGACAATTGTTGGTGATTTCTCTGGAGAAGGCAGATGTGGAGCTGTTTTTAGAGATAGCAGAGCTCTTCACTGCTGTGGCTCGTCAGAGACACTGTCACCTGTGTGACATGGTGACAGCTCCATGCACGGCAAAATTGCACCAAGCTTTTAATTTTCTTTCATTTTTCTCCTCACTACCTGCACATTCCCTGTAACTATCAGCAGTTTGTAGCACTGGCGTTCTTTTTTTCCAATGTTCTCCCGAATACAGTATCACCAGGTATCATAGGTACCGTTCTTTCATTTATCACGTATAAACAGTTGCCAAAGTCTGATTTTATGACATTTTAATTAGCTGTCTTACCATATTGAAGCTGTTTCCTCTCTGGACTACGCACAGACATGATCAGGATGAGCACTTGTTGAGAAAAATCCTGTATGCTGAGATCTGTTTAAACTCATACTACTACAATGATTCATCCTTGGATATTCCTATATGAGGTGCCATGTCTAGTGAGAAGAGGTTTGGTATGTATCATCCTATGTTTACCTGATCTATTTTCAAGAAAAACCTATTTGGGAGACACAGAATAAAACATTAGCAAATGTTCCTAGCTGTTTTCCAGGCAACTAAGATAAATCTATGCCTACCATCTAAAACCAAATCTTCTATAGCCTGTTTATATTTTTTTCAATATCTAAATGCACTCCTATTTACTTCTAAATCCTACTTACTTCTAAAGATATTTTTCTGTAACTCCATAGGTATTAGCATACCCATGCCTTTTTAAAAATCCCCTCTAATCCTGAGAGATCCGATTTACATTGATAATTATAATTCAGAATATGCAGTCTAAAATACTGTTTGATAACAACTGATTGCTTTCTGCTCAAGCTTCTTCTGAGCAACAGCTCTATCACGTAGTCCTAAGATTGGTTGCACAGATATTAAAGATCAGATTGATATGCACATAATCAACCCCTAGTTTTGTAGCCAAATGCTTTTGTCAGAGTGTCCTCTTCAGCTTATAACTTATGTAGGTGAGGCTGAAAAATTGACATCAAATTTTAGGGTGTGCAACAAGTTGGCTGGGCTCCTTTGGTTATGGCAATAAGTTAATTTATGGTCAAGTTTAGATTTTATTGGCCTTTTGCATGTGAAGAGAAACCTCAAAGCAAAACTTCTTTCTCTATTTGAGTGCATTGTCAAAGTCTTTTATTAGCTTCTCTGCTGCATAAGCAATCCGTCTTCAAGAGGACTGAGATATGTAAGCAAAATGCTCCATCCTTTCCCCTGCAGTGCCCACGAGGTGTAGCCACTGTCTCAGCAGAAACCACTGCCTGAGTAAAAGAGCAACAAGTCCACCCAGCTTCTATTTCTAGCCTTTGCCTTTGAGGAAATTTCCACTAAGCCTGTGGGCCAGTGGATCATTTTCAGCTCTGTTCTGTACTGTGTCGAGCACTCCTAACCCTTATCTCATACGCAGTTGTTTTGATCCTTTTTCTTCCCTGGTGACTATGCTCCATTTTCCTTCACGCTGCTTTCTGTGGTGCTAAAGGTAAACATCAGGTGTGATTTTAGGAGACCAGTTCAGGAGACCAATTTAGACCGCAGCTCTAAACCTTCCAGAGCCGGCGGGTGCCCGAGTTCAGGCAGCGTCGTAGCTGAGCTGCAGGGCTGGCGCCTGGGGTGGGGAAAGGCGGGCAGGAGAGTGGTGCAAGCGGGCAGCTGCCAGGAGCAGAGGAGGCAGACCTGAGGTGTCTGCTCCATCTCCTCCCTGGGCTGTCCCATCTCCAGCCCCACTCCAGTGTGTTTGCCTGGACACATCCCTCAGCGGCTGGGGGACGCACTCCCAGGCACTCGCCGGGGAAGGGACAGGACATATGCTGGGGATGTCTGTTTGACTTTCTTCTCTGATACCAGTCTCTCATGGTATTTACCTGTTGTCTTTTCTGCCTCAGCTATTTGCTCAGCTTCCCTATTTTCACCTATTTACTCTGTGATATCAAAGAAAAATGTAGTAGCACAGAAATACAAGTAGATGTAGTTAACTCAGAGAGGCCTCAAAGCCTTGTAGTGAACCAGTGTTACTTCTATGAAGCTGAATGTACTGAAGAATCCAGCATTAGATATTATGCTCTGGAAACGCAAGCCTTCTCCTGTCTGGTCTGTTGCCCATTTTGTCTCTTATGCCACTTTCTAAGCTAGACACTTAGTGGGAGGGCAAAGCCATAAAGGACTCGAACATGAGATTATGCCTTTAGGAACCTCTTTGCAGAGATAACCTCCAGTGGGTGAATAATCCCAGGATTAGCTGGAGGATGGAGAGTGATTTCGGGATAACTAGAGCTGTCTCTTTTATGAGCTGATGAATTCTGAGAGTCACGTGTTTTCTTTTAAAAGAGCATTGGAAGAGTCTTCTGAAATACGAAATGTGTTACATTATGTTGCATCATGTACATGTTTTCAAACTGGTTTATAACTAGTAAGATTCTGTGCCACAGAAATAAACATTTCAATGCTATAGTCTCATTCAACAATCTGGAGAGGTGTTGTTCTCTAACTCTTGAATAAAAATGAAAGTTAGCTATATTGGGCAAGTTACATTTCTGATGCTTTCTAAAGGTACTTAAGATCATAGCAGGCTTTTCAAGTTCTTCGCACAAGGGCATGCTGGTTTTTTGTAGTGGTTTATCAGCAAGACATGCAAAACATGGGTGCAGACACAGAGGTTTGCAATACAGAAATGTCTCTCCCACCACTGTGTCTGTTTATCTTTTTCTGGTGAACACTGATCAGATATTTTGTTTGCATTTGATACTTGAATGCTCTAGGGTTTTCTGCACCTGAATCCTGCGCCCTCAAAAATTATTGGTAAGAAAATGAAAATTGCTCTGCCCTCCACGGTCTTTTGTGTCAGGTGTTCCTAAACTTATCAAACAACAGACGCCTGCCAATTCCCCATGGCTCTCATAAACTTAATGAATGAATCTTTTTCAGCCTTTCAACTGAAAATGTTACCTGGGCAGTATGATTCTGCAGAGGATTTGCTGGCTGCTGCTGTATCTTGGTCCACAGTTTGGGAATGACTTTTGTACTCTACATGCCCTGAGTTTTCCCTCTCACTGGTGTTCTGTGAAGCCTTTTCAGGTGGCCCTTGTACTCGTGCTCCCTTTTGTTTACCTGCTTGAAGATGGACAGTTTCATTCTTCTCACGTATTTCCTTTTTTTTTTTTCCTTTAAAGTTGAAAGACCATTGAATTCTCTGAGACACTTTTAGGTTTTATTGTACATTGATCCCATGTAATGCTCAGGATTTTTCTTATGCACTTGTTTTCTAATACAATACCTGTGGTGAAGGGCTACTGAAGTTCATGTAAGACTTGGACCAATTAATATTGACACATGTTGGGGATTCAAGAAACAGGCAGGTTTTAAAGAAACCTGAAGAAAGAACCTAAAGAAACAAAGCTGCAGTTAAAATAATACAATATTAATGACGTAAAGGGAAACTTGAAGAGCAGGAACTATTCATAAAACGTTTCAACCACCATTTCCTGCAGGGGACATTTAAATAGAGAAGACTGTATTGCAATTTACAATGTTCTTGTCAGTAAATAGCAGCAGCTATGAGAAGCCACCTGTTAGCTCTCCTGCTCTCTCTAATTGCTGTTATCCTACCCCCAAGATGTAAGGATAAAAATATCCAAATTCCCACTTCCTCTGGATAATATGTAACATAATTGCACTTCTATTGCATTTCAGGTGGCTGCACAGACATTATCGGAGGACAGGTCGTGCGTCCTCATTCTTGGCCTTTTATGGCTGCTATCCAGAGAAAGCATGCAACCGTGTGTGGAGGAGCTCTTGTGGGAAAGCAATGGGTTTTGACAGCAGCGCATTGTAAGTAAGTATCTTATACTGGGGCAATTTTGACTCTTCGTTGATGTGGGGCATGGCGTGCAAGCCTGTAAGTAAAGTGGTTACTGATTTCTTAAGAATTGTTAAAACCTGCAGTTTTGTCACTAAACTGATCTAAGAACTTGTCAATCTGTTTTGTTTTGTAAACTACTGATCTGCATTGTGTACAATGTTACAAGATACAGACTGTGATAATAAAAGACCCAATTCATTATTTATGCATCTGAAACAGCAATGTCTTAGAGACGGAGATATATTCCAAGGTGCTTTAAACAAATGTTACCTATGCGCCAGGGACTAAGCCTCAAAACCCCCTGAGAGATTAAGTTGAATTAGATGGAAACACTATCCCTGCTGGTTTAAGTGACCTGGGCTCACAAAAGCTGAATGTCAGCCATGACTATGACAAGGAGCCTTGTCCTTTTGACAAGTCAAAAGGGGGTGCACAAGCACGCCTTCCCCAGGTGGGATACCCCAAGGCTGGCACAGCTGCTGAACAGCTGGCTCAGGATAAGGAGGACATCTACTGTTCACGTTAGGAAGTAAAATGCCCCTGTTTTTGCTAAAATATTCTCTAAATTGTATTTTAGTTCTCTAATTCTTTTTCTGTATTTTGAGTAACTAAAAGCAAACCAATTACAATCAACCTGTGCAAACCTGACCTCCTCAAACACAGTGTGGGCAGCTCAGCCAGCCTTCTTCCCTCAGTTAGTCTGAAATAGCAGACACAGCTCTGTCTTTCTAAGTGAACTTGACTTCCACACTTCTTCAGCTGACTCAAGTTTGGTTGTATTTTTTGTAAAGGGTAGAAATAGTCACACCTAGCATGTGCTGTTTTGGACATTTACAAAACAAAAGCCAAGTCTTTCTCTACAGAATTAAGGGATTTTTTGATGGGAGCTGGAGTCTCTCACTCTTCAGTCAATGGGTTAGAGATATCCAGTTAGTTACAGTTATAAAAATTCAGATTTGGGAGCTATTCAGTGGAAAGGGCACTGGTTTTTCTCTGGTCCTGTGGGGAGAACAGCTCTGGTCACTGGTTTGGTTTTCTAGCAAGCACATCGGTTTGGGCTGACTTTGAGTCTTTGTCACTGGGGCAAAGTGAAACAACATCTCTCTGGTCTCCTTCTCCTGAGCTGTATGATGATGTCCCCGCAAAACCCACCCACCCCTATACTATGTCCAGACTATTCTTAGCAGGTGCAATTGCAGTGCATGTAAGCCTTCCTAACTAATGAATATTATGTGATAATTACTTCTGAAATAGTTTTTGTCTTAGACAAAATAGCATGAATCCTGCAACATGAATTTCTGTGTGGCCTGCAAACAACCTGTCAGAGACCTGGATGAGGTTGCAGTGGGGTTTTTTGAGTTCTTTTCCTCCCAAGCTTCTCTATATGCACAGTGGCCAACTGCCTGGGCTTTCTGTAAATCCAGCAGTTGCACCTCTGTTGGGGATGATACATGAAAGAGTCCCAGGGATAGAGTTTTGTGAGTCTTGTATCATTCTCACTGTGTAAGCATGCTTTGCAGATAAAAAGAGAAATTTTTAGGCTCCATCACTGCCTTTGAAGCTGTTTTCACAAGCAAACATTCACATACAAATAGATGAATTGTATCTTTCAGTAAGACATGCAGCTGGAATGAAGAAAATAACTTTTTTTTTTTTTTTGTTTGAATTGCTAAAGTCTTTGTTCTGGCTTGAATAAGTTGTCCTGTGGGTAGTGAGATTATGTTCTGAAGATGAAGCACAGGAAACCAGCAGTATGTCTTCTGGCAATGTCATCTTACTGGGCTGCATTAAGTTTAGCAGGGCAAAATGAAGAAAGACAAACTCTAATAAACACATTTCTGATGATACTCAGAGAGCTTGGGGGAGAGGGAGATTTATGAGTTGCTTAACTCTTACTGTTTATTAGCAGGAACTGGACATAAAACTCTTTCTGGGTTTTGGCAGTCTCCCTTTTTAATATTCCCTATAGGGGTGTCTTGAGTTAGGCAACACCCATCCTTCTTCCTTAACGGGCTGAATCCTGTATTTAGTGAAGTTAAGGACAAAACTCTTATTAATATTAAAGATGTCCACTTTAGTAGAGCACTTACCTGTATGCATAATGCTCAGAGTAGAGTATTGCGTTATCGATGTGCGTACTGACATCCCATTGATGTCAGCAAGACAGCCGACGTGCTATTGATCAGGCATGTTTCAGTCCTTTGCAGGATTATATCATAAGTCCAAAGGAGACCATTAAAAGATTAATGAAAGGCATCAGCACCAGCAGTCCTTATGGAAGGGACTCTCCTTAAAAAGCCAGTAGGCTTTTTCATGAAATTAATTCCAAACTCTGGAAATCCCTGAAGGTCAGCTATCACACTATTATTTCACCAAACTAGATTTACAGTAAAGAAATGTTACTTTGTAGAGGAAAATACAAGCTCATGTCAAAACATGAAAATGAACAATATCCTTCCCTATGTTTTAATCATGTTGTTGTAAAATGAAATCGTGAGTGCTATGTTACCTGTCTTTTGATTATCTTGAGAGATGTTGCTCAGTTTCAGTAGTGACCTTCTCTCCCTGTACTTTCTTTAAATTACAGATTAAACAAATCAGAAGTTAGAGTTGTTCTTGGAGCCCATCAAGCATCCATAGCTGAAAAAGAACAGCAGATATTTAAGGTTATGCAGGACTTTCCTAATCCTCAGTTTGGCAGGTCTTCCAAGGAAAATGATATAATGCTCCTCAAGGTACTGTGTTAATTACTGTTGTATTATTATAAAAGGAATTTTGCTGATGATCATTTTGGCTATTCTTTGATATCAAATTGCACGCTGTTTAGATAGCTTAACAATATCACAGAACACCCTGCTTTTGGTTGTGCTAATCTAGATAAGGTTACAGGATCACTGGCACTGTGAGCGGGGATGACATTTCAAGCCCATTCTGTGCTCTAAAACTCCCTTTAACCCACTCACTGCAGCAACCCCTCCAAAACACATTCTTTAGTAATTTTTCAAAGGCAGTGCTGAAGTGATGCACGCCATGGAGTCTGGGTCACAGCTGTATCCCAAAGGGATACCTTGTGCTGGACTAAGCAAAAATGGGGATGAAGCTTACTGTTAATTATTTGGGGTAACGACATAAAGTAAAACTATGGATAATACAGGATGTAGATGAATTCAGCTGTAGGAGCCCAGAGTGGTCACATAGTGAAGAAGGCTCAGGACACTGCAGAATGAAGCACGGAAAGATGTACTCGCCAACATCATCATCCTGGACGCCACAGTGGGCAGGGCTGTCAGAATTTTGCGCATACCAGCTCCTGCTCAGCCTGACTCATGCCTCACATGTCCCTGCTCTGAGAACTCTGTTCATCCAGCACTGAGATTGACATGGAGGCAGCCATTGGTGTTTTGGATAGGGAGAGGGCAGACTCTATGCAGGAAACCTGTAGACGGTCAAATGTTTCTGGAGGACTGCCTTCCTAGTACCAGCAGTTTCAGTGCTGATCCAAAGTCGCTGAGAAAGATAAAACTTGTACACCATCTTGCCTATACCTTTAGAAACATCATGACTTCTGTTTGATGCCAAAGAAATCTTCGATGGATCTTTATTCAGGCTATGCTTTAATGTTATGCCTGTGATAGTGAACAAATAGTTCTGTGTGAAAGATCAATATGTGTATTTAAAATAACAGACTAGGTACAGTATATTATGAATGTTACCACACTTCTGAAATAATTGGTGGAATTGTATGGAAAAGGAAGTCATGACTTGAACCTGATTTCTAACATTTTGATGGTATCACCAGTTTGGTATGACAATGACACAGGGAGGAAACTAGCAATGTCCCTATGTGTGGCCACCAGCAACTTACCGGGAGCACCAGGTTATCTGTGAACACAATAACAAAATGGATCACTAGGAATTAGTATTTCTAGAGCTAAAAGTTACAACTCTGTTCCAGAATGACATAGATAGCATAAAATCCTTTGTCTGAATTTGACACAGGAACAGGGATAGCATTAGCACCAGGGCTCACCTCCTATCTCTACAGTTCTGCTGTAATGCAGTACTAAGTGACTTGGGATAAACTTTCCATCTTTGGAAATTCCCACCAGCACTGGTGATAATAAACCGTAAGGATTTTTTGGATAAACTTGTGATTTGTTGGAGTGCCTTTTTTAAAAGTTACAAAGCCCAAATCGTTTAACTGACAACCATTCAGCAACACGTATAACCACCTGTGAAATGAATCATGGTGCGGTGATCATGTGTAAAACAGAAAATGTCTGTTCAGTAATTGGGAGCCTTACCAAGCACGTTGCGGATACGTGTTAGTGTTTTGCTAGGTTTTCATTTACAGGCTTAAATTGGCCTCTGCTGAAGGCTGAATCTGTCAGGTAAAGGCCAACAAAACACAGACAGTTTGGATCATTTAAGCCCTTTTGAATCTCTCAGAGCAAAAACTTGGCAGTCTGAAGAGTTCAAGACCTCATTTTTTCCCCAATTATGTCGCTGCTGTCATGTCTAATTGGTTATAGCTTTTGTTTTCATCTTTGTTACTGGGTACATTGCACTGTGCTTTGAGACCTTTCTGTGTGTCAGTCAAGCACCAGAGTCTGATTTCAACACGGAAGTTCAGTGGCAAATTAGGTTCTGGAATAGGATATAGATCCAACAGCCTAACTCCTGTGCAGGTTTTTAATTTACTACTGTAATCAATGGGAAGCTGGGCTTGAACTCACTACTGCTGCCATAGGTAGGAAATTGCTATACAGACACCAGGGGAATTCTTTTGGATTTGCAAAGGGGTAATTAAGCTCAAGACCAGTTCCTAAATATTGAAAAGTGATTTATAAGGAAAGTATTGGTAAAATGAGACTAAATGCCAGCTGAAACTAGATTATACTTTCCTCCCTTTCTGCATAAGAAAACATTTTTTTTTCTTCTTTTTTCCAGCTGAATGGTATTGCAAAGATGAATGAATATGTGCAACCTTTGCTTCTGCCTGACTCTTGTGAAGATATCAAACCTGGCACAATGTGCCAGGTGGCCGGCTGGGGAGTCACATCTTCAGGAAAGCCATCAAAATATCTTCGGAAAGCAACTCTTAAAATTGTTGGTAGAAAAAGCTGTGAGAGCAAATATGGAAAGTACACAAAAATAACCAGCAACATGTTGTGTGCTGCAGGGAAAAATAAATTTTTGAAGACAGATACTTGCCAGGTAAGAAGTAAAGTTACAAAAAGGAGGGCATGTGCTTTTAACAATGGTTCCCTTTTCACTGGAAACAAAGCAGTGCTAGACACTTAATGAGGCTGATCAGATTCACAATGATTTTAACCACGTTTGTAAGAAACATTATTGCTGTGAAAAAGAAGTGTTAAGACTTTGAGTAGTTTAGGTCAATGTACACAACAAGATCAAGAGTATGGGAATTTGAGTCTGGGATTATCTCAGTTAACTTCAGATGCATTTCTTTAGCTAAGGTGCTCTCCTTAGACACCACCTGTAGGTATTGGAGAAAAAAAAGAACTTTCAGGGTCTGAATCCTCTGCTCCTTTCCAGATGTCATCATCTGACTAGTACAGAATTAACTGTACACTCAAAAGTGCTGTTTGGACCTTGCTTTTGATGTCTTGTGTGCCGAGTCCAGAAGGGCCAATTGCTAAAGAAGTGAGAATGAATTTATACCAACAATAAAAAAATACCTTTTGAAATAGAATTATGATAGCACTGTACTGGCCTACCACATTTACATCAAAGGCTGCTCAGGCTTTAAAAGCAACCTCTCCTTATACCTCACCCAACTCCCACGAAGTGATGTAAGCCAACTGATCCATTTCATAGGTTGGAACAGGTTAGAAACAACTTTTCCAAACATGCTTATGCACTGCAGGTGGCACTGCATGCTCCTCTGGAGAGCAATGAACACACATTGATATTTACTTCTATTTCGTGTTCTAGGGGGATTCAGGTGGGCCGTTAATCTGTGCTGGTCGATACAGTGGGATTGTTTCTTTTGGAAAAGGATGTGGAAGAAGAGACATGCCTGGAGTTTATACACGACTGACTGAAAAATATATTGACTGGATTAAAAAAATAATGCACCTTCACAGAGATCCATAAGACAGGCAAGGCAGTTTTAATAAATACTGTGCTGTGCATTAGAACTAGATGCTGCTGCTCTAGTGCATCACTTTTAAAAAGTACCTCCCAACTTTACAGCTTTACTAACACCACCACAGCTTTATGAGAACAGTTCAAAATATTCCACTTTGTTATAGATAACATGCTTACTCATCTTTAGTAGGAAATTGCCTCTTAGATAACACAATTTGTATTGGACTTCACCCTACTTCTTAGTGTGATGGGAAAGTACTGCTCACCTTCTTCATTGTGCCTGAGATGAGGCAACATTTTTGAATGTCTACTTAGAGAAAAATTCAATTTCAGACTGATAGTGAATGAGATGTCTGCTGAATGAGAACAAACAGAACAAAAGCTTTAAGTGTTCAAGTATTTCACTGTGAAGTTATTCAAAACGAAATACTTCAGTTCTCTGTTACTAAATATTTATTTAACCAAATTAGTTTCCAAAGAGTTAAAGTGTTAAGGAGATAAACATTTTTCCAATTGATCTTCCATTATAAGAAAGAAAAAAATAATTTTGTCTTTTTTTCCTAGATTATTTTCCCTATTTTTTTTTTTTTTTGGTGATCAAATCAACAAAATCATCTCTTCTCACAGCTTGGTTCATGATCCCACCCTTTCAGTGAATGGTCTGTTGAAAAAAGTATAAATACTGATTGTAATGGGAGTAATTATACTTCTCTAACACAGTGCCTATCTAACATCTGTCAAAACAAACAGGAATTTTGCTATGGATTTCAACAGACTTCTACTAACAGAAGGACCTGCTGTGTTTCTGAAGAAGCCTGTGATTAGCTTGGTGTATTCCCATTATCTTCCAAATATTCTCGAGGTGTTTTTTTGTGAACAGTTTAGAAGTGACGACCTGCAGGGTTTCTCTGCTTGTTTGGTTATTGCATTAATATGTACAGAATACTGTAAACTTTGGGACGTTGCAGAGGCATGAATAAATAACTCCAACACATCAACATACTGGCCTTGATTATTGACCAGCGGCCATGCCACTGCGCAAAGCAGGACAAGCGCTGTCTCGTAACGGCTGTGCAGATAAAGGAGCAAATGGACACCGCAAAGCTGGGTTGGTAGTCGGCCATGGTGCAATAAAACCTGCCGATGTAGTGTATGGGGGCTTGGTGTATGGGGGCTTGATCCAATTCTCACTGAAGGTCACGGGAAGATCTTAAGAGATGCTGGTGAGAATTGGCTCAGGCCTGGAACACAGACAGAAACTCGGGAAAAAAAAAGGAGAAGTGATATCAAAGTGGGCCCAGCTTTTCAGCTGGGGGTCTCAGAGGATGTTGCAAACATAAATTAGTCCCTGTTACAAACTTTGTAAGGTAAATGACAGCAAGGATATCCTTCTGCCCATCCCACAGGAGACTTTTCACACCTCGCAGCCCAATAACAACTAACTGGTGTTTAACCTCTTGGAGGCAAAGACTTCACGCGCTCTGTTCATGTGAATGGTGGCTGTATCTCAGTCACTGATGGGAAATAATGAGTGATAGAGTCTGGAAACCATAACCCTGCAAATTAATTCTAGTTCAGATATTGGGCTTTCTGTCTGTGTGTGTGAGCTCCTGTAATGAGTTTATTTCATTTACAGCATCTTTTTTTCTTTTATGGACTATGTAGCAGGTGGAGGGGCATTACCGCCAGGCCCTCAGGGCACCATCAGGCCCGACTGCCCCTGCCCAGCCCCTGGGGCTCCCCCTGCCACCACCCACGGCCCAGGTCCCCTGTTGACCTCCAGGGGCCATCAGCCCCTGCCCCAGCAACACCGCAGCAAGGACGGTCTCCAGCTCCCCTCAGCTTGGCCCGTCCCGGCCCTGCCATGGGTCCTGCTGAGCTGGGCCTACCCACAGGCCCACGTCCCGGCCTGGCTGTGGCCTGTCCCCAGGGAGGTGCAGGAGCAGCGAGCCGAGCAGTAACCTTGACCCATTTTCTGTCCACCCTGAGGCGAGCGGAGTCTTTATTCCCTCCACATGCAACAGGACGGAAGTCTTTGCTAGCCTTGAAATCCCCATGTCTTCAGAGAGTGCCTGCTCATCCACCCCTCTGGGTGAGGGGCAGTCTGGGCCAGGGAGCGTGGTAGGAGTTTTGCAGCGGGGCTGCGAAACGCCCTGCAATTTTGCATTTTACTCACACCTGTGAAAGCACACGGTGGAAGGATGACTGGTTCTGCTGCCGGGGGTAGGCAAGGTCCAGGAAATGGTGAGTGTTGGCTAAACAAGGTGACCACTGGTGTCACTCACTGCTGAAACCACTGCTGGGCTGGTTCTCAGAACTGAGCTGAAAACAGGAAAGCCACAGAGAGTGGCACCAGGTACGTTACAGTTTTACAGCAGATACCCACAAAGCTGGTAAAGGGTCTAGAGCACAAGTCTTATGAGTAGTGGCTGAGGGAGCTGGGGTTGTTTAGCCTGGAGAAAAGGAGGCTGAGGGGAGACCTGATCGCTGTCTACAACTACCTGAAAGGAGGTAGTAGCGAGGTGGGGGTCAGCCTCTTCTCCCAGGTAGCAAGCAACAGGACGAAAGGAAATGGCCTCAAGTTGTGCCAGGGGAGGTTTAGGTTGGATATTAGGAAAAATTTCTTCATTAAGAGAGTGGTTAGGCGTTGGAACAGACTGCTCAGGGAAGCGGTGCAATCACAGTCCCTGGAAGTGTTCAAAAAATGTGTGGATGTGGTGCTTAGGGACATGGTGTAGAGGTGGACCTGGAAGTTAGGTTAATGGTTGGACTCGACGATCTCAGAGGTATTTTCCAACCTTAATGATTCTATGATTTTATGAAAACTAAGCTAGAAATGCATTCTTACTAGACTGTGAGGAGCTCATATTCAGCAGCTTGTGGCAGAGTTTACTATAGATTCCAGTTGTTTCCAGCACAGCATTTGCAATTCCTCTTTCCTTCACTAAGAGAAATGTAGTCTTGTCTCTTTTAACCTATCATGCTTCAACACTAGTCTCTAGATGCCTGTGAGGTGTCCCCTTGCACATTACCTCCCAGTTTCCAAATACTGGCTTCTTGTACCGGACCAGCTCTCCCATACTGTTTTTATCTTTACTGGAAATTTCTGAGTGGATTAAAGGAGCCCTGCCCCAGGAATCCTTCTGCCTTTGGCCAGGGCTGGGCTCCTATCTACGCTTGCACTTTGCAGCTTGGCCTCTGCTGAGTTGAATTCTCTGTCAGGCATTTGCATATATCTCTGTTTTTACTGAGGTCTTCCAGGTAAGTGATATTTCTTAAGGATTATTGCGGAGAACTATGACTTGCTTGTTGCCTGTCACATAGTCATATTTGGGCATAGAGAGCAGCCCCTAAGGTTGACCAGGCCATGCAAGGACATGACATATGGCACTGACATGCGATGTATGGAGCTGACGTAGAGTGTGCAGTGCTGACATATGGCTGACAGCTCTCTATCCAATAGAGGGGGCTGGCAATGCACACATTCACACATCAGACATATGTCACGTTCTCACATATTCACACATCACAAAGGGATGCAGATGTCAGTTAGCTTTAGTCCTTAGTTCGTTTTGCCCTTGTACTGGGCATTAGTGACTGATGTTTTGTACTTGCTTTGGCTGTACATCTAATGCACTCTATATTCAATATGGGAATCTTTTTTTTAAACAAACTTCTAGTTCTCAGTACAGAGGGTGGCATTATCTATTGTCAACAACTGTTGTTTCCTGAAAGTGCAGTGATATGTTTGGAGCATAGATTGCCTCCACAGTTCCTAGTCAAAGTCTTTGTTTTATCTTCTGACTACAGAACCTCCCGCCATCTAGCAAGCTGTAAAAGTAACCTTCCTTTTGGGCAACTCAATGTGGCATCAGGAACAAACATTTAGAAAACAGAATTAAAAACAAAGCCATCAGATTTTCAAGATAATTTTCTTGAATACTTGCCAAAGAGAAATAAGGATAAACTCAGAAGACTCTTTCGAAGTCAGAATAGGTCAGTTCACCATAGTCAGAAAAATTACAGCAAGTCTTTTTAATATGTCTGTTACACCTTTATTTATGATTTACTAGTTTCCAAAATTTCTCCTCATCTCATTAATGATCTAGCAGATGGTTCAGACACCTCCACCCCAGTATGTTTATAACCCCATAATCATCTGATGAAGCTCTTTTTGGACTGACTAATAATATTTAATAATCAATATCTAGCAGATTGCAAGTAGGTTAAATTTAACTGCAATTCAATTCAAGGTGGCACAGGTTGTTTCAAAGCCGTTGAAATCAGCTGTGAAACGTGCATTGAAAGTCAGCCACTAATTTCACAAAAAGTCATCAGGTCTAAAAGCTGTACCAAGACCCACATCCTTGTCATGACAAAGAGGAAACCACAGAAAGATGAGCAAAAAAGTCCTTATTTTAATGAAAAATAGAACAGAAACTTACAGATCTTAGCTACTTCCAAAAGCACAGATTAGATTCAATGTATAAACAATGGAGTTTCACAGGATTCATTCTTACATATGTTTGTTTGTAAAAAGCAAGAAACTTTGCCCTATTAACACACTCTCACAAAACCCTTGTTTTGACAAAATATCAAACCTCTCTGCAGCCACATAGAAAATTAAGATAAGCAATAATTAAAACAGTGACAACATCAGTAAATGAAAAAAAAATTATTTTAATCACTCTTAATCACTGCTGTCATAAAAAAATACTAGTAATGAGTATTTAGTTAACCACTTCCATTTAAATGAATACATGGCACATGGTTGTTGGTTTAGGTTATCTTGAAACCATGCAGAGGATGTTACCTATGAGGACGTAGTGTCCAGGTTTCTTGGAACATCCCTATCTCAAGTGGTCATAACCAAAGCCACATCACACATCTTTTCAGCCCCCTTGGTATCAGATAAAAGCAGCTGCATGAAAAGAAGGAGAGCTCTGGACTAGCGTGTTTGCAAAACCCCTGACATTTTCAAATGTCAGTGGACCACACTGACAGCGATGTGGCTTTCATTGATTGAACTCTAGGGCATGCGCATCCCGTGCCAAAAGCCACAGTCCTGTCCTAGCACTGGTCTTAGCAGAGTTCAAGTAACAAATGGTCACACCGAGCACACAATTATTCTCTGAACTGAGGCTTCAGGCATGCTGATGGAGCACCGTGGGGAAACGTGCCCTGCTTCCTTTCACTGGGGATTGTGAGAGGCCCCATCTTTCAAGGTGGTCCAGCCAGACCTTGTCAATGAATTCCTACTATGTACAATCCACATCATAATGAAAAGAATAATGTGGAGGCAGGAACTGTACTTGCAGCACTAAAGATTAGGCACAGGCACAGAAGATAAACTTGCTGATACTGCTGTGTAGTTCCTTTTCTTCCTGCAATATTTCAAAGGGATGGGTTCTAACTGCAAGTTTTCTTGGGGATGCCTCTACACTAAAACATGAGTACATGAGAAGATGAATGTGCTTAAAAGTGTGATATAGGGGGCCATGGTGCTCATGATTCAAGGTACGCCAACTTCAGAAGTTATCACCTCTGTAGCCAGAGGGGAGTGGTGTTTGTACTCCTCCGGGTGTGGCAACGGGTGGTTTGAGTTAACTTGCTGCTCTGTAAATTAGTTTGTGGAGGTGTGAAATGAGACCCTGCTGCAGCAGCAATCAGCCAGGCAATGCCACAGTGTGATCTGACAGGGACTGCACACCCTGAATTGTTGAACAAAGTCTATTTGTGTATTTTGTCGTAGGAACAATGGTGTTGATCTTATCGGGTGGTCTCGGCTTCATTATGCAGAAATATTGAGAGTATCTGCATGAGGTAGGAGCACAGCTAGTGGTAAGATAACACAAGAAGTAGACTCAGCGCTAATGGGATAAGTGTTTCTCTTCCAGGCCTCTTTCCCTCCCAAACACCACCCAAGCTCGTGTTTGTTTGGCACCCAGCTACTAAAGTCAGGGTCACGGTAATGGTTACTAGTTTTGATATTCATATTTGGGACAGTGGTTTTCAGAACAGCTTGTTATTCCACCAGCTGGGTTGGGTTTTTCCTTCCTCATGGTGCTTGATTCCAGCTTAGCCATCCCGGGCAGTATTCATCTGCCTAGCCAAACACTGCTGGTGACTCTGGGTGGGTTTCAATGGGCACAGCCAGGGGTTCGTAAGTCCTCTTTCAGGCACATAGCTTAGGCAATAGACAAAAAAAAAATCCTTTCCCTCTATGTTGGTTGTAGAAAACAGACTTATTTGTTTACTACCAATGCTTTATAAAAAGAAAAAACATTTTTCATTTTATAAAACAGAAAAAGCCACTAAAGCCAGAACTGAAGATACTGTTGCCCAGTTCTGTCCCAGCTGGCCTCATGGGATCCACGTGAGGGAATATCTTGTGTAACACAGATTTGGGGGTTGCTTCCTACTGTCAACAACCATCTGTAGCTGACTTTCCTCTTGGTCCCCTTTGCAGCTTCTTGACAGGCAGGATGAAATATTTACCCAGCACCCAGCCAGCATTTGTAGTCTGCAACATTATAGGCCAACCCCTGCCACAGTGAAGAGGATCCATAATACAGCGCAGGGGGCAATTAGAACATAGGATTGGGGTCTGAGCCGTAACTATCTGATTTTAATTAAATCATCTAAGAAAGTATATCTGCTTGTGAACTATTTCAAAAATTCTGCTTGTTTAAATAGTTTATTCTATTAGGGACAGGAAACATCTAATATAACCCATGGTCAGTCTATGACAATTCAGAATATAAAGCAAAAGAGAGGAAGAATATGCCAATATGGAAAAATCACATATTCAGTCTGTCAGATTCATAATCTGGGAAAATAGCTGCAGCTTTGAATAATTTACTCAAATATTTTTCAGGCATTTGTCTTAAAGGATTAAGCTTCTGGGCATTTGATTAAATGACTGAAAATTAACATCAAGTTTTTGATCTATGAATAAAATAAAAAAGCAATACAAGTCACCAGATCTTATTTCATTCTCTCAAATAGGCTGAACAGATATAAATGCATATAAATTACCAAATTTCTGAGTAAGAACACAAGGTTGTGTTCTGCACTTGTAACACTGCTTAGTTTTAAGGTCTCTTTTCTTTTAGCAATATATTAAGAAAGTTGAAAATAATGAGATGCAAGCTAAAATACATTTGGAAGTGATTAAGCTGTTTTTAGGTTTATGGCTTATAATTCTAAGCTTTCTGGCAGTTTTGTTGCTTAATGAAACACAAACTTATCACAGGCAATATGCAGCTGTTACCCCTCATTGCTTTCTAATTAGAGCTTGTTTGCAAACATTCCTTTCCTTACTTTGAGTAAAAAACACACACAAAAAGCTTTGAACTGGCTGTGGTTTCTTTACAGCAGAGATCATAACACGTTGAAAGTACTGCGTGAAATCCTGTCCCTGCTAAAAGGAGTGGCAAAACATTTATGTCATTGAGGTCCGCGTTCACCCACAATATGTGTACCCCGGGGAAAAAAAACAGAAGAGTTTCAAATATTTGAAAATGCAGCCATATGATTGATGAGGCAAAGGACAAAGGATGTAGGAAGCATGTGCATGCATCAAAATCCTGTCGATGCCCTGGGAAAACAAATGGACCTGTGCTAGATGCCTCCAAGTGCATTGTTCTGGGACACCTTGACTGGTGTCTTTTTCATGGAAGTCAAGATATTAATTCGTGTCCAAACCTGCTCACTAAAGTAGATACCAATTGCATATAGCATGGAAATGCCCAAAGACCAACTGTCAAAAGTATCCTTGAGGAGGACTCTGCACCAGTTAGCCCAAAGTCTCAAAGAGGCTTCAGTCTGGGTAGACAAGATGGACAGAGTGTGAGGACTGTGAACAAGATAAAGCAATAAAGATGGGCTGAAGGGATACAGTCTTGTTCTGCTCTTATTTTTAGGGTGTGTTTTGTGCGTGGCATAAGTAGGCTTGTGAAGAATACAGCTGCATATAAATCAGAGAGAGACAGAAGACATTTAAATAAAGAGGTGAAAATGTTAGCAGTGAAGAAAAACAGCATAATGAAGCATAAGGGCGAGCTGGAGAGGTTGTGTGGCAGAGAGAAGCCAGGATAAAACAGCCACTCATCCTAAGGGAACAAACTGTGTGTAACACTGCAGAAAATTCTTTAATAGTTCCCGTCAGTGTCCTTACTCCTTTCAGCCTTTGGCTGGCTCTTCCCTGAAGTTTTATTACCTGGAAGATGCTGAAGTCCTCTTACAGCCTTTCTGGGATCATCTCATTAGTCTGGAAAGTGTTTATGCTTCAAAGATGGGTACTTATGAACAGGAGGAGAGATTTCTTCCTAAAGAAAAATGGTGATTGATATAAATTTGATCATTTTGCTTATCCAAATGAATTAGTTCAAATTGCTTTTTCTCTGCCAATGGAAAGGTTATTATCCTGGTGATATTGTAAAGAATGCATGGAAATATTAGCTCATGAGGACACCTAACCCGAACTCAAACAACTCAACATTTCACACATACGATCACAGATTTTCTTGTTAGCAACCCATGGAGTACAACAAGAGCTGAGCTTTTAATAGCTTTGTCATTCATTACAGGAAATAGCTACTTAGTCAAGTCTAAACTATATATAAAGCATAGCTAAAACTTTTGCAGAAATGTTGCAAGACAATGGCACTGCTTAATTGCAACAAGATTTTCAAAAACATGTTTTAGTACAGAAACATAGAAATCACATTAATACATAAGATACGGTTCTGTTTCCATAAGAGTCTATAGAGATGCCACCTTTTTTTCCTTAAAGACCAGAGATCAAAATCATCTTGAGTTGCAAGAAAAAGGATACTCCCCACCAATCCTAAAATATTTGATTCTAAAATTTATATCTAGGATTTGAAAACCAAATGGTGCACTTTGAGATTCTGCACAGGTACCAAGAACAAACATTTCACAAATGAGAATTTGGCTTAGATATCAAGGATTGATAGGGTCAGAGTACAGTTACCATTTGCATTAAGTAGGGAAAGGATAAAATTCACAATATTTGTCGTTTTATTGACCGTTGTGTTATTGATAATGTCACGACAAAACTAATGAGAATGCTTGTTCCAGCCTAATATGTTTTATTCTAGTTCCGCAGAAAACTACTGAGAGCACAGGCTGCATGGCAATAGAGAAATGGGCGTGTATTCCTACACCAGTTAATTATGTCAACTAGTGAGAGACCAAATATCTTTCACATTATCTCAGCATTAAGCCTGCGTACCCTATGGGCAGAATATATGCACCTGAGCACCTAAGCAGAACATGCGAAGAACCGTCATTCACATGTTGTTTTCTTTTGTTGATAAAGCAACCAAATGTTTGAAGATCATTTCCCAAAGTCTTTTTTTTTTTTTTTTTTGGCAAATGGTTGAAAATCAATAACTGTGAAAAATAGTGGAGATATTTTTCTGTGTGGAATGCCTTTTTTTTTTCCTAGGTGGACATATGGCTTAATCATGGTGATTTAGATTCCTAGGACCAAAAGGTCTCACAGAAGAAACAGCTACTGACAAAACTATTAATAAGGTAGGGGGGGTGTAATGGCAGAGCATTCGTTTGGGCTGTGAGTGATCAGTCAAGTTTAGCATTGTATTCAAAGAAGTAAATTTTCTGAAGCAGAGAGAAGGTATTTGATTTTCTTGTACTTTGAAGAAACTCTCTAATATAGATCTTAAAGGTCTTGGGCACTGAAACTCCTTTCTTCCTCTGTAAATGTAGATGATTTGAAAGTAGTAAAAAAAAGACTTCAGCATAACAGAATCATCACCTACCATGTAGTAGAGCTTTTCTACCACCCTCTGATTTTTTTTGTCTCTTGAACATGTTCTCCAAGCACAGCAGAATTATTTCAGTCGATTCATGAATTAATTGAGGGAAAGCCAGTTATTTCTGCTATGCAGATCATCGCAGTGGTTGTAAGATCACTGGGAATAGCCACACCGTGCAGGAATGACACAGTGCAGAGATGTTTCAGTCAGAGCCAGACCATGACCACAACCCATCGAGGAGCAGGACTGTGCCACGTGGACTCAGTAGCAAAGACCTGAAATGTGCCCAGCTCCATCTGTATGGCCATAGGTCTGAGGGAGGAAACTCAGAGCAGAAGTTAATTGCAGTCAGTTTGGCTTCTAGCTCCCAAGCTGGACATGCCACATATTTTTATGTGGAGTTCTGAGCAAGAATATTTTTAATATGCTCCAAACGCTCTATGGCTCTAGTTCCTGAGGCTCTCTGTAGATAACCCCACCCTATCCAGTCATTTCTTTAGTAGCTCCTGAAGTCTGTGCATAGGTAGCCAGCCTACCCAGTTCTCTGCATAGCACCTGGTCTGCCTGGAGAAAGGATGTAAACACCTCTTGCCTTCAGCAAGTAGGAAATGTCCCAAAGCATCTATTTTTACCAGAGTGAAGTTGAGTTGCCATGTTACAGTCGAAACAAAGAGTAATTAGCAATTCATTGAAAAGATACAAGAAAAGAAATCATACAAAGGGGAGTCCTTGCTGCTATCTCACTTTCCTGATTCTTATCTTTTACTTCCTATTTCTGGCTTTTCATTTTGGACTTTGCAGCTCAGCTTCCTTTTGGTGTTTCCCTTTGAATTTTTGCTTCTCGTATAGCATTGTGCTTACGGCTTTTTGTAAAGGAAGCCTGGGAAAAGGTTGGATTGTTCAGGAATGTACGGTAATGTATTTTTAGTTTAGGGACTGCCTTTTGGAAATGAGTAACAAGGGTCATGCATTAAACCTTTTCCTATGTTTAAAGAGATATTAATGCTTCCTGCTTATCCCAACTTTACATGTTCAAAAGATTGGATAACGATAGTGGCCAGAATGCTTAAGTTCAGAAGAACTGAAGGGAATGATACTCTCTCTATCTAAAGAGTAAAATGAGCAAAGCCTTAGAGTATTGGCCTAATGAATAGACAGCTCCCACGTACCAGCACAGATTAATCACTTATCATGAGGTATGTCATTTCATGGGGATCTTTAACAGGTGGGGCCAAACTTTTCAGAGGGCATAAATACAACCTCAAGACCCCCACACAAGCTGCTTTTGCTTGAGAAATGGATTCTTTGCAAAAGAACTAGAAAATTTGTGCTCTGAAGTATTCAGCTGGAAATATAGTTCACAGCTCACTGATACTAAACCAGTGATTGCTCAGTTCCTTATAAAGCATTCCCTATAAAGGTTGAAACCTTTTCTGCTTCTAGAAGGAATGCCAAACATTATATAAGATGATGTAATTATGATGTAAACTGGCACCAAGACAATTTATACTGTAAATTTGGAAAAAAAAATAATTAGCACTGATCTTATCTGATCTGATCCAGAAAATCTTCCACATTTAAAGCATATTTGTACAAGTTAAATAATGGTGCCAAATTTTCTGCTGTTGATAGCTGGGGAAGCTTCATTAATTCCCATTGCACCAATTTTCAAGGGAGAGCTTAGTTCAGGGCTTTACAGGATCAAGCTGTTCATTGGAAAGGAAAGCTTAATGGATTCAACAGGTAAAACAACAAAGAAACATTAAAAACAGAGGGAGTGACATTGGATTTATTTCACTACTTAATCAGTGGACTCTGTGGAAGATCATCGTATCATTATTTCCTCCATGATACTCATGTATAAGCCAGACCTCTATCTGTTCATATTGTTTTCTTCTATTACATGTATTTTTTGATCCATTGTAATAATTTACTTTGGCTCCTAGCTCCAAGCACAGAATACAGTTTCCATCTTATTCCAAATAATATTGGCTAGTTGCTACGGGAGTGTGCTGATTTCTTTTATGATTTATTTTCCTCACCACATCTGTGTGCAATTTTTTTATTTATCATCTCCCTAGGACGTTTTCCCTGTGAGAAACCCAAACATGAAATGCAGCCCTTTAAGATCTTGTTTGGTGTTTTATATAAGGAGCATTTCCTAAATATATTTACAGAACAGGATTTTACCAGCTGGTGTTTACTACCAGGCATAAACACCTAAGTGCATGTGCGGATGGGTCTGCTCCTCTGACTGAGCAAGCAGGTACGAATTTAAGGGCAGGAGTGAATTAACTTAAGGGAGACTTAAGGGAGGGACTTCAGGGAGAGCCTTCCTGCTCCTTACTGCTGCAGACCTGTGAAGTCTCACACACTAAGTATGCAACCTGCTTCATTGGGCTATTTCACCCTTGCGAGCAGATTTGGCCAGGAGACTGAAACGGTTACTGCCCTTAGCTGTGCTCCCTGGCCCTCTGACGGAACTTAGCCTCTCTCTCCCACTGAGGGACTGGCCAGTGGGATTTACATAGGCTCCTCAGCCCCATGGGTTACAGCCTGACCTATTAATATAAATCAATGTCAATTTTAGTTGATGCTAATGCCAGCAGAAATGGGCAGTGGTTTACATTACTCTGCTGACCCGTGAACTACGGGGGAGATGTTGGGTTCAGTTTTTTTTTTTAAACAGGCTTTTGTCATGTTGTAGTTGTGATGGAGTCAGGGACAACACATCCATTTCTAATTTATCTGCTCATTGTAACCTTGCACTTTTTTTCCTCCTCAGTTTTTAGCTGCAATCTTCCTGTCCATGTTTGAAGTATTCCTTTCACTTCCCAGAGGGTAGTTGCATTGGATTTTGAAGATGAAGTTGTCTGCTACTGCTCATTGCTGTCACCTCATGGCTACTAATAGCACTTTGTTGGTTTATATGAGACTTCAACCTAATGCTTTAATTTTTACACTTTAAGTTCACTGATTGGTCCAAGATTACATGTGAAAACAGCCATGAGCTAGTGCATGTAAACATCTGCCGGCTGGCAACTGTGATTAGAACTGTATTTCGAGTAATTATATACTGTATAAGATGGATGCCTGCAAATATTTGCCTTAATGTAGTCTCCCTTTGAAATGTGTTAAACATAATATGTCCTCTTCTCTTCTCTTCCTCTGTGCTTCTCTTTCTCTGCTAAGCTATGCCATGCTATGCTATCTTATCCAGGTTCTTATACCCACAAATACCAGAAGTATATGAACAACCTACCCAAATGCAACATACAGTATGTTGGTTTTCTCATCTTCTTCACAAGAGAGAAGAGTTAAGCTTTTTGTTTTGGATCTATTAATTCACATTTGTATTAATGAAGAAAAGGCTTTCCTGCTCTCCAGTATTTCCAGCATAGCCCTTCATTTTATTTGGCAGCCTGCTGGCAGTGCCCTCAGCCCACTTGAGACACAGGATTCCCAAATGGCAAGCTGGTCACATACAAGTTTAGATTGATTTGATTCCCACTAAATTCAGTGGCAGCAACTTTTGGAATTCAGGGATTTATTTATGGCTAGCTTTATTCCCTTTTTCCTTTCCTGTAGATCTTTAGAGCAGAAATTTCCATCTCTCTGGTGGCTCATCTGTTTCACTGAACTCTTCGGTTGTTTGCTGTTTCTTGTCAAGGCTCTGGCACCATGAATAAAGTCAAGGGAAATTGAGACTTATTTTCTGTTTATTTACCCTGATTTCATTGAAGACCAACATCAGGGCATCCCGCAGAGTTTGATCAGGATAGAAGTGGTGTAAAGGGGAGGAGAATCAGCCCGCCCGGATCCATGTTAAGGCTGTGCAGACAGTGCTGGTGATGGATGGGGATTTCCCCCTTTGGTTGCGAGGCCGGGGCAGCTCATTGATCATTCCTGAACTTCCTGCGGAAGATCCCACAAAATGCTGTTTTCTGTCTGACCTGTTTTTAGTTCTAGCAGTAACCTTCTAGCAAAATGTTTAATTGATCTCCACCTAAATACTGATTAAAAAGTACCATTTTGATGCAGGCAGGAAAAACACTACTGAAACATCTGAGCTCAGCTGTTAAATGGCATGATCTCACTTTGTTCCTTAAAGTAACTGTCCATGTCCCTTTGAAGGGTAAGGCAAAGATTTATTCTTCTAAAGATTTTTCTTTCAGCAGTGAGATGATTTCAGTGTGATTTTCTTCTGGCCACATGAGCTGTGTTAATGAGGCAGAGCTGTCCTGTCAGCAGTGTGTCCAGTGTCAGAGTGATCCCTGTCCTGCAGGAAAGCATGCAACCTACTCGGGATTGGTTTTTTTTTTTTTTTGGTTGTGTGTGGGTTTTTTTTTTTGTTTTGGCAGACGTCCTTGAGCATTTGAGACGGATGTGAGAGAGTTTTTAGTCTTCATGCAAAACAACCAACTAAACATAACAGATTACATCAGCTCAGGCTTTTCAATTCCTGGATGGCAGCAGAGTGCTAATCCAACCTTCATCCTGGATTTCATAAACTGAAACAAGGGAGGCTGGCAGGAGCAGCGCTGCCGGATTGAGGAAGCTGACGACGGTGCAGCATGTGGGCAACACACTGTATAAAGCTCATAAACTTGTAGGCTGATGTGTGCAGCTACCACTTTGGATTCTGTACTGCTGCTTCCCTCGGCACAAGGCACCAGCAGGCTGAGCGTTAAAGCCTGCTCTTTGGGACGGAGCGTTTATCCCTGCAAGACATGAAGGGCTTCCTGTTTCTCACACTCCTCCTGATGCCCGTGCACGCTGGAACTGCTTGGAGTGCGAAATACGCAGTAGATTGTCCCGAGCCCTGTGACAGTAACGCATGCAAAAGCACCTTGCGCTGTAAGCGAACGGTGCTGGATGACTGTGGCTGTTGCAGAGTGTGTGCAGCTGCTCTGGGGGAGACTTGCTATCGTACGGTCTCGGGTATGGATGGTGTCAAGTGTGGTCCTGGGCTGAAGTGCCAGTTTTACACTGAGGAGGATGACTTTGGTGATGAATTTGGTATCTGCAAAGGTAACAATATTCACTTTGCATGCACCCACTGTGGCAATTTGACAGCAGCCTACATATAGAGCTTGCCTCCTGCTTGAAGGGTCTAAAATGGGATTTTTCCAGCTCAGCCCTTAGCCGGGAAGAAAGTGAAAAATACCTGCTGGTATTAAAAGGTGTTACATGTAGGCGGGACATGGTTATTAATGTAAGAATACTGTTTAGACTTGGGGACATATGTGAGGAAATACGGATGGGGTGTGCTCGGAGATGAGATTTTTGATTGACCCAGGCACTAGTCCTGATCCTTCCACTGATTTGGTGGGTGGCTTTCTATAAATAGCAAAGACTTTAATCCTGTGAGTCCAACCTTGTCACAGGGTCCCTGCCCCTGCCAGGCTCTCCCTGGGGTGAGGTTCCCTCGGGCATTGCCAGCCGCCTGCCCAGACACCAGGTGCTCTCTCTGGGGTCTGGGAGATGGAGATAACAGCACTGCCTGAGTGCCTGGGGACATTGTTGTGTTTAATTCAGTCCTGCCTTTGAGGTGCTCAGCTACCCTAGGGATGTGGTTAGAGGAGGCAAACAGAGACCCTGCCTGAAAGATGGGAATAGCAGAACAGGAGCTGACTGTGAGATGAGCAGCCAGGCACTGCTCTCAGCTTATTCCAGGTATGCTGCATGCTGAATTCTTTAGTCATCATAGACTATAATGGCATTTTTCATTTAAGAGCTATCCTCACTCCATGCAAAAAGGAGAATCTTTAAAAGGAGAGGAGTATTAAATTACTAAGAAGTAGGGTGAAAGTTTTTAAAATAAGTAATTTTTTAAAAGGCTTTGTAAAGTATGAATGCAGTGAGTTTTCCTGTGTTTGTGTGCCACTTCAGTAAGTAGATACAGGTATGCCTTTGAATAACTTCCTTAAAAATGGAGATGTCTTGGCAGTTAAACATCAGGAGTATTAATAGCCTCAGTTAAAGTAATGACTTAGGACCAGATGCTGCAAAAATCATTCAGTCTGAGTCACATACAGCACACACTTATTTACATTGGTATTTAAAATCAGATTCATGTGCATGTTTGAGGGTGAAACCCAAAATACTACTTTTATTTCTAAGACTAGAATTTACGCATAAAGACAATATCTTTGGTGCACCCACCAGGAAAGTATTTTACTGAGACAGTTGACTGATCTTCAGTTTATTAAAAATTACTGCAGTGTGAGATACCATCTATAAATCTTTTAACAGTTCTTTTGGATGATTATATACTTTTCACTGTCCTCATAGGAATTTCTTTGCAATAGCACACTTCAAACGGGAAAAAAGAAACATTGAGGGACATGAGATCTGAATCCCTGTAGCTGAATCTTGGAAGCTCTGTAGAAAATGTAAAGGAAAATGTTTTTTTTCCAGTGAGTCAGTGGAAAAACTCTCATTAATTTCAATAAAGACATATCTTGACTTAGAGTTGTAAATTGGTATTTAAGGCTTATATTCCCCATATATTTATTTGCACTAAATATTATAGATGTAATTTCTAATTCCTTTTCTTTTTTCCTCTCAGCTCTGAGATAGTGCAATCTCTTTCTGTATATATGTGACTTTTATCAGGCAAAGTATGGGACCAAATATTGTTATTTTAAACATGCATTTATATCTATGATGCCAGACAACTCATTTTAATAAGTTCTATGTTTGTAATAATTCAGAGTCAAGATGGTTAAATTCTCTCTGGTTGCCTGTGACTGGTTTACTTTGAAGTTGTGGGAAAATGACCTGAACTCTCTGTTCTTCCCTTTCTTATTTCTAAAATGGGTAAAACATGGACCGTATATGTTTCAGAGAAATTTTTTGAGTACTTTTAGTATTATAAGAGTGCATCATATTATTAGCAGTAGCAATGTCATTATTGTTCAAAACAGACCAAGGAATACTGGCACTCTGCCCTTTTATTAGTAAATACCCTCTAAACCTGACGTATAACTGTCACAGCAAAGAACCTGCTCTTGCTTCCCTTAGGTCACTGGGAGCTATTTGCAATTTATTTAGGAGCAGGCTCCTGCTGAACAAAATCTTCTAACAGCAAAATTGACTCAGATCTCAGTTTTGTCAAATCTGAAGAGCAGCATCAATGCCAGGATTATTCCACACTGAGCCAAGTGCTTTGGGCTCAGACTTTTTTCCATGCTGTTGTGCACAGCTTTGTATCCCAGCTCTCTGGGCTGAGCAGCTGAGCACCTGCAGCAGGCAGATTGATGCTCCATGTGGTGTGTGCTCTCAGCTTGTCCCTCAGGGAGGACTGTGCACACAAAAACTGTTCTGCTTTGGCAGGATTTTGTTTTATGTGGACAAACACCAGATCAAAAGAGTGTCCTTGCTTGGGAAGGGGAGTATGGGGAAGCTCAGTGAGGTCCTCCAGGCTGGAGGGATTCGCTGTGCAGTCCCTAGCAGAGAATTGGTTGATTTTCCCATGCTTTTAATTTACAAAAGCTTACCCATTGGGCATGCAGAGAACTGTAAAATATTAATTTCATTTTGGGGCATTAGTCTGATTTTCAGATAGCCTAGGCTGTATGGTGAAACTAAATATTTGCATTGATTCAAGAGGAGACTGGACAAAATGAGAAGGATAATCCTGTTGTGGAATGTTATACGCACAGAAACTATGTCTGGCTCAGGAGGTCCCAGAGCTGAAAATGGGAGAGAATATGAGGGTGGAGGTATCATTTGTGCTTGCCACGGTCATCTTCCTTTGTAAGTGTTTTGTGGGAGCCTGTGCTGGATGGATCCTTGGTCCAGCCCTGCGTAGTCATTAATCTGCTCTTAGGAGTTGAATAGGAAACTCTTCAGGACTTGCCATTTAAAGTGACCATGCACCCTGGGTTGGCAAAGACAGCCTGAGCATAAAGACCTTTCTCCTGGGACATCCCAAACTTGGGATGATCTCTTGTTTGGGGGTTTGGAAAGGGAACGTTGGAGCTGGATTTTCCTTGTCTCCATCTCTTCAGCTATGGTCCTGGAAAGGTACCCTGCTCAATAGCAAGGCAGAGGAAGACAAGGGCTGTGAACCCAGGTTTAAACCCTCTGGGAAGTTATGTGAACCAGCATGTGATATGTGGCAGCTATGGGATGGGGCAAATCCTCTGCACCTGACAATTTTTTTAGAAAACATTTGGTCCCATCCTGACAGCTGCCCTTTGGTGCTCCTCTATGAGCTCGCTCAGGGATGGGAGATTTGAATTGGGGCAGTAAGTGACCAGATGCAGTATAACCTGGCAGCCACCTTAATGCCAGTGATCCCTTTAGAGCATACTCCCTATTTAGGCTGGAGATGTAGGTGAGCTCTTTGCTGTCTGCTATGGGAAGGCAGACCTTTGCTGTATGAGAAGTTGTCGCACAGGGGAAGGCTCTTCCCCAAGAGCTGGGAGCGTCTCCAGGCGAGGATGCGTTTGCTGGATAGCTCCTCAGGGTCGGGGCGGGAGCCTCCACCAAGCCTACACGCAGTGGCCCCGGCCACAAGCAGCCCGGCGCCAGCAACAGATAGCAGCTCTAAATCATGACAGTCATGTAACCCAGATAATACCATGCCAAAATAGTGAATTCAGGAACTTTCTGAAGTCATCGTCTTCTCTAAATCCGATGTTAATCCTTTAACTACATCCTCTATGATTACATACTTACATATTCATATTGCCTTTAATTTGCATGTTAATACTAGGAGTGTTTCAGAGAAGGATTACCGATAGCACATTGTACATAAGTTATAGGAAAAGAAATCATGTATATAATGTGTGTCAACGTTTGTTAAAACTAGAAAATACTTTTAACAAGCAGTTGGCATGCTGAAATCCTGTAGTTAAGGTTTAGCTGACCTCCACTCAAAGGTTTTCCACTTTTAAGAATATAAGCAGACCAGCTATTAAGAGTGCTGTCAGCTGACTTTGATCACTGAGGAGTGCTTTGCTATATTGCTTTTTTTTCAGAGTGTCCCTATGGTACCTATGGAATGGAATGCAGGAAAACCTGCAACTGTCCGTCTGGCATCTGTGACAGAGTAACCGGCAAGTGTCTGAAGTTCCCATTTTTTCAACTGTCTGCTTCAAAGCCTCCAAATAGACGAAAAATAGTTTCACACACAGGTAAGAATTCATGGGGCAGTTGATTTTAGTAGAAATCACCTTGTACGTGATCTACTACCACGCTGTGTACTCTGTGTGTGAGTGATGTGTACTTTGGTGGAGCTGTGCAAAGAGCTAACAACACAAGGTACATTTATTTTTCTTATTGGCAGCTCCCTTAACATAAGGCAAGGAATTAGGTGAGCTGTGACACATGGTAAAAACATTTTGAAATCCTAACATGGGTGAAATACTTGGCAGCTGTTGCATGTGCTAGCAGTATAACGTCACCTGTTCAATGGGAGGCTGTGCTAGGATTTGCATTACTCAGTTCAGATGTGATGCATGTAGCTGCTTTGTGTAGAACAGGATTTCACTACGTCGCATTTACTACTGTTAGCTAATACATGGTAAAAATAATATCTTTTTTCCATGAAAACAGAACTTTATACATTTTCAGATGTTGGTGAACTGTTTTATGAAATGTTTTATTGTAGTCATTTATCACAGTATCTCTGGAACAAGTTCTTACCTTTTCAAGATTATGTCTGAAGCCTGTAACAGATCTTTCCAGAATTAAGAAAAAGGCGTGTGAGAAACTAGAGTGGTTTTGAGGCAGGAAGGAGAGATGAGTGAAGTTTTTAAAGCTGTGATTAAAGTTTCTTCCCCTTTTATTTTCCACCTGATGATACTGAGGTATATTTGCCTGAACAATGTTCACTTTAAATTTAAACACCAATCTAAAGCAATACAAATGTAAAGATTTTAACTAAATATCAGAGATTTAATCCTAGACCTACTGGGAGCTTTTCTAGGATTTCACTCAAAAGTCTTTGAATTTTATTTCTCCTCCAGCTGCAGTTTGTGTGTCTTATTTGGATTTTCTCCTGCTATATTAAGCTATCTATGCTTAATATATGCTGTCTTAATACATGCATTATCTTTCCCCCAATTTAAAGAAAATTAGACAGAAGCAAACTTCTTCAGCTTATGCTTATACCACATTTAAAATAATCTTTGAAAAAAACTTTGTGACATGGATCAGTTCTGATCCTTTTATATTTTTGTACGATTGTGCTCTTTTGCTTTTCCAGGTTTTGTTTATTACCAAGGGTGCTGAAATAACATGAAAAAAATATTCCTGTCTTGCTTTTTTCTGTATCTAGCCTGTATTCCAAATCTTCCCATGTAGCCTGTTTTCATCAGTTCCTCCTCCCCTTTCCTCTCCCTCCCTTGCCTTTGGTCCCAAACCTTCTGCTGCCTCAATCTTTAGCAGCTTGTCTGATCCCAGCCAGGATGAGATCCTGACCCCATAGAAGCAAATCGTATTTTTTACCCATGCAAAAGTTTCACACTGATTTCTGTCCTCAGAGGTCTGTCACTGGAAGTAGACCAGGGACACTGTGGGTAGTACTGCATGGGATGGTCACACGGCGTTTCATTTAACAGTGGTCTTCAGAGGTAGCTATAGCATCTAGGACAGGTCCTCAGCAAATTAAAACAGCTGTGAATGCTTCTGTATTTTAAACAGGCCAGTTTCTGTCCCGTATATTTTATAAAGATATTATGGCTACATATACCCTAGTAAATTTAACAGTGCCAGAGTGTGTTCCTGTGTATTGCAATTTGACCACCTTCATGGTCAAACAGTAGGGCAGCAGCCGGCATGCTTTGTCCCAGCCTAGCTAGCCATGCCAAACAACCTCAGCCACAGCTCAGGAATCAGCGTCAGCCAAGGACCATTTCTGGTAGACAAACTGGATATCTTTTACCTTTGTTTGGAGAGTAAGAGATTTTAGTGGCATGGACCAGGCTATTCCATGCCAGCTGGCTTCAGTCAGAGAATAGCCCCAGGCATGTCTAATTTACTGCTGTAGCTATTGAGGATGTGCTGATTGGTCCCATGTCACACTGGAATGTTACAGTGAGAACCGGGAACTGAACTCAAATCACCTGCCTTATGCTTAAACTATTAGAAAGCACATCTGGCTTATGCCATAATTTGGCAGAAATTTTGCAACTAGATAATTGGAGGCATTCAGGCAGATTCCTGCAAGAATTGTCAGCTAAGGTTTTTCTGAAGTGTTCCCAAAAGCAGGGACATTACTGCAAGACAATATTTTAATTCTCTTGTTTTCATGAAATCCACTTTTATTTTTGTATATTTTCAGAGAATGACATGGCATCAGGGGATGGCAATTCTGTAAAAGAAGAATTTGTTAAGGAGAAACCTATTCGCTCTCCGGTAATGAAATGGCTAAATCCTCGCTGATATTTACTTACACTTATAAGACTTTCAAGTGAATGCATTTCTCACAGATTATTGAATATGCAACAACACACTTTAAGAACAAAGTAGACCTATAGCATATGAAAATGTAACCTCTGAAGGCCAATTGTGATTCTGTTTTTCATGAGAAAAATGTTTACTTAAAAATAGACTGTACAGTGTATATGATTTTTTATATTTGTTTTGATAAGTATTTGAACAGAGAAATGTATTGTGGATTTCTGAATGTACAGTAATATTAAAAAACCAACACGATTCAACCCTCCTCATTTAAATAATGCCAGAGGCTGACTCTTGCAGCCTGAGGCTGGGAAAGCTCTCACTGAATTCAGTGGACAGTTTGGGTGAGTGAAACTGTTGGCGTGGAGTCAACGTGAAAGAAACGCACATCAACAAATCCCAGGATAGAAAGCAACACCCCTGAATCACAAGAATAATAATAGCGTAAGAGCACACCAGCGTGAATTAAATAAACCAATGTTAGTCATTAGTCATTTTCTGGTTTTTGGAAGTTTGGTGACAATTCCTCAGAGATAAATACGCCTTTCTTCAGTGAGAAAACACCCAGCATTTCAGTTTATACATTGTGAATAACTTAGCCAAGACACTGCAGATATATATTGTATTGAGGTGCATTTCCGAAGTTGAATTATGTATGGAGAAACAGCAGCTTGATAAATTATACAGATTTCTAGAGGGGGCCCTGAAATGAAAGAAGCTGCTTAGCATTATTTAAATATATATGTTTCTGTAAAGCAGCTACTTTGGTGCCATTAAGGTGATGTCTGCATTTCTTGGGGAAGAGCGGGTCCAATGCCAGAGGCCAGCAAACGGACCTTTGTACTTTCTGTCTTCACCGCTGGCTGCGGCCCAGCTGCAACTCACAGGGCGTTCATCTGATCCAATGCAGGGAAGACTTGGACCCTCAGTGAGCGGTTGTGCAGCCACATCCTACACTACTCTGGTGCCCAGTCCTTTGTTTCTTACTTGCATGAGCAAGCGGTCCCATTTCAGCCAGGAGAGTAACTTATATATGTTAGAGTGTTGTAGGAACTGTCAGTCCCTCATTCAGTCCAGACTGGATGATATATTTGTAACATAAAAATCCACACTGAGATGGGTTTGCTAATATGTCTGGAAACAACGAGATTCTCGGATAATGGAAATTGATGTAGCTGTGTCAGAGTGAACCTGGATTGCATGAGTTTAGGAACTGCCTCGTAACGTAGAGCACTCTCATTGGAAATGTGATTTGAATTGAATATTTCCTTTGAAATCAACGTGAGCTTTGACAGTGTCTTCAGTGAAAGAAGGAGCACACAGTACCACAGCCAAAGTTTGGTGCAGGATCTGAAAACATGCTTTTAAAACTACAAACAACAGAAACTCCAAAGCCTTTAAAGAGTCCAAATCCTGATCCAAAGCCAACGTTGGTGGAAGCAGGCTGCTTTCTCCTGGGAAAGCACCGCTGAACCATGCTGCTCTAGAACAAAAGGATGATGACAGCAGTAGACACCCAAACATCAGTATGGCAATGCAGGCTCTCTTGCCACGATAATCGGAGACACGTAACTATAAATCTCAAACTAACATATACCACATTTTAACCTGTATTGAATGTTTATATCTGAGAGAGAGCAGTATTATCTTGGGCTATTTATAAGGAAGTATATTGATTCTCATCTACTGATATCAAAAGTAATTTTTTCTTGATTTCAGTGAGAGCAGGATCAAACCCACGGTCCTTCAGCAGACTGAAGAGAATTATTTAAAGAATGTAGTAAATATTTACATACATTATTACTATTTCACAAGTGTCATAAATGACATTATGAGTTCTTGAATGTAAATCTAATAAGCTGGTTGGTTTTAAAAAGTATATGATTATTATTGTTCAATAAAAAAACAATTGAAAGCATCGCTGTCTATTGTGTCTACCCATTAATGATAGAGTAAGACTGCTGGTGATGGCATAGCCATGGTGCATGCAGGCTAGGTGCAGTTTTTCTCCCAAATCCACAGAAACAGTTTCACAATGGCTGCATCTATTTCCATGAATTTGCTGGGGGCCGTTCTCCATTGCTGAAGCTGAGTGGTGGCTCGCATCCAGAATAGTTTCTGTCCATACCATTCAACTGTCTTCACATCCAAAACAATGTGGCTGGACCCAGGTTGGCTGCTGGGGACAGCCTCTCGCTGGCCAACCCCAGTGCAGGAAGGGTTTCACAGTCCTCTTGCTGGCCAGGCCACCGCCGTGCCAGGTACCATTTAGCCCTGGGGCAGTGACTGCAACTCCTTGGCACTGTTTGATTTACCATATAGGAGTAACCTGTGGAACCACACCTGACAAGTCAGGAGAAGGCAGAAGAAGGAGAGGGACACCTGCAAACATTTTTGTGATGTTTTCTTCTGTTTTCCATCAAATTTATAAAAAGCTTTTCCATTTCTTCAGCTGTTCCAGTGACAGATTGCTCCACACAGAATAGGTTCCAGGAGGAAATTATAATACAAGTAAATTTTATCCATTATCCTTTGAAATGTCTACCTGTTGCTACTAGTGGCAATGGGACTACACTGGTAGAAGAAATGATGCAAATGATCATAGAATCATAGACTCATAGAATTATTTATGTTGGAAAAGATCTTTAAGATCATTGAGTCCAACCATAAAACTAACACTGCCAAGTCCACCACTAAACCATGTCCCTAAGCCCCACATCTACCCGTCTTTTACATATCTCCAGAGATGGGGACTCAACCACTTCCCTGGGCAGCCTGGTCCAATGCCTGACTATCCTTTCGGTGAAGAAATTTTTCCTAATATCCAATCTAAACCTCCCCTGGTGCAGCTTGAGGCCGTTTCCTCTCATCCTATCGCTTGTTACTTGGGAGAAGAGACTGACCCCCACCTCGCTACAACCTCCTTTCAGGTAGTTGTAGAGAGCAATAAGGTCTCCCCTCAGCCTCCTCTTCTCCAGACTAAACAACCCCAGCTCCCTCAGCCGCTCCTCATAAGACTTGTGCTCTAGGCCCTTCACCAACTTCATTGCCCTCCTCTGGACACGCTCCAGCACCTCGATGTCCTTCTTGGAGTGAGGGGCCCAAAACTGAACACAGTACTCGAGGTGCAGCCTCACCAGTGCCGAGTACAGGGGGACAATCACTTCCCTGGTCCTGCTGGCCACACTATTCCTGATACAAGCCCAGATGCTATTGGCCTTCTCGGCCACCTGAGCACACTGCTGGCTCATGTTCAGGTGGCTGTCAACCAACACCCCCAGGTCCTTTTCCACCAGACAGCTCTCCAGCCACTCCTCCCAAAGCCTGTAGCGTTGCATGGGGTTGTTGTGACCCAAGTGCAGGACCCAGCACTTGGCCTTGTTGGACGTCATACAGTTGGCCTTGGCCCATCAATCCAGGCCGTCCAGGTCCCTCTGCAGGGCCTTCCTACCCTCCAGCAGATCAACGCTCCCAGCGAACTTGGTGTCATCTGCAAACTTACTGAGGGTGCACTCGATCCCCTCATCCAGATCATTGATAAAGATATGAAACAGGACTGGCCCCAGTACTGAGCCCTGGGGAACACCACTCGTGACTGGCCGCCAACTGGATTTAACTGCATTCACCACAACTCTTTGGGCCCGGCCATCTAGCCAGTTTTTTACCCAGTGAACAACACGTCCCTCCAAGCCATGAGCAGCCAGTTTCTCCAGGAGAATGCTGAGAATGGTGTCAAAGGCTTTACTAAAGTCCAGGTAGACAACATCCACAGCCTTTCCCTCATCCACCGAGGGTCACCTTGTCAAGCAGGACTTGCCCTTCCTAAACTCATACTGACTGGGCCTGATCCCCTGTTTGTCCCATACATGCCACGTGATGGCACTCAGGATGATCTGCTCCATAACATTCGCTGGCACCGAGGTCAGACTGACAGGCCTGTAGTTCCCCAGATCCTCCTTCTGACCCTTCTTGTAGCTGGGTGTCACATTTGCTAACCTCCAGTCAACTGGGACCTCCCCGGTTAGCCAGGACTGCTGATAGATGATGAAAAGTGGCTTGGTGAGCACCTCTGCCAGCTCCCTCAGTACCCTTGGGTGGATCCCATCCAGCCCCATAGACCTGAGTGTGTCTAAGTGGTGTAGCAGGTCACTATCCATTTCCTCATGGATTATGGGGGCTTCATTTTGCTTCCCGTCCCTGTCTTCCAGCTCAGGGGGCTGGGTACCCTGAGAACAACTGGTCTGACTATTAAAGACTGAGGCAAAGAAGGCATTAAGTACCTCAGCCTTTTTCTCATCCTTTGTCACTGTGTTTCCCCCCCGCATCCAATGAAGGATGGAGATTCTCCTTGGCCCTCCTTTTGTTGCCAATGTATTTATAGAAACATATTTTATTGTCTTTTATGGCAGTAGCCAGATGGAGTTGGGCTTTGGTCATTCTGATTTTCTCCCTGCATAACCTCACAACATCCTTGCAGTCCTCCTGAGTTGCCTGCCCCTTCTTCCAAAGGTCATAAACTCTCTTTTTTTTCCTGAGTTTGAGCCAAAGCTCTCTGTTCAGCCAGGCCGGTCTTCTCCCCATCCGGCTTGTCTTTTGGCACATGGGGACGGCCTGCTCCTGCGCCTTTAAGATTTTCTTCTTGAATAACATCCAGCCTTCCTGGGCTCCTTTGCCCTTCAGGACTGCCTCCCAAGGGATGTGAAGTGATGTTCATGGAACCAAGGGCTCTTCTTTATTTTCCACCCTTTCACCTTTCTACCTTTCCTTTCACACCTCTCCTGTCTCCCCACTGCACCCTGCAACTCTCCCCTATTTTGCACATGTGGATTTTCTTTTAGACTCTTTCCTTTCTTCACCCAACTCTGTGTTCCAGGCATCCTCTTTTCAGCTGACCTTTCCTTCCCACACAAGCCTGAAGTTAGCTACAGATGCTCTTCTCTCCATGAGATGGTTCATCACACAATGTGCTCCTGTCATCTAGTTTCTAGATTTGTTTTTAGTGGGGTCATATATTATTTCCAGTATGAATATGTTTGGCAAATAGGCCTCATTTCTAGTAGGTAGACTTTATTTTCTCAACTACTGAACAGTAAGCTAGTAATATATGCACTGCCTCTTATTTTATATTTAATGTGCAACGACACTGATAAGATGTATGCTGTAGTGCAATAATATAGTTTCTATTACAGCCTGTATTATAGGATGTTGCAGACACCATTACAATTCAAACAATATATCATCATATGTTTTAGTGTGATGTCGGCAATACACAGAACAGAAAAGCCTGAAATATATTCAGATGTATTCTATCCATGATTCAAATAATATATAACAAACATATTTCCAGTGTAGACCAACTTTTAATGAAAAACAGCATTATCAGCTTCTACTGTGCAAAACATCTTTAACGTACTTTAATGTACAATTTCATTATATAAATACATTCACACAAGTGTTGTGAGTTGTATCACTGCCTAATAACCACAGTGTGATTAACAGTATAAATTTGCCACTCTGATCTGCTGCGACATACATATTAGGGCAAGCACAACAAAGTATGTATGTGAAATGAAAATATATTTATTATCATGTCTGTACATGCTTGCTATCTATTTAAATGGACTGTCAGGTCACAGCAGTGCTTTGAAAGTATTTCCTGACACCTGCAAAGTTAGTAAATATTTCCTGTTTTTGTTGTGTCTGCTGAAAATAGGAATTTTACAAGTTGGACTGATAACTTGACAGGCACCAGGATCTCCAGTTTGGCAGGTCTTAATGCGGTTTACACTGGGGTTTGTGACTGTCTGAGGGAACTTGGGCTGACAAACTGGCATGTTCTGGCTTTCTTGCTCTCCCAAAATAGGCACCAGCACTCTTCAAGCATAGTCGGTTGTCCATCTACCTTCTGGGTGGCCACAGACCTTGCACAACCCAGCTGCATGACTTAATTTTTGCAGAGTGGGTGAGTATAGCAATTAAACAGGTGTTAATACAGGAAGACCTCCAAAAGCTGAAGCATTCCTTCCCATCTCCTTACACAGCAGCTGCCAGTGACCCCTGTGCATGTGCTGGGTGCCTCGGTCATGGCTGGGGTCGTGTTGTACCCACGCCTGGAGAGCCTGGCTTTTCTGCAGATGCTGGCTGGAATCTGACGGCAGCCGTGTATCCCCCATGCTGCCTTCCTGCAGGATTTTCAGGGCAGGCAAAATACTTCATGTAAACAAACAAACCTGTGTTTGGACAAAGAAAAAGACAGAGATTTCCTTAACTTTATTAGTACACGATGCTCCTGATCCTCCCTGATCCCCTCCCATCCACGGTGCTTTCAAAGTAGCTGCAACTCAGATTCATGTGCTAGCTCCCTTCCTACTTGTGAAAGCTATCAAGTAAATATTCAACTGAAATTAAGGGCAACAGTTGATCATACATGAGCTGATTGTCACTATTCTAACAAGACACAGATTAATTTTTCTTGAAATGACATAATTAATGCAGTCTTTCTGCTCTGCAAATGCCGAGCCTATAAAAGTGTTATTTGATAAACTGGGCCAACTGAAATCATATAAACATTACTTGAAAATATCTTTCTCACAAGAGAAAAATCTATTTTTGAAGAACAAATAATGGATTGGAATGCCATTGAAATCCAAACACAATATTAGTATGTTCCTGAAAAAAAAAGGTACAATGCTGGGGGAGAATGCACCAGAGCCCTTGCAGCTGTGTCACACTTTCCTGTTTGTTATTTTTAGTTTTCCATTCCCGCTTTTTATTTTGGGCTTTGCTTTGCTTCCTATGCAGCTTCCCTTTAACTCCTGTGTAACTCCATCTTACATATTTCAGGCATTTGGCTTTTTTTTTTTTCTCTCTCTTTTTTTTTTTTTCTTCAAAGGAAACCCAAGCAATGCTGTCCAGTTTCAGGAACTCATGTTTCTCTTGGCAGTGGTTGAGTTCTTGGTTTTCTAAAGGCATTTAGGAAATTTACATTGCTAGTTTTCATCTTTGAACATGCTCAGGCTTTATAAGCATAAGAAAAGAGCAGCACACAAGGAGAGCCCTAGTCTGCTCTTCAGTATGTCCTGGTCCTTGCACCTGGGAAACTGCCAGTTTCCAGTCCCACATTAAAGTTCCAGGATGACATTTAATAAAAAGAGGAACAAAACAGGCTCTGGTGAAACATTATATATTATTACAAAGAAGTTTTTTTCCCCCCACATTTATACATTGAAGTATTTGTAATCTTGTACAGCCATATAGCCAATCTGTAGAACAGGAAATGTTATCACCTCCTAAGACTGTACCACAAATCTCACATTACTGAATGCTTTGCTAGCAGCCTAGGACCTATCCACACAGAATTAGTTAAGAACCTCAGCTGATGTTTAAAAAAATACAAAGTTTTTTTTGGGAAAAGTTTTATTTCCCCCACAACAAACCTCATTGCATTGAAGGCACTTCATTGCAAGTGTGCACCCAGAGACTCAGAAATCAGCAGTCACATATCCAGTCCAAAAGGTGGTGCTAAAAACCCCAAACCAAACCCTTTAAGATTTTGAAACTGATGCCATGATTTCTTGGCACTTAGCTCCCAACTGAGACTTGAAAGCTCAGGCCTGGCAATATTGATACTGCCCAACAGTAAGTATGAAACCAGAGCATACAACAAATGAAGATGAACAGTAAAAGCATCTGTTTCCCTCCCCTAATTCTCTCATCTCCCTACTTTAAACAGCATCCTCAAGCTGCGGAAATTTGGCTCCTACCATGACAAGCAACAACGGCTGGCTCCCTCTGGTCAGTCTGAGGGCAGGCACTGCCAACCACAGCACCTTTCCACCACCACACCCAGCTTAACATCGATAGAACAATGTTTGATGAAAACTATGCACAAGTGCCCTGGGCACAAAATTAAGTAATTACCAAAGCAGCATAGGCTATACCTGGGTCCAGATCTTTCCCAGGTCCTGATGGTGTTCAAGTCTATAGCTAGCTTGGCTCTGTCTCAGATAAGTAGATGATCTAGTCTGAGGTTGTTTTCTATCTGTCACCAAGACGGACAAAAAGTAAAAGGTGAGATCATTCTCAGCCACCTCAAAGGGGCAAATACTGGGACACCAGAAACCTGATGGCTTTACATAGGAAGTACGTGGTAGCTGTTCTCAACTCTACCACTCGGTAAGGTAGAGCAATCTTCCAGCGCTGCTGCTCCCCTCAGTGAAGAGTATAACATAAGGAGAGAGTAAGAATGGTCATATTAGGTCAGACTGAAGATCCTTCTAGCCCAATATCCTCTTCATAATGACCCTTAGCTCCCTAACAGCTGTCCAAACTGCCAGTCTTTTTCTCAGGACCTCCCCAGGATCTGTCAGCTCTTTCCAGTGACCAGGTCTATCATAACCAACAAGTCAGGGGACTGTCCTGGGAAGCACCTACCAGTGCAGGTGGCAGAGATGCTTGTGCTGTGTTGCTGAATAGCCCTGAAAGACTCAGCTGTGAACGGAGGGGTTGGGCAGACCCCAGCCTAGTCACTTCATGAACTGGTGGCCCAGCGGCAGTTTCTCTCACTTTTTAGTCTAGAAAACTCTTTGTTTTCTATTATCTCAAGTGACTCTTGAAGAAGCACCATCCAACGTTAATCCCTGGCACCACAGTGTTGCGTCTGATGTGAGCCACGTGAGCCTCCCAGCTGCCCACAGCATGTTAGCAAATTCAGCTGTGGGGTATGCATCTGCTCTTTTCCCCCTTGCCATACGTCTGGGCAGAGCTCAGCTGGGCAGTAACCCCCCCACAGCTCCCTGGATGCCTTTGCAGGGTCGTGCATACTCAAAAGCTCTTTCTGGTTACTTAATTTTAAATTTGTGGGCTTTTTAATTTTAATTATTTTCCTTAGGCTTTTAACTTTGCAGTAGTCTCAGTGATGGAAAGAAAAGACCAGGCTTAAAGGCTGTTGAAAGGCTGCATTTCAGGGGCAGGCTGTACTGCTGTAACTGTGTGACGTGGCACTGGCTGGAATTAACAGGAGAGGAGACCTTAATTCTCCAGTTAAGCCTGAGCCTATAATCAGCTCACTGGCCGCACACTGGCCTCTCTTACCGTACACTGGATGAGAATTCTGTCTCAGGACACTTAATTTCCTAGGATCAAAATAAAATGCCAAAAATAGGTCTTGTGGCTGATCGATGTGAACTACCTGGTTCCACGTGGAAGAGTTTCTGCCTGTTCCATGTGCTTCTATCCTGCAAACTACTCCATTATCAAAGTCCTAAAATGGCTCATTTTCTTTATTTATGTCTTTAAACATTGGAATGGAGAGAGTAGTTCTTATCTTTCTGATATTTTTCCCCCATGTTATATTAAGGTGAGGAGATGCTAAAGAACTAGAAAACAACAGATAAAGGAGAGAACCATATCATGGTTCAGGAACTCTTTTGTTCCATCACGACACAAAGTACTTCTATATTACATGGGGAACTTGGTGGGGAAAAAAATAGATATAATACATAATATATCCACATAAACTGACTTTTTACTTTATACAGCATTTGCCATTTTCCTTTTCTGTTTGGGTTTGTAGATCCCCAAACCTTTTGGCCCAATCCTGTTTCCAGTAAAGGAAATAGGAAAATTTCTGTGACCGGAAAATAAATAATGGGAACAGTAGCACTGCCTGAGGAGTATGAAATTGTGCAGGACTTCATATGCTGTTTACTAGCAAAGCAGGAGTTGCTGCAAGAAATGCAAACATAAACCTGGGTTAAACATTCAATGGAGATAAATGTCCCTGCATTTATCTGTATTTATTCGTGTTTATTACTTGGATGTTATTTACTTTCCTCCATGCATGTGAATACCCTTACTGTACTTTCCCAAATTTTCAGCCATCTCTGCTCTCTGGAATTCCTTCGATTTGCAGCCAGGCCTCTGTTGTGAGTGAGAAGTAAGATCTGTCCATTATGTTGTGCAGGGAAAAGAGGGTATTTTTTTATGAATCAAAAAATGTGCTCTCTATTTAGAAAAACACAATATATCCTCACTCCACGTAAACAATCTGACCTTCAGGTGGAATGCAGCCAGAGGAGCTATAAATAGCACCCTTAATAAGGAAGGAGACAGAAGCGTTTGGAGTTAAACTGGCAGTGCTCACATACGGAGAAATAGCAAATGAGCTACCTGTAGCTCTTGTGCTCTAAAAAGCTCAGATGCAATTTATATAGGAACTCAGCTGAATCTGCGCTGAGCAGGTAGGAGTATTTTTCTTCCAAAAACAACAATGGGGAGCCCTGTGTATTACAAAAACGTTTCACCATCACCACCTCCACCATTTCATGAGCATCTTGCAGTCGTTAGTGTGTTCCCCATTGCTGCGCTCATAGACAGAAAGGCACTACAGCTTGCAGACGACAAACTGAAGAGAGAGGAGGCCAAGTGTCCCAGCCAGGAGCCCAGTGGTACTCCAGGCCAAAGCAAGAGCTCCAGGCAGCTGTTGCAGGTACCAGACTAGTGACCTGCGTATTGGATCATCCTCTCTCATGAAGTGCTTCAAAACGTTTGCAAGGCAAACCTCCAGGCATCCAGTGGCTTAATAAGAAGAAGGATAACTATTAGTCCAACTTCTGGTTGCTATGATTTGATAGGGGGGGACTTGATTATAGTGCAGGGTGTGCACTTTCTCTGTATCCTGGAGCCTTATAGTTTTAATGAAGAAGCTCTGAGCATGAGATGGCTACTGCTGCAGTTTGATTTATCACAGCTCAGCAAGTTTGCACAACAGTTATGAATGTTTCCTCTGGCTCTGGACAAATGTTTGCTTCTAGCAGGCTTGTGCATCTTCACAACTGTTTCTCCAGGAAGACTCATGTGAAAATATTTTTGTTCACACAGATATTTTGGGAACCAGTATTTTTTCACACAAGTATGTTTGTATGTAAGACAGAGGGTGCACATGAACTATGGTGACTGACTGTCATGTGCAATTAAATTTTATTGATTTCTCAGGGAATATAAACTAAATCTCAGGAGGATCCTCTCCACAGCCCCTGCCCACATATACCTCTGAATCTGCTGGGACTGTAGAAGCACAAAAGTCCAGAAGGACAGATAATAACACTAATATCAGTTCCTGTTGTATTCCTCAGACATGCCATAAAAAACATTGTATGTCCTAGGCTTTATTTTATTTTCCAAACTCATTGCAGTGGCATGGAAACCTGGAAGTCCTGCTTCCCTCCTCAAAACCAGGCCTGCTTCTCCTACAATGCAAAAAACATCCTCCACATCAGAACAAAAACTGAACAGACAGACCATCAAAGCCGTGTAAAAGCACCAGCTGCCCGGACACGTGCCAGGACAGCAAAGCTATTTACCCAAGGAGCCTTTCAGATGATTCAGGTCAATTCTATTGTACATGGAGTTGACTCACGTAACTATGAGACCTCATTGTCCCTTTCCCTCTCTGTTTCCCTCCTTTTGTTTCATGCCATTGTTTCTAGGTAGACATTAAAATGCTTTGGGACAAAGACCATGTCTTCCTGTGAGCTTACACAGAGTGAAGTACAAAGAAGTCCCAGTCCCGTGCGGGGCTGTGCAGACCCATGCTGCTCTGAGAAAAGCACATGCATATAAACCCCAGCAGTTAAGCATGCATATATGCAACTATGTATACTTGAAATGTTGGCTATTAATTAACATGCATAGTGATGTATCACTCCTGCAACTCATAATTGCGGTTCAATATCCCTGATATTCCCTCTATGACTCTATAGCATGAGTTACACACAACTAGAATCAGACTAGCAGTATATCCCTATATCTGGACAAGATGTTTTATATTACTGCTGTCTGTATTAGAGTAGCTCTTTGAGCTCCTATTTAGTGTTCTCTTCTTGCCTCTTGCTAGGCTAAAGTAAATTCAGCCTCTCTACAATGCTATTTTTTTTCTTCCTGTCTGCATTTTTTCTAATTCTTGTTATAAAAAGTTCTTTTATATATTTTTATCACCAGAGATGTTTTTCCAGGGTGCAGTGAAAGTTATTTCGGCAGACAAACCATGTCTCATTCTCCTCCAATTCTGTAAGACAGAATGACATCTCATTCTAAAACTGATTATCTATTCCTTCTCCCACACCACATGTTTAAATTATGTTCTTTAATTATATTTAAAATGTTTACTTCTTTATACTATTTCTGGCCAGTTCTTCCTGGTAAGGGTAAGTTTCCTTCCATGATCTGGAACATGCAGTAAAGAAACAGAAAAAAATAGAAGAAACATTGCGCCAGTGTTTGAAGCTGTAAAGCTTTTAACACTATAGTGCAATGGCTATGTCCTACACTTGTAATAAAAAATAATAGCCATATTTACCTCTTGTATAATGATTGCATCTCTCTCTAAAGCACATTTCCCTTTCCTGTTTAAAGAGGAAGAAAGTGAGACCCAAAGTACTGATGTAACATAGCTGGGTTTACCCACCAGATCAGGGAGAGCTGGAAACAGGCTCACGTCTTCTGCTAATCCTTGAGATGTTGAAAATCATTTGTTATTTTTTAAAACCTAAGCCTATGCCTTGGGGTTTTTCTGCGTGAGGATGAATGGCTCTGGTTCTGCAGCTCTTCCCCAGTAAGTGTTTACCGAAGGGCAAGTGGGGTTTGTATGAGGGGAATAAAGACTGCAAGAACGAGTCCCTTGGCCACGGTGCCAAGTTTCCAAGCAGCAGCTGAAAATGTCTCCAGAATAATTTCCTTGCCATCCATGCCTTCATGAAAGGTAAATATTTTTCTTTCTGATCTGTACACTTAGCACTTTCAAATGTTTTCATCAGCCACAGGATGCTGTCCTCTTGTTTGAAATAAATGATTCAGTCAAAAGTTATATTTGAGAAATAGTCTATTACTAATAAAGTACATTTTAAAAAAAGCCAGAAATCTTGTTTACACTCAGACACTCATTACCCCCTGAACAGCAAATCTCCTTATGCTTGAGATTTTTATTTACTAATTGGTTTGTTAAAATGAGGCATCATTTTTGGAAAAGAACTTTCTTTGTGTCTTGCAAGTTGGAATTATAAATCCCAAATCCTGTAGAGTATTTCTGAGTTTGGGAGAAGAGGCATTGCCATTGAATTCACACCCACACTCAAACTTCTGGGGAGAAAGAAAAGCAAGCAAACATATACATCAAAAGGAAAGAGAAAATCAAAAAGCTACACCTGGCAATGCTTACTGGTGAGAAGTGGCTCATCTTTGCCTACGAGGTTGTGCCCCGGCCAGGTCCTGTCTGTCACATTACTTCCCTGCACCTGGATTTCCTTTTTCCCTGTCATTCCCCAAGGTGTGCCTGCTCTGCTAGTGCTTTGGTCCTCTCCGGGGCTGTGCCTCCCTCCTCCCAGGCATGCTGCTTGCTGAGCACCACATGCTTCCCAAACCCTGTCCAGGCTCCCCTCTTGCACCTCATTCACAGCCCTCCTAAAAATGCTTTGGGTAGAGCTACGTGAGCTGTGTGGAGGTTACCCTCCAGACCTGGCAAAGTGAACCTGCAATCATGGCCCTTCCTGGGGTGGAGATGCCACCTCTGTGGGGTGACACGAACACAACCAGTAATATTCTTGTATGCATGGGTTAAGGGATCAAGGACCCATGGAAGCAGCCTGGCAGGGAGCTGACAAGTGGGTCCTTCTGAAGTCTGTTCCTTTCACTGCCAATCTGAAACCATCTCTTTAGACAAAACAGGCACTGGGGGACTGGCTGGGCCATGTGCATCCCCCAGGGCTCACCCATCATCTCTGCAGCCGTGCAGCACCAGCAGCGCAGGCTGCGCCCACACCATTGGGCTGTCTGCATGTAAAAGGCTTTCTGTTTTAGCAATACTGGCAACATCTCTTCACCTGAGAAAGAGACTACTTTTGTTGGCATCACTCAAACTAGTTCAGCGTGGAATAAGCTCCATTGACAGGAGACTTTTTCCGGAATAACTGCATACCCACTAAGGCTTTTGTTGGCAATTTTCTTCAGGCTCACATCCAATGTTAGCATGATGCTGTAGCCCACTGCAGGGTGGCAATTCATTCAAATCATAATGCCAAAGAATCCCATTTCCAAAGGAAAGAGCCAAGTGCTCTGCTCCTTTCTTGTCATTAAGAATGAAATAATTTCTCTACCTGTGTAAACTTTCCTGGGACTGTACTTGTGTTCCACCACCTTGACTGAAAATGTGTTGCTTAGCTTATGCTGATTTAAATCTCTTGTTTAAATAGGATTATTACTGGATGGAATCTGGGGAGTTGAAAGTGCAATGGCAGAAAGGTGGGATCAAATAAGAAATCGACAAGCGAAGTAACCTGGACATTTTGAAGAATTATTGTATTGTTTTTTCTTAAAAGCAACAGCAAAGTGCTCTGGGAACATTGCAAGTTTGGATTCTGCTGAACATTTTTTTCCATTGCAGCTTGATGAATTTTATGTGAAATCCATAGAAAAAAATAGTGAAAAACATACATCTTTGTATCATGCCATAATTCACTGTAAGTGCAAATAGGCATTTTGTACTTTAAAGTGAAGTTCTATAAATAAAATCAGTGCATATTGCTATGATAATGTATTATTTTTTTTAACTAAGAACTAGTTAGTGGCATCTATATTGTTCCTCATTTTCCCCAGAATGTTGTTGGTAACATTCATGAGTGACTTGTGGTTATCATAACAATGGGTAACTGTTTACTTTTGGGAAAAAAAAAAAGACAACAGATAAAGGATTTTCTGTTTCTCTTTTCATTTGTTTGTTTTGTGTGGAGAGGAAGAGTTTAATATATTGTACTCTGAGCCAAAATCATTGTAAAATGACATTGGCACCAATATCTGAAATATGTTGGAGAAAAACAAAGCTTAGGAAAAGCAAGAATAAATATTTTGCAAGAGAAAAAGATAGTGAGGTTTTATGTTTTAAAAATGTACTCTCTGTGGTAGACCTCAATGGCTGAGAACTCAGTTCTCCAGTGGGATCAGCTTTCTGCCTGGTGTGTTTAAACTTAAGCATGTAAGTAATATTGTAAGCTCTACTCAAATGTGCAACTGTAAAAGTACTTGGAAATTTCCCTGCATGAGATGAGAGTGCTCTGCATCTCACAGGCATGGGACACCTCTGGAATAAAAGGAGAGGGTGTCTGCACTCAAACACTCCCATTTCTCTGTCAGTCTCTGGATTGCTGCGACTCAGCTGTCATGAGCTAAATAAGTCAGCAGAGGACATCACCACAGCTGAAGTGTCTTCAGGACCTGGAATGGACTAGACCTGTGTTACCCTCTCCGTTTGGAACTGCTGGATTCGAACATTCAAACTGGCTGGGTTTCCTGGAGACTCTTTTTGGGACCTGTGATCCAGCCACTGGAATTCTTAAATGGAGCGGAGTGATTTCATATTCACTTTTCCTCTTTCTGTGCTGGGTTTGAGCATTGTCTCAATGAGACCAGGCTGTCTGCAGGGAAACATTTGCCAATTTGCCAATAGCTTGCCCAGCAAGGTGGTAACCCTAGGTTTCACACTTGGCTTTCAGATCTAACTTCAGCCCAGATTTACCTTCAAATCAGTCAGATTTACATAGTAAGGGACACTGCTCTCTGTGCGCAAACAGAAGATAAGAGGGCTGCACATTTCACCCATGGGCATTTGCATATCTAAAATCTCACCTGTGTAATTGCCCTCTCAGGTAGACAATACACTTTTTATTGCAAAACTGAGATCTTATTTAGGAATCTAAGACAGCGGACAGGTCCACCTAAGGCTGACAAAGGCAGAATGTATCTGCAGTTCCTTGTAACTGTGAGCCCTCAGAGTACTCATTTCGCAACCCAGTGAAAACTTGCAGAGAGAGCGCTCCATTCACACTGCATATTGCGTGCTGGGTACCTCTGCGTGCTTGAGTTCACGGCTACGTCAGACTTACGTGATGAACAATGCCAAAAACCCCAGCAACGATGAAAAACTGCCAAGGCAAGAAGGAGATGCACATGCAGGGCTAGGCTTTTGAGTGCGGCCTACCACACTAAACGGAGGTACGCTGCAGAGACCAAGAGACTGGACTAAGAGAGCTTAATTGTGTGGCCAGTTAGTGTGTGTTAGTCCCAGGGCTACAAGGGGCTACAAAAAGCTATGGCTGACCTGATCCAGTGATGGTGAGTCTTGCTTGGAGGGGCAGGTTGGAGTCAAGCCCTCCAGGTGTCCCCTCCAACCACCACTTCCACAATTCCGTGTTTAAAGTGCTTGTACAGCTGAACCAGCAGTGTCATTTGCTTTCCTGCCAAACCTCTACGCTCCTAAAGCCATGTCAGTCGCAACAACTGCACACACTCCTCTGACCTACTCCTGGTGTCCTCTAGAAGGTAAGAGGAATTCACTCAAAGAACTTATTTTTCTCTATAGATTATATAAGGGAACTAGGAAGAATAGATCAGCCTTAGGTGTCCGCACTGCAGCTGTCTCAGTTAGGTCAGGTGAATACTACCCTACGCTTTCAACCGAAATAAATGCCACAGTATTCTTCTGGTCCCTGTGTTAAAATAGCATTTATAGGTGTATAGAGATTGGAAATAGTGAACCATATCATGAGGATAACACAATGCTCGAACTCATCAAGGGAGTACATTACCCTGCAGTTGCTGAATGGAAGTTAGAATAGAATAGAATAGAATAGAATAGAGTAGAATAGAATAGAACAGAACAGAACAGAACAGAATAGATTATTTCAGTTGGAAGCGACCTACAACGATCATCTAGTCCAACTGCCTGACCAGTTAAATATCGTGCAAAGCTGAAATGCAGTGGAAAGAAAATCAAGGCCTTTTTAGCGTTATTTGGCTAGTGGGAAGTAATAAGAACATTCTAGAGTTGTCATTAGGGAAGAAGAGGAATATGTACAATATCTGCTGATTTAATAGATAAGTGCACATCCTGGGTGAAATTAATCTTTTCCAACAAGATATGGAACTGTGGAAACAGGAGAGACTTGTGAGCTTTTAAGAAAGTTTAGTTTTCCAGAACTTGGGTATTTCTGAAAATGGGACAGGGTTTGTGAATAAGCGTTTTTATCTAACATTGACCTCCAAACGCCTATCCTTTGTCTGTTATCTTGAACATTTGTCTTCCTAACTGTGACAAATATGAAAGCAATCAGTTAGCCAAACATAAAACCAACTGAAGTGGCCACGAGCATCTAAGCAGAGGGAAAGGCATCCCAATTTGGTGCCATGATTCTGTAATGGTCATGATTGACATCTCTGCTTCCCGAAGGCACTTAACAACAATAGAAATAACATTTTACTGTGGCACAGAAGAATAATAATAAACATTCTCCAGAGAGATACTAAAAGTATCAAAATCACAGACCAAGGTTTCAGAAGGATATAACAAAGTACAAGCTAGTCTCACCATCTTGGTGGAAATGGCTCCTGAGGTGGTTAGCAGAGAGCAAGAACTACAGAGGAACAACAGCAACAAAATACTTAAGGACTCAGAGAAACAACAGACCCTTTCTCTTCCTCTCTGCTGAGGACTGATCCCAAACACCAAACCAGGAGGAATGAAGAGCCTGAAATGTCTTGGATGAATTGTAATTCTGACTTCCTTCCGTCCTGTCTGGTACTTAAATAGAAGATCCAGATCCCTATCTTAAACCCTTATCGAGGAAGGAAGATCTGTGTTAAAACTCTGCGCGTTCAGAGGGTGAGTAACCGTGGATATGACAAGGGAATTAGGCATTTCATTCATTTCTAAAATGTTTTAACTGAGTCCATCTTCACCAGGTCAATCATCTGTGGCAGCAGGTGAAAGGATACATGAGCTTTATGAATGAAATATAAAGCCACAGTTTCGTTCAGACCACACACTTGCTGAAGGATAGCCCGGGCACAGTGCACAGGTACACAACTTGAAGTGGACATCCCAACAAGTGCTGATGAAAAGGCAGTGTGTTGGAAAAAAAGTAATAGAAGACCCTAATCTAGAGGGTTGGGAGAGAACCCAGCGCCCAAGGTCTTCAAGGGTGCTATCAGAGAGTGGGAGGTGAGCTTGCTGGTGTGATGGGGACGTCACTTGTTATCTTGAGCTTCACTTGGAGTGGAAAGAACTTGATTTGGGGAATGCACGCTTTTATGGTTTGAGGGATGAATGTGCTTAGAGAACAAAATCAAATAGGAAACTTTGTCATGGTCTACTTAATAAAACATCTGTGTTTTTTTCCCTTCTTTTTTCCAGTGGGATTTCCAGAAAGAAAAAGCTATTTTGTGCAGGTTGTGAAATCTTAAACTGATGCTGTTGGGAGGGAATATATCTGATTCAGTAATGGAACCAACAAATTGCTTTCAAGGCCTGGAAGTCCAGAGGATGAAATGTCACAACCAGAACAACCTAATAATCTGAGATTTCTTAGAATTTCCTCATCTGAAAAGCAGCCAGGTCTCACTTGGATGAGCTTGCAGATGAGGACAAATTCACAGGAATCCAGTGGGAGCAGGACTGCGCATAGAGAAACTTTTACAGAGTCTTCTGGATTACATAGCCTGCTAGAAAGAGAACAATTGGGTATTTTAAGAATGCAAATAAGATCTACAGGTTATCCAGAAGTTAAATACTCCAAAAGGAGAAAAGAAGGTAATTAAAAACCTCTGTATGATGTCATATAATATGGATTCTTCTTCATATTACATCACATACAACTTTTGTTGGCCTGTACTTAGTAGTCCGTAACACTAGCAGCAGTAATGAAGGAAAGCAGTTGTGTCACACACTCAAAGCAGAACACTACATACCAAATACAATAAATCTGCAGCCACTAATAGGATGTGGATACCTAGTTTTGACTCAGAGATTTTGCTCTAAATCTTACAACACAGTTTCTCAGAAAGATGCTACTTAACAATATATGAAACAAAAATATTAAACCCTGAGAATTTGGTAGTGAATCTGAATAGCTACTACATTACTTGTGAGCTTACTTTGTTTGTTTTAGCCAACAGATCTATCCCTTGGTGGTCTTCCATGTGTGGGTTCTCTGGGACATGCTGCCATTTTGCCTTTTACCATAATATTTCTACAATGACTTGGAAGAAAAAAAATCTGAACCTCCCAAAATCTGGTTTGACATTACATTTCTTGGTTGCTCTGCTGTAGCTCTGTATTGCAAAATCAAGATATTATGCAAAGGTCACTGGCTAGGAGTATACCACATGTCCAGAGAGACAGAAATAAAAGTAGGATAGCCAAAGCCAGTGAAAAAGATTTAAGATCTACGTGTTAGATGTGTTGGATAACTACCCTGGTAGTTATGCTGGTGGCTTTTGACACACTAGTGAATATAATTCATACACTATCTTTCTGCAGTAAGAATATGGGCTTCATTTACTTATAAAGAAAAGAAGTTGGCAAACCACCTCGAAGAAAACGTTTTTGGCCATGTTTGCTAGTATTTGCTGAAAGGACTCTGAATTTTTTAATTACCTCTGTATCTCTGTGTGATCTGTGTTTTGTCTCAAACAGAAACTTAGCCCAATTATGCAAATCTACACACAGAGATGCAAAATGTTCAAGGTTGTCTTCATAAATTTTTGAACCCTTCTGGCTTCTGAAGAGGAACACGATCACAAAAGAATTTTTAAGAATTATCGGAATCATTTAACAGAATAGGAGATTAAGTACTAATAAACAATAACCTGTCATTGGTGTTTTCAAAAGATCCAAACCTAGTTCACAATTCCACATTGAAAGTATTTGTGAGGCCTCCAATACGATACCCGAAGACTGTGATTAATGTCATGTGCCTGTTTATTTTTCCCCTGAGAACCTGAAAGGGTAAAAAAAAGATCACAACTAAACAAAAGCATATCAATAACAGGAAACTGTTGGTGAGAAATACCCTGATCTTCCTGTAAATTCACGTCACCACATTCCCCAGGGACAAAGGTGCGTGAACAGCATGGTAAATAATTATGATTTAATATGAGGCCTTGCAATGCTGTTTACAGTTTAACAACAAAAAGGAATTGTTTCTCAAGGCGCAAAATAAGCAAATAATAGAAACACATATCAATATAATCAGGAAATGATGATGTTATGTCTGGGTCAGCTGCTGAAAACAGATTGCAATCTATCAAAGTATCAACCTGATATCTCTGTGCAGCCCGCAGAGAAACGTCAGTGATGGGAGAGAGTCTTTCCCTGGTTTGCATGCCAGTCATCTGACTTTGATCATTTTATGAAAGTGCTGGGGACTGGGGTCTTGCAGAAGACTCGCCACAGCTATTTTTGCTTGCTGATGTTTCGGGAAATTGACACTTCATTGAAAGCATCTAAAAGGATTTCTTGCATTTTACATTACAAAACTGAAAATAAAACACTGGGGGAGGAGAGAATGGAAGGAATAGGAACAGCTGGTCTCTTTCAGGAAGGTTATGTTGTCTCTAGCCAGCAAATCAGGAATAATGATAAAAAAATATCATTGCAGAAACACAGTGGTGAATTTCAACAGACACCGGTGAAGCTTCTTAGTTCCTTATTAAAAATATATTTTAGTGAGAAATATAAAAAACACATAGGATGTCAGTTTGCAGCTATTTTTCCCTAGAGAAATATTTTTTAGGGATGCCAAGGCAAAATCAGCTGTGTAAAAGACAAACAGAACAATATATCTTTGAACAGAGGACTAACATTGATAGTAGAAGGCCTAAAGCACTTAAATATGTGTTCAACCCTTAGCTACAGAAAAATAATTCCAGGCGATGCTTGTCAGATTTTAAAATTACGCAGGGTCGGGTCAGGTCAAAGCCTGAATGAGAAAACATCAAGAATTTTCTTAGTGTTGCCTGAAATAGCACCAATGACTCGGAAGACTTTCCTCCATCACTCATGACTGAAATAAAGCATCAACACTTGAAGTCTGTCAAGTACCAGCTTCTAGGATTGCAAACATTCCCTGAAACTCCCAAGAACGCCCTAATATTTTAAGAGCTCTATTTTTTTTTTGCCTTTATCCATACTATTATCCTCAAAAGTATTTTGGAGCTTAGCACCTACGTAAGTGTCAGCTCCTGCTGAATGAATCAGCATGTGCACAACTGCCATGCATAGGAAAGAAGCAGCAAGCTTTGCACAGTCTCCTTGAATTAAAGCATATGCTTTATCATACCCACTGCAAATTGAAGCTACTGTTAATTTTGTTTGGCTGTGCCTGCCTGCCATCCCAAGCAGACAATTTCTACACTGGTGTCAGGATAATGCCAATCATCTTAACAGATGCTTGCACTTTTATCTGTGCTCTGCATCACATTCCTCGAAGAGAAGGCTGCCAGAAACAAACAGGTTTTCTGAAAGTACATATGGGAACAATGGACAATAGGAGCTGTTCTATACTGCTGGGTATAAACAAGAACAAAACCCAGTTCACATGGAATGAAAACCACCCTTTATCAAGATGTAAGTCAGTCAGTGGCTGGCAGGTTGCAGACGACATTCGGGATCTGACAAAGCACTAGAGGAGGCTGCAGCCATTCGGTTTGTTAAAAAATGGCATTGCTGGAGCTGTGTGGAGCTATTGGTACAGTTTAGGTTGATTCTGTAAACAGTTTAGAGTGAAAAAAAGGAGAGAATCTGTTCATTTTTAGAAAATTCAAGACGTCTCATTTTAAAAAGTTTCCAAATAAACCATTTAAAATGCTCTTTTGAAATGACACTTCAAGACTGTCAGCTGGCATTCCAGTTTTCCAAATACCAGATTAGGAAAAGGATATCAGTTTAAAAGACATTAAAGCTGGTTGGCAGATAAGGTGCCTTTTCCTCCTAATGCAGGCAGGATGCTTAGAAAGTCTATAAGGAACAAGAGAAAACATCTCTGTCCTCTCCATACCTAAAATGCTTTTACCTCCTCCCTCCCCAGCTGCCTTCCTGTATGCTTTCAGACCCCAGCCTCTGGTCCTGTTGGAGGACATGGCTGGATAAGAGGAGAAAGAGAGGAAGGGAAGTACTTGCCAGAGCTGGATGGGAAGGGGAGGTGGTGTTGGCAATAGAGTTGTTATTTTTGGCTTATGAGTTCTTAAAAGTATTCTTTCAATTGATGATTTGCTGTTATTAAAAACCAAAGCTAAAACACATGCTTAAAATTAAGCTCAGCTAAATGCAATTAGAAAAGTTTTAAAGATGCCTCTTCTCCCTGCTGTCCCTGAGAAAGAAGAAACCAGTGCTGTTGTGATAAAGTGGGCAAACTCATCTGCTTGCCATTTAGGAGAAATGCTTCAATATCCACATGCCTATAAGCAAGCAAACTCTGTTTCAATCTGCTTGCTTCCCAACACTGCTGAAAATGAAATAAAGGTTTGGCCTATGGATCTAATAAAATATTTCATTTCACCACATTTTTTACCACATTGTTTTCCAAGGTAGACCCAAAATATTTCCTGACCAATTCCTTTTGATTTAGCTCCCTAATTGAAAAGTCAAATCATTCACACCATTCTACAAGCATATGACTACGGAAAAAATACTTTAGAGCTATCTGCTTGTTTGACTGTTCTCAGTGTTTTCAGAAAATTGTTAACAAAAAGTAAGACAACAGATAATTTTAATCTAAACCTTATGCTCCATTGTTGCAAGAACAATGTGACTGCCTTGCATCCTTCCTAAGAATTACCTGAAACACCTAGTGAAATCCACCTAGGTATCAAAACAACCCTGAGAATTAGACAAGGACTGCATCTATTTTCCAATTTACATCTGGAGAAGCCAAGATGAGAAGAGGGAATGAGTCATCAGAAAAATTAGGAATGAATCACATTCACACTGGAAAATGAATGGTATAGAATACTCTAACATTTTGATCTTTTGGCAAGAACACTAGGTAATATACCCTGGAATTTACCAAAATATTTGCAGACAAATAAACATACCAACTTACTGTGTCCCCATCTCATCAAGTGCAAGTTTGTAAAAGTTCCTCATAAAAAATTGTATCCATATTTCTGTGTCTCTTTCTCATATTACTCTTGCTGTTGCTTGTAACATTAATGAGACAAAAAGAAAGTGAGGAGCGCTCTTTTTTGTATGGGAAGGCTCTATGATATGATATAGTACTGCTAGAAAAAAATAAGAATTAAACCCCAGCATGCTATGTTATTCTGTTAGCTCACTAGAATACACTTCTCTCACCATGGTTACATGTAACAACACCAACTCAGATGCTCAGATGGTGTAAATCAGCATCGCTGCACTCACTGAAGCAGAACTGAGACAATTTCTATCTCAGCTGGACTTGGGATCCAGTTAGTTTGATATAAGCTTTCACAAGTTCTCCATGGAAAAGCAAATCACTGTAGTGTTCATATTCCAGTGATTAATTAACGGACATTTATTCATAAGTCTCAATGGTCTTCAAAGCACCTCCTTTCACACTTCCAAAGTTTTCTTTGCCTGATACTGCTGTGGTGTCTGTCACATCGGTGCTGGCATGTGCCTATCCTCACTAGCCAGTGTATGCGAGATTCCACAGTTACTCTCTGATTTCACAAACAGAAATAACTGGTGACTTTGTGGTTTCTTTGGCAAACGTTGACCTTTTACTGCAAGTCTTTCCACTGAAAATTAACATAATGAGGGAGGTGTTAAACAGTCAAAATAACATAATTGCTTAGTCTGATGATCCAAAACAGCAGCAACTGGGGAGTATTAAGTTTCAAGACAAAGACAAGATGTTAAGCCCATTGGTTAAGATGTGTAACTCCTAAATCCATTTTCTCAGCAGGTGAACAGGCTGCCTGGGTTTTGAAAACTACTGGCCACACTGCAGTTTGTCTTGGAACTGGAAGGAGATGCTGGATGCTCAACACTTTTGGGGAAAAGGACTGGAAGCACAAAGGAAATCCTTCTTTCTGCTGAAGGATGGAGAGCTCAGACATGCATGCCCTGCATGGCAATAGCGTCAAAGGTGGAGAATAACAGAACAAGTAAATTTCTCCCTTTGTTATTATTTCCCTCTTGAGGACTGCTACACAGATGTGGGAATATCCTATAAAGAAGATTAGGTATCAGGGAAAGTAATGCTCTCAATGAGTCTATTTCTGAAGTCATACTGCATTCAGAGAATTCTGAGCAGTTGCAAAATGCAGCTCTGAGGCTGCTCATACCAGTAAAATCCCTCTTTGACTGTCAGGTGGAGGATTAAAACTATCTCTGTGAGCAAACCCAAATGTTAAGGACATTTTTCCAATACATGGATGCTGATGGTCAAAGCAGCAGGTACTTGTGTAGTCAGAGACTTGGATTAGTAAGATCCATAGGGAGTCCCTTTCCTACTTCTGATTATATTTTCATTGGATCACATGGCTGAAAGCTGTGGCTTACTTAAAAAAAAAAGCCTCCACACCATATTTAAGGGAAAAATGACTATCTGCAACATACCACTATTCAAATGTCAGCTATCAAATGACTAATTCTGTTTTTTCCATATGAAAAACTGCATTTGCACAAAGGCAGGCAACCGATTGCTTTTTTTCAAAACTCTACAGGCTTTAAGAACTACAAACAAATCGCATTTTATCTATCAAGCATTATATTTGATGAGTGCCAATTTTGCAGCCCTGAAGCGGAGTCAGGAGTGGGTTGGAAAAAGTTACAGAGACCCATAAAATTCACACCAGCGGGCTCTCATTGTCAGCAGTTTTGAAACACTGGAGTTCAACCGGATTCGGTGGTATCACATGAGTCGGAGTGAGGAGGGAGTCGGGCTCCCTGTGGACAGACTACTCCTCAGGAAACATCCATGCAAGTAGTTAGGCCTGAGATCTCGTCATAGGAATCATATTAGATTAGGCCAACCTCTGCCACTGTTAATGAGAAAAATTGGGACAATACTGGGAAAGCAAAGTTTTTTCTACTTTTAGGGTGTTTTGGTCAATGTCTACCTCAAAGGGTTCTCACTGGCAATGCAAGATCAACCTTGTCAGGAGAAGCAAGAATGTCTCCAGAAAATTGCATAGATTGGTGGGCTGTGGATACAGAGCTGAGCAGAATGTAATGGAGATGCATGTCTATTTTCCTCATATGCTGGGTAAAAAGAGTACGGAAGCCAAAATAAGCCAGACTTTAGCTTAAAAGCCAAAGTGTTTGCAGAAGAAGCATGGCCAGATTATGTAACAATAAAAAGTATTGTTCTTCTGTACAAAGAATACAAATCTAGAGTCTCAGAAAATCACACTTCATTGTGAGCATGAAAAAGTGGGGACAGAAGCTCCTCTTTTTTGAAGGGGAATAGGACTGCAACTGGAAGTCTCAGGGGTCTGCCTATGACATAATTATAAGCTCTCTGGATTACCCTGGCTTTAGGGAAAATCCTGACAAACTGTAAAAATAAATGATCGGTGAAACCTCTTCCCTAATTCATTAGGCTACTTACTCTTCTTTCTGGTACCTACATCCCAGCCACACATATACAGACAGCTACCTACTGCCTGCAAGGCAGACAGCAAGGCAGGTACAAGCAAGGAAGAAACTTTCCCTTTCTTTCCCTTCTGCACTTTTTCCCTTTACACTTTTTTTTTTTTTTTTTTCTTTTCCTTGTCTGTCAGCATTTCTTTCTCTCCATTCTTTGTCCATCCCCCACAATCCTTTCTAGGTCTTCCTGATTCCTGATAGAAGTTGGACCAACCATCAGCATCCAGGCTCCCTCTGTTTCGAAGCAACTCATCTCTGCTTGCTTTTGACTTCAGTGATGCTGGTGTGAAGAATTTCTACTTTGAAACTGCCCTGGGGAGTGGACATATCTTTAAAGCAGCCTGGGGCTCTGGATACAGTTTGGGAAGTAATACGGGCACTCCACATACCTGACCCTATTTCTGCTCTCAGTGCTGACTCAGGTCCACTTGTATGATGCAACGGTTCAGCGCAGGTGGGTCTCCAGGCCCAGCTGCTGTTTTCGACCACCATATCACTAGACTGCCCTGGCTGGGAGAACCATACCTAGTGCTTAAAGTGTCACTGCAAGTTTAGAGACCTGATCTCAAACAAGGGCACAAGTTTTACTCGTGCTGATAGTGCTACTGCCAGGTTGGGGACAGTGGGAAAGCATGGGGAAAACTTGCTTAGGTGAGAGCTGTCATTCTTAAACTGCTGAAGAGAAAAGCGATTCCCATCCCAGCAGAACCCCAAAGCACCAGCTGAAGAACAACAGCACTACGTAGATCTGAAATGACCAGTGAAAGCTGGAAGGAGAAACAAGCTCTCACAATATTTGATAGAGATTTTGCACTGAAAGACATTGCAGATAAGCCCTGCTGTCACTTGCGATTCGTCAGGGCCTGAACTCGTGTTTCTTGTCCTACAAGCAGTCCTTCATGAACATGAGCTGTCAAGGGAGAAGCTTGATGTCTCTCAGATTATCTTGTTGCCATCTGTGGCTTTTGCACCACGTTCTCCTAGATAAATAACAGCAAGAAAACAAGCTTTCATCAGTGATCAGTCTAAAAAAGATACACAGGAATAGCGCATGATCAGACAGCTGGAAAGAAACACAGAGTGACAGCGTTACTGATATTGGAGTCCCTGTCTGAATGGGTCCTGGGCAGATGTAGGACTATGTGCACTGCCAGTGGGTGGGCAATGGTTGGGTTTATGGACTGCTTACACACAAGGAAGGGAAGTACCTCCCATATAGCAGTCTACGGGCATACTACCTGGAGTAGTGAAGACACTCCATAAAATGGAGTAAGTATCATTGACACCATTTACAGACAGGGAAGTCTGTAGCTCATGTTGGTTTCAGAGTACATCTTTCTCTCTCCCAGCTCCCGTGGGGCCACCCAAACCACTGAAACATTCCTTGGTAGTAACAGCGCAGAGTGAACTGGCTCCAGTTCAGCCGGTCTGGACGGTGGAGTGGGATACAATAACCAGGCTGCTTCCAAAATGTAATCTCAGGGTTGAAATACCACACACCAGAACAAAGTGTTCGCACCGGGTTTATTAGGGCACTGAGGGATCTGCCAGACAGGATGAGTCGAACATGCCTGAAGTGTTAAGAGGTAGCTTTTCAAACTGACACCCTCCTTCTTAAGGAAATTAATGGATTAAAAATTAAAACAATCTTGCTCTTCTTTTTACAAGGAACTATCCTGGCTGGGAAACATTGGGAAACCTGGATGGATGACAAGTTAGCCACAGAGTGACAAAAACTGAAGCTCCGTAAGGACTTGTCCCCCCAGCCTGCAAAAACTGTAGCTATTACGAATCATCTTTTACCAGTGACCAAGTCACCTCGAGACCTGCCATGTCTCCATGTTTCTAATGTGTACTAGATTAAAACTTTCTTGATTAAATCCCAGCCCTGTCAAGCTCAACACAAACAGTTTTGCTGGTCTTAGTAGGCCTTTAGGTTAGTACTATTATTTCCCTTCCCATTCAAGACCATACATCACTGAGTTTGTGGCATCTGCTTCATCAAGGATGCTAGCTTTGATGGTCTTTTTGATATTCTCTTCATTCAGAATCCCTCTTGCACTTTCCCAGGTCCCCTCACCCGATGCAATGCTCCCAAGCACCTGAGTGCCAAGCCAACAGCCCAGCCTTCAAATCCCATTCTTCCAAACTCTGTGGCAAAACCTACACAATATATAAAATATTAACCCTATTAACCATTACAGAAATGTTTCACCAAAGTATTCAAAACTTAGAGGCAGTTCTACATGATGTCCTTTTTACAGCCCAGCGCACCACACCTCATGTCCGTCTACCATTTCACTCTTTCCTCGACATTCATCAGACCTATTTCTTATCCCATTGGGCTGTGTTTGTTTCTAAACTGCCTATGCAGTGAGAAGTGCAGCACTTCTGTTACCCCAGGCAAACAAATGATAATGATGAAGCAACAGTGAACCGACAGAGTCCTCAAGAAAAAGCTGCAATGAGGCAGCTTGTTTAGATATGAGAAAAAAACCACAACACAGCTTCTAAAAGGTGCATGAAATCAATAATGTCCGAATTCTAACAAGTAAAGAGCCACAACAGTGAACATAATGTACTGTGTACTCCACAGGCTCCAGGTTGCCATGACAGGCGTGGTAAATCCTGCTGTGGCACAGGCCCATGCCAAGGCCAGCTGTGCTCCAGACATCTGGCGTGGGGAAGCGTAGGTGCTAGTCCAGCAGTTCCTATCGGTCTCAGCCACCATTGAGAGGTCACTATCAGACAGCACAAAGATAGAAAGCTGAGGCCTCTGGAGAGCAGCACGATGACGGCCACCTCATGCGCTAGCTGTTGTAGTTGGCAGGTTTGAGGTAAATGGGTCTCCCCTAGATTTGACAATCTGGTCCATGGACTAAGGCAGAGCTAGACCTTCTGAAGGAAAAAGGGGAAGGTATGAGACAAGGCCTTTCTGCAACCGGGTCTGGATGGCTGCATATTATTCTGGTCACCTGTGTTTCTTAAAGACGGTTTCAAACCAGAAAGGGAGCAAGAGAAGGCTGAAAAGAACAGTGAGGGTACTGAGAACCTCATTTGTGAGAGGAGGCTAGACAGATGAGCTAGGCTTGTTCAGCCAGGGCTGAGGGGAAAGAGAGTGCCATCTACAAATACATTCAGGAGAAATCTCAGTACCAAGGGTTTGGTAACTGTTTAGATTAAAATGCAATGTTGGCACAAGTAAGATATCAGCTGCCCATAACAAACTTCAGCTGAAAATCAGAAGTTTCCAAACCATTAGAATAATCACATTCAGGGGCAACTTTGCAGAGGGGGATTCAGGTACAGGACAGGGATGAGACCAAGACATCTGTGTGTTTTTAAGATAAAGTTCAACAAATGAATAACAGTAATTATTATATGAGGTAATGTCTGCAGTAGCCGGGAGGGAGAATTTAATAATTCAGGTGGTCCCTTCCATCCTACTTTATTATGAACCCACAGCCAACGTTATTCTGTACCCATAGCCAACAGAAAAAAGAGAGGCTCCCATTACCTCTAATGCAAGTGCTTTAATAAGAGCAAAACAGTCGAAATCGTGAAGGCTGTGAAAATAGCTAGCATGAGCCAGAGATAATTTAGCAAGCGCAGCAGCACCTGTGGAAGATCAATGCAAGACAGGAATCCAATCCAGATGTAAAAGCAACTATCAAGAGAAGGTATTAATTTACAGGAAGAGGCTGCTTTCTGCATAGCAATGGTGTGAACCTACTACAGCTGCAATTTGATAAGTAATCTCAAAAGCAAAGCCGTACAAAATGCATTTGCAAATGCACCTTTTAATATAGGCAGCAGGAATGACAGCCATCTGAGTATGAGAGCAGGAGGGCTGTAAAGACATCACTCACTTCTAGTGATGTTAAAATGGACATGAAAAAGCACCAGATGCTGAAACAGAATAATAACAATGATGCTGAGGACATTTCTCACTAACCCAGGATTCACTTGGTGAAGGAAAGATATATTACCGTTATTGGACAAATCTGAACTGCTTGCACAGGCAAATGAGAAAAACAGATCAGTGTGGATGAATATAAATAATTTTCCTACAGAGTAAGTGCCTAACCAAAGGGGACTGAGTTACAAACAACAATCATGAAGTTACTGATCAGCAGGAGCGGCATAAAAAGCCTGCTGAAACCAAAAGATGAGTAAAACTGCATAAATCAGCGAAGCAAAGTGCATCAGAAAAACAAAACTCAAAACGGTATGAAGTTTTTTTTTCTGTTTCACTACTTTTATTCAGCATTCTGACATACATTGCTTGTAAATGTGCTGCTGCAGTGTCTGATCCCCAGACAGTCTCTAAATCAGCCATATCATGGAATGAGATGATGTTTTTCATTAAAACCTAAGAACTTAAATTCTGCAAATGTCTTGAGGGAGACCATGTGCCACTGCCCTGGAAGTGAAGCCCTCTCCGGGGAGCTGCTTTTCTCTTGCAGTGCGCTGAAGCCAGGGGCATGAAAGCATTTTCTTTAGCACCATCCCTTCATGTTCCTCTGCCTCCTTTGACCTGTACAAAAGCTGAATTCTAGTCTCCTCCCTGTGCTAAGATAACTTGCATAGTTTTGCCATAGTTGTGTTTCTGTTTTTTCCTTGCTGGACTTTTGGCTGACAGTTGTTTTTCGTTGGCAGATAGGGGTGAAGATGTGGTTCAAGACTCTCAGTTCTGACAGCTTATCTCTGAGGAAGTGTCTGGAGTTGGAAGCTTTAAACAGGTTCCCTTGAAAGAAATGACCTGAGACTTGCATATGGATTTGCAGAAGAGAGGACACTAAACTGCATCACTTAACACTGAACTTGGGGCAAGTGAATGTTTCTTCTAAGGCCAGTGTGACAGTTCAGACTCTTGCACATATGTATATCAGTAAATACCTGGGATAAAGAAACACATCTCCACATACTGAAACTGAACAAACAAGCAAAAATAATACAAGCTAAGGCTACTGCCTTGTTTGATGCACTTCGTACGTTTGTTTTAATAATCATAAATTGATTTCAATAACACATACTATGCAAACTAATATACCCATTATTATATTATGTAAATGAAGGAATTGTGTTGCTAAGAAATGATGAGATGTTTATCTGTGACCAGGAGAGACCACATGGGGAGCATCCTGTGTTTGCTAGCACGGATCTTGCAGGGAATAAGGCAGAGTCTACACCATGGCAGCATCATAATATATACTCATGCTTCTTCATGGCATGTCTTTTCTAAAACTGTATTGCTTTAGCAGAAAGGGCAGCCTTTATTAGTGTAATTGATTAGCCATGATAATTAAAGCATGGACATGAGGACAGCAGGTGAGGACAGCAGGTCCCTCACCGCACAGCCTGTAGACATGTGCACAGCCGCTAGCTGATGTAATGGGCCTTACCACCCATAGGGACAAAAAGAGGAGGAGCACACCTAAGCCTTCACTTCATGGATAGCTCCAGGGAGAAAATGCAGTATCTATCTGGCCTGCCTACATGGCTATGATTTTTCTCTTGGCCTGGTAACATTACTACACTGGGGATCTCCATTGGGCTGGCCATGTGAGCAGCCCAGTAAAGACTGTCACTTAGCAGCTTCTTCTCAAAGGCACACTATTGCCGTGCAGGTAAAGGGTACCACTACCCACCAGTACCATTCCAACAGTTTCTTCTCGGGATCCTCCAACAGTCAAACCTCTTCCTCGTAGTAGCAGCTGCAGCCTCCTGCACTGAGTCCCTCAGGCTGTGCCACTCTGGCTGAAAAAGAGGAATATTTTAGTTTCCTGGATGACCTGTTCCTGAATGCAATCCCAGAGCTCTCTGGTAGAGCTCACCCAATATCAGGAGAGGAGCAAAAGCTGAGCACTCATTCTGTGATATCTTGGAAGTGACAGGGTTTGTATGGTGAATACCTGAAGCAGGCTAAGAGGTCTTGGTTTGAGGCATGGGCCACCAAGGGGAAGAAAGGAAGCATTTGGATCCCTAGTGAATGTCAATGCCATCCTCCTCTTTTGTTCAGAGCAGAGAGCCTTGTCTTGCTTTAGGCTTGCATGTTATGATCTCCCTCAGCACCAGCTGTATTCCCAAGCCCAGTGGCACAGGGTAAGCTATCATTCTGAGCTACTGAGGACTGCCAGTCCTGGGTGCACGCAAATTTCTCTTTCAGATACCTATAATTTTCAAAATTGTTAAAGTGGCTTAGGAACATTCATGGACCAGCATCCCACAGTAACTTGTGGGATGCACCTATGCACTTTTGGGAAACCTATTTTTATTGCAAATATGTAGCCTGAACTTCAAGGTGCTGAGCATTGAGAGCTGCCATTGACTTCAGTAAAAATTCAGTTGTCAAACTTGAAAACTCAGGACCACATGGTCTACCTTTTAAGTCTTCAATGAGGGATCACAAGAAGAGCACAGATTTTGTAGAACAGGGGCCTTGTAATTTAAATTACCAGAAAAATAATGTAAGAGATTCTTTTACCCCATTTTGAGTGCTGACTTTAAACATCCTCTTTACTGAAAAAATGAAGTCCTTATTAACAATGCCCTTTTTTAAATTCACTTGGCTTGCATAATGAATTGTTGGAAAACTTGGAATTTAGAACTTGAATATTGTTTGATCCCATCTGAATTGAATGGCTCCTTCATTTTCCCAGAAGCTCTATTTCAACAACATTTTCATTTATAAGGCATTATTTACTTAAGAAATTGTTACAAGGGAAAGATTTTCTTGCAGCATCAGGACTCCCTCTAGTGTCATTACAGCCAGGCTCTTTTGGGATCTGTATGGACCACTGCAGGTTTGTGTTTGTTTTCGATGAAGACTACAGAGCATACATCCGTAACTTCTTATTTGTGTCTGAGATGCTAAGAAGCTTTGGTCCACTATGCTTCCCCTCCACTCAGGAAATCCAGGATGAATATTTGCCATCTGATACAGCATTAAATTAAAATTAAAATGTAAAATTGTCATTTTAATGCAATAAATGTTGGGTTAATACTGCTTTATCTAAAGACTATTAATTTCTTCTATTTAGCTGGAGATCTTTATGTTACTAGAACAGGACCTCTCCTGACTGCTTGCAGCCAGCGTTCAGTTGTTCCTGTCAGAATTATCCACACATGTCTTCTGAGTGTTTGTTACTTATCCACAACAGCAATTTCAGCATAATTTAACCCAAACCAAAGAAATCTGATAGAAGTTGTTTTAAAACATATGGAGAGTTTTGATTTTTTTTTAATTGGTTGAAAGCCTATGGGAACCCTAAGGAAGTCTTGGCTGCAGCAGTGACTTGCAAAGAGTATTGTTGGCTGAAAATGGAATAGAAACTAATCTCTAAGTGGTGCCAGATACCACATGAAACTCCTTTCTTTTCAGTGGAACCTTTCTCCAACCAAATCCAATAAAAAAACCCCTGATGTGTAGTGTATTATAGTGGTCAGTAACATCATGCATTCTGCTTTAACTAATAGACTGACAGGCTGTCAGATGCAAACAAGCAGATCTCCATCATTAATAGGAAAGAATCTGTATGATTTTTCACATTTGCACAGAAGTACTCAGCACTAAGGTTGACGACTGGATATGCAACTGGCACACAGGAACAGGGGAGGGAGAAAGAATACAAACCATAACATTTTACATGCTGGATTTCTGCCTGTCTGACTGGCATTTTTTGTTTAGGAACAAGTGCTTTCAAGACATAAGAAATCCTCGAGTAATAAAAGCCAAAGATGATTAAAAAACCCAACCCCCTCCCCCTGGGAACTGCAGAAACAAAGAAAATTCAAATTTACATTTCTTAAGAAACCTAAGTCTTGCTGAAAGCAAGTAGGACTCAGGGTTGGAAACTCCTGAATGAGTTAAGAAAATGTAGCTTAAAGCTATAGGCCATTTAGGCCTTTCTCAAGATGTGGCCTCTCTCTTCTCAGAAGTCTTTTAATGTTTCTTTTAAATGACCATGTCTTCAGCCTGAGCCACAGCATCACAGAACGGTTGAGGTGGGAAGGTACCTCTGGAGATTGTTCAGTCTGACCCCTCTGCTCAAAGTAGGGTCACCTACAGCAGGTTGCTCAGGGCTGTGTCCTGTCAAGTTTTGAATATCAGCAAGGATGGAGACTCCACAGCCTGTCTGGGCAACCTGTTCCAGTGCTTGACTACCCCCAATGGGAGCAAGATTTTTGCATTTAAATAAAATTTCCCATGCTCCAGTTTGTGCCCATTAGCTCTTGTTCTTTCACTGGATACCTCTAAGAAGCCCTGCTCCCTCTTCTTCACGTGCTCCCATCACCTGCTCATAGCCACTGATGAGATCCCCCCGAGCCTTCTCTTCTCCAGGCTGAACAGCCCTAGCTCTGTCAGCCACTTCTCCTGTGTCAGAGGGGATTGCCTTGCTTTGGACGAGAGGTAATTTTGAAATGAGCATACTAAAAAAAAAAAGATTACTATGTTTAAGGAAAATATTCAGTGGCTGCTGAGTTACTCACTAGAGTTACACACAACTTATTAATTGGCCAATTACATTTTTGTGGCTGTATCGGTGTAGCTACAATGCGGAATAGATTTTAAGTTTCACATACCCTGAAATAAATGCATCACATCATTGCCAAACTTCATCCTATACCTTGAACCACCAGGTATTTAAAAAAAAAGTCTCCTTCTTTTTCACAAAAGTGTGGTAGCTCTGTATCCAGCGTGATACCTCCAACCACATCACTGATCTGTTTTCCCCTTGTCTGAACTCAGACCTCCAGCTAGCGATCCGGTCCAGCACGAAGTGCCCCTGCTTGCACAGCGTCCTGCACGTGGCCTCACCAACTCTGCATGTGGCACTGGGGCTCTCACACTCCCTGTCCCACTGTCTCTGCATTTAGCCCCAAAATGTCTTGTATGTATGGAATACTCCCATTTACCTACCTTCTGCCTCTCCTCCAAGCACCTTGCTGCACTGTTTTTTTCCTAATGTAGTTTTGAATATGGCTTCCCAAGGCCTACAGTGCAAGTGATGCTGTCCCTTTTGAGGTATATCCAAGGACCCTCATGGCAAAATTCTCTGCGCAGGGTTAGGGCAGCCAAATACTCCTAGGTGGGGATATGTTAAGTCATTCATGTGCAACACATGAATGGTGCAAAGGCAAAATAATTCCCCAGGCTTCCCCACCGCAGCAGAGAGTTTCACTGCTGCACACCTGAAGGTCTGCTTTTCCAGCCTCAGTCGTATTATCAGTCGTTATTCCATGTTAAATCCTTTATTTGCCCTTCTTGTTCACACCTTAGACTGATGCTTTTTTACAATTCCTTCCCTAGGTTTTCACAGATCTTCTTTGAGTGCCAGTCTGAAGAGAATGAAGTTTATTAGGCCTCTGCCTTTGAGATCTTTAATGAAGCTGTTAAGTGATAGCTGGGTGGAGATCACTCCCCACGATTTCCCTCCGGGCATGGATCACCCCTCCTGCCATGTACATTATTCTAAAACTGTAAAGACAGCAAAGCCTGCCAAAAATTGCTAAGCAAAATGTAGACTAAATGATGACTGCAAACCTCAAAGGAAGAGAAGAACCAGACGGCTGACCCAGAAAAGAGATTCATGCCATCACCATTTTTTTTCTTTCTGCAGTTTTGGAATATTATCTCGGTTACTTACTCTGCTTGCTTAGTGTCAGATTTCAGGTCACAAATTCCAGTCCTATGTGTAAGGGAGTAACAAGTTAAAAAAATAACCAACCTGTTGAGACACATTGCTATGCACCCTGCCAGCTGATAACATCAGAGAAAATTTTATGACTGCAAGGCAGTTCCTGGCACGGATGATGTATGTAACTGAAGGCATGTCTGCATATTTGAATTAAGTACGGTAAGTGGCTTATATGCCAGTGGTTCAAGTGTGCTCTTTAAAACATTCCCTAAACTGAAACCTTGTGCTGTCAAGCACAGGACACCAATGATGCGGTGTGAAATGCAGAGCTTTGTCTAATTTAGGTCCTGTATTCATTATAATCATCTCAGTTTCTGCTCTTAATGCTTTGTCTACCTGTTACATATTTCTTCCATAAAGCAGTATGATGTATTTCTTCATGCACAGTATGCAAACACAATGAGGGACAGGGCTGCTCCAGCCAGGAGAAGGGCAGGCTTGGGGGGCACCTCAGAGCAGCCTCCTCCCGCTGACGGCCGGACACTGAGGGTGTACAGCGGGTGAACGGCGGGTGAACGGCTGACAACAGCTATAAACGACACCTGGGCAGTTCCCCTCTGACGCAAAGACAAAAGCAGAGCCGTGAGGAGAGGCCCCGGGGGCAGGTGGCCCAGGGGCGCTCTGGAGCCTCCGTCCTCGGAGGTTTTTAAGAGGAGAGCAACAAAACCCTGCGCAGCCGGGCCTGGCCCCGCGGCCCCCCTCACGGCTAACCCCACCGCTCTGGACGAGGCCTGGCGCGCCGCGGGGCCCCTCCGCGCCTTGCGCTGCCCCGGGGGGACCCGCCGCGGGCAGGGCTGGGCGGCTGCTGCTGCCCGAGGGGCGCCCGGGGCTGCGGCGAGGCGCGATGCCCCGGCCTCCCGTCCCAGGCCGGTGTTGCTGGAGCGGGGGGCGGGACGCGGGAGCAGCTGCGCTGTGAGGCGGGAGGGAGGAGGCCGTCCCGGGGCAGCGGGCGGGGAGCGCCGGGCCGGGACCCCGAGGGAGCCGCCAGCGGGGCCCGGGCGGTGACAAACTCCCGCCGCTCCCCAGGGCCGCGCCCCGCCCCGGCCCCACCGCCGCCGGTGGTGGTGGTGCTGCACGGTCGGGCCGCGGCTCCGGCCCGCTGCGGCAGCGGCATGGCGGGCGGGCGGGGGGCCGGCGTGCCCGCTGCTCTGCTGCTGCTGGCGCTGCTGCTGGCCGCCAGCCGGGCGGCTGTCGCAGGTAGGGCTGCCCGCGGGCCGCCGCTATGGCGGGAGACGCCGCTGGCCTGCGGGCCGGGCGGCCGGAAGGCACCTGCGCCGGGCGGGGGAAGGGGCGGCCCCCGGCGCGGTGAGGAGAGGCGCCCCGGGCCGGGCCGCGGCTGCCGCCGCCGCGCTCCGGCGGGGCTGGCCTTCGCGCTGAAGCGCGCTGTTCGCCGGCGGCCCGCGGAAGGGAGCAGCCCGCCCGGGGGGTGCCCCGCTGCCCCGGCCCGGCGGAGGGCGGCGTGGCGGGCGGCGGGGTGGGCCCCGTCCCCGGCGGGTGAGGCCCGGCAGCGGCCGCAGCCCCTCGGCGTGGGGCAGGAGCCGCCGGGCTGCGCGGCGGAGCTGGTGGCTGGCGGGCCGCTCGGGGGGCCGGTGCTTTGCCGCTGTCGGCTGGCTCCGCTGAAAGCGGCCTCGGGTGTCTGGGACAGCAGCCGTTTTTGTGAGGGTGTAGGTGACCCCTTCCTTCAAAGTGGGGGCCCGGCCTGTCAGCTCGGGTTTGAGCCTGTGTTGATGTCTGTTTCCCCTCCTACAGCGGCCATGCTGGGACTTGACACAGCTGGACTTTCTAGTAAAAACAAACAAGCAAGACCCAAGCAACGTGGATGAAACCCCCTTTTCTTTTTTACGATCATAACTGTAATATGTCAGGAGGAAGGCACTAAGGCATGTGCAAGCATATATTCCCTGTGATTCCTTCACCTGCATTGGCATGCATGTGAACTAGCAGTCCCCACGTTAAGCATCAGCCAGCAACGGTGGCTATCTGTTTTTTTTGGCATCTGGATTCAGCTGACTTATGCCTGGCTTTTCAGACATGCCAAGAGCCTGCATCTCTCCCTGGTGGTGATGCATGTTAAGGTGCAGGTCTTGGGCAGTCACCAAAACCATTGGGACAGCCAAAAACTTCAGCTGGAAATTTCTTTTTCTTCTTGTAAATTACCAGTCTTTGATGGTCTAATTATAATCAAGCTTATTATTTACATACCTTTTTAAAATACTGGACCAGCAGGCAGTTGCAGAAGTATGCTTTTTCATACTCTTTGCAATCCCATGTGACACAAACCAATTGCCATAGCTCCCTTTCTTTAGAAATGTCGAGTGTCTCGTTCGTTTCTGTGATTGTATGGTGGCTATTTTCACTAGGTGAGAAGACTAGTTAGAAACTAACTCCTAATATCTAATTGTAACTTTAAAAAATAGTTTTCAGTTCTTCAGAGATTAGTGAAGGCTGAACCAGTAGTTTTTCTTGCAGGATTAGTTTCAGATATTACAAATGAAATACGCCTGTCTTGTCTTTCCATGAGAGAGTTCCTATGTGTGGGGCTCTGGTGTTCTCACCGGTTTTGTGAACAAAAAGCCTGCCTTCAGGGTAGGGGGGATTTTTTTATTGCTCATAGAGGTGTCTCAGAGCTATCAAGGGTATCAGGGAGATCTGATTGCCACTGAAATTTCCCTAGTAATAGTAGCATTGTCTTAAATGTCATGACGAAGGGTTTTGTTATTGATTTTGCTGGCAGCAATGTTAGGCCAACCGGTACTGCTTTGAAAACGCGAAACTGACGAACCACTTTATGCCTCGCTGTTGCAGGCAGCGCGAGGCAAAGCCAGAGCCAGAGGGTATCTTTCCAAACTGCAAGGTAGGGGCATCAGCCACGCAGCCTGCTGCTTGTGCTAACCTAGGTGCAGCAGTGCAGGGTGCTCCGGCTGAGGTGCGTTTAAGCTGGGCTCTGCCAGGCCATGTGGACTGGCATCACTACCACGTGAGCTTGTTAAATTCCAGCTCTCCTCTCTTACTCTGGCTGCTGCTATAGCTGTACCCAGAGATAGGGACTTCCTGCTCCCAAAAATCTTACAGTGAAATGGAAAACCAGTTGAAGGCTGGAAATAAAAAGAAGCACTAACAGCTTCTTTTAGCAGTGAACTGAAATGAGGTGTTAAGAGGTTTTCCCAACTCTTCAGTGTATTTCTGTGATAGAACCAGAATTTAACACCAGCTCTGTTCATTTGATGTTCAGTGCTTTAACTACAGGACTGTCTTTTATCTGGAAATCATAGAATCATAGAACGTTTTAGGTTGGAAGGGACCTTTAAACATCACCTTGTCTGGTGTGCAAAGCATTTGTAGATGCAACACAAGGATGTTCTCCACTGTGTACATTTCAGGTGAGTGTAAGAGTCTTACAGACTGTCATAGTGTTTGATTTACCCACAAAATCTCACTGTAAATCGTACACAGTGAAAGTGTGAATCAACCCTGAGAATTCCCTTTTGAATAATAGTTACATTAGCCTTAAAGGGCCATTCCCAGTCAATCTGGCAGCTCCCTTTTCCACTTCCATTTTTCCCCTGCCCCTTATGTGCTGTTGATGTCATCTGCTACCAGCTTAGATGAGAGGACAAAGATGGAAGTACTATTTTTTCATTATGAAGTGTCTTATTTTGGTTCTTCGTTTTCTTTCTGTCATTCTGCTGTATTATTTCTGCTCTTTGTCCTTGTAGCAAAGTTTCATTAACCAAACTCCTGTTCTGTGAAGTATCAGCACTGATTTGGAGACTGTAAGATTTGTAAGCAAACCATATTACCTAAGGTATTCTGTGTACTAGTAGTGCTTTTCAGTCTCACCAGTTGAATTTGATTATATCTGTGATGTAGCAAGTACTGACTTAAAAAGGAACATTCAAATATGGTTCCATCTAGCTGTAAGAGAAAATGAAGAAGCCATGAGTGCATTTTTATTTATGAGGATATATTTTCTGAAGCTTTTTCCCCCGAGGTGATTATTAGTAATTGCTACTGAATCAGACTGAAAGGAGATTCACTTTTCTTTCCCCCTGCAAAAGCAAGAGGCATTGAGATTCACTGTAAAGGACAGGGCTATCGTAAGCATCAGATTACACCTGCGTAACAGCAATCTTCGTTTCATCCTGCTCATGAAGTTCTAGTTAGTACTTTAAGGCCCATTCAGTCTAGTTTTAATGGGCAGTCACACAAACTGTTAGGTTTTCTAACATGAGGTCAGATTATAAGCAGAAACTTGAGAAAAATCAGTCACGAATCTGATTCTTCACTGCTGTTCGGAAGAAAAAAGCAAATATGAAATTACTTTAAGAAAGTAATTGCTGTCAAATTTTATTTTTCTAACTTCTAGTTTGCTTGAGCTTTGAACCACCAGAACTGATCATCTTTATTTCTAGAATACGCAGCTCCTGACAACTCCATGAAACCTATGACAATTTCTTTTACTATTTCCATTATACAAAAGTAGAGATTTTTATCACTGATGTTTTATAAAGTATATGCAGACCTTTCCAAAGTTCCAACAAAATGTTAGCCATGTAAGATATTTTGCCTGAAAGAATTATTTTTCAGTTAGGACAGCTTCATATAATGAATTCTTCTTTTTATCCTGTCTTCATAGCATCTTTTTCACACCACTTGGAGATGTTTATTTCAGAAGCTTTAGTATAAATTAATCACTTTTAAAGTAATTCTATGTGTGTGCTACAGCCTAATATTTTTTTCTCCTAAATATTTTTATATACTCTGAAGTTAGGATTCTCCTATGGTCACAATGGTTGCAAACATATTACTTGCAGATTCAAGGTGAAAGAAGGAATTACAACTAGGTAGGGAAATAAACGTACAAATCACAAAATTTCGGAACAGATGCTTGCAGCATGTGAAAGAATCACTTTGGCTCAGTTGTTCTGATAAATGGTTCCAGCTAAGTTCCTCAGCACAAAACTGAAACATGCTAAAGCTACAAACTTTTGTAGCAATAGAGTCAGTATTTGTAGAGCACACTAGGGTGTTCACTTCAGAGAGGGCTGACAGCTCTTCCGGTGGTGCAGTAGGTGAAGTCTTGGACCTGGGTGCAAAGCTCTCTTAGCTGGAAGGAGCTGGAGAAATGGTTTGGTTCTGTGCGACAGCTCTAAGCTTGTTTATAGCGCAGAATGTGAGCCCATGCAATAATTGCAAATGTGTTCTTTAATCCCCGATTCTGTCTTTTTTTCTGGCAGAGGGCTGTTAAAAGCTTGTTACATTGGGTACCTGGAGTTTGGTACTGTTTCACTAATGTTCTCTCCTTTTTTACTCTGTATCCACTTCTGCTGTACAGTCAGAGTAAACAAGGCTTTTAAAAGTTATAAATATCACAACAGCTTATTTATATTTGGTATTAATAGGCTCTGAACACTTGTTTCCATCACTGAAATCCTATTCCAAGGGAGAGTCTTCCTATTATATTTATGTTGGAGGTTGCGTGCTGTTTTTCCTGTGGTTTAGGGGAACAAAGTTGGGACCTGCATCTTCATCCATTGGGACCTGCATATTTTATCTTAGTTACAGCAGAAGCTATTTGGGACTTGTGGCGTCTCTCATTGTTTGCCCAGCATCTAGTGTATGGGGGCACTTCATGAGCCTTCAAGCTGTACTTTTATATAGCCTGAAAGTATTTTTACTATGTGGAAACCTGCCTTCATCTCTAGATTGCACAACCCCTCCACCTCTCACTGGAGCACCCTAAAAGACTTGGTAGTACAAAAGAAATGTGTCAGTACAAAAAACAACTGCTCTGTTGCAGTTCTGAGAATGGAGGAAGAAAGGTGGAAAGGAGGGTACAAACTTATACCACTTTGGTTTCTCTACAGCCCTGAAGTGAGCTCTCACAGAATGTGCTTAGTAGTCTAATATTAGTTTGAAAAGGTCTGCTCTACAAATGGAGAGGTCACACCTTTTTCACCAACCACAGGGACAAACAGGCTGCACTCTTAGCCAGAGCTTCTACTTGAACATCCAAAGCAGTAGGAAGTCAAAAACATACCTGAATTTGTCAACAGACAGATAGAAAAACACTATCATCTGTAAGATTAATACTTATCTGAGCTACCTGTGCTGGTTGATTTCTGTTCCTGTTACACTTTTGTGAATGATCTGCAGGGGACAAATCTTCAAGGTGCAAATCTCAGCTGGACAATGGGAAGCTTATTCATTCAAATAACTAAAGCAGGTGTTGCCTCTAGATGTACTAGAGGTGATGAAGCCAGTACTTCACCAGTCACAGCTGATGTTGTATGCACTTGTTGCACTTCGTCCGAGTGTGCTGTTAGGACAGATGAATTAGCCTTTATTTTGACTTTGCATTTTTCACATAGAAATACAAGTAACTTTATTTTCTTGAAGGGACATTGTACAGTTGGAGTATCTTGGGAGGGATGGGCATCAAACATCTAGCAGATAAGGACCTTCTCTATGTTTGGGGCTCCTAGATACCAGTGCAGCACATGATAAGAGCAGATGGTAGGATAGCAGGTTCAAAAACAGTGAATGTGATTTCCCACCCCCACCCCCCCCCCCCGCCTTCTTTTAATTCCTTTTTATACAGCCAGCCTGTAGAGGTCACTGATACAGATTATTAGTGAGGCTACTGCAAAGACTGTGGTCTCAGCTGAGGAGTTACTGTGGCACAGAAGTGACTCTTGTCTTTGCAGTGGACAGCAAACAAGCCAACAGCACCTCCTGGCATGGCAGTTCTGGAGTTTGGAGAGGATCCTGGCTGAAAATACATGGGCAATGTTAGACTTAATCCTTTACTTTTATGATTTTATCTTTACTGACTAGGTAGTGTAATAGATTGCATGACCTTCCCCCCGCCCCCACCCCTCCCTGTAAATCAATAGTTGTTTTCACAGAAAATTAGCAGGCTACATAGGAACAGTTTGTCTGAGCAGCAGTAGTTCTGTGGCCTAATTATGACATTTATTGTAGTATTGAAAACAGAAGATCAATATATTAGGTACTAAAAGTAGACAAATGTTTTTGTCTACATCAGAAAGATTCAGGATGTCTGACTGTACTTTTAAGTGTTACCTACCTTGTTTTTCCTTACACTATAGGCTTCTGGCCAAAGCATTATCTTTAAAGGGCCTTGGCACTGATACCTCCTGAACATTTTGAAGACAAAAACATTGTCCAAATACTGGCTTATGTGGGAACTATGTCATTTTTCTTTTCTGCTTGAAGATGAAATTATGTATTTGAATTTTTTCATATAAAAGAGTGGATATTATGGGCAGGGAAGGGATCTGGTAAAATACCCCTCTTCTTTTTTTCATCTGGCATAAATGTAAAAACCTTTATGGATTACATAGGTATAAAGGACTTTCTGGTTAGTGGTTCAGGCACAGTAGGGAAAGCCATATGACTTTCTTTGGGAAGAAGGTGTAAAAGGGATCCAAAGAAGGAAAGGTTTGAGATCTGTGGAGCTTTGGCTGTTTCCTGTTGACGGTGGAGACCAAAAGGAGTTGAGCAGACACGAAGTCTGTATTAAATTACTTCCAATTAAGAAGTGAGTGTAGAATTGTGATTCCAAGATCACTGTTCGTCCTTACAATCCCTGCGCATTGCTGAGAAGATACGTAATCTAGTCTGAAATGAGAAATGCTGACAGAAAAAAAGGGAAAAAAAGAAAAAAAGCTCTTCTTTCAGTTAGCTCTTTAGTCTTGATTTTGTTGTTGGATGGATGTGCATAGCTTGTGAAAACTGTGTAGTGAGTCTGAGTTTGGTTTCTTGTCAGTACATTTCTGGGGCTGTTAGTTTTGGCAATGGAGAAGAGACAAGGCTTTTATTGCTTTGCACTTTGAGTGCAGAAACCAAGAGAAATTATTCAAGGTGTAGCTGTTTGTTGAATTTGATGATGTTTTTAACACTAGAGTACAAAAGCTGAACAGAAGGATAAAATGCCAGCCTAATGCCACCACTAGATGATGAGTGAAGAACCTTTCGCTCTGTGATTATGAAGGCCTCTGCTGTGCCTGGCCTGGTTTCTCGTGGTTAGTTCTAAGAAAGTTGTTGTGGACAGAACTGGTCAGGAATCTTCAGTAAAATTACGTGAAACAAAATTCTTAAAACTTACAGTTCCCATATAAACTTTATCTGTTATGATGGAAATATTAGGAGGGATTTATAGCCCCAATGTGGTATTTGTAGTTGGAGTTGATGGTTGGCTCTAAGGGAGAAGGAAGAGAGACAGGGACCACAAATCAGCCAGTAACTCAGGTTAAACAGATCTTTAAATTGGCATCCTAAGTGATTATGCCTCTATTTTTTTGAACCTTTGTGTATCTTTGTCTGTGAAGGGACCTTATAGCTGATGTAGATCTGGCTCTTATTCTCAGGTGTTTCCACCTGTCTTTTCCCCTTGAGGCATAGAGGTGTTACAGAATAGATTGTCTGCTCAGGCAATCCGAAGGAATCGTTCCCTACATGATATGCTGAACTCACCTGTTCCAGTAACACGGGAGCTTCAAGGCTGGTATTGTTGGTTGAACTCCACTTACTTTCCATGATGGTATGATTGACATCAGATGGTCCAGAACAAAATGTCCCCTTTTCAAAAGCTGTGGCACCAGATTCATTTTGAGGTCACTCATAACATGGTTTCAGCGAGAAATCATTCTAAAAGTGTCTGCTCTAGAAGAACTTGATTCCTATACTACAATAACATGCTGCTTAGTTTGGTGGGTACTGAAGCAGAAATCACGCCGAGGCACAGTAGGTGGTCTTGGCCCAAGATTTCATTTAGTGCTGGCTCAGTGCCTAGGCTGATGTTGAGTTTCCTGCCCCACCTTCAGTGATGGATTCTGACTCTGAAGTGTTTTATGGAGGACAAAAGCTTTAACTTATGTTTCTTTTTTCTTTTCCAGGAAATTAATATTTAATATAAACACCAAACTGTTTCCCAATGGCACACTGCAAAATACTGACTCTGCAACTTCATTTCTAGTTACTCTAAATTGCACTTAGTAATCCATGGATAAGTTTATCTTTCTGCTCAATTGTTTCCCCCAAAATCCAATGGTTTTCCCCCACATACTTGAGTCTAATGAGAATTTGATGTCTTTAAAAGTTATATTCAAATTCCATCAGCAGTCATTAGTTTTGATTCAGAAATTCACCAATGAAATTTGGGGGCTGTGTTACAGTGATCGTAATGAAACTTTCAGGACATTAACATCTGTGAAAGCTTTGGATTTCATTTGTTAATTTCTGAGGAACTTCACTGATAAAATTATAATGAAATCTCTTACTTGCCAGTTCCGCAGGGGTGCTAGGATGTAATGTAGCAAAACAAATATAAGTGCTTCTTGGAGACTCAGCAGGGTGAGGAGAAGGGTCTGTTGTCTTGGGGTGGAACCTTCTTATACCTGTAACATTATATTGATGTTCTGATGTTTCTACAATGGCTGAAGGAACTGGAGTAATCTTTTGATTAAGATAGGTTATTTCAGACAGCTAGGTTATGCTTCCTGTGACCTTCAGGAAGACGTTATCTCAGTGCCTCATTTGCTGAGATGGAGGTCAGGGGAGTCCTCTCCCTTACCTGTGTTATTGGGTCCAAAGTAGTATAGGGTAAAGACAATCTCCCATAGTCCATCTGTATGGTAGATAGAACAGTGACAGTCCTAGCCACTGCCATAATATGAATTTGCCATAATATAAAAGTTATAAACATTTAACCTGTTTTCTGACTTATAAATAAAATTCAGTCCTGACTTATATTGAGGGTTTGTCTCTAGTTCTGTTATTCCAGTGCTTTCTTTAAAACGGAGGTTCGTCTTTATTAACCCCACAGTAATAACATTTTTATATACAACAAACGGCATTTGTTCTCTTACTGTATAGATTTTATGGAAGACCTGTAAGGTATATTAGAGCTATTTGATGAAAGCTTCTTTTATGCCAGAAGTAAACTGGTGGGGAAGAATTCCTTTTTATTCAACTTGGAACCAAGTTTTCTATGCACAGTGGTGATTCTTCCTTTGCAAGAAATACACATACTTCAATAATCTAAAAATCTTTCCTGTGTTTCTGTGAGTACTTAATATAACACGCTATTACATAGCTTTTGGCTATGGGGTTTGCTGAAATCTTATTCTTGGGAAAGCCACCTAAAATTTTTATATGTACTACAGCAAATTTTTAGATACTATTAGTGATTGATTCATGAAACAGCTGGTTAACGAGACCTTTGATTTGGTGCTCTGTAATGTGCAGAATACAGTTCAGAGTCTGAGTTAAAGCCACACTTTCTAAGAGTCATCAGTGTGTTAGATTCAGCAGAGGGTCAGCTAATATAGAGACAGGAACAATTAAACCTCAAAAGTCCTCTGCAGTTACACTTAATTTTAAAAAGAACTGTGTTAAAATGAGAAAATTGTCTCAGAGTGAAGCTAAAAGCTGCAAAATAAATATTTAACTGGTGGTATCCTTAAAGAGTTGTGTCCAAACACAGCTGAAAGCATCATAAACGCTGGCAAATGTCATGTGAAAATAGACAGGCCTGGGAAAAAAAAAGGTCAAGGGTCAGCTAGCTGAAGGAATCAAAGCTTTTACTAAATCCTTCTTAAATACGTCAAGAACAAAAACCCAGTAGAGGGTCTGTGCAGCCAGTTGATTAAGTTATCATTATAAAAGAAGCACTTGGAAAGGGCATGGCTACTGCAGAGAAGCTAAACGAAATGGCGTTTACTGCTAATTGGGAAGATTCCCAAACTGAAATTCCTCTTTTGAGGGGGAACGAGAGGGCTTGACCTAAACAAAATCTCAGGGATGAAATTGCTTACTTGCTAAGGGTAATGTCTGGTCTCATGCTTTAAACTCCTTGGGTACCTGAAGCCTGGAGGGTTGCAAATTTTATGCCAGGGTTTAAAACAAGAATGACCAGAGGACTGTAAGCCTCACATCCATACCATTCAAATTTATAGATATTGTAACAAAGGATAAAAGTCTCAGTAGGGTTTCTTTGAAGATAAGTTCTGCTTTACAAACCTCTTGGGAGTTTTCTTGGTGGAGGTGGGAAAGGTGGCTAAGATTTAGATTCCCAAAAGGCTTTTTGGTGAAGGTTGACATCAAAGGCTTTTGAGCAGCCATTGGGTACAAATGCAGGGCTTTGTATAATAAGTAATGGATTAAAAGATAGGAGGAGGGGTAAATGATTGATTTTTTTTGCATAGGAGGGAAGTTACCAGCAGAGTTTTTGAGGATTTCATCTTGGGATCTGTGCTGTTCAGTATAGTAATAACAGGGATGGTAAACTAGTCAAGTGAGAAAGTTTGCTGGTGTTATTGTTCTTCAAGGCAGTGAAGAGGGGAGAAGAGTGAAGGATTGCAGCAGGCTTGTACAGAAATGAGTGACCGGGAACAGGGCAGCAGGGGTGGTTAGTGGCTGCATACGTGAAACAAGAGGACACTTCAGCCTGGAAAAGAGATGGATGAGACCATATGAAAGAATTGCACAGGTGGCAGGAGACCTGTGGGTCTTCTCATCAGAGATGACACAGGATGTCTCTGACAGAGAATTAAGAGCATGTTGAGATGTTTCCAAAGAGAAACTAGAGGAGTACTTCAGAGAGAAATCCTTTGGCAGTTACAAAATAGACTGACGGTGACAAGCTCAGGAAAACACCTGAAACAGAAAAATAATTAGAAGAGTATTTGAAAGAAAGTATTAAATGTGATTGCACTGTTCTTACAATTCCCTGTCGTCACTGTTGGAGGTAGAATACTGGCCTGTATTCACTCCCTGTCCATACTGGTGTGGCCATTGATCTCTTATCCAGTTGCTTGGACTGGAGAATTTGATATCTGAGATCTATTTTCATTCATATATAAATAAGTATATAGAGAGTTAATATAAGGGTTTTTTTTAATACATATTTCGCTGTAGATAAGGAAGATTTTTTGTGTGTGTGACTAAATCTCCTCTTTGTCTTCCTTTCTTTCTTTCAGTATCCTTTTATGGTGATAGCTTTGTGGAGTTGAACATGGCAGAAGCATCCTCTCAGACATCCTTACAGTTGCAGTTTCGAACAAGCAAGCCACATGGACTGCTTTTTCTTGCAGCTGGGAAGAAGGATTATTGTTTAATGGAGCTACGCTCAGGAAATTTACAGGTTTGATTTATAACTATAGCTAAAAAGATATGTGTAGCCTGTATTGTTTACTGTTTTTCTTCAAGCTGTTGTCTATAACAATTCTCAAAGTTTATGTTGAAAAAAAATGGAAAAATCACATAATATAATTGATAATTTCAAAATATGGTATTTATTTCTTACGATGGTAGTTATTAAAATTGTCCTCTAAAAGCCTTTAAGATCTTTAGATCTTAAGATCATTGTGCTCAAAGCATGACGTTCAGTAAAGGCAAAATTTCAGATTTGATGATGTTAGCATCATAGAAAATGTTTGGATCCAAATAATAGTTTTTCTACAAGATAAGTTCTTGAAAGATCATTGTCACTTGGGTTCTTGGGAGTTGTTGGTCCTAATGGAACTGCAGAGGAGTCCATTCATTCCCTCTTCTGCAGTTATTCAAGTCATATTTGTGATGGCAAGTAAACCTACACATAATTTTAGTGGGATTTTATTTTTTCAATTACATTTTGTAAATTACATAATATGAAAATTTATGAAAATTAATCTATTAACAATATATTAATATATGATTGTGAAAAATACCACTTTGGATTCTGATAGTTAAAATTCTGTCTCTTGCAGTTGAGAATTAACTTTGGCGTGGGGGAACGAGTACTGCATTCTCAGCAAAGATCTCAGCTGAATGATTTAGCTTGGCACCTGGTTGAACTACATCACGAACATGATAATGTCACATTGGTAGTTGATAAACATGATAGAACTAGTGCAAAAATGCCTGGAATTCTCTATGAATTAAATATTGATTATGGATTCTACATAGGTGGTACTAGTAAACTTGATGTTCCCTACCTTGTTGGAGCACTGCCCAGTTTCCGAGGATGTATTGATGGTGTGTCATTCAATCAGCTAGACGTTCTGATGCCTCTGAGACCTTCTCCTGGCTTTAAAAATGTGCATGAAGTTTCGGTGGGATGCAGTGATGAATTCTTTGCAGGTGAAGATGAACCCATTAGTTTCTTCAGTTCCAGATCCTATGTTTCTTTCTCATCATGGAACGTCGGTGATGAGGGGATCTTGGAGTTTACATTGCAAACCTCAGCTGCACGTGGCTTGCTGCTTTACCATCCTGGGCAAGCAGGAGATTTCATTGCAATGGAAATGGAAGATGGATTAATTAAAGCCTATGTTGGAAAACATAAAAGTAGAACCCAGCTTTTCTCTCGTAGGTCTGTCAATGATAGTCATTGGCACTACATCGAACTGAAATTTACTGCAGAATATTTGCAGCTGACATTGGATGAAGAAACTGTGAAAAAATCATTGCCTCCTCACAGCAAGCTGCCGCTTCTCAAGGGGTCTCTCTTTGTAGGTGGTGTAGATGACAGCACACGATCAGAAGTGATTAAGTTAGAGCTAACTTCAGTGTCTGGGAAGTATGCCAGAGGAGGGTCCTTCAAAGGTTGCTTAAGAGATCTGAAAGCCAATTCAGAAAAGAAATCACTGAAGAATGTTCTGGTAACAAAGGATGTTTCAGCTGGATGTGAAACGGAGAGTGCTTTTAATACAAATCTTTCTTTAGAGACGGCTGTAAAGAACCCTACTGTGAAAGCAGCCCCAACGTTTGCCATTTCGCCTGAAAGCTCTGTCTCTCTGAGCAAGGAAGACAAAAGCCATGTTTTAGTTCTAAGTAACTTGGTTGTGCTAGAGGGCGGACAAGCTTTGCTCGAATCTAAACATATTAAAGTCAACTTAGACTTTCAGAAATTAGGGATTCATCAGTCACAAATTCTTTTTGAAATAAAGGAACCACCCTTGCGTGGAGACTTGAAACTAGATGTTGAACCAGGGCAGGAGGTGAATACATTTACTATGCAGGACGTGTGGCAAGGGAAGATTCTTTATGTCCATGATGGCTCTGAGGACACTTACGATTATTTTAATTTCTCCATTTCTACCAGCAGTGACAGGATTGTGCCTCCATATTTGCAAGGAAATGAGCAGTATGTGTTTAGCATTACTATCACTCCAGTAAATGATGCACCCGAGATCACACTTCCTGAGGGAAACTTGCTTCTTCTCTTAGAGAACTCAAAGAAACGTTTGACTAGTGATCTGATAAAAGTTCTAGATAAGGATACGGATCCTGTGGATCTCAGTCTTTCAGTGCTTGGCAATCTGAATGCAGATGCAGGATTTTTAGAAAATTCAAAGCATCCTGGAAAAGCTATTACTACTTTTTCTAATGAGGACTTAAGAGACGGCACTGTTTTCTTTGTCCACACAGGCGTCAAGAACTCAAGGATTGTTCTGAGGGCGAGTGATGGTGAGAAAGTGAGCAACACTGTTGTGTTACGTGTCATGGCAGTTCCTTTGGATTACAGAGTTGTCAACAACTCAGGAATAACACTAGTCCAGGGTGTTACAGCTCTGATCACACCTAGGCATCTGGCAGTTGAAACAAATGCCAACCTCCAGGAGCTGGAGATACGGTATGAGGTCACAGAGACTCCCCAGTTTGGGGAAGTCCAAAGGCAGAATTCAAGGGGGGAATGGAAGCGAGTCAGCTCTTTTTCTCAACGCTCTGTTCAGCGCAGCCGTGTGAGATACTGTAGCACTTTTAAAAAAATTCAGCTGGAAAATGTTACTGACCAATTTAAATTCAAAGTTAGCATAGGAAACAGAATCAGTGAAGAGCACGCATTTCCAATCAAAGTGAAGTGGTTAAGGTACAGTTTATTGAAACATGCTCCTCTAGAAATTGAAAAATCAAAAAAGAAGTACTTGAATTCAGATAATCTTTTTGCTGTGATTGTGGATCTAGAAATACCTGAAGATGAGCTTCATTTTAAATTGCTGTCCCTACCAAAGAATGGACAAATACTGCTTAATGACCAGCCTTTGAAAAAAGATTCAGTCTTCAGTCAGAAGGATATTACTGATCAAAAAGTGGCATATGAATTAATCAGCAGATACCATGAAGACAACCGTGATTCATTTAGATTCCTCATTTCTACAAAGTATCTGGAATCAAATTTATATGACTTCAAAGTCTACATCAAATCAGATTTCAGAAACGTTATTTTGACTAACAATGGCCTAACTGTTACTGAAGGTGAAGGAGAGTTAATAACAAGCACAAAATTGTTCGTGCAAACACCAGATAATAAAACTTTCCAGTATAAAGTTATACAGTTTCCTAAGCATGGGAAATTAAAGCTCGTTCATTTTTCAGGCTCATTCGAGAGTAATGACAATCTCACCACTTTCACTAGCAAAGATATAACTGATAAGCGCCTTATGTATGTGCATGATGATTCTGAGACAGCTTTTGATGAATTTCTTGTCAGAGCTTCTAGTGAAGAGTCAGGAGAGTGGGCAGACTTTGATCCAGAAGTAGAACCTTTGTCAGTAGAAATTAGATTCAACATTTCTGTCCAGCTGAAGAATGATGAGAAACCAGTGCGTGTAATCGATAAAATATTTAACATAGTGAGAAATGGGCAGCGATTATTAACTTTGGCAGATCTTCGCTATCATGATCCTGATGCTGATTTTGATGATGGACAGTTGCTATATACTAGACGTGGCATTTCCAATGGGGACTTGGTGCTAACAAATGATACTTTGCACAGACTCTACCAATTCAAACAAGCAGACCTGGAGCAAAAGCAAGTCCTGTTTATACACCGCGGTGCAGATTTTGGGCGTTTTGTGCTCTTTGTGACGGATGGCAAGCACTATACCTCTTTGCTTCTAGAAGTTAGTGCCACTGATCCTTATGTTAGGTTGGCAAATAATACAGGCTTGTTGGTTCAAAAAGGAAAAGAGGAAACTGTTACAACAGCTAACTTAAGTGCTATTACAAACCAAGACATCAGAAATGAATGTGAGATTACATATGAGATATCCTCTTTTCCAAAATATGGAAGAATATATGTAAATAATGTATTGATGGATTCCTTTACTCAACTTGATCTGATAAAAAGGTATGTGACCTACAGGCATGATGACAGCAACAACCTTAGTGACACATTTAACTTTACAGTCCATGCTAGAGATGTCCATCTGGATGCTGGAGTGCGTGTTCGCATATATTTGGAAAGTCATCAATGGCCACCAAGGATTGTGAACAAAAACAATCTCTTAGTTGAAGAAGGAAAACCAGTTAAAATCAGTAAAGGAAAACTGCAAGTAGGTTAACTGTGTTGTCCATTTCTCCAGTCTTGTAGCAAATTACCTTCACTGCTTTCTCAGCCATTGCAATGTCCTTAGTCTCTCTGTCTTCTTTAACTCCTTTTGGTTTTCACTAACGTGACTGCATTCTGGATGCTTAATTCTGGAGAGACTAACACTAGCAAGCTTCCATTTCTAGAAGGGAAATGGGTTATATTAAAGAAAGAGACAGCTCATAGTCTTTGACTCCGCTACATATTGGTGCTTGAGAAAGTTCAGATTTGGAGATGCCGCACTTGTGTATGTGTTTTAGTATTGACAGTTGTTTGTACTTAATGTTCATGTATCATTCTTAGTTGAGTTGGTGGGAAACGCCAAGGAAGAAAGGGTTTTGCTTCATTCAGTTTGGAGCTAGCCCAGTTAACACTGTCCAAGGACTTCATCCAAAATTTTAAAAACATCAAGTCACAAACCTGAGGTCGTTTCTCTTTGGTTAGTATTTTTCTCCCCATTGCTTGTGTGCAGCCCTTCCGAAACCACCGGGAGGGGGCTCTGGCAGCACGTGGCTGTGCTGCCGAAATCTTTGTTTCAGGCAGGGTTTTGCAGTGCTTAGGCTGTTAGTTAATTCCGCAGTGTGTTCGTTTTCTGAATTTACAGATTAGGTCTACAAAACACTCCCAGGCCACATTATTTAACAAGTCTACTTAAAGTATTACTGTATTGTACTAGGAATTTGCAGCTATACCATGTAGCCCAAACAAGGAATGCCAGTTAATTAGGCAGACAATCCAAGGGTTAAAAGTGGAAAATTTAGAAGAGAACTAAAGAATTTCTCACATTTCTGTTTAAATAATTTTGGGGTATGTTTTTAAATTTAAGGTCGTTCATGAAAACAGTTCTCCGTCTGAGATTGTGTTCACAGTAAGACAGCTTCCAGTACATGGATACATTCGGAAGTTTTCCTCAGAAGAAAGTTATCTTGGTGCTGACCAAAGGCCAGTTTTGAGCTTCACACAGCAAGATGTTGACGAGGGCAAAGTTCAGTATGTGCAGACAGTTTCTGACCAACTAGATGACCATTTTTCTCTGGATGTGACCAATGGTGTCCGAACAGTGAGTGGAATAGAGATCTCTGTAGACATCATCCCCAGAATGATTCCCCTGGAAGTACAGAACTTCACAGTAATTGAAGGGAGCTCGAAAGCCCTGGTTGAGGACTATCTAAAAATTTCTAGTAGACACTTCGCAGGACTCAGCTGTGAATTTATTTTAATTGACCAGCCAAAACATGGGTATATTGAAAACTCTCGTGTTCCTGGAATAAAGTTAAGCACATTTACCAGAAAACAGGTAATGCGTTTAGATCTGCTTTGCTGTAGTCACGATTAATTCTTTGTATTGCTAAAAGCTAATTTTTGCCTGCAGTGGGATGATTTGGTGGGAGGTGTAAGATGCACGAGTTTGAGCTTAATTCTGGCCTTGTACCGAAGATATTTGTGCAGTTGCTAGCTGGTTGTTTCGGGTGGGAAGGGAGGGTGCCTTGTTGTTGTGGTTAACCACATCATTTCCTTGTGAGCCACTGGTCACACAGATTAGTGTGCTATAATCACAGTACACTGATGGGGCACTCATATTCAGGCAGAGTTGTTGATACTCTGGAAACCTAAGACAGACAGACTGTGGGTACATTTTGAAAAGACGGAAACAGTGTGTAGATTGAACAAGGAGGAAGGTGGAAAAAAATGTCATGTCTTTGCTCACAGAGAGCCAGTATATGCATAACATGCTAATTTTCAGCCTTTTATCTCTAAGAAGCAAAATTGTGTCAGAAGTCACCATCTACTAATACTATGTTCAGTTTATAGATTCCAGGAAACATTGTGGTAAATATAGTGGGATTGGATTTTCCATTTTCCTTTCAGGGGGAAAGGGGAATGCCAAGACGGACAAGTTAAGATACTCTGGCTAGAGGAATGGAGAGATGAGCTGTAAAATTTGCTGTTGTGGACAGAACAAAGATAGAGGTACAGGTCAGATATGAGCATAAATAAAATCTTAGAAGTCATAAAAAGTTGAGGCAATAAATACAGAGGGGCATGACAGCTTGAAAATTTTTGGGTTTTTAATGTGGCATTCGTTTTCTTTTAGCCTCTTTAATTTTTCAGGTTGTTATATTTTTCAGGTGGAACAAGAATTAATCTACTATGTTCATGATGACAGTGAGGAACTGATGGACAACTTTACCGTGATAGTAAATAACACAGAACTGTGGAAACAAAGCTTGCCCCAAACTGTATTTGTAACAGTTACTGCAGTAAATGATGAAGCTCCTGTTATAAAAGTTAACAGAATTCTTCGGGTATGTTTGTCAACATTTTGAAATGTTAAAATTATTTCTAACCTAATACCATTCAGTGCACTTTCATTAACACCGTATTAGGTTTGTATCTGGTGGGATAGTCAGTATAATAAATGGTGGTCCTAGGATTTAAATAAATTAGTGTTAATGAAGGTAGGCAGTACATGGATAATGTGTATTTAGGGAGATTCTAGTCATCATGAAGAATATTTTCTGCTGTTGTAATGTAAAGTTTATCTAGAAGGCTGACCGAGTTTTTTTTTTAATCAAAGATACATCAAGTCTCTTGGACTGACATAGGGCTTGTGGGGTGGGATGGCTTGCACCTGGATCATTGTTGTGTTTCAGTGTTGTTTGCTAGGGCGTCTTGAGGGCTGTTAATGAACAGTGTAGCTTAGAAAAGTACCAGAAGTAATGATGATGAGGGTGCAAATATCTCACTGTTGTCTTTGCACAGCCTTCAGACCCCGTGCCTCTTGCCATTTAGTGTACTGAAGGGTCAGACCTGCTGAGGTGCGTTCTGCTGCCTGCTTCTCTCCGGATCCCCAATGGGACGGGCCAGAGAAGAAAGCAGCATTCTCACTGGCACTTCATTAGAGAATTGACTGTGTGTTGGGTATTTCTGATACAAAACAGGAATGTTCCCTTCCTTAAAAGTTCCAGATAAGAATAATGCAATGCAATCTGTGAAAATCTAGGCTGTTAGAGGTCATCAAAGTATTAGTGCAGACACTGAAGCTATTACTGTGTGATACTGTGAGCTAAAAAAAGGACATGCTAACTTGTTTCTAACTCCACACCCACCCCCCAGATTCCTGAAGAAAATTTTAAAATTGTTGACTGATGCTACAATTTGCTCTGAATAACCATAACTGGCTTTTTAATCTTTTGGTCTTTGAAAAAAGTCACTACTGTCACTTCAGTTTCAGTGCTTTTTCAGATTTATTTATTTATTAATTTATAGGATTATTATTTGTTTGTGTTATAATAGCACTCAGTAACCAGAACCAATTTATTACGGACGCTGTGCCCATGTAAACCAAAAAGCCCCAGTGTGTAAAGGCTTCCAATCTGAGATCTGATGAGTAAAAACAAATGAGGTGACTCTGAAAAGAAGAATGAAATGGATATGGGTCAGCTAACAAACCTGTGGTCACAGTAAACCAGGTGAGAGGCAACAAGACAGAGAAGATACTTAAGAATACATTTGAAAGAAGCTAAGCAGGGTATTTTGAGGCTACATCATCCCCAGTGTGGGGATAGTGGTAGTATTGTGCAGCTTTGCAGTGACAGCAGGTAGTCTGTGATTATCTGCAGATGTCCACAACACGAGACACCGCACCCTGTGCAGAGACTGCTGGCAGAAGGGCAGACTCATTTCACAAGCATCTGTGTGGTACAGAGTAAAACCTTCCCTGGTTAAAGTAATTACAGTGGTACTCTACAGACATCAGCACAGCACGCAGTAATGTTTGTCTAGTTGCAGACGAGAAGGATATATGTCCAGTCAGAAATTTTTCTGTGTCTCCCTTCTGGTGCATTGCTGGCACTGAAATGCAGTCTATTAACAGAACTGAGGCTATGCAGTACACTGCAGTGCAGCATATGGATTTTTCTAAAAATACCAGTAAGTCTAGACTTCCCAATAACAATGATAACACAGCTTAACCTAGCCAAAGTTGGTCCTCTCTGCTGGGGACACAGTTTGCATACCCAGAACCAAGATGCTGCCTTTGTGCCTGACGTTTTGCTGGTCATGCATAAGCTGTTGCTGAGAAAGAATCTTTATTTTTGTCATGAGTGGGTACTAATATGCACACATATGTTGGATTCATGTGCGGACTAAAACAAAGCTGTCAGTCGAGTTAAGTACTGGGAGGAATACACTGATATGATCCTCCTTCAGACCAAACTTGCACATCCCAAGTAGGTGGGAGAAAGTGGGTTTTTCTTAGTCCTGCTAAATATTGAGATGAGCCAGGCATTCCTGTGTAGGATGATACTTGCTGGCCCCATGCGCTAGCCAAGCAGTCTGTGCTCCTCAAGGACATTGCTAGTGGTGAATGTTGGGTAATAAACTCTCTGTTGTTTTAAAAAGGCAGTAGCTCTTCTATATCTTTTGAAATACTGGAAATGTGTAAAATATACAAAAATATAAAATGAGGGACCAGTACTATGAAAACAGAGGTCCAGTAGGACCATTTGAGTTGACTGGAGTTTAGCACCTCAGAAATTTTGCACACCTCCATATAAAGAGTTAGAAACAACTACAGAACAATTAAAAAATAGGTTAGCTTTTGGCATCTGCTGTTGAAAAATTGCTTCTCTGAAGAGCTGCGTTACATGGCCAGGGATGTTGATGTGGATATACGAAAGTTAATTTTGGCGTTTGTCATGGGGCTTCTGGCCAAATACAAGAAACTGTTGAGCATGTGCACACATGCTGAATGAGTCCTTCAATTCTGGCTGCCTCACTTCTGAGGCATCCATAACGGCCCTTCTTCAAACAACCTTGTGTGTTGTTATCAAGGTTATGAACACCATCAAGGGTGTGAACACCATGGGAGGAGTTCCAGGAGGAAAAACAAACAAACATTTTGGGAGTTGTTTCTGATTTTTCTCTAGGAAGTCAAAGTGAAGTTTTTAGGGGTTTGGGTTGTTTTTTTTTTTTTTTGGCGGTGAATTTATGACATGTTGAAGTATTTACATTAACATGACATATGAGATACAGAAAATTCTACTGTCCTGAGAGCTTCTGTAATGTATGCTAGTAATTCTTGCATTTAAAGCCTTTCCATTAGAACAGTAAGTGCATGAGGGATATGTTTATTTAGAAACTATACAGTATTTTAGGTATAATTTCCTAAAATTTCCACAAGTTCTATGGTCATTTTTTTTCTGGGTTGGGAATGGGGAAGGGAAATAGGATATTTTTAATAAAATCACTATCCTGGCATTATTTCCTTCATTTATGTGTGTGTTTAAATATATTTATGGGTAGTGATGCTGTGAAATGACTGTATCCTCCCATTGCCACAAGAGGGCCATATTTTCCTAGAGTTATTTTTTTTTTAAAACCAAATTCAAATGTAGATTTTTTTTTTCCTTTAAATCACTCACTCACCAGAGTATTAAAATGGCTGTGAATATAGAGTGTCTGGTAGGATATGTAGCATGCAAGGAGATACTGATAAGCTGAATGCTCTAAGTAGAGCAGAATGGATTATTTCTCAGCGGGCAGTGTCATGAACCTTTTTTTGGACCATGCCTGTGGAATGTGTTAGGCACATGCAAACTTAGTGTAATGCTACATCCTGGAAGTTCAGATACAGTTTTCATGGTGCTCTTCAAGGAGGACTTGATCCCAGATGTGGAAAATAAGCCACTTGTACAGTATTTGCAGTATTCTGAGTGTCTGCTTCCCTACAGCCCTTTTCAGCTCTTGGATCTCCTTTCAGTCCTCAAGGATCATGTTGCAGGTCATGGAGCATCTTAGCATGTACAATACTTCAAAAAGCATCGTGACTTAGTGTGCTGGAACAATAGAAATAAATACTGACTTTATAGGAAAACAGCTCTTTTTTCCTCCAGTAAGAGAAAAAAATTCAAAACTTTTGGACATTTAATGAGTCATTTGTAATAACATGTTTGCATAGTTCTTTCTTAGGTTGTTGCACATTCTGTATGTGGCCTTTTATTTTCTGTGTAGAATGATCTGAATCGAGTGCTACTGAGATGAGTTAAAGGGTGTCCGTACAAAACCAGTGACACTGATGTACTTACTTGGTGCCGCTCAGTAAGTCAGCCTTTGGTATTAGTTATCATCCACTGTTTTCACAGGTGGTGTCTTTTATCGAACTTTGATAGTAGTAATTACATTACAGAGGAATACATATCCCAAGGGAGAAAATACCTCTTTCCTGGTTGCAAGATATCTTCTATTATAAAATGTAACACAACTTATTTTTCATACATTTTTTCTAATTAGAAAACACATATAATTTCATTTTAGTATCTCTTTTTCCATGGCACATATTTTGTGACACAAAGTAGTCTGAAATCTTTCCTCTATTGAAATGTCATGGCAAAAATCCCAGTGGCTTTAAAAGGTTTTCTTCCACAGTTTTTATTAAAAAGTAAAATTAATACTTAGGGAAAAATTTGTGATTGCTGATTTTTGGTTTTGGCAGAGGTAAAATGCCCTTTGTCAAGGATCACATTTCCTCTTCAACCATTTGGTGTGATGTTCTTACCAGATATTTGTTAAGTGTACTAAGGCCCTAGGAGGACAGGAAGGAACAATGCAGTATGCATTTTGAAGCTCCAGCTGAGGTTTTTCAAGGCCCAGGCTCTTAAGATTGTATGCTATATAAACTCTAAATGGAAAGAATTGGTATTGATGTATTGAACATTTAGGAATTTAATTTCATGTTGAGATAAATATGTGTTTTTCTTTGTTAGTACTTTTGTCTGTAATTCCAAATAAATACAGCAAAGATGAAGGGTAAAATGGGCTGTTGCTTATTGTTCCCAAACAAGAAATTATCCGGTGAGATAAGGATGAAGCTCAGATAGCAGTCCTTTCTGCTTGAAAGAAGGCTCTTGCAGTTTGTGCATATCTTAAGCTAAAAAAAAAAAAGGCATTTAGATTTATTAGAATTAAGTAATGAGTTTTATACCATCTTTCCAAATGCTAGTTAGCTATTTTGTCTGGAAGCATGACCTTGCAAAGTGCTAAGCAGCTGTTGGAGGTGTTGATTCCTTCATCTCCCACTGAACTGAGCACCTCTGTGGGTTGTTTGGTGCACTAAAAAGGGGCCTTTAGTGCATGTTGTTATAAAGAAATAATGCAGCTACAAGAAATGTTCCATTTGTATTAGAGATTTTGCTGTCCCCAGGCTGTTTTTCTTTTTTCTTTTCTGCTGATGAAAGTACAGCATATTGAATGCCTTGCCTGCTGTGAAGTACATGACACTAATATTCATGTGTATGTGTTGGAAAGGAGCTCCTTGACTCAGTTATCAAAATACAATTTTGTTATGTTTGTAAGAGTTTGGATAGTGCCTGACAAAGAGCACTCGTGCTGCAGCTGTCTAAAACTCAAACTGGTGTAGGGTGTGTTTGCTTGTTATTATTATTTTGTGATCTTGTTTTTTGAAAACCATTTGCCAACATTAACTATTCCAGTCCATGATCAGAGATTTGGATGCACAGTAAGGAAACCTGTCATAGCTGCTAGCGTTGCACAGCACAAATCTTTATTCTTTCTTTTCTTTGACTTCCCCCCCCCCCCCCGATTTTCTTTTGTATGCATTTTCTTTATTATTACTATTTTTTTTTATTTTTGCTTTTCTAGGTCTGGGTGGGTTCAGTCACAGAAATAACTATTGATGACCTCTGTGCAGAAGACAAGGACTCCTCACCATCAGAACTGATATATTCCATCACTCCACCTAGCAATGGGCACTTGGCTCTGAAGTTTTCTCCAAACAAGAGCATCCTTAGTTTTACCCAGGCTCATATAATTGAAGGGCAGCTGGTATTTGTGCACAACGGTATGTGGTATCAAAAAGACCACCTCTGTTACCAAAATACCCTTCCTATTCAGTATATTTGTGTTTGTAACCCTTTGAAGATCTCCTTGTGATGTCACACAAATCTCAGAGCACCAATTATGTGATACAAGATCTCACAAACTAAACAGGAAAGAGTCTGATGACTACTTAAATGTGTGCTCACCAAGAAACGTTGCTGTATTAGTGGTTCAGTTGGTAGCAGCCTTTTTTCTCAAAGCAGGTTTGCAGTAGGGGAATGTTGCCTTGCAGCTTTCAGAGATACGAAATCTATTTTTTTGGCCATTGTAATTGAGAATCTCCTGAAGCCTTCCTGTCTTGCTACAGTGCAGAGCTATTCGTGGACCAGCAGTCTCTCGGATACCCACCACAGTGTACTCATGTTCCTGAGCAGCTCTGGGCAATGAAGTTATGGGTAATCTGGGTGATGTCAGCCTCTCTTTCAGGCTGTGAAGGAATTCAGCTTTAACCATTGGCTCTTTTTTGCCGCTGGCCAGAGCTAGAGATTGAGTTATTTGTGCTGCTGCTACAGAGGGAATGTGTGGGCAATAAAAAAAGAAGTTAGGGCAGCTGCATTCATCCTTGAGTGGCAGTGCTGGGAAGCCGCAGGAATGAAGATCCCAGCGGGGTTCCAGCCAGCAAAAGAGGTGGAGCTTTTACAGGGCGATAGCTGCTTTTCGCCTGCTGCAGCTCTATTATCGTTACCTCGGCTGAAAGAAGAAAGGAGGTGCTAAAGAAGAAATAAACCAGTTTTGGGGAAGGAGATGGAAGAGGTACAGCAATTTCTTGCCAGCCCCGAGGCAGGCTGGAATTATTTCCAGTGCTCCCTGGGGTGCAGCAGTCACTCCAGATCTGTGCTGTGTCTTCATGAGGCTTGGTGCAGGTTAAAGTGCTCTGACTTCTGATGCGCTGTCTTGCAGAGTGCATATGTGTTGCTGAAATTGCTCTACAAGCAGCTGCTGGTGAGCTGTAAGTATCCTGCTCAAATAATTTGGTCAGAAAATGAAAGGTCAAGAGCATGGTACAAGTGAGCCAAGCTGTTCAAATTGTTCCGAGGGAGACTTTGACATGTAAAATGGTGGTACGAGGGTGGTAATCTCGGTGTGAGGAAATGAGTCCACTCTGTGTTCCAGAAAAGGCAAATGCACATCTGTAGCCTTAGGAAGTGAATCTTGATTAATAAAAAGAACAGCAAATTCAATTTTCCAGTGTGTGGGAGTGTGGGTTGTACAGTAAATTTGAAATGTAAAATTGCCCAGGTCGTGTGTCAGCTCTTGCAGCTGCTCTAGCTCTGCCATCTGCTCAGCCTCATGGCCTCCAGTGTTTCAGAAAGTACTTTGGACATTTTGCTTCTTTTCCTTTTTCAGTCTGTGATTTTCTTTCCCCCTTCATCTTGGACTCTTTCTAGAAGTGTACTTGTTACTCTCATCTTCTTGCTCCCAGTCTTGTCCTGGGGCCTTTCCTTATTTGGTTGCTGTCATTCAGCTTTTTACTCCTTTTCTCTTCAGCTTCTCTGTCCCTCATCTTCCATCTTACAGCGTGTGCTAGCTTCTTTGGCTCCTCCTGGGAAGTACCCCCACTTCATGTTCTCCAAAGCCTGGCGTCTACTCTTCCTACTCACTCTAACCCTTTCCAAGGGGAAGAGCAGCATCTTCTTGGCTGAGGCAGCTCTTCCATCCTCTGGCTGCTCCTCATGGCACCACAGATCTTTTACATCTGTACATGGCAGTGACTCTCCATCCTCAGGGTCTTTTGTACTGCCAAAGAAAGTACTACTGTACTTTGCTTTTATGCCTGTAACATTAGACTTGATAAAATTTTCTCTTCATCTTTGCTCAGTTGTGTGAGTCAGATTGTGCTGCTTGTTCTGTGCTGTGAGTTGCAAATACCCCTCTTTGTTCTCATGTGTTCCCCTTAAATTTTGTGTTTGTTTTGTCTGTAATCCCCAATTGTTCTGTCACCAGCATAAATGCAGAACCAGAACACACCTTTCCTTTTCTGTACTCTTTCAGTGTGAGAATTCCTTCCCTTTTCCACCCTCACTTCACTCCAGGGTGGGGGTACGTGTTCACAGTATGCGGTCTGCCCTTAAACCCCGCCAGTGTTTTCCTTAAACACAGTACTGGTCAGTACTGAATTGAACTCTTGTTGGTTCTGAAGTCTCTGTGTCTTTTCAGTGCAGTTTTTACAATCCTCTTTCTGGTGTCCTTTTTATCACCTCTGATCAGATATGTCTTTAAAAATTAATTGTGATAAAATAATACATGCTCCACCCAAGCAGCACTTATGGATTTACTTCTGTACCTGACTCTGCCAATGACAAAGTGTCTGTATCAATAAGGCAGTTGACCTGCATTAGCCAAAAAAGCAAGTGAGGCTAAGTAAGCCTTTTTTTCCAAGCTGAGGCAAATATCAGACTTCTCAATGCCTTTTTTAAATGTGCAACTACTTGTGCATTTTTATCAAGAGAAAATATCAGTGAATAAAAGCTTTTAAAATAAAAGCAATATGACCTGATCTTCCAGAGATGCTTCATTGCCTGGCTATGGATATAAGACCATTGCCTAGGGTAGTTGTTAACTATAATGTCAGAATGTCAGAATGCACATTTGATTCTTCTGATATGTTCATTTATAGTTAGACAAGGAGTGCTGATCTTTAAGTGAAAGTACATGGCACCCTCTCACTTTCGGGATATATATTCATGTAGCAAGATCTTGTGGCTAAATTGGACAGAGTAATGAGGGGAGCAGTGGTAACTGTTTGCAACAGTTAATGTTTCAAGTTTTCATTCTCTCTTTCTACCTAATTAAACAATCTGGGGAGCCTCTACTTAAAGCAAGATTTAGGAAGCTCTGTACACCTCAGTAGTCAGTTCTGAGAGATGTATTTTTAAAGGAATCCACTCAGACTCCTGGAGGTATTTTGCTATCGCTTGTGCCAAAGTACATACAGGTCCTAAGATTAAAGAAAAAAATGTGTGTTTATTATGAGTACACGTAACCTCTGAAATAGTTCAAGCTGTGACAACATAGCTCTTCAGCAAAGCTGAAGCGGAGCAAAGAGGCAAAGGAAACAACCTGTGAGTTGATTCAGTCCTTTAAATGTAAATCAAAGTGAAAGAACATTCTAGTTGTTTTTCTCCCCCAATTCCTTCTTCGCCAAAATGTGACTGCTTAAGTGCTTTGGTCCCTCCTAAGGTATAAAAGGAGTAGGAAATTTAGGAGTCATTGTCTCCCCAAGTTTAACTTGGTTTCAGCTCCACTGGGGTCAGTGAAGAAAGGGAGGGGCACTCTGCTAATTTACATCTAAGGGATGTCTGGCCTTCAGTGTAAGCAACAGCCAGTAGTTCTTTGTTGGGAAGGTGTTCTCTGCATTATTAATTTATTTAATTCTAATTAAGATACAAAGGTACTGATCAAAAATTGCTTCAGGATGACTTTGGATGCATTTCACTGTAGCCAAGAGCAAAAGGTGTCCAGTGTATGTTTGTATGTTTTGGATGACAAATAGAATATTACAAGAATAAATTTACGTTTTTGTTTTCTACAGGAGCAATGTCTGGAGGCTTCAACTTTCAGGTAACAGATGGTTTGAACTTTGCACCTCGACAGATTTTTAGCATCACAGCTCGGATGCTAGTCATTAGCCTTGAAGTGAACAAAGGACTCGGAGTCTTTCCAGGTCTGTTTTATAAGATAATCATTATTTCATCCACTTGAAAAAATTGCATAATATATGGTTATTTGTCAGATAGCTAGCTGGCTAAATTATAGAAAACTGTACCTGGGAACATCTATCTGTCTGATTTTTAAAAGAACAGTTATGTTTTCTCAAACAACATGTTGCTTTATTGTTTTATAGTCTTTAACTTTTTGATATGCGCATGTGCTTGGAGATACAGAAATTGGCAGTAAAATATATAAGCATAGTGTGACAGTAATGTTGTCTGCCCAAGCTCTGAACATTCCTCATTCAGATTTGTTTAAAAGCTCTATATTATATTCATATATTTAGAGGTGTCTTAGCTGGTTGTGATTTTGCCTGGTAAGAGCAGAGGGAAGCTTGTGTCCATGGGATTCTCAATAGCACACGTAAGCTCACCAGGTTGCTAGTTCACTTTCTTGTTGTTTGAGCTAAGTTATGGAGAGCAGCACAGACTCACTGATGAATCAGAAGGACTGAAAACTTTGATTCGTATTTGTGCATTTAGAACTAGTTGGATCAGCAGCTGAGTATTTTTTTAATGAAATCCTACTCCTGCAGGAGCTGACCAGAGCCATTTACTGCTTTGCATTGGCAAGAGTAATCCCTCGTTGAGTTAGTAATCTAACATTAATTGAAGCATTAAAGGAGAAATGAAGATTAGTCTTCTCTCAGCAACGTCTTCCATCACACTTTTGTGTGCGCTACCTTCTTTCTGCTCTGAACATGATCTGTACAGCCAGAGAAAGACTGAGAATTGGTAAAGCTCTATCGGTATTAATCTGTACTTTGATTTATTAATTTGATACAGAAGAGCAGCACTTTAGTTTTCTTAAACTTCCTGAATATAAGCTGCATAAACAAAGTCTTGCAACAAAAGCCACTTAAACACAGGCAACAAAAAATGAGATCGTAGCAGCCTGATCTTCTAATTCAGTCGATATAAATGGGATTCACACAAATCCACTTACAAAGCTTATTAATCTGCGATTTTGGTGTGTAAGGTTGCCTTAGGCACAGGGATTTACAGGAATTCTATCTTGAGCCAAAGATAATTGTAAGAAAAATATGCCTGATACTTCCATAGAAGGCAAAGTCTCTAGACTGTCTTATCAGTTCTCCGGTTTGCAAAATACAGTATTTCTTTCAGCCCTGCAAGCTGTATTCATCTAAGCCTACAGTTTTTATGAATTCTTGCTTACTCTCGGTTAGCAAAATTTCTTTTTGGTGTTAAAAAGTATTGCTAGCTTTTTCACCTGTTCTCTTTATGATACTTTTTAAAGATGTTCTGGAGCTGTATGGGTTTCAGCTGTACTTGCTTATCATGAAATGACTGTTACAACAATGATGGTTCCAAATGGTTAATACACATAAAAACAATAGCCGATGTCCTGTTATGCTTTATAGCACTGCAGGAAAAGTTAATTTTGAGACAACTTGAAGAATCTTCTCTCTAGGGAAGTAAAAATTGAATATACCATGAAGAATTTGCAATATCTTCACGACTGGGTATAAACTGTTCTCTCAAGCCTATTGTTCCGCGATTTTATAAGAGCATGTACTGCTGTTTTCTTTTGTGCTGAATATACCAGATTTGTTTGTACAATTTATGGATTTTTTTTTTTTTTCTGGTCAGCAGAAGCTTGTTTTATTCAGCATGCTCAGTAAATTGACTGCTAGATATACGAGTTTTTTCTTACGTATGCTAGATATCTACAAGGTGAGGATTTACTCTCTTCAGGGAAGCAATTGCTTGAAGAAGGAGTGAGCCGAGTTGCTCTTTGGGAAGGAGAGGCAGCCTGACTTGTAGGTATTGGGAAGCAGAGATGTCTAAGCAGTCAGTAGATGAGATGATTCGTAACTGTTTAGCGGTGATAGGCAGAATGCTTATGCCAAAGCACTTTCCAAATCTTAAATGTAGGCAGTAAAAATGGATACCAAAATTATTAAGTACCGATAATGTCCTTATGCTGTTGCATTCTACTTGTATGAATTAGCTTGGCCCTACTCTGCATCACCCATCCTGGCTGTGTGTCTTCTTCCCCTATCTCTGTTCCTTTCCTCTGTGTTTGCGTGGGGTTGGTTTTGCAGTCTCTCTGCTCCCGTGTTTGGGAACAAGCAGACACTTGTTCTCACTTCTCTTTCCTTCACCCAGTCTGTTGGCTGGCAAATAACATTCCTCTCCCTGTTGAAGTGTCAGACCAGAGCAGAACTACTGCACGTGCTGGAAAAGGTTCTCAAGGCTCAGGGCAGAAGTGGGTGAAGGACAAGGTTATGTCTGGGGGAGGATCCCATTTTACAGGAAAGCACGAGAGACTTTGTTATCTGTGGCCCGAGACTGTAGTTCAGCCTGTGCTGTGCAGTGAGCAAGATCAGGTCTATTAGGAGCAAGCGGGGGCTTTGTGGCACACATCCTCTGCCCCCATGTCCCTGCATGGTGGTGGTGGTGGGATAACCCGGTATGGTTATGAAAAATTGGAGCGGTAACTTCTGCCACTATAGTGTGACCACGTTTGAGAGTTATTCTTGTCTTACTCTGTTAAAGCAATGAGGCCCGATTTGCATAAGTAGGAGATTATTGAGAAATAACTGTGTTTGCAGATACACGTGGTCTGATTAGCTGTTGCTTTCAGTTGTACATTCCTGACCACATCTGTACGCGCAACACAAGGTCGTGCTTCCCTCTCTGCGTGTCACGCAAAAAAGGGAAGAGAGAGGAAGAGGAGGGAGACTTCTTGAATTAGAAATAGTGTGGCAGACTTTTTCTAGACCTGAGGGACTGCTTCGCTTTTCAAAGCAGTATGGAGACAGAGAGGCATGGGAAGGTGAAAAGGTGAAAACGGGCAGAGCCAGAGATCTCACTTCATTATAAGAACTCTGTTTCAAAGTAGACATGGCTTGAACCAGGGCACAACTACATGTAAACAGGCAGCATCCTGATGTTACTAATGGCTTGCAAAACATCCCCATTCTTCAGTTTGCTTACCATATTTTTTCTTCTGAATATTATAGCAGGAACATGCTATTTTGTGTTATTCTGGGATAAACATTATGCTTTATTGAAGATGGACTGGTAATTCAGACTTCAAGGATATATACTGCTAGTATCTGAAATGATGCATTGATACCTATAAAAGCTTGTTTCTCAAGAAAAAAAGAAAATGCAAAAATGGAGGCAGAAGTGGGGGCAGGGGGAATAGGATTATGGGAATCCATTTCTCCTCCAAAAGTATCGTTAAATGTGAGATTTAGTTTGCTGAGTGTGTACCATGAAACAGTGCACCAAAAAGAAGGCAAATAAAACTTCCTTTTTCTTTTAGAAAATGACTAGGTTTGGTTTTGTCACAGCTATTGTCAAAAATTGTCTTGGTTTGACTAAATCCCAGAAAGCTCTTCATAATCTTTATAATATTTAAGCCAGAAGGTGCTGGTTAGTGTGGTGCTATGCACTAGAAGGATTTTGTTACCCCTCAGTCTCCATCCATCTTAATAATACATTATTTCAGTTCAGGCCGTTATTTCTCTTGTGTGATGTTCTTCATAATTTGTTTAATTAAATATTTTTTTAAATTTCATTTAATGAAAATCATCTTTCCTATCGATAAAGTGTGGTTCAAGCTTCTGGTAATAATCGATTTTGGTTTGTGTGTTCAGTAGAAACTTTGCTGTGTTAAGCCTTCTCCCTGCCAAATCACCCTGCCTTCTGTGGGCAACTGGGATTACCAAAAACATTAACAATGGTGACTCCAGCTGGAGTTTGAATTCAGTTCTAGATATGTAATATAGGAACAGGGCTTCTTATACCTGTTCTGCTCCTTACTTTGGGTTGTTTTTGCAGAAGCTAGTATTTAGCAATTACATGTGCTGAAGAGAACTGCACTTTTTTAGTTTCTGTAAAACAAAGGTACATCCTACTGATGGGCTTTTTGATTGAAAAAGCTGTAGAAGCGTTGTAACTAGAAGGTAACTAGAAAAAGTGTAAACCTGCTGATCTTATAAAATGTTATTAAGATGCTAAGTAGAATACCTAGATGAGAGGGTGAGTTATGCATACAAAACTTACCCTTTGGGAAAAATTGCTGTTGCAAATCTATGTTACTTATAACTGACATTTTTTAGGTTCCAGGAAACCTATTTCAAGACATGATCTGAAAGCTGTAACCAATGATGTGGCCAATGCAGGAAACAGAACTATAACTTTTATGATTGTAACTTCCCCAAAACTCGGAAGGCTGATCAGAGTAAATTCTGATAATACCACTCAGGAAATCCTCAGTTTTACGCAGTCTATGGTAAGCATTTACTTTATAATAACTAGTTTGGGGGTAGATTGTTACTTCAAAGGGCATCTCAATTGCTTGTTCTTTGTCTGATCCACTTATATCTGTTAAGTAACCAGGCATATGTGACCCATCAGTGCAATCACCCAGATTTGCTGTGTCATTAAATATCTGGCATCTAGTAATGAATGCAAGAGGAGCCTTTGTTCCCCTCTGCTTAGATACTAGCAGGGTCTTGGCAATTCCCACTGTTTTGCTTGTAGCGGTGTTTTTCAAGAAGAGCTGTTCTGGTGCCATTAACCAGCAGTCCGAGGTTGGAAGCCTTTAGTTTTTGGCAGAAAGAATAGCCTTTTGCTCTATGAAAAGTCCAAGTATCAGATTCATTTCAGCTGTACACAGGCCTCATGGGTGTCCCCAAGAGGACTTTTATTGACTTAATTGGCAGTGATATTAAGTGTTTAGAGAATCTTAACTGTGATACAGGGTCTCATACTTGAATGACTAAAACGTGGCAGCTCATGTAACTTGATGGAAAACATTATTTTGCAACCAAAATTACTTATGTCTGTGTGCAGAATCTGAATATAACTGTGTGCTCTGCGTGCAGTAAATTATTCTCAGAAAATCTAAGCAGGGGAGATAAACGGAGCTCAATCTCCTGACTTTGCTGGAGGAAAAATTAAGAGATAATTTGGTCTTAATCTACATTTACAGATTTTAAAAGTGGCGGTTTGATTTAGTGTATGAAGGAATGAGAAAATCTGATGGCCAGAAATTGAAACTTGACCAATAAAACCTGGAAAAAAGGTTGACATTTTTATTAGTTATCACCAAACTTTGAAACAACCTGACCAAGGACTGCAGTGGAATGAATCTCCACTTGAACTTTATAAATCAAGATGAACACAGAATGTTTCTCTATAAACTATATTCTAATTCAATTATGTTAGTGGTCTTGTTGCAATAGTTGCTGAGTTTTGTCTTACATTATGAGGCAGATGAACTGTAGAATGACACTGTTCCCTTCTATTCCTAAAATGTGTGATTTTTATGAGCATCAGATGAAAGAGTTAAGCGTGTCAGACAGAAAATCTTTCAGCTAAGGTTTTGAAGTTTTACTCTTTTTGCCTATGGGTGTGATTTTCACATATGTTTATCAGACAGTGCCATGTCAGAACATGTCATTTATTCTCTATAGCTTTAGTTCTTAGTGAGGTATAGCTAACTTTCCCTTGAACTTTGTAAATTGTGTAAGGATTTCAGCTGTAATAATGTGTATGCTTTTCTTCTCTGTCAGAGGTATTTATATTGGCCATTTTCGCTTCAAACAAGTAGAGCTAAGTGACTTATTGCAGGTAGGATTAAGGTTTCCTAACCAGCTTGCAATTTATTCTGGTACAGAATGAGGTATAAGGGAGAGAAAAGAGATCCTAAATAAACTTTCACTGTCTGGCGTGTTGTAGCCACAATGAAGTTAAATATCAGTGAGAAAATGACATTGATATTACAAACATTGTATATTCTCCATGTAATGGAGAATAAAGCATTCAATTTCTGTTTGGTAATAAGAAGTCTGTAAATCTAATTTGAATTGAAAATATTTTGCATTAGTTTAGTTTTTTGGGTTTTCATTGACTTCATTCTGTTTTGTGAAACTTGGAAGTTTCACTTCTGAAAAGTACTATGCAGCTAGCTTCTAAAAGTAGTTAGCACTTCAGAGTGCTGAACTCTTCCTTATGCCCTGTGGTTTGTTGCTTTGTTGCCAAAGAAGAAGGAAAAAAAGAATTGAAATCACTATTGCATTCCAAGAATTTTTTTCACAGAGAGTTATTGTTCAGCCAATATAAGAAAATTAATTGCACATTAAACACAGTTGAATAACACAGTAGTTTTTGACATGTTTGGGGTTTTTTCTCTGCCAGTACTTTCTGTGGTGTCTTCGAAGTATTTTCATCTTGCAGCAAGCCACAATTTCTTCATTATATTTAAAGTCATTACAGAGGTAAACACAGAAATCCTCACCAATTCCATTCTCTTCTTAGCCCAGATATTAGCATGGGCTTGCAATTAAAAAAAAGATAACCCTAATAAGATTGATACTAAACACCGCTGAATTTAAAGGATGCATATTGTGCTTGTTCTTCTTACAAAAATTTGCTTTCTCCAACTTGAAGTCCTAAAGACATGCTTTGGAAAGTTATCCTGAACCAACATATCGTTCTATTATCAATTTTGTTTGTTTTGTCCTGTAATAGCCATTAAGAATTAAATCCGTATAGGGGAAGCATAAACCTGGAGATGTGCATATAGGATTTTATCACATCAGTCTGAATTTTCTAGACAGTAAGATGGAATGGTTTTGAGGTTACTGAGAAAACCGACCCTGAAAGCCATTTCCCTAGTGATCTCAGTGGGGGCTGTTGTAGTAGTTTCAGGATTAGCACACTCGGTACTCACAGCTCCAATTCTGTAGTGCTAAAGTGCTTCATCCATGATAGCAGCAGGGTTTTTTTTGTTTTCCTTTTTCACACCTTTCAAGCATATGTGCTGGGAATCTGTGCTAATGAGTTCCTTCAGGGTCTTTGCAAGCTGTGTAGAGTATGTTAAAAATAGTGAACTTAGAACCGGTACCATCTCAGGCAGGGATCTCTTTGATAATTATAAACTAACACGTACAAACCAGGTCAGTAGTTGCCTGGGAAGTTCCCAAGGATTTAATGGGTATAGCTGTCTTCTCTCCAGGTCAGTGAATGAACTCGCAAGCGGACTAGACACTGAATCTACTAGATGAGATTTACTAAGTGTTCTAGTCTTGTGGGTATTAGGTATCCTATTGTAGTTGCAATGTATTATGGTATTGATGTTAAAGATCAAGTGATGAGAATCCTAGTCTGAAAATACTGCCTTTTACCTATTTTGAGATAAATGGTTGCATCTTGTATAGATGTGTGTTTCTCTGAAGATTTACTGCAGTATTCTGCTTTGAAGCTTAAATCCTCATGGTGGGAGTGATAGGATTCCCTTGAGTATGATGATGTGCAAGGTTAGTGAAGGCAGGTGTAGGGCAGGCCAGATTCCTTCCTGTCTCTTAGGAATCCCCCTTCTTGCCATGATGTAGAAATTTTCCACTAAGTAGTCCCATCAGCTCTTTGTTTATAAAAGAGAGTATATTTCAATGGTCATTGCACCTCTTTCTGGTTTCCGTAGTCTCTTACCAAGTATCTTTTGCTGTTCACCGTGAAACACCTCATCAAAGTCCTTTTCAAGCCTTCAGTCTTTCCTATGCTTTTTCAGGACAATGAGTCCAGCCCCATTGGTGTCCTTATAAAGAAAAAACCCTAGACGTATGATACTCCAATTCACTAAAGATACAGTCCAGCTGAGCTCCTGTTCACCATTACTGTTGCTGGTTTGAGATAAGTTTCTCAATGTTGTATATCTCTGTTCCTCACATAAGGGCTTTACTAAGTGTTCATGCCCAGTAATGTTTCACCTACCTTCAAGTATGCTTGTCTGGCAACACAGAGTCCATCTTCAGAGAAAGAGAAATGCAAGATAATTTCAATGTAAGTTACATGTACCTTAGTCCATGCACAGCGTGTAAAGGCCTCTCTTGAACAATGTTCTTAAGATTTTTTTTTTCTCTCTTTACATTTCTGTGTTTAAAATTATTCTCCTCTTATACCTATGGCTTTTCTTTACCTTAAACAGGTGGATGAAGGTGTGATCATGTATGAGCACTTAGATGTCGAGTCAGCTGGCTGGAGTGCAGAAGACTTCTTTACGTTTACCATCTTCTCTCCACCATCAGCTTTGGACCTCCAGGTGTTCCATATTGTAATTTCATATGAAATTACCAGGCATGATCAGAACAGTCGTCTTCTGGCAAATACAGGTAAAGATGTTATGCTGTTTGGGCTCCAAAGTATTTTGGATCTGTTAGGGTTCCAATGAACAAATGCGAAAAAACAAAGGCTACTTTCTCTTCAGTAACAAATGACCAGAATACCATACTACCACAGAGTGTAGTGTAAGTAGTAGCTTGGAAAGCTGCATCACTGCGTCTTTAAAAATGACATTTACTACCTATGTTTGATCCTTCCTACTGCTGTAGTGGGTATTCTCCATTTTGCTATAACGATAGGTGAAAACGCTGTCAGAAGCTTTGAGATATTGATATTTGTTTAATCAATGTACACATCAATAGAAATTCTTGTCTTTTATATGTGCCTGTATCTGAAAAATAGTAATATATTTTTAGCCGTGACATGTGGAAATCAAGGATATCAGGAAGCAGAAACTTTTCTGAGCATCGTCAGTGTTTGATACCTGATTTCTGAAACATTGCAACTGTAAAATAGTCAATTTCTAAGATTCTCTTTTCCTTTCTGCTAGGTGCCATAGTCCAGGAAGGAGGTAGAGTATTAATTAACAGAACAAATTTAGATGCTTCAAACCTATTGATTAAGCTACCTGAGGTACAGCGCTCCATGTATGAAGTCTGGTATCAAGTTGTATCTTTACCCCAACATGGCATGATAGTTGTTGGAGAAAGAAACATTACCAAAGAAAAACCTAATTTCTCCCAATACATACTGAACAAATTTGGAATTATGTATATACATGATAATTCTGAATCGCTTAATGACAATTTCACTTTTGCTGTTTGGTTAAACCTAAAGAGCAAGTCTGCAACAAAGCCCCACAGCGAAGTTTTAGAGGAGATGTTTAATATCACTGTTGTTCCGGTGAATGACCAAGCTCCAGAACTGAAGACTAAAAGGCTGCACTTGAAAGTCCTGCAGGGAGATGTGTCATTGCTGGGGTCAGAGAATCTGAAAGTTGAAGACCCAGATAACGTCCCAGCTGAGCTCAAATACACCATTGTTAGCAACCCCAATAATGGTTATTTGGCAATGAAAAGCAATCTCAGTGTCTCTATAAAGGATTTCACACAAGCTGATGTCGATAGTGGTAAAGTTTGGTTTGTACAGGATGGAAGTTCATCTTCTGGGGTGTTTTATTTCAGTGTGACTGATGGTAAACATCGCCCTTTATACAAACTATTCAGTCTTGAAGTCATACCAGTCGCTCTTGTCCTGGTCAACCTTACCGATGTTGCACTGCCACAGGGCCAGACATCTGTCACTATTACTAACGTGCAGCTTTCAGCTGTCACAAATGGAAAAAGCACTAATATCATCTATGAAGTAACTCAGCCGCTCAAATACGGGCACCTGATGATTGGAAACGAGCAGGTTACTAAATTTGAGCAGGCAGATTTGTACTCAGGAAGGCTGTCTTACCACCTGACAAATCTCACTGCATCCAAAGAAGTACTGGAGTTTATGCTGTTCACAGCAGAAGGCAATCTGACAGGACAAGTGCTGAACATCACAGTGAAGCCTTTAGTACGAGTTGTACCTGACATGCAGATTTCAAATCAAGCAGCTTATATGTTCAGAAGCAGTGACTTGGATGCTTCTGAGCTAGCTAATTTGACAAATAGTAATCCTAGATTTGAAGTGATAGTGCCTCCGTCTCATGGAAGGATTGTAAAGAAAAGGTTCGTGAATGATGCAGTGTTTGAAGATATTCAGACATTCACCCAGGCTGACATTGATAGTGGTGTTGTGCTTCTAGACATAGATACAAATATAACGGGCGTTGATCTGTTAAATGACTCATTCACATTTATACTCAGGGCAGATGCTGTGCAGCCTGCTGTTGGCTGTTTTCAGTATTCCATCGTGCCATACAGTCTTCCACTTCTGCAGGGTTTTACAACTGAAGTGTCTTCCATAGTCAGCACTACCACTTTAAACAGTGACACTACCTCAAAGGACGAGGCACCAGCCTCCTCTCAGAATGAAGAGCCTACAGTAGCACAAGAGAAGACTGGACCAACCACGTGGCCAGGGCAGAATCGCTGGGGAAGTCTACATGAGGAAGGTCTGTTGCTGAATCTGGCAATGGGAACAAGTGGATCCTCAGGGACTAAGATCACAACCCAGGTTAATGCCAGGAGTCCCAGAGAGCAAGCAGGTGAAAGCAGCAACCCTTGGTACATCATTATCCCTCTGGTCCTGGTGTCTGTGTTACTCATTGTTGCTGTTATTTCTGTGTGCATTTTGCTAATGTGTCAGAAGAAAGAGAAAACAAAACCGCTCGTCAAAAGTCAAACAGAGGCAGTCCTCAGTAGTTCAGATCGATGTCTGGAACGGAGCTTGACTGTACCCAGTGTTACAGTGACTCCTCTCCTGAAGGGGGCTGAGAGAAGTACAGCCTCAACATTCATGGCAGTAAGACATGAACAGCTGCTTCCTGCAGTGGCTTCTCCGACTGTAGAACGGTCTCTGCAAAACAGCTGGTTAAACCTTGATCCTGAAATGATCCAGTATTGTCGAAGAACAAACCCAACTTTGAAGCGCAATCAATACTGGGTGTAGTTATGGCCAGTTTTGGTCATGCTAATTGATGTAGTATGGAAAAGAGTATACATTGCTGACATATAATTTTTTCTTTACTACACTTATTTATTATAGATCAAGTGATGCACTGTTAGATGAAATCCAAATACCTGTGAAATAATAAAAATCTTCCTGATTACAGTGGCCATAAAATAGGATTTCCAGTTCATACTTAGGCAAAATTCCCACTTAATTCAGTGCAGAATTTGGCCCCAAAGGTTTTGAGTGCACCCTGTGTATGCAATATTTTTTATTTCCCATGACAGGGGTAAAATAGAATGTTCTGTCATGGATTATATATTTTTAATACAATTACTTTTTTTGAAGAACGAAGTTTACTATAAAGGTCTTGTATTCTTTCCGGAACCACCACTTCTATTTGAAGAACTTTCAACTGTTTCTATAAGTAATTGCCAAGGTGCTAATCTCAATAATATCATCTTGACCCGAAGGCTGTTCAGAGGCCGGTACTAAAGAAACAAAGCTGTGATTATTTTGACAGGTGTTTGTCCAGGTCGCTGAACTGGAAATTTAGAATTCAACTCAGCAACAATAGTGCAGCAGTGAGAGTATATAAGGATTCTGGTAAAATACTCGTACTGTGAGATGTTTGTTCTTTTGTTTTTCTTTTTCCTCATTTGATACCAAACTCTAGCCTTTAATGTCTGCAGACTGGTAAAACGCATCCATGACCTCTAATCCACATAGCAAAAACTGTCTATCTGCCAGTCAGCCTGTCTGCTGAATTATCTTTAGGCTTAGGTTATGTCTGGAAGCACATATCAAAATTTCCTGCTTCTGACAAAGGGCTAAAATCCGCCTTCAGTGGAGCAAGCACAACTCTCTCTGGAGTCTGGGTGTTCAAGCAGATGACAGTAGAATGAAGTCCTCTGCTGCATGCTAGCATGTGTTGTGGAGCTACTGACAGAATCAATTCTGTGAGGAAGTATGTATCCCCTTCTGAAGTTCCACAGTTTACCCTTCATCTCCCAGAACACTGAACACGTGTGCCTTACACACTGTATGACAAGTGCTACCTACTCTTAATTTTGCTCTGGTGGTAAAATGTGCAATAATTTCTCTGCAAAGGGAATATTTTTGTATTTTTGGAAATCCAAGTTCAGTAGTGATGTGCAGTCTCCTGTTAAGGTCCCGTCTTTCTTCCATGGAGGACAACAGCAAAATCCTTGTTGACTTTAGAGAACGAACTGACTTCAAGGGAATGGTACTGTGATCATAACCAGTCTCTTACTAACCACTGAACTTCTCATCTGTTTTTATATTTTTGTACTGTTACAGCTTCCAGTTAGCTTCTCTCTAAAAACACTGTGCTCAGTGTCAGGATGCAGTCTCAGCAGCGCACTCAGTTAACACTGGAATAACATTTTTGTTTGAGCTTAGGTACTGCAGTTTTTGCTTTTATAGAACGGATGTATGGGCCTCAACATCCTCGGTGCTATTCACTTCACACTACTTTGTTTTGGACAATTTTGTTGTTGTTGTTGTTATTGTTGATGATTAGCTGTGTTTCTGTCATTTTTATGTGTCAATTATGGAAAATTTTCACCCACGAAGAGAGCCAGACTAAGTCTCCATTTACTGCTGCGTTCTGAGAACTAAACACAGGAGCAGTGGGGGCAGCCTTTCTCATCTTTACCACCTCTGCCATGGTCAGCCGTGATTGTGGTACGTTTTGAAGCAATGCATTTTTCAGAGCCCACTTCAAGGAGAGTAGTCCATGTCAGTGGAAAATATGCAAGCCACATCTTCAGCTAGAGACTGAAGATACAAACCCTTTATATGCTCAAACTAAAATACATTTGAACCCTGATATACAGTTTTTATTTCTCTGTCATAACCATTTTTCCCTGATGCCAGCATGAGCAGGTTTGAATTCAAGCAGTGAGGTAAGTGTAAAAAGCTGGCGTGTTCAGGTGTCCCAGGTGGACTGTTGCAGATCTGCATTGTAGACCTTTTCCCAAGAAAATCTTTGGGACTGTTTTTAGAAACTCTCAGCCAGAGAGGTGGTGCTGCCAGCCATGGCAGGGACACCCAGCGTCCTTTGTGGGGGTGCAGCTGTATGTCTCTTGCCATTTCCTGAGACCTCTTCTGCTAACACCAAGCAGACAGCAGCTTCCTCCAGATCCCAGCTGTCAGCAGAGCATTTGCTACAGCTTGCGTCCAATGCCTTCTAGCCAGTAGCAGGAACCTGATCCCCTTATACCTCCTCCAAGGCCTCACTCCAAGGTGGAGTAAAGAATTATAATCCAACACTTCCCTGACACTTAAAGAAGCCTGTCTCGCATTTTCCTACCCCTGAGATCTTCCTGTCAACAGCAAAAGAGGCGTCATACTCCAATACCTATCAGGAGACCAAGCAATATTCCTCCAATTCGGTACCAAAATATTGCAATGCTGAAAGCTGCTGAAGTTTGGTGACAAAATCCACACTGTGGACCCCTGACAGGCTGATCAGAAATAATGGCAGTGAAATGTGTGCTAATGAGATTTTGCTAAACGTATCCTTGTAAAGACAGGTGTGCCCAAAGTTGCAGTGCTCAGTGTGCAGGGGAGATGGAACATAGGGCTGCTGTAGTGTTGGTGATGGTAAAAAATCAGACCATGACATAATAGCAACTGAGTCAAAAAAACCTGCGATGCAATTAGAACTCCACAATTGAATGGGCATTCTTGAGTTTCAGCATTTGCATGCTCTGAGCAAGAAATCATACATGAAAAATACAGAAAAGGTCGTAGAATTTGTGCTGGCTTTTTTGGCTTCAGCATAATGGGCTGAACTCTTGTTCTCTGTTTCCAAAATGCTTTTGGCTGACCACAGGTGTTCATTTCAAGTAGGTCAGGCATTATGGAATTGTATTTTGAGCATTGGGCTCAATTTTTAAAGCATTGAGGGTTTTTTTGTTTGATTGGTTGTTTGTTTTTTTTTTTTTTTTTTTAATAAAAACAGCCTAAATTCCTGATTCACCAGTGAAGTGTGCCAGCATTCAGTTTTCTCCCTCAGTTGGTGCTACTTTGGGACAACCATGCCAAAGTGCCTGTCATATTAGGGAATGTGATGAGAGCTTCATATGGATAAAAGTATATTGCATCAGTGATTACTGGGTTTCATACAAAATGCAGAGGTAATATTGTAACTGATAACTACATACGGATTTTGCTTTAATATCCTACCCTGAATCCCCAGTAAAAAAAAAAAAATCTGATTGCATTAATGCAAGCTTTCCCTGTGGACAATATAGAATAGTCTTGGGCAGAGGACAGTTCATCTTGTTCTTACATAGGTATTTAATAGAGGTGAGAGGAGTCAACTCTGAATGAGCTGAGGTCACTGGCTTAGCTAGAAATCCAGCTTTGAAATGGTAAAAGCTTGCTGGGATGAATCTCATTCTGGGTTTCCTAAATAACAATCAGTCTAGAAAATCCCCAAGAAAAATGTTCTCTACTTACGGATTCTTCTTGTGATTCCAGGAACATACACAGTTTATGGTCAGAATCTGGTTTGAATTTTTTGGTTGTTTCAGTTAATCTTGAAGTTGTGTATTTTATTTAGTGAAGATGGGGTTTATGAAGGATTCCCTTTCTTACCAAATAGAGTTCTAAACTGCAGCATAGAAGTGCCTTGAAAACATGTATAAAATGAATAAACTGTTTTGTTTATAATCCACACACACACGTTTTTGTGCTTTCTTTAAAGACCTGTCAAGTACTGCAGTTGGTGCAGAAACAGGGCAGGATCCCATTGCCAGTAAGAGCGTTCTTCCAAATTTTCTGATATTTATTTTTTAAATTGCACATGTGCTGAGATTGCTGTTGTGCCGTGCCCAGCGTTGTGCCTCTAACACAATGCATATGGGCAGAAAAGGAGAGATGTCTCATCGTGCATTTGCCGGCCGTGTTCAGCCCTTGCATGACTGTAACATCAAAATAAATGCATTGATTTGAACTTGCTCAAACAGGACTGCACTGGGTTTATTTCAGTAAGGGTTTTTTAACTGCACATGCTTAGAAGATTTTAAAATATCAAATTCTTAAATGTTAATACATTAGTCCTGTTTTGTCATAAACAAGTCTTCGATTTTTTTCATCTCTAACGTTTGTCAGATTATCTTTTATGCTTGATCAAAAATATACTCTCACTCTAGCCTCACACCAAATGCATTGTTCGACCTGATTTTGATTTTTTTGTTAATCGGAACTCGGCTGGTTTGTAGTTGTGCCTGTAACTTGAGAGGAGGAACTTTTTCCTTGAGACGTCAGAAATGCTGGTGGCCCGGTGGAGCAGCTTCCCCCGCACCGTGACTCAGTGTCCTGAGCGCAGGAGTCCCTGTCAGCAGTAGCGGCACTCGGTCTCGGGGTCATGTCCCCCTCCCCCGGCCCTCCTACAACTCAGAAAATGTTGCACTGGGAAGAAAAATAGGACAGAAATGGTCATAAACCTTTGATGCTTTTCATTTTACTAAAATACTAGTAAGGGCCAGCTACAACTTCCACTCCAGTAGCCTGTTACTACTTGCAAGGACAAATTCGGCAGTGAATCTACTTGCGTGTCCTGAGCTACAGACCTTCGTCCCGCTTGCACCATTTTTTTCAAGTCAGTCCTTGTGATGCTATATTGAAGTACATTCTGTGAATATTTTTAAACGGGCTGAAAATAATTGTCCTGGCATATTCAATGGAAACTCTATTAATTTATCTTCACTCATTTCAAGCTAAATAATTCCTGCCAGAGCTTGCATGTCCCAAATGCAGTCCCAGAACAAAATGTTCTTTCATTGCAACTGGTGAAATCCATAGTTTCACATCTGTTTGTAGGAGACTCTGTATGGTGAAATGCTTGCTTTAGTTGATCGTTTCCTTATTTCCAGTCTTGCTGCTTGGTTACTTTTGTGGTAATGCTTTATACGTGCTGGTAACCACTACTTAGATGTGAAGTTGTTAGCAGACTGAGGTTTTAGCTGCAAAACCTTTGCGTGCCATCACAGTGAGAGGGGCATCAGGTCTCATGAATTTGTTGGGGAAAAATGAAGACTGAGCAGATTGAGCATTGGTATGGGATGGTACCGAGCATCAGAACTTCCTGCAAGAACACGGGCAATAGATCAGAATAAATACATGCAATTTATAGCGTGTGACTGATCACAGTGATTTGCTCCAGCTAATACACTGTACAACTTCATCTTGCAAAGCAGCTTTTATGTATGGTGCATGAAAGCACATTGATGAGGAAATTCTTGAGAGAATAAAAAATAATCGGAGGAATAAAAAGTTCATATTTCATATACAAGTACATATTGAAGTACATATAAATGAAATTGAATCCGTAAGGGAGAGGCACACAGGAAGCTGGTTTGAGACATCCAAAGCCACCAGGGAAGCTGCTTTGCTGGCAGGGGGTGCTGAGGAAGAGGTTGGTTAGAGAGGCAGGGGAAGGTAGGAGGATGGGACAGAGACAAGTTCTCTGGGGTTAGACGGAGTTTCTAAAAAGAAGGGAAGGTCATTTGGAAGCAGACCCATGGGCTTGTTTGAATGGCAGAGGTGACGTGCTGGGCTGTGCCTCTGGGAAGTGGGCTATGACCTGCCACGCTGCTTGGGGAGCTCACCCCACTGCCAGAGAAAGGGAAGAGCAAGAATCAAGATGACGAGTGCTGTTCCCATTAGAGGGGACAGTTGTGCTTGGAGGGGGTGGCAAGACTTAGAAGCTCAGTTTGCTTTTTCTTCTGCTTCCCTCTGCAGCTGGCAGGAGATCTAGTAGAAGTAAATTTCCTACAGCATGAACGTTTTGAATGTTGACTGACAAAAGTGGCTGCCTGTCAAGAAGTCCAGTTGTGGGGATTCATCAGATCAGATCACTAAAATCCTTCCTTATATAACCATCACCCAGTCTGGCTGAGCCGAGTTGCCTAGGGTGTAACTCAGATGCTAAAGGTTGTTGGCATGAATATTGCCTTAAAAATAGAGCTGTAATGTTCCTAGTGTCTTGGTCAAAGTGCAGAAAGGAACAGAGTGAACTTGCACGAGGCTTTGAATGATTGTAATCACGATTAATGATTAATGGTAAATCTAGTTATCTGCAGACACTGAAAGATATTTATAAGTAAGGCATCAGAGGTCTTGATTTTGAGCACTGAGCTAACTAATGCAGCTAAAGATAGACCTGAGCTTAGTCCTTGAAAGAAATGAAAGTAGCTTGAGAACTGATCTCATTTACACATGGCTGCACAAAATACTGCTGAAAAGCAGCTCTAGGACCAAGATTAGACCAGGTGTAGAAGTAAGCAGAAGTGGGATGAATCAACTAGAAGAACAAACAACTGCCTACTTCATAGCGTCTCTTAGTCAATCTCTATTGTCCATCCCAGGTCCTATATGCTGCTAGGAATGCTGCAGTATAACCATCAGTGAGATAAGCTGCCCATTTTCTTTCCCTAAATCACGTTGCTCCTGGTTGTAGGACTTTGGTTCATTTGGTCTTCCCTGTTGTGCTAATTTCTGGGATTCTGAGATGTCTTTTTGGTGGTCCTTGGTTCCGAGTATGGGATCTGTCCTCAGAAGCCCCATACTTCTGCGCGTGCCGCTCAAGAGCCAACAGGGTGGTAACGGTTGGTCACCACTGATCTGTGTTGGGGCCTACTCTAATCTGAACCCGCAAGTTACACTTAATGACACGTTCTACCCATTTCATTAGTTCCTGCAAAAGCATGAAAGTTTCTAAAACAGTGGGTTCGTGATGCCCCTCAGTGATGCCACAGCTCGGGAAGCAGCTGCTTGTTCCCCCAACGCCCAGGTCAGCTGCAGCACGTGCTGTGCTTGGCAGACCTTGGTCATTTGGAAGCCTATTTCATACCTGCCATACCAGAGTGTTTCACAGAGAGAGGGCGAGAGCCTTCACTCTGCCCGGCCTCTCTGCACTGCTTCAGCTGTCAGGGAGAGGTCTTCTCTTGCATCTTGATGAGCGCAGCTGCAGAAGAATGAGTTGCTCTCAGGGGCTGTTGGGTAGCAGAGCTTTGCTCTGGTTTCACTGATTCCCCACTTCCACCCTGCTGGGAAATTCTCATGCTGGCAGCTGTGAGCAGAGGGCAGTACTTTGCTAAGAAAACTAGACACACCAACGTTCTGCTTTAGAGTTTTAATTTCCTTTTTTTTTTTTTTTTGAGGAACACAAATCCAGAATAAGAATATATGAGCACTAACATAAATCAGAGCCTCTGCCAGGAGCAATTGTAATAGTTTAGTTGTAAACAGTGCATCAACTCTCAGGCGTTAGAGCTACAATCTATATAGGATGGATGTACGTACCTGAATCCAGCTTTGCCCATTACCTCAGTGACAGTTTATGTGGTCATCAGTCGTGGATGTTGTCATTTTCTTCAAACAAGTCTGACTGCCTAGGAGATTTACTTGTCTCTGTTATGGAACTGTTACATGGTTTAATGCTCGCTGGTCACAAATCACCAATACGTGTTTCTTTAATTTATGGGAAAGTTCAATAAGAAGCCGTTCCAGTACAAAGATTTTGGAACAGAAAGTGTTTAGTACTTCAAATGATTGAAAGTCTTTGTAACTCCAGAGCTCTTGGAGCTGATAAGTGTATTTCAAGAAATAGCATAGCTGCTGTTGGCAACTTCTCCAACTTTATTGCTTTGGGAAAAAACAAACCAGCCCTGCTACATATGGGTAACTCTGTAGAATAGTTTAAAATAAATAGCAAAATATATTTTGCCCTACTTTCTTCACACTGTCTTCTGATGATGTGAGACATGGACCTGTTTCTTTCTTAGCTATTGATACCATAAATGAAAGACAGCAAAAATGATGAGGCCAGTTGTTTGTGTGGCCAGTGCAGAGTCCACTGAGAATACGGCTGCCTTCCTCTAGCAAGTGAAGAGCAGCTGTAGCTGGACATGTGTTTTGGATGCTGTGTGCGGAAATTATCCAACTGGTTACGCTGACAGCACGTGCTTAAGAAATACCAAAGGTGGAGCTTGCAAGTATCTCAAGAAGGTATTTTATTTTCTTGTTTACAGTTTCCACAGAGGAACAGAAGTTGTTGTTTTCCTATTAGGAGATATTTATATTTACAAAGTACTCCACTGAGCTCAACTTTTTGTCCCATGCGAGAATGGACGACACAAGTGACTAATAGCTTCCACACAAGCATGTGATTTGGAGAGAAGGAGATGTCTGACTCAAAATCTCTGCAATCTGCCTTTGAAGATTCCCCAGGCACAGGAAATGGCACGGCCTCTCTTGCTTTCGGGGCAGACACGCAGGACTCCTACATCCTTTGAAAATAACACAAGTGTTGGAAACGCAGACGGTTACACAGCTGATCTGTAGCCTGGCTGATTGGAAGTGACTTCTCTGTGCCAGTTTGCTCCTTCAAACCTAGCTCAGAGGGATCTCCCACAGGGGGGTAACGGGAGCAAACACTGTTGGCACCAGGGTGTTGCTCAGCATGTGAAATCTGGTGTGTTGGACATAGCCACTGATAAAAAGGAAGAATATCTAGTGAGCTCTTTCACTCCAAGGTAAATCACAACAAGGACCTGGGTATCACTGCACCTGCTTAAGTTGATTACGCACATCAGCATTCGTGAAACCTTCAACAATTCCAGTAGCTGGAGTCCTGGCAGGGCCTCGTTTGACTGGGAGATGCCGAAATCAGACTGGCCATTCTTTGGGCTTGTCTTGGTTTTACACTCTCCTCAGAGACAGAGTAGGGAGCCCAGGGCTGGCAGTTCAGGGTAGCAAATGATCCAGCTCTAGCCTACACCTTGGCTGGATTAATAAACTAAACTACATGTTTTGTTGCCACTGTGTTTGCAAACCCCACACGGTCTGGGAAAGAGTTGTTGGTGGCAGGTAGGGATGGTGAGTGGAGCATTCATATAATATTGGGGAAATCCAGGTTTAAACCTTCTTCCTCTCTGACTGAGAAAGGTGTCCTCCTTGACTCCCAGGAGAGAGCCCAAGGCTGTGAGCTGTAGGTGCTCTTCACAAAAATACCGAATGAACGAGGAGGCAGACTAAACCATCATTTAGGGTGCTCTCCAGAGAACTGGGGCCAACACTTCATTAGGTCAGGTGAGTGCTCTGCCCTTTCCACTACTGCGTGCAAAGAGCAAGGGAAAAGTATGTTCCCCTACAGGGGAACCTTCCAGGCTTTCTGGGGAAAACAGCTGAGCTGGTTTAGCCTTTACCTGAGTCACTGGCTGATGAGTGCTGGGAGACCGTGCTAAGTGGAGACTGCCCCTGTCCTGCAGCCTGCAGCTGGGAACCAACCTCCCTTTCATGATCCAGACCTTGTTCCTTCCTTCTGGTTGGCTCAGGCAGGTCCAGGCACATTTCACTAGCTACTATGAAAACCTTTTTCAGATATCTAATGCTCCTTCATACTGTATGGATGAGTTTGTGTGTCTAACTCACTAGCTTGCAATTTTTATTTTTGATTTTTTTATATAAAGCCACTGACTCCCAGTGTGGTGTTGTCTAAATATTCACATCCTCTAGGACAAAGGCATTGCATAAATTTTCTTCTCCAGAGAACTGCCCTTAGATGTTAATGACAAGGGTTTTTTTCCTATTGTTTTACAATTTTTTATTTTTTTGTTTTCTATTCTCAGATAAACAGTCCCACAGAAATCATATCATGTCTTTCTCTGCAGTCTCAGGCAAAGCAAATTGTCTGACATTTTACTGTCACGCAGCAGTTACCCGACAGACACATTTTCCCATTGCTTTTGCCACAATGCTTACTTTGTTTTCTAGTTTTGATGAGTTATATTCATCTATGTCTGCTCTGTCTTCACAAGTTGTTTCCCTGTTGCTGCTCCAGCTTCTACTGTTATTCTAACATCCAATAAAAGAGACCAGCTGGCAGCAGATGTGAATCTACCACGGCAGAGTCTCTTTGTCAGATGTGTACAACACAAAATCACACTCTTTCTTATAACTCATGCTGCTTTGGAACCACTTTACAAGAAGGTGTTTTGGCTTGTTTTTAAAAATGCAGGAGACAGCCTTCACAGAACACTGCCCGAACTTGCTGCAGAACTAATTTTTATTAAATGCTGCTTTTAAGAGTGTAGGAATAATAATATAAGGGTGTGGGTTTCAACTTCAAAATCCCTTGTGATTTGCCATCAGGTTTCTCAGGTCAGGGCATTTCAAAACCTCGTTCTATATTCATCTGAAAGGGATACAAACAGGTGCACGTGTCTAAGCTACAAATAGGCTAGGGACAATATTGCTAAGCACAAAGAAAGGCCCCTCATCAAGTATAAATGAGAACAATATTTGATAGGAAGCTGGTATAAAATATAATCAGCCCAAATATTTCATGCAGTCTGAACAGTCATCTTTTACATATGGTAAGGATGGTGTGAGGTGATGACTACGCATTGGGGCAAGACGACACAAAAGGTGTAGTGCTATAATGCTGTCATCTCTTCACTGAGTTTCGTGGGATCTCGTGGAGTTTCCTAGTGTCTCGGCTGTGCTGATACTCATTATTGTAAAATACCTAACTAAAACCATTGATGATCTGGCACTGAGCCCAGAAGTTATCAGTGGTTCTCCTTTCCTTGTCCTCATTAACAAGGTGGTCACTTCTTTGAAAGGAATCACTGGAAGATGAGGACCAGCAAGAGGAATGAAGTCTAGTTTCCCTTGGATGTGTGTTTTATAGGCCCTAGTCCTGCCCTTCCTCAGGTTCACCTTCAGCTCCTTCCCACATAGCTTACACAGAAAAGCTTCAGTGCGTCCTGTGGCTGCTTCAGAACTACATGTGTCTTGACAAACGAGCCAAAATGTGCCTACACACTGGCCAGATGGCTGCTGCCTCTTCAAATAGAGAAGATGCTGAGTTGGGCCTGTCTTTCACTCACCATGAGATACTAAATTTGGCTTCTTTCCTCTTTTTGGCTGCCAGTTTTTTTGTAAGAACTTAGCATCTTTGAGAACTTCGCACCTCTTTCAAAGTTGGCTTAAGTTGGCTGTTGCACTGAAACTGGAGTTGGGAGGCAGACAGGCAGATGGCATAGTTGCACAGGGGTTGTTCCTTTAGAAAACCAGGCTAGAAAGGAAGAACAATTCAGAGTTCAAAAAAGTTTTCAGTGTTGCTTATATTGAAAGACTGAAATGTGTAAAACAGCTACACGGAAGCAATCTGGTACAATGACGTTTTGTAGATAACTGAAGAATGAGGAATTATGTTTTAAAATATGTTCTGTGATTGTCAAGATAAATGCTATTACCACTCTGCTACAGTTTCTCCTCTCTCTCCTCTTCCTTGTGGTAGTCCTAGTTATTGGGCTTTTTTTTTTTTTTCCTTTTGATCCCCTTTTTTTTTTGCTGTGCTTCAGTTGTAATGGGAGAGTGGGCTTCTGAAGCACCTCCAACCGCGTTCACACATAACTATATCTGAGGAAAAAGACTGTAAGTCAAAGTGGAGTTTGCCTTTTCCCAGAAAGCAGTGACACTGAACTGGAACTACAAATGACTACAGATGACAGTAGAAAACCACTTCAGCCTGATCTGCAGTCCAATACTTTAGATCAAAGAGGATAATCCTTGCCACTAGTGGCTTAAGGAAGAAGTAGTATCTCGGTACTGCATTGATGGGAGCAAAACGGGGCAGATTTTTCAGTGCTGATGTCCATGTTTGGAAAAGTAGTTGAAGTAGGAAAGGAACCTAAAACAGAGTGATTTGGTGAAGGGGAATATTTGAGGAAATCAAACCTCTCCCTCTTATGAGAAGACTACTAAGCCACAATTATTTTATTTCACAAAAGAACGATCATGCTCTGGCTTGATGATGGCCTATGGAAGGTTGAACAGGTAACAGGTAACACAGGTAACAAAAAAAGGCAGAGTGAACTTTGATGCTGACTGTGAAGAAATGATGTAGAAATAACAGAAAACATTTCTGAGTGCACAGCTTAGCTATTGCAAAAACATACTTGGAACATCATTGTGCTTTTGTTTATTGGGAAGTCTTCAAAGTAAGCCTGAAAGTCTTTCTTAAATATGTATTGTAACCCAAAGACATTAATAGGCTTAAGCAGACTTAAAGTCTGAAAATTTATGAACTCAAGGATTGAGTCAAGCCCTGTCAAGCAGAAGTGCCCTGGTCAAAGAATGAGGTAAAAAGGGAATGCCAGCAGCTGAACAAAGGGATCCTACCTACCTCATCTTCTCGGGGAAGAAGAAATGAACCAGCTGGCCTATCTTGATGCCCGAGCATATCCTCCTGGACGTAGAACATGGAGTCTCTCCTTCCTGGCCTCTACTTTCTGCCATCCTGACAGTCTCCAGCCTCCGGCTCCAGGGGTGGCGGGTACTGCCTGCCTAAACACAGGCACTTCTGAGGTGGTGGGATGATCATTAGGCTCTTGCCTACCTGACACCTTGCTCTGACAGGCAGGCTGGTGCCCAAAGTTCTCCTAGAATAAAAAAAGAGCTATAGTATGCTCTTTAGTTCTTTGAATTAGGCTATTATATAAGTATTCTGCCAGGCATTTTGGAGTCTAACTGAAGATACCTTAGATTTTAAATGTTGGCCCCAGTGCACTCAGTCTGTGTCATCGCAGGTGTTCTTCTCAAAGGCTAGCGAGGCTTTGGTTTGGGATGGGAGTTAAAGGGTTGGAAGGAAAGAGCAGAGCTGGAAGGGTTGCCTTATACTTCCTTCGGATTTTGTTAACTAATACTTTTATTGAAAGAGTCAACTAACAATCTGGCTCCAGCTGGTTGCCTGTGCAAAGCCCAGCAAGGGCGGTCCTCACAGTAACATGCTCTGAGAGCACAGCCGTTCTCCTGCTGCCCAATGTGGAGGTGCCTTAGGTGCTTCCCCATTTCTAAACAGAAGAAATCAATATTCCTTTTCAAAAGGAAATGACACTGGCATTTGTTCCAGAATGATTTTCTTATCTTACCTTAAAGAGTAAGGCAAAGAAATGTCTATGACACTGGAGGAAAATGTTATACCTGTTTTGTCCTGCATTTTCACAGTGTATATGTGCTCGTGCTCTTGGAAAATGGAGAAAAGCACCCTTTGTTTCTCACTTTGTGTTCAAATTGCTACAAGGCTTGTAATAAGCAGCCATCTGGCTGCTGTTTAGTGTCCTTGATGAAATAAGGATGGTAGTTTGAACTTTGTATCCAGAGAACCGGTGTCCATATCATTGGAAATTACCAGACTAATTAGTAAAGAGGCCAGAATCTCTGGGGGATGTGCAGTCTAAGTAACCTTTCCTTAATGAATGGACTTAATTTAATTTTTTAGGCCATTAAACTGTGGAGGGTTTCTGGTTGTTTTTTTTTTTTTTTTTTTTTTTTTCAGACAAAAGTGTTGTGAGACTCCCTAATGTCAAATTTTCAGTATTGCTGTAGTTCTAATATTAAGCCCCACATGATGGGTGCTGTATGCCTGTCCCGAGATTCTTAGTCTGGAAATAAATGCACTTGTCAATTAAATGAGACAAAATACAAATAAACCCAAGCTGATTCCTTCTAAAAAAACTCGTTTATCCTTCAACACTGCAATTTTGAATTGTGACAGTTAAACTGTTAGGGTGAAAACAATGCAAACTATTGCAATAGCAGAAATAACAGGGGAAGGACACTGTTAGGTTGCAGTCTAAGAAGATGAGCCTTTCCCAGGACAAAAACATGCAGTATCTTAATAAGCATGATATGTCAGCAAAATAAATAAAATCAAGTTTGAGAAAATTCTTTTAACTTCTAAATCACAAATTAACAACAAAAAATAATTTTGAGCAAGAACAGATTTGTAGTGGGTTTCCTAATTTTCTCTGAGTGGAATTTAAATTAGATTCAGTAGTTCAGTAGTTTTATGCTTTTTAGAGTCATTAGATGATAACACCATCCCAGCAGAAATCTGTTTGCAGTTCAATTAGAAAGATAAGCAACTACAAATGGGGTGTTTTTCAACACCCTGAAATACTCATATTACATTGGTAATGGCAAGGACTGTATATTTTGATGTACATATTCAAAGCAGAGTATTTATATATTTAAGGGGTTATAGCAGATGTAAGAACCTTAATTTTACTAATAACTTGAAAATGTTTTGAACTTGACCTTTAGCTTTCAAATTTGAAAGGCAGACTAGCCTTCCCCTCTCAACTTCACAGCGAATAATGAATGACACATACTTGTGGTTAGTTCTGCCTGAGATCTCTCTGTTGTGAAACCTACCCCTTTCATTACCCAGAAATTACTGGCGGTCACTTGCTTTCACAAGAAAATATAAGTTTCTGTTCCATTCATGCCTACTTCAGTTGAAGTTGATGTACTAAAGACTTTTTAAACAAAAGGCACATTTTGTATTCTAGTATCAATTAAGAGAGCAGAGGATTCAAGGATTCAAGCTTGACAGCATGCAGGACCATTAAGGGAAGCAACTCAAATTTTGTTCATACACTCCTCACATATCAGTTCAAAATAAATTTTCACAATTTTAACATCCTTTGCAAAACGTGTAGCTCTATGGTTACTCTGTCATCACTTGCTCTGAAAAGAAGGAAATAGATAATAAGAGGTAGCTAAATATGCAGATCAGGATTTTAGAAATCCTGGCTTCTAATCCTAACTGGCACTGATTTAGTCAATGTCTTCAGGTGAAGCGCTTTAGTGGGGGGACCGTTTGCACACATCTTCAGGGCCTAAAAATGAAGGTACCAAAAAACAATGGCTAAATAAACACCTACACCTTATCTTCTGTTTGCCCCAAATTTCTTGACTCTGAGCAATAATCTTCATCTTCAGTGAACTGACACAAAGGTTTATATATTTGTGTTTTTAAAAGGATTTTGGAGTTCTTTATTTTGAATAAAGCAGTGGAATTCAGCCGTATTCCAGCCTTGGGAAAGTGGGAGATCATGGAAAGTGCATTGCTGCTAATAGGGGAACATAAGGGTGAGAATAAAAACTGGTCTGAAAGCAAAGGTCCCTGCAAGGGACTCAGCAGCAGTCTGGGGTGCAAAGTCAGGTGTACATGCTCAGCTGTGCTGCCTTTGCAACTTGCATTCTCACTGTCTCTCTTGCAAACTGCAAGCAGGTCCCATGGTCTGCAGTGGCACCCACCCCCTCCTTTCCCACCGCAGGGGGAAGAACCCATCCATACCACCACAACTGTATGAGGTCCCACACCTGCTCATGCCTTTTTCCATCCCTCTCCTTGCCTTGTTCATCCTGCTCAAATTATACAGCTAACTCTGCCTTTCTCCTCCTTGGTTCATGCCATAAAGCCCTCACCTATTCAATTTAATTGAATTTAACTGGTTCAGTCTTCCATATATACAGCTACTGCTACTTCCAGTAATGACTTTTTCAAAGTGTGGTTGTCTTGATGTAGTCTCATAGACAGTTCACTGTCCAGAGTTCTCAATGTTATGTGAGAATTCTTGAATACAGGATTAATGTCTCTTCATCGCCATTAGAAGCATAATAATCATAGCAACTGCAGGAGGAAGATACCCACATGTGTCTGAATCTGTCTTTCTGGCAATTCTCTGCAATGTCCCCTTCCTTGCAATAAACTCATTCTCTATTCACAGGATACAACCATGCTACAGGCTCAACATGTTTCTTTTCAATGTGTTTGTGGAAAATGCTGTTTCACAAAAGTGCACTGACAAAAAAAAGCATTTTGACTGCTTGTCATAGACCCTGTCAAGACAAAAAAACAGTGGTATTAATGTGAATAAAGCTTGTGCGACCTTGCCTGCAATGTATCTGACATGGAGAATGACTAACATTCAGGTTTTCTTAGTAACTCTCATATGTCAACATTTCCTGATTGCAATAGTCATGGGTTTCTCTTTCATCGATAAATGATGAGTTGGGCAATGTGGACTCTTGCAGGGCAGTCTGGAAACATGAGGCTACAAACTGCACTAAATCACAGCTGAATCCACTGTTGCAGATTCCCTCCATCCTCCACACCCATGGTGTTTTGTTTTCCCTTTTGTTCCATGGGCACCTCTCCTTTTTAATTTTATTTTTCTGTGGTCTGATGTAGGGTTAAAGAATGGAAGGGAAACGGGGAAAAAACGAGAGTGGAAAACATCAGGAAAAGACCATTGCTCCAGTGCTTAAATAACAAGGCACTCTCAAAGGTCACAAAGAATAAGGTAGTCCTTTTCTATTATTTTTTTAAAGTTATTTATTTCTATAGGACCCTTGTTGATTTAGGTGAATGATGCAATGACTAAAGATGACTGCCTACATGCTGTTCACTTTTTCTGAAACTTGCGCCCCTTTGCTGTATTCTGACATAAGACAGGTTGTTAAAAGAATGTTTGCTAAAATTGTCTCTGAAGAGCAAAATTTGAAAAAAAAAAGCAATCATCCAACCAATTTTTATAAGAGTGGTTCATTTCATGTATGCAGTCTGCTCATAAAAATATCAACAACAGAACTCTTATTGGCTTCTTTGGATTGAGCTGCTGTTGACTGTATTTGTTCTCTCTTCCCATCCAGGAAAAATGAGTTTTAAATTTCATTCCAAAAGCACAAGAACTTGTCAGTGCTTCTATTTTTTTCCAAAGGCAAGTTCCATTTTCCTGTATTAGCTGTCCAGAAAGCCGTGTGCTGGGACTCCCAAGTCCCGTCTGTGCAGTTATCAGTTCTGGTGTTCCGCTGGAAGGTGCTGGCGGAGAGAGAAGGTCTCACATCATTTGCGTCAACCTCAGAAGGAAGATGGAAAAGTTGGATTTAACCCAGTGTTAAGCCAGGAGACTTGCAGACAGCAAGGCATTACAGTGATGGGTTCTAACCTGCTGTGCTGTGCATCACCTGGAGCAGATTTAGGAGCCATAGTATCATTTGCAGATACCAGCTATTGTAATCATACAATCTGAAGATCACAATTACAGAAATCATTGAGGTAAGAGCTCAACTTGGTGACTACATCTATGCTGGTAAATTAAGCACAACAGAGATCGTTTTCTGGCACAGAGGCCAATCCTCTTAGGAGAGCCCACAGCCTATTAACCCCACTTGCCTTTCCAAACATGATGGCCACAACTGGAAATTACCATGTCTAGGAAATTTTGGGAGTCTGTTTGTTGTCTTGGATCAAAACCTTGCTGAGGACGATTCTAATGAGGTAACAGCATTGAGAACCATGGCCTAGGCACATCCCACAGCACTATTTATTTCACTAGCACTGGTCTACCTAACACGACCTGTACACCTTGTGCTTCAGTGCAATGATGATCCTCAGCACACAGCTGGTACAGCACGAGACAGGACCACTTCACATAAATTTTTTGGCAATGTTTGAGTTCTTGGATCGTATGTTTAAGTAAGTGCATAAGCTCCAAAATCTTAAGCCTCTTTGAAAAGAGAGATTTTTCCCCTGTGCACTGGAAGACTCCACTGGAGGAGATTACAACACAGGAACAGCAGTGCCCTGTGGCTCACAGCTGTGTATTCCACTGGTCTGGTATTGTCATGTCCCAGCAAACAATAGCCCCATCTTCTGTGGGTCTGCAAAGTCCCCAGGGATATCCTCATATAAAATGAAGCTGGGACTCTGTTCATTGTCAAAGAGAAAAGATTGTTAACACCATCTAAATACAGAGACAAAATGCTCAAACTGCTAGAGGATGATAGAAGAATATATAATCCCAGTGGCTTCACAGTTATATAGAGCTTCAATTGTGCTAGCCAACCTTTAAAAAATACATGCGTTCCTATACACTGCTTGGCTTCCTGATTTCCTTCACACTGAATTCTGCTGCAAGACAAGAAGGGAATAGCATTTGCACTTTTTATATTTGTGAAGTAAGCCATTAATAGTCAGGTACGCTCTAAAAGAGATTCAGTGTGAAGGAAACAGGAGAGAAACGAGTGATCAGAGTGGTTTTCATGACCTCAGCATTGAGGAAGACAAGAAGTGACTTATGCCCTGTTGCTCATGAGAAGTACGATGTCTAGGGAAACTGAGTCCTGTGAAACGATTTGTTTTTATGGCAAAAAAGAAAAAACAGCTGACTTACTGAAAATAAACAGGATTTTGAGATTATGACCGCAGACATTCAGCATCTGACACAAAATGCTGAGTAAGTTTGAAAAGACTCCTTTGCCAGCAAACAGGAACTGTTTACTAATCTAATGGCTTAGTTCTGATATATTTTTAAATGAAGTGTCATAATTCTCGGGGTTAGTTGATCTCCTGATGAAAAAAAGGCCTGACCCTGCCAGTTGCCACACATCACAAGTGCTGCTGAGGCTGTCTACACTAAATTCAGTTTCTCAGCAAGGTGCCCATAATGTGCCAGACAGAGTATTAAATACTTTTCCCAGGGCAATTTTACTCAGGTAGAAGAGAATAGACAGGGTGACCCCCTGAAGAAACAAGAAAAGGTTGATCTATTAGCTGCACACAACTGAACTGAATGACCCAGTACATCTGTAGTATGATCTAGCAGTTCTGGTGATACACATGAGGACCCACTTTTAAAAATGAAGAACCTAAGACAGTTCTTCACTTCCTGGGGAATTCAGATTACTTCACCTCGGTGGAAAGAGCCTGATTTATATACATGCAGTTCCTGATTCCATACTGGCCTATTCTGTCCTTAAATAGGGACAAAATTTTAAAAATATGTTTTAAATATTCAGAACTAGCATTGCAGATGATCACATCATTTTAGAGTGATCAGGATCTTAGAAGAGATATCTGGGCAGCCTGGCATAGAGATTTCAATGATTTAAAATTATTTAATGGAGCTGGGTGAACTATTTATTATGAGTAATTCATCTGACCAATGTGGAAATTTCTCTGCATATAAATAATTCACAATTTAAAAAAAAAATAAAATTATTATTCAACCTGCCTTCACATTTAACAAGGTTTAGAATTTGGCCCTGCATACACTTCGTATGTCAAAAGGTGTGAAAAAAGATCTTCTATATTACACTGGCTGCCTAAATTTATTTCTCTTCCTTCTTCTCTTTGTAATGATATTTTGAGGTAGTGTGAAGAAAAAAACCCCATGAGTTCCAAACTGAAAGAAAGAAGTGAGAGAGCATGAAAGTTCCCTGTCCAGACGTTAGGTCATGAACATTTGTTCTGTTTTATGCATTAACAGCTAAAACATAGGGAAGGCATCAATTTCCGTATGCAGTTGCCTATATTGAGCAATGTTTAACAAAAGCACAGTGCACCCTTTCGTGCTTCTCTGCAGTAACAGTAGTATTGAATTAATTGGTAAATAATTTCCTTGCCCCTTTTATAAAACAGGGGCTGCTTTTGGAGAAAATTAAATGTTTAGAAAGTCCTATCTGAGATGGCACAAATTGATCCTATTTGATTTTTTTGATTTGCAGATCTCCCCGGTCTTTTCCAGTGCAGCTCATGAACATGCAGTTCATTTAGAGGGAATTTAAGCCTGCTGACAATTGGCTTGCTTTTCTGTTGCTGCTTGTGAATCTCATAGAAACAGTCCACAGATCATAATTAAAAACAGTAAACCAGGAAACAGCATTGGAAAATGCTTTTAAATGAGTTCTGTCATTTCTTCCGCAGGACACAATGTCTGAATTAGTTAAAATGAGGAAAAGAATGCTTACTGTGACATACCTGTCACCAGTAAAGTAAAGATGTTAATCCAGGAAGGCTGAAATATTCATACACTGAGTGATACTGGGAGAAGTTATGTATCTTCCTTGACATCGAAGAAAATAACCAACCAATAGTGATTATCCCTCCAAAACTCCACTGTAAACCACATGCTGGATCACTACGTTAAAAAGTCAGATCATAATCTGCACGTGAAAAGTAAAAGTATTTTCAGTTGTTGCTGGGTAATCCCAACTCTTGCATGCATCTTTGTGCATCTGTGCTCTCCTGGGACCATTTTCATTACAGCGCAATAATCCGATTAATCCATTACCTGCACTTAGCCTTTATCAAGACAAAGTGACATATTGATTTTCAAGCATTACACAAATTGACAAAGCAGAGTGTGCCATTTGAATGTAAGTATTCCCCTGAAGTCATATTATTTCTAAGATTCACAAGGCCTTTCTTAGTCTAGACCCTTTTCCTTCTGAGTAGACAGACTCATTTATAGAAAAATGTGTCGTACATGGCAGACACATAGCATGTTTTTAAATATTCTCACTTGGGTGACAGTTTTAAGACATTTGGGTGTGTAGTTCCCACTGATAGCATAAAAAATACTTCCATTTCCTCCATGTTATCACCAGTTTATTAAGATGCCCTGTTCCACACCAGGTGCACGGATGATGTACATACCTATGAAGAGTGGTATAATTCCAGCAGCAATTTGAGAATGTAGATAAGTAACAAGCACCATACTGGTGCAAAAGTCCATCTGCTCTGTTATCCTGTGTCCACCAGCGGCCAATATGAGATGCCTAGCCAAAACGTAAATCAAGAGAGGATGCATACATAATATTTGTTCATATGCTCCTATTATCCATCAATCTGCAGATTTTCAGAATTAAAGGAGTGGGGTTTTTATTCAGTGGCCCATGGTGGCTTTCTCTGCCATGATTTTGCTTAGTGGCTTCTTAAATATATGTAATTTTTTTGTTCCTGTGGTGTGAGACTCAATAACTTAAAAGTATTTTGTTCAGATATTGGAAAAGAAAACAGTCTAGTCCCAAATCTCTTCATGATATTCATGAGTTTATCAATGTCTATAATATCTCTTCTGATTTACCTCTTTCCAGTCCTTGTCTATATAGTTCTTCTATATTTTCAGTCATCTGAGTGCATTCAGGATTGTATTTATTGGATAGCACTATATTTGTCTAAATGCATGTTGAATTCTGTGCCACCCTCAAAGCACGTAGTCCTGGCCATGGCAAGACAATGGAGACACAGCAATTCACAAACTCATAAATTCAACTGCGTTGTCCCTTGGGGAGTCCCTGTAAGAAAAGATGTGTTTGCTGATGGAGATGCCTTGCTGACTAATCCCACTTGCTCTGCAAAACAATCCCTCCACCCCCAAAATGTAGAGAATGCCACTCAGCTGCTAAGCTCATATTAAAATTGGCAGAAAAACATGCATTGCTGTCATTTTTCCGCTGAGCTTGAATACTAAGCTCAGCTTCAATGACACCACTGTTCAGCACAGGACCACTGCCAGCAACAAACTCAAACTGAGAATGGTAACTGAAATATTTATTCACAAACAAAATTTCAGGCTAGACATGGTTGCTCTCTGCACATGCATTTCCAATAGCATGGAAATGACATGTTTTCTACTTGGTGTTATTTCTGCTTCAGTTGCTTGGCTCTTGCTCACACTCCTGGAGCCAGACTGCCAGGGGAACAAAGACCAACTCCAGATCTTGGAGACAGATGTGCTCTTGTCAGTCTGATCAATGAGCAAGGTGGAGGGCAAAGCAACTGTCTTGTACTGCAGCTCACAAAGCTATGATTTATTGTGCTACCTCCAAAAGATAAATGAGGTCTTGAGTCAAAGTGAATCTTCTAATTGAATTATCCAGTGTCCCAGATGGAAATGACCTTAAAAGCCCAGACCATGCAAAGAAGATATAATCTGAAAGGAAACCTGGTTCACATTGCACATTAACCTGTGCATCTTCCTGGGTTTTGCTCTATTTATGACCCAATGAACCCAGCATCCGCTGTTTTTAATGTCTAAGACAAACATTGATTTCTATTTCTGGTACTAAGCGGCTAATATAGGAAGTCTTTCTGCTGAAACAAGGAAGGCCTACAGCTGTCTCCTAAGCCATTAGCAGCTCTCAAGCAGTTCAGGTGGGATTCCCACCCAGGGCTCAGTTGAATGCCCTGCTACGAGGCTGTGCTGCTGTCCTCAGCAATGAGAGGAAGCAAGCCCGGGATGTGGTGAGGCTGGGGATGCAGTGAGGCCAGCACTGCTTGGTCCAGCAGCACACCCTGCACAGTGCAGCACAGCCTGGTTCTGTCCCAGGCTGCAACCCAGGCACCTGAGCAGCTGTGAACCTTGCCTGTGGTTTCTGCTTGAGAACCCTTCCAGGATATCCCTATCCTCCAATATGGTCACTTGTCATCTTGTACCTCTGATTCTGTGGCTCTTACCCACGTAAGAAATTTAGTAGGGTCAGGATGGCTGGCTGAATGCTTTGCAAATGTTGTGGCCCTGTCCTACAAAGAAATCAACACTGGCTGACCCTTGTGGCCGTATCTTGCCACAAGCGCAGAGACTGCCTGTGTGCCATCACACTCAGGAACTAGGAAGATCTAGTAGATCCTGTAGGATGTGAAAGCGGACAACGAGTATTCCTGTCTTACTGTGAGGAAACTGAGTCAGGGAACTGACATAGCATGTCGTTTCGTTTGATTAGATCACCATTCCTGACAATTTCCTCCAGACGTTTACCATCTGGAATACTAAAAAGAAAAAAGGTTCCTCATTTATCATGTACGTTTGTTTAGCTCCAGCTTCCAGACGCAGAAATGTTTGCTGTTTGAATTTGCTTGGGTAATAACATTGTTCAAACTTTCTGCATAGTTGTTTCGGTTAATGTTTTGGTTAATATTACTTGCCATGTATGCATCATTCACTTCCAATGACAACAATAACAAGCATGAAAATAGTAACCCTTATAAAGTAATGTAAATTGAATTTCTAACAGTGTGATGTCAAACATTAGAACTACTTAAGTTGAAAGAAACCCCATACAACTCAGAAAATGTATCAGACAGCAGTCAGATAGGGGATGGAGGATTCTCCTGGGTTTATAACTGGCCACTGTAAAGCATGCCAGCAGGAGGTCTGAAGGATTCTCCTGGGTTTATAACTGGCCACTGTAAAGCATGCCAGCAGGAGGTCTGAAATACTGACCTAAAAAAGTCAACATGCCTTCTAGCTGGTGACTCAAAAGGTCTTTAGAATCTGGTAGTTCTTTTAATCCCCCAATTTTTTTCCAGAATGGTAGGAAAATATACAAAGTCCTTTTTCCCATTTTAAAAAAGTATTTCAGAGTGCTGTGGTTTCGGGTGACTCTTGTTTGTAAGAAATTAAATGCTATATATTAAAAAAATACTGGCGTTGCATGCAGGTGCCAGCTGAAAGTGGACACATTGCAAAACTCTACACAGGCTGTTTTCTTCTCCTTTGAAAAATACATTTCTCTTGGTTACGCTGAACTCATTTTGAGCTGCTTAAATATTGGCTAAATATCATATCAACATTTAAAAAGCTTCAGACTTGTTCATATCACTCCCACGATCTCTGAAGCAAGGTTTCTGTAAAGAAAAGACTTGGCATATATATCAAACACATTCTCTAAAGATTCATCCGATTTTATGTGTCTTCAGATCAAAGCTCTGGGGAAAGGGAATAAATGACTTTTAAAAAGCACTGGATAATACCTGAGAAGGGGTTATTTCATAGTGCTGTGTCTGAAAACATGCCAATGCTTTTTCAATCTACCTGCATGGTATGAAGACATGCCATATAGATTAAAATACTACAGAAGGTTCAACTTAAACAAATAAAGACCAGAAAATTAAACACTTGAACTCTGCCTTTAAACCATTCATTAAAATAATACACATCAACCATGCCTTCTGCATTAGATGTAGTGCATGGGACAGGCCACCTCTGGAGTTTGAAGTTTTAGACACGCCAAAAGAAGAGATAAGAATGGTCCTTGGCAGGGAGGTGTTGTGAATATTTTTAACAACATAGCTGAGCCCTAATCTGGTGCAATCATTTCACAAGCTGTTCTTTCTACCTGCTCAGTATTGAGCTGTGTCAAAAGGCAATGGCTTCTATAGTGGTTATAGCAGGATAAATTATTTCCCGATGGAGATTTGGGGTCAAGCCACAAAACACAGGTAAGCAAAAAGACATCCACTTTCACTCAATGGCACTTTCCTGCACTCAGAACTTCCCTGGGACGAGGTTAAAACATCAGGGATTGAAGTTTTCCAGTTGCAGTCCCAACTACAGACCAGCAATTCTACATCACTACAAAGCCGTGAATACCGGATGGCACTTGAAATCCTGTCCAGCTCATGAACCTTCCCCTAATGGGAAGTCAGCCAGTCCCTTTATTTCACTTGGTTTCAAAGCACAGACCTTTACATTCTTTTTTCTGAATGGGTACAGACCCCTTAGAAATGTCATATGTATGTAAAGAGATATATAGCATATATGGGTTTGCTATCTTGGTCATCATTTCAGGACCCCTGAGAAGCACACATACATTCCCCGACACACATGCGCACTCGACAGATCATTGGTTGAAAATTATGTGTCTTTTTTTCTAAGATAAAGAACTCTTCTGTGTCTCTAGCAATATGCATTCACAAAGCTGTGGATTAAGGATGATCCATCTTTTCAGGCTTGTCTTGCTTTGGATTGTTGATTGCTGAATGCTGAGGATATGTAAGCATAATTCTAGTTTGCTTTCCTTTCTGAAAGGAGCTACCAATCCTGCTGGCACCTTGGGTGGTCTCAAGCTCCTTTGGGTGTCATACCATGAGCTACTGAGATGCAGCTGCAGTTCAGGTATTATTGTTTATTTTTTATTATTTACATTTATTATTTTATTACTATTTATATATTTATATAAATATTTATTTATTATATATATTCATTATATATTATGTTAATTATATATTATATTTATAATATATTTTATTATATAATTAAATATTTAATAATATATATTTATTTAATACATTAAAATATATTTATTATTCTTATTTATTATCGTTTATTATTATTATTACACAGGCCACTATACAGCATATAGTAGCTGCAAAGACATCTTAGAGATTAGGCTGTGGATGTAATAACATTTTCAAGCTTCAGGATACTGACACTTTGGGATGGGTTGTATCTTATAGGCACTCTCAGCAGATCTGCTGAGTGAATTTTTAGTTGCTTGTGGCTGGCCATTGTTTGTGCATCTGTCCTTAGTAACAGCAGTCACTGGGAATCTGGCTGACGGAAGAACAGGATTGGATCAGATCCTTGATTTTCAATACAAACAATTTAAAAAGAAAATAAAAAATAAAACAAAAAATTATAAAGCTCGCTAAATTTACATTACAAATATCTGCCATGGATGGAGAACGTTATAATTTTGGCCCATATGAATGTATTTTATGCTTACTTCCCCATTCTTTTCCTCTGTTTCAGCTGCTTCCGTGTGGTTGCAAGGTGCAGAGATGCAAGGAATTAAAAAGCAGAATAGGAAGGACACCTGCAGTTTCTCATCAATTTTTATAGACAGTAATATCCTTTTGACTCAGCTATTTTAACAATCTTGATAAAACCTTATATTCCTTCTACAAAATTCCACAGCATTTTACAGGAAGCTCCACAGACAAGTAGAGAATCCTATTGGACATAGCTGAGATAAAAAGTACACTGTTGCTTGCTGTGCAAAATGAACCACATATGTTTTCTCTATTACAGTACCAGGGTATCCAGGAGCAATGTTATTAGCCATGCACTATCAAAAAGTTTTGCACACTCTGTTTCAAAGACAAACAGTAAGCCCGTATAGAATTTTTTGTAAAATCTGTGGGATTTAATGGAGGTTTCTCTTTTTGCAGTCCCAACGAAATGGGGCAGCAAGGATAAAAAAACTGAAATTCTGCAGTATGAAATCAAACTACAGAAAACAGAAAAGTCTACCTTAAATTCAAGTAGACCTTTTTCATGTGGGTGTGATTTAACTTGCAGTAACCATATAGAGTGCAAGAGAGCTTGCTAGAGTAGTTACTGATGCTCTGATTTGCTTTATTTGCACTCTACATCCTTCCATTTATTTCATTCTGATCCCTCTACACTTTCGATATTCACAGCCAGGAAACAGGTGAATGTAGAAAATAGGCAGAAGGTAATGCAGAGAGGTAGAGGAGAAGGAAAAGCAGAAACCATGGAGAGAGTAATGCATGCATTCTACTGTTAGCCTACCTACAGCAAAGTCACTGTAAGTTTGATGTGGTTTGTTACTGGGGGAGGAGAAGCTCATTTCTGTACCTCCAGGCAGAAGAAAGTCTTGACTGGAGCTTGGACAAAAGTGGAAATAGTGTATTGAATACTCATAGCTTTTAGTTGAGAAATCAGGAGTCCTGGGCCTGAGCTCAGTTTCCTCATGTATCTACTGATGATGACAAGGCACAGAAAGGTCACCTTGAGCAGACCCTTGGTTTCATCATCAGTTTAGACTGACATAAGTCATCCTTGCAGGCTCAGAGCTGGTTGGAGAGGCACTGCCACCCCTCCCAGCGGCTTTGCCTTTCTCATGCCCCATTTCTTCCCATGTGCTGAGGTGGAGGTTTTCGTGATTGTGTGCTGCACCCAGTCAGGGAACTGATTTTCTATTTTAGGGAAAAAAATATGGTGGAATTAGTAGCAAATGTTGTGGTTGTTGTAATCAGATGAGGGCACTGTGTATGAAGCTGAAACTGTTCTGGTTTCTAGACATTTTTGATGAATCACATGCACATCAAAATGTCTAAATATTAGAGGTTTCTGAGTAGACAACTGGCTAAAGTGGGGAGGAAAGCAAGGAAGACATAGGAGTACCTAGGAAATTGGTAGAAAAAATAAGTAAGAGGAAGGAAAAAGCAGCTAAAATAAGCATGGGGTGAACAGAGAGGAAATAATATGAAGCCCTGAGTAGATAACAGAATGCCTCAAGAGAAAACAGGAAGAATAATACCAGCAGAAAAATGGCAGGAAAAATGGCAAACGCCAGAAAGCAATGGAAAAAGGTCACTGTTGAGAAATTTCTGAGTGTCTGTAAGCAAAAGCACACTAACATGGAAACTGGAAATAGTGGTGGAAGCATGTTATGGCTGATGTCTGTCAAACTGATTTTTTTTTTGTATCCATGTTATCACAATAGAGGGAAATGAATACTGTTCCACCAGTAACATCTACATACCATCATTTTTTTTCTTTTAACTCTATTTCCTTTGCATACTTCAGAGAACTATAATTAGCTTTTGACAAGGTCACCGTCTCTCAGACTGCAAAGTTATCTGAACAACAAAATCACTTCACAATGCCCACCTCAATGAGTATTCAAAATAGTCATGAAGTCTGCAAGTTTCAGGCCTTGCTGATGAGACCTTGGGACTTGCTGATCGACCCTGGGACATTCCCGGGAACGTGAGGCCCATTTATGAAGTGCTAGGAGAAGGTTAAGCTGCTATCTTGGGCCTTGGGGTAATTAAGGGGTAGGGTGGACACTCAGTACTATAAACTTCACATGCAAACATCTACATACTGAGGAAACCACATGGGAGAGGGCAGCAGGAAAATCAGATCTCAGGAGTGTGAGAGAGAATGTGCTTCTTTTCTTCCAGATTACCTTACTCTGCCTCGACAGGGGCATTTCCAGCTCAGCCGCGGCAAGCTGCTTTGCAGCATCTCACACTCATTCACCTCACCCTCTACTAATCTGCCCAACATCACCATTTCCTTTATTTGTGACTGTGCCACCCTGACTTTGAATTTTGGACATGGCGAGAACAACCACAATAGTATGTTCTAATAACCACTGCGGCAGAAAGTTTTGTACAGAAGACGTGAACAAGATGTATGAAGGTACACAAGGGGCTAATATGGCAGAAGGTATGATTTGTATTGAAGTCATGTTACCATTTGCAGAAATAATAACTCAGTTGCAAGTTACACCTCTATGTGAGTAGTTAGCATCATCCAACCACCACTGGGATGGGACTGAGCAAGTACTGGAAGTGCTTGACTTGGGAGAAGAGGAAGTGAAGGGAAAAATTTCCAGTCTATAGAAAGCTTTACATAAAGTAAAGGTGGCAGCATGCTGTCTAACTTGAAATTTGGCCAGGAAGGGAGACTGAACACACCTATGATTTCAAAAAGTACTATGAAACTTTTAATCACCATAGGTGGCAAGAGACTAACTTTTTCCCATCATATATACTCTGGATGCCTTAATCTTTTATATAGCATTTACCATCATTATACCTAAATGCTGACATCTAAGAGGCAGTTGTATTTCCCCTGAGAGGAATTAGAAAGCATGAAAGAAATCCAAGAGTTTGTGAAAGGGAGTTTGTGGCAGTCAGCTGGCTCAATTGAATGGGCATGCCTTGCAGCACATAGATCTGCTTCTGTAACAAGCACAAACACTTAAAACTGTATCTTAATGAGGGGTTGAAGTGCTTCTTTCCCCTTGCAAGCAAAACTGAAGTGGCTGACGGACTTAGCTACCTTTTTTTTTTTTTTTATTCAAGCTTTACCATCCAGCCAGTTTCCTCCAGGTCTGCTATCAACAATAAGTGTAAAACAGCAAAGGTAGGATGCTTCACATTCACTTTGCCTGAAGGCACAGACTCTTCATACTTGGTGGGGCCTTGGCTGCCTCTGTGGAGCTGCCCTGACAGCACACCCCTGGGAAAGAAGTGCACGAGCCGTAGCTGGGCTAGGTGTAGGCAAAAGATTTACCCCACTGGCTGCAGTGAGGTACAGAACAGATCACTCTCATTGAAAGAAAAATAAGGTGTGGGGAAGAGACACGCACAGGTTGACTGACACCTTCATAAGCAGCTGGAAATTGTAATGATATCAGCCTTTGCTCCCAAGAATTAGCTAGGTGACAGATGTTGGATATGAATGTAGATTTCCCAAGCGAGAAAAACGAAATGGTGAAGGAAACAGAGCTCACAGCAAGGTAATTAAAACTATCGGGCCATACAGCAACACCTCAGATTAAAATGCACGTGGAAACTAGCTACTTCCATAGGGGAAATGTGAGCTGGATGAAGCCTGGTAGCACAGCAAGAATCTAAGACAACAGCCATAATTTAGAAAACCAGTGAAGCTCAGGTTGCACCACATGAAGAGTTGCTCTGTGGTCTTTAAAAGGTAAATTTTCAGCACAGCCAACTAAAATGTAACCGCTGAGTCATATGCCACCCTGAAAATACACCCTGTATATGTTAACACTTGAATACGTGGATAGAAGGGCCTATGTCAGTGCTCAAATGTAGTATCTATGCTGGAAAATATGAAGAATAAAAGACTAATTCAAATTAACTTAAATCATAAGAACATGCAAAAATTAACTCAGGCTCTGGCTAGTTGCAAAGCTCAATATCTGCTTTGTTCCAAGCCTTTGATAACATGTTTGTTACCCAACAGTAGAAGTGATTACTGAATGGAGACAGGACATTTCACAACAGGCATTACACCTCTGCTCCTCTCCCTGCATTCCTCCATTCCTAAATACTGGAGTCAGAGTGGACCTGGTGGTGCGTGTCCAACAGAGGTATCACATTTTCCCCATAAATGGTATTCTCCAGTCTTTCCCATGATTCATTCAACTTCTGTCGCATCCATTGGCAGTGTGTTATTGCATAGCAGGATACTAAAGGGGACTGACTGGGGTAGCAGTGAAACTTCCAGAAAAAGCTTAGATGTTAAACAGCTCAAGCTTTTATGAAAATTCACAAGCCTCCATACTGTACTGGCATCTGCAGATTTGTAATAGCTTATGATAAGCTCAAGTTCAGTTTACAGTGTTGTGTTTTTGTTTTTTTTTTTTTTAAGAATTGAAACTAAGATGAAAGTAGCTGGTGATTTCCAGTAACTATCCAAACTGCCTGCAAGACTAAAGATAGTCTCATAGGAGCTGGGTGGAGTGCATGTGTGTGAGAGAAAGGGCAAGAGTGAGAGAAATGTACAAATAAACTCCAGACTGCTGCTGAAGGCTCAAAATTTTAGAATAACCAAATGCTGACTTTCTCACAGCAGTGGAAATTAAGTAACAGGCAACTTGCTACTTGTGAGGCTTAAAAAAATAAATAGGATTCGTGGTTATCCTAGCTTATCTGAACACCACGAAAAGTGAAACAATAACAATGCATCCAGCTCCTTCCACTGTGTCAGTTGTTGTACAATGCTCCTCCTGCTCCAAACACTACATCCAGGGAGGAGTTTGGAATAACTCTGTGCACAGAGCATCAGCAGCTAAGCTGCAGTCCTTGTGATGCTTTTGTCCTTAGGCAGCACGATATTGCCTCTCCCAGCACCTGGGAGAGGAGCACAACGCTACTGATTACAACTCTCATTAGTACAAACGCTTAAGAGCAGACAAACAGACATTGCTTCCACACCCCTGTGACTAGAGGATGGATGATTAATGCATACTGCTATGGCTGGATATTTTATTATCCCTGACATAACATTAATTGTTGCTTTTCCTACAGTTGGTACCAGGGCTGTAAATAGAGTTAATGATGGTGTATGTGGTGTTCTTGATTCTGGTCACTTTAAACAGGTGCCAGGCCTCCAGCCAGTCCAGGAGAAGCCGTTATACCCCCTCTTATACTCAACCTTTTGTGCCACCCTTTGCCTCACCAAAGAAATCGGGGCCATCTGATTGCAACCCTAGGCAAACACAAGGCAAGCTGAGACTAGGAACAGGTTGAGGAGAGGTGTTCTCTTGAGTATTTGTTTATGGCCTCCATTTTTTTCTTTTCTCAGTACACAAGTCAATGCTCAGAAGTTGGCATTAATAGGCAGTAGATTAAATGAAGTAAAAATTGCTGCTATGAGTACCAAGTCAGCTCTTCACCCGCCGTGGGAGGAATGCCTTTGACTGGGCTCGAGGCAGAGACCATGCTGGTGCTGGACAGAGCACCTAGAACAGATCCCTGTGGTGGGGCTATCACCTGCACAGCCACTTTGTGGACACCACAAAAGGTGACATTGCAGCTGGGAGGAGGAGGACTAGGTAAAAAAGACATGTGGGGTGTGAACAAGCCCTGTGGGGTATGACCAAGCCCTGCGGGATGGTGCAACTCAAGGCCCTCCAATTTTGGGTCCCACCCAATGCTTCTCCAGTGCAAACCCTGCCAAGCAGGCATAAAAACTCACTTTATCCATTTTTGAACTGAACTTCATTTGATCCGTTCATTAAAATTTTGGGGGGTAATTCCATTTCTAGCATTTGCTGAGCAGATCCAAATATGGGTATCGACAAAAGAGCAGATGAAAGTAACTCAGACTCACTGGTTCGTTCCCTAGTTTTATTTTATGTTGTACTTAAAAGATTACATTTACATTTGCTCACTAACCAAAATACAGATTTTTAAAATTAAAATGCAGCATTGTCTGAAGTGCCTTCTGGAGTTCATCTGAAAAGAATTCTGGGAGAGATGATTACAAAACACTCAAGTTGAAAAACTTTACAGTCAAGCACTGACCACAAAGTCTGCCGTCCAAATTCTGATCTCAGAGCAGCATAAATCTAGTATAATACCCATGGTTTTGGTGGAGTTACTCCAGTTTTACACAGCAGTAACTGGGAATTGAACTTGGAACTTTGCCTTTAGTTTTGTCCAAAAATGTGAAAGTAGAAAAAAGTATGCTTTCGACATGGATTCCCACAGGAATTCAGGGGGTCATCACATTGAATCATTTTACCAATGGCTCCCCATGCCTTCCCACAAAAAAAAAAAAGCAACTCACAAAACCGTCAGTGTTTTGTCAGCTCAGCTAGAAAGAGAAAAATGAAGCATGGTTTGCCTGACATACACATACAGAGATTAAACATAGGTGTGAAAAATTTGCAGTGTGAGACATTTGATAACCTTCTTCACAGTAATACTGTGAAGATGAGTTAGTTATTTTCAAAGGCTTTTTAAATGTGCAAGTGAAGTATGACAGCTATCACATTAATAATGGTCATAAAAGGTCTTTAAGTTAATAGCAGAGCTCTGGGTATGTGCTCTTTGATCTTTGCTAAGATTGAAGGCTCAGGTTTAGATTGCAGCATAAGGGCACAGTGCTGAGGGAATCTTTGGTGAACATCTAGTACCCAGGATGTGGTTAGAGGCCTCGGCATCCTTCAGAGTGGTGCGTTTAGTGTGAGGGCTTGTCTGCACAGGGACTTACCCCTGATTACCTCCATGTGTGGACACTCCTATTCCAGAATAGTGGGTGGAGAACAAGGCCTGAGGCTGGAGAAGCATTGTCTCCCTCTCAGTATTATCCTTGGCCATGACTCCAGTGGTGGGTCTACACATCTGCTGAGGAAGCTGAGGACAATCTGGCAAGTGAACACAAGGATCGCCTCCCCAGGCAGTAGAGAGGACCCATAGGCTGGGGTGCTCTCTGAAACAAAAGCCTGGCATGATTGCTTTTACATGTAGCAGTATGGAAGTCTTCCCCAAATAGCTATGCATGAGAAGGAAAATTGGAACCAGCTGTGTCAACATGTGCCATAAATAGAATACATTTCTCAGGAAAACAGCCAGCAAAAATAGAGTATAATAATCTTCAGCTTGGTATTTGCATATTACTAATGCCAGAAGAAAGTAGTAGAAGGGACAATGGAAGAGGATTATTCTTATTAGAAGAACAAGGCATTAAGAGGGATGTTGACCATGGTATTAGGGCACTATAAGCCTTGACAAAGAAAGAGCAAGTCTGTGACAACAGAAAAGTCAAGAGCAACATTATGGTTATTGGGAATAGCTTGAATCAATATAGCCCTGGAGAATTTAGCTGGGAATCCACCCACTGTGGCATGTAGCCAGGATGAGCATATAAACCTCAAAATCCTTTAAGAAAGCAGTTGAATGAATGAAAAAGCAACTAAAGTGTTTTATTAGAATCTCTTCTGATGGACTGTGGAATCTAAATGGTGGATCCCCAAAGGAAAGACACAGCCCAGCCCAATATATAGGCATCAGCATAACCTTATGGCTATAACCTTCTTGATTTTTTTGTTTGGTTTTAGAATGTTTGCTGCAGAAGAGGGAAGTGAAGGGCAAGGCCATTGCATTTCAAGAAGCTCTTTGCTTGTCTGTTTGGGATACTGAGGTCTACACATCCATAAATTTTTCCTTTCCAGTGCTGCACGGTGAGACGTAGGCACAACAAATAGGCTTGTTTTACTGAGATATTTTCATAGGTGACAAGATTTCTATTTCCTCTATGCACACTAGAGAAACTGGCTCTGCTTAAAAAAATAAGGCAAGCAGGGGATTTCTGAGCCAGTCTTACTCTTCTTTCTGAAGAAATTTTATCACCTCTGTGCATGCAAATCTCAAAAGAGGTTGTTACTGTCTGTAAATAGATTGGCTTTATTGTTATGCTGAGCAGCAGAAGAGGAATGTGGATTTACAGCGAAGGCCGGGAATGGGTAGCGAGCCAGCCCATTGGTGCTGCTGCTGACTGATAGCATGGCCCCATTTCTTACCTCTTTTGTGGCAGGCTTGAGCAGCTAATTCATTTGGTAGAGTAGGACACAGTATTGCCCAGTTGTAAAGATAATCATAAGCTGTGTTAAATTCACAAGGCTGTGATTAGAGGTAGTCAAATAATTATTCATTTTAAGTAATTCACCTTATTATGCATCTAACACTCCATCTGCCTGGGAATTAAACACATGCAAAAGGTGCTTTCAGTCACCTGTTCCTCACTTGCAGTTGTTTCACTAATATAGTGTGTGTAGACATTTTAGTGTCTAGTTTTGAGCAGTCTATGCAAAATTTTGCTATTTATGATTGCTTTTGACACCATCAAAGTCACATGGTGTCATTTCAATTTACTCTGTGCATGTGCATATGCTCACTTACCCAGTTGCTGGCCCCATGGACACACAGGCCCAATGACAGGCGGTCTGACTCCAGTTGCTGGTGCTCAGACCCCCATGTGCACACGTGTGCTTGCACGCAAGTGTGGGATCACTAGTGAGTATCAAGCAGGACTTGCAGGACTCGCTGATAAGTAGGTCAAGTGGCCTGGGAGCTGCTCTGGGACAAGTTTCTCCTTCTAGTTACTGGAGCATATGCTAAGGCTTTCATTTGATATTACCAAATTTGGTTCATATTTATAATGCTGTACTCAGGAAGGTGGCTTATTTCTAATTTTTGCTTCATGAAGAGATTATTGATATATACTATTATCAGGCAATTTATTGGATGAGGGGTAATGGTTTTAGACTGAAAGAGGGTAGATTTAGATATTAGGAAGAAAATCTTTACTGTGAGAGTGGTGAGACACTGGCAGAGGTTGCCCTGAGAAGTTGTGGATGCCCCCTCCCTGGAAGTGTTCAAGGCCAGGTCAGATGAGGCTTTGAGTAACCTGATCTAGTGGAAAGTGTCCCTGCCCATGGCAGGGGGGTTGGAACTAGATGAACTTTAAAGGTCCATTCCAACCCAAACCATTCTATCATTCTATGAATTAATACACTATTCCAACCTGAAGTGAAGCATGTGATTTCATGGTCTTTAAAAAAAGAGAGGTGCAAAAGAAATTGGAAACTTGTCTCTTTTTTATAAAAGATATAGAAAATGCAGAGTTGTCTAAAGAATTATATTGAAGGCACTGGTACCATTAGCCCTAATAGAAAGTCCAGGTGGATGTTTCAGTGGGTTTTTCCTGTTCCCAAAAGATGTTGGATTTGAGAGCTAAGTTTCCCCTGATCATCCAGTAGCTACTATTCCTACACCTAGGAGCTAGCAGAGCAAACAAGCACCTGCTGAAATCACGTTAAGAGGCCTAAGGAATATTTTCTAGGTAAAAGGAAGAGAAGGCAAATCCATTACAGAATACTTAATGCTCTGTATTTTAAGACCTGATTTTTCAAGGCTCGATATAATCCTTTTGAACATCTGGTGACAACAGTTTATTCACAGTTGATGGAAGTTATCTCATCTTAAGCTTAAGTTTGAGCTAATGACTCTGTCAGTATAGCAATAGGTGACAGAGTAGAAAGAGGCAAGTTTAGGATTTAATTTACCTGTTTCCTAAGGTGGCCAAGGTGACTTGCATCTAAAATGTGTTTCTCTTCACTAGTGCTAGAAAAGAGCCCAAGGTTATTTGTTCACCTGAAGACATATTCATTGTAGGCATCAAAAGTTAGGCAAGATGATCCTTTATTGTTCAACTTGCCTTGGAAGAAGAAGTTTGCTTTTCATGCCATGCTTTTAGTTAAGCTTATTAGGTAGCATGTACAGAATTTGGTAACAGACAAGGAAGATATCATAATGGAGGTCACATTTTATGTTTTTATTAGATTCTGGAAAAAATATATCAATTCTGATTTATATGTTACACAATTTTTAAACTGTGTAGTTGTATGAATGTATTGGACCTCCTTTTTATTTTGTCCATCATACAAACTAAGCTACCTTTGTTAAGCTCTATTGGAGTCCCAAATATTTTTTAGTAAAAGAGTCTTTTAGAGATTGTTATGACACTATATTTAAATTGATATTTATAATTTTTCCTTGGGAGATTTTGAGGCTTTTTAACCTGATTATCCTTTATTTCCTGGGAGGCACTTTCTGTTGTGACCGTAGCTGCTAGAAATTCTCTAGGCAAAATACTGAGTTTGCATATTATTAATTCGTCCATCTGCATTTGATTGATGACACAATGGAGCCCTTAAAGTAGCTATTATTTCAGTCTGACTGTATTTAATATTTTACTGTGGCAATTCCCAGTGTGAAGAAATGAATATGCTTCTGAAACACTTGTCCTATATTCTGTGCTTTAGATGATGCACAGAGAAACATCTTATTCCTAACAAGGGGCCACATCAAGAGAGGTTCATGCTAATCATAGCCAGAATATATTTACAATGTAATAACAAATATAATCCTAGAGAGAGGAGTGGATATCATCCAATGCTCTCTGAAAGCTCCCATCTTGTGATGCAGTTGGGTATTTGAGTGTTTCACAGTTAACAGAGCAGTCTGTAGCACCATATTCGAGGTAGATGTCTCCCAAGCACACGATGTGTCAAACTCGGCAGTTCACCAGCTGGCAACAACCAGCAACCACTCTTTGCAGTTAGTTTGCGCCCGCATCTGAATGCATTGATTTCCTGTCATCTTCCAAAAGTATCTGCAAGGTGCTGGGGTAATTTTAAATTTTATCTTACACATCTGGGATACATGGAGCAGCCATAGCTAGGTGTGTCTGCAAAGCTTCCATGAGAGATGGTGGCTTGTTTCTGCTTGCAAGGTGAGGGTTATAGTTTTTCATATCTATTTGTAAGGAATTATCTTCAGTGACAGCAGTTAGTTCAGTGTTGCCCAAAATATACACAATAACAGTAGAGCTGTCCCAGAGAACCTCTGCTTATTTCCTTCTACACCACCTGAGCCACTGCTTACAGGGTGGTACAATAGGCTTGTGACATAAGCAGGCTTTAATTAAATCTGACCTAAGCTTCACACACTAATGGGTTGGTTATTCCATGCTTTATGTTCACAAGAATGCCACAGCACGGGTCTCTGTGACCAAGGAAGGCAGGGCTGGATCTGTCGTGCTCGAAGGCCTCTTACATTCAAGCTTCTGCAAGTCTTTAACTTACGCATGGCACTCTCCTACACACTTGGTTCATGGCAGAGGTGTATTTCTGGCTGGAGTTTTGAAAGCTGCACAGTTTTCCTTTTAGAAATGTAACTGTAGCAACTTCCAAGGAAAGTGTTTGCTCATAAAGCTCAACAGAAAAAAGTGACAGTGGCACCCAAAGCTTTTACACTTTTTCCAGGCAATGTCTATATTAGCAATTTGAGTTGAAGAGATTTCATTTCTCTGTTTACCGTGTACTGGTTTTGTTCTCCAAGTAGTTTATGTGTTTATCAGATTTCCTTCAAAGGGAACTAAATCAGATGCTCCACTCCACTGCCTGCTGGCATCATTAGGTCCCACACCCATACATGAACCTTGCCTGCTGGTGGGTCACCCAGAAAGTACACAAAGAAGAGGCTTCCAGGTCAGCAAGAGCTCCCACAGCACTCCAGCATGCATTTACACTTCTGGCATCAGTCACTACCCATTAACTTTGGTAAATTAAATAACATAAATAACATGCTTTGAATGATGCTTGCAGTGTATTCTGATAAACTACAGAACCTGAATCATCTTATAACACTACCTGTAAGGAATGGAAACCTCTTTAAAGCTATTACAAAGGCAGAAGATATGATCTCTCTTAGAAGATGATGGGTCAGGTTCCTCTTTACTGTAACTCCACTGAAGCCCATAGAATTATACAAGGGATGAATTAAGTGCAGTGTTGATTTCTAAAAAGATCATTGTTTAGATCTAGTGGTTAGAACTGAATGTATTATGCAAGTGAAGACACATTGAGAGCCACCATACAGCTCCCAGTCACTCAGCTAACACCATGTTCATGTGCTCAGTTCAGCCTGCGGAAAGCTGGGGAATCACAAGAAATAAGCCATTGCTCAGAGAGGGACAGCAAAGATTGCATACAGAAAATACTTTACTAGAATACATTGTCCTTTTTTACTTTTAAGTTTTTTGTTTCTTTCTTTTTTAAGCAAACATACTTAAAATTCTCTAATGGTCTTTCAAATGACCCAAATTTTCCTGTCAGCTTCAGAATTCAGTAAAAACCAAATGGAATATATTTGACCTGAAACGTTCTTTGACATGTTTTTTGGTTATAACCAGGAAAAGAACATATTAACTTGTGTTTATGGCTGCATTTGCCATGCCAGAGTGGCAGCTCTGTTTTCAGCATTTTGCCATCTGATGGACTGGGACCATTCATGGCTAGCATTAGTCTGGGGATGAGGGTTATGTTTCAGGACAGCAAAGCATCAAGTTCTTTCTAGACTCTGCTGCAATGTCCGGGAAACCAGAAGATTTAGTACCAACGAGGGCTTATAGGCTACATCTAATTCTGGGACAGGTTCTCATTCCTGAGGTGTGTTTAGCACAAGGGTTAGCTTAAGTTTAGGATCAGGGACATCGGGCTTAAAAAAACAATGTTCATTGCCAGGTCCTGCAATGTCCATGGGATTGTTGATGACACTGGTGAGCGGATAATGTATAGCCAGTGGTGGGTGAGTACAGAGCTAAGCTAACTGGTATCAGAATGTCTAAAATCCACACATTCTTTCTCTTGAGTAATGATTGAGATCCAATCCTTTTAAATGTCAAAGCATTCCTAGAAGCAGGCCAACTAAGTCCAGCCACTTGCCTCCAACATGTGTTCCCAGTCAAAGTTCCTATATGGGAGCCAAGACTTTTCAAAAAGTGACAAAATCTTGTCAGCGCTTTGTGACAAAAAGGCTAGCTCTTTCAGGAATGTGCCATGTTGAAAACAGTAACCGAGGACACCAGATCTGTCCCCTCACACTCAAGGTGTCACCGGTTTAGGTTAAGCACTGAAGCACACACTTAGATGCTTTGCTGAAGAGCAGATGTAGGGTGTGGTTTCACGAAATGGGGTGAGCAGATCTAACATCTCATCCCTGTCAAAGGGGAAATCCCACTCCCCTCCTCTGTTTCTGGTGTGGCTGGTGGCTCCTTCTGTCCCTTCCCTTGTCTTAGTTCTGACACTCACCTGGTCTCCCAGTTGGACAATTAAGCTCTCACAGATAGGACAAGGGAGACAACAGTGAGCTGTACCTCAGCAGTCAGAGCTGAGTCTTACCTAGTGGCAGCCTAAAACTTCAGGTCTGCAGAGGTGTCATAAGAATTATGGATTTACTTACACAAAAGGTCACCCTACCAAGAAGGAAGAATACTCCACTGTTTGGCTGGTTGCCCATATTGCCCGGTGCATTTCTAAGATACCCTGGTGGAGAAGAGGCACCACATCCTTTCCTGCATACTATGTGTATCCTACGTAAAAAGCACCCTGTCACCAACTGATGGATGCGCCCTCCCCATTGCCTGCATCTCTCTCAGTAACTTGCCTTCACCCTTCCAGCCGCAACATCACTCTTCCCTAAGTGTGTATCCTCATGAGTCATTAGCAGAGAAAGCTTCAGGAGCATTAATCAACAGAACTTCAAAAACAAAGCATTTACATTTGAAATGTGAAATCATCTTTTCAATAACACATATAATGTATCAATTTACCTTAATACCTTAGTAATTCTCAACCGCAGCACTTTAGGTCTGTTTCAACTATCCTGTTCTCAGTCCTGAGCATTAGAAACAATTTGGCTTCCCCCCCTCGCCCCCCGTGTATTTATAACGGTTGAAACATTAGCTTAGGTTTTTCAGTTCTCAGAGATCAGGTTTAGCCACTAATTTAAAGATTTACACTGGATCTGAATTTGTGTACAGCTCAGAATGCTCAGATGAGTCTCGTGGTTCAAGAATATCCTCAGATAAAATCAGCCTTTGACCAAGCAAAGACAGCATAAAGGCATCACTGGCTGTTTCCTGGTTCTAGCACAGAATCAGGTAGCCATCAAAATACAAGGGTGAAATTGATGAACACTAGAAATTCAGAAGCTCAGCTGCCTTAGAATGAAGTAGAATTACTCCTGCTGTTTCTGGCATAGAAAGGGAAGAGTCATATCTTTTCCTTTCTCTTGTTGTGCCTTTCCAACATTATTGCAATACCTGAGGAAAATACCTGAGGTTCCCAGAAACATGACTACTTCCATGCTATAGCTGTGTGTGGTAGGGAAGTGTGACAATTTTCATTTTATAGGTGCACACTAAGGCACAGAGGTTCAGTGAAACAGCCAGCATGATAGACAGAAAGTTTGTTTGGGAGTTTGGAACTCAAACTTTGTCTCCAGCAATAACTTATGTTAACATACACCTTTTTTCATGTAACTTTTATACTAGCAGCCCAGGACAGATTTATCGTTCTTCAATAACACTGGCTTCTTAACTGATCGCAATGGTACAGACAGGCTGTGGAGAGCAGTCTCTGTTTAGTGCTTAAGCCATGCCACTTTCTCCCCACTGCAAGTACTGAATATACAACAGGCCCTGAAAAAAACCCCACATTCCTCAGCAAAAAAATATGAGCCAAGATGACAAAGCAGAAAAACTCTCTGTAGCTAGTTAAAATGAAAGAGCAAGAGTTTTAAAAGCTTTAACTAGAGCAGAGCAATCTTCAGTATTACAAATAAACTTCTGTTCACCCTGTGCTTTTCAGGTAAATGCAGATGGCAAGGGAAAGGGAAGTGGAATTAAAAATAGTGCTCAGAAAATATTTTTCTTGAAAAGAAGACTCACAAAAACTATAAACTATAGTAGAAACTTTTCACAGAATTAAAATTGGGGTTACTTATGAAACAGATGAAACCGTATTCTTAAATATTTTAAGAATATTGGCATATCAAAACGTACATATTGAAGAGAATTTTTTTCAATACTCATTCTGAAGAAAACAAAGCTTAATTATAAGCCTACAAAAAGGGAAGTTATAGAAAAGGCAGAGCAGGCCCTTCTCAGAAGTGCACAGCCAGAGGACAGAGGCAAAAAGCACATACTCAAATTGCAATTGGATTCAAAGAAAAAAACCCTCATGATGAGAGTGATTAAGCACTGGCACACGTTCCCAGAAAGGCCATGGAATTTCTCTCTTTGGAGACTGTTAAAACTCACCTGATAAAGCCTCCGAGAAATGTACCCTAACTTTGAAGTCGGCCCTGTATTGAGTTGAGGGATGGACTAGATGAGCTCCAGAGGCCCCTTCCAACCTGTAGTACTCAGTGTTTCTGCAGCCAAATTCTGTAATAGTCCAGCACAGGATGAGCTCTGGTAAATCTCTAATACAGAAACTAGGAGTCAAACATTTGAAAAACCAGTGGAAGGGTAACACATGAGTACATGTCCACTGTGTCATTGCAGTATACCCAGCCCATTCAGTTTCTGTTGAATTATACAGCAAAACAAAAGTGAAATGCCTTAACTTAACCTTCTGTGAAAAAGACTTCAGCTAATTTTTGTGACCTGTAGTGTCAGTGTTTTGAAAGGTATTGGACTATTTGGACAAGTGGTCTGAATAACAAAATATGTTCTTGTTAGACAAATCAGCTTCATAGTTCAGTTAAATTCAAAGACATCCAAATACTTCTGGTCTTTCTGAATGCATACGTCATCCATTTGAAGACAGATTTGTTTCTTCTTAAAATCTGGGCCAAGTAACACAAATGTGTTAAAAGATGAGTCCCCGCTCCAGTGTTACTCACAGCAGTGACCAAGTGCTATCACTGCAACTCTACCACAGCAGGTCAGTGCTCAGCAGCAGCCCGCGGGATGGGTGCTGCCAGCATGGCACTGCGGGACACCTCCTGCAAACTGTCAAAGCCTTTACAGAGGAGAGGTATCCCTGCTGTGGCACGGGTTTGTTGATAGCATTTCAAACATTTATAATTTGAGGCTCTTTCAGCCTCTGCAGAAAAGTTTCTCGTAGTGATTTTGACAGGCAGGAAACACGCTCCCAGAAGAAGAAGTTGGTGGTTGTTGATCACAGAAAACATAATAATGCTTGCGAGTCTTTTTGCAGTTCCTATAATGTAATTTATCAGCAACTTTGAGGACAACTTGGTGAAATGATTAGAGAAACCATTACACACACACACAAGTGATTTTACTACAGAAAGTTCCCAGACACCTCAGATATGCACTGATGTAGGTTTACACACTTCATTTGGCCAAAAGCAGCCTGTTACACACCAACCCTGCACCATTATTTCACAGTGACACCTTTTATTCCAGGAAAGAGTGGTGACAGGGAGGATCACAGATCCATGATCTAATAGAGATGATGATACACTCGTATTTTGCAGAATATTTTCTGTTAAGTATCCTTCAAAGCAGTGTAAGCCAAAACCCGGTTGTTTCACTAACCTCTAAATTGTCCCTCATTTAGTTGCAAAGTTATGTATGCAACATCTTCTATACCATATACAAAGATTCAAGAAACTGAGGGTCTAGCATGTGTTATTGCAGCCATCTATGTCTAATGAGCAGGGCACATATTTCCCTGACAGGTGCTTTACAAACAGTAAAAAGTGATCTCTCTCCAGTTTTTCATTCCTTTGAGGGCACTGGCGTAATGGAGCACAGTTGCCGATGGGTGCCACGACTTCAAATGCACTAAACGAGTTTAGTGCAACCCACACTTAAAGTACAAACTTCAGCACCTTGCCTAAAACATCTCTCCAGACTGAGAAAACTCACTGGGAGTAATCAAGACTATACACTTTCAGAGATTTCCTTGTGCCTGCATTAGGTTTAGCTAGCACTTTTTAGCTTATTTAGACCTAAATGTGACTTCTTTACTTGCTCAATATAAGCCAATAGATTGAGGCAAGGATCCAGGCAGAGGCTTGGGTATAACTCTGTGGTTACTGGATCCATGTCTTCTTTGAAAAGTATGAGTTGCCCACACGCAAAGCCTTCTCTGTGCTGTAGGGAGCCTGTGAGTTGCAGTGAACAGCAGAGGTGGCCAACACCAGAAATGTCTTTTTCTCTGTGTGAATTTCTTGTTAAACAGGAAGACAGGATTTTTCTTCAAAACCCCGTGAATATTGAAATTCTTGATGAGAGGATTAATTATTTTTACACTATCTTAGTGTTACTGTTTTGAGGAGAAAAAGCAACTTTGATTTTACATAATTTCTTTCCTTTGAGAGACAAAGAAGTGAGAAAAGAAGGCCAACTATATGGCAGAACAGTTTTCACTCTTTTTTGTCAACATCAATTCAGAGACTGTTTTGTGTGCTTTTTTTACCTTTAATAATAAACAGTTATGTTGTTGCATATTTTAAACAAATTTTCTAGCAGGAATAGGAAGGAAACTGAGTTGGAAAGAGAAAAAAAAAAGAGAGTTTTTTTCCTAATCTTTAGTGATTTTTTTTTCTAGGATATTTACACGCTAGATCCTTTTGAAGGATTACATTGCTTGTGAATATTTTATGAAAGCAGATCTTAGATGAAATCCTGTTGAAATATTCATTGGAAAGATTTCAACCAGCACTTATTTACAAATGGCCTTTAGTTTTATAATTTTCACGACAGTCTGTTTTGTTATCTAATCAGCAAAAGCAGTGAAACAGATTCTGTTTACATACCAGGAATGCAAAGGGGGAATAATTCAGTGATGGGATGCAAAACACAAATGCAGCCTCGAAACACATCTACAAAAGTAACTGGCCAAATTCATGGTAATAATTTATATTTTAAAAGGAAGGGTTTTAGCTCCTGTTACAAGTACTAACTAACTTTCCCCTTAAAGGTCACTTATCAATGTTTTTGGCAATACTCTGCTGCTGTTCACCAGCACATCTATAGAAGCATGTTTTGGCAGGCTTAGGAGTATACGGTGCCTATATGTTCCCTGCTTCCTCCCTTTGTTATGGTTAAAGCCAAATTGCTGCTGGACTGCTTCCAACCATGACACACTGCAGTGCACTGGAAGTGCTCTAAGAACTTGGTTTAAAAGCCAGAAAATTTGGAAGTGATGACAGGCACCTGTTTAGAGGCAGCCAGACCTGACACCCAAACTCACTGGTACCACAACCTTTTCAGGGAAGGACTTTCAGGCCTTAGTTGAGCAGTTAACCACAGTTTAGCAAAATCTTTCCACTGAGTGTATACTTGAGCGCCTTGCTGTGTAGCAAACACTTCAATTAGTGTTTGGGATTTGTGATAAAATATTCATATTTCAGAGCCATTTACATTCAGATAGATACAGAGATATTCAGATAGAATATTCTTCCTTATTATCTGTGTGATTAATGAACCAGGGATAGAATATGCTGTAACATGAATGATCCCTGAAGGAACTGAGAGGCTTGCAGGAAACCAGCAAGGGAAATGTGCATCACCTCTAAGCCATGCATGACGTTTCCCTCTGAATTAAATAGCTGAAAGTGTGCTTGGAAGGGTTTCCTTGGGGAATTTTATGAATAAAAATGAAGGTCCTAAGCAGCTTATCTTAAAAGTAAAATACTCTGACCTGGACAGGAAGAAATAATATTTACTTTTACTTCTTTGGATTTGACACTCTGGTGCTTATTGACTGACTTCACTGGAAAATTTATTCAGCTTTAAACTGCAGGAAGAGAATTCTACAGTCAGCACTAAATGTACACAGAATTTTGGAGAGGATGGGTAATGGTCATTTCCTACCGCTGTACAAAATCCTTTTGAAGTCAGTCCTTCTCTCCATTATCATCTTAAAACTTTTCTTCTGACATCTTAAGCATTTTCTTGGAGGGGCAGACCTGTAGTTCTTCAGAGAGAATAAGAATATTAATTCTGTAACTGAAGTGCATCTAAATTTGAAGCTGTATTCTTGGATGACATTAAAAGGAAAGTTAGGATGCAAGCACCGGCTACGCATTATGTTAGTAACCACTATTTCTGCACCACTGATTTAATTCTGGTAACAGCTGTCACAGTTAAACCAACTCATTACCTCATTCTTACACTGTCAGTGTAAAAATTCAGCCAGTAAAAATACAAAGTTTTAGTAGAAAGATGGTCAATATACCATCATATGAAGTGTGAGGATAGATCTTGCAGAGCAAAAGATGTTTTTTACTATGTTACAGACAAGTCTGTTCTAGAGACAAAAAAAAATACAGCTAAATACAATAAATCAAACTACATTCCATCAGTTTCTCTCTATCATGTATGTTTTAATAATGCTCCAAAATACACAGCAACTGTAAAGTTCATCCAGGAGAAAACTAAACATACTCCACATAAGTTTACTGCAGCTTGTTACCCAATACTCTATCCTTGCAGAATGTTTTTTGGAAAGCACAAGACTTTGTAGCTATGTCTTATATTAATTTCTGCAGTGGTGGAATTTAAATCCCAAAGAAATATGTTGGAAAACACTCAGTGCTTTTTGCTTCACGTAGCCACGCCACCAAGAGAAGAAGAAATGTGAGCATCTGCTTGTTGCACTGCAGAATGGTATGATCAGTGCACGAACCTCACTGGAAAAGCAAAAGCCATGGCAGTGAAGCGGGGCAGAACAGAATGAAATCAGGCTCAAAGAGCTTGGACATGTTGGCAAGATGTTGAGGTGGATGGTTTGCCAAAGCTGATGTGACTGGACATTCCAGATTGGTCCCCAAATGGAGAGAATAAGGACCTCAGACAGGCCTTACACCTAACAGTGACAACCCAGCTGTAGGCTCCAGTGCAGGGCCAAGTATTGGCACTGAAAATTCAACTACATGCACAGACACAGGCACAGACACAGACACAGAGATGCACAGACACACAGACACACACACACACGACACTCTCTGGGTTCACAAGCGCACATGCACTCGCCAGCTGGCACTGGGACCCTCACTCGCTCGGTGCCTGACACCACCCAGGGCACCTGCACCCCAGCTGTGGCTCCAGTAGCTGGCACCAAACCCACTCCTGCTGGTCCCCCCTGTAGCTGGCACACAGTCCTTGCAGCCCTCACACACACACGGGACAGAAAGTGAGATTACGCAGCCAGAGAGTTAGGAAAGGATTAAATCAGAAGGCGGGAGAGACTGAAGGGATCAGGAGCAGGGCTCAGACAAGCATGCTGGCAGCCCTGTTTTAAACGTGACCAACCCCTTGGTACCCCTTTCTGTCCAGTCCTCACTGTCTTGTTCCCCCATCCCCTTCCCCTACACATTCCTTAACAAATTTTGCATAGTCCCACAGGACCGTCTCAAATATCTCAAATCCTCATGTTCCTCCTGTTTTCCCCTTCTTATCCATTACAAACTCCAGGTTGGCCCTCTCCAAAGCTGTGCTCAGTTTCTCAATGGCCCATCAATTAATGACTGGAGACTTTTGGTCTTTGGCATTATCTCTGTTATCCCTTGTCTATCAGGTTTGTATCTCTATCTTTATCACTCCCTGCTTTATATATTATCAAGTTTACATTGACAAGGCCCTTAACTGGGTAACCTTAATGAAGCAGATGCTTCCACATACCCTTATGCTACCTGAGGGGATTTGGTAAAGTTTGCTTTATTTGACTGTTCTTCCTGCAGGTTGTTTTGCCCCAAATGTTCCTGTCTACTTCAAGGTCTAGTATGGGCAACAGGAATGGGAGGCAGGGATGGTAGAGTGTGAAACCAATTATTGACAAGCTTGGATTTATCTAGTAGGCAAAGAGCACTCTTCATTTCATGCTACCTTTGCAGTACTGTATGTAAGGCCACTTGATTAGGGGAGAAAACAAAAAGTATTTGCAGAAATTAGTCTGCTGTCATTTCTTCCGTGATGTGAAATCTCCAAGAAGCAGATGATCAAAATTATTTAAACCAGACATAATGTTATTAAGTAATTGAGGCCAGAATCAGGATAGTCTAATGCTGCATCTCTCACAGCTGAAGTTTCTGGGGTTACAGCTGCAAGCATCCCTTCATTTCATCTCAAGAAGGGTGCGATTTCGGCTATTGGAAATTAACGTCAGCATCACACTGCTATACCATGACAACTGAATGCTTCCATTTCCAATTTAGAAACAGTCCTATAATTTCCCTGTGCAACACATTATAAAATTCAGTGTTAATGTATTTGTAGCAATAATGAAAGCGAAGGTGGTGGACTCTCAATCGTTGAACTTTTAATGGGAATTCTGAGAGGGGGGGGGAAAGTGACTTGTTTTTACAAATGATGCAATTCCTGCTGTTAAAATGAGTCAATAAAAGGCAGCAGGCACAGTAATTATCACACACAGTCATCTGACGTTTACTTCTGAACCTGATAAGGGGGTATGCCAGCAAATTATACAGTGAGATTCCTAGATACCTGTGAAAGAGGAAAGGATACTGAAACTTTTGCTTAGAGTGCATCACAGCGAGCATATTGTGTGAAGACAGAACAAAAGGAGGTACCCAGGCCTCAATGATTTCCAAGCCAACTGCTGAGTGAATGCTAGAATGAAGATCAGAAATGTTCATGGACTGTACTGTTGTGGGTGATGCACACAGTGGGTCTGTATAAAACTCAGCCTCTAGAAAACACCACCGTATTTCCTGTTGTTCTTAAGGGGCATAAAATTAATGTCACAAGGGCTGCTAACTGGGATTTTTCTCAAGCTGGCTGTCTTGGCTTTCACATCAATAACGTTGCAATTTATGTAAACAGGCAGAATTTTGTATCACACCAGAGCAGGAGGTATTTGACTACTGCTTGCCAGCAACTCTGAAATATATATAGTCATATTTCTGGAACTTGTAAAAAATCTCTGAAATGAAACTACTTACAGGTATCCAATACTGGAATGGCAAAGTATTTACATTCCTAAATCATACTTAGATTTCTATTATTCCTCTTATTATTTCAGGCTTCCAGAAGTTTCCTGCTGATAATTGCAGAAATTCCCTCCCCCCAGCATTGCGGTAGGCTGCGATTTTCAATAGCACTTGACATACAGCCACATATTTTCATTTTTTACTACAAGTACATGGTCTGGGTTTTAAGTGCTTGTTAAACACAGCCACAGTAACATTGTGGGGAAGCATCCCAGAACGACCTCTGCAAGCTTGAAACAAAGCAGTCAGTATACAATAGGCATCAGTCAAAGTTTCCCAGAATAATGAGCCCTACACATAACACAAAGGATTTCTGTGGCTTGAATGCTGCTTTTTTACCAGGAAGTGAGTTGGAAAAGGCTTGGCTTATTTATAAACAAAATATAAATGTTTCGATGCTCATGTGATCAACAAGAATTGCTCAAAGTAGATGATCGTAAAGATCAGTTCTAATTCTCCTTTCCCTGGCATCATGGAGCAGCACCTCTAATATCAGCACTTAAAACAATTTTGAAGTGATAGGAGAAGAAAACCAGGGTCAATATCATACTCTGCTTTTTTATGCAATGTCTTTTAAGGTAGGAAGTTGCTTAATGGCAGTCTCCTGTCCTGGTTTCTGTTATCCCATAAACAATGTTGAAACATGTGTGGCTTTGTTTTTTTGAAGTATCCCAACTTTTGCTGGCATTAACAGATTCAGCCAAAAGGAAAAGATCCATAAAAAGAGTGGACCTGGTTCTTCTCTCCCTTCTCTCTGTTTTTAGTGACTCTGGAGGTACTGATTTCACTGGACTAGCTCTGGAATTAGCCCTGACTCAGCCAAGCCCTCCAATGCTTAACTTCAAGTACGCAGGAGATCCTCTTCCTGTTCAACAAACAGCTTCAGCACAAATTAAAAGTTAAGCACATGATTTAGTCCCACCGGAGTCCCAGGGACTGAATCATGTGCCCAAAAGTTAACCACATGCTTGAATGTTTGGCTGAATAAGCACAGAGCAACTGAACCACAGCCTTAAGCTAGCATGGGGAGAAGTCTCACATCGGCATTTGAGATTTAATTAGGAAGAGGCAGAGCATATCACTGCTGCTTAGGCTCTCCCCTCCCACAGTGGCACATTTCCAAGCAGAGCCCTTGAGAGATGGCTGGGGCCCAAGTCCCCAAGGACTGTTCTTCCTCAGCTCCTGCAGCTCTGTGGTCACTCAACCAGGGGCCATTGGCCAAGCTTGGGGGCATTTGCCTCCAGTGGGAGATCTTTCCACTTTTCCATGCTCTGCTCCAGTCTCCTGTAATGCAAGAGCTCCTGGTGTGATTTCCCAGGCTATGCTCTCACAGGGGGCTGTGCAAGCCCCAGTCAGTCCTTCCCTTTCCCAGACATCTTCAGGTAAACTTCCACCCACTTCTCATTTCCACTTGACCTGCATGGGCAGTCCCACCTCTGCAGCTCTTTCTACGGCAGAGCTGTGTATGCATGCTGCTGCCCTCCCTGGGCTACGGTGCCTTGTCTTCCCGTCTCCTGTGTGCAGCCTTCCTCCCTCCTTGTGCTTCCTCTCTCCTTGCTGGCAGGAGGCTCCCTAGATCCTCCATAGAACATTTTCCTCACATCAGGGCTCAGTCTACACCCCATCCTTTCATTCCCCATGCTGGAGTCTCACGCAGTCTGTATCACCAACTGCAGGCTCTGCTAGAGATCCCCAGGCTCTCCCATGCCTAAGGTTATGTGCATTCACCTTCCTGCAGGGGAGGGCAAGAGGTTATTAGGGTGTCAGACATTAAGGCCAAACCCTAGGAAGGACGAGCAGAGCACTGCTGCATTGCAAATCATCAGCAGGAGTCATGAATCAGTTATTTGATCTACAGACAATTACAGGGGTGCTCAGTGCTGTGAAACAGACGGCACGTGGGCAAACATGTCTCCCATTTCGCCCTGTTAGCATTCTTGATTTTCAGGAAAATCAGGGTGTCCTGAGGCCCTGCTACCTGCCCTGTTCCCTAGGGACTGGCAGGACGGTGCTCCAGGCAGCAGGGCAGGCAGGCGGAGAGGGAGCGCGTCCAGCCTTCACACGCTTGGCCAAAAGACAGCAACACACACAGGCAGACGATTCACCTCACCAGCCAGAGCATGGCTTTGTGCTTCGTGCCTCTGTGTAATCATGGTTAAAAACTCCAGGCACTATCTCCTCTCTCCGCCTTAAGTCTTTGCTCTGCCTGGGTTTTAGCTAGTTATGAGACACAGTCTGCCTCCAGAGGCGAGGAGCTACCTGTGGATTAACAGCCTCTGCTTCTCCAAAGACCTTCACCATGCTGTAGCCCTGTTCTTTGCTGAAAGCTAGCCTGCGTGTCACAGTTTACAGCGCAATTCCTAAAAACCTTTCTGGGTTTGAGCCACATGTATGGCAGACTAAGCTGGATTTACCCCAGCCAGCATGGGAAGCACTCATCCTGATGGCACCGCAGTTTGAACGTTTTGAAGTTAAACCAGCGTGAAACGCCATGTACACAAAGCTGGGAGTGGCCTGGGTATAGCGCACATATCTGAGTCTGGGTGGGTTCAGCATTTGGCAGAACATTAGCTGTGGTGTGTCAGGTTCGTTAATTGTATGTGGGCAAGAGCTGATGTAATCCAGAATAAGGAAATTATGTACAGAGCGAACTCAGTTATTATTTTGCCACTGTACGCTTGACTGACCTCCATAACTACAGGAACAAACTTTAAGGTGCTGTTCTCAACCTTGTTCACGGTGGAATTTTTTTCAGTTATGTCCAATTAATTATATAGGTAAATTTAACATTTAACTCGAGCACAGCTGGACTACCAACCATTGCTTCTATGGAAAATTACTTCAGAACAGAGTCACAATGATTCATACCGAAGCCGCTTCCTTCTGCAATCAGCAAACACTTTGGCCAGCAAGGACCTCACGTCCATACAGCATGCCTGGCTGTCCTTGTCCTTGCTGGAGTCCCCATGGATTCACCTGAGAGAGCATGGCATAGGACCCTTCTGGGGGAAGAGGGAGAGCATACATGCATCTCACCCAGGTACAGGCTTGGGATGCAGCTGGGACACATCTCCAGGCATACAAGCACTCTCATTGCCACAGCATAGGCCTATAAGGAAACAAAGAATGGAGGAAAAGGGAAAATTCAGGAAAAGGATAGTGAAATGTAGAACTGGGGGGAGAGAGGAGCAGCAAATAAATATGGAGTATGAAGACACAGAGCCCAAATCAAAAGAGAACTGTTTGCAGCCTTTTTCAGGTTGAAGCAGTGCTGACCTCGGGAAAGAACCACTCTTGGGAGAAAGAAACTATTTTAAACTGCCCTCGTGCTCCTGTCCTTTCACAGTGACTCACGCTGTTCTGCCTGCTCTCAGCCTCAAGGCTCAGTTCTGTGCTAGGACATCAATTGAAAACATCTGGAGGCCTGTACATACCTACTGACAGCATGATCATCTTGGCTCCTACAGAACTGAGGGTTGGGAGGGACTGAAGCATCCCAAACAATTAAAAAAAGAACCAAACAGAAAAAAGAAAAAAATAAAATCACAAGGCTGCTAGGAAGTGCGAAGTGCAATGTCAGCACTGTGCTTGCCTGTTGGGCCAGCAGAGGTAGGGGGGTGCAACTGACCTGTTTCCTAGCCACAGTGGGAGTTTTTACTGAAACTGTGAACAGTGTATTTAGATCTGGACCCTATAAAGTAGCTAAAGCAGTACCACCCAGAGAAAAAAGAAGGCAAGAGCTTAACACTAAAGAATTCTTTTCACGGTGTGTGTCTGGGTAGAAGACAATTTGAAGTCCGATTTCACATCATTCCTTACAGTAGAAAGTATTTTTCAGTTAAGTCCTGAATGAAGCAACTCCAGTCACGTGGCTATTTCCAGCCCAGAGTGTTTGTTCTGCAATAATCTCCCATAGAAATGGCGGTGCATAAAGAGCTGAAGAAAGAGAATGCCACAGAGCAAGAATATAAATGCCCTGACTCTTATGGTACGGCTGCCTTTGCATGCAGTCACCCAGTGTCAGTGGTTATACAGTTGCCACTGTTAAATCATTTTCTAAATTCTGTCAGTTTTTATTATTGTAGCAAATCTGACCTCATCCTGGCCCCATGCCAGGACCAAAGAGCAGCTCTATTTACCCACTGTTGATGCAATATCTAAACTCAAAAGTTTTCCAATAACTGTTCAGGATGGAGGGGGAAAAAAAGCAGTGCTAGTACAGCAACTTCTGACTGAAACATAGTTTAAGGTACTTGCCAGTTTGTCTCATCTAAGTTGGTGAGTAAAGGCTTCTTTTTCTTTTTCTAGAAGCCCATACCTCTGGATCAGTTTTTCTATGGTTTTAGGTCTAAAAGACTTGGCAGGGAGAGGAGGGACACTTTAAAATTACATTTAAGTCCAAACCAAAATCCTGAATCCTAGCAATGGGCTGTTTTCAAGTTATTTACTTATTTATCCTGGTTTTTTTTACATTTTTAAAAGGCCAGAAGGGACCATTAAAGGGAAGAAGGGACCATGAGCTTGCATAGTTTGACCTCTTGCATACCACAGAATTCTTGTGTGTTAAGGACATGGTTGTCTGAAGAGCATCTTCTGGATACTTTGCTCTTGATCTGAGGATTTCAGATCACCACATACCTTGACAGTGTCTTATACAGCATATTGATCACCCTCACCTCTCCCCTCCTCTGCAGTCTATGTAGAGAGACAATACCCTTCATCTGACCAGGAGGCTAATGGTAGCCTATAGTGAAGAAGGATAAGACAACCCAACAGCTCACTGGCCCAAAAAGCACTGCTCTGTCTCTCCTATTACCTTGTGCCAACTTCTCCCCAAGCAATTAAATTCAACAACAACAAAAAAACCCTCAGCTTGGTTTAATCTGCTTATGGAAGGGTCTGAGGAGTGCCAGACCCCCAGGCTAGGAGCAGGGAGGGCAAAGAAAGCCCTTCCCTTACAGCAGCAACCTGTTAGATCAGCTCTGCTGCTCACAGACTCATAGCCTCAAATGTCCAGGAGGGATGAGGAAAGGCTTTTGACCTATATATAAATCCAAGCTAAATGCAGGCTCTACAGGACTGCTTTTACTTATATTTAATTACATTAAATCTGAGTAGATAAATGTGCAGCTGCATCCTGGGCAATACAAGAAGGGAAGAGCCGTTAACCTCTGTACAGCAGGGAGAGAACATTAGGAAGGTCATAATGGGTCTAATGTCTCTCTTATGTCCTTAATTTTCAGTAAGGATTTTAGTTCCTGGGATGCTTGTATAAGCTGGGGGGAAGGAGAGCTGGGGGAGGCCAGGACATACTGCACCAGTTGCAGAGGCCTGTTTGTGTCAAAGAGCAAGACAGAGCCAAGCCTCAGAGGTGCCTACAGAACAAGCAGACCTTCTCAAGACCTAGGAGAGACTCTGTAGAGTTTATTAGAAAGCCAGCAAGCTGCTGGAAGTTGTTAGAGCAAGAGAAGGAAGAAAAAAAGGATGGACATTGCAAGTTTACTATGGGTGGGAAGAAGTGTGGTAGAGATACTTGCTCTTAGCTACTCATAACCTGCCTTATTTTAATACACAGGTCTGTGTGCTTTTGAAACCAAGTTGTCTCTACATTGGTGGTGTTACTGTAATTATATTTCGGCATTGGGTTTGCAATAACTTCGTATAACACTCTGAATCTTCCAGTGGTTTTATATTAACTAGTAACACTTGCAAGTCAGAGAGAAAAAAGATATTCTCTTTTTTGAGGTTGGTATGCTTCCAAGAGCTAGAAGAAAGATCATGAAGACAGACAGGAAAGCAATGCTCCAGCGTGCGTATCCGTACCCCCAAACAGGATGCAGTGTGCGTTGTTCAGGCCATTTGATTAACTCTCGCACTTGACCCAGGTCCTTAGTTCCCAGATCCTGCAGACTCCCACTTTTCAACTTCTCCCACCCCAGAAGTAAAGCTGCACTGCTCAGATACTTTCTCCCCCAAGCCTTCTTCCAAACCTATCCTAATTAAGTCTGTCCCAACTCCCAGCCTGGGCTGCAGCTCTTGGGCTGCACCACTGCTGCCTACGAAGGTAGCACTTGTGTGCTATACAGGTTGCTCTGACAAAGTCTGCTCAGAGGAGGCTCTGGGAACAAAAGGTAGGGTACAGGCAGATAAAAAGTAAAATGCTATTTTTAGTCATGTCAAATATGGAAAGGTTTATAGCAGACTTTTTTAAGTTAAAGCACTGAGATTTCCTCAAAGGATACTTTTTTCCTTTCTTTTTTTCTCTTATTTGAGCTACACCCTTTACAAAAGGAACAATCTTCCTGCATCAACACATGTATAGAGCACTATGCCAACCATCTATCTTCTAGCTTGGCACGTCTTTCCTTCAGTGCAAATTCCAGTGAATCTTTTTGTTAAATATAGAGAAAAATGTTTTATAGATGCCATAAAAAACACTTTCTCTCTCTTAGCCAAACCACAGTAACTTCATAAAATGAATTAATTTTCCATAATGCATCAGAGATATTGTGATCAATGAAGTAGAGTGGAAAATAAACTGTTGTAAATTTCTGACATAAGCATTACAAAAGGAATAAGAATGAATGCAATCTATGTCTGATAATCAGCACAAGAGTTAGTACATACTTACACTATACGTCATAAAATCTGTGAAGCAGAAACTGGGATCATCTGTACCACAAATGGTATGTGAATCTAACAAAAAACATAATGCGTATCTGGTGAATCATTTATGTTATCACAGGGAGTTTTTTCTGTTGTTGTTGTTGTTGTTGTTGTTGTTATTATTATTATTATGTTCTTATTGTATTAATGTAATGCTTTGGACATCCATATTTTTCTGGTCAGATCTTCCTGTTGCTCAGCTCAAGCTTACATTTATTACTGGCATCTTCTTATAAGTTAATGACCTTTTTGTTTGTTTTGAGTTTTTTTTAGGCATGTAGAAATACGATGACTGATCAATTTCTGTCTTCTGATGTTATCCTACTCACTCCACATAGACCCAAGTAGATTGTTATACGTGCATTTCCTCCTCCTTAATAGGGATGAAAAAGAAAAGAAAAGGAAAAAAATATTTTCAAAATATTTTCAAAATCCATGATGACTGATTTGCAGAATAGCGCTAAATACCCTACTCTTTTCTGGGGAAATTGGCTTAGCAAAGAAATGGGCAAAGGTTCACCAGAAATCACATTTCATGCTGAAAGAAAAGGTCTAAATTGCTCACATGAGAAACTTTTTAAGGCTGCCAAGTCACCCAGGCTTTGCAGTGATTTTGTTTCATTTTTTGTTGTTGTTCATAAATCTATGAAACACATTTGTAATTCAGTATAAAATTCGTCTGAAATTTCTCTCCTTCCTCTGCAGATTGGTGACTATTCAAAAACGTGCCAGTGCTCCTCATCATCCAGGAATCAAGTGTATTAGCCGCTCCTGTTTGCAATGCTCAGGTCCTTCAGCAGTGTCAGTGGTGCTACTCGCGATGGCATACATCAATATTTCCCTTAGTCTAATCCCCTGGTTCACCTCTGCATAACTGCTTGTCCAAATGTGCCAAAGCAGTGCATAGCCAGCCACCACTCAGGCACAGCTGCTCCGTTTCCCACAGCTTGGGATGAGTAGCTAAGCTGTTTCTCATTGACACAACCGCTAACCTTCTCTCAGAAATATTCTCAAATAACAGCCTTTCCCAAGTGTTTATTCTAGGTAGAAACATGTTAGCGTACACTGGTTGCGTGTAACTCCCAGGAAGACAAAAGACTCCAGGGATATTCTTCCTCATCTCCCTCTAGTGTGTCAGCTGGACAGCAGATTATAGAGATGAAGCCAGTAATATTTTTTTTGTATTCTTAGTCCTAAAAACCTCAGCACAGCTGAACTTTGCTCTGGCTCAAAATGCTTTTGGTCTTCTTGGGGCTTTTAACACACTAAGTCTTTCAGTTTTACCTCAAATCTTTTCTTCCACCAAGTAATCTTGCCTGGACTGCTAACAGCTCCAGTGCTCCTTCAGTGAACTCCTTGGCTCAGCTGAAGCCAATGACCTAAGTCCTCTGGCCTGCAGAAGAGGCAGGATTTCAGGTCTCATTCTTGCAAACTTTATTCATCTTCACTGCACCCCTTCATTTTTAATTTTTCATTTCCTATTGCTGTTTCCTGAACCTTGTTCTTCATTGCTGGTTCATAGAAATTTGCCTCAAATTCTCCATTTCCTTGGCATTTGCTGCTCTTCAGAGGCTCCACTTCTTTTCTTAAGTTTTGTAAATGTGCTGGTTGGGGGTGTCTGTGTCCTGTTTCAAATAAAACCATCAGAGCCTTTTTACTGGCTGGGTACATTTAGTGCAAAGTCTCACTGCATAAGTGAATGTTTGCTCAGGTCACAGAGCTAGCTGACTGTTCATTTACAACACCATGCAGGGACCATCTTTACATCCTGGCCTGACTGTCTTCTTGGGTTTTAGGCCATTTCTAAAATACTGTTGCTTATGAATCCAAACAATTCAGAGCATTTGCCTCCTGAATGCAAACTGAACTTCTGATATCCTGACCCACACACATTTTTAGCTCTTGATGCCGAAGTGATGCAACAGGCACAGTCTCAAAGAGTGACCTTTTGCTTCACTGGAAGGATGCCCAAGCCTCCTCCTCTTCATGGCTTTTTGATTGGAGATGATTAACATGCCATGGTTTTGACAGCGTTATTTGATGTGTGAATTATTTTGACTGCCAGTCCACAGCACGATAACAACATGTCCTTAGTGATTGCTCCTTGGATTGAACATATTTAAAGCAGGAGCTTGCAGTTATGTTCAGGAACGCAAACATGGAAAAAGGAAAAAGAAATACTGCAAGCCTGAATGGTGTCCTGCTGTCTCCTGTGAAAGGGAGCGGTACAATAGAGAAAGAAAGACTGATTCAATCAATCAACTGGCTGCTGAAGTGGTAAATAGTTGCTTCTATAGATGTAGAAACAATGTTTATTAATGCAGATCTCTACTTAGAGCATACTTGTTATCTTGAGAACCATCATGTTGTGAATCTGCAGCACTGCTCCTCCTATTTTCACTACATGGAAGACGCATTTACACCACAATGAGATCCCAAACTTTCTTTGAAATGCCACCAAAAAGTATCTCTGTGTTGTATCTCTGTTCTGACTCTTTGAGGATTCAAAATCACTGCTTCTTTGGATGAGGAGCTTGTTGACACTGGTACTGTTTGAAACTTGAGCATTCAATTGCTGACTCATACAGCAGTCGGCTTAAAAGAAATGGCAGTTCTGCGAACGTGTTTTCTAGTTACGAAAATAATACCTCCTTCCCTGCAGGGATCAGGAGGTTTTCTCTCCCTTTCTTTCTTCCCTTCCCCACCAAAATTCATGTTCACCAGAATGCTTCCTGTTTAATTTAGTTCACACTTGCTGCTTTTGCAGAGTCTTGATGCTGTTAACATTTCTTCCAGCCTTTCTAAATGGTAGAAAGCAGTGGTTTTCTTTGAGGTTTGGGATGTGATAACCAGAACTGAGCTACTATCTGAAAACATATTTAGAAAATGGAATTTGTAAATATTGTCTCTTGTGGCTGGAGTTACAGCAGCATTATTTTGATTCCAGCCTCTCAGTATTGAACAACAGCTTGAAAAAATCAAGAACGGGGTGAAGGATCTTTTAAAAGCTATATGCTGTGCCTGTCTTACATTCGTAAGACACATTGTTCTAAAAATACCTAGTGGTTTGTGTCTAGATCATTTTAGCCTGGACATCTGGGTAAGTGCACAGGCATATAAAAATGAATAGTGATGAGTCTGGCCATTTCTAATTTCCTCTGAGAACAAACATGATCAGTTATAAAACAGTAATTAGTAATCAGTAATTAATTAAAATTTAATCTCCTTGAGTAGGTGGTAAGAAATTAGGTATGAGTCATGCTAATCATGTCTGGGCTAAATTCAGAAGAAGCTTCTTTACTCCTTCCCTGTCAGGTGTGTTTGGCAGCCCGTATCAGATTTTGTAGCATCATTTTGGCTGTTTTTGAGTTTCCTCCTCTGCTTCCAGGTTGAACCTGGCAAAGTCTGGATGTGAACAAATATCCCAGCAGAAGTATGAGTTGTGCTGCCAAGGATACTTGAACCTGAGAGTCCCCTGCTGAAGAGCTAACTCAATTGTTTGGTGTCTCTCAAGTACCATTTTACTTGACTTGTCTTTTGGCAGTGGTCCTTGCAGTCAGCCATCTCCCTGCTCATGTCCAAGTACTGCTTTGGAGGGAGCTGGCTGGAGGAGCCCTGAGCAGAGCCAGCATGTGAGCCAGCAGTTAATCAGCATAGACAATCATGCTGCCAGTGCTCAGACTCACTCCTGGCCCGCTTGTATCTGGCAGATAGGCATAGCCTTTGACTCATCTTCTGATGATGTCCTAAGGCTTATGTGGTTTGTTTCTGCAGCTCTGATACTTAAAATCAGTTTAATAACATAAAGTCTCTGTCTTTCCATTCAGACTGACCTCTTCATGAGACCTGGAACTGTATATGACAAGTTGTTGTAGACTAGAGTATGGTAAGAGGTCACATCTGGAGTGCTGTGTCCAGCCCAGGGCTCCCGAGCACAAGAAAGGCATGCAGCTACGGGAGCGAGTCCAGCAAAGGGCCACGAAGATGATTAAGGAATTAGAGCATCTGATGTACGGGGCAAGGCTGACAGAGCTGGGGCTGTTCAGTCTGGAGAAGAGAAGACTCAGGAGGGATTTTATCAATGTATGTAAAAGCCTGATGGAAGAATAAAGAAGATGGAGCCAGGCTCTTCTCTGTGGTGCCCAGTGAAAGGACAAGAGGCAATAGGCACAAACTGAAATACAGGAAATTCCATTTAAACATAGGAAAATAGCTCTTTTAATCTGAAGGTGGTCAAACACTGTAACAAGTTGCCCAGAGAGGCTGTGGAGTCTCCATCTTTGGAGACAGTCAAAGCCTGACTGGACACGGGCCTGGGCAGCCTGCTCTATGTGACCCTCCTTTGAGCAAGGGGTTGGGCTAGATGATTGCCAGAGGTGCCTTCTAGTCTCAGCTGCTCTGTGATGCTGTGAATAGAGACGGATGTAAAAGGAGGTCCTTATTATTATTTCTTACAGAAAATATTCTCAAGAAAGTAAGTATACAATTTTTTAACCTATTTGACACATATGGAGGTACTGCTGTCTTATGCATAAGCCTGTTAGATGCTTAAGTGGAGAAACACCCAATTTTGTGCTTATGAAAATTATGTACATACAAATACTGTATGTGTTTATTTTTTAAAATCAGCGTTAGCTCTAAGTTCTGCAGATCTTTTTCTCCCTCTCTCTCCTTGTGACAGAATGGCTCACCACAGCCACCATTTTCAACCTCACAGTGCTGAGGAAGTCATTGTCGTAAACAGGAGGTCCTTTAAGGGGAAATGAAGAGAAGCCACATCTCCCCTGATGTGCTAGGTGGTGCAAACAGCTCTGCAGGGCTCCCTTGCCCCAGCTTGGGCTCTGGTTCTGTGGCCAGCAGCAAAAAGTCGTGTTCACAAGTGAAAGGGCCAACTTCAGTAAGGGGCAGCCCTTGTAGCTGGAAGCAGCAGCTAGCTGTACTGCTACTACTCCTCTCTGTATTTTCTCCAGTGAAATATCCAGAAAGTTTTGAAGGATTTAATGTGTGAGCACATATTTTAAGAAGTTAATAGCTTGGAGATTGAAGCTGACTTGAGGCTGCCTATAAGGTCATAACTGAAGGTCATAAACCAAAGAACCTCTGTGGATATAATGTGCACAGGAATGATGGACAAAACAAGAAGAGGAGCTTTCAGGCCCAGAGAGATGGTCACAAGGGAAATAATGAAAGATATTCAGGAAAAAATACAAGGTGTAGGAACTAGCAAGACTAGTCCTGATACTTAAAACCATGTAGTCTTGTGTAGAAAAAGGGCAGGGATAGAAAATCTTTTTAATGACAATCATGTGCTTTTTCTGTTCTTTCCCCGAGGGTGATGGAGTATTTTCATAAATCTATGACTAATTTTCAAGTTCTGGATCTCAAGCAAACTCCACAATTAGCTAAACCTTTTAGTATTTTTAGTGAGAGTACCATATGGATGCTTTCAGCCAATTTAGTCATACACATGAACTCAAATTTTTTACTAAACAGTTCATGAAGGTTTAATAAATATGGTTGAGGAGGTAAACAAGGAGTTAATACTTCTTTCTATAATAAAAATGATCATATATTTGATGTGGTAGGTCAAAACTTACCCAGAACTAGGACAGAAAATAAACAGTGCTTTTATAAACAAAATGCCTATCTTTAGATATGAAAGACTTGGCTGCTTCTGCAGAAACATTACGGAAGATGGGAGGGGTTTTTGTGGTGAAGCTGATGACTTTTCTGTGTAATTAACTGGTGAAGAGAGTAGTGAGGCTGTTACTAAATACAAGCATGCTGGTATTGATTGGCTGAATGTGAATCTACTGAGGATGCCAATCATTTTCATAATAATGAACTAGTGATATGACTTTTATATTAGTTTTATTGGATTTCAGATCAATCTTTTAATCTTTTTGTAATGTTATTTTGTTAAATGATACAATTCTTATAGTTAATTATATACACCAATTCTGATTTTTTTTTCTCTTCTGTATGTTAACTTCTTCAAACTACAAGTTTTCTTCTGAAGTCTTTCAAATCTGGGAAGCTCCATAAAGAATTTTTTCTCATATTCACATTGAAGTAGCTGAGTTATGTTGTATCTTGAAAAGTTTTATCAAGTATTGCAATGAACAAAAGTCTTACCAGATGCACATAAACATTTTCCATAACACTAAAAATTATTATGCCGTATAATAAATAACCTTGTGGGTAAGTAGCACGATTCTCACTCTTAAGGCACTAAAAAATTATTAGTGGACAAAGCAGTAGAATTTTACAGTCGACTGCATCTTGTCAAAGATACCTCATGGATTTAGTTACTATGTAGCAGAGATTTATTAATTTCAGGCTTTTCGGGTCCCTGCTCATCATTTTTTTTGGCATTTCATACTATTACAAGCAACCCTATGTCCAGTTAAAACGAATTGTTACGAGGACTATTTCCAGATCAGGGTCTTCACGGTTACTTATTTCTGTCCTCCTACTATAAAAAACTAGTCTTGAGGGCTATAAAATTTGAACTTCAAACTTGTTTTATCAGTACTGTAGTAAAAATATGATCTGTGTTTTGGGTTGCATTCCTTACATCTTATGTATTTATTTTCTACCATTAGGACATTCTATAGCCCCTTGCTAAAATTCTTAGTGTCAAACTTATAATACAATATGGGAATTCAGAAAGCACAAAAAATGTGGTGATATGTAGACTCTCACAGTATGCATGGTGGCTGTGCTGTTACAGTCTTTCTTACCTAGTCTCTGTAGACCAGTAGAGCTTGGGACAATCTCCTCAGTTGTATTTTGATCTCCATCTGTCTCTCCTTAAAACACAAACCATAAAGGAGAGTGAGTGGACAACCGAAGACCTCTACTACCCTCACCGCCATGATCATTAAATTGAAAGCACAGCCTTCTCAGCTTGGCTGTCGAGGGGAAGCATCCTGTATAGCAAATCCAAGACCCTGGTATTTTTGAGAAACGTAAATAAAACACAATAGATGCTTCTCTGCAGGAGAACGTTTTGTTTGGTTGGTTGTGTTTTGATTATTGACCCTGTTTCCAAACCCATGCTACTGTTTTGTTCATGGTGATGTTCTGAACCTCTTTATTAATCCCTCTTTGCTCATACTGCAGCAGTGCCAAGATGCTCTAGCCTTGTACATGGCACTGAACAAACCCATAATAAAGGGCTGAAGATCTTTTTCCTTTTCTCAAATTATATGAGGTGAATAGCTCCAACAGTTGGAAGAGGTACAAGGCACAGTAGGCAATAGATGTGATTATGGCCTGTTCAAGTTTGAGCCCATTCTTGTGGGTAACCAAGGCAGTAGAGATATGGTGACATGTTTCAACATATACTAGTGCCCAAAGTAGAAATACCCCTTCAGCCCCAGGTGCACATGCTGCTATCAGGAGCTAAAGCACATGTCACTGTGACTTTATTGTGGCTAGATGGAGATAGCACAGTTTTAGCATATATCACAGTTGTATCTTCATTTTTGTCGTGTAGACACATAGAATCATATAAGAGACTGCACAACAAACTGGCAGGACTCTGCATGCCCGCTGTCTAATGCCTGTCAATATTTTGTCAGCTTTGGTGCAGGGGCAATTTAAGCAGGAAAGTGAGGCAGGATGAGGAGAGTGATGACTTGATTTTAATCACAGCTATTTTCCCTCCACTGCCAGGTGGGTTTGGCAAGCTAAAGCTGGGGTGTTGAGCTGGCGATGCTGTTGCAGCTGTAGAGTTTGTTCTGCACAGAGCAGCAGGACTGTGCCAGGAGCTGTGATTAAATCCATTAAATCCATTCATTAAATCCATCCATGCAGGTGGGTTCAGAGAGGGGCGAGACCAGTAACAGCAGGGGTAGGTAGTCTAACCAGCAGGATGCAGTAATCTCAATCCTCAGTGAATCTGTGCTGCAGAAAGCAGCAGATCTTAATTTACAAGGGCAAAATAAGTTGTTCAAGGACCATTAGAGGTATTAATTGGATCAGACCTCTGACCTGTGTTGCTAGACACTGGGAACAAGTCCCTGCTTTGCCAGCAAAGGATGTGTACCTGAACTCCCACAGGGGTCTCCTCCTCTTGCAATTACTTGATTTAGGGTGAGAGTTTGACTTATGTACTACTTTGCTGTTCAAAGGTGCTTTCTACCACTTAAAGCAGAACAGAAAAGTTCTAGTTGCTTACAAAATGCTTAAAAAAAACCCCATTGCTTTTGCACAGATTAATAGAAAGGAAATTGTTAGTGATTCTTCCTTAATTAAAATAATCAGACTACAGAAGCATTCTTTTTTTAACATGTTCTTCTGTGGTAAACCTTGTGTTTTATTGAATGTTTTTGAATAATGGCTTTTGTAAATCTGAGAAGATTTGGGATAGGTTGGGTTGCAAAAGGTGCTTTGCAAGGCTTAACTTGGGCCCAACTCTTCTTATTTCAAGTCAAATATTTTTCTGAGATAGAATAAGGTTTTGTTTGTTTCTGGTTGTTTGTGGAAATGACAATAAGCATGGGGTCTATAAGAAAGCAACCTTGCAGCTTGGGTTACCTTACCTTCAGCAAATGCTATCTTGGTAATCATTACCCTGAAAGCATATATCAGATTCATGCTAACCAAATAATGTGTTACCCCTCATCATGTAGTTCTCCTGCATCATTTTGTGATCCATAACCTAAACAGACAAGCTTTCTTGGCAGTCAGACTAACCTTAGGTGTTTCCATCATTTCTGCTGGCTGAACTAATAAAAAAAAATCATGATCTGCCAACTAAGTGGCGTAATTAAGATAGAAATTTTGAAAGTACACCTTTCAAAAAACAATTACTAGCAGACTATACCCTTTCTCACTTACACATTGGCCAGATCTTGTAAATCCTACTTGATGATAAAGCTCCTTTTTCCTGGAAGCCTCCACTTCTTCCTTGTGGATCCCACAAGCTGGGTGTCAGGATGTGCCACTCCCAGGTGGCCGTCTGCCTCTGCTTCTGGCCAGCCTGATTCAGTCAGGTCTGCTGCTGAAGGAGCCATGAACTGTCAGCAGGTCCAGTTGGGTACCTGCATAATGGCATCAGGGACATGACTCGCATGCTCATCCTTCACTTCTGACCACAGTGCTTGCAGTATCAGGTGGGGAGGAGCTTCAGGGTTTCCTTTTTGAAAGTCAGTAGGAGAACCAACTGAATAGGGACTGTGGCAACTTGGTTGTATATAAGCACCAGTTGTCAACTAAGTGTAACAGCTGACCATGCTGTCATTGTTTCCCATTCAGTATAACATCTGCATACATAATGGTATACATCTGGGTATAAATTTAGTCTGCTTTTTGTAAATTGCTGCTTTTCAAAGGGAAAAATATTCGATAACCTCAACAATAAGAGTACCAAAACACTTTTTCATATCTCCTACTAGATTCTTTGTTGAAAGGGCAAAATTTCCTAGACAAGGACTGTTTTTCACCCCATAATGCTGCTTAGGAGCAAATCTCCCCACCTAAAAAATTAGTTCTGCCTTAGATGCCTTACCTCAAAAGAGTTCTTGTTTTTTTAGGGATGGTGGCATTAAAAATGAATCTTGGAGCAAACACCTAAGCCCTGGAAGGGGGATGGAAGTTCAGGTATGTTGTTATCCTCAGCGATTTCAGTGCAGTAGTTTCAGGCAGCTCCCAGCTCAGCACGCTGTATTGTGGAATTGTTTGTCTGAGGCAGTGAACCTAGGTTTGAAAAGGGGTCGGCTTGCAAACTTGAAAATTAGTTTACTCCCAGCATAGCTCTTTCTTCAGGACAAATAATGATATGAAATGATTCTTACGTTTGACTTGGATACTAGTGTGGGCAATACCAAATCATTCAGGGTCAAACAGCAGCATGATGGTATGGGACACAGCATAATGCTCCCATGCGACTTGCTGGGACAGGTGGGCAAATGCAACCATGCAGAGCAAAGCCGGGACTGGCACCTGAGCTTCCTTCTGTGCACCCTCAGTACCGCCAGCCAGCACAGCCCAGCTGCTCTCTGGGGAATGAATGCTGCAAACTGCATAATTTTAATCCATTTCCCAAGCTGGGGGGGGGAGGCTATGACCAGTGACAAGACAGTGTCCTTTCTTGTCAAAGCCCAAGTCCTTGGGAAAAATATTTATTAACCACTTAGGCAATTTTGTAAAAGCAAATGGTGAAAACAAATACTTTATTTAATGAGTTCTACAACTATTATAAAACCTGTTACTGGGCCAGTTGTTTTTTAGCTAATTTTCTAGCATTACTCCATCTCACCTTACTCATTTTACATATTAACTAAACTAATTAGTGGAGCAGAGATTTGAGCCAACTGGATTTTACTCAAACTGGATTACCTCACAGGGACGTGCAAGCCATCAGATGGGCTAAAGTAAGCACTTTGTTGGGTCATAGTCTTCCTACAGCCCATCCCATTTAAAATCCTTGATGAGATCACTGAAATCTCTAAGCAGATCACAGGCTTACCATTGGAAATGTGTTGGGAACAAAAGCTTTGCATCCAGCAGTTGGCCGCTCTCGTCTCAGCCAGCTGCGCTGCCGGCTGGGAGCAGGCAGGCATCCCTGCTCCTGCCCAGGTGCTGGGACATGGCACTGGACCCTGCGTCCTTTGGTCATTTATAGCATTCCTTGTCTAAAGGCAAAGCACACTTTAAACAGAAATGGGAAATTCCTATTTCGGTTTTATGGGCATATGTTTTATTATTCTGAAATACTTCAAGGGATGAATCTATTTCCTATTCTTCCATCAACACAAGCCAAATCTCAAAGATGTGCATGACAAAACACCTGTGAATCCAACATCACTGGCAAATGGAAAGCTGTCAACACTGTACTAGGAAAGAGTATTGCCATCACAGGTGCTAGTTCTGCCAGACCTGGGTATTCAGGTATCTCTGCTTGCCCCTACGAGCCCTCTGAGGTCAGTGTAGCCCCTCGCGAGGCACCATCCTCCTTAGTTGGCTGCAGGCCTGGGCTCCACACACCGGTGGGGAAAGCCCATCCTGGCCCTCCTGCTGCACCAACCACTGTGAGTGACTTCATGTGAATCATTAGCCTAATTTGCTAAATTGTCCATAAATAATTCCTACCAGCTGCACATTGCTCAGCACCACACCTCAGTATCTATGGAGCTGCTGTCTGCTGTGGCGTGGAGAGGGTCTGAAAGCCTCTGCACCGTGCAGTGCTCTCATGGCCACAGCGGGAATTTGATCCTTTGTTTCTGGCTGGGAAATGGACGTGCTGCAGCCCAACTGGGAGCGTTCAGTGGCAGCTCTGATTCTTATTTTCCTGCCTCTGGGGCTGCCAAGGCAGTAGTTTCTTTGTGTGGCAGAAAGACAAATTATGTGTTTATGTTTCAGCCATCCTGGATATTCAAAATACCATACTGAGATTTACTAAGAAAAGACACTTCTTAAATTAATATTAAAATAATTGTAAGAATTAATCTTTTTTCTTCCCCCCTCTCTAATTTCACAGAGCTACAGTTTGGGGTACTCTAGAGCAATGAGAAGAGAGGTAGAAGATCTGCTTATAGCTCACTGGAGGGACTTCATGGAATAACATTGCTCTGAAATGTATGATTGCAACAAAATGGTTTATAAAGGGAACAGATACACAGGAACTGTTTAAAAATGGAAAAAATGTAATGTTTTCATTGTCTTTTGGAACAGCTTTTTAAAAACCAAAGAGCCTGGAAAATGCTTTGGAATTTTACTAGGAAGAAATCTGAATTTTTGGGCTTTTATCCAGCTTAAAATAAAGTCAAACTTCAAAATGTGAAACACTCTTCTGAACTAGAATTTCCGTTCTTCATATGGCCATAGTTGTATTGTCCGTGCCCTGCTTACGTTGCAAGAACAGGATGTGAAGGCAGTTGCAAGCTAAGTTTTTGTTAGTGGTCAGATTCAAGGAGAGTTTATTCTTCCATACATTCAAATTTTCTAATCCTCTTCTTTTGTTATTTTTTCCAGCTGCTGTGAAATTTTCTACTGATTTCCTATTGGGAGGCAAATTCCACTTAAATGTGGAAAGGAGGAAAGTCAGAATGGGAAGCCAATGCCAGATTAAAGAAAAAGTGTCTCATCAGTATTACATATGTGGCAGGGAAGGAGCACAGTTCTTTATAAGCAGCAGCTCTAGAGAAGACACTGTGTCAGGCTCTGTTCTTCCAAAATTATGAGAGTTTCCATGTGGGATTACAAAGGACAACACAATTTTGACTAATCTTCCTTCTGCATGAAATCCTTCAGATTTGTCCATTGTATGTTCCCAGCCTTGTGGTACAATCTTGATTACATTTTGATAGGCAAAGAAATGTCATAGATCCTCACCCTACTTTTCTCCCCCTCTGAAATATTCCTTGTGAAGGATCTCTGCTCAAACGCTTCATAACTGAAGTCACTGGAAACAAAGATTTCTCTGTGTCTTTTTCTGTCCAGGTTTCCCACTTTGCTTTCAGGCAGCCATGCACCACTCCACTGCTGCTAAAGAGCTGCTGCGGCAGTGGTACTGTAACTCACACAAGAGTCCCTCTCTTCTCCCGCTCCCCATCCTCACACACCATCAGGGAAGATGACTGGGTGTATAGATGCTGTAGGGGCCCCTGTTGCAGCAGTCTTCCTGCGTGCTTTGGGCAGCTGCTGTAGCTTATAGTATTGCCAAAGAGCAGTTAAATCTTCAGAGATACTCAGGTGTGTAGAGATGGATTACCCAAGATGAACAGGGCTGCCTTGGGATGGGGAAGGGTACCACTGCACTGCACATCTGGGTTTATGCGATGGGGTACTGTGTCTGATTGTGTAAGAGTGAAGTTACACCCTAAATATGCTTGCAGGCCTTTTGTGTGCTAGAGGTGGTTCCACTGAAACGAATCTGTGCCCCATATCCTTTAAAATCTCTTTATAGACTCTCGTTTGATAGGGCACAAGCACTTTTAATCTGCTCTGAAAATGGAAGTCCAGATTCCTCATCAGGTTGTCTTCTTTTTTGTGCTCTCTTTGCTGGTCTTGCTTCTCCTGTGTATTTTCTCTAATACCAATTCAATATATATTCTAAATGACTTGGAAACCCTCCCCTCCCCGGACACCTCAAACGTTCGACAAATCATGCACATAATCGACAACACATCATCCAACTGCCAAAAGCTGACTATTCTTCTGCATGATCAAATCACAAAATCCCCTGTGTCTGTCTTCTATCTAGGGCATGGATTTAAAAGGCAGCTGTATTCTGACTCCTATTCATTTGTTTGGAGCATTGCACAAGCCATGCTAACAATTACATAAATCAGCCTTTGTTTAATGTTAACTGATAGTCTTTATTGATCACTGGCCAAACTTCTTTTGAATAATCTGTATTTAATTCTGTATTTAATATCTCTTCTGGGTGCTATTATAAAAACCTGACCAATAAAGTCCTTTAAAAGAGTCATTTTACAGTGTCCTTCCTAAAAATTCAGCTTATTGCATTCATTGCCAAAACCACACTGAGGCATTCTTTAAATGAGCATGAATTAGATAGAACATCGGGGTTTTGTCTGATCTTTGACTAACTCAGTATACTCTGGGAGTGACTAGCTGACCCCCCCATTAGTGGGACAGCCTTGGTGCACACTGGTGAGTGTGTTTGCTCTCTGTGCCCTTGCCAAGCCGGTTGCACACCTGTGACCATGCCCTACCATCATGTCCTTTCTCCTGCCCCACCCTGTGAGACAGGATACAGAAACAAGATGGATTCATGGCTCATCATTTTTACTGTGGTTATTTATCGCCGCCTTGCTGTGTGGGCAAAACAAATGTGGTGAGATTTAGATTACAAACCCCAGCTAAGCCATCCCAAGCTGCCTGTGGATTTCTGAGTCAGCAGCATCCTGCTTCCTGCCTGGGTGTAGGGGGAGTGAGCAGCCCTGCAGCCTACTGATGTGTTGCCCCACAGCCCTGCAGCTGGACCCATGGGCTCCAGATGTGCCCTCCCTCCTTAGAGTGGTCCTGCTGCATCTGCAACTGCTGAGCTGGCAGCAGGGGTGGTGCAGGGCAGGAGCCTGCTGTTAGGGCACCGTTCATCTGGTCTGATGCACCATCAGCTAAGTGATCTCATCTCAACCAATTATTGTCGAAAAAGGACTTCCACAGTCTGCAGGGGGACGGATCCCATCTGTCTCTGAGCAGCAATATGCCTGATCTTTGCTTATATGATGAATGCTTTCTCATGCCAGATGTTATGTTAGCTACGCTGGCCAGCCAGAAAAATATTAGTGGTTTCAGAGGGACTGTGATAGCTCTTTGCTCAGCTGGGTCTGTTTGCCTACCATAGGCAGGATTTAATCAGTGTCGAAGACACTAAAGAAGAGCCAAGGAAATACTACCTGCATTCTTGCTCTACAGATACAATCCGATATGCACTGGGTCTGCTGAGCTGCTTTAATGAGATAGCTTTTGTATGTGAGATTTGATCCTAGGGCACTCTTGATATATCAGCTTTATACTGGCTGCCAACAGTCAGCTGCTCATGAAGATGTTAAGCTCCAGTTTATTCCAAGCCTGGAAATAAATGAACTCCCTCCAATACACTGGGTTTCTTCATTTCTTCCATCACTCATCTCTGGCAGAAGTGTTAGTGTCAAGACTCTTTTGACATTTTTCATGTCTCTGGCCACAGATGTCCTCAGCACATTAAAGGTGTTTTGACATAGTTGTGGTGAATATATTCAGAATAGAAGAATCAAATCGAATCGAATTGAATCAGTTAGGTTGGAAAGGACCTTTAAGATCATGGAGTCCAACTGTTAACCTAACACTGCCAAGTCCAGCACTAAACCATGTCCCTAAGCATTTAGTTCTGTCCTCGCCATGTACATTTCTGAGAGTATTCATTTCCAGTGTACTCTTTGTTCTGCATTCATATTTTCAAGGAATCAAGTGTTTCTGAATGACTGGGATCTTCTAATCTTTTGAAGGAGTTCTGCATATTCCTCATTGAGGCAAGTATATATTGCTTTTGCCATTCAGATAGGATGGACTTAGGTAAGTCCTGACTATGCCTGATCTATGTTGATGTCACCTGGAGTAAACTTATCTCTTGGCCAAGTTTAGCACTTGGCATGTCATAGTTTTCTACAGGTACTGTGCAGGGCTCTGGGGATAAGATGTAGACATTGAAATTGTAAGTTTGAAAATAATGGTAATATCTTGAAGAGAACTGGTTATGGTAGAAACTTCAGGTGCCTGGCAGAGTGTTGTCATGCAGCAGTGAGATAAAGATCGAAGAAGCAATTCAGAGGGCAAGAATGAAAACTTGCTGGCTGCTTGGGGCTGCGAAGAAGCTGCAGTTTGCCAAGGAGAGGTGTTTCTAAGAAGTGTTTCTACCTTTGTGCCACCATCCTCAGGCCAGCAAGGAGGTTACTCTGACCCATCAGAGAGCTGTAACCCAGCCTGCAGCTATTCACTCTGCTTCTGCCAAATGAGGTGTTCTGGATAGAGGATAACAAATTGCATCCTTAAAGGTTGAGGTTGTTTGACTTGGTCATGGGGACACAGCAAGGAAAAGACAGAAGCTAAATTCTGTTGTTTGCTTCCTTCTCTCTCTCTGGTGCTGGGGGAGTGCTGCTCCGAGCAGAGGAGCTTTCTCACTGTGGATCCTGCGGGAGGTACACGGCCAAAAGGAAATCACAAAAAGTAGTGGAGGTATTAAGGCCCAAAGCCCACATGCTAATTTTGCAATGTCTTACTGTATGAATCTGCATTCTCTACACATATTAACCAGGCACGTTCAAATTGTGAGGCATTCATTAATTGACATGAAACAAGTACTTACGTGTAAGGGGCAACATGATTGCCTCTGTAATACAAGCCCGAGCAGGACTGGTCTGGCTCATAAGTCAGCCGAATTGCCTTGCAGATGTTAAAGCCTGTTTCTACTCATCTCCCTGCATAGGTCCACATTAGAGTTGACCCCCTACTCTTGTGGTCCCATAAAAGGCCCTGTTTGAATTTAATGTGCAATTGGCTGGCTTGGCATTTGATTTTTTCTGTTCATTTATTCAACCTTAAGCTTGAAATTGATCTCATCTAGACCTGGAAATTTAACCATATCTATCTCTCAAGTTATATGCAATATAGTTTTCCAGATACTCAATTTCATCCTGCATGTTCCAAAATGTAAATAAGATGTATGGAAATATATTCAAATTCCCATCATTGGGACTTATGACTAAATTATAACCAAACCAATAGAGTATAGATATTAACTCTTCCCTGTGGTGCTACCTCCGTGATGGGTCCAAATCAAAGGACCTGTAGCTACTACATATTAAATTATTTCACTTAGTTACACTTAGAGGTAATAAAAGTATATTTTGTCCTTGATGGACAAATCAGAAAACATCTTTAGCTTTTATTTCTCTGGGACATAATATGGGATACAAATCCATCCTATGTATCAGGCTTTTGCAGCTTGCTGGAGTGTTTTGGAGCTAGAAAACTGTTCCTAAGGAAAGAAATTATTTATTCTTTGTATTTATTCGTTCTGTGCTAAAGAAACAGGCAGCTGTGTTAGCTGTTGTTTGTGCAGGCAGTGCAGCCTCACCCTGCTTCTCTTCAAACGTCTTGGACCAACTCCGTAAACAGCCAGCAACACTTCGGCCCCTGGCAGCCAGGTTGCGTGAGCAGATGTGCCAAAGGCACCTGCCAGCCGTCTCTGCAGGACTGCGCTGCCTGCGAGCCTGGCTGCCCCGTCCAGCACCCCCTTTCCAGCCGCCGCTCCCTGCGGAGCGAGGAATGCCGCTGTCAGCAGGAAAAAATTGCCTGTCTGGCACCATTTTGACCAGCAGTTCCTGTAAGCCGGACAAACTCCATTCTGACCTGCAAATCTGCTCGACTCCAGCTTGCCTGATTTGAAACCAGATGATTGTCACTGATGGGTCAGACTGGCCTACTTCTTTTCGGCCCATGGCCCAGCCTGGAGGGACAGCCGCTCTCCTTGCCTGCTGCATGTCCTGGCACCCCACGGCCGCCCCTGGTGCCCTTCCACCTGCACAGTAATGCACTTTACCCCATGACGCAACACATTTCAGCTCATTATAGTTATCAGCTCATTCCCTCTGTGGAAAGATCACTGTCACATGATGGGAAAGCATCTTGTGCTCCCTCTGACATCTGGCTGCTTTACATCAGGAAAGGAGCAGGGCAAGAAGAGTTAAGAGAGCATTTCTGCCTGCAAAGAAAGAGATTTTTGCATTTAGCATACAGTTTTCATTTCCCCCACCTAACACTAGAAGCAGCCAAAGGAATTTCTTCTTATGCCAACTTGAGCACATCAAAATGCTGTTTAATGCAGAGTCCAAGTTTGGCAGGAGCTGTTTTGATTTAGTAATGTCTCTTACAAATGCATGCCAAAGTATCTAGTTTTCCAGTAATAACTTCAGCACTGCCACTATGACTTTATAGAGCAAATACTAGGTTTTAAAATCTATAATGAATGTGTTTGCAATTAGCTGTAAATATTAGGTCACTTTTGTATTTTTTATCTTTCAAATGTAAGAGCAAGGGGTACGTAAAATGATACAACTATGTGTTGGACAGGCATTAATGTGTTCTGTAAAGCAAAATTGGGCTTTGCTAATGAGGGAGAAAACAAAAAATTGCCTAATGTAAGACATATAGGAATTTACCTGCCTTTATAGAAAATTATTCCCTCTAGCACCTTGTTTAATGCATGACATAGCTGAGCAGTATGATATTTCTGCACATCTAACTTGAAGTGATCCTCAAACACATTATTAAAGATTCAAAGTAGGTTTTCAAGTGTGCAAAATTCAAGAAGTATTCAGATTTGGGTTTTGGTTAGGGAACTTCCATCTGAAAAATTCAGGTTCAGATTCAGAGTTCCTCCAAATTTCTGAGCTTTTAACTTTTTTGGTTTCAGATATTGCCAGCCACCTCAACAAGGGAAGGTTCCTTCTTTATTTTAATCTCTTCTTATTTCAGTCATTATAAAGCGAGGAAAAACTTTACGGAAAAATATCTTTGTGGGAAGTAAGTAACTTCCTGCAAGAATAAAATGTGATTTCTTAACGGGCACTATGGAGCAATGAACTTATTCATCAGCCAGTTCATATCTAACCATGTACTACGGCTGTATCCTTGAATGTGGTTTTGAATAATGTCTGACTCTGAATCTTTTTTTATCCCATTTCTTTCCTCACTTTCCTCTTCCGCCCCTGCAGTGCCTTTCCAAACCGTGCATAGATTCTCAGTCCAGGATATAAAGTCAAATCCATGTTCCATAAACAACACAATTCGTGAGGCTTTTCCCTTTATTTGGGGCTAAAAGTTAGAGCACTGTTAGTATCCAACACACAAAATATAAAGTCCCCTGAAATCACTGTACATTTTTTCAGGAACTCAACTTAGTTATTCCTGGTGTCTGTGAATATAATTTTCCTTCATATGCTCTTGTCTGCTATTGTAATGCAAACACTGCAAAGATTTGGGAAGGTGTTTCTTCACTATACTGTTTATTATGTTGTTAAAAGTGAAGAATTTGCTGAGTAATCTCTTTAAAACTGTGTCTATTTTCATAGAGCAGGCTCAGTTTGGACAGCAGCCAGTCTATTAATGCAGGAAACTGGTCAGCTTGTGCAGAATATTTGCTAGTCCCTGCAAGATTCAAACTCCACTAAAATGTTCCCAGTACATTAATTGCAATACTGGAGAAGACCTCACATTTTTATTTAGTCATGAAAAAGAACGCATTTTAGTTGTCAGCACAGTTTACACTAAAATCATCACATACCTTAGGCTCTGCCTTAGTTTGCTCTATCTGGTCGTCTTGTTGCATTTGTTCTACTTACAGCAACCACAGATGTTTCCAAGAAACAGTTATTTTGAGAGGAACAAATATTGGAAGTGTACATTCTTGATGAAAGTATCAATAATGAAATATTTCACTTAGTAAATTAGCAATTGAATATATCTGGTGGCTTTCTTACACTACCTTTGGACAGGAGGTGGAGAGCAAGGCAGCGCAGCGCAGTCAGCTCAGCTTCCAACAGGACCTCCCTCTTTTGCTCTGAATGCCAACCTCCACTTTGTCTATTAAGATGCCTATTAAAAATTTCAACAATGATGTGAGGAATGGGGTCTGTGCCATGCGAAGCAGGTGGAATAATGTGTTACAAATTACAAATTGTCATTTGTATTTTTCCATCAGTTATAATGCTGTGCCTTGTCCACAGCTACTCTGCTGGAACTGGAGTCAGCTCATATGAGCCTCACCCCAAACTCGATTCCCTTACCAGGAGCAGACTTGTTCCCTTCTTACAGCAACTCACAGGCAGAGCAAATTCAGGCTCATTGAGAAGAGCCTGAGATTTCTGCATTGTTGAAGGAGCATCCCGATTTTTTTGGACTGTCTCCAACCCAAGAAAATACACTTCAGCTGTGTATTTGGCCCTGTAAAGCTGCTGTTTTTAAAGAAACTCTGCTTATGCATACGTGCAATAGGTCACTACTGAAGCCTCATCCCCTTGATATCCACTTAGATGTCTGGCTAGTACAGACTTTCATGAATTGAAAGTCAGGCTAACTCAGCAGTGCAATGAAGTGGAATGGTAAGGTGTAACCTGTTTTCATCACACCATTCTTCATATCCCCGTACATCTCAGTTGTGGCTTTATGGATTGGCATATCAACATCTCAATCCAGCATCCTATTCCACATAAAATTTACTTGGTGTTTCCATGTGGTGTCAACTCCCAGGCCTGTCTTTGGTTCAGAACAAATTCTGTTCTGTTTTAGCTGAGATTCAAATACTTATTTTTTCACCTAATAGGAACACAGAATTTTCTTACTGATGGATACTTTTAAAGTAATTGTCTTTTTGAAAAATGCACCAGGTGTGCAACCACCTTTGAAATACAAGGAAGGAAGAGGTGAAATCTTTTATCAGAGTAAGTAATGCAACTGGAGACAAACGTGCACTTTTGGGTATGCAGCTCCCCCCATTATGTCCTGAAAAGGTAGCTGAGAAAGATTTTGCATATCCCAAACCTTATGAATTGTTGTTCAGTTTCTTTTCTTCAAGTGTTAGTTGCTACATTTATTCATACTGCTTCTCTTATAGTCTTAGACCATCATGACAATAACCACACTAGGGCTTTAAAACCTAGGGTGCGGGATGGAGTCTTTCAAATCTAATGGAAATATATGGAAACCATGCACACCAGTTGCCTTGAATTAGATTCGCAAGGACTAAGGATAACATTTTTGTTATGTATCTCTTAGTTAAAACACAAATTTCAATTCAATAACTTTATCCACCTGTCTAGATTAGGAAATCACTAATACGACCTAAATAAAGGCAGATTTGGAGGGCTGTTTGGGTAAGGAATAAAAAATACGTTCATATCAGTCATAGCAGAAAATATTTGTTATATTAGGAATAATGCTGGGAAATATCTCTTACTTTTGTTCTTAATCTCCTCATTTAAATCCCAAATAAGTATAATACTACATTTAATATTGCATTTTTAATCTAATTACTGCTAATTCAGCAGGATAGACTTGAATTCTCCTTTGTCCCAAAGAAAAACAATTCAGAGAGTAAAATCTAAAGTTAATATAGATGCAAATTACACATTTCAGGCTAGATGGCATGTATTCTAGTCTTTTGCATCAAGTCCTAATGCAAGTGGATTTTTTGAGAAAGACATCAAAACCCACTACACTCAATGCAGATTCTGCAACTATTACAGTTAATTCTAGTACTTTCTCAAAGCACTGTGTATAGGCCATATGGCAAGTGTATGGGTTGGTGTAATTAACTTCTGAATCTAGGAAACTGCAAATCAGTACAAAATTTAAACTATGTGCATATTTGGAGGAAAACAAAAAGAAAACTTGACTTGTGCAGTGGGTATGCTGTTGGGTATTTCATTGGGTGCAGTTAGTAGTCAGAAAGGGGCACATCTGCTGGTGATGATTATCCACAAGAGTTTATTTTGCATGAGCAGCTATTTTCAAATTGCAGAGAATGGAAGTGAATGCATGTAACTATACAGGCATTCATAACTTGCGATTATGGTCCTGATAGTTCAGGCAACAGAAAAGGCAATAGAAAATAAGGGCTTATCTCACTGTAAGCTTGTTCTGTACCCGCTACACGTGTACACGCTTGTATCCACGTACCTACAGCAAGCTGATCTGATCCGTTTGAGCAAAGCCCTCACTTTGCATGGTAGCACAGTTCTTCCTTTATGGCAAGTTGCTCAGCATGTGGCATTCTCACAGGCACAGCAACTCTCAGCAGACAGCAGTAGTAATATTATTAGATTGGAAACCTGCCTTCAAAAATATAAACATACAGTTATTTCCTGGTAAAACTACCATCGGATGGTATCTGTAATGAAAACCTCTCTTCCCACATCCATCTCCTTCTGCCAAAGCTGCAAGGATTTTTCCACTGTTCCCTGATATTTCAAGCAGTGCTGTGGTCCTCTGATGTTTACGGCTGCACAGTAGTATTTTTCACAGTTGAACTCAGTTTTATATATAAACACATCATTTCCCAAATGGAAGTGCAAGTCATTCAGACACAGCCAAAATTTCATTTTGGTGACCCCAACACAACTTCAGCATTGTGTCTTTACTGGTAAAAAAGTCGCATTTTTACCTTGAGATACTGATGTGGATAACAGCTCCCAAGGCAGAACCAGGGAAGAGATAAAACACGTTGTCTCCTGAGGTCAGGCCAGGTGGCTCCCACGGCTGTTAAATCCCTGTCCTCCCATTCCTATAGACAGGGACTGGCATAGTTATTACCATGCCTGCTTACCTCCCACTCCCCAGCCCACATGATTGAAGTTAGATGTCTGTCTTTCCCCTGTGACTTTGATTCTGGTATGGGCCAGGGTTGATGACCAGCAGTGGGGATGACCCAGAGAGATCAGAGACACAGACCTGGGCCAGGGGTGGGACCGGCAGGAGGGGCTCACCCCACAGCCCCGAAACTGAGCAACAGCCATGCTTTCCAGGGTGGCTCATGACTGGAAATATCTTGTTTCTTCAGGAAACAGTGTCTGCAAATGAATTTTTGAAAGAAAAATATGATCTGGCAAATCACTTTTCAAGGGTGCTAGCTCCAGTGTAGCCATGCAGTCAGTGTTGGTACTGGGGCAATGAGCTTGGAGGGCTTGTCTGCCTTGGCTTTAGGCACTCCCGAGGTGCAATAAACATTTCCTTTCCTTATGTGCGGGAAATAACACACCATTATTCTCAAAATCTTTGTGGACAAAAAGGAAGCATGCCATATAAATAAATAAAACCAAGAATTTATTGTTACTATAATGTAAATCTTAACAGTCTAATTCAAGAATCATTGTTAGCCTAGATGTTACTATTGCAGGAAAAGGGAGACTAATAATGCAGCTAGAGCGCTTTTGTACAGAAAAAGTCTCAATGATAGCAATAATAAAATTGTAATGCATACATTTATTAGTTTCTATCCCTTTCCTTGGAGTTATGCTTACCCTTCCACTGGTCCTCTGGATCTTCAGGAGCTTTAGACTGCTGGAGAGGATCATCAGCCCTTAGATGTTCGTGGTTCTGGATTCTTCTTCCTCCCCTGAGACACACTTGGGATTGTTTTTTTATGTTTGCCAACACAGTTTTACACCTTTCTTTTTCTTCACTGGTCTATAGCTCCATGTTACAAATGTATTTACTATATATGGTACCATTTATGTATGTTAGATATTATTTCTTTGTTCTCTTTATTATCCCTAAAATCAGTTTTGTCCAGCTCTGGGTCCATATTTTAAAAACTGACCCCTGATAGTTGTCTCCAGTGCCAAGCCTGTGCCCCATCTCTTATTACTCCATCCCTATACACCTCTGCAACACACACTGTCTCCGCTTCTCAAACCCTCTGCTGTCATACCAGGCTTCTATTTCTCTAACCTGTGTCATTGTGTCAGTCTTAAACATCTGATTTGACATAGCATCACCGCTTGCTACTGCCAGCTATATAATATGTTGGTTGTACCATGCAAGGATAAACAAAAGTAGAACAAATTAGCCAGACACCTGGTCAACTAGAGAAATCTCTGTCATGGCTAAACAAAGTAAAACAGGGCCGCGAGCAGGTGAAGAAACGTTCAGACAGAGCACGCCTGACAAGCCTCAGTCTGGAGGCCTTGCAAATTCACTGCAGAGCTCATGGCCTCTTGCTAGAAGGCAATACTACATTGCAGGGCTACAGGGTTATGCAGCAAAATGTTGGTGTCTCTGGAGATACTCGTGTTTCTATAATCACTCTCTAATAGTGATACATTCACCCAGCACTTGAAACATTTCACAGAGTGTCATCTTCCAGCAGTGATGTGTGCAGGGACTGGGAAAGCTCAGTTTTTCTTTTTAAGCTGCTGGGTTGTGCTAAAACCCATGCAGTGAATGTCAGTGCTGTGTCTACGAGGTTAAGCACAGCTCCTGTTGGCCAGAATGACTGTGGGCTAAGATGACCGCAAGCCGTTGTGGTGCTCTCGTGGTCTGGGATGTTTGTGGGGCTGCAATACCCCCTGCAGAACCTGGTGTCCTAATTTACTCCTTTAGATGTTCTTTGCATTTGTCAGTCACACCTTCTGCACATATTTTAGGCCATTGCTTTTGGGTGAGTATATTTTTGTGGCTAAATATAAGTATTTTAAGGTCCTTTCATGTTTTTTCATCCCTAGCAAGGACAAATAAAAAAGTTTCTAATTCCAGTGGTTTATTATATGAAAGAAAATTCTATGACTTATCCAGAAAGTATTAAGACTTTGGAGAAAAAGATTTTGCAAGATTGTCTAATCAGTTTGCCTGGGCCAGCATGTTTTGGACACTTCATGGGAACAGGGTTCAAAAACTAGAGCTGTGTTTGCTGACCTTCCCGTGAGACGGCAACCCTGTCCCCAGTGCCAGCCCAGCTCCTGGCAATTCACCAGCTCTGGGCCTGGACAGCAGCACAGTTCATTTGCAGACCCTCCCAGGAGTCCTCCCAGCCCGGACTCTGCCTCCCAGCCCAGCCTGTGGCGCTGCCAGGCAATGGGAGCTGCTGAGCCCGGTGGCCAGGCAAGGGGAGAGCCGTGTCCGTGCCCTGGGAGGCCCATTGCCGACTTCACGGGGGGACGGCAAAAGTACCTGTGTCTCTGACAGATTCCCTTCCACCTCTTCTGTTCCTGTTTTAGTTAGGACAGTGCAGGAAAAAGCACTTTGAAAGGGCATTGCCTGCCCTGGCACCACAGAAATACTGAAGAAAGGGGAACTGCAGTGCTTTCCAAAATAATCCTCACCTTTACTACTCAGTCCAGCTCCTATCTGCGTCTTTGTTAAATGCAGTACCTAGCTTTTTAGCCAGTTGTTTCCATGTCTTATTCATCTTTCAGAAATGTTAAAACAAGTTCAAACTCCAGCTGTACTTACAATTAGCTTAAATTGTTCTTTCACCAAACATATTTAGCAGAGGCTGCATTATTTTACACCACACTGGAATTTCAAATTGGCTTGATTTGCTCTCATATTATTCCATTGATTTGGATATATTTTATACATAAGCATTTCAGACATGCCGAACATTGCTCACTGTTGCTGAAAAGACCCGTGTAATTAATAACTAAAAGAGAGGAAAAAACCCTTATAAAATATTTTAAGTCTGCAGTTTTCTAATTAGGACATGTGAAAAGAACCCTAAAAAATACACATTATAACAGAATTGTATATATTTAAACATAAGCCTATTTAAAAATAAGAAATCTGATACTGTGTCTTTATTCCATCTCAGAAGGTTTTGAAAGGTTTCTCACATGCTGTAGTTGCCACATAACCACATGCTTCCAAAAAATGAATTCAAGAGAGAAAATATAATTTATTACCCCAGAGTAATATATAAAGTGGTGATCCATCTCATCTAAAAGCAGCTGCTTTCTTTGTCGTCTTTGTAAGTAGCATTCATTTTCCTGGCATAAGCACAATTTACAAATTCATCCTGGTCCTCCCAAGATTCAGATAGCATCATTAGCATATATTTAGCAATAGCAGACACTTAGCAGCAGGTACAAATGGCTGGCTTATGAGCTAATATGCTTTGGGCACTTTTCCAGCTGGTATGATACGAGAAAAAATACACTACTTCAAAGTCTGCCAGTCACAAACCAATTAGCAGAAAAGACTAATAAAATGACCTAAAAATTCAGCACTGAACTGGGGGTATAGGTATACTGACATGTTGCCTGATGTTTAGAATTCTAGTTAAGACAGGAAATTACCACCTGAGTGAAGAGATGCACATTATCATCCCATTTCAGCGTTTTTGTCTTTTTTTTCAGGGAACTGTCAGTAATAGAAACATAGGCATCTGCTGCCTACTGGCAGTGTGGGTAATAGATATCCAACAAACCATAGCTGGCAGATCCTGCTGTCAACATGAATTGAGTATTTTCATTTTAGAGAAGGATGCCACTTTCCTAACATATGTTGCTAAATAAATGTCCTCAAGAGCGAGCAAGTGTGTCTATTGTTTGTTTTTCCAACCTTAGAACAGAGATGTTACTTGCTGCTGAGAGGACAGCAAACCTTTTTCACAAAGCAGGCTAAGCACGTTACTCAGTGACACCCAGACCAGCAAGCACTGACACAGGTGTAGAGTCTAATTCAAAACATGCTGATAATTAACCCTCTACCATCTTAAAAAATGCACATCTAGAAGAAAGTGAGAAAGCAGACTGTTGTTTGCAGTCTGTGTTTTACCCTAATCCAGCCTCATAGTTGTGACCTGCTGGCCAATAATGTCCTATAGATTTGTTCAGCCTATGAATTTCATTTCCACCCCAATGAGTGGTGGCAGCAGAATGAAAACTCTACGGCGAACAGCTCCTCATGTTCTGCTGCATGCCCATCACTTGCTCTTCCTAACATCAGTGACCAAGCAGACACATAGTACATCTGAATTTGTTGCTTTGGTAAGAACATTTCAAACCTGTATACTATCCCTCAGTCAGACTGGAAACCTTCTCCCTAGAGGAAATGCTCTGTTGTAAACACTTGAAATGCTGCTCACTGGTTTCAGAACTACTTACTCTCCAAGCTAGCACTATGCAAGATCACCACATTTCATATGTGAAATATTGGGTGTTTTGTTGCTATCATACTGTACTTGGCAGTTCTAATAATTACTTGATAACAAGTTTGATATTAATGACTTCATTTTATAGGTCTTTTCTCTGGACCCTAAGAGATTATTTTAAAAAGTCTTAGCCCAAGACTTATCTTGAAGAAGGTGAATTGGGAAGGGAGTAAAAAATTGATACAAGCGTTTGCTCTCTCCCACTGAAATAGTGGGAACTAACCTGTTATTATTAAAGTTCATACAACAGGATATTTTATTTATTATAAATGCCAAATGCAGAAAAAAAAGCCTTTTTTCTTTCTGTTCGCTGAATACAGGCACCTGTGAAGAATCAATCTCCAAAGAAATCTGGTGCTTCAGACACCACAGAGGTCTGTATCACAACACAGCGGGCTGGGTGCGCCCTGTCCATCTCTGTGTGGTCACGCAGTGGCCCCACTGCTGATGCCCGAGGTTCACTTCAGCCATCACACAGAATTACTCAGGACCAAAAAGTTGCTCAAAGCAGGGACCTAAAAACCAATGGGTTACTTCTTCCCTCAGTAGCTCCCTGTGAAGCTCATGGTTAGAAACAAAACACAACTTGAGCAGACAAGGTGAGTAGCCTGAAAATGTGACTCAGACCCCCCATGCTCAGTGGCTACTCAACATCAATAGTACGTAAAACCAGCTTACCTTCAGCCTGCAAGTTCCCAGACCCTCTTTAAATCCACCTGGGATCCATGAAGCAGGATGGACTCTCCTGGATTGTTCAGATTCTCTCTGTTGATCAGGTTCCTTCCTGAGAAGACAAAAGTATTCCCATCTACTCACTTTTTTCCAGGTTATTTCTACCTTCAATTCAAAGATAGTTTAAAGCAAAACAAAACCCCAGAATTTCCAGCTGAGCATGAGTTCAAATGCACCTTCTATTTTGAATTTCCTAGAGAGGGGCTTTAGGCTTAGCTCATAGGTCTTGGGTCTCACCTTTGGCATGTTGGTCTTGGGACTCATCTTTCTGGAGCCATGAAGTCTCCTCCCAGAGGGAAGTCTGCAGGGTCAATCATAGGAAATTGAACCCAGTTGAGCATTTCAGTGTCTGGGCTCTGCACTCAGTGACCAGATGCTTCAAAAAGGTGTGTCAGAGTTCACTTTGCAGGCACTTAAGTGCTCTTTTATCTAAACCTTCTTTTCCTTTAGATGGCCTCTAGCACAACCATCACAACTCTAAGAAACTCAGGCAAAGAAATGCCCAGTTAATCTGTGCTGGTGAGTCTTAGATGCACATTAAGCAATGAGCTGCTTGACCCTACAAAGACCTGAGCAATCTTGAGGGAGGTGCAAAGTGCACCTGAAACAGCCCCCAGAACGTAAACCTGAAAGGGTAGGTGGTTAAGGAATTAGGCGCTTCCAGGATTGAGTGGTGACTGATGAAGGTATTTTAAGTACATAATTCGGGCATTAGGTGCCTAAGTGCCTCCTTGAATGTAGTCCCCAACATTCTTGTTCTGCAGCTCACTGCAGCAGCCTGTATATTGGCTTCACTGCAATCTGGGACACAGCTCTGCTCTGCGCTGCTTGGTGTTCATCAGGACCCTGAGATAGGATAAAAAACCCAACCAGGTTATCTCCCTTCTTACTGACAGAGATTAGGTTCTGCTCATTGTCAGACTACTTTCAAATTGCAAACCTTTGAGCAGGAATTAAAAATGAGCCAAGAAAGGGTTCAAATTCACCACTGAAACAATACGTCAGTGACAGTTATTCACAAGAGACAAAGAAGTATCTGACAAGTAAAATCTTAAAAAAAGGTTTCATGAATGTTTAATGCAAGTTCTAAGAATGCAGCCTGCCAAACTGGAGTAAAAAGTGAATGTAGAAAAGATATATGTATGGTAAATTTATACAAAAGTAGAGTTGCTTCAGACAGAACATGCCCAACGCACCAATAACAAGGAAAAAGTTGAGTCACCCCTACCCACAAACACATAGCTAGCTTTGCCAGTTGCTACAGATCACAGACCCCACATGCCAGTTTAATTCTACCAGCCCATTTTTGCCTGTTTTTTTTTGTTAGCCTTGTTTGGCCTACAGGCAGCAGGGATGGTGACTGCTCCTGTGGGAATGTGGTTCAGCTGAGGGTTGTTAGCAGAAGTATGGCATTGTACGGTGGGAAGGGCAGAAGGCACGTCATGCCTTGCACACGAGATAGTGTATTTGCAGCAATGCTGAAGACCACGAAGGCTTGAAGAGCATGTACTGAGTGACAGCTACATTTTTTTCTCCCCCCGCCTTTTCTGGTTTTGGGATTCCTGTAGATAGGCAGCTACAGCTCCTATTGGGAATCTGACCTGGACTAGAGGAATGCTAGTTTCTAATTCCAATTTAGAAAAGATGTTAAGAGTGAGAAAAGGTGTTCAGATTTTGTATAAATTCCAGAATATGTAGCAAACTGTTTGGGGGCTTTTCTGTGCAGGAATTTTCAGACTAGTTTTCTTGTGTCAGCTAGGCATGGGAATATAGGTTATTAGAGCCTCATAACTCCCTATACGAACACTGGGCATTCTTGTTCAGAATTAAAGTAAACTTAATTTGATTTTCTTTAATTCATTAGCTGGGTAAATTAAGCTAAATGGAAATAACATGAATCCTGAATGAGTACATGAATACAAGGCTTTAACATGGTTTAGCTAATCTACTTCAGATCTAATTTGGACAAATTTTCCTGACGCTCTAAGTAGACAACTGTTTAAAGCCAGAGCCTATAAGGAATGCAGATCCTGTAAGCCTAGCTTAAGGTGCCTGGCTTGCAGAGGCAACCTCTGCATCGGGTGACTTGGCTCCCTGCACAGTTTGCATGTACTGTTCCCAGACAGACAAGCAAAAGGACATCTAGAAGCAGCCAGAGAAGGAATGAGCACTTGGGTCACAGGCAGCACAGCCCCCTTGGGAGCCTACGTCCTTCCTACAGAGCTTCAGATGAATGTTTTTATAACCTTGGGTCCTAGAGCCCAGAGACCTCTGGCGGGTGGGCACCTTCAGTGTGTCCTCTTGAAGAACAGGGTAAAGCTCAACCCTGACAGATGCTGGTGGGACTGCCACCACCTCCTGCACACCCCACTGGCTTGCAGTGAAGCAGCTTCACCCATGTGGAGGGGAATCCCAGCTCCTTCGGCCTCAGAGGTTCAGGCACATATTTTCCAGGAGCAAGCGTCTGTGATCAGTGTGAGCTAGGGCTCCTCCTTCCCTTGTTGTTTCCGAATGCAGAAGAAAGCCAAGGGAGGTTGTGAGATGACCTTGAAGCCCATTGCTTTAAGCACTTACTGCCAGAGTTTCCTCCTCCCAGGGCTGCCTCTGTATTTTACACCAAGCAATAATGGATTTTGAAGAGCAAGTGGCCACAACTGCCTTCTGGGGGATACTTCATCCTTTGGGTGGGCACTCGTGATCTCAGAATGGTCCAGACGGAAACCTGGAACATCCTCCAGCTTCCTTCTCTGGCTGTCAACACACAGCTCCCCAGTCTGTGCTTGGACTGCAAGGAAAGAGACAACTGCTTCCTCCTTCCTTCCTGTCCTCCTGCCCTAACAAGTTCCAAACAGGCTTTTCTCACCACTTGGGTACACTGAGCAATGCTCCAAGGTGCAGAGTCTGCCCTTTATCTGGTTACTACAGCAAGCAGTTAAATTTCTTTCCTCCCCACCCCCAGGCATGGGGATGCATATTGCCCAAGTCTCTTGGCCAAACACATTCCTTAACTGTGGTTCAAAGTGTGAGCAATCAGTTCTTGAACTGCAGCACGCTTCTTCAGCATGCTTCTTCATCACTGTGTGTGCTGCGGGGTTATGGACAGCTAAGCCTGGAAAATTACCTGTTCAAGACACTGCGAGACTGAAGTGTCATTGCTTACAACCACTTGGAGGAAAAGATAGGCAGAACGGGACAACAGCTCCAGCTGCTCACCTCTGCAGGGTGATGCATTAGCCACATTTTTATTCACGGTTTAACATGTATCATCACAACTTCCATTTTGCATCTGACTTTCATGCCACTCAAAATTCAGCTTAAAGGCAGCCTGACACATTGTTTACCTTAATCAAAGCAGAGATCCAGCTGCCTTTCAGCACACAGCTTGTGAATGGATGTTGCTTAGAGAACAGCCCAAGCTGCCTGAGAGCAACTGCTTATGCTTATTCACGAGTCCCAGGGAGACAGTGGGAAGGGGAAAAGAAAAAAAAGAAAATGCATACGCTAAATTTTTGAAATTAAAGGCTCTGCTGAATAAGGTAATTGAGCCTGAGTAGACAGACTTTCCTTACCGTCTAGCAATCCTTCATTAGCACATTCAGTCTTGTTTGCATGAATCTAGTGTTTGCTTGCATTCCCAACGCTTACTAAGCTCTGAAACACCCTTGCTATTTTTCTTACAATTGTGTAAAGGGAAATATACCCATGGCAGATAAAAACTGGCACAGACTCAACACGGCAATTGAATCAGCAGCGTGGTCCTGAATTTCTTCAATTTAACAATTAGAGTAGTCTTCTTGTCTGCAACATTGCTCTGAGCGAAGCAAAACAAAAGCCACCGAACGTGGCAGAACCCTGCTGGGATGGCACTGGAGGACTCTGACACTTCTTATTTTGCAAGTGATGTTTTGCAACACCGCTCATGTGTTTGCAACTAGACCAGAAACTGCCCGAGAAACTGAAACTGGTGGTTGCGGCTCTTCCCCCTAGTCACCTTAAGAAGTGTTGAGGCAGAGGTGATGGGCATAACACCCTCCTGAAAGAAAGCGAGCCAGCTGCGGACCCCCCAAGGTCAGAGAAGGCACTGAATGTCTCCTACAACTCTTACCCAAGAGCTAGTGATTAAAAACGGAAGCAGGGGGGATACTTTTATAATATTGTTTCATTACCTTTATTTTTAATGAAAGAACTGACTCTTGCTTTTTTTCCTAGAAGGAAAAACTTAAAAAATAGCAAGGGGTTAATCAGTACCAACTGTGAGAAATACAGCCACCCAAACTCACTACAAATAAAACTGTAGTGCCTCACCTAGCTCCTTAATTTTTTGTGTACTTATGTTCCTCAGTTGCAGCATTATTTTGTCAATAAAAACTTTGCTGTTACTGTCAATTATAGGGATCAAAAGAGAAAAAAGATGGAATTAAAAATTCCTGATTTCATCTTCTCACAGAATGTTTTCCTGCTTCTTGGAAATGCCTTTTAAAACTAAAACCAGTAAAAAAACACATTCCTTTGGATTCTTTGTTTCAAATGATAATGTCATATTCCCTAAAACAGCAGGAGTGGGTTTTATTAAAATTACAGGGAAGAGCTTTTTTTGGCAGGCAACTTCAAAATTCTGTAGATTAGATTCAACTGTACATCAGCAAAGGAAGGGAATACTCTGGACAAAAGCAGCATCTCAAAACTTTGGAAATGCCAGAAGTAAGGTAACCCATGTGACTAATTCAGCTTCCCTGTGAATGTGCATCAAAAATGGGCTCCAATGATGCAATCACATATGATTTTTCTGAGAAGGCCTTTCTCTTTCCATTCACTGAATTCACAGCACCTGACTGAGATTCCTCTAGAGGCTTATTTTACCTCACTGCTCTACACATGGCCCCATCCCTTATTTCCCAAATAATATTCACACCTCATTCTGAAAACTAAGTATTAATTTCCTTAGGAGGGTTTGAGATTTTTTTAAACCTTAATAACACAATGTCTGAAAACCCTATTTATTTCAAGAAGTTTATATTTGCAACTTTCCAGCAAAATGAGCTGGGTTTATTATTCCCCTTTTGCAGTTGATAGATTACAAGTGCCTTCTAATTTGTGGTGATCTACTTAAAGAAATGAATTCCTGATTATTTTTTTCCAGAGAACTTTGCATTTTGTAGCATTTTCTCTATTCAAAGCAGAATGTCCATAACCTTCAGTGAAAACTGTGAATGCTCAGCACTTTTTTCAGAATAAGTCTTGGGTTTAAACTCAAGCCTACACAAAATGGAGGGCACGCTCTTCATACAAATTATTTATTTTGTGTGGCTTATATTGCATAGAAGAACTTGGGTACAGGTAGGGACACAGTCGAGTTCTCCGAGCACCACTCTGCAGGTTAAGGGAGACCCTTACTCGATCTTCACACTGCCTTTCTTTCTCACTGTGCAGAGTACAACTGATGCTGCAAAAGAAGTGAGGGTTATACAGACAGCAACCTCCCTGAAAGACCGGAGTTGACTAGGAGACCGCTGTATATCCCATGCACTGAATCAGGCAGGGAAGTGGCAGAAAAACATGTACGTGACCGTGTATCATGATGTGCCTTGACATATTAGGTACACAGGCAACTTTAATTCTGAAATTTCCCAACTTTTTTTCACTGAATGGTCAATCTTAGCATTCTTTAATATAGTTCTTTTGTTGTGTGCAACTTCCTGAATTGATTCCCTCTTCCCTCCCCAAGAAAAAAACAGATAATAGAACAAATGGAGCCGTACCGACACCCACAGTGCTGCCTCACAGAGCCTGCATTACGGCATCTCTTTCAGCCCCAAAATCTACAGTTCATCAAGAGGTAAACTTTTTGACTACCATATCAGACCTTTGACCATCGAGCAAAGAAAGTAATTTCTAATGAGAGAAACAAAACGTTACCGGCCTTACCACCAGAAGAACTTAAGTTACGCATTTTGTGCCTGCTCATTATGGCTATTTAGTAACAGCAAAAGGACACAGATGCTTTGGAAGCCCAAGGTATAATCAGAGACTGGAGGAACAGGCTTTTGTAGTCAGAGGGCTTTCTGTCCTTGCGCTTTTCTGATCTTCGTCCCCATGCATTCCTCCCCGACCACCTCCGACCTCCATCTTGCTGTAGCGGCCAGGCCCAACTTCAAACTCGCGTTCTAGGCTGCTGCTTCTCTCCTCCTGCAGCCAGGCTCAAAGAGCAGCCACACCAGGACCTACCGACAGCTTCTTCACTCAGCTTCTGGTCTGGCAGGTTCAGAGCCTTCTGGATGAAGGGAAAAACAATTGCAGAGAAAGTCTCACTGAGCCACTGCTGACCGAGGTTGGAACCATGATTGCTCGGAGCAAAGGGGAGGTACAGAAAATTTATCTGTCAAACCTGAACACAGTAGGGCTTGGAGAAACCTTAGTTTAACTTGGAAATATTTGGACAAATTTTCACAGGCGGTGCAGCAGGCATATGTAAGGATGCAAAAGGTAAGGAGTCTGCCAAATTTTGAGTTCTTGTTCCAAAGTACGGAAGAACTAAAGCTTTCCAGACAAACTGTTTACAGAATTTAAGAGGAAAAAACTTCTTTATTTTTATGATCTCCTTCTGAGAAATAGCTGAACAAGTTTCATTTGAGTTCCCAGAAGAATTCAGGCTGGAGCAGACAAGCAGCATGGAAGATGTTAGCTGCAACACTGAAGGTCTGGCAAAATAATAAGGTCCTGCAAACAGGGTCTTGTAATTCACCAAAAAGATACCTGTGCCTCACCAAATAATGTAGGTATTTTCAGTGTAGGCAGTTGATTAACATTTTCTAAAAACATATCAATTTTATATGCAACATAATCTTCCATTTTGAATTTTTTTTCAGATTTTATTGGCACTCGTCTTGAATGTTTCATCACCACATAATTTTCCTACTGACCCCTCTAAGCTGGGTCTTACAACACTTCCAAATCAAGCGTACCATGCCATTGGACCCTGAAACTGGTAGAAAGAATCTAGAAAACATGCCCAAGTCATAAACAGAGGCAACTGCCTTCTCTGCAAGTATCAGACAACAAAAGGGCTAGGAAACAAACTATCTGATCATTTTAGCAGGTTGTTAATTTCTAAATATAAACCCTACAATTTGAATAGAAACATTATTCACACTCCACTTGCTGGTGATTCTAAGTAGATATATTCTGCCGTTTTCATTGCATTCAGCACTTTAACAGAAACCAACACCTCAGTGGATCTTCTTGCAGCTTTCAATTCAACCTCTCTAGCCCCCAACAAGTATACCAGATACTTACTACCTGTCAATGCAAAAATTATGATGCATCAAAAACAAATTACAGGAATGGAATAAAACAAAAATGCATTTAACATTACGCTATAGAGCTAATTTGCTTTCCTCCACATTTATTTATTCAAAAGGATTCTGTTAGATTTCCTTTGATGCTTCCACAGTCCCACACAATACACATTCAATTTACTGTGAAATACATTCGAATCTCAGACCACACTATCCAGTAGTCCGTCAGTCATAAGTGGTCAATGTCATACTTGTTCCAAATAAAATTAAAACCATAACTCTCACACAGTGCAGTAAGCGTTAATAGAGTTCAGGCTCTCTACATCAGTTTAACTCCAACTCTATAATGGAGGAAAAAAGGAAGATATGGATGCAGATTTGAACCTTTCCAAACTCCGCAACAATTCAGATCCAGGATTCCAGTCAAGCTTTTTTAGTACATCAAGTTTAACCAATTAGCATCCCCACTTTCCCCCTGCCCCAAAAATTCACAAATGAGAAAGTAAGGTGAAGGCCATGACAGTTTATTTGGGAAAACTGTATCTGTCTGATAACGTTGTATGTATACATATCACAGCTTAATTTCCTCCTGGACATGTACATGTCATTAATACTAACCTCCTACAATACTTCAACTGGACAAAGACAAATTTCTGAACCTGTCTTAATACCTCAACGTAGAATTAATTTGATTGTAGTCATATCTAATTACTGCAAAGACATTTAATAAAACAGTATCTGGCTTAAGCAAACATAAGCCATGGAACTCAGCTCAAACCTAGCTCATCACTATCTCACATAATCAAATGACATATGGGAAGCTGGAGTACTGCTGGGAAGAGCTGTTAGGGGAACTGGTGAGTTTTGAATGTAGAACGAGACACCAGGAGGAAGATAAAGAGCAAGTCAGCCCTATGACTATGGTCCTTACTTTATGGTCAACCTTGTTGTTTGCAGCACTCTTTTGATAGCCTGGAAATCAAGTCTTTCCTCACTGATTGTCCTTTCTTTTACAAACACTGGTTTTTTTTACTCTTTGTTATTCTGTATTTTACTTCTTTGGGTATGTACTAGAAGCACCGCCAAACACAACTTGCGCAAAATAGCAATCTCCAAGCATTTGGGGATGAATCTTAAAATCAAAACTACATTCTTACATTTATTCCTCTAAAACAGAGGTGTGGGGTTAAGCTACAGAAACTCACATGATTGAGTGAAAGAACTGCACATTTCTGCTGCATAGGTGAGGAATGATTTGTACTTAAACGCAACCGTTGCTTAGCTTCCTTTTCCAGGCTTTCATTTGTTTAAGCTATCTTTGATTAATTTAATTAAAAACAAAAAAGTAAACATTTTGCTTCCTTGGAAGGTTTTGTTACTTTTGTTCAGGAGAAAAAAGATAGGATAAATAAAAACTCTCTTTCACACTGACCTATAAGAAGGAAAACAATAGGTAAGAAAAACAGACTTCAGACTAAATTCAAGGGAAATAAGCCAGAAAACTCTTTAAAAGATAGTGTTTACATATATATAAATGCATCCTGCTTGTCAAAAATATTTATACAAAAATTAAGACAATTGTTAATTCTTGAATGTTACAAACATAAAAATGCCACCTGTTTTCCAAGTCAGTTCAGCAAAGACTTATTTCAGATAATTTATACTACTGAACATCCCCCAAAATTTGTAACTTTGTAAACTAATGAATCACAGTGGAGTTTCAACTCAGACAACTGGCAATGTAGATGCAAGCCTGAAGTTAAACTGAATCAGCAACTAAACAATGAACAGATCATTTCAAACTTAAAAAAAAATGTTCCAGCCACATAGCTTGCATTCATATCCCCTTGATATACATAATTTTTATTAGGCTAGCTCTTCAAATTTGCACTCACAGTAATGCTGTATACTAAAAAAAAAAACACAAACAAAAAACAACCCTCACTGTATTATTCATTTTGGAAAGGGAATTAAGTGGTGTATTTTTGTATATGTGCTTAACATCCTAGTACATGTAACAAGTAGTCTCCATTTTCAGAGAAAGCATGAATGGATTTAAGTTCTCCTTTTTGAGCCAACATTTGTCTTAAGACAGTACTTGCTGTGCAAACTGGATGGCAGCTGATTTTTTTCCAGTCAATGTGAGGTTTCATAATCAGTTCCTGTCATAAGTATCAACACTTCATTCATTCAATCATAAAAATGTGACTTACTAGAAAAGGAAAAATAGAGTCTAAAGGCACAGAATCACATAGCTGCTCTAGTACGAGTCTGTAAACAGAGAATCGTTTCAATTTAGGAAATCCAAATCTAAGAAAGTAAAAAGGCATCTGAAGTAGGCTTTTATCTAGCCAACTTCCTTAAAGACCCAAAGGGTTTTGAGGTCTACAAAGTATGCACTAAAATACCATATTTCAAAAAGCAATAAGGCAAATAGTATACTCATTATTTCAAAAAAGTTACAATGGTAGTGTAGGCATACACAGTATAACTTAGTTACAATGTGTGGTACTGTTTCTACTACATAGCCCTATAAGTGTTTCCTTTCTACACAATCAGAGATTAAACCGGGGTTCCAGGTGAACACAAAACCATCCTTGTACCACTGTCTACCACTGGCAACAGTTCTTCAGCAGCAGCACCGGCATTTGCTCTGCTGCCTGGGTCATGTTCATGCTGAGGGAAGTCCACAAATCAAGGTTCAGAGATTAAACACTGTCATACTTGTGAAGAGCTTCTTCTAGCTTTTGTGTCACTTTTTGAAAAAAGAGTATTTGCTGTTGCAAGAAATGCTGCATCTGTGATTTGAAGTCCCTCACACGGATTTTGTGGAAATGATTAATTTCTGCTAGGGTGGCGAAAGAAATAATGTTACAGCGTTCTTGAATGCCCTCAGCTTTTTGGAGCTCCATCTTCCCCTCTTCCACATGTCGCTTACTCTCCTTTACTTTGGTGAGGGCTCCTGTGTAAAGAACAAAAGAAAATAGTTGAACTGTGAGGACAATGTAGACTCGACTACTGTACTTTAACAAGTGATTTAATAACAGCAAGGATTTGTATAAGGCTCATTCTAAATGTATTTATATGTGTGCATTTATATATATATATATATATATGAATGAAAAGGAATAACATAAAAGCTTTTTCATATTAAAAAAGTCACAGAACAGTGAATCTTGTTTAAAAAAAAAAAACCAAACACTTTTTTAAGGCTCTAGCTTGCAAAAGTTAGTAAAACATGCCTATTTCACAACCTTAAAAATCAGATGGTGTCCTTCAGAGAATAACTGATAAATACACCAGTAGTGGGAAAAAATGAAAGCACTAGAAAAGTAGTCGGATCAATTTAAGCCTACATAAAACACCAGAAAAATAACCTCATTAAGAAATTGGGCTTTGTGAAACATCACTTTTCCCAATCTTTGTGAAATGTCAAAAGGAGATCTGAATACACAAAATCTTGCCAATACACCATTCTGCTTTTACACTACAGATACCCCAAAATTAATTATTGAGTTCTAGAGAATCTAAAAGTTTATTTCAAAGTCACAGATGTCTAGGTAGACCTAATGCAGTCTTGTAAGAGCTAGAAGAAAAACAGAGCAAGAGAACTGACCGTCCTCCAAATAGCTAATTAAAGCACACACATCCTACAAAAACGAAATATCACCCAAACCAGACCTACCCAAAGCAGACTCATATAATGACAGAGTACCAAGATACATCTTAAGACATTAATTTTCTTGGACTCAGTTGTCCATAGAGCAACTTCTTTGCCTTAAATATTACATAGATATTTTATTCATATAACTAAAACCAATCAGACCAGTACAACTTTTTACCTTCTCACAAGATGTTAGCGATAGGACATTTTTCACATCCTTTATGATCACACTTAAGTTACTTGTTCCTTCAACTAGTTGTAATGTCTTAACTCTTTGCTTTCAGACGACACTTCCTACCATACACATGACTACAGATCACTGACAGGACTCCCTTTACATTGCCTTGGAGAAATGCGTTTCTGTACTCCCTACAGTGACAGTAGCCAGCAAGCTAACACAGAAACCTCTCTGCCTGTATATTCCAGGGGGACAACCTCCACTCTGTTTGCTGGGGGAGCAGGTTTGTATTCTCATCAGCCTGAATCCACACATGTAGTAAACACTATGAAACAGCAAAAAGGCAGCTCATCAGCAGTTATACTATCTTCTGTTCTTTCCTTCCTGTGCCTGTTTAACAAGCCATTTCGAATGTGCCTCCCCCCAGCACCCTGACACATCTCTGCAATTCAGATCTGGAGCATGACCTTGTGCACGCTCCAGCACAAGCGGGCTGGGAGGCAACTGGGGAGCACGGACAGCTGCTCCTCGCTGCATTTCTTTCAGGCGCTTCTCACGTTCCCCTGCCTGCTGTGGCTCATCCCCTCCCATCTCCTACCCCTCATCAGGCAGTCAGGTAGAACAGAGGGTCAAGGTATGCTCTTAATAGAAAGCAAGTTAAAATATCAGATGACTTGTCAGACTTGGGGGAAAAAGAGTTTGTTGCATTTTGAAATGAAATGGGGGTTGTGTCTTGCATTATAAATACAATCTGGAATTCCTAAAATCAGACAAGCATGCGTGACTTCTCCACACAACTTCTAACAACAACTTGTTAACTGTTGTGGGGGGTGTTTTTAATTGCAAACACTCAGAAAATACTTCCTCCGTTATCAGTACTTCTCTATTCTTAAAATCGTATTTTTCTGCTTCATTTGCATTTAGGCTGTGCTGTATGTGGCATCTCCTGTCTTCAGCCCTGGTACGAGCTCTCAGTTGCAAGTATAAGAAATTCCCCTCCAGTGCGACGTACTTGCAGAAAGATCATATGAAAGATTTTCCTTTTCTTTTCTAAACTGTGGCAGGGAGGTTATTACCAAGGTAAGGACAGACCGCAGGCTGCATGGCCGCGGATGCTGCTATTCGAGTGGCAGAGGCCACGCTCTGAACGCGGAGCACCAAGGAGCTGCCCGGAGGCCAAGGACAGCGGCTTTCCCTGGGGCTGTGAGGCAGTGGCAGGGCCTGGCTCCGCACCTTCCTGGTCCCCAAGGCCCACTGGCTTGGTGGCTAAAAGCTTGGCAGCGGCTGCTACAGCTGATTGACCTCATCGTCTCTAGCCTGGCCCAAAAAAACACCACCGAAAAACCTTTTCCACATGCAGTGGTGCCAGCAGTGGGACCATGCCAGAAGATCCGTATTTTTTCCTCTAAGGAGTGAGGAATCTGCAAGGGAGGGCACGATCTGAAAAATATTCAATCCCCTCTTCTGCAAAAAGGGTGCTTCTTTCAACAAACAGAATCAGGCTTAGCAGAATTTTTCTCTGCATTCTGTGGGCATGGCAGGAATCCATGCATGGCTGTGAAAAACTGAAATTTGGGACTTACTGGAAGCCAGATGGAGCTGGTTAAATAAATATGACAACTCTTCAGTTGTGATGTGGGAAACAGCTTTAGATGTTATTTCTAGAATGACCAAACTGGAAGAAAAATACTGAAATTTACAGCATCAGCAACTGAAAGCATAACTAAGTTCTGGAGCATGCATAATCTTCAAATTATTTTACATCAATAAAACCCATACATTACCAAACACTAAACCCCTCCAGACTAGACATATTATGTATTATGTGGTTTTTGCCATTTTAAAAAAAAAGAAAGACTTATAATTAGGGAAAGGAATCAGAGGGGAAAACTTGCAACCATAAATATTGCTCTCTTAATGCAGATGGATTCATACTGGTCCTACAGTGGAATTTCCTTCAAAACCTAGGCATACTACAACCAGAGGTCAGCAATGCATGATGAGAATTTATACATATGCTTAAGTACAAACTTGCTTGGCTTTTTGAAGTGCCTCTAACTTAATTATTAGTGAAACAATCTTAAAATATCTTAATAGAGGGAAAATTTTAGCTTATTTTGGGACAAAGAACCTTCCCCAAACACACAGAAATAAAGTCCACGTACTTTATTTTAAGAAGAAAACGATCATTTGTTCTAAAAGGTCATTTTTAATTTGTTCAGCATCTACTGAAGTTTGCAAGACTTAGTTTAGTAAATTTTAGGAAAAAGCAGTGTTAGCTTGCATGGCTTTGCAAGCAGCTTTACTAACAATAACATAACACATTTCATCCTCAGTTTTCTCCGAACACTTCTCCATAGCCTACAGCTCTTGTATTTGAATCTACATGAATAAAACTCTGAGCCAGAGCAGAGATTCATTAATGTCAAGGGTGCAATGATCCATCCAGGTTTCTAGCAGTGAGAGGTGGAAGGAGGACAGGGTGAGGAAACTGGGGAGCAGAGAGCAGACCTTTGCGTGTACCCCTGCTTGAAGATGCTCAGAGATGCCCAAGTAGGGGACAGGCCCCATGGTAACCTCTAATGCCTCCCAGCCCACAACTCCTAACCCATCTCACCCCACGCTGTACATCACGATCTTCCCCACCTCCATCCTCACTAATCTACCCATCACTCTCAGCACCTAATCCAGCACCTGCCCTCACAGGCTGTTGAGGCTGAGCAAGCTCCCTCTGGCCTAAGTACACCTGCAGAAACATCTAGTTCTGGTTTGGACAATCCAAAAAAGCAAGATGTGTTTAAAAAACAAAAGCAGAATTATGGCAGCCCTAGAAAAGGCTAACGTACATTGTGGGGAAAAGAAACAGAAGGAGCCACCTCCTAATGCACATTAGCTCCAGGAAACCTCCTGCTGAATACATGTCTGGGATAAATATCCGCCAATGCACTGTTCCCAGAGGGATTGAATGCATAAAAATAAAATCTTGGGTTTTTTTTAGCTCCAGCTCCACAGATCCTGTAAAGTCTTGCCCATGCAATTAAAGCTTCTGGTCCGATGAAAAGACCTTCTATCAGGAGATCACGTTCCAGTCATTAGGAGTAGCTGTCAAACACTGAAGAGGGCCTGGATCAAAGATGCTGCAAAAATCTGTGCTACATCTATTTCTGCTCTTAAAGGTGGGGAAAAGCAGATGTGAATGCTGTTTTTCATTGCCCAAAGCCTGCTGTTAAACAGTGGTGCTCACTGAATGCTGCTAAAGGCTTAAGAGAAACTCACAGGTTACAGTACTTAAAAGAGTATGAGATTAGACAACACAAAATGATATAAACATATTTGAAAAGGAACATTTGTAGTAATGTGCTAGTAGCCAAAGAGACAGTGACAACGTAAAAATCCTGCTACAAATAAATACTTCCAAGCTGTAAAACACACAATACAAACAGCAACTTAAACAGGTGCTGAGGAGTTATCAGGAAAAAAAGAAGTCTATTGCGTCAGTAAGCTACCCATGCAAACATCAGGTTGCAATGAGGCAGGAAGAGTCAAATACATTCAGGAAAATTAAATAAAAAGAATTTCTGAATCTGAGAGCACTCAGGTTTGGGTCAAACAATATATTTTCACATCACCTGCAGTATTATTACACTAATAAATGCTTTGAGATTGTGTGAAGAGTCAACTAAGGGTGGGTTTGAATCCATACTTGAAATTGTACTCACTCTCTCTCCGCACTGTAAGGATGCATATATACATGTAAACCCATGCTGATGCGTATGTGTCTCCAAGCTCTCCAACTGCATGGTATGATCAGCCCATCCACAGATAGCCCTATACTGGTTCTTCATGCTTAGCGTACATGACACCAGTCCAAGTTGCAGCCTGCAACATGACCGCAAGGCAAAGGTTTTGGGGCTCAGCCCATGAAGACTGCAACCAAGACCGCTCTTCACTCAACTCCTTTGTCTCACCTGAAGCCAGGTCTGCTCTGCGCCTGTCAGCACAGGTGATCAGCAGCTGAAGAAGAGCAGTAACTGCTAAGGGTGTGCCCCTCGTCTCACTGCCCCATCTCCACCTCTCCTCAAAGTACCCGAACATCAGCTTTTGAGTGCTGCATACAGCAGTCAGGAGTGAAATGTCAGCTGTGTCTGAAGCTATTAATCCAAATAAAGACAAGCTTAGAGAAAGGGAATTCTTCGGGGCAGGAACCCTTTTTGCTCTGTATTTGCACAGTGCTTACTATAGCAGACATCTCTTTGACAGCTGGGCTTGCTTGATTTTTAAACGCAAGCAGTAATTACTGATACTGTTCATAATGGTATCACTATTTCTGAAAAATGATTGCTGAAGCAGAATTAATTTAACTGCATACAGTAACAGTGCATATGGGATGAAACCCAAAGAAGCATCGGCTCAACACTGCTACAATACAGCACTTGAAGCAGTGGTAAGTATCTGTTGAAGTCAGGGAGGTCTGCAATTCACAGTCACTCTCAAGAACGTGTATCATCCATTAGATCACCCATATATCAATGCCTTCAGTATCTTACTCCAAAATACAGAACTTAAAAACTCACCCAGCTTGTAGGAAACAAGTTAATTTTTTATATCCTATAATTGTAATGCCTTTATCACTGCAGTTATTAAAATATTTCTTTCACTTCAGTGATGAGCAAATAGATTTCTTTCACTAATAATGAGATAACAGTTTACATATGTCAGTTATGATTAGTACAACACTTTTTTCAGTAAATACCCATGTTCTTGTTACTCTACTTCATATCTTGAGTTAAAAACAACTGCAAAGGGACTGAAAGAAGACACGGGAGACAAAGAAGTTAGTCCTGTGGTTTCCTTTGATATCCCACAAAGAACGTTATTTTCTGAAATACATTTTTAATGGAGCTGGAGGAGGGAGGGTGAAGCAGTGAGCTGGGTGCCAGCTCAACAGTATGTGCTGGTCCTCACATGATGGCTCTTTGCCTTTCCCCGCTGGCTCCGGCACTGCCAGGAGGGAGGTGTGCACGGGCCAGCACACCTCTGGGGCCGCTGGTCATGCTGCCGGTGAGAAGGAGTAACCGTTCCAAGCCATGGAAACGGGGCACCTGGTCACCAACTCCTTCAACCAAAAACCTGTATTTATTCTATTTGTAGACCCTATTCATAAATGACACCGAAAAGGACAACAGCCGTACAAATGGCAGATGGAAAAAAACTCGAGGAGGGTGATTGTTCTGGCCTTGACATCAGTGGTAACTGTGGCAAAACCAGAATGCCATATTCTTGGCCACTGCCTTTGAGAAGTCCCCTGGCTTCGGTGCAACAGCAAGACCTTGTGTTGAAGTCTGAAGGCTCCTCTGAGAGATGGCTGCCTCACTGGGAAGGACAGCTGGGGTCAGAAAACTCTGTGATCTTCAAAGAAACTCATAAGTTTGACAAAGAAGATCTCTCAGTAGCTGTACCTCAGAAACCTTGTAAAAATAAAATGACCTGTGCAATAATAAATTTTTTCACCTTTCTATTATCAGGATGTTAAAAAATAAAATTTGGTACATTACTTACTATAAAGTAAAACAACTTACATTTCCTCACCATTCAGCTGCCCATCATATTAAATGGTCTAACAGTAGGCATGATGTGTCCTTCAAAGCATGCTATTGAAGGGAGAGCTTTGAACTAGTCTAACAACTCCCTTTGCTTTACTTTTATTACAAGACACTGTTCTAATTTGAGACACTATCTCTAAAAGGAAGGGAGAAAACAATATATTCATGACATTGCTTTCATCAAAGGATGCAAAAGCAGAAAATCTAACTAGAAATAAGTTTACTTTTTCCCTACCTAATAATGAGGTTATTGTGCTACATCTCTTTGCTTAAAAATTTGAAAAGGCACACCCCGGGTAGCCCATGCGCGTGTAGCACAGTTTTGGTTTACCCTCCTTCTGAAGGAAACAACTGTGGAGGAAACAACATTATCTCTAATCCAGCAGACTGCTGCCAGAACAAGCCTGCTGACATGGCCATCCCATTTCCACCAGATCTAGCAAAGATGTTGTTATGGGATGACTCAAATGACTAATCTAACAAAAAACTGCATTTGGCCTGGAGGGGAAGGAGACAGTGGCTTAGTTTTATCAATGGCTTAGCTATGTGATCCAGCTCAGCCCAGGGCTACACAATCATTAGCTCTAACACAAGGGAAGTTGCAGAAGCACCACAGGAGATTACACATAACATGAAATCCTACTCTGAAAAAACCCCCCGAACTTCCCTCTCTCAATTCAAAGTGAAACGACGAAATTGTGTGTAGCAGAATAGCGATTTTACTACATTCACAGATTATTTCCTTAAGAATGCTCTGAGCACAGATTAACTAAAGAAGCCTACATTAAGATTCTGCGAATTCTTTACATTTTCTGGCCAAGATATAGAATGGAAAGCAGCATAATGGGAATTCGCCTGAAATTAAAACCAGAAGACCTCTCCAGCAGGGACTGAACTGTATAAAAGAAATATAAGAGGGAAAAAGTACCATTACAGTAACTAATGTAGGAATGACTTGCTACTTCAAAATCTGGTTTTACAGTTTTGAACAGAAAAAAGCAAGTCATCTCCAACATCAAACGCAAAATGAAGTCACTTGCTCTTTCTGAAAGTGCCAACACAACAGAGTTTTCAAAACCAGTCTTTCTAAGTCAAAGATTATATTCTTCTCCTTAAGGGTGCAAAACTACTTTAACAATGCTCTATTTTCCATAATGGAAGTTAGAAATGTAAAAATAAAAGATATCAAATTGCAATTACTTTAGTATTACAAGGGATTTTTGTATAGATATGTGAAAGTGGCTATAATGCTTTTAGAATCTGCAGCCTAAAAATCGTTAAAAAAGTGAGGGTTTTTTTTTATCATTTCGTTGCCCATTGCTCAAAAAACCACAGAATAAAATAATACTATCCTGTAAATCTAGGCTCATAAATCACAGTACTCTGCTAACATCTAGGTTAACATTGACTGACTGCAGGACTAGCAACGTCAGAGAGAATTATTTGTTCTTCCAGTTACCCTGTTGCAAACTCATTGAAAGCTGTCACCCAGCGATACATTCTTCAGTTCAAATCACCTTCTAATCTACACAACTCGGAGATCACACACAAATAAAACAGTCTTTGCTAGAGATTTCAGGAACTTGATTAACTCTAATCCCATCTGGTGATTTTAACATATGCATTGATTTAATTAATCTATAACCGATTAACGATGGTGTTAGAGTGCACAGTGTCAAATGTCTCTCAATTTTAAAGAACTACCAGGGTTAATGAATACTATACATGTCTAATTAATCTTTTTTTTAAATTTTAAATAACACAGTATTTAAGACCTGATTAGACTCATTGTGCATACATCTGCCAGTTGGTGTACAGACACATAGGAAGAGCATACATGGCCAGTTTGTTTATCCAGATCTACAAGGACTTTAATCATACCTGTGCAAGTTCAGAGGCGCCAAAATGCTCATGCTACTGAAAAATATTTAAATTATCACATTGGCAATGTGCATTTCAGTTCCATAGTCCCCCAGAGGAATCTACAAGCTTTGGTGTGCAGCACCTCCAGTATGAATGTTTTGCTGGGCCATGCTACGCCACACTGCTATGCAACCAACAAGCCATAGTTTGCCCTTGAAACAGTTGGTAATAGGAGGTTGAGAGCAAGATGTCAAAACAAATGAAAGAAACATTACACAATTATCAGTTTATTGCACCTACTGCCCCACATAACCCCATTAACAAAACAAAAAAAGCCCATAGTGCTAAGCAACCACACGTAAAAACTGTGCAAAATTGGATGAAAGTTCAAATCTCAAATGCAGTGACTTTCACGTGTCCTTAGATGCATTGTACACAAATAGCGTTTTAAGCAAACAAATTACGTTATTTCAGCCACTAAAGCACGTTTAAACTGCGTTCATGTGTAGTTCTGACTTTACAGGTACCTACAGTGATGACTGAATGGAGGCCTGTCAGGAATAATTTGATCTTAAAATCCAGCTAAATTGTGTATATAGCTGTCCATTATCACAAACGTAGCCGTTTGCACCACAGCCTGAGAGGCAAACACTAGGTAATGCTGGTTTTGCCCAATTCTAAGTCTGTACTTTTTGGCACTCACATGTACCATTTAAGGAGTTTTTCTTTGGTATGGCTTCAGCTGACACTGCAGACTGGGGGACAGAAAGGAGTGAAACTTAAACTAGGCTGGTCACTAGAAACACGGTACATTTACCTGTTAGAAAGCCAGTCACATTTTTCAGGGTTGACACGCTTGAAAATTTAAGCAATCGCAATTTGCAGAAGTACCAAGGTGAAATCTTTCAGTGATTTTAGGTACCTCTTACTAGCTTACATCTAAAAAGGCATCAAACACGCTTCTAATATAAAGCTCTCTTTTTCCAGAATTTAAGTTGGTGTATTACAGTTCAGTTGTCATAGGTTCTGAACACTAGTTTCTTCCAATTAGGATGCTAAGAACAGGCACTGTTCTAGTGCTACAGTGCTAGAATGATGCTACAGACTCTTAACAGCTTTTGTAAATGCCCTGTTCATAATGCTGACTTTGAGGCAATAACCTACATCAGAAATGATGCTGTGCATGCATGATATAAATTTATTTTCAGTAAAACCAGTTAACAGCACATGAGCAGAAATGTCTCCTCTACAGAAGATGAATATAAGTCATGGCCAAAATGGATGTAAGCATCATTATATCAAACGGTAACTTCTTCAAAATTTTCTTAAGATTCATGGGATGTGGGTGGACAGGAGAAGACACGTAACACTGCATAGTGATATCCATATACTACTACTGAGAGAAGCAAGTATAAATGCAGGTTCCACCAACTCATACATCCTTTCTTTATTGGGGTGCTATGAAAGACCTGCTTTTGGGTGCTGTTTTCTGTAAAGGCTGAAGGGAAGCAAAAAGCGAGCATAATTTTTGGTGTCTGCTTGTCCATCATCATCTGCTTAGCTCCGCTGCTGTCCTAAGATGAGCAAATACAACACGCATAGACAGTTTAACATAAATTCATAAGAGTCAAAATCCAAGTGAAATGCAGATGCTGCTCCACTTTTTCCCTAGTACCCTTTAAATGCTCTCTCTTAGAAATCTGAATGCTGCAGTATCTCTGTAAGGACAAAAAGAAGTAGAATCCTTGTTGCAGGAAAAATATGCAAGGTAAACCATCATTAATGTAACCAATTAAAATATATTATATAATACAAAAGCAGAACATGTGAACATTATAATAATATAATGCTATATTCATATTATAGATAAGAAATGGTATACATTATATGTTGTTGTATTATGTTAATTAATTTAAAATCGTAAATATGTAACTTTATTAAATTAATTAATGTATTACTATAGTACATATTATAATATATAGAGAACATTATAGTTTTATAAAGGTAGAAGAGAACTGTCTGCCTTTTTAGGAGGAAGGGATCTGCTCCTTTGAGTTTGGGCTCACACAAAACTGCAAACAACTTGAACAGGTCATTATCATGATATTTGGTAAAATGGCTCTTTCTTCAGTGTACTGCCAGTCAGCCAGCATAGCTATTCCTTCATATAAAGATTCAAAATGGTAAGTCTGAAAAAACTAGAATAGCAAGTTGCTTTTTACCATGGGACAAAAAAGCAGTGCAAACTCCCAATCATGGCATGAATCTCCTTTTCACATTGTTATGAAAGAACTGCATGCAGGCATAAAAAGGATAGTTCAGTTCAATCACGATTACATAACTTGTCCACCCATGATGTGTACCTACCTAAAACAAAGGCTGAAACCATCACTTCTTCCTGCTCTGCTACAATAACAACCCAAAGTCACCGACAAGAACTGAAGAGATTGTTTAAATGTATATCATTCTGTCACCGATTTAATGAGATTCCATTCCAAAATTTAAAACACACTTTCACTAGCGTTTTTTTTTAATTTTATTTAAATCCTCATGGCCTTCATAAAAGATATAAGCAAGATTGTGTAGAAGGCATTTGTCACTTCTTTGCTCTAGTCTGATAAGACTCATGTTTTGCGGGCTAAGTCAAATGTGATTTCATTTTTTTAATTAGAATTTTCAAAATCTGTGCTATTTGAACCACCACGCAGTTTAAAAGTAAGGTACCAGGTGGATGAGTTTATACAGTCTGCACACATTAACTTGGCATTTTAACTGTTCAAACAAAGTCTAACAATGAAGTAATGGAAAGATGCTGTGAAGGCTGAAACATGTCCTTGTTTCAAAGGTGACTTGCAAAATAGAAAAATCGGCCAGCTTGTTTGTTTTTGATAATGTGCTTACAAAGACTCAGAAGAGCTTTAAGAGCTACTTTCCATTTTCAGTCTACCAATTCTTGTCTTCCTTGTTTGGATGGAATTCCTTTTAGAAAGACCTGGAGTTCTCTGAGCTGCAAGAGAACCATCTCACCATCTAGATCCTTCGTAAGCTTTAAGCTGAACAGATTCTACAAAATAATTTTAATTCTTCAACATGTACACTGTCCTGCTACTCTCTAGCTGCCCACAAGGTTTTCCCAGCAGAGAGGGCCTTATTGCCTGCGATGAGCAAGTACCTGTAGGAGCCCAGGAGGTGACAATGCACTGCCTGCGGTCAAACCTACTACTGTGAGCCCTCATCAAAACCTCTCCAGCCTGTCGGGACTAAGTGGGCAGCCTGGGTAGACTTTCTGGTGTACAGTAAGGCGTGCGGTCTCTCCCACAGGAGGAACAGTTATACTCTTCCTCTGCTACCAGCTGTTTTTGAAAAAAATCCCTGGGGTTTTATCAGCTATGAAACATCTCTCTGCCATCAAATGTGTACGCTATCAGGCTAGCGGGTTTCAAAAGGTAACAGGAAAGAGAAAGACATCATGACTGCATGAATCTTGCTCCCTTAGAAAGCTAAGGCAAGAAGAGGTTACAGGGAGAGTGGAAAAGAAAAAAAATGCCATACTTCAAAAAGACCCATGCATCTTTTAAGGAGACAGGGCATAGAAGTCCTTTTTTTCCTCTTTCTGTTTCATCTTCTTCAAGTAAGGCTATTGCTCAATTTTAGTATTGTTTATTGCTGTCCTCTTATTTTACGCACACCAAGGAAGCTATAATTTTATACAGTTTCTAAATGTGAAGATTCTTTCACGTTTTAGCCACCTAAAAGTCTCAGTTTCCTTCAGGTTACCTTCAAATACTGGGAGGTAGTACGGGCTGATTCAGCAGCAAGCAGACAATGCTACATCATCACTGTAACAGCAATGGGGAGGCTGACAGGGCAAAAAATACAAGTAATCCTGGAGCAACCCACTCTTTCTCATCAAAGTCCTTAAACAGATGACATATAGGTACCCATCTCTTTTTACTGTTGTAAGGGTCATCTGGCTAGGATTACAAGCCAAGCTCTTAGCCAGTAGCTACCCGAGTTAAACCCCATGCAAAGAGTATGCATCTGAGGGACAGAGGTTGTGGTGGGGGAAAGGTGGATTAAAGGAAAAACAGGGATGGAAAAAACATGTCCGCACAACAAATTTAAGACGCTAGAAAGTAAGCAAGAAAGAAAAGCACTGCTTTTACACTGTGATATAATATTTTAGGTGTGAATTTTGACCAGTCTGGTTTATTTGTGAACACACATACCCCTCCTTCCCCCCTGCAAAAAAAACATTGCTGAAAATGTTACAGAGTTCCAGGTTTCAGCGTTGTTTGGGGTTTTGTGCTGCTTGAAATGTTGATGCATTTCCAGCTGGAATGTTTTTTCGCCTATAATTTTGTAAGATAGTCTAAAAACACACCCAGCACATTCTTTAAAGCCAATGTCTAGAATTAAGTTTGCTTCAGGTAAATAAGACCATTAGCCTTATTTTACTTTTCACAAACAGTGATCAAGAAGCAAAAAGGTCATTCAGGTATTCTTTAAAATAATTCTCTTAAATCTTAGCACTCAGAGGAAACAAGAATTGCTGCCTACATCTTAGAAGACATTCAGACCACTTTCTCAAACCTGTTTTGTAAAAACCATAACCAAAATTTTGTCTAGCATTAACATCATAATGTTAAGAGAAAGGAGAAATCTGGAAAGCAGAGATGAAACAGCAAGTTAGTCAGTATTTCTTCCACTTTCAGGAATCACAGAAGGCCAATTATAATAATTCCTCAAACAAAACTTGAAAGAAAGTAACCTGAAAACCCGTAACTTCTCTGTTCTCGCTAAGCAAATATGAAGACAAGATAACCAGACAAGCATGAGCTACAGTAGTAGCATACACTATCTCAAATTCTTACATGTGCATAAATTTTCTGATCCTGAACTTGCATAGGCCTGCAGTGAGCATTTATGTTGAAGATTACTGAAGACAGAAGATCCCATCAGTTGAGTGAAGCTCTAGCAATTAATATTTAGGAATTGTTTTGCCAAGAATGCCTAGGGAATTTCCACAAGTAGACCTTAAAAACACAGAAAAGAAGGCATTATTCATTACAAATGAAGACAGGAGGCTGCTTTTCTTCTCAAAATTAAAGCAACTGAATCTAGTATACCTTGAAAGACACACCAGTTCTGCAAAAGAAAATGATGGAAGTGGCTTAGTTTAATACTCCTGTTCTACAAATATTTTGCCAGAGGTGAAAGAAAACTGAGTACAAGTATATCTGTCTAACATATTTGGATCTTCCAGTCTGAAAACACAGGTATGCCCAGGAATACTTTCATGCAGGCACTACAGAAGCATCTACCTATAGGGGGTTGAGGGCTAGATTCATACAAGTATTTGGGTGCTTAGATGCTCGAGACACCACTCTGCCATCATCTACCCCTACAGGTGCCAGTTTTCCCCAATTGCTTAATTTTCCAAATAAAACCTATAAAACAACATCTGTAAAGGATGCGTGCCTTGGGGCTGACATGCTCTGTGCTAGCCTCAGTGGGACTCTCAAACCAAACATTTCCAGATGGAAACATGGGGTTTCCAACTCAGAGCGTTCTTCGCTGTAGGGCTCAATCCAATGAATCTTCAGACCTGGACTGGAGCTCACACGAAACCAGGTAAGGTCTCTCCCAAAGCACTGACAAGTTGATCCTCAACTGGCATGTGGGACAAAAAAGTCCAAATCCTTCCTCTGTCTCTTCCAGAGCAGGAACTTGAACTCTTCCTTCCCTCACAGAAAATTCCTTAAACACTGGGTGCTCAAGATGAAGGAGGCAGAGGGAAAGGAATCTTTTAAAATCTTCTATTGAAGCTATTGCCATTTCATAAAATACTTACAATATTAATAAGATAATAAACAGTTTGAAAATATTCCCACAGTCCATTGGTTCACGTGTTTTACACAAGTGACCAAAATGACAATCCCTTTCTGCGCACTTCAGATCATGTATGATGTCCTCAGCACAGGAGGCAGAAAGACCTGGACCCCAGAGTAATTAAAAGCACAATGGTTAACACATTTTCCTGCTGATATGCAGATGAAGCAACAAGCGGGGCTTACATGACTTTGATTCATAATTCTAGGAGAAAAGAAAAAGCCCAAATGGAGGGAAATCTTTGTCTCTGACTTAGGGATTTTCTGTCCTTCTTTCTGCAGAAGTTGCAGAAATGATTAAAAAACCCCAGGGGTGCAGACTTCTCAGTCCATACCACAAAACACACTTCCAAATCACATTCAGCAGCTGTTCAACTATCTGCAGTAGAGCAAACCCATAACAGGACTACGCAGTTGAACATTCTACCCACCGAGATGGGCAACTTTTGGACACAGCTGCCTTTATTTTTTAGTCCTTCTCAGGTCTAGGAGAATACAGAAATGGAGTCTAAAACAGGCCTTGGTTTTTATCCCAAGCGGACAATATATTTGCTCTATGTAGACAGCAAAGGAGAAGTACTCCTAACTTCAGAGTTCATATTTTTGAAGGCATGGCCATGTAAGCAATGCATCAATCAGGCTGCTGTTTCTACTACTTCTAAGGGCACTTTGGGGTCATTTTTACTGCACAAAGAACTTGTACACCAGAAAATAAAACACTTGAAGAAAGACACGTCAACTCTATTTTTCAGATGATCTATTATCACCAACAGATATTTGTTTAGTCTATACAGGCAATAATAATTCTCAAAACTGGCAACTGTCCCAGATAGTAAATTTAAAAGAAAGCTCTTATGTTTTAAGCACACCAGACAGTTCATATTTTCATCTGAAGTTTACAATTTGGAATTGAAAAGTTATACCTTGTTTCAAGTAACTCTTAAGAGTAATAACACAGTGATACCTTGAGTGTAAAAAACATCTTCCTCAGTTTTCCTCCAGTCTGTCTGTTTTGTAACGGGAACGACGACAACAACAAACACGTAACTCGGTTCTAACCCTGTTCCTATCATGAACGTGGACACTCAAGAGACCAGCCTCTCAAACCCATGCCATTTTCTGATGGCAAGTATGTACCAAGGATAATACTGTGTTGAAGGCAGTGTTAGCCCAAGAGGTGCTGGAGCATTAACGCCTGCATGCAGACTGGCTGTACGTTTCTCCAACCAGCTTGAGGACAGTGCTCTGGCACAATATCAACTCTACATACATCATGCTCATGCACTGGTCTAGTGGAAACGAATTTAGATTAACTTTCCCCAGTTCAGCAAGGTAAACCTAACCAGTAAGTGCAAATTCAGAGAGAACTATAAAAGAAACAGGATTGAGTCAAGCACATATCTTATTATTTCCAATGCTCTCTCTCTTCGAAGTCTCATCTCCAAAAATAATGCAGTGAAGAACTCTACAGCTTTAAAGCTTGAGAATATATTATTTAAATAGTATATATAATCTGCTGGGTTTTTCCACCTAATAAAAAATATTTCCCTTTATTTTTTGCCAGAAGCTTACAGATAATCCTATTATTAGTTGACAAGTCACTTTAAAATGCTCTGCTCCCAAATGCGAGGCATTGCCAAGGCCACCCTTCCTTCCAAATTTAAAATACTTGAAAGTTGTTATCAGAACACAGTGCCACAGCAGCTAGCAGAACAACTCCTCAAAGGTTAGATTGCATACTTCCCTCTTCTCTCCAAAATAATATTGTTTAAGTTTCCACTCGCAATTTTCAAGGTTCGACAGGAGAATGGAAATCTGACTTTTATGCATGCAATTTTTATGAAAAGCTTACTTTCTTAAATAACAACAAATTGTGCACTTTGTACCAACTCTGTTTCCTCAGATTTTCCCAGCAATAATGCATACCTCCTGGAAGCCTGCCTTTTTGATCTGTTGAAAAAACTCTTCCAATTCTTCTATCATCAAACTCAAGGTACTGTTCCAGATGCAAAAACCCTGGAGATGTCACATAAGGGTACAAAAGACTGATTCACCGTGACTGACAATTCAAGCTCTGCCTCTTGGGATATAGAACACGACTTACTAATCTCCAAAATAACTTTCAACAAAGCTCATGCATTTTCTCAAGGTAACTGTTACACACACCCATTTCTGCATAGCATATGTGATATCTTCTTGGTCTCTTTTACAGCTCCAGTCCCCACACCCCCCCGATCTTCAAGTAGAAAATTACAGGTAAGGAGTATAACAGCAGAAAGAATGAATGATGGGCTAGTCTTCTCACAATGGTGAAGAATATATGAATATCATTAATTTCATACCAGGGAAATCATCTACACATATATAGTGCTACAAACTCCTATTTATCTGAAGAAGTGTCACTAGTTACATAGCAGATAATACTTTGATTTTTGGAGTTTCTCTCTGATCAATCACAAAGCACCATACAAACAACAACCTGAACTTCAGAAGTGTGTTTTAGCTAGAAAGATGCTTAAAGGACAACAGGTGAACAACACCTTTTTATGATAATAAGGGCAAAGGATGAACAACTCCAACTAAGAACACCATGGCAGACGATTATTCTTACAAAGGCACCAAGACAGTTTAACGCATGGCTGAACTGAGAAACCTCAGCAGCTTTAAACATCTCATCTGAATGTCCGACACTGCAAAATGCACACACCACCACATGCACCTCAAACACAGTGGTCAATTGGAAGAGTACCTGCATCTTCAGATTACTTCGTATTTATTATCTACTAGCTCAGAGATTTAAGATATCTAATGTACATCAAAGCATAATAGATGTTTTCATACCACTTGAACTCCAGGGTTTGTAAACAAGCCCATTAATCTTTAATGTATCAGCAGTGTAGGCAGATGTGGTTTCTTTCAGAGACACACAGCCAAACGCAGCAACCTCTGACCAGTAAAATTCCCAACTATGTCTAGACCTTTGGCACAGAACAAAAATTGTCACTGATGTGTTTTTTGTATTTTTAGCAACAGTTTACCTGAGTAAACACGGAACGATTTAACCCAAGGCCAGCAAGCCAGACACAGGGCAAATTTAGCCCCTGGTCCCTACCTCTGTGTGCATACCACTGATACATAAAACTCTGTCGTTTCAGAAAGCACGTAAGGGTGTTACCTTTCTGGACGTGGATGATGTCTGGAAAGTTGGCCAAATGCCCCTGATACAGCGCTAACAAATCCATCACGGGATCTAGGTCCTGCCGGGGCTGATCCGCAAAGAGGTCCCCGATGGTGTCGTAGGCTTCTGCAGTGAAGGCTATGGCTTGGTTGAGGCCAGCCGAAAAGGCCTGCTGGTCCAGCTCAAATGCCTGACTGAGGCACTTAAAGGAGTGCCCCACCTTCTGGTATTCCTTCTTGAAACCAGTGACTTGTTTGCGGGCAAACTCGTTGGCCGTGTGAGTAAGCTGCAGGGCACTCTCATCCATCTTCTTCGTGAAGGCTTTGAAGCCATCCACCTGGCTTTCCACCTCCTGCAAGTCCAGGCTGGCCCCAGGGCCCGTGGGGACACTGATGGTCAGGAAAAAGTTGGCACCCACCATCTCATCCTTCTCAGCCTTGCGCTTGCCTTGTTTCCAGGCCTTCTCATCCGTGCTGGGACAGGTGAGGAAGTGCTGGAAGGCATCGCACTGAGCCAGCACAGGGTGGCTGCACATGTGGTCCATCCACCAGGCCAGGCCTTTGCGACGTTTGGAGATGAAGTCCTCCTCGAAGCGGCCGGTGGCCTGCTTCTCTGGCAAGTGGGGCACGGAGATGACGGGGAACTTCTCAGCCAGGCGCCCATAGAGCCAGTCAAAGTGCTTGTAGCGGCGGTGCACCTGCTGCCCGGTGTGGCTGGGCACCAGCTTGTAGGCGATGTAGCTCTTCATGCCCTTGAACTTGGTCTGCTTGGTGGGGTCCTCGATGGAGCACTGGAAGGGGTAGGGGTTCTCCTGCCACTCGGGGCCCCGGGGGCCCAGCACCACGCACAGCTTGTCCCCGTCCTTCACGAAGCCCGACGCCTCGCCCAGCACGAAGGCCTCCCCGCCAGACTTGACGAAGGTGGAGAAGCGGTTGAGGTTGCGGCTCACCGTGGCCGAGCTCTTGGCTCCGCCGCCACCGCCACCGGGCGGGTGCAGGTGGCCGGCCGGGTGGCCGCCGCCGCGGGAGCCCAGGGAGAGGTCGGACCGGGTGGACAGGCGGTAGCGGCCGGAGGCCCCGCCGCCCGCCGCCTCGTAGTCGGGGTAGGAGCTGCCCAGGGCGCCCGGCTCGTCGGCCACGGTGGAGCTGTCGTCCCAGTCGTCGTCCCAGTCGTCATCGCTGCCCTGGCTGGGCTGGTAGGGGCCGCCGTAGGGCGCCGGCGGGAAGGGGTAGCCGGCGGCGGCGGGGGGCAGCGGGAAGGGCTCGGGCGCCGCCGCCGGCGGGGGCTGCTGCGCCGCCGGCTTGAAGGCGGCGGGGGGCGGCAGCGGCTCGAAGCCGCCGGCGGGGAGGTTGGCGTAGCGGGCGGGCGGCGGCGGCTCGGCGGCGGGGGCGCGGATCACCTGCACGTAGGAGGCCGGGAAGAGGCCGCGGTCGCCGCGGCTGTTGACGCCCTCCAGCCAGCCCTCGATGTCCTGCTCGCTGCAGAGGCTCAGCACCTCGTGCTCCCGCAGCGAGATCTCCCCCGGGTTCTCCGACCTGAAGTCGTACAGCGCCCGGGCCCGCAGCGCCATGGCCCGGCCGCCCCCCGCGGGGGGCTCCCCGCCCGCCGCGGTGCCGCCGCCGCCCCTCGCCTCGCCGCGCCGCGCCGGCGGGGCTGCGGCAGGAGAGCGCCGCTGCTGCCTGCCTCCCGCCTCCGCGGCCCGCCGGCGGGGACGCTGCGCTCCCCGGTGCTCCGCTGCGCTGCGCTGCGGCGCGGCCGGCTCCGAGTCCCGGCTTCACCCCGGCGGGCGAGGGAGGGCGCGGGGGCCGGGCCGGCGACCGTCCCACGTCGCCAGTTTCGCTAATCCAGGGCCGAGAGGCAGGGCGGAGGAGCCGAGCGCAGAGCGGCCGCCCCCATCGATGGGCCCGGCCCGCCGCCGCCCGTCCCGCCCCCTGGCGCCGCGCCGGCCCCGGGCCGGGGCAGGCCCGCCGTGCGGCCGCCCGTCCCGCCTGCCCCGCGCTGCGCCTTTCGTACCGGGTTCTGCGGGCCGTGGCGCCGGCACGGGCAGCCTCCCTACGTCCGTTGACCCGTTTCTCATCAGTCTGCCAGCTGTCCGCCGCTCGAACGCGTAGCGATCCCCCTCGGCCCGCTCCAAGGCGTTCCAGCCCTTCGCCAGGGCTGGCCAAGAGGCTTGGGCGCCTTCTGGGGTGCCCGGTGTTCTTCCCAGGGCTCCCGCCTGGGGAGCAGGGCCGACCGATGCTGTGGCGGCTTCGGCTCCTCCGCAGGGGATGCCGGCGGGGGGTTACGCTGTTTCTGGAGGTCCTCCTCCAGGTGGTTGTTGCTTACAAAGAAAAGTAAGGTTAGAATCAGGAAACCGTGCATTTTAGTTGCGGATAATGTGTATTTTAGCCCTCTCAAAAAATGTGGTCGTGCTGCTGGTGTTGGTTTTCTGTGGAACAGCCTCAGTCCCATCCCCAACCTTTTTCCCTGCCCTGATCATTTCCGCATGTGTCTCCGGTGGCGCCTGGTTCTGTGTTGTCTCATCACGTAGATCCCATCCCACTAATCATCTTTTAGCTCTCTTTGGATCCCCAGATGCAAGTTTCTCTCAAGATTTCTACCTGTTCATGAACAGTTAGTTCTCTGGAGGAGACGTGCCTGTTTGGTCCCCAGTTCTTCGTGCTTTCCCGTCAGCATCCTGCCAGATACACAGTTCTGGCTCATTTCTCTGACACAGTTCGAAGTGTATGTTGCTTCTCAGAGGTATTTGTGACAAATACTTTGTCTTCATCTGGGGACGATTCACTGGAATGCTACAAGACCCACTGCTTCCTTTCATTGCTAGTTTTAGTGCTTGATACCTGGGTTTTGCTTTTGTTCCCTTTTTTCTTCTGACCTTCATTTTTCCAATGTTAGTGCACACATTATCACAGTGCCCTTCTGTTACTGTTGCTTGGCTTATGTACTTAACACTTTTTTAGTATATCGGGTCACCCCACCCTAGCATTTTAGCCCCAAATTTCTTTAGTGCTTAACTCTGGAAGTCTGTTTTGGTTAGCCAATACCAATACTGTCCGAAGAGCCACATAGTTCACCACACAACCAGCTCCTCGGTGGCGAGCCCAGTAGAACACGTTCGTGTTGCATCACCTGTGCCACTGTCTCCAGACCCAAGCACTACATTTGCAGCAGCAAGTTAATGGAAAGCAATTCTGAGTATCAACATCAGTGCTAAAGTGAGAGGCGTCAGTCTCCTCCCAAGAGAGCTGGCAACTGCCCAGGACGGTGCAGCTGAAGACTTTGACTTCAGACAGCTCTGTATCAAGGCTTCTGGGTTTCCCCGCCAGCTCAGTTGGTACCGGTGGAAGCACCCTGACCTGGCCTGCTCATGATTGCCCCCCACAGAAGGCTCTGAGATGCTCCTCCCGCCCTGCATCAGCATCTGTCAGCTCTCTTAGAACTGCCAAAGTTCTTTTTCCATCAAGTCTAGTGATTGTCAGCATTCTGCCACTGCAGCTGGTGTGCCGTCAGTGTCTGCCTTCAACACAGACGTGGTTCTCTTCTGCCAACTGCAGAGATTGCCATGGCACCTGATGCACGGTCCAGCATGCTGCCCTCCACCCGTGTGGCCAACCTAGAGTAAGGACTAAAACCCCAACAGGAGGTAGATGTGGGTTAGTTTAACCTTGGTATTAGATTTCATCCCAAATTCTGACTACTGAAAATCAAGATGAGTGATTGAGGGTTTGTATACCTTACAAAGTAACTCCTAACATTGATCTGGGCAGTCTGGTGCATTCATGTGAATCCTCACAGGTTAAACTACAGAAAATAAGTTCCTGATCTGCCTTTTCTATAGCACTTACTGTTTTATACATATTTCACTGCACCTGATTCAGCTCCTTTCCCAAGCTGTTCAGCCCTATTCATCTTAATTTCAGTGTCCTTAATCATTAATGTTGTTTTCTCTAAAATAGTCTTTTTTTCACGAGGTGATCAGTACTTGAAATGATGCTGACCTACTTGCTTTGTATAAATAGACACATTTAAGATTTGCTTTCCTTGAACAACCTGGAGTGATGAACAAGATGCATTGCACAGCTGCAAAGCCAGTTCAGGAATGGGATTTTGCTGCTCCATGTGGTCGTCCTGACGTCTGTCAGGCTGCGGCTGTCACGGCCAGGGCAGGATGAAGGGACAACATTGAGCTGGGTGCCTGCCTTACTTCCTTGGGTCCGGTGGTGGAGGTGGCAGCTGTCCTGCTTCCCCCTGCCCCATTTCGTGCATTAGATCTGAAGATAGTAAGTACCTAGTTAGTAAGTTCTTAGCAAGTACCGTCTCAGTATTTGTATCTCAAACCGACACAAGAAAAGGCGTCAAGTAAAAACTCTACCAGGAGAATTTGAAGGCATAAGATCTGTAAAGCTAATGAGAATAGTATTTCTTATATAAATGTGTAAACTAGTGAAGTAGTTATTCTCTAAAATCTTCCAGTTTTATCTTCAGATTTTAACAAAAATTAAGTTACATGAAATTGGGTCGTGTTTTTTCAGGCACTAACACCACCAATAAGGCAAAATCATGAAAGGAAAAGTGTGTTATGTTATTTCCCTAGTGGACAAAACTGCAAAGAGAATTTGGAACAATAATGAGGTTGTAAATGACATTTTCTATCTTTCTTCTACCTGTGAGCCAACTCCGATTACCGCTGTGTTCAGGCACTCTGTTGTGGATGTTAAAATTAACATTTTTAAAAACTCAACAATTATTTTTGAGAAAACCAACCTGCAAAATTAGAAGCCACCCTAAAAAAGATTTTTAAAGGGTTTGAGAAAGCCAGCTTCCTAGGCCCTCGGTAACCACCTACAGTGCCAAGTAGAAGAGCTGGATTGATTGAGCTTTGTTTCTTGTTGTTCAGACTAGCAGAGGCAAGGATTTCAAAATAAGAATGGCACATATTGACTTACAGCATTTTAGCTGCACAAAGCATGTATCTGAATGCTTTGCTTGGGTCAGAAATTCCCACCATCTTCATTGGGAATGGAATTTTCAGAGTAAAAGTGAATGTTATTCTGATCCTATTGAGACTGATAACCTATAATTCAGTGAAAATGTTTATTATTTAATGTGTTCCTGCAGATTTGTAATTTGGGGGGTGAAACTGAAAGCCAGACTAAAGCCAAATGGCTACTGATGTCTATGTATGGGATACCTCATTGTTTTAATTTGGAGTTAGGCATCTCAAGCCCCTGAGAATATATACTGAAAGAGCTGTTTGAAAATAGCATGATTTATTTTTCTGCTCAGGTGCAGAAGCTTAAAATAAAAAATTTGGGAACATTTTGGGGAAAAGGTAAGGATTTTAGGCTATCTTGAATTAGGAAAAAGTGAATGAATAGAGGCTCTGAAACCAAAAATAATAAAAGTGTGTATCACCCCTGTGTAACTTTTCCTTGAAGCCCCCCAATCTTTCCTTCTTTATTTTGTTAATTTTCCTCTATGCTATCACTTTGCTGCTTTAGTATGAAAAGCAGAGTGATTTTTCATGAGAGAAGGTGAAGTTCGGTAGCACTTAGCCTTTTCATTATGATGATACCGCTTTGTGGAGCCTGGAAAAACTGTGTGTCTGGATATTGAACAATGTCCTAGTAGAAAACACACTGAATAGTGCTTTGTGCAAGGAAATGGCTACAAATAGGTCAGTTTTCATCGATATAATTTCTAAGAGCAAACTTAGTCAAACGCTTAGTCAGTATGTGATTTTTTTTTTGTTGCTCTTTGTGTTGCATCTCTAGATGATTTTGTTTTGCTGGTTTGTTTTTTGCTGGATTTTGTTTTGTTTTCTCATCATAACTAGAAATGACTGTAATTTTTTTTAAACTGTAGAGACAGGTAATAAATTTCACTTAAAAGGGGAATAAACTGTTTTTCTTACATTTCTACATCATCTGTAACTGTGATGTCCAATTCCCAGTCCTCCCAGAGCAGCAGTTCAGGGTTGCCACTAGAGGGCACGAAATGATTTTAAACATTGAAGTTACCAGACTAAAAGCAAGTAAAGACTTTGGCAGTGAAGAAAATGCAGTAAATGCAACAAATATGTTATTCTAGGGTTCTTTTATTCAGCCTCTAAAAGACAGAATATGGTTAGATTATAAACGTTTTGTAGAATCATACTTTAAAACATAAAACAGGTATCAGAAACTGAGACACTTCATAGTGTGCTATGGAATTTAGGGAAAGATACAGTGAACTATAGGAGAAAAGAAAATGTTTTTCAAGTGAGAACATAAATTAAGCAGAAATGGCATATTTTTTTTTTTCAAACTAGGTTGTGTAAAATAAGAGATAATTGAGCAGAAACACTGAGGTTCTTGTCTGACCTTTGCAATATGTATTAGCTATCTCAGCCCCAGTCTATGTAATAGATCGCTGTTACTCAGGAATTCTCAACCGTTCATTTAATATCGCTTGAAATGCATGTCTGTCTCCGTTCCTTGGCTGAAGAGATAATGTTTCATAACCATCTAAGGATGCTGTCAAGATAAATCCATTATGTATGCAGTTCTTCCATACTGAGGCAGTGGGGGTATGTGCTAGACAGACATTCTGGATGGTGCCGAGTCTTTCGTGGTTACAGATGAATGGGCCTGGGTCATCTGCCAGTCCCTTGACACGCGTACAGGCAGAATTTACCTTCTAATCATAAAGACTGAGACACAGCAAAAGAGGACGCGTGAGCCTGCTGTGCTTTAGCCCAAGCTGCACAAGTCCTTGAGGAGTAATCTCAGTCTTATATATTGCAATCCAATACCTTTCATGATAACAAACATTTTATAAAAAGCAAGACTGTGAGCTAAGTGAGTAACTGGTAAGGAAATCCAGGTGAGGCCAACATTATGTCCATGTGTCATATAAATGTGGCATGAAAGTAAAGTTACCATCTCAGCAGTGAACCCATTGTATAGGTTGAATAAAGTATGGTAGAGCAAGAAAGAAGGATTGAGCATTCATTCATTTCCCACATGCAGGTGTCTCTATCCTTACCCAGGATAGAGAAATTGCAGAGAGGACCTCCTTAGTGGGTTCTGTACCCGTGTTAACTCTGACCACTCCCCACAGGGGTCTATCATGCGAAAATAAATGCTGCTGGGTTCTAGAAATGCATGGAACTTGGGTCCTTTGGGCTGAAGAGGTTCACATTAACCCTGAAGGTCCTCTGGCCCTCTGCAGAGAGGTGGCTGGCAGAGGCTGGCCTCCGAGTAAAGGACTAGTCACCCTAGTTACATACTGCTCCTCAGTTATACCTGTCAATTGATCCGGATGATTGACCCTTAACTCGACTTTATGAGATTTTACTGTTCATTGTGGGACCTTATGAGAGTGACTTCTCAGTCTCAGCCTGGAAACCAGAACAAGTTCTCGCTACCTTAGGCAACAGACCAGTTTCGATGGCAGTTTGGCCATCAAAGTATCTTCCACTCTCTCAGTGCTTGTGTTTAAGCTGAGACAGTGCATTCGACTAGCAGGAGGCAGTGACATTAAATTCTGAGTAAGTGAGATTGCTGTCTTATCTTCAAGGACAAAAATTTAGCTTGTGTCGTTGCTTAAGGACGTGGAGTACAGAAAGGATGGTCAAGGAGATGCTCATGTTGTCTGTGTCAGCTCAAGAGATGAGTTCCGAGAAGCCTGGTGGCTGAAAACAGCATTAAGTTACTCTAAGGTAAATGTTTTATCTTCTGGGTTTTGCTGGTCTTTTGGCAAACATAGAGGCCTGCAAAGGATGAGGTGGTGAAGAAGGTTCCTGCTGTGCTTGGTTTGGGTTGTGTATTGATGAGAAGGTGAGGTATGAATTCCTTCTCACAGGTGGTGCAGCCTGTCCATTCCTTATTAAACCCTTGTTTTAGAAGGGATTTCAGTGCTGGAGACATACTGGGCATCCCATACCATTAGTGAAATGTTAAGAGATGATAATTTCCTAAGAGAAACAGTGTCAGAACCTGCCTGTGGCCATTCTGCATGCATTTAGAAGAATGTTTTATTAGCTACTTATAAATACATAACTGTATTCACACAGGCAGAATTATCTGAATTTAAAATATATTGTTATAAAAGGGCAAGTGAATGTAGAAATGGAAAAATTAAGAAGTTGACAGCAAGCAATACCAGTTGATAGTTATGAGAAAAAGCTAAAGGTATATTAAAAATTATATGGCCATTGGGACAATAGGCAGGACTTATTCAGGAAGAAACAAAATCCTAACAATGGTTTAGATGAGTATGGCATGAAGATGACAAAACTGCCAATGGTGATACAAGAGAGATATTAAATATATCCAAGGTTATTCAATAAATATTTCTGCTCTGTATGTGGAAAAATGATATTCACAGTTTTTCCTGTTGATGAATTCCTTTGTGTTCTATTAGTAACTAAAGAGGGTGTTTAGCAGCAGGTGTTAAACTTTTATATCTTTGTAACTCACAACATCAGGATAGTAAAAAGACTGTCCCAAGAGCTGTCCAGACTATTACTTTTAATTTTAGGGTAAAGTTTATATCACTGAGCAAATCTCAGAGGGCTAGGGAAAACCTGCTTTTTGTTGGCTGTGGTGATTATTAACACTTGAACAATTTATGGAGGGGTGTGATGAGTTTTCCATCAACTGAAGTCTTTTAATAAAGATTTGATGTCTTAAATATGTGTTCTTTTTCAAACATATTATGGGCTTCATGACGAAATTAACAAGTGAGATGATGTGAGTTCTGTTCAGGGGATCACACTGAGGATCGTCACTGATCCTTCTGACCTTTAAACCTATAAATCTAGAAACCTTAACTGTCTCCACACTGTAACCATTTCAGGATGAAGTTTCTAGAAAGTCTCAGGTAAATATTGCTATGGGTAGTATGATAGAATGAGTCTCAGAGTTCATATTTCTGCATGTATTTGCCTCGGAGTCTCCTAATCTGCGTTGAGTCCTTATCAGTTTCATTCCAGGATCAAGCCCTAAGGCTTTGTATATAAGGCAGAGACTGTATGGTGCATCTTGTACAGTACATACTGATCATGACAGCAGGACTTGGATAACTGTGGTAGTTACAAAAAATATACTTGAAATACTATTAAAATGCATACAGCTGTCACCACTGCAGGTAGCTCAGGAGTTTCTGTCTGCTTGTAAAATAGAGTACAAGAATTATGTTTTTATTTGTCAAACCACACTCTGAAAATCATTTCCCTTCATTAATTTTTCATTATAGCTCTGATGTAATGCTATCGCTTTTAGTTAAGACTTGGTCTTACTTAAACCCAACATCCAGACTCAAAATCAGCTCATTCACAGAAAAAGCTACTCCTGCTCTTAGTGCCTACACCACTGCACTGCTGTGGCGCCTGTGGAACAGCCCACTCCAGTGTCATAGAATCATAGAATCATAGAACCATACAATCGTTAAGGTTGGAAAAGACCCTTAAGATCACCGAGTCCAGCCGTTAACCTAGGACTGCCAAATCCACCACTAAACCATGTCGTCAAGGACCACATCTACCCTTCTTTTAAATACCTCCAGGGATGGGGACTCAACCACTTCCCTGGGCAGCCTGGTCCAATGCCTGACTAACCCTTTCGGTGAACAAGTTTTTTCTAATATCCAAACTAACCTTCCCCTGGCGCAGCTTGAGGCCGTTTCCTCTCATCCTACCGCTTGTTACTTGGGAGAAGAGACCAACCCCCACCTCACTACAACCTCCTTTCAGGTAGTTGTAGAGAGCAATAAGGTCTCCCCTCAGCTTCCTCTTCTCCAGACTAAACAACCCCAGCTCCCTCAGCCGCTCCTCATAAGACTTGTGCTCTAGACCCTTCACCAACTTTGTTGCCCTTCTCTGGACACGCTCCAGCACCTCAATGTCCTTCTCGTAGTGAGGGGCCCAAAACTGAACACACTACTTGAGGTGCAGCCTCACCAATGCCAAGTACAGGGGCACGATCACCTCCCTGGTCCTGCTGGCCACACTATTCCTGATACAAGCCAGGATGCCATTGGCCCTCTTGGCCACTTGACCACAGTGCTGGCTCATGTTCAGGTGGCTGTCAACCAACATCCCCAGGTCCTTTTCTGCCAGGCAGCTCTCCAGACACTCCCCCCGCCCAGCCTGTGGCGTTGCATGGGGTTGTTGTGACCCAAGTGCAGGACCTGGCACTTAGCCTTGTTGAACCTCATGCAGTTGGCCCCGGCCCAACGACCCAGCCTGTCCAGGTCCCTCTGTAGGGCCTTCCTACCCTCCAGCAGATCAACATTTCCACCCAACTTGGTGTCATTTGCAAACTTACTGAGGGTGCACTCGATCCCCTCATCCAGGTCATCAATGAAGATATTGAACAGGACCGGTACCAGTACTGAGCCCTGGGGAACACCACTCGTGACTGGCTGCTAACTGGATTAGACTCCATTCACCACCACTCTCTGGGCTCAGCCATCCAGCCAGTTTTTAACCCAGCGCAGAGTGCACTTATCCAAGCCGTGTGCAGCCAGCTTCTCCAGGAGAATGTTGTGGGAGGCAGTGTCAAAGGCCTTACTAAAGTCTGAGTAGACAACATCCACAGCCTTCCCCTCATCCACTAAGCAGGTCACCTTGTCATAGAAGGAGACCAGGTTAGTGAAGCAGGATCTCCCTTTCATAAACCCATGTTGGCTGAGCCTGATCCCCGGGTTGTCCCATGCGTGCCATGTAATGGCACTCAAGATGATCTGCTCCATGACCTTTCCCAGCACCGAGGTCAGGCTGACAGGCCTGTAGTTCCCCGGATCCTCCTTCCGACCCTTCTTGTAGAGGGGCGTCACGTTTGCTAGCTTCCAGTCATCTGGGACCTCCCCGGTTGACCAGGACTGCTGATAAATGATGGAGAGTGGCTTGGCAAGCTCCTCTGCCAGCTCCCTCAGTATCCTCGGGTGGATAGGTTGGTGGATAGCCTGGTGTCCAGGCTAAGAAGACAGTGGGATATCCTGGAACATGAGGAGTGGAACTGATAATAAAAGAGTTATTGCCACTGGAACCCAAAACGTCTTCTGATCCCATCTTACCTCTCGTGTGGAGTCACACACATGCAGGGAACCACTCACGTTGTACTGTTTGGAATCTGCCTGAATCAGCTGCAGGAGCAGGCAGATGAGCTCTGCGTTGCATTGGTACTGTGGTGGGAGAGAGAGAGACGCCAGTTGGCCGTGGAGGCTGCACAGCGGCACCTGAGTGAGGAAATCTTGCTGGATTAAAACAGCTCCATGCAGAGCCAACGAGAGGAACAACTGCACGTGTTGACTAGTTTACAGTCAATCAGTAAACCAGCTTGAGGTGATGAGGACTTGACTGTAGAAATTTTGGGATGGCTAGCTGAGAGAGGGCACTCACACTTTAACCCCCATGTCATCCATCTCTGCTAGGAGCACATGAAACTTTTGGAAATTCTGCAATGGTATCTCTGCTTACATGACAGGAATGTACAATTAATGGATAGGAAAATTGAAGGGATGTGCAATTGGAAAGAAACGTAGCTGAAGATATTAGGTGACTAATTCTTTCATCCTAGCCCACCAAGGATTTAGTCCATATATGGTATTCCTTTTCTATTAAATCTATTAACTTTTTTAAAGTCATTTTGAAATGTCTTTCTCAGCCCTTAAAAATGCTCATTTTATCAAAAAGTCAAATATTTCTTATAGGAGGTTTAAATATTATGCCTTAAAATTTTTATTTTTATATATATACTCTGAATATATATGTATTTATATAGGTATTCTGAACCAGTTGGAGTGTTGTTCCAGCTCCCCATCCTTGCCTGGGAGACCTCTGTGGAAGGTGGGCTTCCTTGCTGGCTACGTGCCAAGGCCCACCCTAGTCCTACCATTTTCTGTCTCCTCTCCGTGCACAGACCTGCCCACTGCTGCTTCTGTATTAGTTCACAGGGCTCAGGAGCAGCACGCTTTGTCAGCAGAGGAGGGGTACCCGCTGGGGTCAGGGCCAGTCCAAAGCACAGTAAACACACCAAGGAGCACAAGAGGAACCGTAAGTGATTCTCTACTTGCATCAGTTCTACTTCTGCAAGTGGCTACTAGACATACTTCCCCCTGAAAATGCTGGCATCAGCACTATTATGATGTGGTTAAATAGTGTGTCTTTTTAAGGAGGTTGATGGGATTTGTGGTAAGGCTACAGCCCACTGTGGTGCAGAGATCTGAGACCCCCATGCTAGCACTAACCTGGCTGGGGAGTCCTGAGCTGTAGTGCCATGTTTCTCCTGTCTCTCTGTCTGTGAAAGTATTTTTAATAAGGGATGAGTTTTTAGCCTAAGCACAGCAATGGACAGTCGGGGCTTTCTGGACCTGAGTTGGGGGTCACAATCTTGATGCTTGATTCATCTGTTCTCGACAGTAGCTTATCTGATCTGCATCATGCTCTTCCGATTCTCTCCCCATCCCATCGGGGCGGGGGGAATGAGCAAGCGGCTGTGTGGTGCTCAGTTGCCAGCTGGGGTTAAACCATGACAGTCCTTTTTGGCACCCAACATGGGTCTCAAAGGGTTTAAGATAATAACAGATTGATCAGAGCATATTAGATTTATATCTGTTAATAGTTGGGGGTCACAATCTTGATTCATCTGTTCTCGACAGTAGTTTATCTGATCTGCATCATGCTCTTTTTTTTGCTGTACCTGTTGAAGATTGGTGTTGGCTTTTGCAGTTTGCTGTGCTCTGTAGTGATTAGTGATGTTTTGCCTGGGAGATTTGTTATTAAATACTTGAGCTTAATCTGGTATTTGGGCTCTGTACTGAAGCCTTTACTGTACTTCGGGTACCATCTCATGGAGACAATTAACAATTATACTTCTTCCTCTGAGAGGTTTTCTGTGGAGGAAATACAGAATAGCACCTTTGCTACCTTCTTCTGTCATGTCTTTTCGCTTGTTACAGTAACTTCTCAGTATCTTGAACATCCTTGGGTAGTTAAAATACTTCTGTTGATATCTCTTAGAAATATTGCTTTGGTTTTGTCTAAGGTTAACAAGTGATTTAGGAATATGACCCAGGCTCCTCAAGAGTATGACCACGGGTGGCACGGCATGTGGGAGAATATGGGCAGGTATCTAGAGAACTTCTCACCTCCAATGGTCTGGAACTTCACTCCTGAACAACTGCAGGATCCTGATGAAGTGATAGAATGTTTGAAAAAAAATGCCGTGGCTACCCCGAAGAGCACTGTGCTGGGCCCCGGCCAGCATCTACTAAACACTGCTTGATATTATGCAGCACCCTCACAGAGAAGAGAGGAAAAGCATACCAACAGACATTGTGGCTAAACCAGACACTATATCAGTCACCCCTATAACTAAAAAGAAACAATGGAAGTGGAAGTCAGCTTGTTTAGTAAGGGATGAAGAAGCTTCTCCTAAGAGGGAGCAGGAGGAAGAATCAGGAGGTAGCCTGTTCTGCAGCAGAGAAGCCGCAAGAACAGAAGGAGGAAGAGACTGAAATCATAAATGAGACAGAAACCACCCAGTCCCTGTCTGTGAGTGAGCTGTGAGATATGCAAAAAGATTTTAGCTGTCAATCAGGTGAGCTAATTCTCAGGTGGTTACTGGGATATTTGGGCCAGTAGTCAGGAATTAGAGGTTAAGGAAGCATTTGGGATCCCTTGCTAAGGACAAGGCCATTGACAAAGGGACTGGAAAAAAGGCAGGAGTCCTCAGTCTTTGGTAGCGACTCCTGTCAAGTGTGAAGGACAGGTATCCCTTCAAGGAAGGACTTGCAAATTCCTGAAGCAAATGGACCAACACTGAGAAAGGTATCCAGTATCTGAGGGAATTAGCCATGTTGGAGGTGATCTATAACGACCAGGCATCCGAAGACCCAGATGAAATACGGATCATGCGGTCCATGTGGCAAAATTTTGTACAAAATGCACCATCATACACCCACACCTTGGCAATAATGAGCTGGACAGATATAGAGGCACCAACTATAGATGAACTGACCAGACATCTCCAAGAATACAAAGATACTTTCACTCCCTCCTTGTGGGCCTGTGTCTCGGCTGTGGACAGACTGACCCAAAAAATGTCCGAGCAAGCTGAGAACGGCAGGTCTTCCTCATACAGTCCGACCAAGGCTTCAGATATTAAGAGTCAGCCTTTTTCTGTCCAAGGGAAAGGGTACCAGTGGCACACACCATGTGCAACCCTGTGGTTCTTCCTGCATGACCAGAGGGAGGACATGAGGAAGTGAGATGGTGAACCTACCTGGAGACTAGAAGCTCAGGTACAGGAACTGCATGGAAAAACAACAGCCAAAAAGCATTCATCCAGGCAAATTACTTCTCCAATGTCTGTTGGGCAGAGCTGAAGGGCTGATCGTACTTTTGACCCTGATGAAGGGACTTCTGTTTTGCAGTTAAAAAAATCAAGTAATGAAGAGTCTGACCAAGAATAGAGGAGTCCTGCTTTTGGCCAGGTGGAGGAAAGGGACAACTGGGTTTACTGGACTGTGTGGGTCTGATGGCCTGGCACATCAGCCTCACAGGAGTATAAAGCTCTAGTGGACACCGGTGCACAGCATACTCTAATGCCATCAGATTGCAAAGGGACAGAATCCATCTGTATTTCTGGAGTGATGGGAGGATCCCAAGAACTGTCTGTGTTGGAGGCTGAAGTAAGCCTAACTGGGAGTGAGTGGCAAAAGCATCCTATTATGACTGGTTCAGAGGCGCCATGTATCCTTGGCATAGACTACCTCAGGAGAGGGTATTTCAAGGACCCAAAAGGCCACTGGTGGGCTTTTGGTATAGCTGCCTTGAGTACGGAGATTAAACAGCTGTCTAGCCTGCCTGGTCTCTCAGAGGACCCATCTGTAGTGGGGTTGCTGTGGGTTAAAGAACAGCAGGTGCCAGTTGCTACCATGACAGTGTATTGGCGACAATATCACACCAGTTGAGACTCCCTGGTTCCCACCCATAAGTTGATCCATCGACTGGAGAGTCAAGGATTGATCAGTAAGACTCATTCACCCTTTAATAGTCCCATATGGGCATTGCAAAAATCTAATGGAGAGTGGAGGCTAACAGTGGACTACCAAGGCCTGAACAAAGTCATGCTGCCGCTGAGTGCTGCCGTACCAGACATGCTAGAACTCCAATATGAAGTGGAGTCAAAGGCTGCCAAATGGTATGCAACAATTGATATTGCTAACATGTTTTTCTCGATCCCTCTGGCAGCAGAGTGCAGGTCACAGTTTGCTTTCATGTGGAGGGGTATCCGGTACACCTGGAATCAACTGCCCCAGGGGTGGAAACACAGCCCTACCATTTGTAATATATTGATACAGACTGCACTGGAACAGGGTGAAGCTCCCGAACACCTGCAGTACATTGATGACACCATTGTGGGGGGCAACACAGCGGAGGAAGTGTTTGAGAAGGGGAGAAGAATAATACAGATTGTCTTGAAAGCTGGTTTTGCTGTAAAACAAAGTAAGGTCAAAGGACCTGCACAGGAAATTCATTTTTTAGGAGTAAAATGGCAAGATGGGCATCATCTTATCCCAGTGGATGTGATCAATAAAATAACAGCTATATGTCTCCACCAACTAACAAAAAGGGAACACAAGCTTTCTTAGGTGTTGTGGGTTTTTGGAGAATGCATATTCCAGGTTGTAGTCTGATCATAAGCCCTCTGTATTGAGTGACCTGGAAGAAGAACAACTTTGAATGGGGCCCTGAGCAGCAGCAAGCCTTGGAACAAATTAAACGGGAGATCGTTCATGCAGTAGCCCTTGGGCCAGTCCAGGCAGGACAAGATGTGAAAAATGTGCTTTACACCTCAGGCGGGGATCATGGCCCCACTTGGAGCCTCTGGCAGAAAGCACCTGGAGAGACTTCAGGTCAACCTTTAGGTTTTGGAGCCAAGGATACAGGGGATCTGAAGCTGATTCCACTCTAATAGTAAAAGAAATATTAGGAGCATATGAAGGAATTTGAGCCACTTCAGAAGCAGTTGGTACTGAAGCACAGCTCCTTTTGGCATCTCGATTGCCTGTGCTGGGCTGGATGTTCAAAGGGAGGGTCCCCTCTATGCATCATGCAACTGATGCTACATGGAATAAGTGGGTTGCACTGATAATGCCATGGGCTCAAATGGGAAACCCCGAGTGCCCAGGAATCCTAGAATTGATCATGGACTGGCTGAAACTTTGGAATGTCGCCAGAGGAGGAGTTTCGTATTGTGGGGAAACATCAGAGGTGGGAAGCAGCTGTGTGGAGTCCTATATGACAAGTCGCAGAAACTGCTGAAGGAGAAGGTGAACCAAGTCAGTTTGCAGAGGTGAAAGCCATCCAGATGGCTTTGGATATTGCTGAACGAGGAAAACGGCCAGTACTTTATATTGACTCATGGATGGTGGCAAATGCCCTGTGGGAGTGGTTACACCAATGGCAGCAGAGCAACTGCCAGTGCAGAGGCAAACCCATCTGGGCTGCTGAAGTATGGCAAGATATTGCTGCCCGGGTAGAGAAACTGGTTGTAAAAGTACATCATGTAGATGCTCATGTACTCAAGAGTTCAGCCACTGAAGACACTGAAAAAATGAGCAGGTGGACCAGGCTGCTAGAATTGAAGTTGCTCAGGTGGATCTGGACTGGGAACATAAGAGTGAGCTATTTATAGCTCAGTGGGCCCATGACACATCAGGACATTTAGGAAGGGATGCAACATACAAATAGGCTCATGATTGAGGGGTGTATTTGACTATTGATGCCATTACACAGCTTATCCATGAATGCCAAATGTGCGCCATAATCAAACAAGCTAAGCAGCTGAAGCCTTTTTGGTATAGAGGACGGTGGCTGAAATATCAATATGGGGAAGCCTGGCAGATTGATTATATCACACTACCAGGAACCCGCCATGGTAAGCAACATGTGCTTACAATGGTGGAAGCCACTACTGGATGGTTGGAAATATACCCTGTGACCCATGCCACTGCCCAGAATACTGTCTTGGGCCTTGAAAAGCAACTTTTATGGCAACACGGCACCCCAGAAAGAATTGAGTCTGACAATAGGACTAATTTCCAAAACAATCTCATAAACACCTGGGCCAAGGAGCATAGCATTGACTGGATGTATCACATCCCCTATCATGCACAAGCCTCCAGGAAAATCAAACAATACAATGGACTGTTAAAGACTACACTGAGAGCAATGGGTGCTGGGACATTCAAGCATTGGGATACACACTTAGCAGAAGCCGCTTGGCTAGTTAACACTAGAGGATCTGCCAGCCGACGTGGCCCTGCCTAATCAAAACCCCTGCGCACTGTGCAAGGAGATGAGATCCCTGTAGTACTTATAAGGAACTTGTTGGGAAACACAGTCTGGGTTATTCCTCCCTCAGGAAGGGGTAAACCCATTCGTGGGATTGTTTTTGCTCAAGGTCCTGGGTGCACTTGGTGGGTAATGCAGAAGGACGGGGGAGTCCAATGTGTACCTCAAGGTGATTTAATTCTGGGTGAAAACAATCCATGATTTGAGTTGCATGTTATGGGAATTACTGTAGCACGAACCCCTTGTTGCTAGCCAGGCTAGGAGCAAAAGGAGTTCATTGCAATGTTAAACCCTGTAACCTGGACCAAAGTGACCAGTGGTGGAGACTGTAATGGAAATACCTTTAAATTTTTGTAACCCAGGATTATTTGTGGTAGGAATTACTATAGCAGGAACCACCTGAACCAATGGACAAGCCTTACAAGAAGCAGTGGAAATGCAGCAGTGACCCGACCTGAGCTGGCTTTGGTGCCCAGTAACTCCATGCAACACACCATGTCTCCTGTTCTGACTAACCACCACAACAGATGGAGCCCAAAGTCATGGACTAAATGAACTCAATGGACATTTTGTGGGCCTTTGTGGACATTTATGGACATTTTACAGACATTTCACAGGTGGTCCATAGACTAAGGGAATCATACCTGGGTATTGTATCAAAGGATGGGAAGGGTGGTGCTGGGTAATGAGGATGTATTGGATAGTGTGAGACCTGAGCGTGACGTAAATGGTATGGAATAAAGGGGGGAGAATGTGCTGGTTTTGGCTGGGATAAAGTTAATTTTCTTCATAGTAGCTAGTGTGAGACTATGTTTTGGATTTGTGCTGAGAACAGTGTTGATAACACAGGGAGGTTTTAGTTACTGCTGAGCAGTGCTTACACAGAGTCAAGGCCTTTTCTGCTTCTCACCCCACCCCACCAGCGAGGAGGCTGGGGGTGCACAAGAAGCTGGGAGGGGACACAGCTGGGACAGCTGACCCCACGTGACCAAAGGGATATCCCACACCATATGGCGTCATGCTCAGCACATAAACTAGGGGAAAAGCTGTCCGGGGGGTTGCTGCTCAAGGACAGGTTGAGCATCATTCAGTGGGTGGTGAGCAATTGTTTTCATTTGCATCACTTGTCTTTCTTGGGCTTTATTTCTCTCTCTTTTTGTTATTTTCCTTTCCATTACAATTTATTATTATTATTATTATTATTATTATTATTATTATTATTATTATTATTATTATTATTATTATTATATAATTTTATATATAAATATATTATTTATATATTTATATATTTATAAATATATTATATATTATATATTATATATTATATATTATATATTATATATTATTATAATATATCATATGTAATTATTAATGGTATTGATTATTAAATAATAATAATAATAATAATGTTTTAAATTTTTATCTTATCTATCTTATCTTATTTCAATTATTAAACGGTTCTTATCTCAACCCACAAGTTTTCTCACTTTTACTCATCCAGTTCTCTCCCCCATCCTACTGGTGGCAGGGAGTGAGTGAGCAGCTTTGTGTTGTTTAGTTGCCAGCTGGGGTTTAACCACAACACCCATTAAAAGCCAAATCTTGTAGCAATGAAAAAGCAGATTTTGATTCCTGGCTATGAACTAAGTAAGGAACACAAGACCTAACCCTCTTAGAGGGAATGTTGCCACCATGATACCCCAGGGGTTTCCTTTTCTCTTTTCCAATGCCCAGGGCTGTAGCTGGGTGGTTACTGAAGTGATTGATGGGTGTCAGCCTCGTTTCATTGCACCACAAGTATCAGATTGTGTAGAGAGATCTCAAATGCCCTGGATGCAGGAGAACCTATAAAAAGGCAACAAGTCCAAGGCATCTGTGGGCTTTTACCCACAGGGATCACATGGAAACGTATGTTTGTTACCTTGCTTTTGGAGACTAATGCTGATACTGAGACATTTTCTTCTTCTATGAAACCATTTTTCACAGTGCTTAGACTCATGTATGGAATCATCTTTATCCATTTGGAGGAGCGGTCTGATCAATTCTGAAGGTAATCCTTCAGTGTTGGGAACTGAGAAGACTCCGTAACACTTGCTCTGCAGGGCTTACAGCAGCATTTATCAATTATTCTGGGCCAGGGTTTTGTAGGCAGCCAATATCAGGGCTCTTAATTTAACCGTATCAGCATGTCTTAAACCTGTCTTAAGATGTAGCTGTTCTGAAATCCCTTGCTGTTGATGAATTTCTCATTTTGCTGTCCATGAGCAATATTAGCAGCTTTCTCCATCACATTCACATTCAGTTCTAATCAGATTATAAAAGTAAAACACCACATACAATATGTGAAAACAGCTCTTTCCAGACAATTCAGAAACACTCTGCCAAGTACTTTGAGACTGTTCTGGTAAACACATAAAAATCATTCATTCAAGAAGTTTTGATAAACTGACACTAAAAAAAGGAGAGAAGTACTTTCGTCTGCGTGGTTCTTGGTGCTAAAACGCAGGAAGCCAACAGCAGGTCCATACTCCAGCATGGTCCCTGTTACACGAGCAGTCTGGTGCTGGGCCAGGGCAAGTTCCCATTCACTAAGGAGCACACATTAAGCTTTTGTAAAGCTCTGAGTACTACAGAAGGTAAAATCATCCTGGGTACATCCTTGCCGTGTTTGGGTCAGTATGTTCCAGTGATTTCTATCTGACAACATCATCAGCAAGTACAGACCTGGGCACGGGGTGATATGAAGAGACCTATGATATACAACAGCCAAATGCCAAATTCTCCATCCAGTTTTGTGAGGCAGGCCTGTGTACATAAGCAGGGCTGTGTGTAACCATGGTATTAACATATATAGAACAGACGATATGATTTTGGCTGTCTGGTCTAATTCCTTGCCAAGTTTCCTGTAGTTTAATCATGATCTAATTTGAAATAATTAAATCACTTATGTTTTTTTAGAACTGTGTTTTCATCTCTAGTGCTATGAATACCATTGCTGCAATCATAGCTAGAATCATTTTTATAATAACCTATAATTTTAATTGATCAAATTTACAAAATCCTCTATAAACAAAAATCACCAAAGCAGGTTACTAACTGGTGATCCTGAACTCTGCTCCAACAGTTGTGCCAAAAGGTGATGTGTAAGTATGGGTCTAAACTTGTGAGCTTTTATAAAGTTGGTGTGTAAAGTTTAAATCCAGACCTGTATCTAGAATTCATTTTTTTTTAAATCCATGTTACATCTTTCATCAGATTCCTGGCTGAGGAAGCTTCTTGACCTAAAAGTATTGAAAATCTAGACCTGATTTTCTAGCATGACAGTTTATTATCTTAAAGCAATACACAAACTAAACACAGACAATATGAGGGAAAAGTGTGGGTTGAGTGGAAAATGTAGGGACATATGCTTTATATTTGGTTTGGTTTGTTAGAAAACACTCAGTTCTTGACTTCTGCTCTATTCAAAAAATAAAATAATTGCACATGATGGAAATTTACAATCCAGAACTTATTCTGTGTTTCTTGTACAAATTCCTTGTGAGTTTTAGCACAAATAATAAATAAAATGCAAGAATTGGACTACCTGCTTTTTTAAAGTCAATTGCTTCAAATATCTTCAAGTCTAAACAACCATGACATAAATCTTTCTAATGAAAGGACATGTGCAGAAGTACAAGCTTAGGGCTTTCATTTTAAACTAAAGGAACTCTCTGGCTTCAGCTAGTGAGAGCCTGGGTTTTGTTCATCAGATTTTTCTCATATTCTTAAAATTGTATTTGTATTCAGTTTCATTTGAATATGTTTTTGATTTGTCCAAACAGCAGATGGCTATCATAAAGAGTCTGTATTTAACTTGGCACTTTCCATTCCACATTCCTTTACTATTCATAGCACAGCAGTCATACTCATCTCCAGTACACATAAAAGGAGGCAGTTTGACTTGCAGCTGCAGATCTCCTCAAATGTTTGAGTATTTACAAACTCACAGCACTATTTTTTTTAATGTTAAGAAGACCAGATAGTAGACGTAGTGGGTGGATTTTTTTTTTCCTCTCTACCACTCTCATGAAATGACAGAAACCGGGACAGAAATTAAACGTGTATCTGTAGTAAGGAACCCCCACACTTAAAATTAGATTCATGTAGAGCCCATGTTGGTACAGGGAGAGTGGGACTATACATGGGCAGAAAAATTTGCTCTTGAAGACACAAACTGTCAAGCAACATGAAGAATAAAATGTTCATCTGATTGAAAAACAAGACTACTTAAAATGTGTAAGAATAAAGGCATCTGTGCTAGAGTAATGCCTTTTAATTACTGGGGCTTCACAAGGAAGAATTTGATCCTTTTTAGTATTTGTAAGCAATATCTTTTTTCTTCAGTTGCTAATAGCAGAATGTGTTAAATAAAACCAATTTTCTAAATGTCTTTGAATGTTTTCTTTTGAATTAATTTGTCTTTGACAGAAAGTATCATTTCGACTTACTGTGTTTTCAAGCAAATACAGTCAGTGATTATTCTTTTTTCTTATAGTTTCAAACATGCAACACACTTCTGAAAAGTAATCTCTCAAGGGTGTTTTTGTATACAACCTTAAACTGTGGAAATTTTTTTTTCTTGATAGTACCTTCAATTTCTGTGCTTTTCCAGAGCCTAAGGAACAAGAATTTAATCTCAAAAATTAGAAAACAGAATTTTTGGTATGTAAATTAAATTTCCGTAAGACTCACAACCTGTCTATTGCTTCTTTAATGATTATGACTATGAATAAATAAATACTTATTCCTTAGAAATACAGCTACTCCTACTGAACTCATAAATGTGCTTTATTTTCAGTATGTTATCAAAGAGATTTTTTTTCTCTTGCTGTGACTAGCCTAAATTTTCTACTGTTCAAAAAGCCTGGCTTTCCAACACATATGTAGCTGGAGGCAAGCAGTCTAACATTTCACATCAAACCATAAACTCAGCATACTGAAAAATATATACAAAGATTTTCCATTACTCTAATATAAATACAGCCACATGCTTAGTACACTCTACAGCATCACTTGAATGATATTATTTTGTTGTATTAAGAATGATTTTATCTCACCAATAAACTATGGACAAGACTCTAATTCTTTCCCACTGAGTTCTTCATTTCAACAACCAAAATGCCATCATGGCAGAAAAGCGCAGACAAGTCTTTGTTCTCCACTCCATTAGGTAATTTATATTGTCTGGTAAAGCTTCTGGATATGAAACCATGTTCGTCCATCCTGGGTCCATGCTGAGCTTTGATCAGGAGCCAGCCTTCAAAAGTCTGAATAATGATATCTTCGGGGCGGAACTGCACAACATCCAGCAAGACCTGAAAGCGTGTGTTTTCCTCCTCCTGGTCGCTCTTCCCAGCCCCAGCTGTACTTTCCACGATACACCTTCTGTTGCTCAGTGCAGCTGTAGAAGGGCCCGGCAAAGCATATAAAGAGTGGTCCAGTTTGTGTGCTTCCAGCTCTTGGACAGCAAACTGCTCTTGGTAGCGTACGGGAGTTTCCACCCAGTGTCTTATAACAGCTTCTGCCATTGCTGAGGCAGAAAGATAAGTTGCTGCTCCTGTGTCGCTCTGGGGAAGCTGCAGAGTCAGAGCAAACTCTTCCCAGTCATATGCCTTACCCACAGACTAGTTTATCAGTTGATGTCGCCTTTCACTTTTAGCACAGGCAGAGCTTAACATTTAATAGGGTGTGCTGTGCTCCAGTGCAGGGAGACTTGTTTCATCTTTTATCCACTAACAATAGAGCACTATTTATAGTGCTGGGGTCTTGAGTGGCTTCAACACGTGCACAGCTTTCATGCATAAGTAGTAAAAGCAAAATTTTAATACACCTCTGATTATTGCAATATTGGGCTGTTTGTCATTATGAATAATGAGCAGACCAATAATGTGAAACATTCTATGATTTAAATGGAAGTTTAATGATTCTGGTTTTCCAAGGGATAGATACAAACTCTGTATTTCCTCTAACTGAAGCACAGGGATTTAATTAGCCTGACAATAGGAATGGAGCAGATTTCAGGTTAGGTAAACTATAAAATTATCAAGTGCATTGGACTTTGTTGCAGAAGTTGTGCATAGGTGAAATACAGGCATGGTTAACCATGTTATTGGTGGGAGGAGGGAACTGTAGCCATCCCAGCCCAAAGAAGAGGTGCCTGCAGGGCTGAGTCAGCAATCTTAGTGACCTACAAACACAGCAGAGCCTTCTCCAACGTGTCAGGGAGTCAGACTCAAGAGTTCAGGGAGAATGACAGTGAAAGCTCATGTTTCACAGCTTCCAGGAGAGGGCAGAGTTATTTTTCCCCAGCGGAACAGTAAAGACAACTCCAAATCCTTAGTGCTATCACATTGTCCCAGTGACCTTCATCTTCTGGGGCTTAACAGCTTGAATCTATGATCCCATCTAGCGCATGTGTCTGGGGAGGAGGACTCATGACCTCAAAGGCTCTCTGTGGTATAATCTTCTTGCTACTCTGTGATCTCAGGGCAAATAATGCCTACAAGTGTTAATAGTTTGGTTAACAAGACTGAAGAGGAAAGTGCAATTAAAAGGGAAAAGCATTTCCAAATTTTAGTATGTTTCCTAAAAGATCCATCCAGCTGGGCTTGGTAATGTAATGTAAAGCAGAATGCACTATGGCAACTGATGGTGAAAACTTTATTTCCCTCAGTTGCACTGATGCTAGAAATAATCAAGCAAGATACTTTCATTCCTTCTTGTTTGGCGATTGTTGTTCAGAGCTCTGTCCCTCTCTTGTCCTTACATCTTCCATTACCATGAAAATGGCAAGTCAGTTTCTCTGGGATCTTTGGTTGCTTATGGACTCACAAAGAAAAAGGCATTTGAATTTTGATAGCTATCAGAAATGAACTTCGGTATTGAGTCGATGGCAGAGCAGGATTACCAGACATATCTATAATTAAAGTTCTAAGGTTGCTATTTTATTTTAGACTGATGAAGCCTGTATCACAAGGTAAGGAAATTTTTGAAGGGAGATCAAAGGTTCAAGATAACTTACATTAATGGGCAATCATTTAATTGAGTATTGTGGAAAAGGAGAGTTATGCTACTTTATTTAACTATTGGCTCGTCTTCTGTCAAACTGCCCTCCAGAAATTATTTAAAAATGCAATTCCAAATGTATGGCTTGCTAAAATAGTGATAAAAATAACCTGGAGCATTGCCCATTATCTGTTCAGCAGCTGTTTTCTGTTTTGTTAGCCAATGATTCACTTGATGAAGAAACTTTAACCCTGAAGTGAAGGAGTATGCCTGGTTGGTTGTGATATTATGCTTTTAGAGACTGCTGAAAGTTATTGCTATCCCTACTGAATTCCGTGATGATAGCCTGACTTATTTTACTTCAATTTTGCACTTCATTAATAAATGTACTGTGCAGGAATACAGCATTCTTTTATTTTTTCTTTTATTTTAATTATTCCCATCTCCTCTGGAAAAAGGTAAACTTGCTTATACTTACACTTTAAATGAAAACAGAAACCACCACCTCAGTGCAGCTCACTGCGGGACAGCTACACCCATTCCCAGAAACAGTTGTGTTAGTCTTTCAAATGTCTATATTAAGCACACTTGGAACTGTCTGTCTGGTCTAATTAGCACAAAAGATGCTTTGAATAGCCTTTAAATTAATGTCATGCACAAAGCTCTACAAAAGTTCATGGGATCCCTTTCTATTCTGTAGGACAAGGGTTCGGAAAAATTTTGGTAAAGAAGCCACGTAGCCTCTTTCTTCTCTCCCATCCTGCTCTCTCCTGGGTCCCAGTCCCCTTTTCTCTCTGTTTGCCACCTAAGGGCTCAGGAATTAGCACCATCTTTCTTATCTCTTTGTTGCTAACACAGAGAATATGTCTCCTGGAAAAAGGAAACACCCTTGAAATGCAAACAACCCAGAATATATTTCTGGGCTTTCAAATTTAAACATGGACGTGGTGCTGCAATACTGAGGAACTCTTGATGCTTATGCTGCTATACTCTTCAAATATCTATAGCACGCTTCGGTCAAGCAATGCATTTTAAAAACAATTGATTACCGAGGTAGTTTTAAACCTACAGAGCAGATCCGGCAGGAACAGGATCGATGTCCTTAATTGCCAGCTCGGTGCCTCGCGTTTTCTTTCCCTGTTTTTCTGTGCACAGCGAAGGCCTCGCCCCGCGCTGCACAGCGGGTAGGAAACCACCGACTGGCGTGGGAAGTATTGCAGAGCTGTTCTTTGCAGAACTGAAGTGAGACAATTACCTATCGTGGCCTTGCACGAGTCAGTCCATGCTCGCTTTCGCTGATCGCACGTATTCATTGTCTCAATGTCTTTTGGGGATTTTTAAGGGAAAGGAACGGGATCCATGGGGAATTTGCAACGGTTGGCTGGGAGAAACACGGTGCCAGTATAAATGGGTGACACCGACATCTTGTGGTGAGACGAGAAAATAGCTGCGAACAGAAAATCACAAGCTGCCTGCGGCGTGCTAATACCAGGTATAGTTACCAGTCTGTGAGATACTTGTATGGAAAGACAAATCAAAGGACGAAAACCGCAAGAGTTTAACTTACAATAGGCTATTTTCAAGCCTTTATATAAGCTTCTTTCTCAGTATTTTTTTGGGGGGGGGGGGTGTGTTTAAATATTTGATTTATGTTGAACTCCTGGAAAATATAGAAAGCAGGCACCCTGGTAAAGCTGTATTGCAAACTGCAAAAATGTGAGGTGCACAAATTCATGAGAATAACACATTTTTGATGCATATCATAAAGAAATACAGGTGCATCCTGCTTGACACAACTTTAAAATAACAGATTGCCGTGTCACAATTCTCTGCATGCTTGATTCCCCAATGAGAAGTATGTATTTCAGCTACCATTGAAATTCAGTAACTGCTGAAAAGGGAAAAAACTGAAAAGGCTGGCAGGCTGAAGTGAGCAAGAACTCTTCTAGCAAAAGCTAACAGGCTGTATTCAAATGAGAGCCATGTAATTGTCCTAATGAATTTAGGCAGAGCACTGCAATTACTTTTACCAAAGCACCCAAGGATGCCACTCATGATCTACTTCACGTGTCATTCAAAAGAGGTGCTGTCCCTTCGGAACGGGCAATACGTAAGAAACGGAAGGAAAAGTAGGACTTGGTGGGTTTTAGCGGTGCTGGCTCTGCTATACCCAACATGGGAGGTTCAAGCTTTGTGGCAATACTGAAGAGCTAAACAGTAAAATAAAATGTATGTGAGAATGGAATGTGGGGTAACACTTATGGAAACTGGGTGGTAAAGAGCTATTTTTCACATGGTATTTAATATATTTTTGTAGAGTGAGAAAATTACTGTCACCTACTTGTGCTGCTTTGAGTCCATTACTTCTTAGAGCTGTGAGTTGTCCTTTTAGCTGGATTGTTAGATCTGGATATATGTAAGCTCTGAAGGAGCCAAAAATATAATCACAACTACTGCAAGTGTCTAATCAGCAGATACTAGGTGTTCTGTTTTCCAGAAATATTAAGGGTTCTTTTTTATTAATGTCTCATTCCAGTCACATGGTATTTATATTGGTCAGTGAATCACAACATAACTCTTTCTGCAGCCAGACTTCATGCTGTGTTCTAAAACTTCTTGCAAGTTGTAAAGCTTGGTTGAAGGAAGGCTTCAGTCCGTGGGTCACGTCCTTCAAAACCTGGAAAAGGCTTGATCTGCCCAGCCTCTTGGAAAATCTCTCCAGGGCACTGATGCTCACTTGTAACTGTAAACTCAATCTCCTATTTTAGAGGCCTCTTAAGAAGTGGAAAACTAATCTCAGGTTTTGCACTAAGAATCAAGTGTTTGCTCATTTGTTAGGAAGCTATGTAAGAAATATAAGTAAGCATGGAAAGGACTGTCATTTTGACACGTTACATCCACTATTACAGGACTTTTTTTTAACACGTTGAGATGATAGAGGGACAGAGGAAGGAGGATATGGGGGATGACAGGACCATAACAGCTGCTGTTGGAGCAACATCTTTACAGAACAGTGAAGGAATAAAAATGCAACTTGTATAATAAGGATTTTAAAATTTCAAGTTACTATAAAAGTTACTTGAAAGTGATGTCATGGAACTCTTTACAAGTATCTGCTTTGTTATTCACACGGCTTGTTTTCTAAACATTTTTATGTCTGTTATAGGCAAATGCATCTGTGCCTCATGAATTCTTGTAGAACTCCTGTAGAAAGCAAACTGTAGTATTTTATTTAGAGTGATAATAATCTGTTCACTTCTTGCACACGGAACAGTAGAGAGGAAATGAACAATTAAAAGAGAATAACATGCCTAAGGGCTTGGAAGCTCTGTTTTGCCACTGAAAGGCAGGATGTAATGCACTCTTGTTGTAGAAACAGTCTTATTTTTCACCAGTTAAAAATTAACTAGTGTTCCAAGAAGAATGCCTATTTTCAGGTTTCCTCCTCCTCTGCCTCACTGAAGTCTTGACTTGAGACTGGATAGGAATAACTCAAGGCAGTTGAGTACAGTAAGACTGGTGTATTTATTTTGGATCTGTTTAAACTTCATAGCAAGTGCTCACTTGTTTATTTAGGATATGAAACTCCTATTCCATGGATCAGATCTTCAGGTTTGCATGTTTTGAGGTTGACCACTTCAGTAAAAATAATAGAAGTACTGAAAATATCACCTATGAGGTTCTGGGAGTAGGAATATTTCTGCTGTTTAAAATTAGGTACTCCCTAAGGCTTCTAGTGTTAAGGGCTGGAAAATCTAGGATCTAAATTACCCATAAAACATGCTCACATGTAATTAGCACAAAACCCCCATGATCTCATTTTGTTTAGTTTCTTCTAAGAACAAAGTTAAGACTGAAGTTAAATAGCTAGAATGAATTGAAGACCTATGGTGTACTGATGCTCTGGATATGTTTGTCAAAATAATTACTTGGCAGAAAATTTAACTTACTAAATGAATTTTGAGATTTAAAATTTTCACTATGTTGAAGTGTTGGAAGGGACTAAAAGTATAATTGAACACCCTTCATTGCTCACCTACCATGAAAATATTGTATTATGACACGAGTGCTAGAGTCAAGACTACATTATAGAATACATATTTGTGTACTCGAGATTTTAAAGCTGTGGAAAATACTTTCTGAGTATTTGCTGGCAATGAAGTATCAGCTGAATGGCCCCTGATATGAAGGTAGCTTGTGGCTTTAGCTAAAGTCTGCGACTTGAGCACTGGATGCGAAATGAAGCCACTGATTTAAGGCATCCTGTGTTGCTGCATCCTGCATCATTTGTGACTGTGTCTTCTAGGCACAACTGGAATCAGTTCAATTAAATTAAAGAATTCTTCTTTAACATCAAGAATCCATGAACATTTATCCAAATAACATAAAAGTCACCCACCACCATGCATCACCAATGTGGGAAGTTCCCTAGGGCAAAACAAATAATCCCTGATTACTCAGCCCAAAACTCGTTGAGGCTGAGAGTCAACACATTGGTCTGGAAGGTGGCCAGCTACCGATTCCAGGCTAGAAGCACCTCATCCAGAAAGTCCTTAAAGAGCAACTGCTGTAATTTGTGAAGGATTTACAGGAAGAGTTTGCTATGGTTAGTGAACAATTCCTTTCTGGAGTGACATAAATGTTCTGTTCGATGTCAATGTACCTTGGGAATTAACTTCTGTGATGAGCATCTTTGACTGACAAGGAGCAGCTGGAGACTGGGTGGGTCAGTAATGAGAGTGGAAGGCTTGCCTCAAAATCTCCAATTTAGAGTGACTGATAGGGGATTGATGGTGACTCAGTGCTACTGTCTTCATATGCTGACTTAGTGCATAATGTGAAATTCGTTGGTAGCCGCATCTGCATTCTATGGGCCACCTGTTTGTATCACAAAACCAGCCTCTCCCCTGGTTTCCAGTCTTAGAAGGAGAGCCAATAGTTTATTGGCAAAAATACTGCCTCCCCTTGCCTGTCCACATGGTGACAGCCAACCAAAATCTGGCTCCTGTGTCAGAATTGTTGTTTCCTTCAGTGTTGGAGTTAGAACAATATTCTCATATTTTCTTTATTTCCTGACTTTGGCAATGCCAGGAAGGCTGCAGGGGTTGTAAAATCTGATGTTGGAAATCCTTCTTTGTAGACAGAGTTTTCAGTTAAATCTGAGGACCAAATTCTGATATATAAACCACATAATCCTTTTATCTTCGTTGGAGCTGCACATACATATCAGTGCAGAATGTCTTAACTGTTTAAGTTTATTAAACTGTTCAGTAACAACTTAATTTTAACATTATCTTCCATACTAGTTCTGAAATTACATGTTCTTTCATAGTACAGGTTCAGCTCAGAAGACAGCAGTTAGCCAGACTTTTCTTTAAGATTACAGATTGAGTTTACTGTGGATCTTGATCTACAAGGCTTGGACAGTTATGATATTCCACAGACATAAGTAGTGAATACTTTAAGGAAGTGTTAGGCCTGCAATTTAAAACTTTTTTCTCCTCTCTCTTATTTGAGCTCTTGTTCATACATGTTAGTATTTGAAAAATCTGAAAACATGTTTTCTGGCCTGCTTTGTACACTTGCCTATATGCAAAGACTTCATGTCACATAGGTTGGAAAAAAATAATGAGAGACTTGCTTTTCTTCTTAAAAAAGTCATTGTATCACATAACATACCAGCAGAACCTCACTCAGTACCCTCTAAGCAATGATCTCTGCACATGTAAGCATTTATAACATATGACCAGATACCTGGTTAGTAGGTAAGGTAGCACTTTCTTTCCATTACTACAATAATTTCCTCCCAACAAGTATTTATCAATAAAGCTATTTTTGTAATAATATAGAGCAGAATTGCTGTGCAAAATCTATTGCTTGTATGTTGTGCTACTGAAGGTCAGGAGATCCTTAATTAAACTTTATTGTGCTAAGGTTTATGTTTAGATAGCATGTTGTGCAAGAAATAAAATATTTATAGTGAGATTGTGAGAGAGCAATAGTTGATAAAGGTAGATTTAACTCCCATGTTATAGAAGCTGTTTTGTTTTCACAGTAGAAGCTCTTTTTTCCATATTAATCTTTGCTGTACCAAGGAGTTAATTTATGTCTGTGTAGGCTAATAGGATAGTTCTGTAGTCATATTTGTAGTACTGGACTTTAAAGTGATTACCTATTCTTGGAGAGAAGTTTTAAAAAATAATTCAAATCTTTATTGAGCATTTTAAGTGTGTTAGCTATTCCATAGAGATTGTAGCATTCTTTGGGGCTGGTCAGAGCTACTTCTAGACAGCCAAAGAGTATGGACTCTGTTATTTATAAAGTGAGGTGGGGCTTCTTTGTGCTAGGGATGAACAAAGCCACAGGAAGATCATTCAGAAGAGTTAACCATAAGCAGAACCGCAAACCACAGAGTGGGGTTTGACATGCAGTCAGAGGAGCTAGTGCTGTTGGCATTTTCTAGCAATTCAAAATATATTTGGTTATACAGCGAGTGACTGATGGATGGATGGATAAAGAAGTTAGAAGCAGAGAATGAGAGTGAAAGAAAAAATGGATAGAGAGGAATGTTCTAAAACTGAGGAAATCTGATTATTAGTGTACAAGCAAGCTCTCATTCAGCAAAATATACTGAGTGATAGTAGCCCAAGGCAGCGGGATATTGAATAATGAGTGATTGTCTGTCCAGTTCGCCAACTCCCTGCTCACATTGCTATTCCCATAGCATTAGGTGGCGATATCAGAGAAGCTAAGGTTGCAAGATTAAACCTGATTCTAGCAACAGCCTAGGAGAGAAAGAACCACCAGACGGTTTCAGATGGACTCCACGCTGTCTCACTGCTATTCATTTTCTATCACTGCTGGAATTTTGCTGTGGAAACAAATAGCAAAGAAAACAATAACAGGATTAAGAACAATGACAGACTAAGTCACATACCAGTGGTTTACAGCCTATAACATTTTTTTCCTCTGGTGCAATGTCAGATTTTTTTTTGGCAATGGTTTTGTTTTTTTATGTACAACATTTTAGAGTTAAGCACATGACTCAGCTGAGGAGTAGATGCTTTCTAGTTCCTCCCTACTTTGATATAGTTTGTATGTTATTTTTGATTTAGTTCTCCCACCTGGCTCTGTGTAATTTGGAGAGAGGCCCCTTTTCTGCTCAGGAACAGCAACTAGGGCCCCAGTTGCCAAACCACGCTTCATTCTTCCTGGGTATAGGGAGCCATAGAGAGCAGTTAGCCAGTAGTGAGCGAACAATAGTAATGAACTCTTCTATGAACCGTAATTCTGGGAGTGCTAATGTGCACAGACCGCATAGCAACAGAGATTTGGGACCAACATACAAACAAGGATCTAGTCTAGCACCATAGAAAAGCAGCATCCTCTAAGGTTAGGTATTTAAATAGTGAAAGAGGACTCTGCTCTTTTGAGAGATCAAATTCAGTTTCCTGTTCTTCTTATTGCACGTTTCCAGAGTCAACAATGCATCCTAACAATACTATAAAAAGACACCGGTCTATTCAGCAAGCTGGAAAAGTGGTTTTTAGTTATTCTGCTGCTTCATTTCTATGCTCTGATTATGTAAAAACTCAAAGTTAATATTTCTTTTCAGTAGATGTTAAATTTTTTTAGTCTTTGAGGTCACTTTGCTTGCTCTGATAATAATTTTAATTTCCTGCTCTAAAATGTCCAGCATTATTTTCACACATTTTAGGATTATTTTTATCCGTATCCAAGTGTGAAGTAAGCATTTAGGTAGGTAATGTGGTTACAAAAGATGCTTGCTACATACCAATTACACATCAGGTGCATGATCGCTTGCAAAATTCAGCCCCATTTCAACATGCAGAAGGCTTTAGGGGTTTCCAAATTCAGCTGCTACAGTCACTTGTCTTCTAGAGCTTGTTACCCTTAACGTCCACATCTCATAGGTGTGGATGAGTTCAATAAGAGGTATCCTTCTGCCTCTAAGTTGGCTGCTATAGGCTGCTATATTTGTACGAACTAATATGGAGTTAATTGCCTGCATTTACAGAATCACTGGACTGATCCCTTGTGTTACCAGATACATTCCCCTGCAGTTATTACCTCCAGACGTGGGGAGAAAGGCTAGCAGAAATACCTGGCTCCATTGGCCCACGCTTTGTTCGACTACAGCAGGTCTGAGCTGGAATGTCAAGACCTGGTCTGCAGCAGTGTTAGGCACTCAGAGCTGTGTCACAGATGAGTGGTTAGGTTGCTTAAAGAATCACTGTCCAAGATATTTGCAAATAGTGATTTTAATAGAAATTTATGAAAGTGTGATTTAACAAAGTTTGATGGCAAGGTTCACTCTATTACTTACTAAATGAATGGAATATATATATAAAGAGAAAGAAAGAGAACATTGAGTTAGAAGAAAATACACGGGGGAAAAGAGGGCCGTCCCGCTGAGTCACGAGGTTCAGAATGGACCCCCTTGCTTTCTCAACTCCTTCTCAGAGAGGAGCCTAGGTGCGGCTGGATCCAATCCTAGTCTCAGACTTGGTCAATGGTTTATGTCTAAGGATTATATATGTCTAGTGGCAGTTTAAGGTTTGTTCACAGTCAAGAGAGAATCACAGGAATTTAGCAATAACTAATCATTGGTTAATTTAGCATCTACAAGGTGATTAAATAGCACTTACCACAATATTTGTATCAATACACACACATACACAATAGGCCTAGTAATTTGTCGCGAGTTTAGTGAAATACACACAATATGCTTATACAAAGGTACCTAGTAAAAATTCCCCTCAAGTTCAGTGAAATACTCAATCAAATGATTATCTCAACAGGCGAAGATTGAGTCTCAAGGAGTGAAAGGCACTGGAGATCAGCCCAGGTCCTGATCTGTCGGGCCTCTGTATGCAAACCTAAGAGTTCGCAGCTCTGAGAGGCGTCCCACTCAGAGGGAGATACTGGCGCAGCCCGCTGTGGTCCAGGAGAGCTCAAAGGGTCTCACTTGGTACCGCTGTTTATAGGGTCACAAGATGATTGACTTTAGGCATCAGTAAATTTTCCTCCTGTCATGTTCACAATCAGGTTGGTAATTACTGGAGTTTTCAAAAATACCAGTGATGCTGGTACAGATCCACCTGTAGAAATCCGCCCGAGTTACGACCCAGATATAGATAAAATATGTTCCAAGGCTGTCAGGGGGTGATTGATTGTTCCTGGTACAGTCAGTACTACTCCCACCTTAGCCATGTGATAGTTTCTGATATGGTTCAGGGATGCTTAACTGCCAAACTCGTTTCACAAAGGCCAAGTCTTGACAGGAGTTACTGAGACTGTAAAACAGTCCAGGAAGGCACGGGAGATGCACCACCACAAAGCTGTACTTCCAGATAATATTAAAAGCAGTCTGGCTGGGATGATATTTGATGCTAAATATTGCAGAATCATGTCTGTCTTATATTAGGTACCCAAAATCAATAGATACTTTGACCTTTAACTTTGTGTGCCTCATTCCTGCTTCTGAAAGAGAGCAATAATAATACTCTCTCATCTTAAAGGATTGTTGTGAAAATGAACTAATTAATATCTGTGAAGCACTCAGTATCGCAATGCATGCCAAAGCAATGAATAATTCTGTCCTCAGACAGGATTTGACAAGTGGTGAGTAAATAGTACATGGGGCCACACACAGCAATAATAACAGTAAAGAAAAGGAAAATTGAATACCTGCAAGATAGTAGTCAAGTGGAAAATATACAGTAAAGTTATATAATTGGACAGCACATCATAATAGACAGCCACATGCAGACTGAATTAAAGCTGCACAGGAAATCTGAAATCTAGAATTTCCTTCCTAAGTGCCTGATTTCAACGGTGGTTTTAATGTTGTGTTTTGAACATTTACTGTACTATAGCCGCAATTGTTAGGTTTCTATTCCTCTCCTTGGTTTTCAGCATGATACATAATTCACTGTGAGAATGTGGGATATGTAGAAAGATAGAATCACATTTGGAAAATAATTCAGATAGATAGTAAAGTAAAGTTGTCTGAAATGAAGTTAGGTCTGACCACACTGTGACTCCCATCTATTCCTCCTCCATGAGAATTAAGAGTCAGCTGATGTGGTAAATTGAAGCTTCTTGGCAGTTCCCTGTCTGGAGACCAAATCCATCAGGTATGTTCTGCCCACTGTTCCAGCAAAGACAAACCAGGACTTCCCCATCTGCAGCAGGAATGATATCAGGAAAAGTAGACAGAACCTGGTAGGATACAGGTTAAAATGTCTCAATTGGAAATTTCCATTTGTATCCCACTGAAATTATTAGGAATTTTACCGATATCTGTTTGTAAGCAGTAATATGCCTTAGACCTCTGAAAGCTAGGTATTAAACAGGTAACATGTGAAAAACATTACTTTTGCCCAATGCTTGTTCAGTTCTGAGACAGTGCATTAATATGCATGCCGAACTGCTGAATAGGGTAAAAATGAAGAATTAGTGATCAATACTAATGAGGACCATTAGTTCTAAACACAAATGTACTGTGCTTTTTGCTCACAATATATACAGCTTTACTTGAAAGATTCTCCTAGTGTCTGGTTATTTTAGTACCACTACTTATGATTTTTCATGTGGTCAGAGTAACATTAATGTTTAGCTTTAATTCCCTCAGTAAGTATTAACAGAATTACATGTTAATGAATTAACAGACTCACCTTCCTTGTTGCTTAAACCCTCCATGTAGAAGCAACTCATCAAATTCATGTTATACAGAAAGCTTTAGATTATTATTTAGCCAGGACTACAAAAATCAGATATGATCCAAATCTATCTATCCTTCATGCTGGAATAAAATAGAAATAAAATAGAGGAGGTATTCCTCCTCACATATTCTTCAGATGGGTTAAGGACAAGAAGCCTATACTTTTGCTGCTGGCCTCAAGGAAAAAAAGAAAAACACATTAGTGAGTGTCAAAGGACCCTGTAAAGCATGCTTTGGACTTGCTCCCATCGCTGAAATCTATACAGTTACCACACAGAATACTAACCTTTAATGAGCTTGTAAAAAACCTCACTGTTGTGACCTATGTTCCTGACCTGAGATTCAGTTTGGCTGATAGGTCTGTCAGTGTCTTTTAAATTGTGATTCTCTTAATTCCTTCATGGGCCAGCTACTTGCCAGTTTTTCCCATCCTCAAGACTATGTGGAGGATGCTCAAAGGACAAATACAGTTTATTCCTAACCAAGAATTTTTCAGGATGGACTCACAATATTCACACCCTTGTCTTGCTTTCCCTCACCTTTGGAGCTGTAATTGCTTGTAGGATAGATGAAAATGCACTGAAGTGGTTGAACTCACATGCTGTCTTTAGACCCTCGTACCGAAAACATGCAGGAACAGTGGGAAAAAGGGGACAGTGCTAGTGTAAAGTTCCCACCCACACAGTAAATTGGCTAAGTGGAAATGCATTTCCAAGTGCGTGCGCCCTCTGCCGTATTTATTCCTATACCCTTGACTGTACTGCGGCTGAGCTTCTCAGCTGCATAAGTCTGCTCCCTAGCACGTCTGCAGTGTTACTGGCTTTGCGCTGTTCAGGCAATCATCATCACTAACTGGTTTTATTACTCACAAGATAGATAGATAGGTTTATAATCCAGTTGCCAAGACATTAGCAAGAAAGGATGGCTGGACTTGTGGTTAGGGCTCTGACTTGGGAGGTAAGAAATCCAATCTTGGTTCTTGGCTCTCCCGCAGGCTTTTCTCTACCACTTCTGGCAAACCACAGTCTTCCTGTTCCACTTTCAAAGAGTGGGGGAAGAGATATCAGGATCCTAGCCCTATTTAGATTATCGAGCTTTTTGGGAGATACAGTATCTTCTACTGCATGTATGCAAAAACTCTTGCACAGAAACAAGATTTGGTCACAACAACCCCATGCAACGCTACAGGCTGGGGGAGGAGTGGCTGGAGAGCTGCCTGGCAGAAAAGGACCTGGGGGTGTTGGTCGACAGCCACCTGAACATGAGCCAGCAGTGTGCCCAGGTGGCCAAGAAGGCCAATGGCATCCTGGCTTGTATCAGGAATAGTGTGGCCAGCAGGACCAGGGAGGTGATAGTGCCCCTGCACTCGCCACTGGTGAGGCCACACCTCGAGTACTGTGTTCAGTTTTGGGCCCCTCACTACAAGGACATTGAGGTGCTGGAGCGTGTCCAGAGGAGGGCAACAAAGTTGGTGAAGGGTCTAGAGCACAAGTCTTATGAGGAGCGGCTGAGGGAGCTGGGGTTGTTTAGTCTGGAGAAGAGGAGGCTGAGGGGAGACCTTATTGGTCTCTACAACTACCTGAAAGGAGGTTGTAGCAAGGTGGGGGTCAGTATTTTCTCCCAAGTAGCAAGTGATAGGACAGGAGGAAATGGCTTCAAGTTGTGCCAGAGCAGGTTTAGGTTGGATATTAGGAAAAATTTCTTCACTGAAAGGGTAGTTAGTCAGGCATTGGACCAGGCTGCCCAGGGAAGTGGTTGAGTCCCCATCCCTGGAGGTATTTAAAAGATGGGTAGATGTGGTGCTTAGGGACATGGTATAGTGATGGACTTGGCAGTGCTAGGTTAATGGTTGGACTTGATGATCTTAAGGATCTTTTCCAACCTAATCGATTCTGTGATTCTGTGATTCTATGATTCTATGATCTCCCAAAACATCCTTGATGACTGGAAGAATTCCCTTGCTGGTGGGTTATTTTTAGGTTTTGGGTTTTTGGGGTTTTTTTTGTTGTTGTTTATTTGTTTTAAATTGAATCTGGAAATAAAAAGATCTTTAAAAGATCATTCATTGATGACTTCTTGAAAACTGGGGTTTGAAGCATAGATTCTCTCTTGGCTTATGCAGGCTCCTATTCATAAAGCAGACTGTAGGTACTAGAAAATCTGTGACTCCACCTCATTAGCCCATAAGAAGTTACAGGAGTTCAGGACTTAATTCAAAGTTAAAGTCAACAGGAGTCTGTTTATGTCTTTGGATCAGAGTCAAAAATTTACTACCTTTTCAGATCAGAATCTCTCCAAAGAGTGTGCATAAAAACCAGGCTCCTTCCTTTCTTCTTGTACTTTTCAGGTTGTCCTGATGTTTTTCTGGTTAACATGCAAGGGAATCAGAAGAGCTGACTGAGCATACACAATTTTCACACTCAGTGAAGTCAAAACTCCTATAGCGCACTTTGGCAGGCAAGGGGGGCACTCCTTACAGCATTAACTCTGAGATGGAGATTTTCACACTCCTCACCATCACTTAAAGAAATTTGCATTATATGATACCAGACCTGGCAAAGATAACAAAAGTTTGTTAAAAATCTAGATCTATGATTTTAATTACCTTTATGAAAACTTTAGGTATTTATCTTTAAGGTCAAGTCTTGATACAGCAAAATAGCATTGAGAACAAGTGTTAGCAAAAGGCTTTCTTCATTTCAGTCTTTAATTGAAAAACAGAAGGAGAGCTGAGTGTGTATAATTAAGTACAACAACTTAAGTAGTATCTATCTGGCTTACAGGGAAATTCAGCTAAGACAGAGTGTGACCACAATCTGAAGAGTGTACAACAAAGAAATATGTTTTATCCAGAATTACCATAAGCATAGTTGGCAGAAACCTCATGATTTTCTCTCTTAACTACATACTTGCAATTTCCTGTAAATAATAATGCAGAATAGTAGCTAGTCATTTACGGTTTGTATAAAATAAGGAGACTATAAAAGAAACGAGCATTCTGCCTATTCTTAGTTTGAGATTACGTTTTACTATAAAGTGTATGGTATTGGTCTCATTCCTGAGTCTCTGCAAGTCTTAATGCATATTTAATGGTGCACACCTACTGCAGAAAGTCTATCAGGAGGGAGAATTATCCCGATAGAAACCTAGTCACACATTTCCCCATCCTGAGTCCCAAAGCAGGTTAATAAGAGCCTGAAAAGTGAGAAGCAATGGTGAGGAATGCTGAGAGATGGCCTGTTTCAAGACAACTTGCTTGTGCCCGCAAACAGAACTGCTTTTTTAGGGTTCCTTGCTGATATTTTAAATCACCTATTTGGCTCCTCCATTGTTCCTTTGAATCCCTTTTGTTAGAAATTACTAAATGAACTTTTTAATGTAGAAAACACTGTGTTTTTAAATACAGCGACTAATTGTGATTATCTCAGACAAAAGCAGTTAACACAGGTCTGCCCTTGGCCATAGTAAGGGCAAGTCCGCATTTAATGTAATTGTCAATTAACATCTATTAATTTGGTACAACTTTGCAGTAAAACCAAGCCAATGACAGCAGAGTGCACACTGTTCTTTCCAGACTGAATCCTTCCCTGCCAGTGACCATCTTCTGTTCTCCAGCGCAAAGCAGCAGTTGTTCCTTTGTTAAATGGCAATAAGCCTTTGTCCATGCTTTTGTATGAACAAATCGTTATGTATGTTTCACACCCTTAAAAAGTCTAAATGTCATAGTTAATATACTAGGGACTTACAACAGTCTTTGCCTCTAGCTGTTTTCTACACCTAATTTTACGCAGTGCACATAAGCAGAACTAAATTGTTTAAATAGCGTAATGCCATACAGCTGGTTCAGTCAATAATGTCCTTAACTCTTGCTACACCGTCTTTTTCCCCAAAGGATTATATGCGTTTTATCCTATTGTTTTGCCTTGTTTGGGAGGGGAAGAAAAATTTCTCAATAATTTTATTCTGCAGGAAGCAATAAAGAAGAACATAAACAACGTATATACTGTTACATGTTATAAGCAGCTGACAGAGGCATCTTAAAACTGCTGTACAAATACCACCAGCATCCAAATAGCTCTCCAAAAAGTAGCAATGGCAATAAAGGCTTCCTTGACCTTTCTCCAAACACCCAAGGAAAAACGGTCTTGCTAACAAACCATTCAATTTTTACTCATGGAAACCAGCTGAAATCTGTGGAAGCTTTTCTCACCAACACCAGTGGCAACTGGCAAGTTTAACTTTCAGGCACAGCCAAAGTAAACACCAGTATGTGACCTTGCTACCAGTTTTGCAAGATCTTGCTGGGGGTAAAGCTGGAGCATGTGAAGTGTGGGCTGTTAGTGTGAGACCTGGCAACAACCTGCTGGCTTATTTTTGGCCGTCCCTTCCCTGCCCGGTCTGTGCAGAGTCAGGTGAATGCTTCCCCTGGAGAGGGTGGGAGCTGACAGCCATTCAATGGGAGGAAGAGGAAGGAAGAAGAGGCCTCTAGGTTTTAAGATGGGAGTAGACTGGGGAGGGAGGAGAGGCTACTGGGAAGTGGGGGAGGCAGAAGGACGTGTCCTGTATCCTGTCATCTGAAGGGATGAGGGCTGCTGAGTGTGTGGAGAGACTCCCCAAAGCCCCAGAACTGCCCTCATCCTTCTCCTTCCTTTTTCTAGAATCCCACTCCTTTCCACAGACCTGACTTTTTCCAGTCATCCTTCCCACTGAAACCCCCTAAACTCACTCCCAGTTCATCTTTCCCTGCTTTCAATCTAAGGAACAAAACCCTTAAATACACTTGCTAAGCCCTGCCACTTCTCCACCACAGCAGAACCTGATAGTGATTTTCTCCATTTATTGCTGATGAATCTTGAACTTTTGAGACTTCATAAAATCCTCTCTCTCACTCCCTGCAGGTCTCTACTCTGGCCTGAGAGGTAAAGTATTAATTGTATTCCTCCTATGGCATTCTGTAAGTCAATGGATTTAAACAAGCAGAATCCCAGTATGTTATATCACACTGTATCCCGATACCTATCTGTTGCCATTTTCCTATGTTTAAAGGATACAGAGGCCCCACCGTGTGCTGTTCTCTCTTGGACAGTGGCTTACAGTCATTCTGCAACAGTATTACTGGAAGGATCTTCTGGGCAGGGAACAAGGCACAGTAGAGAGAGCCGTCAGAGCGATGGCATTTCAGGGTCAGCTGCCTGTCTTCCAACAGATGGTGTTTTGTTGTCTCTCATTAAAAAATCTTCCGTGCAGAAAGTAACAGTGTCAGATCTTCTCATGCTAATTTAGCCTAAGTTCAAAGATAAAATATGTATTCCAAAATTACACAGGCTACATGGTCAGCTTCAAAGTGCAAAACATCTTTTGATTGATGTGCTAGCTATGCGACATGTAATTATATCACCTCATTTCCTTTTGCAGTTTAGTTTTGATTGGACCAATACATATAAGCTACTTCACTTGTTTGCTTTACATTTCGCTCTTGGCCATGGATGGGGTATGTGCTACCACAGTGCACACACATGACACAGTATGGTTCAGAGCACTCAGCATATACGAATTCTGGACAGCCAGGAATTCAAGAACCATATTTTTCTTTCAGTTCTTCCTGGTTGTAAAAATGAGTGCATAAGGCTTATGGAAATCCAGTTCAATTACCAGGAAAATCTCTGAACAAAACCCTTTACACGAAGGTCAGGTAGCCAGTGTCTTGCTCCAATTGAAAGCTGTGTTTTTACTGGAAACGTGAATTCGGTCTTCAAATCAAGTACCTGGATCTTTGTGAAGAGGGATACAGGCTTTTCTGCTTTTCCTGACTTAGAGAGTCCAGTCTTCCAAAGCAAAGATGTTCTCATCATTGCTATAATACATAAAGATTATGCTGAAGATGCAAATACTCGATGCAAATGCTGTTTACGTTTTTAAGTAGCTTTCTACATGTACTTTCAGAATAGGCAACCATTCTCATTATGAAGATCATCCATTTTGCATGGGGATACTTTCTTATTTCCACTCGCACTATCAGAGCAGTTTCTTAAAAACCTGTGATATAAAATAAATAGCAAGAATTTGACCTGTGGATTTCCAAGAGGAAGTTTAATTAAGAAAAAACTTCAAATTAAGAAGAACCTACTTTATATTCTGCTTGTATAAACATTTGAACTAAGGTCTTTTGAACTTATTGGTAATTGAAGTATATACTTAAGCATCTGTTGAATCAATTTTTATAAGGTGGCATGTTTAACAGCCTGCTGTGTTCAACCTTGGTTACTCATCATAACCTTAGAAAAGAGAATAGGTAAACTTGTTTTGACATAAACTATGCTACCTTTCCCATGAAGTGGGCCCAGTAGTGAAATAACTTTGCATGAATTACAGCATTTGTAGAGCAGCCAGCAGTCAACCAAACCACTTTATGGAGAAAGCAATATAACTGGTACTGAATACCTCCAGTGTTATATTCCATGTGTTAATCTTCCAAGAGCAGTTCATGTGAAGGTGGAGGTGGTTATACAGATATTTAAGTGGAAGCTCCCAAACCTAGAAAGCATGGTGCTTTGAAGACATTTGGATTACCTTCAGTTCATGTTATTCCTACAGTACAGATCGCATTCAGGTGAGTTGCTTTTGGAAATCAAGGAGACAGTTGAGTGATTAAAAAATGCAAGTTATTTACTTAATAGCCACAGTACAGAGATTAGTAGATCTGAAAAAGAAACACTTTGTTATACACATTTGCTTTCCTTCTTCCAGACATATTTTCCAGTGTAGCGCTATTTTCTCAAGTTTCCATCCTAAAAATACATTTGCTGTCCTAGTGGGGGAGCATGAAGTTGATTTATCTGGATTCTTTTGGTGTATCATTGCTTCAAATTTTTATTACCTCAGATGTATAGAACTGTACCTACAGAAACATCACAAAATGCCTCAGAAACAGTTAAAATTGAAACAAACCCTTTGGAAAGATATGATTCGTTTCTAAGACTTCCCAATTACCGTGTTGGTTTCAGTTCACAGTATCTCCTTACTACATCTATTTTTTCCCCTCAAGAATTAGTACATCGGCCCGTATTTCCTGCTTTTCAACTAAATGGGAATCCTTTAAAATGATCTGCCGTTGATATAACCTTTTCCCTGTTCATTGTCTTCAAAAAGTGGCTGAACCACAATCCTTTTGCTAAATATGTCTGACCAACATAGGATTCTCCTTCTGGACTGGTATTGTTCAAGGCTTGTAATGACTTCTTGAGGCACTGATATCTATACCTCAGATTTTGCTTCCAGACTCTTATGGTTTGACAGTGCTTTTTAGTCTTGTTTCAGCTGTATGTTAATGTGTGCCTTATCATTAGTTACATACTTCAATTCATCAGGAATATGCAGATAAACATTTAAGGACACTTTAGCCAGTAGGACTTTAGGACGTGCTTTAAAGAAAAAAGAGCTCCTAAGGGTACGCTACATGGCAAAATGCAGGTTTAATTATAACTTGTGTTCACATGCCTGCATAGCTTAAATTAGCTAACATGAATAAAAGTAAAAGAATTACTTTCGTGTGAACTGGTAACTGGAGTTCAGACTCTAAGGCATGTGTTAGTACTTTGTCCTTTCTCTTCTTAATATACTGCCTAGATGAGGCTAAAACATGCCTTCATTTCTGCCATAAAGGTATATCCATAACAACAAATTATTTCTTACTCATTTTGAGCATTTATTTTATCCTTTTTGCTCAAAGGCATTTTGCTTTTCATTTAAGATTGAGAAATAAGTTAAAATGTAGAAAAACTTCAACCACTGAGACTTTGTAGCTGGTTTTCATTATTCCTGGTGAGAGATGAAACGGTCATGTCCACTGATCGCTGCAATGCTTTGCTGAGCATATTCTCTGCACAACTTCACTTGAGGCACCACCTTCCTCGCCTTTGGACAGGCAGACCTATGGGACGGGCATTGTTGATCTCCAAACACAACAGAGGTATTATGCAAGTCATAAGATATATTGTCTTCTCATGGTATTTTTTTTCATACCTTCACAGGACTACGAGAAGTTCTGAGAATATGAAGAATTTTCTAAGACCAAATGGGAAGGTGGAAGGCTTTAAGAACTGGATCCAAACCCAGCCCATTTTATAGTTTGAAAAAGACAGAATATTGTCTCTCTAATGTTTTTAGGAGTAAATTTGGAACAGGATAATTCTGGCCTAACAGAGTTCTCATCATGTGGTCAAAAACAAAGGAAAAGGCTACAGATGAAAACATGTATTTGCATGTTAACACTAGAGCAAAGACCATAGTATAACTGTATTGCTTCTATTTATTTATTCAGTAAAAAGGCAAAACAATCTGAACATGAGATAAATATTTGAATACTCTGTAAACAATATTCATACTAGAAACAAATGTATTACAAACTCTAATCGGAACTGTAATCTTCATAAAATGTAACACACTGAAGTCACAAAAGTCCAAAGGTTCAGCTCATCCCAGAAAGGTAGACATTATGTGGAACAGGACTAGATTTCTTAGTGTTTGCCTCCTCATTGATTCTCAGCAGGGACACAAAGGTACAACTTCTAATCCATCTCTTGAAGGTATTTCCACAGTGCCCTCAAGCAGTAGAGGGTTAAACGAGATCGCAACTGTGATTTTTTTTTTTTAAATCTTCACAACACCTTACTAGAGGAAAACACTATTTTTCTACATTTCACAAAAAGGAAACCAAGCAAAGAAAAGTCAAATGCTTTGTTAAGGGTGTATGAGAAAAAACCCTAAAGCCCTAAATCTAGGCCTTCCAAATTCCACAGTTTCTTACACACAAAACCCCTGCTACCAAGGGAGATTCTCTATCTGTCATCATTTAGGCCTCACACTCTGCTAATAATTCCAACAAGGTTGCCAGTTTAGGACTAGGACTCTTTACTATTGTTTTTATTGCTGTGGGACCATTTCATGACCTTCCATTGAAGAGTCATGAAATGAAAAATGAGTCCACAGCATTGCCAACTTGGGCTGGGGTGACATAGAAGTGAAAAAATATCGTAGGTAATTTCCAGTCTGCTCAGCAATATCATCTATGGACTAATCTATTTGATTTTCTTCCTGCAAATCTTCTTGCATTACTTTACCAACAGTAACATTTTTGGTGCACAAGGAAGAGTAAATAATGTATACAAAATCAACTGTAATACTACAATTACTTTATTCATATCCCATAGGTTTAAATTAATTATTCATTAAAATTACACTAAATTTGTATCTGTGTAACTACACTCAGAAACAGTTTTCTACTTTTGACCTTTTTTACCATTAATCTTTGCTTTTAGACTGCCTGTTGTTATTTTGCAGTAAGGTTACCTAATGGACAGACAAATATTTCAGGAAACAAGAAAAGGAAGGAGAAGAGGTAAAAAATCCGTTTCAAAATCTGCTTGCTTGCTTTCCTATCCACATGTTCTTTTGTAGGAAAAATACCTAACCATAGCACACATGGCGACCATGTCAGAAGGTAGTAAAGCATCAGAGCACAGAGAAAGAGGAAGAGAATATTTTTGATTTAGATGTCTTGCTTCTCCCATAGCACTCATTCACCTTTGTCTGTAGTATCTCTGCATGCTGACATTTGCCAATGTATCAGATAGAGTTGCAAATCACTTCAAGTTTTATTTACTCAGAGCAGCTTCTCCCTTTTGCTGGTAAAAGTTACATGAGTTTGTTTAGCAGCAGGCTCCAAGTCGCTGAAATTAGAGCTGCAACTACAACTGCCGACTGCTCTTGGCCTCTATTTAATACTCAAACTCTCCCTGTGAAAAAACCCCACATTCTTTGATTTCTATGCCCAGTTCTTTTTCCATTTTCCTGCCCTTCTGGATCTTTCTAGGAAATACGTTTGGTGACAACTGGCCACACACATCTACTGTTAAAATTTATACTTCAAAATCTGTTACCATTAGACCATTAAGATACTTTTTCCCCCCACCAGTTTTCCAGCTGCTGAACCTCAGAATTCCTCTAAGTAGTCTTACTTCCTATCTTCAGCTTTTTGTCTGTTCTGTCAGTGAAGTTGGAGACTGTTTTGTACATCATTTGTCTTTTTGAACTAACCACAATTTCTATCTTTTAAGGCATCCAATTCTAAATTTCTAGCCATGCCCAATAAAGGGATTTTGTAGCATTTGGGAGCATTTACATTACTGTATAAGTGTCCTGACTCAAAGTGGTCTGTATTTTTATGTGTAGCTTTTCTCTACAGATTTTATTATTCCAGAGTAAGGATATGGTATTAACATGAAGCTACATGTTATAACATTTTGCTTTCCTGTTGCTAACTATCCTATGAATTGCCAAGATCAGAGTTTCTATATGCCCTCTGTAACAGCCTTGTACCATGGAAAACTGAATGTTAAAACATAACACAGTATGCATAAGGTAGTGTCTTTCAGTACTTTCAGAGATATTGAATGCTTTGTCTCAGTTTCTTAAGTTTAATCAGAAGGGTAATATTAAACAGAGCTATCTGGGCACCTTATACCAGTAAAAAAAAAAAAAAAAAAAAAAAAAAAAGATGATTAGTACAACTGCCTTCTTGCTAATAAACAAAAGTCAGTTGCTTTTCACCTAAGGTTACTAAAAAGTAAGGCAATTGGGCGAGATGGGGGAGCAAGGAGAGAACAAACACACCATGCACTTTGTTGTCTCAAAGAATTAAATTATTCTGGCAAAGTAGTTTAGATTGTCTCAATCGCTGATACACTGCTAGATCTCTTTCCTTTAGGGCACCTTTTATGAAACATCCAGTGTTCAGGTCATTCAAACCATGATGTGGCAACACTGACCACACTGTTTCTTTGTACTGCTACTGAATGAATAGCACAGCTTTTTTGCAGGACTTCTATACAAGTATTATCTTTGCTAGAATCTATTTAACTAATGAGACCAGAAATTAAAGTGGTATGACTAAAAGATATACTAAAGTATGCCTGTCTCTCAAGTTGTTTTCCAAGATAATGCTTGCTGGACAACTTGTATCTATACAGCTGACTGTACAATTCTGAAAAAATTCTGAATTCCATTCAGATATGTTTGGAAATAGGCATATTCATTGGTATTTACATTTTAAATTCCCATTTCTCTAATATCTACTAATGAACAAATACATTTTATGTCAATTTCCCCTTCAGAGTTTGTTGACTGCTAGTGCCATAAAACCTTGAATTTGGCAAGTGGCAATCATAGGTTAAAATGTTCAAACTCATTAAATTGCACTGACATAAACAATAGATGATTAAATGTTGTGCTCAGCACTTCTCAGGGTCAAAGCCTGAGTCCAAGATCAATTATTTTTCATACAAGTTTTACAGAAATAATTTTCGCAACAGGATTTAACTGAACATACGCTCATGCTTCTGTGAAGCAGCTCACTTCACTTTTTGGATCCAGAGTTATTACTAATAGCCACCACATGAAGTTCGCCCCATTGAAATATTTTGGTCTTTTCCCTTCTATCTTGACATGTTAGTTTCTGCTGACAAGCTTCTTTATGAAGATAGCTAACACTACATTAGGTATATATTCCAATATAAAATTGAACTTCTTTTTAGATGGAAGACATCCTACAGGACTTGCTAGAAAAATCTCAGCAACACAATGACTATTATGTAGGCTAGAAGACACATGTTGTTGGACTTGTATTCTGCTTACATTCTGCTATTGTTTAATGTTAATCTTCACTTTATGTCATAAAATGAATGCACCATAAGGCTACACAATGGCCAAATGACTTGTGTGTTTATAGTGAACAGAATGACTAATATCTAAGCTTAGGCTTGGTTTCTCTCTCAGTCAAGTCTGTGGGATTTGCAGTGTATACATTAGAATTTTTCTGATTTTGTAAACTGATGTTCTGTTCAGCTCATGAGGACTTGTTTATAAGCTAGAAAGAAAACTGCATGTATAAATTAGTCATTTGGGAATAAGTATTTTTCTTCGCACGTATAAACACATTGCATCTTCATAATCAGATCTATCAGATTCATATAAAACAAAAGGGTCTTCTAGTTCATTTTCTCCAGATCTAAATCAGTGCTAACTAAACCACACCTAAGAAATGTTTACGTAACTCACTCTCAGAAAGTCTACTACTTTTGGTTGTGATGTCTGTCTGTGCTTGATTATTCTTCCCATTACAGTGTTTTCCAGTGTCTGACCCAAATCTCCCTTGCTGCAATGCAAGAAAATCACTTAATTTTCCCATCATGACATCCTCTCTGCAGCAACTTTCTACATATGGATTCTGTTTTCCCCTCAATCAGCTCTAGAAGAAATAATTCCCAGTCCTTTCCCATTACTCTCATAGGAAACACTTCTGAAATCTCTGCTTGTTCCTGATGCTCTCCTTTAGATTCTATTCCAGTCACCCTTCATTTAGAGAAGCGTCTAAAGGCTGCAAGTCTCAAGAGTGATGTGTTACTGCTGCTAAAAAGACAAAATAAAGAGTTTTAAAGGTTAAGGGGAAAGCACTGCAGAATGTTAAAAAACACGGGCAATGACAGAAGAATGATGAAATCCGAGTTTCTCACAGCTCCTTTGTTACATTATTGAGAGCCATACTTTAGCCTGTTCACCCTGTAGTTCCCACTGTCAAAAAGTTATCTTGTGATCAGCAATGGTTGTGACTATATGGAAAACAGTCAGAAAACTGAAGAGCGGGAAGTTCAAGCCTGTCTCTCTCCTTCCACCTCTTAGCTATTAAAATACTAGAATTAGCAAATTTCTTAATGATTCAAAGTAAACGAATTCATTTGTACTCATCTAAGTTAAATGTAATCTGCTCTGCAGCTGTATTTGACATTGATTCCCAAAGTCAAGTATGGAAGGTCAAAGGAAGTAAGTTTTTTCTAGACTAGACACATGAGGAAAATAAATTGTCCATTGACAGGAACTATCTGCCCTTTGGGCAGATGGGGGGAACACCTTATCAAGGCTCTCTGACACCGACTGGATGTTGTAACTGAGCCTGTTTGCAACAGGCCTTAATTCATTACAAAAATCAGAGCAGCGACTGCAATTATGTTTCCCCCACACCAGTTCACTAAATCTTGGCCAACTGCTTACTAATATCCTTACAAATACACATTCCTGTTTGCTCCTGAATCCTCATTTACTCCTTGTTTCCTCTTTACTCCTTTCCTACTTTTGCAATGCTTTTTACTACACTGCAGGATTTCTTCTTTTTTTTTTTTTTTTTAAATTATCTCACCTGATACTGTCTTTCTAGATTTCCTATCCCGCAGCCACACTGAGAAGTTTCCTTCTATTTCTCCAGCAAGGCAGGTGTTATTGCTGAAGTTACAGATGTGTGGGAAAGCCTGGGGGTCAGATGTCAGCTTGCAGCACAAAACACCAGTGTTGCTTTCACAGGTGGCTGGGGGAACTACGCTATAGTATAAATAAGATAAACTTCTTACCTGCCTACACCAAATTTCTCAGAAGTAAGTTTACTGAGAGGTTCTGCTGAATGTGGTTTGCCTACCGCGGTCCCTCCTGACAAGAGCTGCCCTCTGCACCGCTATTACCCTGCCCCTCGGGAATTACCCGGTATTTGCAAACCGGGTCGCTCCCTGCGCGGGGTGAGGAACCCCCGCGCTCCCAGGGTGCTCCCTCGGCCCCCCCGGTCCTCGTCACGTTCAAACCCGCCCAGCGCCGGAGGCGGAGAGCGGAGGCGAGAGCTTCCCGGAGCGCAGCCCGCGGGCCGCCGCCAGGCACCCGCCCCGCCCCGGCGTCGCCCATGCGGCAGATGACTGGGCCTGAGGCCGCGCACGACAGGCTCTCCCCGGGGATGGGCCGCCCGCCTCCGCCCCGCCTGACAGCCTCCTCCCGGGCGCCCAGGCTCAGCGCGGACCCCTGCGGCTTCACCCCGCTCCTCCTCCCGCAGCGGAGCCGGCTCCGACCCTCACCTCACCCGCCACGGGAGAGCCCCACTGAGCAGGCAGCGGCCCCGCCTAGGCAGAGGCCCCGCTCGCCTTACCCAGGGCGGGAGCGGAAGGCGAACCGCACCGGCGAGCGGAGCACGGGCGACTGCCACCCGCCCCGCCGCCGCCGGACCTTCCGCAGGCCCCGCCGGGCGCGTACGCCTTTAAGAGCGTCCTCCTCGCGCCCCACGTGTGCGATCAGCTGATCGCGACGTCGCGCGGGGCGGGGGGGGCGGGGCCTCTGCCTGCTGGCGAGCGCGGGGGCGCCGCGGGCGGCGGGCTGGGGTTGGCTGCGCCGCGGCCGCCCGCCCGCCGCGCGCCCCGCCGCCGCCGCCCGCCCCGCCCCGCCCCCGCCCGCCGCCCCTCCCCCCCGCGCGCGCAGGGCGCTGCGGCGCGGTGAGGCGCGGTGAGGTGCGGGCGGCGGCAGCGGCGGCGGCGGCTCTGACAGCGGCGCCGGGGCAGCGCCGGCGCCCCGGACCCTCCGCTGGCCCCCGGGGCGGCCGCGGCCGAGCCTCCCCCGGCCCTGCACCTTGCGGCGGCGGCCGAGCCCCCCGCGCCGCCGAGGCGGCGGCAGGAAGCGCCGCTCCTCCTGACGGCGGGGCTCCCGGTGGCCCAGCGCCGCTGCCAGCCGGGCGGGCGCCCGCGGCCCCGGAGACCTCCTCGGCAGCGCGGCGCCCGGCGCCACCCGGTAGATGGATTACCTGGTAGGTCCCCGGCTGGGAGCGGGGCGCCCCCCGCCGCGCCGCCCCCCGCCGCCGGCCCGTCGGACATCTTACCGGGCGCGCCGCGGCTGAGGCGGCGTCCCCGGCGGGGAGGGGGCATGGAGGCGGCAGGTGGGGCGGTGGGCAGCCGGGGGCCGCCCGCACCGCCCTCCCCCGGCCCGGCGGGCCGTTACGGCGCGATCAGCCGGCAGGGTTCCGCTGGAGCGTGCGGCGGCCCCGCTCATTTGGCCGCTATTAGATTGCTAAAGCCGTGACCCGGGTCGCTGTTTTTTTCCTAAATGCATCAGCTTAGGGTACGCTTGAATGAACTAAATTGTCACCGCGGGCGGGATCAGCCCTGCGCCCAGGCAGCTGGTATTCAGGGGTAACGTTTATTGCTCTTTAATGAATATTGGCTTTATTCGACTGCGAGAGATCGTATCGCGGGCGCGCACTCTAGGCTGGAGTCCTGGTTGGCGTTCAGACTCACCGACCTACACTCGGCAGGTAAACCCTGTGCCACGGCTGGGTAACGAGCTGGTGGCTTTATTTTGGAACGGTACCTGCTCACCTGGTCTTTTCAGCGTAGCAGCGGGAGAGCGTAATGGGCCCATCCCATCACTCGAGTTTTGTTCCTTTGAGTGCTAGTCTGTAAACTGTGCCCCACCTTCGCTGTGAAGGGCTGCGAAGAGTCAACTGGGGCAATAAGGAGTAGGGCTCTTCTGGCCACCCCTGTTTGCTGGTGGTGTCTGGTGTGAGCAGTCAGGAAATATCTGGAGTCAGAAACTTGACTCGGCCTTTCTGGTGTCTTCACATGAGATGCGCATGGGTGTAGGCTTTCAAGAGAGGTTTGTCAGCCCATCGACAAAATCTCAGGGGATGCTCTTTTTAGTGAACTGATTTGAAGATTTGCTGTATTGAGGTGAGAGCTGCATGCAGTGGCTGACTATTCCTTCTCTGATGATGAAATTAACTAAATCAGAACTATATTAAATATTTACTTAAATACTGTTCTTGTGTCCCTGTAGCTTAGATTTATTTTGGGGTTTTCAGCTTCATACAAAAAAAAAATGTTTTAGGCTTTCCTTCCTGAATGCGAGTAACAGAGAGAGAATAGAAAATGAGTCCTGTGTGGCAGAAGTGGTAGACAGACTTCTCTTTAAGAACCTAGTTAATGAAATACTGATAATAAACTTGCTGTGTGCTAAGTGCAGCCTTGTCGCTCCTTGAGAGCCTGGAGCTGTTTCTTAGATTTTTTTCCTTTATAAACTTATATCCAGATGAAACTGGCCATCCTGTACTTTTTTGAAATGCTTGCATTAACCTTTGTGACTGCTACAGGCTGTTGTGTGCAAGGCCAACCGCTCCGAGAACAATAAATTTAATAAGCCTTGGAAACTGAGAGCATGTTTTTGTATTAACTAAAGGGGGGAGGGGATTAAGTAGCTCTACATTTTTTTTTTTTTCCCTTACTCTTTTTCTCCACTTGATCCTTTTCCTCTTCTCTGTTGTGTGGCCTTCTTTGGTGCCATCTCTAAAAAAAGTAAATCTTCAAGATAATGGTATCCTGAGTGTTCATGCAATTTTTGCATATTGTTTCTGTTGTATCAGGGAGTATCTCTAAAGACAGAATTTCTCAAGGTCTCATCAATCTCACAGTGCATGTTACAGTGCTGTGTGAAACACAAAGGATACTTTTGGTGTCGAAGTTGTTACAGATCAGCCAAGTTGTTTTTTATAGATGGTGAAAGCCAGGGGTTGGGGATAATAGTTTAAACAGGGTCCTGGTCCACTGATGCTCCAGGACAGTCCAAGATGCCTTCATCTATCACTGACCACCACTTGTTGCTGGGGTTTCCATACTTCTTATGCAATAGGAGTCCCTTGATCTTTGGAATACTTGTTGCAACTGGCTTCAACTCTTTTAAACCAAAGCAGAAAAAAACCCGAAAGTTTTTAATCTTTTGCATCTGTGTATAACTTGGAAAGAAAACAAATTCTGTTTGGCAGTTCAAATATTTTCTCATGCATTTGTGCTGAGGACTTCCCCTTCCAGTCCTCATCTTCACCAGATGCAGGAGATTGGTCCTCCTCCGCCTTTCTCTGTTAATGGTGGTAAATGGAACGGCTCTTCTTGGTAATGAAGAGCAGGTTCAAGCACCTGAGAAAGTCCCCTCTGACAAAAAGAATCAATGGTGGCGAGTTAGGCAACTAGTTGTCTACAGTCCACTTTCAGCCTGGAAGACCGAGTTATTGCCACAGTCTGCCCTCACGTAAAGACGGGCCTGCTCTTTATTTATGCAAGACTTGCAGTTATAGTATGGACCTGTACATGTGTAACAACCACCTTGTTATTTTCATAACAGCAGTAGGAAAAAGCTGTACATGTTAAGGAATTTTGTGTTTTATGCATTTATGTTGGGATCTTACACCTATGTGGGATTCAAAACTTGAGCAGAAGGTCCCTTTGCTGGTTCTTCATGTTGGTCACCTGCATTCCAGCCTGCAGGCAGTGAGGTTTTCTCCTCTGCTGTTAGTGTGAAGCAGACAGCAGGGCAAAGGGTGCAGTTGTTTCTGGCTGCAGTAGTCCCTTGACAGAGCATTAGACAAAGTTTCGGTTAGCAGTTGGGCTGAATGAGGAGGTTGGGTGGAAGGAAGCTAGGATAACTGAGGTCAGGTTTGCTGCAGCACGGACTCAGGAATCATTCCCTCTTGGTGAGGAGTCTACCCTCAGCTAGCTCTTCCCAGACTTGCATAGGAAGGTTCTGTTCCTGATTTTTCCTGGATAGGGCCTACATTGACGGAGACTTTTGTCTCCTTTAAGGAGCTGATCCCAAGAAATACCGAACATCTGCAGCACCTGCTAATATCAGCAAGTCATTGAAAATGTTCAAAACCTGCTCAAAGCCAAGTCCATTGGAGCCAGCTTGGAGTATGGCCCTGAAGTTTGTATGGGTAGATACCCAGAACCTGTGTAGGACCTCTCTGCTTACAGTGTGATCCTTGATTTGTGACTAATGCTGTTTGATAAAGCACTGGTATTAGAAGAGTATCTTCTGTGGTGCTGTGGTCTGGTTGTGCATTGTAACAGAAGAGTAACATTAGCCCCTGTATTTTAATAGCTAGAAGAGGCTCCTGAGCCTGGTGCCTTTTTTATTTTTGTATTGATATAATTACAGTGTTAGGAGTGGTGTGTTTTTTTGTGTGTTTTTTTTTTTAATCAACATAGCTAAACCAAGTTCAAGCTCTAGAAGACAATCCATCTTCACTCATTTAGAAGCACCTTTTACTCATACAGTTTATTCTCCTTTTATTGAAGTTAACTCCTTTAAAACATACTATGTGAACACAGCTGCATCAATGTAGATTTGTAGGTTTTTGTGACTACGTAATCCTGTGGTGTATCTGCAACCTTCTTCTGCTTCGTTCTTGCTGCATTGCATCTGGAAGGATTATAGCGTGTACATAGACTTGTGTTGGCTGGCCTATGTTCAGTAGACTATGCTTAATTTAAGAAATTATGGCATGATGCATCTTGTGAAAAGCATGGCATGCAATCAGTCTTACAATTTTTGCTCGGAGAACTTGTGGGGAAACAATAACAATGCTTCCATTTTCCATATGTGATACTTGCAATGCAAATTTTAAGCTGCTGAGTAGACTTTCACAATATACTTCTTCAGTGGCATCCTCTGCACTAGGTAAGTATCTTAAACTGAACAGTTGCATGTATCAGCCTGATCTGTGTAGAGCTTTTAAAAGCTACCTTAGAGGATGATGTAGAAATTTGAATTAGTGTGACCACAAAAGAAGAGGAGATCTTATATGGCCCTGGAAGTTTGTAACGTAGATTTGATAACCTGTTTAATTTTGTATATTTAGCATTTTTAATATGATAGCTTATCGTTAAATTGTATCCTATACTATGTAGTAGCTTAGTTGCATATAAGAATGTTTCTTGGTGGGTAATGAAGAGTATATTCCAACCGGAAATGGAACATAACACTTCTTGCATGACCAACCACATCAACTTTAGTGATTTTTTTTTTTTTCCCTTAAAAGTTAAGCATGAACATGAGTATTGCAAAGTCAAGAGAGTGTACACTCTTAGGGCGGTAGAATCCTTGTTGCTTTGTTTGGGATTGCTTTTTTAACTATAATAAGTTTGGATTTTTTTGGTTCTTTGTACATTTGTTAGCTGTTATGAAATACTTTAGTTCTGTATGTGTGCACACAGAAGCTAAAATTTGGGTAGTGTCTGAGTAAATTGAACATAATTTTCAAATTTTAGATGAATAGGCCTTGAAGTGACTTCAGAGTTTCTTGGTTTCTAAATGGTTTTGACCTGAAGTTCTGGATAGTCAGTGTCCAGGCAAAGTCTTTCTTGGCTGGGGAAAGCTGCATATACCAAGCTGTGGTGTTCTTAAAAACATTAGGTGATATTAAAAGAAAAAAAAAATGTTTCTGAGCAACTTTTCTTTTTTGGACAGCTTACCTTTAAGACCTTCCCTTTTATGTAGTTGGACCCTTTAATTTAATTGGACAGGTTTGATTTGGAAAGTGGTAATATGGGGTAGATCATGATCCCTTGATGGTTCTGACCTACTTCAGATCCTGTCTTTCCATTGCTGTTGCCTGTTATGTTGTTTGGTATCTGCAGGCCATAGGCTACGTTCGTTCTTCTACTAGAAATGGCATTATGGAGGCTTCTGAAGGTTAGAGTCTTACTTCACTGAAACTTTGTAAACCAGTAGCTGCTGTTCTTTGAATAAGGAAAGATGGGAGAAGGTCCACACTAAGAACGCTGGATTTTTCCTCTGAGGCACGTACGGGTGTTTGATACATCACCTGCAACATGAGCAACGAAGGCCTATGTAGCCTTGCCCTCTTACCGTTCGCTAAACATCCCTGTCATCATATGAATTTTGTCTTTTCTTGTGTAACTATAAGGATTATTGGGACTGTCTGTTGTCTCATCTGTCAGCTATAACATCCTTGACATTTGACACCCTCTGTAGAGCACAATGGCTTATATCTTAAGATACTATCCCTCATGCAGTTTGGGAAGCTGATTAGGCACAAGAATGAGGGGTCTGACAGTTGTTTCAAGATAAAGGTATAGCTGAACGCAGGAAAGAAGGCAACTAGCAGGTGTAAGATCAACTAGTGTATAGGGTGCATGCAACTGTATTAGTATTTGGATCAGATGTGAATTTTTGAAGTGAATCTTAGTCACCACTACTGACTGTATGTAGGTTTGCACTTCAGAGTGATCACAGGTCACATGAACTTGGTATTTTTCAGACGAAACCATATCGGAAAATGCATTCAACGAATGAGTTTTCAGTCCACAGGACCAGATCAGAACTAGTCTGAAGTGAAATGTCTGAAGTACGTAGTATGAATACTTGGTCTTCAGCACCAGCTCTTATTATGCTGCACTACTTGCTATTATGTACATAGCCAGGGTAACTTAATCTGGAAGTGAGAGTGCTGCTGCTTCTTATTGCTTTCTGCATCAGCATAGCAATGTAGGAAGAAACCCCAAAGAAACAAATTTTTGAGACCCTCGCCTGAGGAAGTTGTTGTGGCTAGGTTCCTGTTGGTATTTCAGCTCTATGAAGCATAATATTCAAATCTAAATCAATTGGGAATGGGAAATGGAATCAGTTCTGGGAGACAACCTCCCCTGAACGAGCATGCTTCTGATTTAAGTAAGTTTGGGAGTTCAAGAGCCTGATCTGGCTGAAGACCTGAAAGATAGGTGCTCTGGAAGACAAATCCTCCTCCTTGCTAGAATCTACCTAGCCAGTATTGCAAACAGGTTTTGCTGAATGAAGGATGTAATCAGCCATATAGAAAGGGCAATAAAAAGATTGGTGACTTAACTCACTGGAAATTACCTGGCTGAAGATAGATCAGTGAGCAGAAGTGTAGAATTCCTTTGCAGAAGATAAAAGTCAAACGCTGTGTTTGCTCATCCTGCAATAGGAAGCATTATTGAATTCCCCAGGTAAACATTTGATTCAAAGGTGGCTGTTACAAACAGTGAAACTTGGTACAGCTTCCTTGGGAAGACAAAAGAATGACTTAATGTGATTATAATTTCCAGCACAAGGTTCTGTGAAGTCACAGGAGTATTGCAGTGCCAGAAAATTCATTCTCTTCAGAGATATGCACACTGAAGAAACAAGTGAATTAGCATGGTTAAAATCAAATTACTTTACCATTTTGCCTTTTCTGTGATGAGGATTGCATTAAAGTGGTAGATATTATTACATCAAAAAATGTGTGCCAGTTTCTGAAAATGTGCTAGTCTGTGTTTGTTACAAACAGCGCTATAGTGTCTTTGTGAATTACTTCCAGGTTCAATATAAGTTGGGCCCCATGTTTCTCTGCAGTGTGCTGCTCCTGAATTCTTCAGTCAGAGCTCCAAGCTTGAGGCAGCATAGTAATGAATTTCACAAAAGGTTAGAAATGCAAGCTTTTAATAAGTGAGAAAATCTGCATTTAGTAAGGACAGAATATTCCTCCGAATACCCCCTGCTGATTACCATTTTTGGCTTGTCCTCAGTATCATCAGCTCATGTTTTTTAATACTGCCAGCTTGTGATATTTATTCTCTTAAGGACTGAATTCTGAAGTTTTGTTGTTATATGAGGGTATCAGCTTTCCATTAACAAAAGAAGCATTTCTAGTTTCAAACTAAAAAGCACAAATGTAAGCCCAAACAGCTGTAAAGCCATAAGGAAAAAAAAACATATGCAGTACTTAAAATCTTGTGATTGTTTGGGTTCTGGCTCATAATACTCTGGAGTGTGTTGGTTTTGCTTTTTTTCACTGTGTGTGCAGCAAAACTTTCTGAAGTGCAAACTGTCCGACTGTATAAAAGTCCATGGGGACATAAATGGCGTATTTGCAATTGAATAAGAGATTGGCTCATCTCACGATGGAGCTCTTCAGAGTACAGAACTTTTCTTTTGTCTCACTGGCAGCCTGGTAAGGTGACGATATTAATTGCCAACACGAGGATGTAAGTAGCTTCCTGCTATCTGAGGACGACACAAAGCAGGAAGTCCAGCTGACGAGTCCTCTTATGTTTAGATGCACTCCTCCCCTACAGCTTTGTTTCCTATAAGGACAAACAGCAGGGAGAACATGAATCTTTGAACAATGCTTTGTTTTTATGGTGTATGTTTGTGTGGAGCAGTAGAGGAAAAATTGTTTCACAGGACCACATTAGCTTTTGGCATTGGAGGGTCTGGGGAGGCAAGGTGGCATCCAGGAGCCACTAGGAACTGTTGATATGGGGGAAGTGAGTGGGCAGATCTGGTTTTTTTTCTTGTTACGACTTGGAGATTTTTGGATGGAAGAAGCGTCTGTTTTCTATGTTTTATTTTACAGCAACTACTGCCCGGTCCTCCCTTATATGATTTTGCCTCTAACAGAGATGAAAAACTTGGAAGCAATTAAAAATGAAGTAATCATTCTGTAAACTGTCAATAGGAAGTTTCATAAATGAGCATTGATAGTGCTGCTCTGGCAGTGAATAAGAGGGAGAAGAGAATGCAGAGATTACAAGGGAATTTCATGTTTGTGTTTAGTTCAATAAACTGCATATGCTTTGGATGCGCTGATGCAGAGACAAATATTAAAGGTGCATATTGAATCTGGGAAAAAATCATAGTACCCCTTTTGATATTGGTAATAAAATGGCAGATGAAATTCAGTTGATAAATGCAAAGTTACATATATTTATAGTAGACGTCACATGACAGTACAGATGCATGGATAGGCCCAAAAATACCATCAGTGCTCAGGAGAGGGAAAGAGGATCCTTCTTTAAAGTGTCATCTCAACCCAGACATTTGCCAACAAGTTTAGAGTATTAAGAAGGAAAAAGAAGGAGTAATCTCATTTTTACACTGCTTAAATGCAAGGTTTGCTGCTGTCTTAAATGCTACATTTCTGGTTGCATCATGTCAGAAAGAGTATTGTAAAACCAAAGAAGATACAGAGAAGGATGACATGGTAATTGAAAGAAAACAATTGCTTCTGTACAAGGAGGGATTAAAAAGTTACAGCCCTTCAGTCTGAAGAGGAGACAGCTGAATGGTGTGGTGAGGTGATATTATAGACATCTTTGAAATCATAAAGAGAGGGTAAATAGGCGATAAATCATTTCTCCACCAGAAGAACATGACGACAGTTAGAATCCACAAACTGCTTTTTCCCACAAGTATAGTTGAATTCTGGGTCTCACTTGTGCAGTAACATTAGGGAGGCCAAAATGACTAGAGTATGAATTTGTACAGTTTCTTGGAAGACAGGTCCATTGGGGGGGGTGTTAAACATGATGTTCAGATGCGATGGTAGGCTTGTGGAGATCCTGAAGCTGTGATTGCTAGAACCTAAGGATATGTCCATGAGATGTGATTCCCTGTGTGTCCTAGTGCTTATGCTGTGTGCTAAACACCTCCATCCCTCCTCACTGAGGGGACAGCTAGGTCTAGTTCCAGAACAGGAAACTGCAGTTAGAAAATGGAGGTATTCTGGACGGTGTCCAGGAGCACTCCCCAGTGTAAGCAGAATTGCATTGACTGCACAGGAGGTGAGACTTTTTAATTCAGAGGGATTTATGAAGATACTTAATCTGCTCCAGGGACATGTAGCGAAAGGGTTCCTTCTGCTTGGAGGTGCTGCCTTGACATGCTAGCAGAGGCTATTGGCCTTCCAACATTTGTATCCTAACCATTTTATGACTTTATATGTAAGGCCCACAACATTGACTGAACCTGAAACTGAATTGACAGCCTGTGGAGAGTGATGATGCACTCTGCAGCGAGTGATCTCTCAGTACTTTATTCTTGCCTAGAAACTTGCATACTTTCTGGTTTCATCAAGACCGGAGAAAAGGTCCAGAATTCTTGAGAAATGTCTATGCTGTTCTTGCAGCTATTCATTTTGTGTTGGCTAATCTGCAGCTTTCACTGTCTCAACCGTTGCAGTCCTGGAAACAGTCATGGAAAACTGTTCTAGTGAGAATATTGCCTAAAAGAGGGGAGAGCATTGTTCTCTGGGGCATCCACTTGATTACTTTTTATGATGACAAGAGAGTTCTTGGATCCAACCCTATTTCATGTTCACATATCATTGCCTTTCCATCAGCATCAGGTTTCTTCTAGTCTCTAAACTCAGATTTATTTTTCTAATGATTATGTACAAGAAGGTCGGTATTTTAAAAATCTAATTATTCAGCATTAAAGGAGGATATGAAAATATTTTGTGTGTCTTTTACCTCTGAGAACTGTATTAAAAAAGAATTTGGAGAGTTTAAATTAGAAATGTTACTAATGGAATGTGCTAGAGGGCTGTGACATCTTGTGCAGAAAGAGGAGCCTTTGAGTTACTACTTGGAGTTTAGTACACAAGCTTAGCAAACAGCAGTTCTGGTCAAAGTTCCTGCCACCTCTACTGTAGCACAGTTGTGTGTGCTTTTGGGTACCTACACGTTCTTTAAAACACAAAAGCACAGAGAATTTTTTTCAGGCTCCATACATATAGGTACCTTAAAATCTGCATATTGTTTACACTTGTATTGCTAATTTTCACATTTCTTATTCACTGAAAAAGATGCAGATGAGAATGGAGGCAGAAAAGCTTTTTGCCTGGGAAGTCCAGTAATTCCAAGTGATTACTGGTGTGGACTGCTTCTTTACAAATGAACAGGAGGGTATCTTAATCTTTATTTTACTAAAGAAACATATCACCAGAAAAAAACCAGCAACTTCTTTTTCTCATATTACTTTCTGGTTTTGTGGTCTTGGAACGATACCTAGTGCCATAATTTATTTAGGATTATGGCAAAGCGAGCTGAGGTCAAGGTGAGTATTTCTGTTGCTTGGCAGAATTGAAGACACCAGCTCCTGCAGTTCTGGCAGGTAGGGAGCCTCTTGTGCCTTTTCCGAGAAGCTGGTTAGGATCCCCCCGCTTTTGCCCACCAAAGTTCTTGAGACTAGTGCTTTCAACTCGGTGATTTCAACTTTAAGTGATCAGTTGCAAAACATCCTCTATTAATGTCTTCAAAATGTGCTCTCTTGCAAATATTATGGGCAGGAATTTCATTTAGTATTTGCTGAAGATATAGATATTAAAACAATGAATTTGTGTGGTTGCAGACTAATGTGTGCCTGTGTCAGAGCTGTATGAGTTTGTTTTTTTTGTTTTAAACACCAAATACTGAAATTATTTTGTAGTCATATATTTGTACTGATAGCTGAATGCTTGAAAAAATGGACAGAACAAATGCTTGTTGTGAATGAAAGGCTGCACAGTTGCAAGGCAGATATCTTTCTAAGTCATTATCAACAGTCACGTTTTTACAACATATGATTAAAATAACAAAGTTTTGGGCAAATATGTCTGTTAGCCATGAATTTAGTTTCCAGCTGTATAAATTATTTAATGTTTGTGAGATGACCCTTTGCCTACCAGAAGGGTGCATATTGGCAGAGATGCATGCTTATGTTGTTTGACATATTTGGCCTGACGACTCCATTTCTCACTTTAGACATGTTAAGTGACTTCTGTTAAGAGTAAGTCTTTGTAGAATTGTATCAAACAAGATGTCTTTCTTTTGTAATATTTGTAGGCATATCTTTACTTTTTTTTTCTTTTATTTTCATGCTTACCATGTAAAATCCTTTCAGAAAGCAACAATAAACTGTAAGTAAATTAAATGCAAATTGTCCAACAATTGTTTTGTTGCCTAATTGTATGGTGAAAAATGAGTTGCAAAACCAAAGTAATGAAAGCTTAAAAGTATCAAGAATAAATTCTCAATTGTAGCAGCATATATGTGGCAACATATATGTATCACATATATTGTAATCCAGTGATCAGAGTGATCAGAGTGATAGGCTGTAGGATAGTATCACTAAACAACTGATTATTTAAATCATGTCCTGACACTTTTTCAGTGATTAAACAGAAATAATACTGGTGGGGAATGTAAATTTTTTTGGGGGGAGGAGGGGTGAATATAGAATCATAGAATCGATATAGAATCATAAAATTGTTTAGGTTGGAAAAGGCCTTCAAGATCATCAAGTCCAACCGTTAACCTAGTGCTGCCAAGTCCACCACTAAACCATGTCCCTAAGCACCACATCTACCCGTCTTTTAAATACCTCCAGGGATGGGGACTCAACCACTTCCCTGGGCAGCCTGGTCCAGTGCCTGACTACCCTTTTGGTGAAGAAATTTTTCCTAATATCCAACCTAAACCTCCCCTGGCTCAACTTGAGGCCATTTCCTCTCATCCTATCACTTGCTACTTGGGAGAAGAGACCGACCCCCACCTCGCTACAACCTCCTTTCAGGTAGTTGTAGAGAGCAATAAGGTCTCTCCTCAGCCTCCTCTTCTCCAGGCTAAACAACCCCAGCTCCCTCAGCCGCTCCTCATAAGACTTGTGCTCTAGACCCTTCACCAGCTTCGTTGCCCTCCTCTGGACACGCTCCAGCACCTCGATGTCCTTCTCGTAGTGAGGGACCCAAAACTGAACACAGTACTCGAGGTGCGGCCTCCCCAGTGCCGAGTGCAGGGGCACTATCACCTCCCTGGTCCTGCTGGCCACACTATTATATATGTAAGAGAGAAGCTAATAACAGCATTGGAATTAATGAGCTTTTTTAACACTATAGACATAAGCATTGTCTTGGAGGCTTGGGGAAGGGATTAGCTTAACATTTCATTGGGAAATGCATAGGGTAAACATTGACTGGTACTGTATGTGACAGTAGGAAGGGGAGATAATTTTAGAATTCAAGCCTTGTAATAGCTTGTTGATTTCAAAACATTAACAGTAGTAAACCCAGCAACAGATGAGTAAGGTAACACAGATCTAGCTTGCTTTATTCTGCTGAAGCAAGGGTCCACAGGCGCTCGCTGGGGAATTTGAACTGCAGCTTAGTTCTCCCATGAATGTATAGCCTGGATGTACTGAACAAAAATTAAAATATGAAAACAATTTATAATGCTGCAATTGTCTGGAATAAAAGCAAACTATATACATTGAGAAACTGTAATGGTTTCCTGCCGCGGCATGTTTACTTCCCTTGCAACCTGAAATAATTTTTTACTTTGTATGTAAAGGTGGGCCTGCCATCAACGCAGAATCTGTCATGATACTAAAAATACAAACCACTGTATGTATCACCGTGTGTTTAAGTATGGGCTTAAATTGCAACAGACTCAGGTTAAACATTAGGAAACTTTCTAGTAAGGAGGGTAATGAAGCAGTGAACTAGATTCCTTGGGGAAGTCATCCATCCCTGGAACCTTTGGAACAAGGTCTGCAAATACTGTCAAGAGGGGTATGAGTATGGTATATAATCCCACCCCACCACTTTGTGTAACATAGGATTTCTCAAAGTCAGTTCTAGTCCTATTTTTCTGTGGGAAACTCAGAGCACAATTTATAGAATTGGATGTTTGTTCTGAAAGCTGGGAAAAAAAAAAACCAACAAAATATCCTGGCAATTTAAGTGGTGCTTTGAAGCAGAATTTCCTTGTCAGCAATAATATTCTAGGTTGCTTCCAGTAATAAAAGAAAATCAACCATGCCGTTGAGGTTTGCTTTCAGGTTTTCATGCTGTGCTTTTTGACTTCAGAGAGTTCAGTGAAATATCGTTTGTTTAAAATATAAATTTAACAGTTACAGCAAAAGAAAAATGTTACTACACATTTTTTTATTACTCATAATTCATAAGAGCTGTTCTTTTAATTTTTTAAATCACGATTCTAATTAAATGGGTAATTCAATTGCAGGGGTTTTTTTGGGGGGGGAGTTTAGAAAGCAAAGGCCAAAAAAAAAGTTTTCACTGATACTCTTTGAAGTCTGTAGCATCCAGCACTTCACCTTCAGCATCTTAAAATACATGCAGATGATGTGTGAACTTGTTAAACATACAGTAAAAATGTTCCACTTGATTGCTTTAATTTTTGCCTACAGTGACTTCTCAAATACCTTATTTAAAGTAATTTCTCAGTTACGCTTCTGAATAAATAATTGTAAGCCTGGTTTATTGTACCTGACCATATATAAAAAAATGACGAACCTACAATAGGTTTTATATTGGTGGTGGGGAGTTGCATTTATTTTCTGGCTTCTTTATGCTATTTAAAGAAGGTGTTTTTCATCTGTTTCATCAGAAATTCTTAGTCCATCATCTGCAGTCACCCAGAGAGGCTGAAGACATAGAATTGTGGCATCACAACAGATTGGAAGTTGAGCGAGTTGAGGGTAAAAACTTTTAATATGATATTGACAGCTGTAAGAGCAGATTAAATAAAATATTCAAGACAGTAGAGAGTTCTATTTTGAATATGAAAATCTCAGAAAACTAAAGGAGTATTTAGAAATGTGGGAATGTAAAGTTGTATGCATTATTTTGGTATCTAGAGGCAGAGAATTTGAATTATGATAGCGGGAGAGAACTGTAATATTTAAACATGGAAGCTCTTTACAGTCCACTAAAAGCACATTACCCTGTTAAAATGTCTCTTGCAGGTTGTTTTTAAACCAGAGTAGATAAAAATAAATGGGACTGAAAGCTTGCATGCAAAATGTTAATGTTGTGTACATACAGGCATTTTGGGGAGCATTAGGTAATTTGAGGCCTCTAATGAAATACTGAATTAGTAAGTGCAGTTGTGTTGGCAGCTGCTTCTGTATGAAAGGTAATAAGTATCTGCATAATCTGAATTTATATGGCGTTTTTTTCAGCTTGTTTAATACAGCCTTACAGGAGAAACATAAAGTAGTATACTATCAGGTGTTTCTTTCAGGGAAGAGGGGAGACATGGGAAGAAAACTATTTGTTAATAAATAGCATTCTTGGTAATGTCTTTATTTTAATTTCTTTAGACTATGTCTGAATGTATCCAGCTGTCATTTGCTGTTTGTAGAATTGGCATTTACACGGTAAGGCAATGCTCTAACTAACTAACTAATTTTTGTTAGTGTTAATGCCATTTGAGTGAAAAGAAGTTACTTAAGTTTTTTGGGATCAGGATTAAGTAATGCAGTTAGCAAAAGGGATTTGTCATATTAGTTTACATAAACAGACTACATCATGGTTTTATCCTGATTTACTAATACCAGGACAGAAAAAGTATTCTCCACCTTTATTAAAAATGTAAAGAAAAATTCAGCCAACCTCTTAAGGTGTAAGAAAACTTGGAATTCGTGTGTATCAGTTGCTGAGAATTCTGGCCTAATGTTATTGCTGAAGGGTTTGTATACATTTGCTTCTAAATATCCATGATGTTTGAGTAATGTCATATATTAAAACACGTTAGCTAAATGCACATATTGTTGTAAGCTTTGTCTAGATTGCCTTAATATTTTCCAAATGCTATTAAGTTAAACTTCCCAAACCTTAATTAAGTTATATGAAAGAAATATGACGTTTACTTCGAACATACATCCCAAATATGCTAAGTTGTTTTTTTTTTTTTTGCTGCTCCCAGTTGTTCCAATTATTGATGAGAACAGTTAGATGAGTGGGATATTTTGTAGAAATTCATTGTGTAAGCTTCTACACATTATGTCTGCTTATACGCAATGTATAAGACACTGTTGCTCAAACCACGCTTCAAATCCTGGAGCTTTTGGAATGGGAGTGCTACTCCTACTGTCAGTACTTTTCAGGAGGAAACCTTCCCATTTTATTAGGCTGTACAGTCAAAAGTGTAGGTGACACTTGAACAACTGTGGTGAGGACTATGTATCACCAGCAAGTCTTATTTGAGGACAGAATCGCAAAGCTAAACATTTGCTTTTATTCTTAGAATTTGGTTCCAGGTAGGGTTTAATATCTGCTTGAAGTTTTTTCCCATGACATTTGCCTGCATTTTGTTGTCAACATCTAAAAGACTATTTTATAAGTGGTAGAAAGTAATAGATTTGGGCAATACGGACAAAATCGTCCTGGAGGAAACTGCTGCTTGTAAAGTAAAAGGCGTATTTTCCTGTGGTATTTAAGTTCCTTAGGAAGACTTTCTGTCTCCAGATTCCTATGTTGTAAGAGTATGCTTATCTTGAAGGATCAGAAAGACTTACAGTATGAGGTTTTAATGGCTGCAAGGTATGCAAACCATCTGCCAGCTCTTTAGAAGGCTATAGTAAGCTGTCTCAAATTAATTTGAGAGGATGTCAAAGTATAAATGTGTGTGTATTGCAAAATTGGGTATAAGCAGGTATAATGTATAGCAAAATACACCCTCTGACAATAATTGGTTCTGTTTTAGTTTAGAATACCTAAGTGTGATGTGTATCCTGCAGTGCACTACTAAGTTGTGGTAGCTGCATTTATAGTGATAGCTGGGTAACTGATATCTCATTGTGACCTTTTGGGCAGCATAATATTTAATTTCATCAAACGTTTTAAATTACAAACTATAAAGAGCTAGCTTCATTTATGAAAATGCTGAGAGGAACTGATTTCATCGACTGCTGGTACTTAAGAGAGGAGAGCGAGGAAGATGATGAGTAGGCTTCAGAGCATCCAGAGATGCATGGCTGTGGGCACGGTGTAGACAGAGGACATGCATCCCATCTAAAGAGCATCTGAAGGCTAATATAGTTCCTTTAGGAAAATGCTAGGTGCCGAGAGTACTTGCTTATATAGAAATGCCTGTCATTGAAAAGGCAAGTTCCAGATGATCTGACTGGCGAGTGGGTCTGGACAGCTTTGGTATCAGAGTAAAGGGAGAGGCCTGCTGAAGTGAGAGCTATGCGGAAATGCAGTGTGATAGTTCCTCCCTCTGCGCTGTGCCCTGCTCGTGCTCAGGCATGTAACTCGGTCACTGGATTTGTTGCTCAGATAGGCGAGCAGTCTGGCAGCTAGCAAGTATGGTGCTCCCTACTGACGTCAAGAAGCAAAACACAAAGCTCCAATTCATATTTCCCATTTAATTAATTCCTTATATCTTGTATTGTGTGCTTTCTACTGCATGCTGTTTTGCAGATTAAATAGGTTTTTTTTTAATTGATTGATTTTTATCCAAAAGCTAAGCAGTCTCTCAAATGCCAGTCCTTACCAGCACCATGTGTTCAGTTCGTACTGTATTACTTGGACACTTCCTGTTCTGCACACCCATGTTGTACAGTGCTGCAAGTATCTTGCAAAGGCTCTTAGTCCTTTGGGCTACAGATATCTCAATTGTTAGTCCGTTATCAAGCTGCTTATCAGTAACACTCCTGAGCACCCATTACTTCAGCTGTGCTACTCCATTAAATAGGCTTCCTGTTTTTCAGGCCTGTACAGATTATGAGATGGAGGACGGGTTTATATAGTTATCCATGGCAAAAGAGCCTGTGCTGCCTTCAGCTACCATGACTAAGAGGATAAAGCTTCATTGTCTTGAGCTGGGAAAAACATAGAACTTTGCAAGAGTGCAGAAAGAGATGCGATGCCCATTTTGGGGGATTAAAGCAATGAGGTTACTTAGAAGTGTATACCCTTGAAGCAGGGAGTAGAAAAGCAGAGGTGGTTAATAAAAAAACTGTATAGATGTTTGTAAGGATCTGAAGCTGAAAGATGTGTATCGTAAAATGAAAACATTATCATAAACTTAAATGAAAACTTTTGGGATTAAAAAAATCAATCAACCAACCAACCAACCAAAATAAAAATCCATTTCCTCTGTGTGTTTTACACAGCTAGTACCTTCTGGCAGAAGTACCAGTCTTTTCAGATGCATGTTTCTTCTTCTTCCAACATACTAGCGGCTCAGTCAGATTCTTGAATCTGTATGACTGTGGAGATTGTAAGCATATGACAGCTTGTAGCAAAGCTTATCATTATATTATCATTAGCTTCCTTTCTGTTTCTGATATCATTTTCTTAACCAGGTAAAAATTGTAATAAAATAATGACAGAGAGTTCAACCTGCGTGAACGTCAGAGGAAAAATAATCCAAAATTTGTTGTCTTGTAAGACAGTTTTTATGATGGGACGTTTGCCACCTTTATAGATATTTAGGACTTCACCTCAGAAACAGTGTGCACGTTTGTATGCCTACACATCTTCTCTGGAAGGTTCTCTGATACTCTATACTAGGCTTTGAGACTTTTTTTCTTCTCTACTGTTTCTGTATAATAGTAAACTTTTTTGAACAGGGGTAATAAGGAATTCTTTCCTGTCCCTACCCCCTAAATGTGGCTCCAGGAATAAGCAAAAAGTAATTTTCTTGTCGCTTGCTGTTTTGGATAACAAAACAAGGACAGAAGCCTCTGCAGTGGTGAGAACCATGCAGAAAAACTAAAGAGACTTAATCGAAGTGTCGTCCTTTGCTGGTATGCATTAGAAAGAAAAATACTGGAAAAGAACATTTTCCCTTCTCAGGAAATTAGAAAGTAGCAGTTTTCCTTGATTATAGAGTATGGCATCAATAGATAAACAGTTAGAAAACACTCATTTAAAAACAAAACAGTAAAGGTAACAAAAACGCCCCTGTAGAGCTTTCTGCTTCTCGTACGCTGGGTATGGCAAAAGTGATGCACTCTAGCAGCATTGCATCAATGTTGGCATCTTCTTCCTGAAAACGATGAGTACTGGATATTTTGGTATTAGTAGCTTCTTGGCTTTAATTTGTGCAGTGAGATGTGGAAATAAATGATGCATTTATACATTGTGCTTACTATAGTTTATATATGGTAAGTATAGTAAATGATGCAAATGTGCTTTTAGTTCTCTGGTTTACTTTGGATTAACTTACATTTGTTTTTGTTTATAATGATAAATTCACGTCTTGAAATGGTTTGACTGGAAACAGCTGGTGTGCTAAGGAATTTGTTTGACAGAACAAAATAGAAATAACATTTATTCATGAAGTGGTGGAGGGAAGCTTTTAAGAGAAGAGAAACCAACTGAGGTGGCAACTAAAGGCAGTCATAGAATAGGAGGTAATCATGGGAGCATGTTTGGGAAGGTTCAGGAGCCAGCCTGTGACTTATAGTATGGAAAGCTTCCTGTGAGACTCTTCCCCTTCCTGACGTGGTTTCCCATTGGAAAATGCAAAGTTAAAGTAATAACAGAGCTCATATAGCATATCCTGTCTACTCCTCCCTTTCCCATGTCACGTCCTTGACATGAGCAGCAAAACAAAGGCACAAAAGGGCAGCAGGAAAAAATCCTTTTATGTGCTACCCTTTGGGAAATGTGGACAATGCCATTCACAGACACTGTTGATATTCTGTGGGTAGACTGCTGGAAAGGAAAGGTATAAGTGTTTTCAACCTCCAGCCTTAAATAAAAGGTGCTTGCTATCACCAGAGTCTTGGCAGTGACTTGTATTTGATGGGAGTATGTCCACTTTGTTGCTGCAAATCTGTAGTCAAGCTGCTTGAACCATGCTGGTCGTGGTCTGCGTTGCTACCAGCCTAAACAGGAGAAAGAGAGGCAGAATGTTCTGATGCATGTGTTGTTCTGTGCGTGTGAATGTTAGACAGACTGTGGACTCTTTTGCTATGAGACTTTCCCTTCTACTTTTATGAAATAAAGAATTGTGACTTTTTTTTTCTTTTTTCAAATGGGGAAAGTAAAGACAGGTGAAGTGGGAAATCATCAGGGCTGGGCGAGGAGTGAGGATCAGAATACAGTTCTCCACGCTTTCTCTCCACAGAGTTCATTGGTTGAAGTGAATTGCTGAGCAGCCTCTCCTTGTGGCCAGAGCTCACATTCGCTGCTCGAAGAGCTCAGCAGCTTGGTCCAACCAATGCCACTGCGACAGCAATACTTCCCTGAGCTATTAACTGATATACACTGTACTTACCGCCCTTTGACAACCTCTGACAACGAGTAATTGATTTCACTGGGAAAGGCATGGTTTGCCAAATTAGCCTGTTAATTTTTGTCAGAATGAAATGTCTGTTTGACAATCTTGCAGGCTGCAATAGAGCTTTGTCCTGAACTAGGGACTTTATGAACTCTGGTTGTGTTCCTTCTAACTAGTCTCTGCTGTCCATGGCCCCTTCCTGCTCTAGAAAACAGCAGTGGTAGTCCACAGACCATTAACTTTAGGGAGCACTAGGAAAAAAGCCCAGATCCTCATTACAGAAGTCTCAAATCTTTTCTGTTCAGACAAGTTGCCGTTCAGTTTGTATTTATCAAAGCTATGTGGTTAGTTATCCTGTGCATAAACACTGTTTTGCATCTTCTCTTTGGAAGTCAGGATTCCTGATCTTCAATGTTGCTGTCTTTCCAGAAAACAGTTGTGTAATGTACTGGCAAAATGTCACGTTTTGCCTTCAGTGACTGGTCTGCATGAAAGATAAACTACTCCTGTAGGCTCAAGTGATGCAGGGGGTGATTGTGTGAGCACGGAATTTTCCTGATGGCCTCTGCTGAGCATCCTTTTTTCATACAGTTTGCAGAGTAGCCTCTTTAATTATAAAAATAAAAAATAATTCTTTTAAATGAATAATAGATTTAAAATGTAAATTGCAGGTACATTGCAAAGCAAAGGTATTTAAAATCCTGACAGTCTCCTATGAAAAATATCACATGCTTGAAATTTGAGCTGCCCTGTGACTGTGGACTCAGAAAGATAGCAGTGGGACATGTTGAATTACTAAGTGGCAAGTGTACAAATCCAGCGGTTAGCTGTATCATGTGAATTATTGAAGGGGCAAAGACACTAGAAGTGGCTCTTCAGTGAAACTGCATTTTTTTCTTTCATGTTCTGTAGTCCAGAGGTTGGGGCCATGCGTAGCCATGAGATTTGCAAAATAGCAAGTTAATTTGCAAGGATTCCTGAGGTCTGGATGGGCAATTCTAAATTGTGGTGAAAGATTGCTCTGTGATTATGCTGTAAGTTGCATGTGCTGCTGTGTGTGTGTGTGTGTGTGCAGTCACATCCTCTCCTCTGTGTAGTGAGTTACAAATGAAATCACCTCTGTGCAGTCTTGCAGCTCTTCTGCTTCATTTGCAGCAGTTCTAGCTAGCACAAGGTTGAAGCCAAATACTCTTAATAATCTTTCACCGTTCTGTGGCAGTGTGTTGGTTACCTGGTTTGGGAAACATGCATAGCTCACTCCTCGCCTCCTCAAAACTCCTGAGCATCATCCAGGTGGTGGGGTTCTACATGTTTAAGTTTTTTTGGTTCAGCTGCTAATGGAGTTACCTCAGTGTAATTTGCTAATGTTTGTCACTGTCTTTTCTCTTTCATCCCACGGTTCAGTTATCCATTATTTTATCTATTTTCTACAGTCCCATTCTGTTCAATGGTCCCTTAAGCATCACATTTGTTTTCTTCACCTCTCTGATGTGATTCTACTTCATCATGGCCTTCTCTGTTAGATCAGACTTCTTGCCACTGACAAAAATAATGGTTTTTATTCTGTACAACTCACTTTCCTTGTACCTCAGACTTGTTTCTTAGTGTTGCTTTATTAATTTCCTCCAGTTTTAGCACAGAGTGTTTTAACTTCTCCGGTTGTTTGTTGGGGTGAGTGGTGGTGGGGAAAGGTGTGTGTGCAGATGAAACATTTTGAGGTGAATTGTATGCTAAAATCTATTTCCCTCAGATTCCATTAATAACGGTATTTTTAACCACTGTTCACACTGTAGTGTAGTCAGACAACATACACTTCAACTTATGGAAGATGATTATTTGTTCACTGATTCTAAAACTGCCTGTATTTCCAAAACCTGGTAGATTTTGTTTCTTAGCCAGGACTGTGTTGTTAGTGTTCTCTTGAAGATCTACTTAATTTTGTTGTCATCTTGGATTACATGGAAGACATTCCAGTGTATTTCTCAGGTTTATATACTCTTAAGTAATAACTCCTCTGTATAGGGTCATACCTAGAGGCCCGACAGATGTTGATACTCTGTTCGGTTCCTACCATAGTCTCCGCTGTGACAAGCAGACTACAGGCAGATAGGGAAAATATCAAACACAGCAGTGTGTGTGGAAACTGTGCAAGTTCTGCACCACATGCACTTCTTGCCTGCGCATGGAAAACAAGGTGGGATTTGTTGTGAAGTTGAATCTGTATATACAAAAGATCCTGGAACGATGAAGGGAAAGTGAAACGAACCTGTAGAGTAAAACTTGACAAAGACTTCTGATTATTGACATCAAGGTTTGTGTTTCAGATGCTTTTGCCTTGCTCTTTATAAAAATTGTGTGTTTTTTTTTCTCTGCTTGAATTTATTGGCTATAGAAGAGAATGAATCTACCGAGAGAGGCTCACAAGAGCAGGTTAGGTCATGTTGTGGGGTGTTGGAGGGAAGTAAGCCTTGGGTTCAAGGGTTCTAAAATGCTTTTCACTGTAACATCTCACTTGACCTTGAACAAGAAGGTAACTCTGAAAGGGCTCAAGTGTGGAAATGCACACCTTGACATACCAGATTAAAAAGCAGAGGCTACAGTAGCATGAGAACCCCGAATACTGGACTTCAGCCTTGCAGGCAAAAATGACATGGGGGTCATAAAAAGGAGCTCTAAATCCAAATACCCCATGAATAAGAAGGTCAAAATGTGTATTAAAAAAAAAGTCACTGTGGAATGAGCTATGCTGAGCCAGTGGAAATGTGAGGCTCTAGGACTATCAGATACTGAGCAAGAAAACCACAGTAAAAAAACCTGAGGTTTTAGGTGTGTGTTGTGCTGAGTCTGTAATGTAATGTGAATTAGTCTTATATAAGGTATCACCCTCTAATAATAATCTAGTGGGTGGTAAATCAGCTTCAGATGGAGAATATGAGCAAAGCTCTTAGGAAGGATGAAATTTGAATGTATTTGGAAATGCCTGTGGAACGCTTCTTCATGATGTTTTTTTTATTCTATCTGCGTGTAGTCCCAAATCTTGCATCTAGTGGCTCAACTTTCAAACTTCCTGATGAGACACAAGCTAATTTTTTTTTTTCAGCAGGGTAAACTGAGCTGTAAAATGGAAACAATTTACTGATATTCCACAGCAAATTCTAGGATCTTGTAGTTCCGTATCATAGTGCCTTGTGTGATAGACATCTGGGCATTTGAATTCTGACATGAGCCTTCTGCTCTTTTTACTGTTGAAATTAGAACATAATTAGAAAAAATACATTGTGATTGCAAATTTGTATGTGAATTCTAGCACAGGATAGAGAAAAGATAGGCTTGTTTTGTGGGAGTTAGGGATTTTCCCTTTTAAAATCTATAGTGTAGGAAGCTCTTTCCTGAGGAAGGAAGATGTTAGTAATTTGGTCTATTTCTTGAATAATATTGCAAAGAATACCACTTGGTTTCATGTTGTCACTACTCTGTCCCCTTTCTGACCTCTTTCGAGGTTTCTTTTCAAGGTTTCTTTAGGTGAGATAGGTGCGCCAGGTAAGCTGACATCGTTTTTCTCTTAGCATCTGGTTTTAATTAAGTAACCATTTTTTTCCATAGATGCTAACTGTGATATTATATGTGACCAGGGTTCAAGATTTTCTGTTTTTGATGTCCTGTTCCCTTCATTGCTAATATATTTTTGTTAAAAAAACTTGTGTTATATTTCAGCATGTGTATTGCCTGCTTACCATAACCACTGCTGCAAGGAAGGTCTTCTGCTCTTAATAAGGAAAAAGTATTCAGTGGAGAACTGAAAAGAGAGAGTGCATAGCAAATGTGGTGCCAAAACTTTTATATATTTATAAAAGTCGCATATAAATTTTTACTATTATATGGTCAGTATATTGAACTATTGCAGGTCTTTGTGTTGCTGTTTAGGCACTGGGTACTGCTATATTCCTCAGCTCTTAAACTGATTTCAGTTACTTTCTGATGGTTATGTCTGTGTTTTGTACTGAAAACAGATTCCTTATTTGAAGAGCAAGCTTTGATTCTTGGTGGAGCTTCGCAAGAGATATTTGGGATACCAAAGAAGGTCTTTCTGTAAAGGTCTTTTCAATGGCTGTTTTGGGTTTGTCAAGGTTGAAACGCCTCCTCTTTAAAGAAGGACTTAATCAAGAAAAGTACTTGATAGACAGATGAATTAATGGATTAATGTGTTGCTGAGGCAAGACTGCATGGCACGGATTGGTAAAGTATAACAAGCCTCAGAAACAGAGAGTCTGCCTTGATGCACAAATGATTCTGTTTTTCATATTCATGTGATAGAATCATAACAAATAAGGCTGAAAGGAGTGAGAGTCATCTAATTCCTCCCTGGCTTAGAAGCAGGATGAGCTATGGCCAAACCAGCTCCGACCAGACTGGTCCTCTAAAAAACCCCAGCAGATTCCATAATCTCCTCTGGCAATCTCTTCCCAAGCTTGACTAGCCATACTCTTGTACACACTGTTTTTCTAAGATCTAACCTAAATCTCCTGTTAATCTCTTTTGCTACAGTTTAAGCTTTTCTTTATCTTACACATAGCAAAGAGGGAGAAAAGTCACTGCCTTTGTTCTTTGGTTGTCACATACTTTTTCAGCTTTCTGTAAATTAACAGATGGGTCATTCTCTACAGAACCCCAAACTTACACCCAGAGTGAGGAGTTATTTGTGTGGCAGGTTACAATTCAGAGGTGCTGCTATGTAGCTTCCCTTTGTTGTTTTGCCTTATTTTCTTCAATAAAACATGGGTGGGAAGCAGTTTATTACTTTCATGTGAACATATTAAATTGCTTGATGAGGATCATTTACTGGGTAGGCACTCTTCTGTCAAGGATACTTGGAAAGACTCTTAGAAGATAAGCTTCACCAATGTTAGCACTTGATTTTATTGGACAATAGAAACAACGTAAGTATACCTGGATGTTCCTAGAACAGCCGATGAAACCATGAAACAGATTCACTGTTTTTTCTTTCCTTTTTCTTAAGAGGCTTACCAGTTGTGACTTGGCACCTCTTCTATAGCAGTTGGGAAGATACGATTTTTATGGTGACAAGATTCCCTCCCCTGAAGAATAGTATACTTTGAACAAAAAAGCATCACAAATGCTTCCATCATTGGATGGTGTTAGGTTAACAGGGAACTTGAATCCCTATGAAGTTAGACTTCATGCCTTAATTTCTTGTATTACTTAGAGACGATTTAACTTCGTGCAGCTGTGTGCTATGATCTTTTACAGAGAGAACTCATTCTATTTTTGATTTAACAATAAGGAAGTTGCTATTGAAAATCTGGAAATCTGTTTATTGAGCCAATACATGTGATTTTTATGGAACATAATGCTGTTTCTGTCTACAGCTGAAAACTGGTAAATTTGAACAAATCGTAGGTTTGGTTCATGTTCTGCTTGCATGCCACCAAAGGCCAACGGCAGGCTGCTAGCTCTAGGGCTCTTGTCGATTGATTCAACGCAATCTACCTGGTTGGATTTATAGTCTAGTAGACCTATTTCCTGTGTGGTTAAGCTTTTAGAAAGAGGCAAGACCTGTAGGGCTTTCAGTGAGAGTGTGTTTTGTTGCTTAAATTAGAGAGGGTGAGGTGAATTAGCTTTTTACGCATAAGCATTAATCTGGTTATGGTGATTAAACTGTAAATCTACATGATTGGTGTTTGTTCAGTTTCTTGCTTCATATAAAATGAATTAAACAGTTTATTGCCTTGCTGCATTTGAAGGAGTAAACAAAGTACAGATTTCAAACCAGTTAATGTGGCCACATTTCTACTTATTGTTGTTTGCAAGTTTCTGTTTAGACTAATCTGCAGTCTAGAAAGTTTCCCTTCTGTCATGTTTGTTTGCTTTGGCGTTTATCCAAAAGGCACTTGCTTAAGTAGTTTCTCATCGCTTTTAGAAATCCACATTCCAGCTGAAAAAAAATACTAATTTGTTTATATTAATATAGGTACATAATTGGTAATAAATTCTGTATCTTGTCTGTCTGATTTATGTTAGTGTAATAAATGAGCTATAATGCCTATTTTAGATTTTCAGATGCCTTCAATAACTGTAGAATGTGCACCAAGAAACCAATACCACCATCAGAATGCCAAAAAATATTGTGAAAACATGAATATTTCCAAGAGACAGATTTTTCCTGAAGAACAAGTAGCTGCATATTTTGAAGGATAAGTTGAGTTAGATCGCCCGCAAAATTCCAAATTATGCTTGGCTTCAGCTTTCAGTAGTATTGTGGTGTTCTCTAATAAACTTCAGGGGTGGCAGTCAAAAAGGTTGTTAGATAAACCAGTGAGTTAGATAAACTAGTGAATAAAATGGGTATTTTTAACATGTGTGAAACTGATAGCTGTGGGATACTTACAAGTTAAGCATCTTTTTGTTGATCTTGTTGGAAACCATGAAGTTGATGTCATATGCAGGTTCTGACTGTGATAGGAAAAATTTCAAGTACACATCATGGGTATATGCAATTATAGGTGGTTTTCTAATGAAAAATCTTGCATTTATTTTAGAGGTCATGCTCCAGATGTTACTTGATCTTCAAACAGTTCTTGCTTTCTTTCATAACTTAACATTATGTTAACATAACATCAGATGACAAAATCAGTTTTCTAGGTTTTCTCTTGATTTGTAGTGTAATGATGTGGTTCTACTTACCAACTGCATTTGAATTAGAAGTTAAAAAATCCATTAGAAGTTTAGTAATTTTTCTTGGAGGACTGTTTCTTGGTTTCTGTCACCAATTTTGGATTGCCCCTGTAAGCTGAAGGGGCAAATAGCAATACTCACCAAAGAACGTCATTTTCCGTGCTGTCACTATCAAAATGGCAAAGCTGAGCTATGTCAAGTCCAGCTGGTTCAGTATATTTAAGAGACAAGGGGCTGTGCAGCTTGTTTTAGAGTCTCCTGACTTTGAAATGCCTGTATGCAGTTTCTGAGCAGCAGTTCCAAACTGTTTTATGTGGTGGAATTAATGTTTGAGTGCTGTGTTTTGCAGGAAAGTTAATGTTAATTCCCTTGTTTAAAGCAGATCCCAACAAACAACCAGAAGTGGAATGAAGTTCAAGAGCAAAGAGAAAAAGCAGCAAGTTGTTTAGTGAGAAGAAAAAAATACTTCGCCTCCCACCATGGTGGAAGTGTGGAATGAATGCTCAAAATAGGGTAAAACCAAAACCAGAAAAATGAAAACTACAGAAATGAAAACTGATTTCCAAACAATAAATTTCTATCGGCATTTCTTTGAGCAACTCTTGTAAATAATTTGGTTTTGGGCTAGTTGCTGTACTGTAGAATTAAAACATAGTTAGATTGTATTGTTATGTATTTATTATTGTATATTATTATAATATTTAATTTTGGATGGCATCTTTATTTAAAATAAAGCCCAAGTATGCAAGAGTCAGCTGCTTTTGTGTGATGTCATGTGAGATGATTGTCTAATAATTTGAGCAGATGGTTATATGCAATTTTTGTCTTAGAAGTACCTCTGTAAATGTGAAAGAAAATGTTATATTTTTAGAACTCAGCATCATACAAATGTTTTGTTTTTTTTTTTCAAAAAGCCTGAAAGCAGAATGTGTACTCCAGAATGGCGGTGTAATAGAATGAAAAATATTGTACAGTGATCATGACATTGAGATAATTTAAAGAAACATTCTCTGTGTGGTGAGGACTTAACAGTTGTGATTCAGTATTTTTGAGGGTTGGTTGCGCTTGGTGTGTTTTTAGGAACTGGTAGGTTTTTTTCCTCTCCTTTGCGCTGGCAGATAAGGCTTGTTTTGGTCTTCTCTTACAGAAATACAGTATATGAGTTGTGCTTCAAGTCATATTTCTTGTGGTGAAATATGGGATTATTCCAGTGTATGACCTTCTACTCGGTCAGCCAACAATACTAATAAATGAAATTAAAAGCAATTATGTATGGGGCCAGAGAGGTCCTATGCTAGTTTGTGATCTGATGACTGTCTGTATCTGGAGTACCTTCTGTGCTGTAAAAATGCTTTGGACTCATTTTGGCTCCTCACCCGGGGTTCCCAGAATGTGCTATGATAATAGTTTATGTCCTCAAGTTTCAGGAAATACAGTTAATTTGTTTCAATGCTGGCTGTTGTCTTCTGTGCTTACTCCATGTGGATGAGGGGGTTCCACTTGTGCTTTTCATCTCCTGCTCTGCTTTGGCTGGACTCTGTTTCGTCTTTGACAGGAACCCAGCTGCACTTGGTCTCAGAAATGTGCATGTAAAGGGGAAGCATGTATTTTCATTGAAGACTAACTTGAGTAATTAAGTTTGCTTCAGGTCCCTAAAAGACCTAATACCTAGTAGTGAGAGACCATGCATGTGTATGTGGGAACATCGTTGTAAGATTGTGTGAGAGTGTGTGCTGTCCTTGCATAACTAGCTTGAAGATGAGGAGCACCTCAATGTAAGCCATACTTCTTCAGGTAGATATCCAAAGTACAGGCGAACCTCAATTATATTTCAGTGCAGTGCTGCTGTAATTAAGCCAGAAAAGGGTCCTTAGGCAGTCTCTGTGCCCAGTACTACGTCTTTCAAAGGTTATGAATCTTAGGAACATGCGGAAAGCTGTAGAAAAACACTTGTGCAGAGCTATCGCTTGATGAACATAGCCTTCTCTGGCAACGCTTGGTTTTGGCTCAGTCAAAATATTTTCATGAAGTTACGTAGACCTATAAACAATAACATGACTATTTTTTTCTATAGTTCAACATCCCCCTTTATTTCTTTGTTTAAAGCTTAAAACCAACTGCTTCATGAGGAAACGATAAGGATGGCTTTATTTTTGTTGGGGAAATCCAGGTTGAAGGTTCTGAGTTGCTACACAGTGTGAATTGGAGGATATAAGTACTGGGGCCCTCCCTCTTTTAGCAGAAGCCTTTTTAAAGCTTTACACAAAGGGGTCTACAAAACATGAACTGAACTTTTTTTCCTAAATGGCTAAACAGGATGTAGATATAAATAATAATTCAATACAAACTTATTTTGGTGGAGCTTTCTCACACACAGCTTCTTGTATGTTGAGAAATGTAGTTTCCTTTTAGAAAGAGTTCTTTCATTCGTTTCCGGACAGTGCTTAAGATGAATTCATACAATTTTACAAAAATAAAATTAACTCTTGTTCCAAGGTGGTATAATTTCTCTTTTTTTTTAATTTGGTGTTTTTGAAATGCATTGTTCTGAATCAAATATTGTTAAGATTTGTCCTAACTCTTCGCAAAATATTCAGAATGGTTGAGCAAGAAGATGATCAAGTACTGGAGTAGAGACTTCTCATACATACCACGTTAGTAAAACAACTGTATAGATTCTGTCTTTTTAGAGCATTCCTATTCTGCAGGCGAACACAAGTCTACTGAACATTGTCTCCACCAAATTGCATGCCCGTCTATTGTAACAAATACCATGTTATCACTTTAAAACTATATATTTTTGTTTTGTTTAAATGTACCTGCTGAGTAGCTTTTCTGTGGTCTGTTCCATATAGCCAATCTCTCTTGCTGACATGCATGTTCAACATAGCAACACGGAAATACTTTTTGAAGGTACCATAGACAGAGATTGAAGGGCAGTGGCAGAATGTGAAACCACTTCCAATTCTGGCTATATGCTTGACTTTTTGTTTAATCTTTATCTTGGAGAGACTGTCCTATCTTGAGGGCAAATCATGGTTGATGTAACCTGAAGGAAATAGTAAAACCTGAGATTGGCTGTCACAGGGGAGTTGGGAAACACCTTTGTATGAAGGCAGGAAAGAAATGCTTGTCTATCTTGTTGATAGTGTGTTATTACCTCTTGTTCAGACAGGCTAGTTTTGAATCACTGGAGTGTCTTCAGACTTAAAACACACTGGGCATGGGCTTGGTTGGTTTTGTTTGGTTGTTTTTTTTGTCAGCAGAATAGTTTGTATCAAATTGTTTCTCACTTTGAGTGGTGTTACCACAGAACAGGCTTTGTATGTTTTGATTCTTTTGTGTTCTCCCATAAGCTTTATATTCTCTTATTCTGTGAAGTTAACTAGCTTTTCTCTGAAATATTTGGTTTTCCACCCATTTGCCTTTCCTGGTTAAATCTGAGATCATTCTCACATCAATACTACGCTTGGCTAACCATATAGGTTTGCTAGTTTCCTGCCTGATTCCTTCTCGCATGGGCTGTCTTGTCTCAGCAGAAGTGGTGCCTCCATCTAGTCAGGACTAGTTTATAACGCCTGCCTCTTTCATATGAATATCTGAATTGTTGAGGGGAGCTAGGATCACCTTTTCTGTCAGTGCTGGTAAGGGCTTTGTGCTTTGCCTTTTACATTTGCTTCATTTGGTGTAAGTGATTTATGCATTTATTTTTGCACGTCCGTGGCTCAGTTTCTGCTTCACTCAGTCTCTTGCTTTGACGACATAATATATTTCAGCCTTCTACTGCTTGAACTGTGTCTAAATGGAAGGTCTCTTGTGATACTCAAGCTAAGCTGTTTTGGTGGCGGATCAAAATAATTCTGCATTACTGCACCTCTGTTGTGTATATACAGGGGACTTTGGGGAGGGTTCTGAGACCCAAGAGGTGTATGCATGCAGTGTGCACTCCTTCCTTTGCCTCTTCTATGATGGTTTCTTTTAATTGTTACAAATTTCATGCTTACTGCCTGAAGTGCAGGGTCTGCAAGATGTTAGCAGCAATTTCTATGAAGGTTCCTTCTGTTCTCCCCTCCCTTTTTTTTTCTTTTCTTTTTTTAATGGTCCTCCTTTTAAGCCAATCGCTTGTCTAAGCCCTGAGTTGTGAGGCTCTGTCTTCTGTAAGCTACTGACTGCTAAAAGTTCTCTGTGGCTTTTTAGTTATTATCTGTTCTTTTCTACCACATTTCCTGACTGAGAAAGAAGTTGTTCCTGAAAGACTTGCTCTGGTGTTGGCAAGCTCAAAACATTGCCAATTTCTCCTTTTTGTTTTCTGGAGAAATGTTGGTTTTCTGGCTTTGGAATTTTTATACTGGCAATCTTTAATCTACTGTGGGGATCTGGGAGATGACTTGCAGCTCACTGTGTGTGCAGGCGATGGGAGAACAGGACAAAGTGAATGTTTGAGATTGTTTGAGGTAGTCCATCTCACATCTTTATGTGCATCTCTGCTCTTGTGGAAGGTGGAAATTAGTGACTTAACAGTGATCCTATCTAGTCCTGTGTTCCCACTGAAAGTTGGCTAGTTTTATTGTAGCCTTTTCTGAAGCATGGGAAGGAACATGGAGAATGGTGGACAGTGGTCTCAATGTTCTTTGATGCTTGCCTGGTCTCCGGTTCACGTGACTGGAGTCAACTGGACTGGTAGATCTGAGATCAAGAAGGAGTTTCTTCTGAGGTCAGACTGACCGAGGTGTGTTGCTTCTTTCATTTCCAGTATGCTGGGAGGCGGTTTGCCCACTGGGCAGCGTGTTTTACCTGCCCATGCCCTAAATGTGGACCTCGGGTGTTGTTGATACCCTCGTACTACCATTCTCAGTTTATAGCATTTGATCAAGTCTCCTGATGGCTGAAGTAATTTAGTGTTAATTGAAGTCTAAGGTTCTGCTTTATAGTAATATTTGAGTAAAATTAATGGCATACAGGTTAATGCATTGAATACTCTGATGATAATTTCCATCTTTTAGCTATGGCATAATTGCACTTTGTTTGGAAAATTAGTGCCAGAAGCAGTGATGCTACTTGTTGCAAGCAAATTACTCAGCTGAACATGATCCATTTTTCTGCCTGAGCTCCGGTCATTATTTTGGCTAATGTTGGTGGTTTGCTAATTTGACTGTTTCATATCACGTACTGTTAAATCACTGTCTGCTTCAGTTGTCTTGCAGCTCACTGTGTGTGCTGCATGACTGGTTGCAAAAACCACATCCTACAAAGCTATTCCATGAAGATTGCATGCTTCTGTACTGTGTAGATGTTGACTGATGGCTTGACACACTACGGTTGCAAAGAAGTCTTTGCTTATTACTTGGTTTATTTGCTTATTACTTGTTACTCAGAAGAGATTGCCACTCGCAGTTTGTGTCGCTTCATGTAAAATTACTGAGAAAAACCCTGCTAAGTTTGGGAGAGTGATGATAAAACACTGATTTCCTATGTGAGAAATGCTCGTGATTGCCCTCTCCCTTCCAGGACTGTGGGTTTGGATACTGGGAGACTCTGTGGTCCTTCTCTGCCCTTAGTCTTCAAGTGGACATTCAGCTATTGAATGTGTTGTTAGTTTGTTTTTCCTAATGTCTTCAAGCCTTTTCCAGAAGTTAATGGAGAATTTAAAAGAAGCAAAGATTACCTGTTCTCCTTAAGCTTATACTGGTGTTTCGCAAAAAAAAATTGCAGACTCGGTTGGTCTTTTGTATGTATCTGTCTTCAAATAGTCCTCTCCATTCCCCAGGGCTGTCTAGTGAGACCTTACAGTACCAATGGTTAGTTAGCTTATCTTTAACTGTTGGTAGCAGCTTGTTTCTTCCAGGTCAGGAGAGTGAGAAACAGCTGTGATTTCTGGATGTAGGTGTGAAAGTTCACTCCCTTATCCTGAAGTGGCTGAGCTGTTGCCAGCAAAAGGTAGATAATTGTTCCCTGGATAATATAAGTACTTCAGCAGCTATTGTAAATTATGCGTGTTTTAAATCTTGCTTGATATTGTTGAATCTGTTGACTGACGGACTCTGGGCATAAAAATTAGTATTAAAATACTATTTTGTCTTTCATGAGATACTAAATGAGTAGGCACACAGAAGTTGAACAGACTGGCATAAGTTATGATATCAATATGGTATTTGAAAGCTGTAACTCAGTACAGGAAGTAGGCTTTTGTAGATGACATTGAGTGTTATAAAAACATGGTGTGACATAGTCTTGGTATGTAAACCAATTCAGTTGTAAATTGATTTAATTGTCTAAACTGTAGGCAAAGAGATTTCCTAGATACCAGTTCAATGCAGAAAGTTAATGAAACCCAGAAATTGGGTATGTTGCAATTAAAAAGAGAACAGATCAGCAGGGTTCTAAAGGAGAAATCTGTACCCACTCGGAAATTAAATGCTCTGTGTTTTAGTGAATTTGAAATAAATGACCGGTGCAGCATGAATGCATGCTGAATGAAATAACTACATGTGAAGGCCAGAACCATGGGGTTGTGTGTGTGTATGTCTGTGTGTGTAACTCAGCAAAATATTTCAAGGATGTTAGGTTGACATGCAAACTGAGAAGTAATGAAGCAGTGACAATTCAGGAAAGCAGACTGCTGTCACTGGGTAAAGCTTACTAGCCTTTTCTTTAGCAAAAAGCAAACATGGATGCCAAAAATGTAATACTGATGCAGTTAGATAAATAACTGTTGTTCCTTTACCTAAACCATGACAGGGTTTTTTTCCCATCTCTCCTCTAAATATGCTACAGAAATACAGAAAATTGTTTAAAAACAGAAAAACTGACAATTTTGGAATCTCTCTGAATATCCGATTTCAGAGGCCACTGCAGAATTTGAGACTTTTCTTAGAATAGTGACATTGAAGAACAAAATGAACAATTTTTGTAGAGGCGATAAATCAGATGCTCCTGGATTATGTTTTTCAAAAACCAGGGAGACATTACATTTCAGATTTTTTTTCCTTTTAATAAATGTTGCACATTTTTTCATAGTATGTAGTGGAACATTATGCTACAAGATAGTTCTGTAGTTAAGAATTTAATAGCACTTGAAAGATTAAACATTTATATGGGTATTTAAATCATATTTGCACTGAACAGCAAACATTTTTAGGAAGACATTAAACCTCAGGTTTTCACAATATAACCTACAAACAGTATTTCGTAGTCCTATACATGTATACTTCAATTCTTCTTTGTATGTTTTCTCTTAGCAGTCACCATCAGGTATAGAAGCTTACGTGGAAAGTAGTGTTTCGCTCTTCCTATTGAAACAGAATCCCTAAACGTTTGTCCCTAAAAGCAATCAGCTTTTGTGAAGGTGCAGTCTAAGTATGCTTACTCAGCCTTGATTAGCATTTTCTACTCTCTTCTGAAGGTTCTGTCCTGAGAAAGAACCCACGATTAAGAAAAAAATAATCTCGCCTCACCTTTGACAGATCCGTCTATTAGTAAACTCAGCCCAGTTTTAACGCATAGTCAGCCGTCATTTTCTGGTTATGATCCAATGCAGAAGATACAGAATAACTTTTACAGCAGTATCTTTGTAATTGGCAGAGATGTGTGTGACGTTCCAGTACTGATGACAAAACACTTCCATGTCAATGTGCTGACATCCGATTTCTTCTTGTGCAATAACATTTGTAGCCATGGTTATCTGCATCTTTGATCTGCCTGGAATGGATGGAGAAAGGTATGGCTGCCCCGCTTAGCTGCTAGAATATAGTTTGAGTGCTCCCATATCTGCTTGGGTACAAGGTCAGCTGGTTTAGCTTAAAGCACCGTCTTTGATAGCTTACGCAGTTGTCTCTCTATAGGGAAGAAGGTGAGATTCTTCACATGTTCCATTCCATTGATTCTGACGTGTGAGTGGCATTCTTTATCACAAGACCTGTATATGAAACTTCCAGACCATTGGAAACTTACCTATGCTGTTTTAGAAATGGGAGTTGTATACATGAGATAGATGACGGACACAACTGTCTGATGGCAAAGCTAAACTATCGTATATTGGCAAATGTACAAGCAAGTTAATCCAGCCTAATTTGTCTTCTGTGTTTCATGTGTATTTTGGTGTAGTCTTTAATTACTTATATTGCTTTGTTTTCCCTCTTCCTTTCCCCATAGGACCCATGAGTCATTCATTGCACAGGATGGGTGGTGGTAATTTAATTAACTGCTGTTAACAATTGTGGAGAAAAACAGAGTTAGGTGTTGTTGCCTCATGTTTTTTTCTGCTGAACACTTTTCTGAAGGTAGAATTAGAACACAAAAATGACCATATTGGGTCAGTCCAAATATGTCTCTTGACCAGCAATGTGTTTCACAAAAGCCATAAAGAAATGCCTGTGGAAGAGCAAGAACAGCAAAAGTGTATGTGCTACTGTTACCTGTTACTTTACAAGTTTCAAACTCTCTTAAGTGCAGGTGATTTCAGAGTTAGTTGTGGTTTATGGCCTTATTAACATCAGTAGATTTTAGTCTCTGAATATGTCCAGTTTCCTTGTGAAATCAGGCAGAATCCACAGCCTCCTTTGGCAATGACCTGGTGGTTCTTCAGTTGAACTACCCGTGACGACCCACCTCTTGTCCTTTTGAAGCTATCTCCAATGAGCTTAATTCAGTGGCTCTTAATCCTTGTACTGGAAGAGACTGTGCAGTTACTTGGTGCTACCACCCTCTAGAATCTACTTAAAGCTTCGTAAATTTGTCAGACCTCTCCAAAATTCTCTTTTCCAGAATGAAAAACCTAAGATTGCTTAGACTACTTCTTGAAGGAGAAGCTATTCCATATTTTGATCAACCTTTTTGTCCTTTTAGGAACCTTTCTAGTTCTGTTACCCTTACAGTGTTAGGTATAAACATGGTTAGATTGAAACATGGATTTATACAGTGGCTTGATGATGTTCCTGTCCTTACTTCTAACACGTGATTTATTTTTTTGAGAAATATCAAGGACCAAACTGCTGTTTTCTTGGGACTATCATAACCCAAAATCTGATTCCTGAGTAATATAATGGTCAGCTTAGACCCGATCAGCTTATTAGGACTGCAATTATTTTCCCTCCATGTAGATCACTGTATTTGTTGAATAACACCTGCCATTCTGCTGTCCATTCAGTCTCACAGTGTGTCCTTCTGAATCTTTAGTCTGTACTGTTCTGAGTAATTGGATGTTGCTCACTGCTCACCTCTCCCACACCAGATCCATCATGGATCCTTGTGAAATTTTGCAAGTGGCCTCCCTCCATTGCAGGAATTGATGATTTACTGTCTGTTTCCTGCCACTTAACCAATTACTTGTCCATAAAAGGCCTTTTTTTGTCCTGTCACGACCACTTAGTTTTTGTAAGTGTTTGAAGAATTTTGTAGAAAGCTTTCTGAAAATCCACCTTGACTATGCTTTTATGGGTCTTTCTGTGGTAGTTATGGCTACTATGTTTGGCTACGTCACAAATGCTGAATTTTATTTAATCATATGTCTGTGAGGTTGTAAAATTTCTTTAGTTAGGGAGGAAGGCATAGAGTAGCTGAACTCTAAACTGTGTAATAACTTCATGTCCAGTTTCAGACTCATACTCTTTTTTTTTTCCTCCAGAATTCATTTTTTCCCAGAACTCTCAGCCTCATAGAACATGCCACCCGTTCTGTGTATGGATCCATCACGTTGACTGTAGCAGTGACTAGTTCTTCTCTAAATCACACTTCATCATCTCATCTTCGGTATCTAAAATAGCATCTGTCTTTGAAATATGTAAGTGTTCTAACAGAGCCACTCCGTGGCAGAAGCAGTGGTAGAATTACATTTACCAAGCTGGCGGTCTTCTGCTTGTAATGAGAAAATCCCTTGCCTTGTTCAAATTTCTGCAACAAATGATGTTGCAGAGTCTACAGATTTGTAAGACAGATGTATTTGCTGTGATTTGTCCTGTGTGAGTCAAGGACTGTTGCACTGCCATTGTCTTCACTGTCAAAAGACTTAAAAAGGACAAATTAACATCATTGCCAGAGATACTTCTTTGTCAATTCAAATCTGAAGTTAGTGTTTGTGACATCAGCTGGTCCTATGGCACCATCCAGCTTAGTACGTGTGTTCAGCAAAGGCCAGAAATGCACACATTGATACAAATAATGACATATTGCTAAAATGCAGCAGTGTGACAGCAAACCATTTTTAAATCTTATGCTGACTGTGCTCGTTTACACTGCCCAGGATTTGTGTGCTGTGTGCTGTGTAAATGATTTGTGCTCTTGCATTTTGAACTACACATATCCATCTTCTAAGAGAATTTAAAAAAAAATATTATGGTTGAAATTTCTGGGGGACAGAAAGTAAAGTAGAATGTAAACAGGAAAAAGCATGGAAAATTCTCCCTTTCCCACTGTTTTATTGTAGTGGAAAAGCTGGGCTTGGAAAGAGGTGGGTTATACACATGGATTTTTATTCATATCCAGAGTATTTGATCACCGTGTCCTGACATCCTGAAATGAGGTCTTACAGTCCCCAACATTTGTTTGTAGTCAACACATGCCAGAGTGTGCCCTAAAGGTTGTGGTGGCCCAGCCAGTCAAAAAGTTTCTGCCTGATGCAACCTTGCAGCTGCAGGAGAGCGATAAATTCAGACTGAACATAGTGTATGTAATTGTCAGTATATAATAAAATACGGTAGATAGTTGTCTGATCTACTGCTTCTGTGCTGCAGGAGGGAGGAGGCACAGAGTGAGGGAAAGGGAATGGATAGGGGGAAGGAAGAAAGGAAATGGAGGTTTCCTTCAACCATTAGCCGTCCTGTCATGTGTCTGTTCATCTTGGCATTTCCCCAGGGGGAGTCTAAAAAGATTTTTAGGATTTTATTAACATTATAGAGTACATTAAGACTTGTACTGTTCCAGTATTGCACATATGGAATTCTTTATTTGTGTATTTTTACCTGAAAACTTATTGTAAGTAGCAAAGAAAACAGAAAAGGAAAAACAGAGTAAGGGAAGGGAAAAACAGATAAGTAGATCTAGGAAGCATATGTGATAGACTGATTTGCAGGCATGATCATGTACATGCATGTACATATTTGCACAGATCTCTCCCCCCCGACAGTTGCTTGCGTATCTGGGACAATTTTTCCATTAGCAAAAGAAAACTTTCTACAGAGGGTGGCTTTTATGATCTTTTAGTATAGGCCACATAGCTGACAGTACAACAGGAAAACCAGGGGAGTGTGTAGACTTCGTGCAACTATGGAAGAAGACAGCCTTTCTGCTGCATCTTAACATGTTGACTTCTTGCAATGTTTTTATATGTAGTTACTAACTTACTTGAGCAGAATTTTAAATTCATGTGTAGATAGAGTCTGTCTAAGTGAAGAACAGGAAGGTGAAATGCTAAATTTTGTTTCTCATTTCCTCCCCTAGTAGTTCTCATTTTCCCAGTAGCATCTGTTTTTGCGCAGGCAGTGATGGATGTGGGTTAGATACTGTACCTTAGCATGGATGGAGCTCAAGATGATGATTCACAAGTAGGGCTGATCAGTTACTACTGCTCTGCTTCTGGATGTTGGACACTGCAGAGTCTTGAGGTGAATAACCAGACAAGATGGTGATTGTTCCAAACATTGGGAATCTGTGTAACAGTTTCTAGTGTGGGTTGGGAATATAATGCCCAATAACTGGTAAACCTAAAAAAAAGCTTATTTTAGTAATGAAACTGGTTGTGTGGTAGTCATTCCTCTTTGTGAGCCTTCCTCAAACTGTTGAGGATTTGTCTGTTACAGAAATGCTAGGTTGGGGTTTTCAAAGTTACTCTTGAGGGTTGGTATTTATGCAGTCCCTTCCACTTGTTCTTTAAAATATGAGACTCCTGTAACTTATAGCCATCTTAGAAACTATTAATGGTTTCTCGCATCCCCTTGTCTGACTGCTGCAGAGCATGCTTGTTAGCTGAGTGCACCCTGTCTGAACCTTCTCTCCCTCCTAAGGAGATTGGAGGATTAACAACTGTTTCATAGCCACTTCTCATCCAAAGAACTTCGTACATGCTACTAAGTTTCAATCAGTTTACTTATACAAGAATCAAGTCCTCCATCACTGAAGTTCGGTTATCCCTGGCATGAGGACTACACAGAGCAGACCTTTCTAAGAGCAAACATCAGGTTTCTGCTAATGAGATGGGTGGTTTGAGGAAACTCTCACATGTCCTGCGTTGTTTTTTAAGAGCGGTGATGTACCTCTTGCTGCCGCATTGGCAATTTTGTTTGCTAACACAGGGGCTCCGTTATCGCTCTGCATGCCAGCAGCACATCTGCTTCCTGTTTTCTCTGATAGAGGTGAATGCAGGTCTTCTCATTTATACTCCACCTGTGATAAGTTCTGTGATCTATGGAACTGATTTTTTTTTTCCCCATATATTTAAAAGCATTAATTTAAGTTTAGATCCAACAAACCTGTATGTTTTCTGTCCAGTACTGATTTTCTTGAATTTGTGTTTTATACTGACTGCAGGTGGAGCAGCACTGAGCTCTGGCACATGTGACTTTGTTTTGTTGTTACTGTATTACCTGCTTGAAGAGTCGTGCAGTTCTCTTTGTACTTCTGATGAGTATATACAATACGCAGTGTGATGGTACTTATGAAGCCCCCTCCTCCCCAGTCTTCAAAAGAGTGGAAGATGATACCATGCAGGCTTGTGGATCCAAGTTAGTAGGTTTATCAAACTTCTGTGTGTTTTTCTTCCATGACAGTGGCTTTGAAAAGATGCTGTCAGCTTACAGATTGGATTTGTTGCAGGACTCTGGTCACCTATTAAATTAACAGGTATGATTAATGTGAATGAAAGGTTAAAGAGCTCACTAGACTTTCAGTTTTCTATTGAAACTTGACAGCACTGTAGACAGTGTCATGCCACAGTTAAGGCTGGAGGAAATCCTGGGCGTCTCTAGTCTGACCTCCTGCTCAAAGCAGAGTCAGCAAGGAGGTCAGACCACGTGGCTCAGGGCTTTATGCAGTCTGTCTTGAAAACCTCCAAGAACAGACACCGCACAGCGCTTCTGGGCGACCTGCACTGCTGCTGCGCTGTCCCCGTAGGGAGAAAGGTTTCCCTTTATCTCCAGGCTGAACTTGTCTTGTTTCAGCTTGTGCCCACTGTCTCTCATCCAGCCACCATGAGAGAGCCTGGCTCTGTCTTGTCAGTGACCTGCCTGTAGGCCGGAGAAGGCTGCTCTGAGGTGCCCTCAAAGCCTTCCCTTCTCCAGGCTGAAGCAGCTCCGTCCCTCAGGGTCCCCTCGCCGGGCAGGTGCTCCAGCCCCTGAGCATCCTGGTGGGCCTCTGCTGGGCTCGCTGTAGTTTGGCAGTGTCCTGGACTAGGGAGCCCAAACCAGAGGACTCAGTATCGTATCTAGGTGTGGTCTAAGAAGTGCTGAGTCACGGGGGATCCTCACTTCCCTCCATCTCCTGGTTGCGCCTGTGCTACTGTAGTGCTGGATGCTGCTGGCCTTTGCTGCTGCCAGCCCCAGGGTGGCTCCTGTGCAGCTCGCGGTCCCTCAGGGCCCCAAGGACTCTTCTGCAGAGCTGCTGCCCAGGCAAGCGGTGTCTAGCCTAGACCGCTGCCTGAGGCTTTGACTTCCCAGGGGCAGGGCTTGGCATTCCTCCGTGCTAAACTGCACAAGACCCTGTCCTTCCACCCTGCCCTCTGGGCCCCTGCCCTCCAGCGCATTGGCTGTTCCCCCCAGTTTGGTGTCATCTGCAAGCTTGACAAGAGTGACTCCTCCCAGGTCACCGATAAAGTTGTTAAGCAGGACGGGTCACAGGCTGGGCCCCTGTAGTTCTCCACTTTGTTACTGCAGTCCAGGGAGTACGAGCCGTTAACTGCTACCTCTAAGCCAATCATCCAGCCATTTTTTATCCATCTAAATTGTCTGCCTATGCAGACTGTAATGTTTTTCCTCTTGTAGAGGTCTTGCTCTGTAACTTTCCCAGGGACCAAAATTAGACTGATCAACCTGTAGTTCCCTGGACAGGCTTTTTTTTGAAGATAGCATGACATTGGCATTCTTACACTTGTTTGGGACCTCCCCCATCTTGGTCACCATTGAGATCAGCCAGCACCATCTTTGGGTGCAGCCCTTCTGTGGCAACAGTCTCCCATGTAACCCCTGGCTCTGTTCTCACACACTGCTGGAAATTCTCCTCATGGACAGTCTGTGGGTGATCTTTTTGGCACAGTAGTGCGGACAGCAGTTTTTCTGAAGAGGAAAGGGATTAAGTGTCTTAAACTTGTAACACAGCAGAAGAAGCTAAAGCACAGCAAAGAGGCAAACTTCAAGTAAGGTCTTCTGAAACATCAACGTTTTTGGTTTATTTTCTGACCACTTCTTATACTCCTTCAACATTTTTACAATCTTCAATTTAAAGAACGTACCTGAACATGACTAAGGTGTGTAGCTGATTCAGATACTTACGATAGTTCATTGTTGGGTTTAAATAAGCGAAAGCCAAGGTAGTTATTGGATTATTCAGACTTCTTTCGCTTTTTGGGAGGAAATCTTTCATTTGTGTCTTTACTTTTGCTGTTTTCTGATACTGACAGGTAAGACATAAGAGACCAGGTAAGAACTTTTAGAAGATGTTAGTAAAACTTTCCCACTTTCCTTCTGTGTTAATAGAGTGCAGTGTGCTTCCTCTGGTTTATACAGTACCTAGGTTTGTATGGTTGTCTTGTGTCTCCTGAATATCCCACTGGGTTAAACCGAGTTTCTGTAGTTGTCTTTAGAATTCCCTGTGTTACGGGTGTGGCTTTCAGTTACGGATCTGTTCTGTTAGGAAGAGCTAAGAGACAATGGCATTAGAAAATTACTTAAGAACTCATTTAGCAAACTGTTATTTTGCAGATTAAAAAGTTGAACACTGACAAACGCACTCCAGCAGAGGTAGAGGGAGAATTCAGCAGGTGAGTCTCCTCAGCTGCCGTTGTCTCAATACCAGATCTCAGTCTTCCAGAAAGTCAGTCGCGTTTTGGTAGCGGACCACTGAGATTGCAGTTCACAAGTCTTATCAATTTAATGTATTTTCAGGGAGGTTTTTTTAAAGTCCGTTAAAAGCAAACAAACAAACAACAACCACCAGCCGCCAAACCCCCCAAACCAAAACGAAGCGACTTCTCGTTGGCGCCTAACTCCCGTGGGGCCTGCGGGGCGCTGCCGCGGGCGGTGTGTGGGCTGGCGGCCGGCGGGGGGCGCTGTGGCGCCGGCGGGGCGGCGGGCCGTGCTCCCCGCGCTCCCCGCCCGCTCGCTGCCGCCCGCCGCCCGGCGCCAGCCCCGTCCCGGCGCGCCGGCAGGAGAAGCCCGCTCTTCTTTACTTCGTGAATACAGCTCGCCGGCTTGCTCAGCGCTTTCGGATTGTCCCCGTTTCTTACTTTACCATAAGGCTGCTTTCTGTGCCTGTAAAACAAGGGATTATGTGCCTGTAGCCCAGGAGCAGCTGCTGGAAAACATTCAGCGTTGTAGTGAGATGAGGATTCGTGTTTCACTGAAGACCTGGCATGCCACGTTAGGCAAACACTGCTTGCAGACAAAGTCGATTTAAGCTGTAGTTTAAGACACGGAGCCCTCATTCCTACTGGGGATGAACAGATTTTAGATCCCTACCAGTGGGGAGGGTGTAGTGAAGAAGTTTTATTGTGCCGAGAAGGGTGAGAGGAGACTGGGGCCAGTTTAGGAAGGTGAACTTCGGAGCTGGGGCAGATAGGGGAGAAAAAGCTGCTTTTGGTTGTTTGGGGTTTTTTCCCACTGTTTTCCCTAGTGTTATTGTGCCTTCAGTACAAGACGGGGTGACCTGACAGCCAAGTGACTTGTCAGCATCTGGAGCAACTACCGGGAGACTGTGTGGTCTGAGGTACATACAGGAGGCTGGAGGGAGCGGGGAATAAAGCTTGGAAGCAAGAGCACCTGTAAGTGAAGTAGAACAGGGGTGGCCAGAAACTGTGTGTAGAAGAGTACAGAGAGCCTGCGAGGCTGGGGGTAGCTCACCAGAGGCAGTCAACGCTGCAGAAAGTGAGAGCTAGCTCAGAGTGGTTCATTTGGGGCGTGTGAAATGGTTCAGTGTAGCACCTCCTGGAAACTAGGCCCTTCCCGCACAGTGGAAGTTCTGGGCGTGTGGATCCCTCAGCCTGGCATCTGAGGGTCATGGTGGTAGCAACCATTCTACCTGCAGCGCACAACATTTCTAGGCTTTTGTCCTGTGGGAAGCCAAGGGAGAGCCAGCTTCTGCAGTTGCTGCTGCTCTGCAGGGAGGGTGACAACCCATAGCCATCTTCCCCCTTGCCTGAACTGGTGAGAAAGGGGAGGAAGAGAAATGCTAGAGAGAGTCTGCAGTGGTCTGTTTGCAGTTGCATTGCAAATCTGTACAGCTGTTAGGCTCTGTATGGTTTGCCTTAGTTTTGTTGTGTTTGGGTTTTTCCAGTTTGATTTTTACAGAAGCAAACTGTCTGTGGCATTAGAGTAATGCATAGTAGAGCTTTTACTCCCTGTAGCATTTGTGTGGGAGATAAGAACATGAAAACTGTCATACTTTGTACCTGTGATCCAGCTGGGAGCACAGTCTCCAACGTTCAGTAAAAACATAAAAAACTCCCATAGTGAACATGTGGAATAATCTGCATGTTTATGAGGATTTTATGCAATGCCTAATGGTTAAAGGCTGGTTTTAAACATTTTTTTTTTCTTATAATCCGTCTGGTTTTTTTTCCTAGCTTTGTAGCTCTCTGAGCGTGCTTGCTGCTGTGTAAATGGCTAGACCCTCTTTGATTCTTGTCAATTACTGGATTCTGTAGTATCTTATAACAGTGGGGTTTTGCTGTCTAATTATATTTTGTGTGTGGAGAAAATACCCCTTTTTATTCTTTTTGTTGTTGTTTTGAAGTAGCCACTTTTTAGCTTACTGAAGTAATTGATGCTTCTTACTGTTTTCGCAACTGCTTCATCTCTGGATCATTGTGCAGTTTTCCTTCGAGAAGGAACTTAATCCATCTTTTGTTTTCCGATTCTAGAGTATTTACAGAAGAGAAAGAGCAAAGTTGTCACTGTGACTTTTCAAGGCAGAGTTGTTTTTACATAGCTAATTCTTTCAAATAGGTGCAGCATTTTTGAGGCGGGGAGGAGTTGGCTGTGACACCTTTACTCTTCAGTTTGCGTTTCTGCCATTTCCATTATCTTGTCTGAGCTATTAGTCACTCTGGAAAAAGACATGCCAGGAAGATGGATTGGTCTGGTTTGAAAAGAGAACCAATGTAAATCCCTTCTGGTTAGACAGTTGTGTCCTTGTGGGGGCAGATTCTGAATTGTCTCACCTTAGGTCTTGTATTGCAAAGCTCATGAAGACGTAGTGCTGATGAGTGCCAAGGACTACAGAGAAGAACGATTCCAGATATATTTGAGAACAAACAGAGCCTACAGGAAACCTCAGGATGCAAACCAACAAGTTAGGCCAGCATTGAAATCCAGCAGTGGCTCCAAATGAGAAGGAGAATGGGTTTTATCTGAAAAAAAAATGCAAATGAAAAACGAGTACTTAACTCTTTAGTTAACACTTCATTGTTCAAGAGTGAGTGAGTTTTCAGACTCAAGGGAATGAGAATTAGAAAAAATATCTGGGAAGTTCTGAGCTAGAGCCTGGAGACCTTGTTGATTCACTGCAACGCCTACCTATTTCGTAATGTTATGGATAGCTGTCGCATGATATTTTCAAATTCTTTTCTAGATAAATGTTTAAACCTGTAAAATAAGGGAATGGTTAGAATGAGGCTTCATGGGATAGCTGAGCTGCCAAAACCAGCTGGATGCTGAAAGGGGAGCCTTGCTTCAAGGTTTATGACCCCCTTTTCCCCTTGCTTTGGCATGGGGGATAAAGTGTGTTGTGGTGGTCATACTCTCCATACTCTCCTGTTTAGTTTTCTGCCAGTTGAGCAAGCTGGCTTATTTTTTTCACCCTTATGTTAGTCTTCTGATAGTTCAGTGAACTCAGTGGTCTCATATGAGGGATCAGATTAGCACCAAGGGTTGGTGGCATGTAAGGGGCAGGAATATGCAACTGGGAAGGGACACAGAAAGGGGTGAACCTACCCTTTTGACAGCAGTGAGCTGTCTCATGAAACCTTTTGCTGCATCCCTTTGAGTTAATGTAGACTGAAAAGTGTCCACTCCATGCATGCCTTTGTTTTGTACCATGAAGGAAAAGGTCATCAACCTTTACTTCCACTGTAAATGCTCTATAAAGCACCTGTTAGATCATTTGATGAACCAACACAGTGTGTTTGTTTGTGGCAGCACTGTAAGTCCTGCATTCAGCTTATTTGCAGCATAGTGCTGAAGTTTGGATTAGTATTGTTCTCAAGATTTATAGAAGGTAATGCATGGTGAGGCTAGTTCTCAGGTTTTTGTAGAAAATAGTGAAAGAACAGCTAATACAAAGGAAGGTGATCAAGGGTGTTCTGGTCATGTTTGTCTTGTTCCTAATGGACAACGTACTGAAAAAATGTTTTTTTAATACAAATCCTTCAGTTTCTGTGAAAGGGAATAGTGAAGTCTTGAGATTTACTCTGCAAGATCATAAAATTCTCTCCAGTGGAAGCCTTAGAGAATTCATTCAGCTGCTGAGTGAAGACTTGACTTACCCGCATCCGGTTGCATTTCCACGAGCCTTATTTCTTTGTACCTTCTAGATCTTCTCGGTTGTTCCCACCTGTTGTTTTATCATCTGTTTCTTCTAGCTCCTTTTCGTTGCTGATTGTCCCAGCCACAGACAAAAAGTAAAATGTTGAAGGTGGAATAGTGTAACTCAGTGAAGTTTTGATGCTAAAGCTAAATTGATGTAAAGATTTAAGCCCAGAAAACCGATCACTTTTGCTAGTAGAGTTATTTTTCTGCTCACATGATTCCTGTATTTCTTATGTAAGCTGTAATGCTAGCAAAATTTTGGGAAGCGTTGGTTTTGTTTCTCTTAAAGGTTTGTGATGTTTCAGATCTTGCTGTCCTTTCATACCTTGTTGGCTGATGCAGTAATCTCTTCTGTGTCCATCCTGGCCCAGTGTTTTTCTGATAACCTTTATTTAACTGCTGTTATTTAACTGCTATAACTCCTAACAACAGAAGCCTTTTCTCATAAGATTATATTCAATATTCAGAAGAATCTCTTAAAACGGTACTGTTCCTCTTACATGAGAGTGGGTCAGTCTTCATGAGGCTTCCATGAATGCTCTTGTACTTCTGGCATTTTCCGAAGAAGTCTTGCCTGCATGTTAAAGGCTTTTTCCTTGTTCATGTGAGGTTGATGCACTGTTCATATTAGACCTAGAAGTATCTGGTCCAAATCAGGATGTTAACCAAGGTAGCATTCCAGTGCCAACTTTGCGTCACCTGGTTCAGCATAAATTGCTGAGAAATTTTCATAAGCTTTTCTTTCTTTTTGGTTTCACGCTCAAAGGAGGAGCCTTGTCTTGAACTGGGCTGTTGTGTCTAGGAGACCTGTATCATCAGTCATCAAGACACAAATTCTGAGGGAACATGTGCCAAATTTTGTTCTCAGATGTCCTTTATCATACATCTGGGCATTACTGTTTAGGTTTTTCCAGATCATGAATTAGTCTCAGTCTTTTCAGATTAGTAAGTGACAAATGCCATACGCCAGATAGGAATTGTTTGCACGTGGGAACTGAAGAACGTTCTGTGGCATTAATGTGTGCTAAATAATCCCTAAATAGTGAAATAAAACTGTGCAAGGTAGGAGCCTACGTCTTCTATCTGCAAACTGCTATCTATCTCAAATACAATAACTTCATTTCAACTTGATGATAAATTGCTTCAGGTAACATATTTAAGCTTTGTTATGGAAAAAGTGTGGTTTATACGATTTTTATATGCAAGTTATTAAATGTGAACTGAATTTTCAGGGGGAATTTTCTTAGAATGCTGTATTGTCCATTTAGCACCATCTTTTTCATTTTGCTACACAGAGAGGACTGACAACATTTGTGTTGTGGCTTGCTGAGAGCTTCATGCCAGGTGGAGTATGTTTTTGGTGTTTTGTTTTTATCCACGTTGGCTCAATTTAACCTCAGATTTGTCTCATATTTAAGACTCTTTTGTTTGTGCCTGTTTTGCTCATGACGACATCTCCAAGACTCTTAAAGGCCTCCTGTAGTTCAGAATCATTCCAGGCTTTTCTAACTAAACTGTTCTGAATTTGACCTGAATAACATTACAAATAACTTTGTGCATTTTTCAGTATTTTTTTTTGATTCCCACACTGTGCTTGGTACAAACTTGATATTAAATAGCATAACAAACTAGAAAGCTGTTGACATCTTATGTTTTTATTGCCAGCAATTATTGTTTGCATAAGATTTATCTCCTGAGAGGAGAAGGGATTGCTTTAGAGAAATGTGCTTGCCTTCACTAGCCTAACAATTGGTAATCTGTTCCAATGTGTGTGTGTATACACACTCTTCTCTGAAATGTTTTCTCAGTTGTGAGGTTTCCCTCTAATAAGTTCCCAGCTGGGAAAAGGAAGTGTGGTTTCAGCAGGACCTGATCTTGTCTTATATCTGAATGATGGTTTGGTAACTGTCCTTCCTTTCAAGCTCACCGCACTTACGGTGAATTTTCTCTACTGCATTGGTTTGAATAAAAGCTGTCTAAACTGCTACCTGGTAATGGTCATCTACAGACACCATTGCAGTTCTTGAGGTAGTGCAGACTTTGCAGACCTGTTTGCACACACACATAGACTATTTTTGGATTGAAATGAAAAATTTATAGTTTATTACTTCTCCAAATGGAGTAGATAAAAGCTATTACTGTTTAAGACAAACTGTCTGCTCTGTATGTCTTGGGAGCTGGTTCTACTTGCTTCACTGACTAAAATATTGCTGGGATTCTGTGCCTTTCAGGCACTTCCAGAACAGTTCACTGAACTCTAGTCAGCGTTGGGCACCTCTATTAAAATCATAGGGATTGCAGACATGTGACCGGCAGCATAAGTTAGCCTGGAGAACCTTTTACTATTTGATGTAAGAGAGGTGAACAGCACATCTTAACTCTTGGATCTGAGGTTCTCTGGAGTGACGCCTGCAAGAAAAGCTGAATTTCTTTTACAGAAGTCTGGATGCATTTTCAATGGAATTCAGTGAGATGCACCTATCATGGAATGAGAATTTAAAGTTTATAAAAAGCTTCCTGAAGTGGGCAGCCAGATGAAGTACACTGAAGTCAATATGGTCCATCTTTTGGGAGGTAGTCATTTCTGACTTCCAGGCTTACTCTGTTTGGCACATGGGACTGGACGAGCAAAATGCTTCCTTGCTTGTGTTCAGTTGCAGGGACAAAGGAACATGCTAAGTGGTAGCAGGAGTAGCAATCACCTCACTTAAACACCTGCAGGTCTCCTGCCTTTCCTTAACCAGCTCCTGCTGCTGGCTTCATGGCTGGAGCGGGGAGGGAAAGGGAAAATGACACAAGGGTGTTCCTGTTCCCCCTCTGCCTCCTTTCTTTTCTTCTTCCTCTTGCTGAAGTGATTTCTGCTTCTGCATGTTTTGCAGTCCCTGTGACAGGCCAGGTAAACAGGAAGCTTTTTCTGCTGCTCTGTCCCAGAGGAGATTCCATCACCTCCAGGGAAAGGTTTGCTTTTCCTCTCGGGCCTGATGTGCACCGGTGTCCTGAAAGTTATTTTTTGCTCAGCGTTGAAAAGATTGGGCTGCTGTGTTATAAATGGGGATTTGTGTTTACTTTGTGCTGTTTGCTCTGTCCGAACTGCCTGAAGCGCCATGAGCCAAATTCAGCCTTTAACAGTTTTAACTTAGTGAACTCTGTATTGTCCCCATTAGAGTTCCTTCTGCTCTGAATGTGAGTTGATCTCCATGTCTGAGATGCTTCAGCATAATACAGGCTTCTGCCAGCACCGCGAGATGCACAGCACGCGATGGCACTTGTGGAACCGAGCACGGAAATACTCATCTCGAGGACATCCACTACCTTCTATCTGTTTTAGTAAAGCCATGGTTGTTGGTTATCTGGTACAAATGAATAGGTGTAAATCCAGAATGCATTGTTTTGATTACCTTGTCTTTATTCATAATAAAGTCTACAGATATCCTCTAAACTAAAACACCTTTTTGGGGCGAGAGTCAAAGTATCTAATTAGGATATGAATATTTCCAGTAGTAGAAAATCCACTACAGTCTGGGCAACATGTTCTAGTGTTTAACTGCCTCTCCTTTAATGAATGCCTATAGCATTTTTGATCCTCTTCTGTATGTTTCAAGGGAGATTTTCTTTGCTCCTTTTCTAATAAGGCAAATATTATGAGTCCCTCAAGCCCTGAATTATCAGAGATTTTTTTCTAATCTTTCACTCATCCTAATGACTCTTCCGTGACCTCTGATTCTATTTTTTGCATATTTGAACACTCTTCTTTGGGGACATCAGTGCAGACAACAGCAGTGCAATGGGAATTATTCTTGTGACAACTACAGACATCATAAAACCTTTCTTTTCCAACTTGGTAATTCCCTAATCTCCAAAGCAGACATCAGTCCTTTGAGGCTATGATCCTTACAGATGCCCTGTGAAAATTTAGCTACCATGCCCAAAAGCATTTTCAGAGGCATTATTTTCCAGGGCAGAAAATACCACCGTCTTTTTTTGTTTCTAGATGCAAATGTACGCACCCTTGGGTTTCTTGTTATACCTACCATTACCTGTGCTCAGAGTAGTCAACATGGCCTGTGATTTGCTTTCTGCGACCTTCTCTCCAGGAAACCCAGTACACATCCAGTCGCTTGAAACAGGATTATCGCCTGTAGATTTGTTCAAGGAGTGTTTATTCCAAATTATATTGCGGTGGTACTAGCCACCTGGTAATGTATCGGCAAGCTGGCTTTTTCATTATTTATCAGTATTGTTTCTCTGTTGTTGATGATCTTGGGCTTCTTTGGGATGGGTGCTGTTAAATGTCAGACAGCATGGGCAGGACCTATGGGATCACACTAGAAATGCATCACTAAATGAAAGCTCCTTGTTTACAGGTATATCGTGGAGCCCATAAATCAAATAAACTTATACAATTTTAAAAGTGCTTTGTTGATATTGAATTGTTCTAATGGATTAAACAAAGTGTCCTACAGTGCCAAACTGAGTGTATTCCAGAAGACCAAGAATATTACATAAAGACATACTTTTTTAAACCCAGTTTAAAACCGGTAAGTCGATTGTCTGTAGGCCTATTCATGGGCATTCATTGTGTAATTTAATTTAATTGTTCATAATAAAATCTTTCATCAGCTATTTCACTACATAAAAATTATTTTTCTTCACAAAATCTACTTCAGACTGACAGGCCTGTAATTATTTAGGGCATCCAGTTTGTCTTTTGTAAATATTGACATAGCACTTCTTTCTGTTCTTGTGAACTTTTCCAGTTCCAGTTTTTCAAACCTTAATGACAAGCATTACCAGTCCTGCCAGTACCTATGCCATCTCTTTCAGCACACTTGTATCCAAGTTATCCAGCTTTGCTGATGTATAAGTGTCCAATTAATAGCTGCTGCTTAACATCTTCTTGAGTGACTCTTGGAATGGAAACTATTTCATCATCATCATAAGAATGTTGTTTGCTTTTTCTCAAACAGATGTGTGTGTTAAACTTCTCCTGCTTTTCTTTGTTACTGTCAGCAATCCTACAGTTTCCATCTAATAATGGAATTTTTTTTTCATCAGAAGAGGACAATTTAAAAACCTCTTTGTTTAACAATTCTAGCTACTCATTTCTCCTTCTGTTCTTTTGCAGCTCATATAATTTTCTTTCAGTATTAATTCCCAGTCAGAAATCGTCTTGCGTTGAGGGGACAACTGATACTCTGTTAACGAAGACAGAAGATTTTAATCAGGGTGCCACAGATGAATTAATATCTTTTGCTTAAGAAAAATGAAATAGCCTAACTCATTTTCAATATGAGCATCCTGTTGATAACTATTTCTTTACTACAGGTGGGATTTAAATCTAAACATAGAAGAAGTAGACCTGTGACCTTAAACATTGATTTTAGAATGAGAAGAGTCCTGCATTTGGAGGTGCCTGTTTCCTTTTACTGGCTGTAAAGAAATAATTCGTTCTTAGGTTTCTAATTTGTAGGTGACTTAGGGTAGGTGCAAAGCTGATCATCTTTCTTCAGATATAAAAAGGGGGAACTACCAAGGGAAGCATCATCTAGATTTCAGTTCCCAAGTTTTGCTTTTCTACAATGAAGATTTAAAAAGTGGCTCTTTACAGATAGTGTTTGCCTTTGTCTCTTGTTCACTGGTGACTTCAAGTAAAAAGGGCAATGTACCTTAGAAGAAAAAGGTAATAATTTGTATATATCACACCAGACATGTGAAAGTTAATTTCTTTGTGTTCCCAATGGATTCTCCAGGTTGAATTTGATAGTCTAGCAGCTTGCAGATTAAAATCTGTTCCCAGATCTTTTGGAGAGAGAGAATGATTAATGTGGTCAGCACTTTCCGATCAGAACTGTATGAAAATTGAGTCTTTTTAGCTTTCCAGTTCATCTGTATTTCTTTTTGTCTACTAGGTATAGAAAATAGAGAGACTTGCTTTTGTTGGTTCTGCAGAGCAAGTATTTTTGAACATTCTCTGAAAAACTGTTTAACAAGAAAGAGGCGTAGAGTGACTGCAGCAGTCTTTCGGGAGAGCTTTGTACGTAAAGGTACCACTGAAAGAGAAATATGCAAGAGAAGCTACACAGCAAAAATAGATTAAGCCTAGAGGGCAAAATCTTTGGGTGATCTTTGGCTCTGTGAAGCAATGCAAAATTAAATGTTGATATTTTGGTTATGTTTCGATAATGAATTGTTTTGTTTAAGAAGTTCCAGGACCACCATACCTATAACATCTCTGCAGATCTCTAAGGGCAGACTGCACCTGTGGTTTCTGAAAGGTCATTCACATTTTGATAGAATCTGTCTTAAGAAAAATGAAAACCCAAAACACCACAAAACAGCAGCAAACCAAAACCCTCTGAATGTGTAACTTTGCAATACTGTAATTACAGATTTCACAATTGTTCTCGCCTTTTTAAAGTTATCTTCAGCATCCGCCAACTGTCACCATCAACTCTGAATTACTAAATATGGTAACAGCTAACCTGCTTTTATTGCCATGTAACCTGTGAGACATGAATAACTATGTACTCTAATTACATGGTACTTACCTTATGATTGCAGTGATTACATGGCTATTTGTACCCTGCAAAGCAGTGATAACTTTTTTGGTTTTCATAATGGGATGCTTCAATTTGTCTTCAGTGTATTTAGAGATTAAGTTTCAGTAGTTTCATCATTATGATTATACCCTGTGAGATGTGTTCCATTAACAAAATCCATCATCTCTTTCCTTATTAAATTATGTGTGTCAGTTTCTAGGGGATGCAAATTTGTTGTTAATTTGAAGAGCACTTTTGGAGTGGAATTCTCAAGTATAACCCTTGAAACTTACCAGACAAACTTATTTTCTTTCAGTGAGAAAGTCAGTGGCACAAATAAATCTTTGTGCTTCTTTTTTACTAAATTCTTCATCGTATCAAGATTGTGATTGAAATGAATTGGCCTGTCAGTAACTTCCTGGCAACTCTTTTAAGCAGCTGAATGAAGTATCTTTTTATTACCTAGTGCATGGTTTATCCACAAGCTTTATTTTAAGTGGAGGTATGATTTGAGTCTGTGGCATTTGCTGGAAATAAATTTTCTATGCTAAAATTTGAAAAACTAATGATTGTTGCACTTAAAACACTGGCAATGTGATTTGCGTAGCCTTGTAATGTTTGCCTACGTGTGAAAATTGGTAGCTTCTCAGGCTACAGACAGATTTAATTACGTCTATGCTCTGAAAAGGACTGAAAAATGGAAAAGGGACTGTGTCAGTGTTCCCGGGGGGTACAGCTGGGTTGGTGGGAAGGCAGCGGAGGGCCCCGCACAGCTGCCCGGTGACCCCGAGAGCCAGCGCCGCTCCGGGGAGCAGCTGCTCTGCGCTGCACTTCGCTGCTTCTTAGGCGTTTCTTTAAAAAAACCCGCGGCATTCTGTTTTATATTACGTAGAATTACAGAATTACTGGAGGAGTTCACTGGTGCCAGTATCTTCCCTGAGAAGGGCTTCTCCAGGGCCAGCCGTCGATTCTGCTCCGCCGGGCGCTGGGGGGAGGCGGCGGTTTGGCGGCGGCGCGCGTGGGGCGCGTGCGGCGGCCGCGAGCGGTAGGTGGCAGTGCTGTCCCGCCGCACGCCTGCAGCGGCCTTCGCAGGAGCGCTGGACCCTGCGTAACGTGCCCGTCGCTGCGGGTCTGCTGCCGAAGCATTCGTTAGCCCGGTTACAGAGTGTTCTGTCTAGCGCTAGGTTAGTTCTCCGAAGGCGATTATCCATGTAGAAATTTGGAGGTTATAGGCATTTAGTTATAGATAGACGCTAAGTGAATATGTGTTCTTCCGTTATTTGTTCTGTACGTGGTTCAGACATAAAGGAGCCTAATACTAACATGATGCCATTAATGCCACTGCAAATGTAATGAGAAGTCACTGCGACATGTACGTTCCTAACTTTTTACCTCAAGGGGAATTACTTGCTTTCTGCAGAAACAACTCTTGGTTCGTGATGCACAGTTCATTCCCGTAAATCTCCCACTTCCCCATATTGAAACATCTCTGCAGGCTGAAAACTTGATGACTCATAGTTTATCAGTCTTTTGAGTCTTAAGTCAGGGCCAGTCTCTCATGGCTTTTCTAGTACCGGAAATCTTTGTGGAGATTTTTTTCTGTTTATCCATGAGCACACTTTGAACGGAAAGACTACTTGATCACTTTTTTTTGTCCTAAAAAGCAATCTGATTGCAAAAATACGTTTTCTCTGTCCCTCCCTACCCCCCCCCCCCCTTTTTTTTGTTGGAATGTTAATCTTCTAGAAAAAAAAAGAAAAAAATGTGTTTAATCTATATCACTTCAAAAAAAGTTGTTATAATTCGCCCTTCTGATGGCACGTTAGCAGAAAGTTCCTCAGAATATTTTATCCCCATAACAGTCTGAACTTGTTTCTCTTCTGAAGTTTTTATTAAAAACCATATACAGAACTTAGATATTTAAATTTTAAGACGACTGTAAATTTCTATAGGTACTGAATTAGAATATCATGAAGACTGTAGAGTGTACTTTTTTTTTTACTGTTGTATTTCACTGATGCACCACAGTATAGCTGTTGTAACTCCATAACTGTACTCTTAGAAGTATATACTTTTTCAAGTTACACTGAGAGTTTTATTAAATTATTTGTGTTTGCAAGTTTAGTTCCAGTGATTTTTGTGTGTGTGTGTGCAGATTTACAGAATTTTTGCAGGTTTGGTAAAGGAACTAAGGAGTTTATTTTTCTATGGTAATTTTATGAAACATTATATTAGGGATGCAGTATTTTATGACAGGCCATTCTTGTTAACATGCTAGTTCTGTTTTTTGGGAATAAAGAAATTACTAGCATCAGACTATAAAAGTTCAAAATGCAGTTTTAGTAGTTATTTAACTTGCATTGAACTGCACATGGTGGCAGAAATAAGTTTTGCCACTTCTCATTTTTTAATTTAAGTATTTAAGGAGCTAGGATTGTGGTCTTGCCCAGATGTTTTCTATATGAAGTCCCTCCCCGTGAGTGTTTAGATTGCTTTCAAAAGACTAGAGAAAAAGACTTAAATGATAGGATGTCAGTTTTTTAAAGATGGAGCTTGTATCAAAATGGTTGTTAAAACCTGCCGTTGCTTTCTGTCTGGATACATCTTCAGTATCAGCAAACTGGCTTCACACTGTAGTTTTCCCAGAAAGACTAACGACTGCTTGTTGTAAACTTTTACATCATAAAAAGAAAACAGAGTTAAATGGGAAATACAGTCTCAATGGTAAAAAGGTTGGGAACAATATAATTGCTGGAAGCTTAGTATTAGCGGTTACTTCACAGAAAAAAAAATTGGTGGATTTTATGACAAAGCTAAATGTCTTGTGCAGGTTGTTGAATTTGTTACATAATGCATTACATTAAGTAAAAATTACAAGACCTCTTGAAGGGCAGTAGTTTAAAAAGCACCCCAGAAACTCTTGGAAGTGAACTATGCAGAAAAAAACCCCAGTAATCTTTGATCTTTTTTTTTTTTTTCCCCCCCAGTGGATGAAACTTTTATCAATTTAAAGTTTGCAGTATGGCTATATAGTACTTTTTGTACCTTTTTAAGCTGTATCATGGGAAGCCATGTTTTGTTTTTTGGAGGCAGAAAAAAAATTGGCTTACTTTTAGTTTCTGCATAGCCAGACTTGCTCTTATGTTTGTAATATTTAGAGAAGTTCAATAGGGGGCCCTTGGTGCTTTGATCTAGTGCCATGGTGCAGTTTAATGAGAGAGGGGTTTTCAATATTGTCTGCAATATTGCAAATTCTGCCAGCTCTGTCTTAAATAAGAAAATGCGAGATCTACACCTCGGAAACCTTCTTGTATTTCTGGGCACTCTTTCTGTTTGAAACAGGTAATTACAAAAACCTCCGGATCAATTTTTGTAAAGGGGCACCCTGATGGGTGCCATGACTGAAGTGTGACATGAGCCTTTTCCAATACAATGGGTGGCCTAACATTCCTCAGGAAGGCCAAGCTCATTAAATATTCTCTTCTTTTTTTCCACCCTCTCCGCCTCTTCATGCACTTAGCTTGAGTTGTGCTAAGTCTGAGGTTTCTTCACTGAGGACTTAGGAAAATTGCATAGAATTCTCAGATTGAATTTTTTATGTGTATGACTTCATGATGGCATTAGCATGTGCTTTGATCCATGTGTGAATGGCACTGGGTCGGCTCTTATTGCCATATCCAGATGGTGTTACAGGGAACAAACAGTTGTGTTTTAGGATTTCTCAATAGACTGTCTAGACTGGTCTTGCAGCAGACAGATACAGCCACCCATCAAATTAGCGTTTGTCAGATTTATGGTAATGGTTCTCCAAAGCCTTCCTGTCATTGACATTAAGATTTACGCCTCCAAAGTTATTTTGTCTTCCGCAGAGTGTAAAGTCTGATCGTGTGTATGTGTGTGATTATCTACATGTAGATGTATATTTGCATATATAAATTCTTAACTAAAGGGGAGGAAAGCAACTGAAGAGAAGTAATTGCTATGGTAAGAGGCATAATTTTTAAAGTATTTTTTTAAGAGGCTGATTCCTACAGCTGGGTTGATTAGGGAAGCTTTCCCTTGCCTGTCCATCCCCTCCCTGCAAATGATAATACGGATGTTCTGTTCCAGTCAGTGTCTCCCATATGCCCTTTTTGGAAAGAAAAACATGTATGTGGATTACTACGGCTAGATTTTACACTTTCATGTTACACTGGAGTAATATGAGCTGCTCCCTGTACGCAGTGGGAATAACCTTTTGACAGGCAGTATGTCCATTCTCAGTGGAAATGTTTTTCCAAGTCTGGCCAGGGCTCCTTTGATCATGCCACCTCAAATGTAGGGGTCATAGCTACTATGCAATGCAAGAACCACTGATGGTTGACCAGGGGAGAGATGATTTTGAGGAGAGCATATTTAAAATAAGCCAAATGTCGTGGGGTTTGAGGTATCTTCTTGTTTTTATTTTTTTTGGGCATCGGTAATTCGTGTTGCAGTGGGAATGCTAAGCAGGAGTGTGGGGGAAATTTTAAATTAAGCTGGACGGGCTGGTACATTTGATGGTGGAAACAAGAGGTGGTGTAAGTTTCAAATAGCTGAATTGCAGTGGCGAGCTTTGGGCTTGAACATGCCAGAGCATGTTTTGAAAATGTTTTCCTGTTACGAGGATATTTCAAGAATAGCAAAGGAGTAATGGGATGATGAAAGGATCCAGATGTTATAGTAAACTGTATATTTGGGGAATGCTACCACTTAATGAAGAAACAATTTCACAAAATACTTGAATTAATTTGCAAGTTTGTCTGTGGTATGTGCTTTGGAAAGTCTTTCCCCTGTTTGCTAGGAGTAATTATTACTGATCATGAATAAGAACAACAATTGGATTAAATATAAAGCCCTTTTATAGACAGTTTTATCCTCTGCTCTTGCTATTTTTCTTGCTTGAAGGAGCTTTGTGACATTGGAAGAAAGTAAATATATCTGGTAAATATGTAAATAAAAAGTAAATATGTAAATATTAATTGATAAGAATCAGCTCCAGGAAATCAGAGCTGATTCTCCAGCAGGCAGTCCACTATTCCCGCAAAATGTGCATGTGCTCCCTGTGCACTGTTTTGGGTGCTCACGACCTCTTTGCTAGGCAGCAGCGTACCAATGAATCTTGGAAAAAGCAGCTAGTTTATTCTTCGCAAATCCATGGTCAGAGATTGTGATGGTGTAATCTTTGTTTATTGGGTAGATTTCTGTGATTTATGTGTTCTGAACATGTTTGACTGTTACACAACCTTCCTCTGTGCGAGTTCTTTAGTGAAAAGAATATGAGATATCAGAGAAACAAGTCATTAACGGCAGAATAAAAATTCTTTTCCTTTATGTGAAGGAGGCATAGAGCAGTTCTTTTTTCTTTTTTTTTTTCCCCCTTCTTTTTTTTTTTTCTTTCTTAGGGGTATTATCTATGGCTACTAGGACTAATAGTTTGTCGAACTTTGTCTCCATGTTGTATCTTTCCATGTCTCAGTGGAAACATAATTTTCTGTTTTTCTTTAAGTAGAACAGGAGAAATATTTCTGGGTTTGCTTTTTTTCCTGTGCTCCAATTTTATCAAAATAAGCATCCGTTGCATTGAGATATTTTAATTAACCAGTTAATTTTCCATATAAACTTAAAATTAACTAATATTAATACAGCATTTAAACAGTTGAGTAAGCATTTTAACTTCACTATAGTTTTATTTTGCTTTTAACGGGATGTTGTGAAATGTGTACCTACATATAATAAATACAGGTGGTATCTTTTTTTTTTTTTCAAGACTCTTAAGTTGTACTTGGTTACTTTTTATTCCTTGTTCGTGGTGCATTAGAAAACCTTACCCAGCCTTGGAGGCTTTAGATGGGATATTTTTCTTTGAAGTTAAGAACTGAGATTTTTCTTTAAGTGTACTTCTGGTTTTATTTTGATATGGTGAAAACTTGGGATGAAATCTTACTTCATGCTGTCTTTACTTGTCTCAATCAACTAAAAGATTTTTACATGGACAGTTTAAATTTTCAAGAATCATTACTTCTACATCAAGACAATAGAGCATGTAAGCATTGATCACTTTAATGAATGTGGATTACTGACTTGAACATAACTTTGTTGCTTATTGGAAGTGAATTATCAGAGATGGGCTAAAAGGTGCACACTGTATTTTGTTCTCATGCTTTGGTTCCCCCCCGCCCCTGAAGTCTCACTTTTGGGGCAGCCTAAACTTACAAAAAGTAACAGAGGGACTAATAACAAAATATTTAGCCTGGCCAGGTTCCCACCAGGATGGTGTGTTGTGCTGCCCAAACTCACACAGGTGCCTGAGGCTGGTGTATTGCAAACCATTGTCAGTTCTGAGAGGCAAAGACCCCTGCTGCCATAGCGAAGGACGGTCTGCTCCACGAGCACGTGGCTGGAGTAGAGAAGGAAAGCTTAGGAGATGCTGGTCGGCGGTGCCGGGTACTGCGATCGTAATGGCCGGAGATGCTCCCTCCCCATATGTCCTTCTAGAAAGAGGTGGCCCGCCGGTGTTACCTAACTCTGGAGATGCGCAAGCAGCGAGACTTAGGACTTCTTGTTGGGCTTTGTGCTTGGGGAAGTCACTGTCATTTTATTTTTTTGAAGGAGATTTTTTTGACAAGTGATTAACTAGGGAAGGTGCTGCCATCTCCCCTTTCCTCTGAAGGTGAGCAGAGAGAAGTGGGAGCGGGGAGGAAACAGACTGTGGCAACTGGTGTGCAAGGCATGGAGGCAGAGGAGTGGAGTAAGTGGTGAAAAGCAGGTGAGAGAGGGCCCTGGTTTTTAAGAATAAATTGAGACCAGCCTGTCCCTGCCAGCCCAAAGGCGCTAGCGGTACCTGCAGCTTGCCTGCCCTGATGGCGAAGCCGGGGCACTGTGCCACTGGCTGCTGGCTGGGCCACCACTCCTGAGGCCCCGGGTCCATCACCCACACCCCGGCTGCAGTGCAGCCTCAGGTTCCTGCCCCTGCCCCTCACGGCCTGCATCTGTTCAGACCTCAAGGAGAACAGGGTGAGCGGGAGAGCAGAGCTGCTTGGGCTGACCTTGCATCAGAAGAGAAGTCCTCTAGAGCCATGGCCCAATTCCCTTGTCAACACATGCCGCCCTCACACCCAAACCCAGTGTTTTAAATCCCAGATATCTGGCCCAGCTGGGAATATAAACTAGACCTCAGGTATTGGTTTAACTCAGTCTGGCAACCTGCCCACTGCACAAATGAGGATACCGAATAGATCTGGCAGTCCTTCAGAGCTGTCCCACAGCTCTCCCAGAAGCAGGCAGATGCTTGATGATTCCTTTCCAGTTAATGTGGGAGAAGGTTCTCTTCCCCCCTTACTGTAAAAACCAAGCAAAAAAAACCCCTGTGGTGGTACACCTCTAGAGATGTTTTCACTGGTAAAGAAAGAGTAACTTGGGAAGTGGCTACTCGCCTTGTGACTAAGCTGATGCAGGTGCTTGGGTCTGAGCACCTGGACAAAACTGGCAGTGAATCAACATGCCTACATTGAAGCAAGCAGTCTGTGGAAGTCTATTCCAATTAATAATCTGTTCAAGATTTTTTGAGAGCACTCGTCAGTGATGGTAGCTTTGTAAGGGCACTGTCAACTTACAAACTGTACTAGAAAATGTTGTCACCTAAGGCTTGCGTAGATGAAAGATCAGAGAAGAGCTCTGTAGACTTTGTGTTGCTTTCACAAGACAATTGAGGTTGGAAGGGATCTTGGAAGGTCTGTAGTCCAACCTTGTGGTCAGAGCAGGGTCAGCTAAAGGTCTGACTAGATTGCTCAGGGCTTTATTCAGCTTAGTTCTGGTCTTGAAAACCAAGTGGAAGAAACCATCAAAGATAAGGACTGCAGAGCCCCTCTGGGCACTGTTGGACTGTTCCCATGGGGAAGAAGCATTTTCTTATATGCAGTCTGAACTTCTTTGGCTTCGATTTGTCCATTGTTTCTGGTCCTCACTCCATTTACAGTTGCAAGTATCCCTTCAGAAAGTTCCCAGGACATTTATCTGGATATCTTAATTGCTTTAGATTGTTTCAAAGATTATTCCGTGTTTTTACTGCTGTGGTCTTGTTAGATTTTATAAGTGCAATTTCTTTTAGTGGAGGGTGCAACTCAGACTGCAGTGTGATTTTTGAGAGTTGGCACGTTCAGTGTGCCACATGTAGTATAAGTACAAAATAAATTTGAACAAATAGAAATTTGTACTTTTGACAATATTGTCGTCTGAAACATAAGGAAAAAATGTGACGCCTGATGCATTTGCATTAACAAATGCCTGTTCTGAAAGCGGGAAATCAGAATGGCTTTGTAAGTAACAAAAGGAAATGGATTTTTTTTTAATATGCTGCTGCATTTAGGGCATGGAGTTGAGAGACTGACTGATTTTAATTTCACATAGGACATTTAGGGCATTGACAAAGACACTAAAAAGCCAACAGAACCCGAAGACAGCAACATGTTAATATGCTACTGTTTTCACATAGCAGGGTAGCCTGAAATTCATGTTAAAATAATCAGCTGTATGAAAACAGATGTCTTAAGTCTTTCTGCTCTCCAGGTAGGTTTTTCTTTAATGACAGGTAGGTAAGTGGTGTTTTCAAGCTCTGTTCATAGATTTCTCTTTTGTTTCCGTATGGCTTTTTGATAGTAAGTACATGCTGAGCTACCGTCCACTGTATGCACAAGTTGCAGCTTAATTAAAATTGATTTTTGAACAGTTTAGGTAAGTAATCCTAACCTGCGTGATTCACTGAATTAAGTTAGGCTAACTTGCATCCTGTATATGTGTAATGTACGGGAGTAATAAGAGTCCACTTAATTCACGTTTTCTTTCTTTTTAGTGTGTTATCCCAAAGGGCTCGTATCACTTGTTCGTGTGTAACTCTACATTGTCACGTGAGCTATCTAGGGCCTACTATGGCTGTGTGAGGTACATAACTTGTTTTATTTTTACGTCAGTAAAACCCCATTTTTGAAAAGGGACAATGTTATGTTCTCTTCCTCTGCCTGTTCCGGATGCACAGGAGATTTTGCTGTGTTTCACAGGATCTACAATGATTGCTTTCTAAAGCCTGTGCCTTAGGTAGTTATTTTTGTGAAGTGGTACACTAGCATTCTTGATGTGCAGAACTGCATATGAGTAGCCAGTATTAAAAATGTAGCATCAAGGCTGCAAAATATTTTTTAATACAAGACTTGACTAACAAAAACTGCTTACTGAAGTGAGTAGCTTCTTTAATAGAGCAGAAAACTAGGAGTAGCTGGAACAGGGAAGACATGGGGAATCTGAACTGTGGAATGGTCTCTGCCTTGATTTATCTATTTACCTCTGTTGTATTAACTACTTTCCAACTGGCAAACAACAGAATTGGGTAAAAGAAATGTGTCACAATTTTTTGGCCCCTCCCTGCTCTTTCTTCTATGTAAAGCAGCATTTGTTGCATTTTTTGTAAGCTTTCCATGCAACTTCTTAAATACCATTTTTTGTTCAGACAAGAATGTTGCAGGCATACGTGTTCAGAATACATGGTAATGCGATACGAGTGCCTACTGAAACTCCATGTAGTGCTCTGAGATGGTGCTTTCCATTTTTCTCTTTGTAGGCGTTGAAACTGTTCCTATAATCACAATGCTATCGCAAAGGAAATTTTGCTGAACTAATAATTGTTTTGCGGTTGAGACACCACCACAAGTATGTCGCTGCTGAAGTCAGCTGCTGTGGAAACGAACCTTCCTCCCCTGATTTGGCCTGTACCGATGATCTCTTGACTGCCGTCATCACAGAAATTCATGGGGAAACGGATCCACTCCCACTCATTAGCATGAAATCAAGCACCAGATCTTGGAAAGAATCTGGTAACAGACCAGCAGGCAGCTGGGCGCGGGTGAGCAGTCTCCACGCGCGGCTTCGCAGGGCAGGCTGCCTGTTGATTCAGTTGAAACGCCTCATCCCTGGGGTGTAGCACTTGGTGATACTCAGCCTAGGGGTGATGAATACATGGATAAGGATGCTTGAATCCACATTCCTGGAGAAGGGGTGTAGTCTCCTGGACAGCCAAAGATGGCAAGAGTTTTTAGCTACTGTTACTATGTAACCACCCAGGAGTACTACAAATAGTTCCCAAGTAAAAAAACAAACCAAATCCCTCCTCCGCTTTTCAGGGTGTGGCAGTCCGTTCAGTAGTCTGATTTGGAAGCTGTAGCCTACCAGTGTCTAGAATTGGCAACTGCAAAAAAAAAAAAAAAAAAGATATTTCCCCCCAAACAACAAACAAGCAAACCCCACTGAAGGAATGAGGCTACGCCATAGGTGAAGTTCACTTCTTCATACATTGGTTTTGATAGGCCCCACGTACGTGTAGCATGTGTTGATACTGAAAATGAAAACTTGGCCTTTACCATGCAGTACAGTTTAACATGGCATGATGTGACTGTAGAATTAGCACAACAGCAGAATAGTGGCTTTTCAATATTCAAACACTTTTCTTTGGGTGTTTGGATGGAGATTGTAGGCTATGTAAAACTACAGAAAAAAACAACTGGAACTTGCTGGTGTGTTCTAAAATCTCTTCCTACAGGCCTATGAATTAAAAATTCTGTAATAAAATAATTTGAATATTGGCTCAGCTGGTAAAGAGAAAAGTATAATCACTAGATGATGTGTGAAAAGCTACTGAAGTACTAGGAGACTTCACCATCAAGAAGTTGAACGTCTCTAAAACTTTTAGATGGTCAGGTTTCTGAGTGAAACTTTCTACCCTGCTGCAAGTCCCAAGTTCCATGTGTTGGGAACGGGCAAAGTTGCATGCCTGTTCACTTGTGACATGGAGAATACTCAAGCCAATGAGTATGAAATGCTAAAGGGTATGGCTGACATTTCTGCCACATGATAAACAGTGTAAAGTGGTGGAAAACTGCAGGATCATTATGCCAGTATTTTTTTAGGGGAAAACGTAGTTTGAAAAGTGTAAACTGAAATTGCTCCCTGTGACAGAACAGAAAATAAAAGATTTTGCTCATTCGTTTTTGAAATTTTATCATCTCTTGTCTGTATTGGAAGGGAAGGATTCTGCACTGTTAAAGCAGTATTTTTTCCTATGCATGGGCAATGGAGTAATCATTACTATTTTATACGATGTATGCTTTCTTTGCCAATATTTGTTTCAGTTATCAATTTATAATGGCAAAAACAATGACATCACATTCTTTAAAAACAAGTGCATGCAATCTGGTTTTTGTTTTCACTGTTCTAAGGTATCAGTGATGAAGTCTGTTTTTAATAAGTAGCTAATAAGCCACTGAAATAGCTCTAGTTGCTGAGATTCTTTCTCAGCAGATTGATTAAATTCTTCTATATACTACAGTAACAAAGTAGATCTAGAGTGCAACCAACACAGGAAGCATTACGAGCCAATCAGTCTTCCACTCATGATGGTTCTTACACTGAAACTAATGAATATTGCAGAAATTTGGAATGCAGAATAGGACTGGTATGACTTTTCAAATATAGTTGGAATTTGTGGAATGGTAAGTGTTAGCGATCTTGCTTGTTTTTTAACACTACTGTGACTGGCAGAGTATTTCTTTTAAAATTTTCTGGAGTTTTTATTCTGCTGATCAGAGATACAAAGTACACAGACCAAGCATATGTAGAGGGTCTTACTCTGCTTTAGAAGGATTAATAGTTTCAAGTTAAGATCAAAAGAATGTCCAATATATGTAACACATCATGCATCTTAATTTGCCTTAAGCAAATACCACATATATAACATTGTCCTTCACTTGGCATGTTAGTGATGCAAAGGAGTTAAGAGTTTAGACTTCTGAGCCACAAGGTAATGTTAATTCTTGTTAAAATAAGTCATCCACAATAAGCACTTAAGGGAAATTCAAAGCTATTAGAGCAGATGGCCTGCCAAAAATCTTAAGTCATTTATGACAGTCTAATAATGTTAAATTCTTTGAACATGTGTAAAAATGGGGAAACTTGCAGGTCTAATTCCTGAAAATGTGGGCAGCACAGAATCGTAGGAGAACACTGATAGATGAGTTGCACTGCAGATTCACACAGTTCTTTGTTACGTACAGTTTGATTTAATGGAGTGTTTAATTGTTGATGGAAGTTAAGCAATTCCTGAAGGAAAGAATATGTTTTTGTTTTCCCTCAATGAGATTCTGTGTGGCACCTGCAAGGTAACTTTTTTTGTCGCTGTTTTTGTCTAGTCAGGTACCACCAAATTATTTTTAACCAGAAAATTATGAAGAGGACTTCACTCTTCTAAAATTCCACATATGAGCTGCTTTTGTTTTCCCAATGAAACATGCATGATCATGTAATAGTGCAATACCATAATGCTGCTTGTGTAGACCTTTTCAGTTTATTTTTACTGCAATCAATCTTTCATGCATCATGACTTTTCTGATCCTTTTGAGTCCACATAGCTTTAAAATTATGGAGTGAAGTCCAAGACACAAACCTGATACAGTTAAATTTTGCTAAAATGTCTATACTTTTACCCAATTTTCTATGCTGGTAGGTTCACTAAGGAATTTCTTAAATTCTTCTTTCAGTATTATTTCAACTGGAATCTGTGGTATATCAAGCTGTCCCTGAAGGATTTTCTTCTGTGTTTATCTGACACACAAGAAAAATTTTTCTAGGAAATACCACTGAATAGTATGGTTGATTGGAGTAGAAAATATGTCGCTGTTAGGCTGGAATGTAAGGCTTAGCAGAAGAAAAAAGCAGTAGACAGCAGGAAGGAGAATCATGATACATTTGTCATTAAAATACTTCAGTGTGCCTGGAAGTCCAAGTTGGTTTTAATGTTTTTACAATGAACTTCATATGTACACTTAGTGCAAAAATATTTACCTGGTTTCATACTATTCAACACTGTGCTTATTGCTGTCAATGTGATTTTTCTAATGTGAACATTTCCAAGTCAATTTATGGTCTGTTGGAACTTCATCTTATTTGTAAAAGATTATTTTTCTTAGGATTTTTATTGGGATAGGCCTTAACCGTTTTTACCATTTAAGGCTGTATAATGTCCCCAGCTGAAAAATCTTCAAACATTTAGACTACAGCTTAATAGTTCATTTTGATTCCTGTTTCTGGACAAGAGTCAAATATGAGACTTACAAACTCAGTTGTGTCTGCTTACAATAAACTACTTTAAATTAGTCTAGTTTCCTTGTACTAGATGGACATCACAATCATGTTCTCATATTTTTGCTGCCTTTAAGAAGAAAACTAGCACTGAAATTTGCATCTAGTCTTTTTTTTAGACCATGTTTCTATGCTGAAGGACTGTTTTCTTTTGAACTACATATAGGTTGAATCAGTCCCCAAACTAAATTCCAAATCTGAACAAAATAATAAAAAAAATCCATATAATTATTACTTCTCTTTAGTGTATGGAACTTACAGTCTTTGCTGCTTTACACACATTGCACTGTGGTTTGGATCACATTGGACTTCAGTGGTATTTCACTAGAAGTAATACGTTAATAACAACATAATTTTGTCCCTTCCTGCTAGTATTCTTAGGTCTTTTTTTCAGCTCTTTGGCTGACTTATACTGGTCAGACTGACATGATCCTCAACGTTGTGAGATTAGCTACATTTAAAAATAGGTTTAATAAGATTTGCTGGCTTGTTTCTAAGAATAAAGTTAAAAAATAACCCAGCTGTCTGCTAGTTTGTCCGTTTAAAAAATTAGGCAATGACACATTAGTTTTGGAAATCACAGTTTGCCTCATAATAATCAAAGGCCTTTCACTGTTTCTTAGGAAAATGCATTTAGATTTGTGAACTTGAGACAGCATGTGTTCACTAGAATTTCTTATGTTTTGCTTCATCTTGAACTGTCTGCCTGAGTATTCTGTTCTTTTCCATCAAAATACCTCTGGGTTTAGAGAGTGCACTTAATTGCGTAAAAGATCTGAGGTTTTTTAGTTTCCTGTGGTAAGGAACTTGGAAAATTCAATAGGAAAACATTAGCTGTTAACAAATTTTCAGATTTGAGCAGTGTAGTTAATAGTGGCAGGAGAATTTCTGCTTCAGCATTCTCCCTAACTGGATGAGGCTTGAGGAATGGTCAGGCTTATGCTTTTTTTATATGTCGCTCTGTATTTTTTAGTTTGATTTCCTTGGCATTCATCAGTAGAGGACAGTGACCTGACACAATTTGCAGGTGCTTCAGCTCCTCTGTTACAGGAGACATAGGGGCTCATTCTTTACATTGGCCACCAGAAATTTTGTGTCTTGCCAGAGAACTACAAACAACATGTTTTCCTCATTTATATAGGCTTTATAAACTGCTTGTAAGAAAATGAATAGAAAACATTCTTTTGCAGTAACTGCTTCTAATTGTAATCTTTCTGCTCTCGACCTGCAAAACTGGAAGCGACCGGAGTCTTGGAGGGTCTGCTCTTTTTTAATTCCTTTAGTTCAGTATCTATCCAGGAAGTCCCTTGTGCTTCCTGATCACCTGTGCAAGTCCAAGGAGGTTGTATGTAGACTGATGCCCCACTACCGGCTCTTATTCTGTTGGGCTGTTGGGTTTGGGACAGAGTTTTTGCTTCCTGCTGCTCTGCAGAAGTAGTATGTTGATAGATAGTAGTACAGCAGCACCTTGTTCTTGTCTCTGATCTGCACACTTATGAAGTGAAGGTTCATCTATGTGCATGATGATTCTATCTAGGTATGAGATAAGGATCTTGTGCAGCCCACCATGAAACCAAGGTTTAATATTTCTTAATTTCATGAATGTTTATGATAAGGCATTTGTTCTGAAATACTCTTTTTCTTCAAATGTTTCTCTTACCCTGCTTTTATAGATTGCCATTTCTTCCTGATTAAGCATTGATCTCTTTAAGGCATAATTTGTGATTGTATGCTTCTGTAGCAATAAACTCGATAACATGTGCTTAAGATTTTCTTGCAAGGGTGAGAAAAAGTGATGATTTACACATTTCTTCAAATATAGAGGTCTGTATTATCCTTTACTTCGGAGAGTAAAATACTTCTGGTGCTTTTTCGGTTACTGTGATCTTTATTTGACATGTTTTAGTGCCATTAGTTTCTTCTTAAATCCTACACTTCGTAATTTTATTACCCAATAACATAATCAAACTGTGCTGCACTCCTTAATCCTTGTATAAAATGGTATGATGTATCCTGTGTCTTATCGTATCTTTTCATTGTCATAAATTGCTTTGGAGAAATACTTGTGAGCTGTGAATGCTTCCTCTCCAGTGAAAAATTTCTGTGGCATGAGAAAAACTGTGTGCATCTCTTCTCATACTCTATACATTCCTTGTGCTTCAAAAATACTGATCTAATGATAGGTAGGTAATTGGCAGTTACTGAAGTTTCACTCTAGAAGTTGTTTCCTTATTATACCTTTATATTACAAAATCCTAGCTTCCAGTTCTCTATTACAATTCTTTAATAATCTGTCAGTCCTTAGGGAAGTGAATGTAAAAAATTAAAAATACTTAAAAAAAAAAAGGTTGAGTTAAAGCTCGTGTTCTGCTTTTACAACTAATCATCTTCATCTCTAAAAGACAGTGCCTTCCATTTCTTAAGCTTGTTTTTCTTAATTGTCTCACTCTGAATTATGCCACCAGCTCCAGATTGCTTATGTTTCTCCGATAGACTCTCATCATTATGGCAATTCTCCCTGGTCCTCAGTGAAATTTTCTCTCTAGCCAGCAAAAGGAGGAGTTTCCCAGCTTGGCAAGATTTATGCTGATCTAGAATAAACGGTAAAATTTTTGTTCCAGTAAGAAACAGTGAGTCAGTTCTTTCTGAGGTGTCTGCAGCCTCCTTGGAACAAGTATTAAATCTCTCACAGCTGTGCCTTAAAGCAGGTGAGGGACTGAGCACCCCAGAGCTGTGCTCAGTTATCTGAACAGCATGTTGAGTTTATTTCTGCTTGGATTTATGATCGTATTTCATCAACATAAGAGATATTCTTAAGTAACAACCTGTTGCTTTTTTAACTTAAGAGAATTTTTATGGAACTATTGTGTAATAATTATCTGAAAAACCAGACACCCAGCACACTGTCAGTGAAAGCAGTAGCACTGGGAAAGGGATGGCACAGGAAGGTTTCAGGATGGGGGCTTTTACTTTCTTTAAAAGCATGCATTTGCTGGAGCTGCCTGGATGCTGCACCTACGCGAAGAAGAAAAATTTGAATCCCCTCAAAAGGTTTTCAGCAGCTCTCAGACTAAAAGCAGATCTGTCCCACACAAAAAAAAAAAATCTGGCATAGTGATTCCTTCCTGTGGTTTGAAGTATTTCATGCCCCTTAATTGATAAAAAGTGGTTGTAGTTTCACCAGGAGAAACTTGTTGGTTTGGGCTGTCTGCACTGCAGAGAGGGCACGCTGACATATCTGTGAGTAGGCGTAGCTGTATGGCAGGCCGTTTTGTGAGTAAGGCCACAATAATCTGTGTTTTCACAAAAATAAAACTGGTTCTTCCCAGCTCCCATTTTCTCCCAAAAAAGTTAAAATTCAGCTGTGTCTTTTCAAAGGCAGCTTAAGCTCTAAGTGTGTCCAGAATTTATCTACAAAATATTCTACAAAATATTCTTTACCTTTTCTCTTTTTTTTCCCCACCTTACTCAAGTAGATGAATAGGTATTGGTCAATATTTATTAAAAATTTCTTGTTTGAACAGATTAGTGTGGTTATTGTGTGGGGTTTTGTGTTTTATTTTGTTTGTTTGTTTTTATTCGCTCTACTTTTTTTAACGTGCAAGCATATGAAAACATCTTATATATATATATATGTAGTTGATCCGTTGCTCTGTATGATCCATTCCCTTACTTGTCAGCTGAGAATCCCCATCTCAAATTGAGTTGTGTTCCCCAAACATTCAAGCACTAGAAGCAGAGCACCTGTTGGGTTTCTCTTTTAGACAGTTTAAAGGCTGTGTAGTCCTTGATCCATACGTGCTCAGCAGTGACATATTTGACAGTTCTGATTTTACAGTGCTAGATGAACAAAATAGCCAATAGAGTCTTCATCTGCAAACACACTGGTGACAGCTGAGAAACTCTGTGGTAGATGTAGATATATAGCCAGGAAAAAAAAAAAGCCAAACTTGCAACTGGAGAGAGGAGAAATACAAAATCCCTGTGTTGGAGCATGAGATGTTTTCAATGGCTGAAGTTTCTCAAACCTAACTCATTAAGAGTTTGATTGAGGCAAAAACTGTTTTACATTCAAAGAGGCTCTTGCCGATTAAAATGTGAAGAATTTTTAATGGTAGCTGAGATTTGTATGCCTTCCTCTAATTGTATATTTTGGATTAATGTTTTTGTGTGAGTCGGTCTTCTGTTTCCTCCCACAGCAGTAATGTTCTGTGCTAGCCAAGTAAAACTCTTAGGCTATATAAGGGGGGAAGAGAGGTTCCTGTATATGTTACTAAATATTTCATATTCCCTAGGTCTTTTGGTCAAAATAGATATCCTCTTAGAGGTTCTTATTTTTTGTAAATATAGCATACTGGGAAAGTAAAATGAAAAGGGCACGTAAGAGCGAAATCATTCATAGAGAGCCTAATAAATAAGAGATGCCCATAGCCTGAAACTATAAAATGCTTCAAAATCAACAGTGGAGATTGATAACACCATGAACTTGTAATAGAGCACATCCATTAGATCTCCCATTTGCGTCTCCACCAACGCTGGTGTAATTCTTACTCCATTTCCTAGTGTTGGAAGGCAGTCTCGTCTTCAGTGTTCCAAGCAGAAGAATTTTTTGGCCAGAAGACTTGCGCTGCCTGCAAAACTCCGCTATCCTTGTTCGTCTGTCCACCTCCTTCTTTTATCTAAATCTTCCTATTACTTCTTGTTAGACTGTGTGTACACTGGTAATACTTTTCACCCTTATGCTTAGATGTTAACTGCGTAGACGGTTTCTATTTTAGTAGGGTTTTTTTGCATCAGTCTCTACTGGTATCTTCTTTCCCTTGCCTCCAGATAATTTTAAGGCAATGAAACATTCATGGGTTTGCTAACTTCTTGGTTGGGTAATACCTAAATTTGCTACAGTGTGCTTCCTTGTACTGGGTCAGCAAAGAGAGAATTACTAGCTGGGACCCCTGAACAGGTAGGTTTAAAAGTGGCATTTGACACTGTACTTTCCTTTTTAATGTACCGTCACACTCTCATAATTTTGTTTAATTTTGCTCTATGGTATTTTGCAGAATAATTCTATAACTCTTTTTTCCTTTTGTCAATGGGTCATTCTCTCCTGTTTTGTTTTTTTATACTGATTTGCTTACTTTGACTGATACCCACAATCTCTTTGTACTTACTATTCTACCTCAGCTATGGACATGTTCAGTAAGACCAGGCTTTATAGAAAACAGTCTGGTCTGTTGTCCTTAGAGATTTCTCCTCTCTTCTCTCAGATTTGATGGTAAATGTTAGTTTTGAAATCTTTCATAAGAAAGAACAAGACATATCCTGGGGCTTAATCTCAGAGGAAACACTGCCTTGAGTAAACATTAGATATTTCTTCTTTTTCCCTCAAAACACACTTGGAGTTTCTCTAGGTTCCTTTGCTTTTTGATACTCAGAGACATGCATGCAGCCCAGGAGCTGTTTTCTTTTAGTTATGATTATGATGCCCAACAACTCTGAAAGTGTGGGCTGAAGTGGGGTGGAAAAAATTCTCTGGAGTTTGTCAACAGTTTCTGTAATGTTACTGATACAGTGGCTGGAAGAACTACTTTTCTCAGTGATGTGTTAACTGGTATCACCTGAATCCCCCTTGAGATCTTCTGGCTATCAGTGCATGAGGGCACACTTTTCTTTGTTGTACTTGGCCATTTCTTGTGCTTTTTCCAACTATGTTTCAAATAAATTTGTTTGTGTTTATTTTAACTTAACTGAATTTTTTTAGACCCTTTTTGCTACATAAATCCTATTGTAAGTTGCAGAAATCTCACTTCACACTTGGTGATGGGTTATACTCTCCTGGTGTACTTTGAATTTGCCTAGCAATTTCAGAGTAAGACAGCAGCAGTAGCTTTTCTTTTTCTCTTCTTTTTTAATGTATGGAATACAATGCAAGTCTTCATTTACCACCTTCTTCATCTAGTGTATATCTGGATTTCTGTTTGCACCTGAAGTATTTCTTTAATTTTGTTTCTTTGAGGTTCTTTGACCCATTTGGGCGTGGGATTTGGATATATCACTGTACTGTTTCCATAAATCTTCTTTTTTATATTATTACAGAAGTAATACTATGTGTGCCATGCATATCAAATATGGATGTCCAGGGTCTTGTGTACCAAATAGTTGTCAGGGAGAAGAAAGAAACAAAGTGTGCTGTTACATTTAGGTGACATGTAGTCAGCTTTAATTAGAAAAATCAAAGAACACCAAGTGGTCTATATGCTTCTTTCTGGTTTTGTGATCCCATGTGAGCTTATAGAACACAAGTAATTATTCATGCTATGCTGAACAAAACAGAAGTGTTCTGTAACCTACCTTGTAACACACATGAATCATGGAAAAGCTTTTTATGATTTGGCTCAGAAACTGTAAAAGAGTGGCTTTTAGCAAGCCCGAAAGCTCTAAGCTATTTTTTGGGGGTGGGGGTGGCATTAAAAAATAAATAAAACCTATATATATCTTTCATCCTTACTAGAAATTAGGAGTGACAGGAGGTGCCGCATCCTTAACTTTTGCACACTTCAGTGGTGCTGCTACTGCCTTTTTTGCTGGTATTTTCAATGATTCTTTGGGCTTTTTTAGTACCGTTGTGTTGCGTTAGGTTGTGAAACAAACTGCACAGGCTTTCGTTCATCTTTTTTGTTGTCTTTGTCTCTTGCTGTTAAATGTGACTGGGCTGATGGGTTGAAAGAGATGAGTTACTCTTGTGCAGCAAAACAAATGGAAAGCAGACTGTCAGAGAGGAAACAACTTGAGCAATAATTCTACACTTGATGAAACCTAGAAGTGTCCGACAACCCCCTTGGAGCTTGATGTGACACTGCAGTGAAGTGAGTGAGTGCTTCTGTTCAGAGTAGCACCTGTGCATGTGTTTAACTGTTTTGCTGACTCAGCATTGGTTTATCATAGCCATGTGCTATTTTATTTTACGTCGGCTTTTAAATCAAACTACTGCACTGAGTATTTGAGTACATCCAGAACTTGATACTGTTTTTCTTCATGCTTCCTTCAAGCAAGTGGAGAGTCATGATTTGGCTTTGCTCTTCTTTCATTTATAGGGAGCATGCAAAAGACTAAAGTCAGAGAGCCTCATTTTCCATTTTGGACATGAGGTTTTGTGATTTGTTTTGGCTGAGAGTAGGGAAAGGAATTCTGTTGCCTTATAGCTTCTTCCAGGGAAGTTACATTTTTGACTGCATTTATTGAATTTTTGTGGTTCCTAAAGCCCTGAACTTCTGGGTGACACCCTCACTCCAGAGCAGTCCCTCTGATATCAGATAAAACAAATGATCTCCTGCCTTCTGCCCAACTGCTACACAAACAAAGATACTGTCCTTCATCCTTGTGCACTGTGGCAGCCAGCAGCTTGACCATCAAAAACTGAGCTGAAGCTTTTATTTTATCCTTGAGATAGTGAAGACTTTATTTTCTTGAGAAATCCGAAAGTTGTTCTGGAGTTTGGACAAGACTGAACTCACTGTGGTTGTGTTATCATCACTCAAAGGAAGAATGCATCATGACCGTGAAGTCTTTTGAAGTGATATGCTCTGAACAGCAGTGTCATATCTGGCTTGTCAGAAGTCAGCCAGTTCTTTCTTCTTGACCTTATTTCCTCCAACCCTTCTCCGCTAGTAGCGGAGTTGTCAAATATGTTGAAGAATGAATAGGGCTGTGTCTTTTGTCTGGTTTTGCTACTTCAGCCTGTGTCTTATGTCCTGTTCGGCTGGTGACTACATAGGGATGTTGAAAGTCATTTGAGGTGTGATTGCTCCTTTTGAGACTCCAGAAGTGTGGCTCCTCTGAAATACCAAGAAGTTTTTGACAGGGGTCGGTGAAGAATTTCAACCAGTGAATCCAAATGTATTTCTTTTCTTAGTGGTCTGAAGGGAGAATTTGAGATCGCTGCTGCAAACAATATGTTGCTGTTCTAGTGTCACATAACATTTCTATAAGGTAGGACATCACCAAGACTCTATTTGCACTGTAAAACTGCCTCACTTAATTGAGAATTTGTTTTCCTCTGTCCTGTTTTATATTATCCTGTTTTTAATGCCAGACTTGTCTGTCTTCCTGCAGCACAGGCTGATATAAAATTGAAGATGTGTAGGCGCATGTAGAGGAAGAGTGCTTTTGGGTTCAACTAGTGGGCTGACCACCCACTCATGAAGATCAGCCAGGTTAAACAAGAGGATTACTTCGTCCTGTGGGGGGAGTGGTGCAGTAGGTTAGCAGGCCTTGAGTTGGGGACACTCTGTTGGAGTTTGTATCGTTAGTCTGTATTGGGACGGAGCAGCTTGAGTAGAGTGGTCACTGTTTAATGAGGTTGAGGGCTGTAAAAGAAGGTGACTGGTCATGATTTTAGTATTTTTACCTGTGCTGAACATCAGTTCGGGATGGCAGTGGCTGTATGAATATTCATTCATCTGTCGGTAGCCACAAAACGAACAGCAGCCTGTTAGGTTTTGACATCATTACTGTTGTCATGTAGATGAAGATGAACCTTATCAGTCTGATGTTTTGAAAACATGAAAGCACTGTCACTGGTTGTGTGTCTTAAAATTGGTATTTTTTTCCTCTTCCTCCCTTTTTTTGTAGTGGTAAAACCATTTGTGCAGCAGTATGGAGACTGAAAAGTCTGCAGCTTTAGCTCGCACAGTCAAATGCATAGATTCTATTGTACTAATTTAACATTAGAGTATTCATACACTTAAAATTTAGTTTATTTATATATCCCTTTCCCCCTCTCTCCTAAGTGTGTGTAATTTCATTCAGGTGCCTTGAATATTTTATTATTTGCATTCAATTATTCTGCTGCTGTCCCCAGTTGTTTCCTATCCTTAGCATTGCAACTGTCTACCTTGGTTTTCCCCCTACTTTTCACATTATCTCTTCAAGGTTTGAGATTTCTTTGCGCTTGTGTGATCTCATACATCAGAGCTTTGGAGCCTGCTGTGTGTAAATTTGACTTTTTTTAATAATCTCTTTGCATTTTCATCAACAGCTTAAGATTATTAACCAGTCCTCTGGATATAAGTGTGTGCTGCGTACTAGAAGTCTGTTCAAAGATACCTTAATTGAAAAATAAAATGTAAGGGGAGACCATATCCATAAGTATAAGCAAGAGGGGGAGTGGAGCAGAGTTACGGTTGAGCTTTCAGCCTTAATTCTGGATTTCAAGAGCTCTGAATGCTTGGTTTGTTAGCATTAGTGTTGCACTAACTTGGGGTATTTTTGCATGAGAGTGTGTGTGTTTAATCAACTAAGCGTGAAATCCCTTGCTTCTATTTGCCCCTATTAAATAGTGGGAACAAAGGAAACAGACAGGAGATGGGTCCAGAACAAAGCAGAAATAATGGAGTATTTCACCCCAAAAAGGAGAGTGAAGCGAGAAGTACAATGAGTAGGCAAAGACAGATTCAATGGCCAGAGGCAGTGTAATGTGTTGGAGAGAGTAGTAATTCGGGGACGTTTGCTGCCCAGAGCTCAGTCTGTGATCTCCGAGCGGCACATATATCAGAAGTGTTTGGCCACCCCTGCTATAGACACAATATTTAATGCTTTTCCCAGAAGAAATCTCCCTAGGGCCTTTAAGGGACACTATCCAGGATTGTCAGCCCAAATACTGATCCACCTAAAACTGGAATCATCTGGTTGGGATAGAAATCCCTAAGCAGGAGTAGGACTAGCTAACTTCTTCCCTTAGCTCTTGCCTATGATTATATGTGGAAATGCATCATTTGTGCACACATACAAGTAAAATGAAAGTAACAGTGGTGCTGAATAGTGCACAGTTTTCTGCAGACTGCAGCACCTAATTACTCTCAGCTTCCTGGATAAATGCATCCTTTTTCCAAAACTGGCTAAATGCATACATTCTTTCAAGATACTGTATTGGTTTATTTTCAGTATTTTAAAATCTGCTCGTTCATTTAAAAAAAAAAAAAAATTAACTCCCAACTCTCCCTGTCTGCCTCTCTTTGTCTGCTTCTTCTCCCCATCCCCATGGCTATAAAGAGTTTTGAGTGTGATGTTCTCAAAAATCACGAAAACTGACACTTTGTTTAACATGTATCTCCCTTTAAAGTAAGTAAGGTCTTACCCTGATAGGATGAAAAGGCTCCAAAAAATGTTGTCCCTTTGTTTTTGCTAGTAGTGGGGCTGAAATGCATGATCACACCCCAAACATTTCAGTGACTATGCCAGCTAGCTGTGCTTGACCCTATATTTGCAGTAGTCAAATGTTTACCTTCTGTCCTCTCCAGCACTCCCTGCGAATGGCCTCACTTGAGTTCGGAGTTTGTTTTATAACACCTAAAAGGCAGCCTTTTATTGGATGGTCAGTCATTGAGCAAATCAGGTTTGGGAATCAATGAAAGAGACTTCCAGGTCCCTCTCTGAAAAGTGTTTCAAGACCAGTCAGGCTGTTAATTCAAATTTCTCCTATGCCTTTTGGGTTGTCCAAATGGAGTGGAAAGTATGGTAGTTTTGGAAAGGACTGAGCGCTAGTTGTGAATTGAACAACTCTCTCAATGTTTTTGATATATTTGTGTTTTGGATTTCAGGAATGGCTTCTTTAGTTACTAATACACATTTCTTGCAGTTCTGTGCATTTCAGGCTGCACTGTAATACACGACAACATCTTAAATAATGTAGCTGTAGTCCATGCTTTATGAAATACTTCAGGACATTTCCTGTGCATAATCAAAAGCAGAATATAGGCTGTAATGTTATTTGCATGGTCAATGACCTCTTAATTTTCGTCTCTCCACAGATCTTGTGCAGCTACTAGGTGCAGCTGCCAAAGTTGTGACAGGTTTAGTCTCTATAATGCATGCTTAAATAGCCCTGACTTTGTTAGGGACCACGTAACTTTAAGCTGCTGAGAGAACAGGAAGGCACTGATCGGACTGTTTGTATAGTGATATTTCCAATGGAAGAGATGTTCATTGAGCTTGAGTAAGGAGGGTTGCAGAACAACTTTATAAAACTTAAATATGTTATTACAAGTGTCCCCTAAAATGTGCTGTAGAATGTCTCATGTCAGCTGGTGGTAAGCGCTATACACAGCAGCTTAAGTTTCAGCAGCTTTTTGAAGCTAGAATATTTAAAGTCTGTTTTCATTCCAGCCAAACAAAAATATCTGCTGAAGGAAATTAGCCTTGCAGGACGAAGTCAGGAACATAACAAAGATAGGGGAATTAAATAAAATAGGAGAGCGGTCTGGAGGGAGCCATTTCCCTGTCTCCTGGGGTTCTGTGTCTGCTGTATCTCAGGAGCCCTCATACCTAACTGTGCTTGCTAGTGAAGGATGAGTGCGTGGGTGGCGGGTCTACATATGCTGCTTTGGACATGCAATTTGACCTGGATTTTTGATAGCACATAAAGATTGTCCAGACTAAGTTAGACTTAAGGAATCTGCACTAAGGAGATACTGAACTAGACAAAACCAGCCTGCAGAGCTCCTCTGTCACCCACAGACCCTCCATATGTGTTCTACAAAGAGCAATAATTGTCTTTGACAGAACTGCAGGTTATTAAACGTTGTCAGGGCTGCAAGAGTTGTGTCTGGTTGCATAAGAACTGGCACAGTGTCTGGACAGAGAGAAGCACAGACTTTCATCAGCTCATCTATTCCGTTATGTTTTTCAATATGGCATCAAGAAGTTGTTGCAAAGATACCGTGCTGACGGGGACAAAGTGCATGCTTTTTAAAGACTGGCTGCAAAGGGCCTGACACAGCCTTGGGAGCTCTGGCAAGCTTCGAAGAATTTTATGTGGCCTTCAGCCTGATATCCACTAAGTGGAAACTGTGTTTGAAGGAGCTTATGTTGTGCAATGAACTCAATTGGCCTTTCTCACTTAAGTACCAGAGTAGAATATTTGCCATCGCTTTGTAGAATCTGTGAGATAAGTATAAACTGACGTCAGTGAATAAAGCTAGAAGGCATGTTTACTCTGTTTTAGCTATGGACACACATACAAGGGCAAACCTTCTTGAAAAAAAGAATTTTTGAGTCAAATTTTGATAGAGGCAAAGCTTTTCTTTTTAAAATCTTTTGCCTTTGTTCAGCTTAACTACTGCTGCAAATGTTTTTACTCCTAAAATATTTCCTTTCACATTTTTAAAAGGTGTTGAAGGAATTTTGTAACTTTCCCTGAACTCATCTTTTGCTTCTTTAAACCAATGAAGACTGTTTCGGCAGCATGTATAATAACTTACCGTCTATACGAAAAGTATCCAATAAAAGTTCTGGTTTCAGTGAGCTGTCTTTTTCTAATCACATTCTCTTTGGATGAGTTGCTCACAGAGCCAGACCCCACTATTTGCAACAGTGCCTTACTGTCGTCTGTTCAGTTTCTCTGCTCTTCCAGTAGTCCTCAATGAGAGATCCTGGGTAGCTGGTTAGACAAACTAGGTTAAGGTTGTAAAGACTGGGTTTCTTTACCCGATGCGGTGACTGGCTTGTGGTTTAGATGGAAAAAAGGAGCTGGGACTATGTAAAGACAGAATGTGTGAGAGGAGTGATTGCACAACCATGTTTTCCCTTCCTTGTTATAGCAGGTGTATTCCTCTGATATGAAGGTGGCAGATATTGGGGAAAAAGGTGTATATATGTGTGTATATATATATATATATATATATATATATATATATATATATATATATGAGTGGTGGAGGTCTGTCTTGGACATAGGTGGTAATTATACCCCGTACCTTAAATATAAACTTCCTAGCTTTCCCAGAATAGTATGTTTTTAGATTTTTACATAAGAATTTTCCATATTACATATAAAGAAAGATCTGATGAACCTTGCCAAGGGGTTGAAGGACATTTTGGATGAGCTTGACCTACTTCGGCAATACTGTTTAAGAGACGTGAGCAGAACTCTAAAGTAGACTTTGTGTAAGAAATTTTTATTCTTTATATTGTGATTAATTTATACTTCTCCAAGGAAAGTGAGAGATCTGCATATTTATGACTAGAGCTATGTCCAACAAAATTTATTTCTTTAGAAGCTGTACTCTTTAACAGCTGATAGTGTAAGGTAAAACACATGACAAAGTAAGCCCAGGAAGGACATCAATGGAGCAAAGTTCTCTGATTCTTTCCTGTGACAAGTAGAGCTTGTCCAGCAGCTGCTCAGGAGCTGCTCTGATGTTCACACCAGGTATTGCATGAAATTAGCACAGGAAGCAAACTCATGCATACCCAGCCACAGAGTTGAGTAGGGTATGTGCCTATCTCGCTGTATGTGCACTGGTCATGCTATTTGGGAAATGGATGTCACTTTCCTCAATCCAGCTTTATAAGGTTTAGGTGAAAAGTTAACAGGTGTATTTATGTTTTATTATAAAGCTGTTCTAGATTGTAGTTGAGGTGGTCTCAGTCTATTAATTGTTGTTTTTTTCAAAATAATAGGTTGAAGTAGTATTTTGCTTCTCCCCAATACCTTGAAGTTTATAAACTTGATTTTTAGAACCTTGTTGAATAAACATTTGCAAAAAAAAAGTAACTTCCTCCTTTTGTTTTTGTTTTTGTTTTGTTTTGTTTCTTTTTGCCTGCCCTGGCAGTGTTTTAGAGCACTTTGCTGCAAGGGACCGCCACCACCACGACCTGAATATGACTTGGTTTGCATAGGCCTCACTGGTTCTGGCAAGACAAGTCTTCTGTCACAGCTTTGCAGTGAAAGCCCGGAGAATATAGTGTCTACCACAGGTAGGATGCTGCCTTTATTCCATGGTGTGTTGTAATGTTGCCCAAAGGTAACTTTTGAAACATATAGCAAAGGTGGTAGAGAACTTCAGTTTAGTTATCTTCCTTTTGCAAGTACCTAATGGATTGCTTTGAAGCTACCACTGCTTGCTTACTCTTTCAGTGTTTGGTCATACATTGGGGAATATCCATGAAAACATACAACGTGGAATTTGTTGAAAGTCAAAACATACATTGTGGTGTAATGAAGTAGAACCATTGGAAACATACAGTAGCAGTGTGGTGTAGACACGCATTAAAAGGTTTCTTTCTTCTCTTTTTCCCTTTGGTTTTTAAGCAGTCTTGTTATATGGACAGAAAAGAGGAGAATGTGCTATAAAATAGAATGGGATAATGGTGCTCTGAAACTTAAGTTGGGATTTATTTCTTCTCATACTTGGTCAATACTGCTTTGTGGTATGTGCTAGCAACCAAAAGAATAAATGTAGTGCACATGTTTATTTCTGATGATAATCCTTTCTTTTTAGATCAGCAAAGAGACTTGTTTATGTAGTAAGGAGAGATTGAGATCAGAGAATTAATTTACAAAAAGTTTCAGTAGCATTGAGAAGATACATAAAAACAGACAAAACAACCACAGCTAAAAGGTATCTTAAGTCCAAAAAAATTGAATATGCATGCTGATATAGATGAACTAGAATGCCTAATACTGAAAAGAGTATTTTGATTAAAAAAAAACCCAAAAAACAAAACAGCACCAGAAAAAACAGAAACAAGCATGTGGAGTGAGAAAAAGGAGTACCTGGCTACAGAGTTCAGGAAGAGGACAGATTAGGTCATAGAGATGGAAGAAATCTGGTTCTGTGGCTGCAGCGATCTGCTAAGGTTGATTTGCTGAGGGAACAGATAGTGAGTGTTGTGCAAGTAACTTGTATTTATAGTTATATGGCTTTATATTATAGCTGTGGTTCATGGGCCTGAATTTTATGATTGTCCCTTAGCAACCCTTAGGTTTTCAGTGTATCTTTGATTAAATTACAAGAACATAAGGTTATTTAATACAACTGTAAGTAAACAAAGTAAAACGGGTACAAGGAAATACTGTTTTTTTCTGGGAGAAAAAATAGCTTGTTTCTATTAAACGATAGCTAATAAACTTGGAGTGAAACACATTTTTTCAAAACTTCTTTACTCAGTTCACAGGTATATAATCATGTTGAAACTACTTGTGATAGATGGAAATAAATTTAATGCCTATCTGGACATTTTATGTTGAAAGAGCAGACATAATTTTTCCTATATAAAGTATTATATGCATTTATATGTATGTATGCACTAAACATGCAGAATTTAGTCTATAATATAATAACTGATTGCTGGGAGCCTTTCACATTCCCTTTCTCTTGGCTGTCTGAATTTTCAATTAAGGGAAAACATCACAGCTTTAAAAAGTTTTTTAGTTTTAAGCATGTAACAGGCTAATAGAGGATTCATAGATGCTTCTAGTGTGCTTGTAACCATTTTAATACATACCATTTATGTGTGTAAAAGGATCCTTCTGTTAATAACATTTATAGACAGGATTAATACTCTGGGTGTAACCGAAACTTACGAAGTTTAAATGTTAGAAAACAGTGATTTGAATTGCACATTGTCTTCCAAATCTCCTAAAAATTGCAGAAGAATCACTTCATATCACTGGTAGTCTGAAATCTAAACTTTAATTCCAGATGCATTAAAAGATGGTTTTATAGAGGTATATTCCGTACTAACTCCTTACCAAATGGTAGATGGCTTGGATGCAAGTTTTGTGCTGAATTTTATGTGTACCAGCTATTTAATAGTATCATTGCAAATTTCATTGCTCATACTGATTTATTCCCTGCTCTTCCTCCTCCACCCTGCTTATAACTGATATTTTTAAAACAACACATTGAAACAGAATTTCATGTGCAAAACCTGGTTCTTGATGAAAAACGTTGTCTTTTCTGAATGTATGCAATTGATTTCAAATGGCCTCTTTAACAAATAACTTACTAATACTCTTTATTTCTGTTCTTAGGTTTTAGTATAAAAGCGGTGCCATTCCAGAATGCCATCTTGAACGTAAAAGAACTTGGAGGTATAGCATTTATTAATTTGATTATAAAAACATGCAGTGTCTAAATCTCATCATACCAAACTGTTACTTATTTTAAATTTAAAAATGATAAATCAGTGTGGCTGGAATTTAAAATCTGTGTTTCACCACAGCAGATGAAGTTGAGAAAAATTGTACAAATGCTGACTACAAAGAACAAAAAGTAAAAAGCAGGAGGAGTGGGAGGCAGATAAGTGTGGTATATCTCCTTAATGTAATTTCTTGGATTACAGTGGTTAAGTTATACAGAAATATAAACTGGACTGTAATTGTAGTACAGCTCACGGCGCAGCTCAAGGAAGTGCGTTCCTTGTGTTCATTGTACAGATAAACTTTTACTTATGAGCACTGGCTCAGGTCACTATGTGAACATTCGGCAAAACCAGTATATTTGCTGCAGCCCTGAAAGCGTTGCAAAGGCAGCCAACTTCCAGTGAGTTATATTCTTTAAGATTTGTTCTCTTGTTGGATTTGTTGGGTTTGGAGGAATGGTTGTTTTGTGGTTGTGTTTTTTTAATTGCCTGTATACAGGTAGGCTATTTGGCTGCCTGGTTCTGACCCTGAGTCTTAAGTGATCAAGAGGTAGCTCTGTTAAAAGGAAGAAAACACTCTCCTAATGAGAGTGCTTGTGGAGTCTAATTTCATCTAATGCTCTTCTAATTAAAAGATTATTCTGGAATTTCTGTAGATCTTCTTTATTATCTGTGTAAATATAGTAGAATGAATCTTGAGGACGTTTATTAGATTTTCAGCAAGTCTGAAACCTCTCTTAAATGCTCTGGGGTAGAAGTTAACTTGGTTATTGAAGAAAGTTTTGTGAGAACAAATCAAGTTTCATGATGGTTGTCTTATCTGAAACTGTTTCAAGAAGGTTTTGAGATAAGCATATATTAAAAGGATATCATTTCCTCTTTACTAACATTGGTCCATGGATTTAAACGTACATTTTCTTGTTTGAGCATGTATCCTGTAAAAGAAGCAGAAGTTTTCTTTGATGAAGGGACCGCTCCACAGGGATAGTGTTGGCTCTGCTTGAGCGTCTTATCTGCATAATGTGCAGTTAGGTCACTTTTTGGATTTTTATTGAAATAGGGTGAATCATTTGCAGCCCAGTTTATACATTCTGCTGCCTAATCTTTATGAAATATATAATGCATATAGGTAAGTGTAGTTTTTGCATCAGGAATTGAATCTGAGTATTCTATAGCAGATCCTCATTAAAGTCTCTTCCTTAATATTTTTGGATCATACAACTTTTATTTTATGCACGTATGTGTGTTATGAGAAACCTTATCTCAGTGGAGTGCTTTGATGTCTCGTGACAGGATGTCCTGAAGTAATCCAGAATATTTGATTTGGTTTTTTCACCCATTTATCTCTTCCCAAAGACAGAAGGATTGTCAGAATTTTTTTACTCCACCTTTTTATTTCTTTTCCCTTTAACTATGGGTGTTTACATGTCTGTGCTTAGAAATGGTATCATCTGTTTTTTCTGTGAGATATTGGAGAAAAATGCTAATTCTGGTAGCTTTTGATGGCCTAGGTAAGGGAGCTAAGGCAAGCTTCCAAAAGTTTGTTCTTCTTTCAAAAGTTGGTGGTCAGCATTTAATCTTCTAGTTGAGAGATGTATCTATTTGATGAAGGTAAAGCCTGAGCTTTCTGGAGTATGCATGGTTTCTCTCTTGCTGCTGTATGAAAATAAAGAAAAACATCTTATGTATTTAATCACTGCTAAATTTTATTTTGGAATTTCTGCTTCTGGTGTTGAAGAGAAGCCTATGTTTTTGTTCTTATTCCTGGTTTTTGCCTTCAGTTGTTATGGTATTGTTATCTAAGTTCTCTTTACTGTAGTATGGAGGTCTTCTCCAGATGTTTGATCTTGGAGACTTCGGAGGAAGGTAGAGAGGTATCTGTTTTTAATGATCACTGTCCGTTGTTGCATGTTATTCAAAGGGTGAAGTTCTATAAAGTTTTAATTTTTGATACTCTCTTTTAAAATTGTCTTTTAGGTTTAGGTAACTGAAAGCTTCCTATGTCTTCATACAGCAACTTATTAACAGCCGATATTTAAAAAACTTTCAGCAGAAGTCATACTGTCTAAGGTTTTTATATTCAGCAGCCAAGCAGTTATGTGAAACAGATGCTGACTGTGTAATACCCTGTGTCCTTCCTCGAGGTCGAAGATGGTGCTGGTTTTTACTGTGCTGGTTGCCTTCTGGAGCTGCTAATGAAGCAAGGTTTTGTTTCTTAATGTCTGTAGGGATGGTAAATTTTCAAGCAAAGTGTATAGAAGACAGTCGCTCTTCTTTTGTCCCTTCCTGGTCTGACTATCTATTCATCAGCCTTTAGAAATAGGGACATGGAGCAAAGTTTGCTGTGCTCTTTTTGCAGAAATTTTTCTTTGAAGTACATTACACTAGAATATTAAAAAAAATGCTATTTCTGGTTTGTTTTTTTTTTAATTGTGTTTGTTTCCTAAGCCAGGCTGCCTTCCTACCAGAAAACAAGGGTTTTATCCAATTTCATAAATGTTAAATATTTTCTTTAAAAACATTGAACTTGATCCTGAATAGGTAAGAATATATATAGTTTTCAAATCAAACATAGGCTTGGTTGAATTGCTTGAAAAGTATCGATCTCCAGTGCAGCAATCTCCAGTGGGAACTAATGATGAAATTGTGTATGATGAACATACAGGAGAGTGGGGAAAGACTGGAAAAATGAGGCAGATGATAACATTTGTTGTTCAGAAGGTTCTAACAGTGTTTTGCTGAAAGAAGTTTGGGATGCTGAATGCTGAGGTTTGTTCTCAAGACAGATAATGAAAGTGTAAAGGCAATAGGAAGCTTTTTCTTTGGTTCTAACAAATTCCAGCCTGGAGACACAGTGCCTGAAACCACCATTTATTCAGTGTGCTTATTCAGTCATTTGCTGGTGTAATGCTGTCAAAACAGAATGCGAAGTCGTGGTGTCTGTTGCGATATAGATACTTATTCAGGCCTAAATCAAGATTATAGGTCCATTCTGGAGGTTAACTGATAATTTACAGTTGTTTTTTTAGAATAAGTCTATTTTATAATTTAATTTGCCATCTTGTATATGCTGGCTTAGAAACTACTGGTGAGATGCCAAATACAGAGCCTGGTCAAATTTAAAAGAATTATTCGGGATGTGAACAGCTCTTTTTCTTCTTACCACGTTTAGAAATACTAACGATATGTTATAGAGTTTGGTAAAATTCTCTGACTTATGTACTAAAATATATTGTCATATGTTTGTGTTACGTTTTTGTAATCTACCCAAAGGCCTTTTTCACAAGTGTAGAGAATGAACATGTTGTGTAGTCATCTTTGAAACTTCCTTTAAGACAAAGTGTGTTAAGTGCTTAGCAAGAGTGGAGTGCTTAATACCAGGGACGTTTGAGTCTCCGGTTGGTTCAGCATGCCCAGGAAAAGAGAGATGAGAGAGCTGTCCTCCCCACTGCTCTTCCTTCCTAAGCTTTATGACCAAAGTCATAAATTCACGCTCTTCGGCCAGCTATATTAATTGTCTAGGTGAGAGCTTGAGAACAAATAACTTCAAATAGGATTGGTTAAACAAAGCTTGTGTATTTTGCCTTAATTTGGAAGTAAAGAGCAGAAGAAGAGAGAGTAGGAGGGCGAGTCACACTGTCATTCAGTCCAAGCTGAATGGAAAATATGAACCAGCAGTTGTCAGGTAGTATCTGCCTTGCAAAAAAATGAGGGAGGAAATAATGTTGAGCTGTTAATTAGAACTTAAAATTTCAATAGTTATGGGAAACCCCTCTCCTCCTTTGCTCTGTGGAGGTAGAGGGGAGTACTGAACACCCTTCTAGCAACGTAGCCTGGCAGAGCAGCTAAAATTTCATCTAATTAGTCATCAAAAAAACCAATCCCACAAGTAAATGCCAGCCTAAGTCATCTTCACAGGGATGAACTAACAAAAAGCAATAAAATCTCCGTATTGTATTTGACTAAAAGGCAGTTGACACCTCTAAAAAATCTGGTTGTGCAGTGCATGCAGTGCCATCTGCGACATAGCTGCGTCTAACAGTTTACAGAACGTCTTAGCAGATGAAATTTTTAGATGACCCTGATGAGCTGTGCAAGCTGTGAGTCGCACAGAGACATTCAGCTTCCGAAAGCATTAAAGTTAGATCTGTTTGCTATCAATCATACTCAGCCTGCTGTTCAAATGGTGCCTAAGCCCAGGCTTTGTCACATAGTTTCGTCATTTCATAGATAAGACAGATCATTTACACCTGCTTACGGATCTCATTAACATGAGTCCTCAGGAAGCTCTGATAAGGATTCAGCATTAACAATCTTTCCATTGTTCTTTGGAAATATTGTTCTTCTTCTACAATTAGCTTTTTACAGTGTGAATAGACAACCCACTGCCTATCTTATTCAAAACAAGTAGGAGCAATGCAAGCAATGCCTATGAAAGCTATGTACAATATGATAAGCAAAACACAAAATTTCCTAGTTACATTTTTTATGGGGTAGGGGGCTGGTTGTTTTTGTTGATGGGATGTTTCGTGGAGAGAAAAGTAGAACCTTTGGTTTGCTATAAAGCCTCTGTCTCCGGTTGGACTTGCAACTCCATTTTCTTCAGGCTGAGTCAAAGGGTAGAGTATAGCAGCCTAATTTAGCAACAGAAATGATACCTACATTTTATGAACTCCTCCCCAAACAAAAAAAAAAAAGTTTTTATTTTTGATTCTAGACAGGAAAGGCCTTGATGCGTTCAAAGGTTAAAACAGATTCAAACTTTTGTGAGCCAGTCAGCAGAAGGCCTAGACAGACAGAAATACGCAGCTGTGGTAGACTTGCTGCTTTCTATATATGCCTACTAGTCTGAAGTGCCATAGAGAAAGATGCATTTTGAGATTACCTGCACTGTTACCACAGGTGTGACTGCAGCTCAGAGGAGGGTAATCTGTGCCTTGCTGGGTGCTGGCAGCAGTCGTCATCCTGGGGAGCTGTGCTGCTGGTTCTGAGATCCTGGCTGTTACTGAGCCCTGCAGCAGAGGTGGAGGGAGGGCAGAGATGCAGTAATGGGTAAAGAGGAAACTGGCAGATGATTTTCCTGTTGCCAAGCATTCTTTGGTAGTCCCAGAGGACTTACTGTTCGTTTGTGCCTTTAAAAAAAGATTTAAAAAAAAAAACAACTTTAAAAAAAAGAAGAATCAGGCGTGATTTTGAGAATGTCATACATGAAGTCCAGTTTAGTGGTGTGCCACCAGCTGCAAACTATTAAAGCTTCAGACTTCAGGCTTAAATAAATGTTAGAGCATATTGCAGCGCACGTATTTTCTTATCTTTCTTTTGAAATAATCTGTAAGATTTTTTTTTAATGAACTTTTAAAATGAACTTTATGTGCCTGACTAGAACAGGAGACTTTGGTTGCCAATTGCGTGTTTTATTTTAAGATGGTAGTAAAATAAACGCGCCTAAGTAGATCAAACTGACTTTCTGCAGGCAAGTGTAAATATGGTGGTTTTAAAAATTCGAAGTGCTTGCAACATGAATGTTGTTCTAATAGTTCTAAATATCAGAGTAGATGGAGATTCAAAGTTGGAGATGGCACCTAAATTAGCTAATAGGGAAAATGCTGAAGGCATAACTTCCAGATTAATCTCACTGGGGAAGACTAGAAGGCAGACAAGAGATGACAGAGATGGTTTCCATAAACTTCAGTTTGATAAGAAAAATAAAAATTAGCACAATAAAGTTAGTGTATTCCTGATTTTTGTATGTATTGAATATAAAGGCAGAAAATTTATTCCTCAACATTTTTTGGGTTTTTTCTTTTATATTGTTTGATCAGATTGTTGTTGAATTGCTGCAGTGAATATAGCTGATCTAGCAATCTCAAAATGTTCCTCGTTCAGGAACAAAACCTGCAAATTTCCTGCCGCCATGCTTTGCCTATGATTGCAGGAGTGCACTGCCTGAAAGGCTAGAGAAAGGAGGCTGTGATCACTTGGTCTTAAACGCTAGGAAGCAAAAGTCCTAGGACTTTTGAACCTTGGGGAAGGTTTCGGTTTAGCACCTGTATCGCTGCTTACCGATAAGCAGTAGCAATACAAAACAGCCATCGAATGGGGACTGACATTATACCCGCAGCAAACTTCAGTATCATCTGTGTGTGGATGTGTCTGTCAGTGCGGACAAATTGCATGTACATACAAAACAGGTATCCTAGAAAGGATTTATAACTTTATTTATAATAAAAAGGAGCTAACAAGTTGAAAAATAGCTAGTGTTAAAAAAAAACAACAACAACAACAAAATCTGTATGCTGTAATTCTTCAAGGGGAGTACTGGGAGACCTAAAAAGAGAGTATGCCCAAGATAGATAAGGAGCAGCCACATGTCTTAAATATGTGTTAAGATTGCTAAGATTTCGGCATATTCCTGATTACCTAAGAAAACATGTCAGTTTTTCTTGTGAGGAAAAGATGGGAAGTGAAGTTATAAACCCTATGTAGATTTAGAAACAGTTATTTCAAAATTATTTTCATAAGGTTTTCTTGGGGTGGGAGGGTAGGGTGTATGTAAAGATTTTGCCAGAACAGACAAGAGATTTCTTTTCCTCTTCCCCTTCCCTTCCCTCTTACTCCCCCACCCATGGGCCAGTCTTTCATGTAAAAAGATTTTGTGGCACAGTTGACATATTCCTTGGCATCTTTTCACCTTTTTGCTAATTAGAAATGGTCTGTTTAATATTAGTAGAGGAATTATCTATATAATTTTTTAATCAACTATAAAACCTTCAAAATAGGTAGATGTCTTTATTCCGGGTGAGTGGATGTTATATTTGAAGTGGTAGAAAAACTGGTTGCAGCCTGCATTCTTTCATGGCCCGAGGTTAACTGTTTTTGGTGGGAAGGAAAAAAAGTTCTCCCCTGGATTTGGGACTATAACTTCTGCAGAGCTGTGATGTATTTTGAGGTGAACAAGAGCTTTCATGTGCAGGCTAGACTATCTTGAAGCAAGGGCTGTGTGACGTTCATTGTGCTGTCGATGGAGACTTGCTGCAAGTTTGACAAGTAACAAATTTGACACTTTTAAATCGCTTTCAGTGTTTTTTTTCTGTAATGCTGTGGTCTGTTCTCCTGAAAGTACTGAAACAGAGGGAATTGAAGGTAGCCTCAAACTGCTGTGAATGAAGATGTAAACAGAAGTATTCATAGTTGAAAGAAATATTTACAGTTCTGCATTTTGTGTAATATTTACAGGAATGCATAAATGTGCAGCCTGTTTTGGATGTGTCTTAAACTGCACATAACTCTCAAACTCTTCCCCCCAGCTTCCAAGGGCCATTTGGGAGGGTACTATTGGCACTGATACAAATTACAAACGGTATTAATATGGACACACTACACCCTTGGCTGATAATCAAAAATAATTTATTTGATATTTAAAATATTATAAATGAAAACTATCTGAAATTGTGAACAGTTAGTTGAATAAACCTGCCCTGTAGTAATGCTGAATGACTGGGGTTTTTAATTACAGCACCCTGTTATTTCTCTGTAAAGAGAGGAAGTTTTTTTTCCTTTTATAAAGTAATTCAAGCCTATGTTTGACTGAATACTATCTTTTCTAATAAGTAGTGTGTTTGTGTCGTAGTGCGGGGTTTTTTTTTCCCCTCTCAATTTATTTGTAGATGAGATGTTTTAGTCACATCACAGGACTCACAGAACCCACAGAACTCCTGTGGGTTCATTGCTGAGGGAAACAAATCAGATGCTTAGGCATGAGTTGTGGCTCTTGCCTGTGTCTGAGGAAAATACTACACTGAATGTCACATTTCAGAGAACCTTTCATGTAGCATGTTCCCTAGGTCTAATGTGAATTGTTGTTATGTTTTTCTGATGTTTTGGAGATTTTTACCTGAGTTACTTCTCTTTCTTTTTCTTTTTCATTTCTTTTTCTTTTTTTAACCTTAGTTTAGGCATAAAGTGTGGTTGAATAAACAGCCACGTGCCTGCAAAGCTGTGGAGAAACACATGATATTAAGCTCAGAAAACTAAATGCTTATTTTGTGTGTTACTATTGTTTGATAGGACATTTTGGGTACCAGCTAGGTTTCTGGTTTTATCTCGGCAGTCTCTGAGAGCCTGAGGATGTTTAATGCACCATTAGAAACAACTGTTTGCAGTATAAGGCTGAATTTGTCATGCACGATGGCTGGATCACTATTCACAGGACAGCGTTTCCTGCCCAGGATAACTCCACAACATACTACCTAATGCTCTGGAGAAAGAAGCTGAGAGCAGGTTTTGCTCCCTGGATATGAAGAATTAAGGCAAAAGAATATAAGCTTATTTGTCTTGTAGAAATTGTGATTTCCAGTTGCTGATGACTTATTGATGCCAAGAATTATTTTTCAAGCACATTTGCCAGAAAAATGAGTTAAAATGGCACTCCAAGGTACAGACTTCCTCAGTCTTTTTTCTTGTCTACTTAGTGCAATTTTTTTTGTTCTTAAACTTCAGGCTGTGATTTCCTCAGAATTGAAGTGTAAGCAAGTTCAGTGCAGGTCATTATTCTAATCAAAGATACTGGAGGAAATACCAAGATTTTTTTTGACATTATTGGTTGATTCTTATAACTATGTCATGATGACTGGCTGGGGCTGGAGAGAAAAGAACTAATATGCTTTGGTGGTGTTTCTTTTGGGACAGTTGATGTGGAGAAACAAAGTTGAGCAGCTAAAGAACCTGAACCAAAAAGACAGGACCGTAAGGCCAACAAATCGGCATACTGCTTTTCTGGCTCCAGTGTCCCATGTAGGGATCCATGAGCTGCTTTCTTCCATGTGCCTAGATACAAGAGGTCAAATGCTCTGCAGTTCACCACACAGTTTTTCTCTTTAGAAATAGGATGGTTACAAAGGTAAGACTCAGGGTCTGGCAGTGACATGTGATTGAAAAGTAGCTGGCTGAAGTTTAGAGTAAATAAGACACATGTTATGTTGCTAGGAAAAAAAAAAGACCTTCAAAGAACTGATCATGGTGTTGGCCTTTCAGTTCACTGAAAATGATTCTCTACCAGTTTTTAAAGTAATGTGATACTTCAGCTGCCTGCAACAGTGCTCTGTGTGTGTATGTAAATAGTGTCCCTCTGTCAACTTGCTCTACTTGGTTCTCATATAGACAGCTGTTTGGAAAGACTGGGACATCTAACAGATGCTATGAAATTCTTTACAAGTACAATAGGTGGATATTCCAGTGGTATAGAAACATAGAATTAGCTTCCAATGCAATCCCTCTTCTGTATAAGTAATGTTAATCTTTGGAAGTTGATGATAAAATAAATGAAACACTTGTCCGAGTTGCGCATTGTTACTTTGAGTCTGGTTAAATTAATAGGGAAAGTAAGCAAGGTCTTGACCAAATCCCATGACCATTTACCTTTAAGTAATCAACTCTTAGATCTCTTGCAGAAAAAAACCTGTTCAGGTATGACTTCAGTATTCTCTGTAGGAAACAGTGTGTGTTCACAATGTTTGTTAGCCACCTAAATTATTCTAGGTGCAGAATACAGAAACGGAGTGCTTAAGGTTCCAGTGTGGCCAGTACAGAGAAGACAGTAACTCCATGGGGCGAGATTTGAATACTCTGAGTTGGATGCCTAAAGTATATGGTGTAAATTCCTTTTTAGATATTTATTTCTTGACCTTTGTTTAGTGACTGTCTTTTCTGTTGCACGATGTACAAATTAAGTGAGTATTTTAAATATCATAGAATCATAGAATGCTTTGGGATGGAAGGGACCCCTAAAGGTCATCTAGTCCATCCCCCCTGCAATTGGCAAGGACATCTTCACCTAGATCAGGTTGCTCAGAGCCCCATCCAGCCTGTCCTTGAATGTTTCCAAGGATGGGGCATCTACTACCTCTCTGGGCAACCTGTTCCAGTGTTTCACCACCCTCATTGTAAAACATGTCTTCCTTATATCTAGTCTGAATCTACCCTCTTTCAGTTTAAAACCATTACCCCTTGTCCTATGGCGACAGGCCCTGCTAAAAAGACTGTCCCCATCTTTCTTATAAGCCCCCTTTAAGTACTGAAGGCCGCAATAAGGTCACCCTGCAGCCTTCTCTTTTCCAGGCTGAACAACCCCAACTCGCTCAGCCTTTCCTCACAGGGGAGATGCTCCATCCCTCTTATGATTTTTGTGGCCCTCCTCTGGACCCGCTCCAACAGGTCCATGTCCTTCCTGTGCTGAGGACCCCAGAGCTGGACGCAGCACTCCAGGTGGGGTCTCACCAGAGCAGAGTAGAGGGGCAGAATCACCTCCCTCAGCCTGCTGGCCACACTTCTTTTGATGCAGCCAGGATACAGTTGGCTTTCTGGGCTGCAAGTGCACTTTGCCGGCTCCTGTCCAGCTTTTCGTCCACCAGTACCCCCAAGTCCTTCTCGGCAGGGCTGCTCTCCATCCCTTCATCCCCCAGCCTGTATTGATAGAGGGGTTTCCCCAACCCAGGTGCAGGACCTCGCACCTGTCCTTGTTGAACCTCATGAGGTTCACATGGGCCCACCTCTCCAGCCTGTCCAGATCCCTCTGGATGGTATCCCATCCCTCAGGCGTGTCAACTACACCACTCAGCTTGGTGTCACCTGCAAACTTGCTGAGGGTGCACTCGATCCCGCTATGTCATTGATGAAGATATTGAACAGCATTGGCCCCGGAATGGATCCCTGAGGGACGCCACTCATCACTGTTCTCCATCTGGACATCAAGCCATTGACCACCACCCTCTGGATGCGACCATCCAGCCAATTTCTTATCCACCGAACAGTCCACCCATCAAATCCATATCCTTCCAGTTTAGAGAGGAGGATGTTGTGGGGGACCATTTCAAAGGCCTAACACAAGTCCAGAGAGATGACATCCGTAGCTCTTCCGTCGTCCACTGATGTAGTTACTCCGTCATAGAAGGCCACTAGGTTGGTCAGGCAGGACTTGCCTTTGGTGAAGCCGTGCTGACTGTCCCAAATCACCTCCCTGTCCTCCACGTGCCTTAGCAGAGATTCCAGGAGGATCTGTTCCATGATCTTCCCAGGCACAGAGGTAAGGCTGACAGGTTGGTAGTTCCCAGGGTCCTCCTTTTTACCCTTTTTAAAAATGGCTGCCATGTTTCCCTTTTTCCAGTCCCCACAGACTTCGCCTGACTGCCAGGACTTTTCAGATATCATGGAGAGTGGCTTGACAGCTACATCAGCCAATTCCCTCAGGACTCTGGGATGCATCTCGTCAGGCCCCATAGACTTATGTATGTTCAGGTTCCTCAGGTGGTCACAAACCTGATCTTCACTTACAGTGGGAGGACCTCTGTCCTCCCAATCCCCATCAAGTGGCCCATTGACTCAGAAGGTGTGAGGAGAGTGATTGCCAGTGAAGACTGAGGCAAAAAAGTTGTTGAGTACCTCAGCCTTGTCCTAGTCTGTTGTTATCAGCTTGCCACTACTGCTCATCAGAGGGGGTATGCTTTCCTTAACCTTCCTTTTCTGGTTAATGTACCTGTAGAAATCCTTCTTATTATTTTTCACATCCCTCACCAGGTTCAGCTCCAGCCAAGCCTTGGCCTTCCTGATCCCATCCTTACACAACCGGGCAGCGTCCCTGTACTCTTCCCAAGACACCAGTCCCTTCTTCCACTGCCTGTGCAATCTCTTCTTGGCCTTTAGTTGGACCAACAGGTCATGGCTCAGCCATGTTGGCCTCTTCCCTTCCTTGCTCGATTTCCTGCACCTGGAGATCGAGAGCTCTTGTGCCCTATGGAAAGCATCATATCAATGTTAGAGTAATTATCTTGCATTAAATTCTCATTTTGTGCCTACACATATTGCCCAGAACTTTTGTGTAGTTTTGTTTCACTTAAAAAATCAAGTTTTATCATTATCAGCACTTGGTATCTGTGTCTACATTAAAGTTCACTTCTCCCTATCTCAAAGTAAGAAAAGTGTCTGTAAAGGATACCTTCAGCACATTTCTGCAAATCACTGTCTTGCAGACATGTCAAGTTTTCTACTAGAGTATTGCTGCTGCTGTTCACTTTTTAGTGTTAGTCCCCATGAGTGTAGTGCCAGATTCAGACATACAAAGAATAGCCCATATCGAAATCATAGTTTAGATAGTTTGACAGCTGTCAAATACATTTTTTTTTTTCCTACCTCAATGTTACAACATATGCTTCTCTCCAGGGGAGACAAAAGCTTTCTGTAGATAACCTTATTGCTTGGCTTCTGTTGAGATGGCTGAGTGGTGCTGAACTGTGTCCTAAAAATTACTGTGGCACATAAGCCTGTACAGTCACTCGTGTCTACTGTTGGACTCTTCCAGAATCCTTAGTGTGGCTGACAGGGCAAAAGTAGTTGAAATGAATGCCTTTGCATGTTGTCACTGTAGCTCCTCATTCACTGTTCAACTCACTATTGTATCACCATTCTCCTCATTAGGTGTCTAATTACTTTAATAGGCTTTGCTGACACCTTTTTTCCCTAATTATGAAGTGTTTGCCTGATGCTTTGGAGATGAACTGAAAGACCTTATCATGCTCTGAAATGAGCAACTGCCATGACAGAAGCTACAGGTTACGGCAAGGAGCTGCAGGGCTAAGTAATAAAGAATGTCAAAGGTTTAGATATTAGTACTAACATATTTTAGTGAGAAGGTATAGGATTAGACTATATGGCACTGGAAGCATGGTAATTCTGCCAGTACTCATTAATGGAGAAGAAACTTTCAGGGATGAAAACTGCATTGAGTCAAATTCCTTCCTTATTTAAACAATGTTAATATGACATTTGTATATGTGTTGGATTTACGGTTGCTTTTTTCCTTTTTATTCTTTCAATGATTATTTAGGAAAGAAAATTTAGTCCATTGCTTTGATTGTTCTAAGTAGAAGAGTTATTTTCAGATACAAGTGTTGAATCTGTTTAATTATTCTTGTTTTAATTGGTTCTTATTATTGTCTTGAAAGGGGCTGACAATATCAGGAAATACTGGAGTCGTTACTACCAAGGATCCCAAGGGGTAATATTTGTATTAGACAGTGCCTCCTCTGAAGATGATCTAGAAACTGCTAGGAATGAACTGCATTCTGCTCTCCAGCACCCACAGTTATGTACTTTGCCGTTTTTAATACTGGCCAATCATCAAGACAAGCCAGCAGCTCGCTCCGTACAAGAGGTATGTTAACATGGCAGCATTTTGCCTGTTTGTATTTACTGTCTGCACACCACTGACCTAGTATTACTTATTACCCTGACATCCTAGTTAAGGACTGGCCTCAGTTACTCTTTGCTGTAAGTATGCAGACCACGAACAGTCCCAGCCCCTAAGAACTTCTTCCAATGCACTCTATACAGGCTTAGTTGTTCTGGAAAACAGACAAGTAATACTTGGATACAAACAGTTCTTCTGCTTTCACCATACTTTGCTTAAGGGAGAAAAGACGTTTTTAAACTACTCTTATCAAAAGCTGCTGGGACAGTGATTTTTTGTTTAGCTTGGTTTTTTATTTGCTATTAGTTTTAATCATGCACTACCCCATTAGTCCATTCTTTGCAACTGCTTAAAGGAATAGATTGCAGCCATAGGTTGTCTTTTATGAAAAAGCTTTTTTCTGAACTGCTATGTACTGATGTGAGGGCAGGGTTGCAATTCCTGTTCTGAAGTCCTTAACTTGTTCTGATTTTCTTATTTTAAGGAGTAATGTCTTTGTCTAATTTGTAGCTATCACAAAGTAACTTATATGTGTTCTATTCAGTGTACCTTTTGCTCTTAAGTTTCTGAAAAATTTTTCTCACCTACATTCCTATCGTGTCACATACCTTTGAAGAAATGCTGAAAGTTACCGATTCTTCATGAGAAGCTCTGCTTACTCTTCTGAAGTTGTAGGAAGGAGTTCTAATTTGGTTGTGTCATTCTGTTAATGAATGCCATTTAAAGGACTCTTCCTATTAAAGATTGTATGTGAAATCTCCTGTTTGTTCTGTGAGTGGCATTTTTTATTACAGCAGAGTGAAAACTGTTTCAGCACCTTACTGTGTTGCTGCTTTGCATTTAAACGTGTTGCTTTCTTTGTCTAAAATATGATCTTTCTGAAGAATGCCAATTCAGTTCAATGCACAACTTACTGATCTGTAGGATAACTGCTATTTGTGCAGTATAGTTGTATGTACTTTCTGTACTGCTTTATTGCTATTTATGCCTCCTTTCTTAGCCAAAAGAAATAGAGGACAAAAAGTTAAGCTTATTATGTGTTAAGAAGGAGAAGTGTAAATGTGACTGGAGTATAGTGATGTTTTTAATATGAGAGGAAGAGAATAAATGAGAACTGTGTAAGGTACACTGTAAAATGTTTTATTGAATTGTTGGTCCTTTCCTCCAAGAATCCATGCTTAGGGGAACCAAGAAAAGGGAATTTGGATTTAGTATATCAAGTTACATAAAAAGGTAAACTGAAATGATGCAGGGACAGAATCTAGAAGTTCTAGGTCTTGTTCATCTAAAAACAGATATAGGAAGAAGTAACGAATATTTAAAGGAAATGTAATATGGATTTTTATGTATCAGTTTATTAATTTCTTCTAGTTTACTGTGCAATGTAAAAGCAAAGCATGTATTCCTAAACCTTCCACTTGAAAAATGACAATATCCTGAGACACAACTGGTTTAATTTTACTCATGCAAATATACCAAGGTGTTTTGATTTTTACTTTTTTCATAGAGCAATACAGATTACAGTTTTGATCAACAGAAATGCTTTTTTCACATGATTTAAGTATTTTTTATTTTACTACTTTTTTCCTTTTTAAAATGGCCAAATTTAGTTTAAAGTTAATTGAGGATTTTGATTATAGATATCATTTAAGAAATGTTCCTTGTCCGGTTTCATAAGAATAGTGAATACAATCAATGCTGGTTAGTTTGCTTTACAGCAAATTATGTATGTAGCTCTCCATTTTGCAGTTGAGCCCATGTGGATAGACTTTTGGGCCTGAAATGAATCTTTTGTGTATTTAGAGTTAGCATTTCTTCTCTTTTATTGGCAGTACCCTCCTTTTCTCCTCATCCATCATTACCAATTGCTTGATATCTCAGTAGAGCAGTAGATATTTATATGCTTACAATAGCATTTAAATATGTTTCTACTGCATGCTCTTCTAAAAAAAAAATCTTTTGGTATCTTATCATAGCAAAGAAGTCTTGATTGCTACTTTGAGTCTGTATGAAATGGTGACTACAGGAATTTTGTTAAATGTGCACAGCTTACGCGTATTTTCAGAAAAAAATCGCTATATCAAGAGCTTACTGTATGTCTTTGAAATTCTTTACTTAAGAATAGTGGAAAACAAAATTACAAAAAAAAAAAGGAGGAGAATGTCACAAAGTTGTACTTTGTCCCTGAAGAAATGATGTCTTGTGCTTCTTGTGTATGCAAAGTGGGAGCCTTATTCGGTCAATTTTGCCGATGTTCAAGTGGAAAGTTCTTGCTTTCCTAAAGGCTTTTCTGTGCTGTTGTCCTCATTATTGAGATGTGAAATGAAAGTAAAATGCTGAATCATAAATCCATTCCTTCTTTCAAAAAAAGCATATTTAAAGATTTAACAAAAATAATGTGTTCAGCATTGAGTTTTGTAAGACATTTTTGCAGAACTAAGTCCATTAATTATAGGTATTTCCTTGCTTTTTTATGTGTCAGAAGGCAGATGAATCACAGTTGAAATTTAGAAGTATGTATGCATTCCTTTAGGCAACAAATTGCCTTTCTTTAATGGATATGAAAGGACCCCTTGGAGTATAATTAAAGAAAATGCCTGAGTTGAGTGGTGTGTAATAGGAATTGTAGAAAAATATTTATCTACAACAAAAATCCTTCACAAAACTGTACAAGTGCCAAGCAGTTTGTGCAACAGATGTTAGTTGTATTTATTGTTGGGAAGTGTTGCTTCAGTTCAATTTTTTATATTTTGTTTTAATGTGTTTTCTCCGTGCATTGCTTAGGTAGAAATGGTATTGTAGAAGCTGCATGCTGTAAGTGTTAAGCAATGTCATGAATAGTTCAATTCACAACTGTAATATCTATTTGTAAGAATATCCAAATAACTTGTTTAATTTATTTAATGTAATTTAACCTAATTCATTTTGCAGGCATGATTGGAGAATATACTTCATATTATTGAAGTGCTCAGAAAAAATTACAGGAGAAGCTAAGTTGAAATACTAATCAGTAAATGTAATTCTTTTTTCCTGTGTTCAGTTGCTGGCTGGCTGTTTCGTAGTTTTTTTGATTTTAAAATGAAATCAAGAAAATAAATTTGACATTTCATTCTAGAAACTATAAATGAAGATGTAATTTTAAATATTGTGCTTCATATTTCTCTTATGATGTCAGCTTCTATGGTGTTCATTCCATGTTCCCATGTCAAAGATAATTGTAAGATGTTTTGTTGTCCCTGTGACAGTAGCACATATTTAAGTGTTTTCAAATACCTGCTAAGTGATTTCAACTGAGCCATGCCGAAATAAAGACTGGGTATGTTCACCAGACTGTGAAACTCAGACAATCCTATTTGAGTCAGTAGGTATGCTGCAAAATAACCTTATTTTAGATTAAGACATCAATAATGAAGAATTAATCATATGTAAGTCAGTTCCAACTGCCATTTTGGAAACCTCCTGAACTGGTAAATAAAAATAGTTACAAGTGAAAAATAAATTTAGTTACTCAGCAGATGGGAAGATGGTGGAATATCAGTTTAGCCACTGTTTCCAAAATACAGGATGCAATTCTAAACCAGTGTACCTTATTATACATTTTCTTAATAAGTATCTTGCTTTTGATTGGAGTGTGCTTTTGGTTTTCCATCACAAAAGGGCTTTTGATTATAACAAGTGTTTTTGATTAGTCAGATTTCTGTTACAGGCTTAAAATATTGCAGGAGATTTATGGTGATAAAAGCACTGTAAATTGCTTTGCAAAGGAACAGCAGCATTACTATGATTACCAACTTGTTGATTTTTATTTTGGAATTTATGCTACTTTGTGTAATAATATTGGAAGCTGGATATTGCAGTGGATTGCTGTGATTTGAACCAGTACACAAACTGAGAGTCCCTTTCCTCCCAGATCAGAGCAATATTTAGAAGTTGCAGATAGTACACGTTGCAAGTTGTCCATAGCCACTGTATTTTAGGAACAAGCTATGCTGAGCAAACATGCATCTGAATCTGTTGAGGGCTTCTGGAAGCCATGTAGGAGGAGAGACGCAATCAAACCATGAAGCTTTGCCAGTTCAATGGTGAAGCAGCTACATGTTTGGCAGCGTGTTGGTTTTGGGGAGTTTCTTTGGGTTTTATATTTAAGGCTGTTTTCAAGATTCCAGTTGGACTAGATGATCATTAGTTAATTAAGTTAGCTAATGTGACACCCATCTACAAGAACGGTTGGAGGGAGTATCCAGGGAACTACAGGCCTGTCAGCCTGACCTTGGTGCTGGGGAAGGTCGTGGAGCAGATCATCCTGAGTGCCATCACACGGCATGTGTGGGACAATCAGGGGATCAGGCCCAGCCAGCATGGGTTCATGAAGGGCAGGTCCTGCTTGACTAACCTGATCTCCTTCTATGACAAGGTGACCCGCTTGGTGGATGAGGGAAAGGCTGTGGATTTTGTCTACCTGGACTTTAGTAAAGCCTTTTGACACTGTCTCCTACAGCATTCTTCTGGAGAAACTGGCTGCTCATGGCTTGGATAAGTGTACTCTTTGCTGGATAAAAAACTGGCTGAATGGCCAAGCCCAGAGAGTGGTGGTGAATGGAGTCTAATCCAGTTGGCAACCAGTCACAAGTGGTGTTCCCCAGGGCTTAGTATTGGGGCCGGTCCTGTTCAATATCTTTATCGATGATCTGGATGAGGGGATCGAGTGCACCCTCAGTAAGTTTGCAGATGACACCAAGTTGGGTGGAAGTGTCGATCTGCTGGAGGGTAGGAAGGCTCTACAGAGGGACCTGGACAGGCTGGATTGTTGGGCCGGGGCCAACTGTATGAGATTCAACAAGGCCAAGTGCCGGGTCCTGCACTTGGGTCACAACAACCCCACACAACGCTACAGGCTTGGGGAGGAGTGGCTAAAGAGCTGCTTGGAGGCAAAGGACCTGGGGATGTTGGTTGACAGCCACCTGAACATGAGCCAGCAGTGTGCTCAGGTGGCCAAGAGGGCCAACGGCATCCTGGCTCGTATCATTGTGGCCAGCAGGACCAGGGAGGTGATAGTGCCCCTGTACTCGGCACTGGTGAGGCCACACCTCGAGTACTGTGTGCAGTTTTGAGCCCCTCACTACAAGAAGGACATCAAGGTGCTGGGGCGTGTCCAAAGAAGGGCAACGAAGCTGGTGAAGGGTCTAGAGCACAAGTCTTATGAGGAGCGGCTGAGGGAGCTGGGGTTGTTTAGTCTGGAGAAGAGGAGGCTGAGGGGAGACCTTATTGCTCTCTACGACTACCAGAAAGGAGGTTGTAGCGAGGTGGGGGTCAGCCTCTTCTCCCAGGTAGCAAGAAACAGGACAAGAGGACATGTCCTCAAGTTGTGCCAGGGGAGGTTTAGGTTAGATATTAGGAAAAATTTCTTCATGGAGAGAGTGGTTAGGCATTGGAACAGACTGCTCAGGGAAGTGGTGCAACCACAGTCCCTGGAAGTGTTCAGAAAATGTGTGGATGTGGTGCTTAGGGACATGGTGTAGATAGAGGTGGACCTGGCAGTTAGATTAACAGTTACTCGATGATCTCAGAGGTTTTTTCCAACCTGAATGATTTTGTGATTCTATGATCATTGTAGGTCCCTTCCAGCTGAACTGTTATATTCTAAGATCATATATGTGAAGACATTCATAGAGTATAAGCTTTTGGTAGGTTTTCTTTTAGTTATCCAAAAATGCAGGCAATTAATAAATTTCTTTCATATATATAAATTGCTGACCACTAGTACCAGGGGAAATCATTGAAGATATGTTCTAAATACCCATTTATAAAAATGCTAGAACTTTTTAATATAGACTTACTAGTAGACAGTGAATCAAAAGTCTTCTCAGTCTATTTTAAAATTATATTATCTTTTTAAATATTGTTGTCAGGAAAAAAAGTGTGAAAATGTTATGTAATGCGCCAATTACAAATGCTTTTTTTCTCTTGCATACAAGATCTTACTTTAAAGATGTGGTACTGATAGGCATCTGAAACTCCAGAGAAATTCTTTCCCATTTTCCTTATTTCTTTGATAGAGCAAGATTAAAAATATCTTTGAACTACAAAAAATATTTTCAAAAGCAAGTGTGAAAGGTTGATCCTATGTTTACATAGATTGTGATGTACTTATCCATTTGAGAATATTCTAAGGCATTTGGGTTTTGAATCATGGACAGTGTTTAATTTAGTTTTCTGCTAGCAGAAAAGTGGAGGGTGGCTCTCCCTGTGAAAAAGAGCCACCTTAGGGATGTGAGGGCTAATATCTGTTACTCTGCCAGTTTCTTCTCTGTTGTTTATGTCTGGAAATAATTTTGTAGATAAACAATGTCTTCTTGATGTCTTAAGTGTCTTAAAGCTAACTAACGATTGCAGAAGAATGTCCAAGTTTGTCAGCACCTGCAGAGACTGTTACTGGTGCTGGGGAGCTGGAGTGCTCTAGAAACGGTGCTTTCTGGACCTGCTGATGCTTTACGGTCTGAGTTGGCTGCATATGACAGGCTTAGTTCCAGGACGTAATTACTTCTTTTTAGTTCGGTGTCTTCATACTATTTTGCCATACTTCATGCCTTTTGTAGTTTCTGTTAGTTACGGGAAAACGGATTCTTTTTGGAAAACCTTTCAACATACCAGTTACAGACATCATTACTAACAATGTGAAAAACTGCATTGAACAGTGACACGTGAGGAGGTTTAGCTTTAGAGAGCATGCAGTATCTCACCTAACAGCACCTAACAGTTTGAGCAGATAATGCCTCCAGCAGCAGGGACTACAAAAACTTAGCCCGAAACCAAGAGTGAAAATGGAAGTGCTCTCTGCAGTCTGTCCCGTCCTCACCCTGGTCAAGCCTCTCAAATTAGTTCACCTATCTGAATTCTTAAAGACCAGCTGTTGCAAATCTGTATACTTTATGACAGGGACATCCATAGCAAAGTTAAATCGGGGACAGATTTTTGGTTCCTTAAGAAACTGTTTCTGAAATGATTTATCTTCAGATTACTGCAGCAAATAGCCAAAATATGGATTCCTACCCTGTTTTGAGATCATAGTGACCTTAATGACCTTAATATTTGCAATCCCCTCACTGCAAATACTTCTTCTCGTCCAAGGTGTATCCCCTGATATTTGAAGATTGTTTTGGAGCTGGACTCTGCTATTTTGAGTATTGGCTGCTTCCTTCACAACTGTGGCCTTTGTGGGAACAGAGGAGTTATTTGTCAGACTTCAGTTACGAACACATTTGCAGGAGAGGAGGACATTATTAAACTGATGTTAAGGAAATACTAGTTTTGCCATGTTTAGAACAATGCAGAAATAAGTCCTATTTACATGTCTCATAGGAACTCCCATTCTGATTAAAGAATTTCTTCAGACCTGTTAGGAAGATGATTTAGATATAAAAAGATCCTGAAATAAAATAATGTAAATAAAATACGATCTAAAATAATAAACAATTTAAATCCACATCCTAGCTAGATGTGAACAGAACAATTTCATACAGTTGCAGGACTGTCTTCAATATAAATATTTATCAGGTAGTGTTTGCTTTAATCATTTTATAGTTAGAATGATCATACTAATAGCAAGTTCAGTAGTAAGTATTTATTACTGCAAAATGCAAGTGACCATATAAAGAAATTAAAATGAGAAACCGAAAATCTTGGAAGAAGCTGGATTTGTCTGTTCTCTTTGACTCACTTGCATGGGAGAAAATAATGGTGAGCAAAGAAGAAATTAGGATGATCCGAACAGGAATTGTAAGGTCTTTTTAAGGACTCGTAAATAAATCTACCTAGAACGTCTCTACTTTTTGTGAAAATCCCTTTATATATATATTATAAAAAGGTGACATGAAGAATCCAAACAGTGAGCATGCTTTTTCTTTATATGGATTTCTGTTTCAATTATGTTTTACAATAAAGAAAGCCATGGCAGATAAAATCCCCAATATATTTTCATTAGATCAGAAGATGAATTGGAATTGTTGATAATTTTTAGGTGAATAATACAGCTTGCAAATAACTGTGCTGTACCAATGTACGTGGCCCATTTAACAAAGTATATCTCTGAGGAGTAAATTCCTAGTCCTGCTCTTGACAAAGAAGTAAGTCTGCAAGAAACTCAGTTGAAAGAGTGCCCCTAGAAACTTTGAATTGGAATGATCCTCCTGAAGATACAGACAAAAATGCTTGAGCACACCTGCGAATGTGCACATATTGCATAATGTACAGGGAACTGAAGGAACAGGAGTAGAATAGCCAAGAAACAGGAGTGAAAGTACTGTCCCCATACACCAGTTTCACGACATCAAACTGTCCTTAGAGAAGTAAATCTCTTGAATGGCCCTTGCAGCTAATGGTGCCAAGTACAGTTCTGCAAAAAAGCTGCGTGTTTTGGAGTAGATTTTGAAGAGTATTGCTGTGTATAGGTTTGACATCAGTAACTTGATTTTTAAAGCACTTTTTGTGTCTGCAAATGGTTGTTTTATATGTATACAGATGGGTGTACTTGGAGTGCTTCTTTTATCAGCAGTATTGGCTTGCATGCTGGCCTCTTTGCTTATCCCATCCTTCAGGTGTGACAGTCTGACTGTTTGTGTGACCATGTGATGAACTGGTTTGGGCATAAAAAATACGTAATTATTTCCCTCCTTCCTCCTGGTCTTATTTTCAAACAGACTCAGCTCACAAGATAATTGGATAAATTAGTGTACAGGCACAAAGAAGAGGTGGGTGGAAGGTGAGAGTGGAAATGGTACTGGTGCAGAAAAACGGTGGTGTGGAACTCTAAAACCCAGTGACGCTTGGACCTTTCTCCCTGCCACCTTTCTCACCTACCTTTTTTTTGCTTATCCCACTACAGTGAACCTTGATAGAGGAAGGTTATACAGAAAATTCTGGGAAATAATTTTTCCGTATTACTTCCCAATGAAAGTTCTGCAGTAGGTACAAGTACTTTTACTGGGGTTGAGAGAGAGGTATGAAAGAAGCATTTATTTTCACTATGTGCTTTGAAAAGCAAATGTCCTTGTTGTCTTCCTAGCCAAGGAAGAAAAAAGAAAATGTCATTCAAAGAGAAGGAGTTGGTTGCACTTGCTGAACTAAACATAGTGACTGTGAAGGTAGAACATAATCTGTATAAATAAAAAGCAAAGTGATTAGAGAAACTTTCAACTACTTTCAAATACAAAAATCTGCATTAATCTTTTAGTAGATGTTTTCTATAAATATTTGTATTCTTATGAATGCTTATGTAGTATTTATTAAAGACTGCTGGAGCTGAGAAGAGTGCAGCTTTTTAGAGTTCTTTCTGAAACCTTTTTTGCTTGGTCAAAAGTTGGTGGGCTTTAGTAGAGGATTAAATGAAATCCTGAGGCCTGTTGGATACAAATCTGACTACATCGTCATTATGATCCTTTTGGGCCTCTATGTCGGTGATACTGCTGTTCAGAAGAATTCCTGAGTGCTCAAAAATTTAATTACTGTTTGAGACATTTTGCATGAGCAAGAGAAGATGTGTTTCTTTCAGAATAAATAACTATTTCAAATGGAACAAAGTAGTAGCTATATAACTGCTTGCCAAATATAGCTCCACAATTTTTATAAAAAAGGTCTCAGGATCAGATGAAAAAGAATGGAAAAGTATTTAGTAAAGCATTGGATCAAGTTTGTGAAAACTCGGCTATTGTATAAGTGATTTAGGATATGTTTTCCTTTCAGACATCCTTTTTATATTTATTAAAATGAATTCTTGAATGCAAGAATGCAAGCTGCTGCTTTTTAAAAGATGAGGACATATCCTTCTCTTTATTTAAAAAAAAAAAAGAAAACATAATAAATTTATTGATTGAAGGGAAGTTAACTATATTGGGAACCTTCTATTCACCAAGCAAGAGGCTCTCTGATCATTTTGTGTAGTTGAACTTTTTTCTATATCATTTATATTTGGTACTCCATGTAACAGAATTAAATTTTTTAAAATGTTTTTCAAGTTGATTATGATCACATAATCTACATTACATTAGAGTAGGCATGCTGTGTATGAAATGAATTTCTGGTCTCAGTCCATTCTGTGGGAGTTAGATACTCACACTGTATGGGAGACTATGATGAGCATCTTTATTGGTCATGCCAGGGAGGTTCAAGAATAACTGAACAGGAGAAAATCTATTGATTTCATATCTGTGTAGGTATTTAAAGTTGGAATTTAATTACATGCCTCAAAAGTAGAAAAGTTTCAGCTCTATCAGCACTACCTGCACTGTGAAGTAACATAGATTAATGTTATCTGTAATTTCCAACATCTTGAAGAGCTTGCTGCGAGCATGTGTATGCAGAGTTTCTTTAAACCTGCATAAAATAGAAGGTGCTTAGAGTTCAGCTTGGGTCTGGGGTGCTTTTGGTGCCTCTTCAAACTCAGCATTTCTGAAGATGCTTGAGGGGAGTTTCTCTTGAGTATAAGCTGTAACATGAGGGAAAGCAAAACTGAAAATTGGTGGATCATTGGCCCATCAGAGGCTGAAACTGTTTTAGAAAGGTGAGCACAAAATTCCTGTGAAAGGGAACAAGCCACACAGCTCTGGACATGGAGATGATGGCATACATGTGAGACTTCACAAAACAATGACGTGTTTCCAAGTGACATGATAGGGAAAGGATCATCTTTGCATTAGCGTTCTGGATGAATGTTACTGGGACAAAGCTGCAGTTGTCAAAGACCAAGAAGGAGAGACCTACTATTATAAGGTGAGATTAAATCCTTTCCTATGCATTCTCAGTTCTGAACTGTTTTTTTTTGTCCTGGTATTCCTTCAAGCTGTTATACTTCTGGAGAAATCTCGGATGCTGTGTGGGTGTGAGGGAAGCCAAAAATCAAAGATTGTTCCCAGGTTTTGAGCTGAGTGCTGGACAGGACATTGTAGTTTTTGCAAATGGGATAATCCAGAGATAAGGAGTAACAGGAGGAATGGAAGGGAACTGGTGACAAATCTCATGCACTTCTTACCCTGCCAATTCCCAAGACTTTACTGGTAATAAAGCAGAAGAGATGAGGAGAAAGCAATCTGGGGTTGAAACAGAAATGAAGAATGGAAGGGAGTTCAGCAAGTTCAAAAGTGGTGAAGGGTTCCACAGTTCAGGGAGGATGAGGATGGTGTTCTGCTGAGATTTTGCTTGAAGCAGTCCATTGGAGGCCTTGTTCTGTAGGGATGTACGCTGAGAACAGTGTCCATTATTTCTTCAGAAATCTCTTCTGTCTGATGCATAATGACATTTGGTTCAAAAAGAGGAAACCATTTTCCCATCCCCTTCTTGCAGTGATTCAGCAGCAGATGCAGACATACCCCTGAAGAAACATGAATTATCCACTCTCTAGCATCTGGGAACAATCGTCTTCCTAAGACTAGAAGCAGAGTTTTGAATATAATGACATTATTCTAATGATGATTTGTTGATACTGCAGCATATCATTAGTCATGCTAGAATCTTTATAAGCATAAATGTTTTCTCAAAATAGTTTAAATGTTTAGAAAATCTATTACAGCAGTCTGACATGAAACAGTAACTGTTCATCTCATCCACACACACGTGTAGAAAAGGGTGATTGGGATTACAGCATATATTGTTATATATTTGCTACAATTGTGTTATTTATTTAAAAATAAGTTGTCCTGTCTGTGTTTCTGTCAGTACAGGTTTGTTCTATAAACTTTTTCCAATATTTTTTCATAATGTATTATCACACCATTTACATTCTTATTTTGTTTCTTATCTTACTGTGGTAATAAATGCTAGGAAATTATTTACTGAAATCGTATGAAACATTTGAGTATTTTAAGGATTTATTTCCTTTGATTTCCTGTAGCTTTGTTCTGTTGCAGTAATACCATTGCAACAGACCATGTATTAACTGCAAATCTACTACCAGATATTCTGTTCCAATTTAGATACCTTGGTTCCTCTTTCCTAATTATGCCTTTACTTGTGGCTGAGGCTAAAGGAAGTAAGAGACTGAAATTTGAGTTACTCTCTAGGGCAAAAAAATAAAGCTCTTCAGAGTGGTAAATGAAAAGATGCTCTGTCACCAATATTGTAGGAAACATTGGGGTCCCTTTAGCTGCAGCATTGTCTTCACTGGTGGCACAATGTACGTTTGTTGTTTTAAAAATACATAACTCATTTTGAATAAGGAGAGTTATCTATGTGATTTTTAAAATGCATTATGTAGGTTAATCTTGTCACATTTCATTCATTCTGGTTAAGTAGAGACTATCCAATCTTGCTTCCAAAAGCACATGTGTGCGTAGAACTTTGTTAAACAGCCAGTACTCTTCATTGAGTAGTTCCATCTGTTCTGTGTATCAGACTTTATTACTTAAAGTTTCTATTTTATTTTAAAATAGATTTTTTTCTTTTGGAGTTTTCTGTGGTTTTCTTAGTTGTCTTTAATAAATTGCCATATGTTCTTAAAAGATGAACAGTGGCTACGGAAATGGTACTGCACATTCTTCAAGTGTTGCACGTGCTTGCACATCTGTCATGTACCAGAAGAGTTCAAACTATGTAATTTCTGTTGACTACTTTTTCTGTGGGCATACTACCTGTATCGTTTCTCATGAAGTTCAGAATGCATCATTTGTTTAAATTAAAGTCATAATTGAATGAAAATTGATTTTAACTACATTTTTGAATAATTAAATATGTATATGATGGAGAGAAAATCCCCAATATTTTCCATTATAGTTTCTCTTGCTAATTTTCTTAAGGTAGTTTTGAGATTTGTTGAAATCTTACTCTTAGGAGTTAAAAGATAATCTTACTCTTAGAAAATCTTCTGAAAAACAAGGTATTCCATTTTAAAGCCAAAATGGAGTGTTGTTAACGGGGAGAAAAAGCTTACTATCTTTGTATTCTGATTTATTATACAGAAGGCTGTTTTTTAACAAAAAAGGGCTTTTTTTTCTTTTTTCCCTCCACTATTCTCAGTCTCTTTTGATCATTGATCTGGGTGACCCCACGCTCAGGGGTTTTTTCTTCATTTGACATGGACAGATTTTTGAAGTATAGCTCTCCTTTGGGAACCTCGGGCAGTTCCACTTGACTAACCTGTGATCTAATGAGCAGTAATGCAGGGTTACAGTGACCATTTTGTTTGCTTTGAGGGAGGATGGCTAGACAGAGAGTGGGAGAGAGGCGGTGTCTGTGGAGAAAAAAGATGCAGGGTGATCGAACAGTGTGAAAAAGACTTGTTAGCCCACATTAGTGTGCCTGATTTACTTCACAACAGGTCAGGAAAGGCCAAAGGCAGGGTTGTCATTAAATTGCAAAGTTGAAAATCCTGGTATTCAAAAGCATTCAGATTTCTGAAAGTTGTAAATTAGAAAGTTTGTGGTTCATGTTGAATTTGCCAGGAAGATATACAGAAGTACCAGCTTCTCTAAAACATGAAAGGTACATTATGAAATCATGCTGTAAATATAAAAAGAAAACCAGCTTTTTAAAGTACTTTCATGGTTGACTGTTTTACAATGAGACTGGGTGTGAAAGAAAGGCCAAACACTAACAAGGTCGTTGCACTTTCTTTATGAGCCCTGGGGACCCCTTAATTATGTGCCCGTGCTGCTTATTTTGAGATCTGTAGAGTGTATTTGTGCACGTGTTTGTATAATATATATTTTTTATTTGTATTTATTAAATACACACATATATATACACATATGCGTATATATGTAAAAATAAAATTCTAACACCAGTTGCCCAGGAATGTAGATTTCAAGTCTCCTGCAGCATATCACAAATTTTTTTTTTCTCGTATCCTTTATTGTTTCTCTTGGAGTGAATACTAAGCACTAATCTTAATGCCATTGCTCATGGAATGAACACAACTTTATCTTAAATTTACATTTATGAATGCAGAGACCAAAAAAACTATTGTCTTTGTGTTCTGAAGAATTATTTTTCCTAATAGTAAATGTTGCTTCCTAACATTTGAATTGGACTTGACAGTCCAATATACTTTGTTGTCTGTGGTTAATATTTGCAAATTTTTTATTGCTGCTTCGCAATTGCAAAAAGAAAAAGTTGGAGCTACTGATTTCTGAATTTACATATCCTCTTCTGTTTCATTCACTACTTGGCAGTGGCCTGAACCTCTGTGATTTGAAGAGTACAACTACCATGCAGAATATCCTTTTAAGCTGTTGCATTGATAGCCTTTAACTCATAGCAAACTCTTGTCATTCCTATTTCTGATCTGGCTGGGTTTAGTAAAAATCAAAGTGCAGCCTTTTAGCTATATTATCATTGTGCATTGAAGCATTAGGTAATAAAACAAATGGGTGGTCGTAAAGGTAAGGTACTTTTTTCTGTCTACTAGCAGAAGTTTCACTAATTGATTCTTACTCCTGCTGGCTGTCAAAAATCACTTTTCCACAACTGGCATACAACTGTGTTAACTTTTAGATTGTACTACGTGGACAGAGTTTGTTGCCTTGATCTTTGTGTGTCTCATTACGACTAGTAAAGATACAAAATTAAACATCTAAGAACAGCTGACTGTAATTAAGAGATTTTTTCTTATCTGACTTCAGAAACTGTGCTCCCCCTTGATCATTCAAATAATTTCATTGATGTTAAGGGAGTGTGTCTTCTTGGTTAAAAGGAAGAGAAGATAATAGGATGTTAGACTAATCATGTTGAACATTAACTTTTGTTTTTTACTTACATTGGATTATGTATTCATATGTGGTGCCAGATTATTTTGGGTTATCTTGATCCTCTTTTGTTTGCAGTGAACATATGGTATAGTTTGGTTTCCTGATAAAATGAAGTTTACATGACAGTTGAACATGGGAAACAAAGTACATCTTCTATATACAGTGCTGCATTTCTCAATTACTTTCTCAGTGTGTCACTCCTGTTTTTACCACATTGTAAAATTCACTTATTATTAGAATTTTGATTTAGAATTATTTATGTTGAAACAGTTTAGTGTCCAAAGTAGCTTAGTGGTTACTAGACTCAAAGAATTTTACCAGTACATTACCAAACATACCATTTATGTTTCCATTTTCTTGATTACTTTAACTGATGTTTAGCTGCAGCAACTTGGCGGAGATACATTCTAGGAAACTCTGCACTTGACTAGCTTTCTCTGTAGCTTTAGGTCATGTTAGTCTATGGAAACTTATTAGGGCATAAAACGATGGGAAAATGTTTAACAAATCAGCATACTGAATCAAAACACACTTAAGCTTTACTACTATTCTCTTTCCATTGACTTTCTCCATTCCCTAAGTAATGTTGTCTGTGCAGTGTCTATGCACTCTTTATTAGCTCTTCTATTTGATTTAATTATTCAGTTACTCAGTGTGTCTGAATTAAGCCATCTCCACCAGTCTGCTTATTACAAAGCATTTGGTCAGTGAGAAGAGACTAACATCATCTCGCTGGACTAATGTTTGAGGGTGTTTGTTTAGGAATCAAGACACTGGAGAGGTATTTCAAAATTGGTTTATAAACAAAAGTTAATCCAAGAGTAGATTAATGTACTGATACTGCCAGTCGCAGGCAGTGGAAGAGTAAATATTCCTTACCCATCTGAAGAACATGGTAAATTTTCATATATTCTTGTTGCCTTTCTTGAAGACATGAATAGGTTTTGCAGCTTGGTGCCTGGAAATTCTTTTAAAAAACACAGAAAGTTTGCCGTTATGTAAATTGTTTTCACATAAACTTGCCAGGTATTCTATGAAAAGATTAAGATCTTTTTTGATGGTAATATTGTTGCTTGGTTCAGGAAGACTGCTCACAAAAGAGGGGATATGGCCAAATGCAGGCTTTTGGAAAATTCTCCTTCCAGTTCATAATTGCCTTTTAAGAAAGCATTTCTTGTAAGACAGAGATGTTAACTTTTGATATAGGTACTAAAATACAACATAGAAGTTTTTTCTGTTTATCTATATGTCACAATATATAACGTGCAGCAAAACGTTATACCTTCCTTCAGGTTAAGCTACAGTTCCTGCAGGTTATCCACTGTAAAATCCTTAATGGTGTGAAGTGGTTATGATTTAGTCCACATCATGGATGGGATGCAACCACTAAGGTTTAGCAAATTAGGAGAAATAAAATACAAAAGTAGCTGCAGGTGCTCTTTTACTAAAGAAAATGGGTGTGCCTTCTTACATTTCTCTTAAGTCATTATTTGTGTTCTGGGCTATGTTTGAGAAATCTACCTGTAAAAATGTTCTAAACTGGGAATGCAGTAGCTAATATGTTGCATAAAAATGAAGTGTTATGCTATGCCAATGGGCTCTGACAGTTCAGATTTTAGTAACTGTAAAATGGGCTTAAGATGATCCCCAGATGTATTTGGCTACCTCTCCTTTTGGAAGTCATTCCTTCTGTGCAATAGGAAAAACTCTTGGTTAACTAAGAAAACTAATTCAATAATGCCAGCCTTCCCCTGCATAAATAAGAAGGTGGGGGTGGTAATACTATGGTCTGGGAAAGGAAGCAAAAATGCATACTTGGATATCCCATTGCCAGCTGTTGTAGGGAGTGTGCTTGCCAGCAGCTTCTGGCAAGCTTATTCCTTCCAAACCCTCTCCGAACTCTCCAGGCATTTAAAAAGTCTTTTGCCTGTTAGTCACCTTTCACTTACTTGTAGTGTAGAAGGAATGTTTATTGACTGAAGAACTGCCTGTTTTGAAATCAGGAACATTGAATTAAGTTTTTGTTTTGTTACATGTTAGTTTGTTGACATTTGCTTGACAGCACGGTTGAGTTAGGAAGATGGCTGTTACTGGCCAAACTGGGTCAAAGCTTAAAGGGTCTCCTCTTGCGGATATTAAGGCCCAGGATTTGGCTGATGTTTTTTGTGCATGTAGAATGCAGCAGATCATCAAGTCCCTGACCCCTGTGCAGGGAAATGGATGCTTCAGAAGTGAGCTGTGTTCAAAGGGTAGGTAAGTAAAGGAGCATCTCCATTTTTGGTAGAACCTGGCTGAGAGAGAATTTGAAAATCTACTATGTCTGGCAGTGGGGCACATGGAGCCTCCTTGTGTTAGTTTGATTCAGTCATGGTCTGGTGTTTGAATCCTCTTCTGTGAACTGTCGATCAGGATGTGCATGGGTTTGAATCTCCATAAAGCATTTGAAGACGAAATGAGTAGTGTATGTTAAGTATCACTTGATAAAAATGTCATTTAGAGTCTGCAGCTGTAACCAACACTCTGCTGGGGAGGAGGCCTGATAGCGAAAGACTGTGCACCAAATCACTTGTAGAAGCCAGTTCAGGCAGGGAGGGGTTGGAGGGAGAAAACAGATATAATGAAAGAGGAAGAACTTGACTACTGTCCTAGCTAGAACCATGGCTGAGGGGAGATAAGAAATCTAGCTGCTTGGATGCAAAGTATTCTGCAAAACTGTCCTTCTCAGAAGGGTTCGCATTCATAATTATATTTCTGTTCTTTCCACTCCATTTTGTTCTCAGACACACAAAAACTGAATTAAAGAGAGATCTCAGTTATAAATTGTTGTACCAGAGACAACTGGAGTTACATCTGGGACTGCACTGGCCCTTGCTTTGTGGTTTTTAGGCAGAAGGTTGTCTGGACTTTTTTATGCACCTTGCTCCCCATACTGAGGTCTTTAACTGAAATAATAGTGTAGTATTGGAATGTGTTGGTCTTTTAATATATTTGCTTGTCATCTTTGAGGTAAGGAACAAGTCTGCTATTCCTTTTACAGGAATTTAAGCACTGGTAGACTGTCAGCTACAACCACAAAGCTAATGGCCATCTAATTATTGGTGATTCCAATGAGAGTTTGAATCTGAAGCAGGAATTAAGAGCTTAATGCAAAAGTTTGGACAAACAGAACAGAAAACAAGACTATGGTGTCCCAACTGGTGCTATCCTCTAATGAATATTTCTGGTTTTCTTCTTTTCCAAGATGGCTCTGATTCAGCCTACATCACAGTGCTTTTATATGCCTAGACTGAGATATATGCAAATTAAAGAACTGTGGTATCAACCATAAGAACTGCGGTCATAAGGAGTCCTGCACTATACATATGTTACTGTTGCGGTCATGGTATTGTCTTCTCTGACTGGAGAAGTTATGCAAATCATTTAAGCAATAAACTAGTATGACAGTTTTCTGGTCCTGAGGCTTTACAATTGTTTGAACTTCTGTGTTCTGAAAAGTACAATTTTAAGTATTCTGAGAACCTGCAATGAGTAACTGAAAGTGGTTGAGAATACAGTATGCATTGTCTGGGTATTTTGATCAGGCAATGAAGGAAGAGTTGACTTGCCCTGCTCAGGATTATTAGTCAGGGACTCACTATTTTAGTCATTTGACTAAAATACGTTGAATGCTGGAAAAATGTCCCAAAGCTCATTAGGTTATTTTGGTGCGACTGAAAATTAATTTTGGTTTTTGAATTGATTGGATTTTAACTTTGAATTTATATTAAAAGTAGAATTTTCAGTGTACTTACATAAGCAGTCAGTTTGTAACTTGTTTGACAGCAATAGCTGCAAATTAATTGAAAGAGATAGTGATGTTGCTTTGACACTTGAGCGTTGTGTCATTCGAAACCTTTTTTGACCCTTTGAAAAAGATTTTGATTTATTTGATGTCAGTCTGGATTCTCTTTCATTGTAATAATTGGAAATAAATATGGTACTGTCAAGTTCTGAAATGGCATTCCTGAGTTACCCAAGACACAGATAACATACAGTATCTCCTAATTAGTTATCTGTTACAAAAAAATTATTCTGCATACTTCATTCATTTCATTATGTACAGTCAGTTTCACTACCTTCTTATTAAGGATGTCTGATCTAGAAACAGTTGAGTTTTTCTCCAAGTTTAATGTTTTTTGAGATCTATGGTGATTTAATATTCTCTCTTTGTGTGATCATTTTCCTCCTTGTTCATTCAGCTATGGTGTTAATAGTATTCCTATAAAATATTTTTTAGACATGTGGAATGTCCATACTGAAGTGGTCATTTTGCTAGTATGCCCACTGAAGACCCTAATTTTCTCTGTCTTGTAGATTTAAAATTCTCTGTTACTGTTTAGATTATTTCAGTTGTTTCCATTTCTTTTGCTTGACTGTATATTCTTAATGGAGTTTTAATTCATCTTGTGTGCAAAAAAAATTGTTCCTATTTAGAAGTATTTCGGAATGAATAAGTCAGAATGTAAGTGCTAATATTCAGAATATAAGTGTTAATATACAGAATGTAAGTGCTAATAGATAATGACTCTTTTCTTTTGTATTAATAGGCAAAAAGTAGTCTCAGCTAGTTTGTGTAGTGGAGTTGTTTGCAAGCTTTGATAAAATTCTGAATTCTTCCAGAGATAAAAAAGAAAGCTTTAAATCTAATTCCCAGTTCTCTTTTTGGACCTTAATTGTTGCTTTATCAGTTACTTGGTTCTTAATTTAGACTGATGAGGCTCTTCAGGAGTCAAGTTTATGGGAGTTTTGTGAAGATTGGTATAAAGTATTAGTGCTGAAAAGTGTGGCAATCCTGTACCTATTAAAGGAATTTGCAGCTTGAGCTCCACAAAAGACTCAGCAAGAAACCTATGTAGTTCTATAGAAATGCAGGAAAACTCTGCCAGAAATCCTGCAAAACACCACAGGATTCCACAAATTTAGCATTTTTCAGATGACTGCACTCTGGACAACTGCCCTCCCTCTACAACAGCAGTATATCTGATCAGGACCATCAGTCTCACAACCTCTATCCAAGTTTTCTCTGTTGCATCTTCAGACTTTGCTTAGAAGGCTGCTTTCTGCAGTGCTTGGGAATAGAGAAATGTTTTCATATTTGCAGCTTTTGTTGCTGGGACAGATGTGAACAATTATTCATCACCAAGATGTTTATAAATATCTTACTTGAAAGCACACTGGAAGTCTTAATTTCTGGTGGTAAGAGAAAAACTGAAGTCTGTTCTTGTTGAGCAAATTTCTAATTCATGGCTATTGAAAATAGTTGTGTTTCAAAAAGAGTTTGTCACGTTATTATTTAAAACCTCCCTGCTTTTAAGTTGGATTTCTATGTATCTACCCTTTTAGTAGAATACGTGCTGTTTCTACAGAGGAAGATTTATGGATACCACCATCATAATCTTTCTGTTCATGAGCTTTGAGGCACTGAGGATAATTTCCAAAATAAAACTTCATCATCGTAATTTTATATGCCAAGCATAGATCGATACCAGAAACCTTCTAACAATCCCATACTACTTCTCCTTTAAATTGTGTTCTGGGTACTGGATCCTGCAAGGTTTTACTGTGCTGTGGTACTATATTTTAGGGCCATATCAGCTTTTTTGTGTTTCATAGCACTAGGGAAACATTATTATTTACACATAGCATCTAAAGTTTTGCCTTGGAAGGGCCAAGCCACGTCTGTTGTAGCCTGTCTCTGGGGCTGGCAGGCTATTGTTAGAAAAGACGAGGTTTGTTTTTGTCATGCAGTAATAATCTCCTGCTTGTCTTTGCAGACCCCGAGTATTTGATCTTAAATTTAACAGACAAACAACAAGGGAGAAGAGATGAAGAGGAGAAAAGCAAACTAAAGTCCTAGAAAATTCCTTTTCTTTCTTTTCTTTCCCCATGAAACTAGTTCTGCAGAGAAAAGAATATTTACAGACAGGGTGTGCCAGCTAATGTCACCAAGCACTGAGTAGGAAGAAGAATGCTAAAAAGCAGAAAATGAGAGCTGTGCTTGCCTGTTTGCCTCCCCAAAAGAATTGAAATTGTCGGTGTTTGGGACTCCTTGTCAGAAGCTGAGAGCCTCACCTGTCTGTGGGGCTTGGAAAATCTGCTCCAGTGACCATCACCCCTCACAAGTGTGTGTCTGAGAGCAATTAAAATTTTACTAAAGAATACTGAAAAAAATTAGGTACGTGTGTGTCATGTAGTTACTGAATTCTTTAAAGATAAAAACAAAGGCCACCACAGAAGCAAATTAAAGCCCCTGGGAGCTGACATGGTTATTGAAGGCTTTAACAGAGCTGCCCTGCCATAGAAACCTGCTTTCCTATTGTCATTCATTTTGGTCTCTGAAAAGGAATTTATGATCAAAGTTTTGTTTGAGCAGAACGTAATGGCACAGTTAAGCACTCAGATTAGATTTTGGCAAAGTTAGCCAAGGATTTGGGTCCGTCTTTTTTTTTTTTTTTTTTTTTAATTTAACATGGCACTCATCCTGTAGTGAGAAAAGCAGTTTAGCCATTAAAATGTTTACCCCTTAAAATAGAACTTTACCTGAGGTGGGTTTTTAAGGCTACTTTTAATCATAGCTCCATTTAAAAAAAAAAAAAAAAAGTGGAAGAATCTGTTTACAATATTTTTCTTGAATTACATTAGATCTGTGTTTCTTGTTTTATATCTGTTGCTACTATTTCATGATAAATTCCAATCTAGAGCATCTTTTGTGGGTGCCATCTCACAACGTAAATGAAATAAAACCTATGCATATTTAAAATATTTTCATTCATAAGATGCTTCTGTGTATAAAGTTTCCAGCTTGGTGGCTCTCCAGAAAAATCACTGAATGCCCACTGTCCAATTTTTCAGTTGCTATCGGCAGAAAGAAGTTGCATTTTTGACAATTAATATACCATAATATAATTCTTATTCATCATACAGCTAATTACCAGTTGTTTCATTTGATAACACATACAGTTTGATTTAATGCAAGGGGAGCTTTTGGAGAAGAGGCATTAAGATGAGAAATAACTTACAGTGGGAGAAGTCATTACAATTCCTGAGATGTTAGGAAATACAGGTTCATTTCTTGTCTTCGGTGTGGACTTGCTGCACAAGTCCGCAGCTACTTTGTAGAAGTAGGTTATTTCTGCACTCCAGCTTATGTCCATATAGAAAAGTCTTATAAATACTCTAGGATGATAATGACAATCTGTAATTTTGAATAACTTGGAGACCCAAGTACAAGTGGAAGAAACATTGATTGCTGTGATAAAAAAACAAAGCTCCAAAGATTGTGGTGGTGAAATGAGTTATGTAAACTGATAAGATGTCATTTAAAACAAGGGTCAAGAAAAATCTGAATGTGTACAGTTCCCTTAACATACAGTCATGCTGCTGTACGTTGAAATTTTAGAAGTAGCTTTAGAAATGCTGTCTCTTGGTGTGATCAAAACAGAAGAGCAATTAGCCAATTTAAGTTTTCTGTCTTGAATGCCCATGGGAAATAGGAGTATTTGCCTAGTCCTATATATGAGGTTTATAAAAAGAATACATTAGAAGCTAAATAATAGATTTAGAAGACTGCCTTTGGAGTGCATTGAAAGAAAGAAATCACAATAGAGGTCCCCCTCTGCTGGTAGAGAGTTCAATGTTCAAGGCATTGCAGTGTGTCTAGACACTGAGGTGAAGTTGATTGAGTCTGAACACGTTTACACAATAAAACAAGCCACTGTTACACAGTATAAACTCTTGTGAATCTACTGACTGCATTTTAAAGTGAAATACAGTACAACTGAAGTTATCAGGTTCCCTGTTTATTCATTTTAGCTGGCACATAAGTAATTCATGTCAAGTGCCCAATAGAGAGTGTACACTGTATTGTCAATTTGTATTATACCTAACCCGTGGCACTGTTCAGCTTGTTGTTTACCTATTTCAGAGCTGTTTAGGAATTTTGTCCTTTTTTTTGCACTTACCCTTTTTAAGAGATTTTAAATTCAATATAATTAATAATCTGCTTAAAATGTTGTTGTATGCATCCTTGTCAGGAGAATTTCTCAAGTCCTTCTTCTGTGGTGGGAAATGCTTGTACCAAATTTTGCATGTTTACTTTGAGTACTCATGAAGAAGAGTGAAAATTTTAGGGGTACTGGAGACAAGAGTAGATTATTCATGGTGAGAAACAGGTACCGCGATCCACTAAGAAGTGAACCAGCAGGAAAATACAAATGAATAAGCAGACAAAAAGCCATCTTAAGTGAATCTCTTGGAGACCTGTGTGAATTCCTGCTGCCTGTGTTTGTCCTGAGACTTGTATGAAATCTGTTGTCCCAACAGCCCCAGCAGTGTAATACTTTTTCCTCTACCAGAGGAGAGATTGCCCATCAGGAAGGGAAATAATTCTACTGTCTCTTTGCTGGATTCTTCCAGCTTTTCTTTTTCATGTTTGGCTAGGTTAAAACTTGCTCTTAGTTTCAGATTTAGTGTTCAATAAGATGGTGAACCAATTCCTTATTTTAAAATGTAAAATGTTGTGGCTGGTTATTTACCTCTGTGTGTCTGTATTGGGGGGGGGGGGGTGTGAAATAAAATTTAAACGGTGACTACTTTTACAGAAAACATGCCAAGGTTTTTAGTTCTGAAATATATTCCAAAATTGTTTTTTTTTTGTATGGCAAATATTAATGTAACTTTGGTTAAGTACTTGGAATAAATATTCTTATATATCCCAAGTAATTTCTGTTTCTTATGAATATAATCAAGGCTCTATTACAACTGTAAATCAAAACCTTTCTATAGTTCATGTATTGATACACTAATAAGAGTGTGAAAACAAGTTACTCTGTTGCATACAAAGCCGTCAACAATTAACTTTTTAAAATTAAGTCAGGCATTTGTATATAAGAGTTAAATTTACTTATACAGGCTTAATGTTGTCTCTCTGTACATCTAGACAGTATAAATGAGACAGAATGAGGTTTTGTTCCCCTCAGAAATATAAGTCATGAGAGGACTGTGGATGAGTCTAATATGATCATTCAGCTAAAGCTGAAGCAAAGCAACAGCACCATCACCTTCTCTTAAGCAATGGGCAGTCTTGGAATTCTTACAACATGTTTTTGTAGCTTTTTACATGGAAACTGATACGTAATGTTAATACTGTCCCCCTTCTTTCCCTTCACCCCTGTGTTTAGTATGAGTTGAATGATTTTAGTGCCTAAGAAAACAAGTAGGCTTTTTGCCACAAAATCTGATTTTGATTTTCATATTTTTTAAACACTTCTGGATTTATAAAGGCCTTCTTGGTCATACTCTCTGTTCTTTTGAGAAAAATAGCTCTGGCTTTTTAATCACCTAATTTGTTTTTTATATAACTGTTGGTGTCTGTGGCAAATATTAATCCATATCTATTGGCGTTTTTCTGTTTTGTTTACTTGTATTAGATTTAAATTAAGAACAAGCATGACTTCTCAGCCTTCAGCTTTACGCTTGCCTTTCAAGATGGTGTAACCTCTATCTACCACTAATCTGTTGCTTTGTTTTGGCCAAGAAAGTTAGATATGGGGTGGCATATTTTCTCATTAAACTATCACTAAAAATAAGCAATTACAGATACAAATTAGGTTGTAATTGCAACTTTCCTGATAATTTAATTTTTTTTTAATTTTCTTTGAACTTACCAAATTGTTTTAACCATTTTCAGCTAAGTTTTGAGGCTGGCTATTCAGAATTTGATTGTATGCCTACACTATACACTAGATATTAGTATAAACTAATGAAGAATAGAGTTGACTTGAAAATTTGGCTACTCCTATATGCATGGCGAGTTCAAAATTATCCCTGTTTATACAGCCTTTGGCAGTTTAAGCAATGTGTTTTGTCACCTGCTTTGCCGTCTCATGAAGCGCTGGAACATTTATGAAGAAATAGAAAATATGACTTTGAATCCTTGACGTCTTTCAAATAAATGCACATATTGATAGTGACAGATTGCTAAACTTGGCGTTAGACACTTAGCCGTGTTTCTTGCCAAAAGTAATCCAGATGTGCATAATTTATCCGCCTGCCATATGTGCACTGACATGTCTTTCTGTAATCAACTGTCTGTTGAGTATTGTTAAACAGTTAAATGTTCTTTATCAACTATCTTTTTGAATAATGCTAATAAGTCCTTTAAAGGAGTTAAGGAGCAGCAAGACCATAAAAATAGCTTTTTAAACTGAAGAATGCAACTTCAGTTTTTTGATTGTCCAAAATGCATGCATGTTCAGAAAAAATTCATTGGTAAAAGAAGCTTATGTAAAGACCGTTTTAGGTGGTGTTATACAACTAAGGAGGATGCATATTTTACGTAATCTCATTATGATGGGACAGATCTGTGTTGTGACAGTGTAAAGGAAGTTGCTATGGAATAATAACATTAATTAATAAGCATTTTTTTTGTATGATGTGCTTGTTGAAAGGAGAAAATGAACTTAACTTGACAAGCAGTAACCAAACATGTCCTAGCATTAAGTTCAGAAAGAGTTGTAGGAGGACATTTGTGTCATTTGGAATATTTCATCATATCATCAGAAGAGCCAGCTCCCATTTTATGGCATGTTTTGCACTGGGTGTTTGTTCTTCAGCTGTCCTCAGAAAGTTATTTATTGATTAGTAGTATTACATGACCTTAATGGAAAAATTCCTATGCAAAAAAAGTTTCTGTCCAAGGAGTTTGCTGTCCCAAAAGTTTGTTTGCAAAGGAAGCACTGATCCATAGAAATATTCCCCCTTTGTTTCCTATATGATTATCCTTTCACCTCATTGACATAATGTTACCAGAATATTAACATGGATAATCTGGCTTTCATCAGTCTCTGAGTCAGATCCCAGTGTTCACCTTGGAGGTATATAGGAAGGTGTGTGGTGGTCATGTAGAGCAAAATGCACACAGTGTCTCATGGTTCTGAGTTTCCCCTGAGGAGAAGGGTGTCTGGCTCTGTCTGATGTTCCTGTGCATACAGGTAAGTATTTATCCCTACAGTTATATAGATATCTATCTGTTGTACATAGGCCTGTCTTTGTAGCAATCTGCTTTGGTTTTTGAACTCCCCCCCAGCGGTTGCATAACTTGTGGCATGATTAGCAGCTCCTCTTCATCATCCTGGGAGGTCTCAGTCATGACCTTTCCAACTGATGATCTTTGTCGTTAAGATGAGAATATGTGTACATAAGCTGTTGAGAGCACCAACTGTATGATGCTTATTTCCATAAAGTCATCCAGATTTGGGCAACTCATCTTGGTTTGTACAAGAGAAGAAGCAGAATGCCTACATAATGTCCTAAAATTGAGTTACCATACTAGACACAGTAATGCGGCACAGTTCTTGCTACCATCCTGTTAGAAACCATCTTTGCTGAAATAGTTTGTAGGACCATTCTCCTAGTTTGTAAACTCTGCTGTTTACTATGAGATTTCGACTTACCTGTCTGACCAATGCGTGTGATCTAAATGGAGATACTAATTCAGTGTTTTGTGATGTTACACTGCTGTAGTTACCAAAGATACAGGCCGTGTGGATATGATATGGCAGAGTACCCTCATGCAAATGCTGGTGGTAAGCAGGAACGTCAGGAGGCTTCTTCAGGAAAGTTTGTTGCGTGTTGGTGAACAGTTCAAAATCTTCTGAAGTTGCTAGGGTCATCATTAAAAATGCTTGTACCTCATGGATTACCATTGATCCATGCTGCTTGAACTTCTGTGCTCACTAAACCATGCTACAGCTACTCCACTAGAATCTCTGCCCTTTCAAAACAAACAAAGCAAACACCAAAATCAAAGGCCTCTGGTGTGTTCTTAGCTGCTTCTGGGAACTGATCATCATATTGAACTGGTTCCTAAAGTATACAGTTTTTGTCTAATTTTTTAAGTTACTTAATGTTTACTTGTCTAATGACAAACTAGTAGCATGCAAAATATGGGGAAGCACTTTTTCTGAAGATACTATCTTTGTTCTTGATGAAGGTGCAGCTTCTTGCACTTCAGAAGCACTGTGGAATCTCAGTATTCCATAACCAACGACAAATTTGCACCATGGATGACTCTCTGTTCTCTGTTTTTCAACAATCAGTCCTTGTAATGTAAGTTTTCTTCAATAGTATAAATTGACATTTCTGGAAATTTAGATAGTTTGGGGTTAGGAAATTATCTTAGAATTTTCAGCACATTTTTTTTCCTCATTGATTCTTGGTGTTTTGCCCTTTGTTCTAATCTTTAGTAAAACAATGGGTGTGAATTTTTTTTTCACCCCCTTATTTAAAAAAACCCACACACATCATCAAAAACCATTGTAATCTGTGATATTCCTTCAGGCAAGGTATTTCAGGGATTAATTCACTCCTCTATTAATCTGCATTCAGCATAGTACTTTATCTCAGCTTTATAATAATTTACTAAAATGTACTCTTTGTTATTTGTTCACTTCAGTTTCTAAGAAAACAGTATCTTTGTAAACAATTCCAGGTGAGAAAGTATGTGTTTTCTTTGTAGAAAATGCTATGTAAATCTTAAAATATATATTGATGTCCTGCCCTTTGTGAAATGCTGTGATATTTTCCATTGCTCATATTGTAGCTAATTTTATGAACCTCTGAGAAGCCTTCAGCCTCCACGAGCCACTGACATACATGGCTTGTATGAAAAAACCTTTTTTGCTCTGATTACTTATGTCCTGAATTTGCTAGAGGTGTCATTGTTTGCTGCAGAATTATGGTCCAGAATCTTAGTTTTTAATTTTCTTTCTTAAACTGTTTCTGTTTCAATTCTGGGAGCCAGAAACTCTTTAAAAAAAAAGTACTGAGCTTAATAAATGTTACTACATTATTATATTACATAACCATCTGAACATTAATGGTTGTGGCATTTTGAAATTCTTATCACTGATTATTTAGTCAGTATCAGTGACATCTTGGCCACTTCCAACATGATAGGTTTGTCATTCCAGATGTTTTCTGGGAGGCAAATGAAAAGAGGTAGTGGGGAGGAGAGGAAAAATCATTCAAAATTATCCTGGATGTGTGCATGTATGTTTATATACATCCTCCAGACAGTGCTGCACTGAACATCAACTGAAGTATTGTATATCTGTGCTCTGTACTTTTACAACCCAGCAGCATTTAGTTGTTTTAGTTTGTCTTCAGTTAGATTTACTAAAAGGGTAATTAACGTACTAGAAAAGTGGTTTTGGCCAACAAAGAGCTAGCCTGACAACTGAACTCTCTCATTACATTTCCATCTATCTATCTTGCTAAAGTAGACAAGACCCTGGATTGACTATAGTTTGAAAGGTTAGTTGAAAAGATTAAAGGTGACTTGTAAATGGAAAATGGCAACTTTGCGCTTTTGGATTCTAAACACATCTGGTCTAGTGTACCTCTTGTTGAGTGGTAGGTCTGCCAAGACTTGTTGCAGGCTTTGTAGAGCAGTAATAATAAACCTGTTCAGAGAGTTTAAAAGAACTTGGCATGCCATATGACGGGTTCTCGAGTAGTTCCGTCAGGAGCCAAGTGTACTGTGATAGACCCCTTTTAAATTGTTGGCTTACACGAAAACTGGAGATGTCTGCATTTTCTCCTTCTCTCCCCCCCTCCCCTGAAGTACAAAAGGCAGATGAATTTATTAAAATGTTTCTTTAGTGTATGCTATTGAGCTGTGAAAGAGACCAACAGATAAACATTATTGTAAGTTTGCAGATGCACTCACATTTATGCCTGTAGGCAAGATAAATTTATCTACTTATGTTAGAGGAGCCTTTAATCAGATAATCTGTTATTGCAAGTAGTTTAGATCATGAGGTGAGTAGTTTTTAAACAGGCCTTTACAATGTGTGTAGACTTTGCTAGTCCTGTTCTTCATCATGAGAAACATAAAATACAATCAAGTGTAAAGAACATAAGCAGTATCCTTTTCTCTCTTACCTTCAGTACAGTGTATGTAACTGCAGACATATACAATATTTCTGGATGAATATACAGCCCGTAAAATATTACTCATTAAATTATGGAGAAGAGATCAGATCCAGATGTTGGGATAATAACGTCCTTCTAGAGAAGTAAAAAAATGGCAGGAGGATTGAAATATATACAAATAATATCACATGAAAAATCTGGCCTCATACACCTAGAGGTAAAGGAGATTGAGATTATAACAGAGGCCTAAGCTTGTTACATCCAGCATGAATTGTCATGTGCTGAAGAGATCTATGCTTTCATAAAGAATGAGTTGACTCACTGTGATGTACATATTTGTGCTGGTCTTCAGGTCTGGTCTTTATACTGGTCTTACGGAATTCTCACTTTACACAAGGAAACCTTTGGTTTAATATATGGAGACCTTGATCAACTTTGACACCGACATCCTCTTTCTGTACTGGAAAGGGTACGCTCTTCTGAAAGCATCTTCATCTTATTCAAGATGTGGCAGGAAGTGAATGACACACAGAGGTGCTCTAAGTGGTTGGGCACAAATTTACGCTGAGAAGAAATCGTATGTTTGTGCTTCTTTCTTGCATACAGGCCAAGCATTTAATGGGTTGCAGCGCAGGGTTGTATAGTTGAGCCAAAAACTTTTGGGGCAGAATCGCTTCAGTCTAGCCATGTGATTCATCTTGTTTTTAATCTTCTCTCCTTTCCTCTCTGAGTGAGAGAGAGGTCACTAAGGAGGGGATAGCTTAGAAGTAATCAGAGAAATCCCAGACCTTATTTATCTCTGAGAATCTGTCTTTTTTTTTCTTTTTAAATTTTTTTTTATTTGCAGTGGTTATTGCTTACAGTAGATTTAGCAATCTTAATTTTCCCAATATTTTCAAATCGCAATTGCTTTCAGCCAAGCAGTATCCCCTTAATGCTTCCAAGAAAGTTTTTTGTGTTTTGTTTTTTTTGTTGTTGTTGTTCTTTTGGGTGTCGTTGGGAGTTTGGGTGTTCCGATGTTAGTTGTGGGGGTTTTGTTTGTTTTTAATTTTTTAAAGCCACCGGAAACTCAGCTAGTGACAGGAAAAATCACACTGTCATGCCAGTAATGACTCTTTAACATTATGGCATCCAGAAGGAAACTACATTCCAGCTTAACATAGAGGAGTCACAGGACAGCTAGGAAAGGAGAGAGGAACTTGAGAAGCACAGGAGATTTTAGAGGATTAAGAGAATGCTTGAGGACTGATCACCTAATCTGCTCATCCCAGATAATATAAAAGAGAAAATAGGAGGAGGAAGAGACTGAGCAGGAGTACTGATCTATAGCAATTGCAATTAAAGGAAAAACTATTCATGTGTCTCCTCTCAGAGATTTCTGATGATTTGGCAATCTATAGTAATTTTTTTTTTTAATACAGTAAAAAAAAATTCCACTCTCCATTTCCTTTTGATCACCTAGAAGAAATTAATGTTATCAAAATATCCAGGAAAAGAAAGAACAGTTTACAGGCCTTCTATTCTTCCATCTCTCTAACCCCAAAACCTCAGAGTCCTTCTCCTCAGTAAAATGTAGAGTACCGCAGACTTCATTTGGGCAAATTGAGCCAAGATTTTGCACTAAGGCAGAAATGATAGACATGGATGATGGAAGCTGAATCATGAGTTCCAGACTTGTGAGTGTAAACCGGTCCATTCAAGAAGTTTTTAGAGTAAGATTCAATATGTATATATAGGATTCTGAAAATGAAGTAAAATACACAAGTCTTTGGCTCAGATTTTAGAAAATGATGGGGAAAAAAGTTTTCTGAAGGGATCAGTGAATCACATTTGTTGCGGTTGTGCAGCTACTAGGCTCCTCTGTTGTGCCCAGCTCGGACAAGGAGAAGAGAAGCAGCACCTCACTGGGTGTGAGAAAGCACTTCTGCTTAGGTTCCCTTGCAAGAACAAGGATGGGGTACAGAACAGGACTGAGGGATTTGGTTCCAGTGATCAAAGCCCAGAGTAAGTGTTTCAAGAAACTACAGTTAGCTTAATTGCTGTGTCATCTTTGATTTCTTTCACAGTGCAGCTGAACTGGGGGGGGGTGGGGGGTGGAAAAATCACCAAACCCCAACTTTTAAAATAGTTTGTCTCTGTTCTTCTGACTTTCATTTGCTTTTATAAGTGTGACGGTAAATAGATAGGAGGCAGGATTTTTCTGTTGGTGCTTCTGTGGTTCTTTCCCCGGGTTCCTATGTCCTGTCTGTTCTCCCTCATCCTTTTTATCATACTTTGATCTCATTGTTTTTTACTGAATATTCATTATTTGCAGAAGTATTCTATGTTCAGTGAAGGTCAGTATCAACACCAAAGCAGTACCACTTTCCCAAGGAGAAGTGTCAGTTAGTTGCTTGGCTGTTCTCTTCTGACTGTCTCCTTTGTGTGAGAGCCTGCTACAGCGCTGCTGCTTTGGCTGATTTTGTGGAGATGCAGTGTGTTGAGGCAGGGAGTGGATAGACGTTTCTGGGGTACAGAGAGCAAGCTTGTTGGGCTCTAAATACAAAGTCTTTTAGAGAATGTTTTACCAATTCTTCAGATTTCTAAAGAACTTTGCAAACCTAATGCTTTATCTTCATTATTGTAAAAAGGAAGTGTTTGTAATTGGCATTTTCTTGATTCAACTGTGTCACTGTGAAAAGTAAGATGTAAAAGTGGTCTGTGAAGAAAACACTACTGAAAGTTACTAACCTTTACTGAGAGTATTAGGTAGTTAACTAGTTTTATAGGCAATACGTGGCATCACGGTTACTTCCTTTAAATAGGATAAAATACACTTACAGCTAAATGTGGGCGTGTTTTATTAAAATAGAAAGTGCAAGACAAAGCAATGTAGCTGTTCACTATCCAGGAGAGTTGCAAAGCCTTGGAAACAGAAGTATTTTGGCTATCCTCTCTGCCACACTGTGGTGGTCTTCACACAGTCTGGGCGTGTATAGCGAGTGATTTCTTCAGTTCTTGGCTTTTCTGTAGATGTGAAGAGGGTGATGGTGTGCAAGCCAAACAGCTAACCCAAATACAAATATTGAAGAAATAGCCCCTAGCCCAGAAGCTTCTGTGCAAGGTGGGTTTTGAGATTTCATTTTTCTGAAGAAAAGGGCTTGACCAGGTTTAGAGGCAATTAATAAGATACTTTAAGTTTTTGAAATCCTTAATAAGCTGAGGGGTGGAAAAGTTTATTTTTATGGATTTGGATTTTTTTAAAGAAAATAAAATATCCTCCCTTTTTAAGATGGTTTTGATCTTCTCAGTTTCAATCTTTTTTCTTTTAAAAATATATTTACCTCTAACTTATTCATCTATCTCAGTTAGAATATGTTTCATCTTGCTTCCTAGGACAGAAATCTTCATTGAGCTGTCCACTTGTTTTGAGCTTAGTTCTAAGAAATGGAGGGACAGAGATGTAGGCATGATCCGCGTTACTATTAGTTCTGGGTTAGTGAGAAAAATCCTGTGATTCAGCCCTGGAACAAGACTTGATTAGTAAGGCAAAAATGGAAATGTTTGTATATTAATGTAATGTTTCCCAAGTGTCTTGAACTAATGAACCTACAATCATAGTCAGGTCAATAGAACAAACTACTTTTAAACATGTAGTTTCATCAGTTGTCCGAGCTGGAACAGGGATTACCATTGCCTGCAGGAGCGGAGGAGTGCACCTGGTCAGCCTGACAGGCTCCACATAGTCATCTGCCCCTGCCCTAGTTGTGAAGCTGGTGGGCAGTTTAGAGCTTGATAAGGTGTATGTGTAAGTCATCTTACACCTTTCAGAAGCCATTCACATGCAGTTATTGTGGCTGGGGGCATCTCACCTCATGTAGCCCTTCATTTGCTTGGGCGAGATCCCTTTGATCCCTTACTCAATCTGCATCATGATCAGTATTGCTTCATTTATAATTTTTATATATGTGTACATATGTTAATGCAATGTTCATATTTACCATAATTATTTGGATATGCATGTACATTAATATCAGCAGAAAAATAATTTTTAATTTACTTTATTGATTTTAAAAATATAAAAGTGATTTTCACATCCATGGCATGATGAGTAATAGTTCAGTAAACTCAGTCTCACTGGTTAAAGCAATGGTTTTGTGACATCTCAAAGTTTCTCTGGTGTTTGAAAATTTCAGTGTGCTCCACTTATAAGAGAACTCGAGATAGCATTTAAAATGCAGAATGTGAGTTAGCTTCATTTCCATGTGATGTAAAGCTACGAAAATAAAAAGCACTGAGAAGTCTCATGCAGTAACCAGTTTTCACTATCCTGCCAAAGAAAAGTTAAGGTGTCGAGACAGATATCTTATAAGATCAAATAAGAAATAATGTGTAGAATCAGCCAAAGATGAAAAGTATGTCTACATGGTATTTTCTTGGAAGACTGTGACTGTACTCTGAGCAGACCAGGAGTCATGCAGTTGTGTTAGTGTGGCACTGAGCTCGGGATGTCCTGGCACTCAACACACCACTGCAGGTACTCTCCGCTTGGTCTGAAGTCATGACTCAGCTCTACGTGGTTGAAGCCCAAGCAAAGGAAGCTCAAGTCTGCCTTCAGGATAGATTTTGGAGATACGGTCATTGTGATGTACTAGCAGAAAATACAGATTCTCATTTGGGATTATATTTCTGTGCATATTCTCATGGAGCAGAATTAATATCACATTAATTTAGGCATGTCCTGCCTCAACTGAAAGATGGAGGCACTGTATTAATTAATGTCATTAGCTTTATACATACTATGTAGAGACTTTTTCTACTACTGGTCACTGAGCCGGTAGTTAATAAAGAACAGATGATTACACTGTATCCAAAGAAACAAATGTTCAGCGAAGTACAGAACTTGCAGTTGAATGGCAATGCTGCCTCAGCACTCACAGTGCAGTCACTTGCGACATGAAACTCCTCTGTGGTCTGAATGCAGGGCTCGGTACTGTGCTTGCTACTGCTGTCCAGCCTAGCTTCAAGACGAAGATGCATTTTACAGAGAGATTGCAGGGTGACTGCAGTGTGAAAACGTTATCTATTTTATTATTTACTTCTCCTAAATGCCTTCTGGAGTTAAAAAAGTAGTTGTGCAGGAAGCTTGATCCTTCATTTTGGGATGTTAGAAGAACACAAGTTTTTTTTATTACCATTTTTCTTGGTGCTTTTTGGAAGTTGTCATTACAGTTAGAAAAAACAGTAATTCCTGTCTGTAAAGAGTTCTAATGTTACCAGGCTTGTGCTGGGTTTAGCAGCCTTGACAATATTTGCACAGAGGTTAGGGAAGAAAATGAGTGTTGTGTTACATTAATTGATCTTGTTTGCTGTCATGCAACATCACTGCAAACACAGGTGCCATGTGATGGGCAGCCTGCAAATAGCTAATTGACTCTGATCTCTGTTAATTAACGCAAGTAAATCTTATAATGAAGCTTTGAAGAGATCATCTGAAGTAGATGAAAGCTGAGGCTTTACTCAGTGTCAGGGCCTTGATGTTAATTATTGAGTCCTGTGACCCAGCAAAAGGAAGACTCACTGATAAGGTGGTCTTAATACAGGAACTTCTACTGTTGTGCTGTTTTGCAATTTGCGTGAATTGTATCACCACCTCTGTTTCACTATTTCTGTACTTCAGCACAGAACTTAAAATAATTAGACCAAAACCTGAGGAACGGCACCCCTATCTTTTGCTTGAGACACAGTTTAAATACAGAAATTAGCTTTTCTAATATAAAGAAAAATTAAAATCTTAGAATAGTGTATTTATAATAAAATAGCATTTTTTGAACACAGAAAATAATCTTACTGAAAAAGCCCATGACTTTCCCCCCCCACCTGAAATTTCACATTAATCTCTAACAATGACAGACAGTAGACTGATCATATTTCCATTTTATCAGCCTAACCTTCTAGGTGTAGAGAGTAATACGTTGTAAGCTAGGGTTTCAGTTTATTTTTTTATGCTGTATAATTTGTTTATTCTGTAAAAATACACATTCCAAGTTTTATACACGAGTAACAATGTTAAAAAATTGCTATAAACTTGCTATAAAAAAATTGCTATAATTGCTATAAAAAGTGTCAGAGTTCAATGATCAGAAAGACTAACATGAAAACTGGAACACTCTCAATGCCAAATAGACATTGTGATGGAAAACATTTATAGGCTTTGATGATTTCAAACGGTTTAGGTATTTCCCAGAAATACAAACTAATAAGGATGAGAAAGACTGAATGTTATAATATGAACAGGAAAGATTGTAGGTCATCCTTACTGAAAACTGATGATACGTGGTGTTTGCTCTCTGTGACCTAGTAATTTGAAACGGAAATTTTTGTGAATCTAGTTGTGTCTTCTTTATAGGGGCTTAATTGGTGCATGCTAGACAGCAAAAGATTAGGCTTGCGGCTCTGAAGTTAAACACTTCTTGATAGTGGCTGTCTGATCAGGCTTGTTGCATTCTTTCACTAAAATAGACTGACTTTGTTAAATTAGAGATGGCCACGTGAGATACTCTTGGGAGTTTCAGGGGTTTTTTTGGGATTTTATATTCACTGCAGATGTCAAAGAAGAAAGTTGTTCAAGAAGAGTTAGAGAGTAAGAACAAGTTTAATAGACTCTGATTTTTGAAAGCATTTACTTTAAATCTATTTAGAGTAACGTCATGATGTAATTTATGAAATTGCATTGCTGTGTGGAAATGACCTTTGAACCTAAGTTCTGCACACCAATTGATAGAAGGTGGGTTAAAGGACCCAATTGCTAGAATTGGTCCTAATTTTCAGGTATAATAAAAGATGAATTGTGTATTTTGTTAGTCTGGGAATTGGAAATATGTCATAAAATCAGTGCTTGCTTCAAGATAACTTTAATACACGGAAATCATATATTCTTCTTACATCTATAGAAGATGAGGGTTTTATTTTCAAAATAACTATGTAAAAATAATCTTTCATATAATATACAAAAATATATTTTTATGTTAATTAATACTAGGAGACAATGCTCATTAAGGTGGCTAGCAATAGCAAAACACTTGCATAGAATAATTGTAGATAACATTGGTAATTAGAATGATTTTTTGCACACTATTTACAATTTCTATCAATTATTACAGATAAAGGGCATCACTGCAGGTGATTTTTAGATGTTAAAAATGCTAGAGAAATTTGCCTTCCAAGCATGCAAAATTTGCTAAAGAAAACTGAATTTATGTAAGTTAATTAAGCTAGTTTTGGGGGTATAGATTATAACCAGTGACGAAACAGAGATCTGCCAAAATACGGCAGTGGAATTTCCTAGTATAGTGGACAATCTTGTACAGTGCAGAGATGCAGAAACTCCTGCTTTATTGTGCTTTGTCATAAACTATGTATATAATACTTTATAACCAATATATAATGTAATATATATTATATATAAAATTTTTATATATATAATAATTATATATATTATACATTGTATATTAGTTATATATTAATTATATATTACATATTACATATTACATATTATATATGAAAATAGTGCAGCCTTAAGGAATGTCATCAAATATGGACCAAGTTACATACCTGAACTGTATGCAGAAGGAGAGAGAAATGTGCCCAGCAAAAATGCAGTTTTGTGAAATGCATGCTTTATGTGAGTCAGCCATGGCTGTGAGTGTTTCCTTTTGTTCCATGATGTGAGATGAACCCTTCACTGAGGGTGTCGCTTCATCAGATCTAGGAGCTCGCAGTGCGAAGGTCATGATTATTTCCTAATTGTTCCTGGCAGGTGACTCGGGCATCATTTGTCCCCAGCTTCTTCCTGAGACCTGTTTGCCAGGCTGAAGAAACAGGGTAGGATCATAGAATCATAGAACTGTCGAGGTTGGAAAAGACCCCTAAGATCATCAAGTCCAACCATTAACCTATCACTGCCAAGTCCATCTATACCATGTCCTCGAGCACCACATCTATCCGTTCTTTAAATACCTCCAGGGATGGAGACTCAACTACTTCCCTGAGCAGCCTGTTCCAATGCCTGACAACCCTTTCGGTGAAGAAGTTTTTCCTAATATCTAACCTAAACCTCCCCTGGCGCAGCTTGAGGCCGTTTCCTCTCGTCCTGTCACTCGTTACTAAGGAGAAGAGACCGACCCCAACCTCGCTACAACCTCCTTTCAGGTAGCTGTAGAGAGCAATAAGGTCTCCCCTCAGCCTCCTCTTCTCCAGACTAAACAACCCCAGCTCCCTCAGCCGCTCCTCATAAGACTTGTGCTCCAGATCCTTCACCAGCTTTGTTGCCCTCCTCTGGACACGCTCCAGCACCTCGATGTCCTTCTTGTAGAGAGCGGCCCAAAACTGAACACATCATTCGAGGTGCGGCCTCACCAATGCCGAGTACAGGGGCGCTATCACCTCCCTGGTCCTGCTGGTCATACTATTCCTGATACAAGCCAGGATGCCATTGGCCCTCTTGGCCACTTGACCACAGTGCTGGCTCATGTTCAGGCGGCTGTCAACCAACGCCTCCAGGTCCTTTTCTGCCAGACAGCTCTCCAGCCACTCCTTCCCCAGCCTGTAGCTTTGCATGGGGTTGTTGTGACCGAAGTGCAGGACTCAGCACTTAGCCTTGTTGAATGAACCTCATACAGTTGGCCAGTTGGATAGGACAACTCCCCCAAAATAGAATAATGATGTCATCTGATGTGGGAGAGTACAGTAACCATGGTAAGTAGAATAACCATGTAGGCTATTAACACAGGGATAGGGTCATTTCTTTGCCTCTCTGCATTGTGTGGATGGAAAACTAAGTTTTTAGCCAGATCCTCTCCTCAGAGATACAAACAGTTTTTAATATGACGTTTCTTACCTGCCTTCTCACTGCAGTAACAAAGTGGTATCTGATTCCTCAGCTTTGGGCTCCAATTTTGCCTGGTTTTGTTTAACATGATGTTGAACTCCTGTACCGGCTGAAGATGGCTTGATGAGTTGCAGTCTCTCTCTGTGTAGATGCAGACTGGACCTGGGAACATTATGAGTTTCATTAGCTATGTCCAAACTAAAAGTTTTACAGAAAAATATCCTGATTACTTGAAGCCAAAACCAGTGAGCTAATTCCTGGACACTGTTTGGTAGTTGGTGTTCCAGGGATCATTCCCAAAAGGCAGTTTCTGTGAGGCCACTGTTTTGCAGAGTAGGGGAGTTTACCACCCTAGACACATGTCATTTTGTACCAGTTGGCCTCCATTCCCTGGAATATACTCATGGACATGTTTAATTTACTGTTACAGATGTATCTGAAAAGTTTGTTTTAAAGGAACCATTTTGGCTAAGGAATTACTATGTGAAACTCTTCCATGCTTGGTGGCAATGAACAGGTAGTCACTAGCAACTTCATCTGGTTATGTGACAGACAGCTCTGTGGGCATGGGTGAAACTGCTCATGTGTGCTGAATTATATAGGCAGCAGTGCCTATAGAATGCTGCTCTTCTAACCTACATGGCTCTTGCATGAATGCAGTTGTCCTCTCAACTCTGTGATTCTGTCTGCTAATACCTTGCAATTCTGCAGATGCTCATAAAATATATGTAGCTAATAATTTTATTTTCTTCCTCGTTTTTTAAGTCACAGTATCTATTGCTGCATTTTCATTTGCTCATTTTAGTCAAGTTTTTCCCCCTTTGGTTCTCACATAGTTATTAGAATTGATGCATCCCAATTCAGATGAGCATAGAAGTTTTGATTTCTGGGACCCCTTCATACAAATATTTACTTTTTCATTAACCTATGGAAGATCTGTTTCAAATACATTAGAGTTTAGGTGTAAAAACTATTTTAAAAACTCCTGAAGATAGTTTGTTTTAAAATATTAAACTTCTGATCATTCTAAAGAACTTCTAAACGAAAAAGACTCAATGTGCATAGATGTTTGATTTCTTGTTTCTTATTTATAGGAATAGGGGTAGCAGTAGGGCTTGAGCTCCTCTGTACTTTTGCATGAGAACTAGGGTTCTGTCCAACTACTGTCACTGCCTTTGCTGTAAAATGAACTGCTGGCTTGGACTGTAAACTCTAAATAGGATCATTGTGAGTAAATTGGTCTTTGTGCAAGTTTTATATAAGCAAGAGTTAAGTCTTTGGTGTAATGTAGCACCAGTTAGAAGTGAACAGGCTATGATTTCAGTGCTAGACACTGCCTTAAGGCAGAAGAAATTACACTGTCATGCAGAGGATATGTAGCTGCTGCTATTTTGGTGTTTGATTTCTTCATTGTCACATAGTTGAAAGCTATCCAGGAGAGGAAGAAGTATAAACTGACAAGGGAAGAAAATGACCAGCTTATGGAGGATATAGGAGTGAGGAATAGTGTATATACTTAAGAGTCATTTGTACTACTTGCAGCATGCTTCCATGTATCGGTTCATTCTTAGTGAAAGTATTGGCTCCCAAGAATAAAATGCTTCCAAAATTGGCAATTATCAATGACTTAAAGGATTAAATACTGATGAAATGTTTTAGTAATCAGTCATGGAGTTGGTTATCATCTGACTGATGGAAGTGCACTTCACCCTGTTAAAAATGTGTGTATTAGTAATAGCTATGGCTTTTAATATACAAAACAGTTGTCTCGAGTTTTGAAGAAAATTCCTGGAAGTATCCAATGTTGGAAAAAGGCTTGTTTGTAACAGCATATAAAAATATGTAGACATCACCTGTGTCATCGCTTGTTTCTCCAAAAGAGTCAGGGCTTTTTAGTCCTAAATCTGTAAGTTGGAGATAAGCAATTTATTAACAGGTTCTTTTAAATATAGTGCGGCTACTGCTAATGCTAATGAATGAGTGAATGGCTAACAAACTTCTGGGAACATATCCGTAACAAGTTCTAAAAAACCTGGGAGGTATTAGCACAAGGCATATGTAATCGAAGCCTTCAGAAAATATTAAAAAATCCTGGTAATAGCTCCAATAAATCTCACTCGGGAAGTGAAACATCTCTGACCTACTCAAGAACGAAGTATAATCATACGCAACAGTATTCAAGATCACCTTGCGTATCTTGCCCAGACGCTTTCAAACATCTCGGTGCTAGGACAATAACCACCTGCATGCTTGCATACAAATTGACCCCATGTTAGAGAGGATGCTGGGACTGATTTGTAAGGCATGAGTAGCAGAGCTTAATATATGCAGATTAGGTACAAGTAGACTAAGAAGGAAACAGCTGTAAATTATTGAAGAATATTAAGGAAAGGGATTGTTCTGATATGTGTAGTGATTGAAATTAGTATTGATGACATTAAACAATGGGAAGAAACTTGTGTATGCGATACTGTCATTATTTTGTGGGATTCTTCTCTCAAATGATACTGAAACCATTGGAGGAGAAATGGTATAAAGCTCAAGAATTACAACCTTTAAAATTAGAGCAGGACAGGTACTACAATCTTATTGCAAGAAGTTATCTTGTATTGGGAAGGTGACACAAAACCCCATGTTCTTCAAGAACTTTGCTATAGCTGATTGAACATATTTTTATTGCCTTTTCTTCAGTGTTTCCAAAATACAGATAGAAATGAATCCCAGTAGGCCTGCGAGGGAACTGAAAACTCTTCCCTTCAAATTGGGGTGGAAAGCCAAGAAGCTGGCTGGGTAAGAGGAAGAAGAGGTGCCATGATAAACTTACAGGCTTTCCTAAAGAAAAGTTGTTCAGCATCTATGGTAACTGCTGGCTGAAGCTGGCATTCTGCTCAGTACGTCAGCTCCCCGGTCCCAGGTAGCTGTGGTAAAATCACACTGGAAAAAGCTCTGCTGCTTTCACTAAGAGCAATATAGGAAGGTAAATATGTAGATTACCGTAGTTTATTCCACCACCCTAAAGTGCTTGCTTTTTATGTTACCAGAAAACCTTACTACCACCAATGAGAACATTTTCTTAAAAAGTAGATTTTTGGCTCTGAATTCTTCAGGCAGATAGATCTTTTTTTTTTTTTTTTAAACAGAATATTTTGTTGAATTTAAGGGAACTGGACTGACCAAATTAATTCTGTTTGGGGAACTGGTGTTAAACTAAAGCAAAAGGAAAATCTGCAGAAAATCTTGCTTGAACAAAAATAGCTAAATATACTTATCAGCATCTCCACCAGACGCTTCTCAGTTGTAATTGTAATATCATATAAAACTACATCTTTTATAATGAGTTAAACCATAGGGTGTGCACTTTGAAGTCTTTCAAAATTATCACAAGGAGAAGAATGTTACTTTATGACAAGGGATGTGCTGAGTACCATAGAACATATGTCTAAATGTTTTTTTCTCTGAATTAACAAGTTAATCCCTGTACTTTAGTTTTGGAATATATTTGGTGGTCGTCTTAGTATGTACTCAGATTTCCATCAATCAAAATAGTTAGCAAAAAAGGCAGTGGAACTGTCTTTTGTGTGGAGGCTTAAATTTTCTCCTTAGTTGCTGGGAACAATTAGTTGCGGGGAATATTAAGAGATATCCCAGTTCTCCAATTCTCCCTCATCAATTGTTACCAGTAATTACTATTTAATGATATAACTTGGTCATCACGTTTATGTCATAATTTCTGTCTTAAGTATGATAGCCTGATACCCTATATAATCAAAAAAGTTTAGTCAATGATGTGAATGAATCCCATTCTCATTTTTTTCCCAGGGATTGTACATTTTAAATGTATCCAAGTCAGAGTTCCATATTTTACTTTAAATCTCATACTAGTTTGAAATGCAGTAAAGATTTCACTGCCTGCTATTCTTTGTGTTGTTAATGGTAGACACATTATCATGAGAATGCTGTATCATTCTCATAGTTTTACCAAAGTTGCTAAATGCTTTCACTGTGGTTCAGAAGATATTTTGCAGCAAACTGATGCAACTTCAATCTGCTATCATAAGATTATTGTTTTTAAGCCATAAAAAGAATGAGTTATATCTTCCAGTCATGCTAGTGTTTTCTCTAACACCGCAGCTCTCTGGAAGGAGGGAAAACAGAAGATGGCTTCCTTACCCTGTAAGATTTGGACCATCCTTTTTTGTTTCACTTTTGCATCTCATGCTGTCTGATGAACTGGGAGAATATTTTTACCTACAGTTTGACCACAACTTAGTAAAGAAGTAAACATTGTACTGGATAATGGTTCTTCTGCAGTGCCTGAGAATGCTAGTTTCCTAATATCTATTTAGAAATTACTTATTTCTATGTATTTATTATTTCTGTTTAACCAGATTTTCTAATGAGGTTGTGTATTTCCATCATAGAAAATGAACTCTTAAATATTTATTGACTCAGCTGGAAAAATGTTTGTATGTATATTATATATACATACAATAATATGTATATAAATGATTTTTTTTTTAAAAAAATCATAGTTCTAAGGCCATCAGCATGAACTTGCAATGAAACAAATTACATCAGTCTAGCTATTAGCCTTGTCAAGCACTGTCCTTCATAGTCATTTAACATGCTATAATTTTCAACATGCTGGTGATGTATCCAGGCTAATGCTTTTTCTCTACTTTCCATCATTATTCTGTCATTTAAATGAAGTCACAGCATTTCGTATGTAACTTTGTGCTAAAAAATGCAGACTTCGAGCTTTAGCTTGAAGCAAAGATTAATAAATACTTCTGTGTCAAATTATGTGTTTCTTACTAAAGATTATCAAAGTGTCACTGAGCTGCATTCAGTTCTGCTTAAAAAAGAAAAGCAAAGAGGAGATGGTAGACAAGGTTCATAATGGCTACATAGATGGGCACACGGTGTTTTGGTTTATTTAGGTTACGCCAAGCTTTACGAAGTAGGTTGGATAGTCCAGTGTCTTTCCAAACAAGAAAAGTACATCTACAAGTTATATGGATACCTGGTTTAATACCCTTGTTTCCTCACAAATGGTGATACCCTCTTTTAGATGTACATAAGTTTCTTCCAGTAGCTGTCCTGTTTTAGGCTGAGAAACCAGGGCATCAACAGAGTTGCTAAGATAACATCTCAGTTGCTGACCTTTTTTCCAACGTATTTACTACATTAAATAAGAAAAGCATCCATTTAAATAAGAAAAGCAGTTCTAGTGTTATTACAAAAAAATAAATTCATACTATATAATAGCATGAAATAACATTTGGGAAGTTTCTCAGTTTATACAGAATCTGCTACAAAAATCTCAAGTCTCCCCCCCCCCATTTTACAGGCAACTTGAAAGTATTTTTCATTTGGCATAATTATGAGGGTGGAGTCCTTTTAAAATCATGATGAATGCATTCAGCTGTTGTTTTGGGAATTTAGTGATGAATCTGTTTCAGCATCCAGAAACAGAACAACCTATATAATGACTGAAGCTACTTCTTTTGCAGCACTGAGGTGAGGTCTCAGTTCTCATTTTAAGTTTAAATATATGTTTGTATACATCATAAAAACTGTAAAGTGCATTTGAAAAATAAGTTGTAAAGTGTGTTTTAAAAATGCTTAGCGTGAAATCAAAAGTCCTGCACACTTTAGCAAAACTGTCAGTAGAAAAAAAAAACAAACAAAAAAAGCTTTGAATAAGAACATGCTGATTTAAATAAATTCCAGTACAAATTGAACTAGAACTGTCCATGTTCAGGACTCAATCCTTCTGAGAACAGAGCATTTCAGTTTAAAAGTCCATACAGCTATTCTCCCAGAGTAGCTTTTATATGAAACACTGGAGTTCATAGAGTTCAAGGTCCCGAGCTGGGGAGTATATTTACTCCTGAATCTGTGTTTTGTAGTGATCACACTTAAGGAGGATAATTGACCATATGACACATTCACTGTATCTTGAGAAACTGTAAGGTTTTTGCAAAACAGAGTCAAATAACTATTTCTCGCCCACAGTGCTTGGAAAGAGAACTTTCAGTGTGTCTAAAGATGCATCTTCACAGCATATGCGTTGTTTCTGAGTGCTGTTAAAATACAAGTTCCTGAATAACACTGAAATATCTGTCACAGTTGATTATTTCAGTATTCTTCATCACTAGTTTAGAGTATTTAAAGTTTTTCCTGTTGTGTTGTCCTAGTGTGGTTTGTTTCTTTTTATGTATGCAGAGCCAAATGTGTGACAGCCTGGCTGGGCACTGCATGTTACAGCTCTGCCCTGCCTCACACATGGCACAATGGGAGCAATGCCTTTCTGAATATGCAGATAAACAGTAACTTTTAAAGAAGTATTACCATGATGACAGTTAGATTTTTAGCTCTTCCACAGAAAAGCCCAGCAGCTGTATTCTGGGATCATGTCTGGAGTTTCCAGGGGGAACTACCACTCTTAATCATTTTCAATCACCCTTACAGGAAAAACTGCTGGAAGAACATGCAGCCCCCCCTGCCCCCCTTTTTTATGTTTTCTTTTTGTGGAAGGTATGCTAGATAGCAGCTAGCATCTTTACTGCCAAGAATTGTGTCTATTGTAAGATAACTGCAAATTGATAAGAAAGGGCAAAATTGTAGAAAACTGGCGATGACAGATCTTAGATTTCATACCTTTGTTTGGTCTGGGAGTAGGATTTTGGCTGCAGCATGTTTGCCTGAGAAGACTGTGTAGTGTCAGGATGGGCAGATAAAGACAGTACAATGCTGTGGTTATCCAGGTAAGAGAAAATGGATTGACGAGAGGTTTGTGCAGTCTGTGCACAGGCTGCTGTTGCCATGGGGCACAATCACTTGTGAATATGCATCCCTCCTACCTGTGGTTAGTTTGAGCTTTTATTTGAAACTGGACTTTTAAAATTGTTTGGCTGGTTTATGCTGAAGATCCAGATGTCAATATCTCTGAGACAATTAAGCTCCTGCACCTGTTGTGGAAATAGGCAGCTGGGTGGAGAAGAGTCAATCCCACAAGGAGGGGGCTGCAGCATGAGACACCCCTGGTCAGAGCTGTACGGAAAGCCTTGCCCTGTGCAGGTGGGAGGCTCACCTTGTAAGTGTAACTTAGAACAGCTTGAGTTGGTTTTTTTGTTTGTTTGTTTGTTTTTCTTAAATAACTTGCACAGAAATATTCTATTGACGTGTTTGTTTAAGGATGGTTTGAAATGTTTCTTCTTTCCTCCCCAGTCATCCCCTAAAAAGTAGCTTGTTCCAGCTTGTTTTCCTGTCTTTATTCTCCCATCAAACATATTTGCCCTGGGCTTTTACTTAAAAACATAAAAAACAGGGTAGTCTCTTTTAAAGCCTGGACTGTTGCTCTTATTGACCTTGGCAAAAAGAAGATGCTTTGAAACTTGGTAAGAGGAGGATTTTTTTCATTAACCTGTTATTACTCACAACGTGTTTCCAGACACAGGCTGTGAGGTACTGGGTCCTAGGGAGGTAGGAAAGAAGACAAGGTGTCAATCTCCGTCACAGGAGGAGGACACCGCGTTCGCCAGATGTCCCATTTGGGTGAGGGGAGGGCAGGTCAGCTGCCCAGCTTCATCTGTCCCTTGGGTTTGCCTTCCTTTTGCTCCTGTTGATTTCTTCACAGTTTTAATAAACTGTGGCATGCTACAGGAATTCATCCCAAATACTCCTTGTTTATTGCTATACAAGCCTGCATCAAAAACACCTTGTGAAAATCCAAGCTTACTCCTGGCAAATGTGGGGAGGTTTCTTCAGCAAAAACAAAGATGAAAACTTATATACTGTAATTAAAATGAACTGGATAAAGGATGCAAAGAGTCTATAAAAACTTCCCAGTCTTGCAGTATAAATAGTAATGGAGTAAGTATATTACTCCTTTAAATAAATAAGGAGTAATAATAGTAAGGGAGTAATGTTTTTACTCTTTTAGTCTTTGTATAAGACTCTGTGTACAAGCTTTCTTCCTTTGCAGGTTGCTTTTAGAAGTTTGAAGGTCATCCAGTGAAAACTAGTTGATTTTGGATTTAACATATAACATTATTATGTAATTACTTTCACTGGCTGTACTGCTTGGACTGGGTTGGTTAGTTGGTTTCTGTTCCTTCCAATTTGGAAACACATCCATCCCTTTTTGCTGCAATTTTTGTGAGCAAGCTGGGACATACTCTAGCTGTCAGAGTGAGAATAAATGCAAAATTAAAGCATATTTGATACAAGAACTGGGTGACAGAAGCTTCCTCTGTGCGTACTTAAAAATGAAAAGTGGTGTATTCTAATAGTCTTTTGACAATTTGATTTATTACCAATTTGTAAGTTATAAAAGGATTTGGCGATTAGAATAACATATGTATATTTTTTGTGTTATGTTAGCCTGAAGAATTTGACATTCAACCATGCCAATGAATTAGGTTAACTATTTCTGGACCTTCAGTTGGAGGAGAGCAGGGATGGGGTCATTTTCTTCACCTGATCACCTCATTGGTCATTACAGGTGCCTCTCTCTGTCGTTACGGTGCTGAAGCAGAACGGTGTTACCCTTTTGCTCACCCTTGCAGTTCGTCTTCCAGTTTGGGTAGACAGTGAGCAGGGTCTTGGGTTTTGATCTATGCTAAGCCTCTCCTCCTAGAACTTGACAGTTAGGCTATAAAATTAACACAGGAGCTGGGAAAAATACTGCTGTTGACAGAATGCAATTTGTTTATTCATATATATGTTAGAGGCAAGAGAATTCCATAGGTAATAGCTACTACTGTATTTTTCTTGTTTTCCTGCTGACTACTTATCTGTTTGATTTGTGGGGGTTTGTACCACAGGGTGCTTGGGAATACATTATCCTGCTAGTTAAGTGAAGGAACCGGATTTGTATTATTACTCTTGTTTTTAAAATCAAATTCAGTTCTGAATTGATCAGCTGCTCCATTATACACAAAAGCCATTATTAGGACGGGTCGTTGTGTGTCTTCACAAAGGTCTATAGCAAGGGAAGGTGTATGGTGAGAGATCAACTGTTAAAGCTGAAAAATTAGGTGGGCCAGGAATACAAAGGCTTTTCTCCCTGTTAACAATACTGTAAATTTTAAAATACATCAATTACCACCTCAGTCAGACTTCCCTACATTACTAACCTGTGTAATAGAAAATATTCAAAATATTCAAAATACTTGTAATACAATTATAAATGTAGATGCAACATATAACTTGCAGCTTAGCTTCACCTGAAGGATTTGTATCCAAAGCTTGCTTGAATTACATTTCAATGTTAAATTAGATTTTCTACGTCTAGACAAGTATTTGATCAAGGCTTTTTCTGCTCTGCTAGTTTAAGGGAGCCCTCCCCACCACCACCCCATTCACAAGGGTGCATCATACAATCAGGTAAGAGGATCGAATCTAAGTGTTTATAAAACAATAATAAACATACTAAGGTGATGAAGGAAGTGAAGACATTGTTTCATTTTGTCAGTAAATAAAGAGTTTAAGAATGTGTAGTTTGTGCTAAGACAATCAAGGACTGTCAGCACTGATTCTTCTGTGGTTTTTTTTTCCCCTATGATTTTAAACCTTTTAAAATCTGCATACAGCATGGGACTACAGTCAGTGTTAGGATCTCAGGCTTTGTAGCACTAGTTATTGGGCTTGGACACTTGCATTAGCTTTTACGGTGCCTGTGTAAGAAAACAGCAAGTTGATTTAGTGACCTTGGAAAAGCTCTAGATTGCTGGTATTTCGCGATGATGTACCTTTTTTCTTGGCACTAAGTTTCCATGCAAAAACACATACATTAACTGATTCTATAGATGTCTCATTTGCACTTTTTGTCAGTGGCTTGATAACTTTCTTTCTGAAGAATGACTGTTATACTTCCAAAGTGCAATATCTCAATATTTTCAGGATTTCGGAAATCTGGAAGTGAAATATCAGCTGGTTTTGAGGATATTTATCTCAAATGTGCAGCACAGATGTAACATCTTCCTTGTCTTCCTGAAACTAAAGAAGGGAAGGGCTGCTGTTTAGGATGATGTCCATTCACAGTTTTACGTTTAGAACTATTCGTCTGTTTTCCTTTAGTCAATATTTTTACTTTTCTTATACACATGCTCTGTCTGGGAACAAATAGCAGTCTCAGACCCTGTGAACTACTGGAATGCTCTGAGTACTGAGTACATTATGGTCCCAGGTGGGAGAGGATGAATTGACGGGCTGAGAGAACTAAAAAAAAAAAAAAATTAAAAAAAATTCTGAAGAGTGAAGCTGCTGGGAAATATGTTTGCTCAAAAGAGATGTAGGGCTTGACTGTATCTCTGCTTTGCACCTAATCTAGACTGCATGAAAACTATTGAAGAAACATAAAACCTTACCAAAATAGTATCGGCGGATAAAGCTTTCTCTTCAGGAAAAGCACACGGGAGAGAGGAAATTAAGAGACAAATGTTTGTTGGGCCTCATTGTGTGCCAGTGAAAAACCTCTGTCGATCACGCCACAGACTGTGTTGTGGCAGTCTGGGAGCAGATTTGAACATTTTCCTCCCCATAAGTATTTTCTATGGTCCATAAAAGCATTTTGTGATTTAAGTTTAGAATCTGATTCTATGTCCATGAGTTATCATAGAGGTTTATGCTTGGCATTTGCTATAGGTCATTTTAGAAAACTTCTGTTACATTAATGTTGGAAGAGCGCAAGAGCAGGAGTTCATATTGTAATTGACCTTAATAAAATTAAAATGAATGAAAATGAAGTCTTTCTAATCTTAAGGAGTATTTCCCAGTGCCTTTATAAACTGTTTATATTTTGTTCCTTACTGAATTTTGAGTGAATTTTGAAATGTATTTTAAATAGTGGCTCTAGACTTGTTGGTATTCATAGTAGACACATCTAAACATAATTAATCCCCTTTTGGCAAATACCATATTCTGCAGTTGAGCTAAAGATACTCTTTGCTATAGAGCCTTAGGGATTACACCTGAATTTCATTAAGGAAGTCTAAATAATATCCAGAAGAATCTTCCCATGTAGAATTGCTTTGGACTGGTTAGGACAAGATGGGATGCAGCTCCCCCCCCAGCCCCCAAACTAGTTGTATTGTTTGCTTTTTGTAAGAATAAAATTGTATTGAGATGAACAGGATATTGTCTGTGAATAATTCAGAGATTGAAGACAGATCTATTGTGCTGGAGTTACAGTTTCAAGGCACGATATGTTTTATAAGCTTTTTTTTTAAAATAAAATAGTCAGATTTTAAATGAATATGAAGAGTTGATGTACAATACAGGATGCTGGGAAACAGATTAATTATATGAACACCAGCTAAAGCTTAGCCTGCTTAGGTGACTGAAAATTCATGGGCTTTATTCAGTGACCATATTATGGTCCATTTACTTCCCAGGCAAGAACTTTGATACTATAGGCTCTTCCTCACATATTATTTGTTTACTATTATCTATTTTTTCCCAGGATAGGTCCCTGCATCTTTCATCATCTGTTTCTGTATAGAAAAATTAATAGGGGAGAGATGTGAAAATGCTTAAGGCTTCTATTCTGTTTTGTTTTGCTTTTTTTTTTATTTAGGGAGAGACAGTCATGGTCTTCTTAGGAAAAAGGAAAAAGTAATTTACCTGCTGCTGTGCATAACAGGGTCCACTTTAAGAATGGAGTTACGTATGACAGATGTTAGGAGTATTGCCTGTGCTTAATGTCCTGCCAAATTAGAAACATGAGAGGAAATTTTTGTCTTATCTGAAACTAAATGCTTGACACAGATTTCGAAGGATTTGTTATTAATCTTAAGTGCTGCATTTTTGCTTTGTGCTGTATGCAATCTCTGTCCTGGGATTTTACGTTTTAAATTTGGAGAGCTGTTGAAGACCAATAGCTCAACAGTCTGTTGGAGATGAGTCCAAAGCTTGAATTATCTTGACGCTTCCTTTCTTGCAACCCATTTCTGCACAGTATAGAACAACTTTTGTCTTTGCCACAGCTTCCTCTTCAGAATTGAGTTCCGAAACTGCTTAAGCTCACTCACCAGTCATTAAAGTACCTGGATTTGAAACTTCTAAACAAGTTTCTTTTCTGGGAACACTTACTCCCTGTGTTTGTCAGTGTTACAGCTTGGACTAGACACAACTCTGGGATGATGATCTCAGTTGTGCAAATGTATACCTGCAGGTTAAACCTTTTAAAGTTTACAGAAGGATTCCAGGTCTCTTTAAGGTTTTAACTAGGTCAATTCAAGGCTTAGATAGAGAAAACATTTTTTGAAAATTTTAGCTTTCTGCTGGCTTGGCCAACAGTTCCAGACTGTCATGCAATAATGAATTTCCTGTCATTAAGCTGATTACTTCTGTAACTAAATGGATTTTTTTTTTCACCCTCTGAATTAAAATGCTCTGCAAAATTATATGTGGCAAGTAATGAAAGTTTATGTAATTAAGAGCTCTATTGTATAAAGTGAGATAGTGATAGTCTCCTGAAGACTCAGGGGAGCCCTGTTTATGTCTAGTGCTGTACATGTTTCAGAGTTATGAGGAGCTCTATACAATTAGTTGTTCTAAGTCGTTATCTTGATAGATAGATTTATTACCAGTAAAACAAGTTCACATTATAAGTCCTTTACATTTAAACAACTTCTGGCATTTTTACAAATGTCTTATTGGAACCGTAGAACTGGGATTTTACAAGATGAAGACTCGTAAGGGTTTTGCAGGCTGATAACTGACTATTATAAGGGAGTTTTGCTGTTTTACCATGGAGATAATGTCTGAATTTCTCAGGGGAAGTGAAAAGTTGCTGTACTTTTGGTAGTTCTTTCAATATTAATGCTTCCCAGTTTGAAAAGCTCTTATTTACTTCCAGCTAATTGTGTTTACTTCCCTTCCTGCAAAAGAAAGGTAGAAAGTAGGAGGGACTCTTGCTAGCTCCTTGAAAAGTTTTGGAGACTTGAGCAAGTTATAAGCCGTTGAAAATTGTCGTAGTCTGTCTAGCTTTTCCTTTGTACAGTGTGTTCCTGGATTCCTGCCAAAATCAGTAAGCATTATTAGCACAACACTTGAACCATCTTGGTGTCTGCGTCAGTATGACACACACAATTTAAACTCCAGACAGGACACAGATAAAATAGTGGTGGCTACAGCTGCAGCTGCTTTCCTCCCTCTAAATACCCTTTGGCCCAGACAAAGGTGTCCTGGGGCAGGTAATCAGAAAAGCTTGAGATCAGATGTCATGTCTGCTGACTGATGTTAATAATCTGTGATTTCATAATCGCTCATTACCAAGGAAGGAATTCTGACCTACCCAAGGCTACTCTGCTGTGAATCCTCTCCGGCGTCCTTCTTCTGAAGATGCCTAAACACCTTTTGAAGCGTGACCCTTAAACAAGGAATAAAGCCGCAAAACAGGGGTTTCTCATGCTGTTTTGCACCGTGCATGGCTTCCACTGAAATCAACTGCCTTTTGGTAATTGTGGATTTCAGTGTAGGAAAATTAAACTAAAATTGAGAGCTTCTGGCTTTCTAACTGGATGACAGAAAAGTAAATCTCTGCTGGTTAGCCACAGAGTGTCAGGCAAATTGCATGGTTATGCTTTCTTCATTTACTCTAACCTGCACGTAGACGTGGAGAGCTCATTCTCCAGAGGCTGCCCACTTGCATGGAATCAAGGAGGCATCTTTACAGAAAATAGGATTTGATGTGTGTAATTATTTTAGTATCTTAATGGCAATTAAGAGGGCAAAATGCAGACTGCATAAGCAACCTTAACTCACAATTTCCTCACTTCTGAGTGTTTGCTTTTACAACCTTATTGAAATTTCAGGAGCAGAGGATGATAATTGGTATTGAGCTGTCAGGTTAACATACAGAGGGACTTCACTGCTAATGGCTGCGGACTTGCTTTTAGAGAAACAGCTTTAAATTTGTTTAAAATGTTGAGACAGATTTGAGATTCTCATGGCTGGTTTGATGCACAATCAGTAGACATGGACAGCAAAGGAGTAAAGTTCAAGCCAACTTGGACCCAGAAGCAACAATGAGCTCTTGGAAAGGTTTTTTAAGTTAAAGGAAGAGTAAGCCTGGCAGTGCCACTCCTGACTCTGATATCATAGAAACATAGAACAGTTTGGGTTGGAAGGGGCCTTTAAAGGTCATCTAGTCCAACCCCCCTGCAATTGGCAGGGACATCTTCAACTAGTGCAGGTTGCTTAGAGCCCCGTCCAGCCTGTCCTTGAATGTTTCCAGGGATGGGGCATCTACCACCCCTCTGGGCAACCTGTTCCAGTGTTTCACCACCCTCATTGTAAAAAATCCCTTCCTTATATCTAGTCTGAATCTACCCTCTTTCAGTTTAAAACCATTACTCCTTGTCCTATGGCGACAGGCCCTGCTAAAAAGACTGTCCCCATCTTTCTTATAAGCCCCCTTTAAGTACTGAAAGGCCGCAATAAGGTCACCCTGCAGCCTTCTCTTTTCCAGGCTGAACAACCCCAACTCGCTCAGCCTTTCCTCACAGGAGAGATGCTCCATCCCTCTAATGATTTTTGTGGCCCTCCTCTGGACCCACTCCAACAGGTCCATGTCCTTCCTGTGGTGAGGACCCCAGAGCTGGACGCAGCACTCCAGGTGGGGTCTCACCAGAGCGGAGTAGAGGGGCAGAATCACCTCCCTCAGCCTGCTGGCCACACTGCTTTTGATGCAGCCAGGATACAGTTGGCTTTCTGGGCTGCAAGTGCACTTTGCCGGCTCCTGTCCAGCTTTTCGTCCACCAGCACCCCCAAGTCCTTCTCGGCAGGGCTGCTCTCCATCCCTTCATCCCCCAGCCTGTATTGATAGAGGGGTTTCCCCAACCCAGGTGCAGGACCTCGCACCTGTCCTTGTTGAACCGCATGAGGTTCACATGGGCCCACCTCTCCAGCCTGTCCAGATCCCTCTGGATGGTATCCCATCCCTCAGGCGTGTCAACTACACCACTCAGCTTGGTGTCACCTGCAAACTTGCGAGGGTGCACTCGATTCTGCTATGTCATTGGTGAAGATATTAAACAGTACTGGTCCCAGTATGAACCCCTGAGGGACACCACTCATCACTGATCTCCATTTGGACATTGAGCCGTTGACCACCACCCTCTGGATGTGACCATCCAACTAATTCCTCATCCACCGAACAGTCCACCCGTCAAATCCATATCTCTCCAATTTAGAGAGAAGGATGTTGTGGGGGACCATACCAAAGGCCTTACACAAGTCCAGAGAGATGACATCCGTAGCTCTTCCCTCATCCATTGATGTACTTACTCCGTCATAGAAGGCCACTAGGTTGGTCAGGCAGGACTTGCCCTTGGTGAAGCCATGCTGGCTGTCTTGAATCACCTCCCTGTCCTCCACGTGCCTTAGCATGGCTTCCAGGAGGATCTGTTCCATGATCTTCCCAGGCACAGAGGTGAGGTTGACAGGTTGGTAGTTCCCAGGGTCCTCCTTTTTACCCTTTTTAAAAATGGCTGCCATGTTTCCCTTTTTCCAGTCCCCACAGACTTCACCTGACTGCCATGACTTTTCAAATATCGTGGAGAGTGGCTTAGCAACTACATCAGCCAATTCCCTCAGGACTCTGGGATGCATCTCGTCAGGCCCCATAGACTTATGTATGTTCAGGTTCCTCAGGTGGTCATGAACCTGACCTTCTCTCGCAGTGGGAGGGACTTTGCTCCCCCAGTCCCTGTCTTGCGGTCCATCCACTCAAGAGGTATGGGAAAAGAGGCTGCCAGTGAAGACTGAGGCAAAAAAGTTTTTGAGTACTTCAGCCTTCTCCTCGTCCATTGTTACCAGTTTGCCAGTCTTGCTTATCAGGGGGTAGTGCTTTCTTTGACCTTCCTTTTCTGGCTGACATAGCTATAGAAGCCCTTCTTATTATCCTTTGCATCCCTCACCAGGTTCAGTTCCAGCTGCACCTTGGCCTTCCTGACTCCATCCTTACACAACCGGGCAGCGTCCCTGTACTCTTCCCAGGATACCTGCCCCTGCTTCCACCGCCTGTGCATTTCCTTCTTGCCCTTTAGTTTAACCAGCAGGTCTCAACTCATCCACACCAGTGTCTTGCCTTCCTTTCCTGATTTCTTACACATGGAGACCGAGAGCTCTTGCGCTTTATGGAAGGCGTCCTTAAAGATCTGCCAGCTCTGTTCTGCTCCCTTGTCCCTGAGGGCAGTTTCTGAGGGAGTCCTATTGACTAACTCCTTGAATGGCTGGAATTTTGCTTTCCTAAAATTCAGGGTCCTGACTTTACTCTTTGCCTGTCCCATATCCCTCAGGACTGCGAGCTCCACCAGTGCATGATCACTGCAGCCCAGGCTGCTTCCAGTCTTGACATCGCTGATTAGCTCGCTTGCATTGGTGACCAACGGGTCCAGTATCGCATCCCCTCTGGTAGGGCTGTCTATTACCTGGCTTAAGAAGTTATCCTTAGTGCACTCCAGGAGTCTCCTGGATTGCCTACAGCTCGCCGTGCTACTTTTCCAGCAGATGTCAAGGTGGTTGAAGTCCCGCAGCAGGATGAGAGCCTGCAAGCGCAATGCCTCCTGTAACTGCAGTAAGAAGGCTTCATCAATAGGCTCCCCTTGATTGGGCGGCCTGTAGCAGACACCAACTACAAGGTTCCCTTTGTTGCCTCGGTCTCTGATTCTTACCCATAAGCTTTCAGCCTCCTTGTGGCTGTTCTTCAGAGACGGCTCTTCACACTCTGTCCATTTCTTGACATAGAGGGCAACCCCTCCACCCCTCCTTCCTCATCTGTCCCTTCTGAACAGCCTATAGCCACTGGCAGCTGCACTGCAGTCATGGGATTCATCCCACCAAGCTTCAGTAACGGCAATTAGGTCGTAGCTTTCTAGCAGCACAGAGGCTTCCAGCTCCTCCTGTTTGTTGCCCATGCTGCATGCTTTGGTGTAGAAGCAATTCAGCTGGGCTGTCGGCCGTGTCACCTTCTCAGAGGAAGACCCCTTAATTCCTTTGAGGTACTTCACTATTGGCTCCTATTACCTCAGGAGCCCCTGGCTTCAAGTGTGCTGCAGGGTAGCCAGCACATCTCAGAGCAACAGGCTGAGGGCCCTCGCTAGCACCCCATCCCTCCAACCTTGGTGTGTCAGCCCACAGCTCGTCACGGGCAAGCCTGGTATTATCCCCCTCCTCCCTCTGGTTTAAAGCTCTGTCAATGAGCCCCGCTAGCTCATGAGAAAAGACCCTCTTCACGCTGTGAGAGAGGTGAATCCCATCTGATGCCAGCAGGCCTGGTGCTGTGTAGGCCATCCCATGGATGGGAAAACCCAAAATTGTGGTGGTGACACCAGCCATGGAGCCATGTATTAACAGACTGGGTCCATCTGTTTCTTCCAGTGTCACTGCCTGCAACTGGAAGGAGAGAGGAAAAAACAACCTGTGCTCCAGATTCCCTACACCTCTGCTGTAGATGGACTGTCATCCACATCATCCATAGACTGGCCTTCCACATCCAGAGCCTTATACCTGTTGTACTGAGGCACCTGGGAAGGCAAGGTGGGCAAGGAGGGGGTTCGCCTGCCACCCCGAGCATGGACTTTCCTCCATTCACTCCTTTCCTTTAAGCTACTGCCTTCAGCCTGTCAGGGGGAGGATACAGGATCCCCTTGATCTTGTGTTTTGTCTGGTGGCTGTTCCCGTTTCTGCCTCAGGGAGGGCAGAGCATGGTTCCACCAGTCTCTCTCTTTCTCAGAGTCCCTGACGCTCCTTAACCTTTCTACTTCCTCTCGTAGCTCTGCCACCAGGCTGAGCAGTTCGCCCACTTGGTCACACCTCACACAGCTGTTCTCGCTACGGCCATCCGTTACCAGTGAAAGGCTCTGGCCGCCCTGCAGCCTGAGACCTGGGTGGCTGCATGTTTTCATGGGAGCTCTGTCTGGGTTGCCACATCCATTCTGGTGAGTGCAGAGGATGTGGTTTTCTGCTGGTATGGGTGTATGATATCGGTGTGTTCATTCACAGAGCACATGCCAGTTGGCTGGTTTGGGTTTGCATTCTTGCATTGTGCTTTATGTTTTCTTACATCTACAAATTCATGAAAATCCTATAGGCCAGATGAAATGGTTTAGTGGGATGGATGTAGCTGGCAGTGGGATGCTTGACATACCTCCTTCAGAAGAGAAAGCTTCAATGATCAGGTGTGAGAGTTAAGACTGTTATGGCAGTCTCCTGCACTTTAACCACCAGGTTGTATCATGTAGAAAACAGTCATTAGAAAAATTTAGAAGCCTTTAAGAGTTCAGGGTGGAATGAGGGAAGCAAGAGACTGAAGCTGGACTGTAAAACAGCCAGACATGAAATGTGTCTATTTCTCACAAGATGTAGATGAGTGGATGAAGGTGAAGACAATGACTAAACAGTAGATGGAAATCATGCAGACTGGAGCAGGCCATATAATCACTTTGTCATTGAGTATGAGTCCATGTATTTTTTTTCAAGACTCCCAACGTCATGTGTTTGAGTATCTTCTCTAACCAGGTCATGAAGAGCCTTGTGATGATGTCCAGAACACTTTTGTTTTCTGCAGTGCCCCATTTGTTGTTATGTTAAGAACATTTTTCTAATAAATGTTTTTACGTTTTTTAGCCTTATCATCCTCTCAGACTGAATAATTGATTTCCAGCAGACCTGCTTCTTGTGTGCTCAAACTTAGGTTAGCGTGTACCAAAATAACAATGATGTGCCAATGTCTCTTGAATTTTTTTATGGAGAAAAGGAAACACTGATTGTGTTGCTTTTTTAAGTGTATGTGGCAGTATATTCAATGATATATCTGAAACACAAGTAACCATTGCAGTTCCGTGTTAAGAGTTTCAAACTTGTAATTAAGTAAAATAAATTCATTTTTGTGTAACGTTGATAATTCTGGCAGATAAGGATAAGACAGGGTATTACATGACAAACGAGGGTTATTTAGTGATATGTTCTGTTACTTCGGCTGGAGTTGGCTGCCTGGCAGAATTTCTTCTGCTTTTGAAAAGGGAGAGACATCTTGCTTACCTATTCTCTAGTTCTTCATTTGATAAAGTGTGAAATTACATTTTGTTTTGTTTTGTTTTGTTTTGTTTTCCCCTGGGAGTCCAGAGTTTGCTGTTTTCTATCTTAAAATTATTGGATGCCTCTCTCCTGATGGATGTATCTGCACAGTTACACATGTTTTCTACCATCATAGAACAAATGTAATATACAGTGTTAAGTTTTGAATTAGCAATGTAACTACTATATCAGAATCAGTAATTTGCTCTTATGAAGGTGAGGAAAAAGAACAATTTCAAGTCATGACCTGAAGTTTATGGAAGTGTTTCTGGACTTCTGAACACATCATTTCGTAGATTGAAACAGCAAGTTTCTTAATGTTTGTTGTTTCAAAAAATACAAAAAAGCTGGGGAACTTTCTTTTTAATTTGGATGGAAAATTTCTTTGTACGAAGGAAAGATAATGGTGAAAACCTTCAGAATAGGACAGAGGAATGTTCAGACTTCACATTTTCTGTACAAATGCTTGATGAAAACCTGTTTATATACACACTAGGCCTTCTATAGATGATAAGTATAGAAGACTTCAGAGGATTTGGAATGCAGAATACCTGGATCTACCCACAAAGTTGTTTCCAAAAGACTGAAGCATTGTGATGGATCATGTAACATTAGAAAGTATGCCAAGAAAGGTGTCACTTCAGGCTTGCCTACATGGAGAAATAACCCAAAATATCTATCAAGCGAAAGATAGATACAGTAGCTCTCTGAGAGGATCTTAAGAGTCCCTTTTTTAGTCCACTTTGAAAGTGGGTTAAGCTAAACCACAGAAAAGCTTTTAGTAAGAGTGTCTGTGGGGGAGTTTAGACGGGATAGCTGTAGTACTTCCACGTTTTCACAATCCCTTCCCCACATAGACTAACTTCTACAACAGGTTTGACCATTTCTAGGAAAATTTTCCTTTTGAGTTTGTGACAGCATACAGTTTCCCAAAACCTTTTAACTGTATTTGTGAATAAAGAGACAAATGAAGGCTCTCAAAAATGATGTGAATGTAACTTAATGCTGGGCATAACCAGTTAAATATGCTACACAAACATTGATTATAAATTTCTACCTCATACTTGATAGCAGAATACAGGGAAATCAATACAACCTGTACAACTTACGAGATCATAAAATTCCTGTATTTTTGGCACAGAGGAGGCCAGAACTTTTTTGGATAAGCCAGGTGGAAAGTCAGGTTCTGGAATACTTCAGCCTTGAAGACTGAATCTGAATAACAAAGCAAAACACATATCGTGAACAGTCAGAAACAGTAGTCTAATATATTTTAGCACAAGCCTCAGAAAAGTGTTGTTGCATGTTTAATGCTCAAAAAGAAGGTGGTGCTCAGCAGTGTCTTACCAGAAGAACTGAAACTGTGAACAGGATGCAATTCAATTTATCATGCTTGTCACTACAATCTCAACAGGTCCTTCTAATATTAAAAAATGTAATTTTGTAAGTGCTTCAAGCATAATGTCTACCACTCTCATCAAAGAGGCCTTGTTAGGTAGATAAATTATTCTAGTGTATCATTTTGCGTGTTCACAGTAAGATTAAATTGCTTTATAGTAAAACTCCCATGTTTAAAAGCTTTCAACTGCACATACTATACTAAAGTTTACAATATGATTCACAAACAGAAGATAGCATAATTCATTATGAATCCTTTTAAAAAAGTGGGTTAAACGTATTCTTCTCTGCGTGAAGGAACTTCCTGGTTAATCCAGTAGCACATTCCCATACTGTTCTCATGCTTTTCCCTGCTTCAAATGGGGTATTTCTACCTCTTCCACAGCAGAGAACTCATGTGCCCGTAAGCGTTCGGCACAAACAGAAAGTATTGTGGAGTTTCCCAGTGGGATGATGTGCCTTTTTAATGTTATTTAGATTCTCAGCTCCTTGGGAAAGGTACAGACCCTAGCCCATGTGTTGTGTACTGTGTGAAAGATATCGGTGTGTCAGAAATGGGGAAAACCTGCAGGTTTTCATGTTTGCAGTGTGTGACCTGCCCTGGCTGAAGCACCCTGCAGCTCCCGAGAGGGCCATGCAGCGTGCCGAAGGCGACGCAGCCGGCAGGGTCTGTCAGGCTTCCCCCTGTGGAAACGCCTCTGCTGCAGCGAGCCGACAGTTGTTCTTGCCTACTTTTTACATGGTAAAATATTTATCCTCTGGTTTTGTTTGCAAAATAGTTCTGCGAAATGTATCACTTGTATATAAGAGCCAGTCTTAGCAGTAGGACAGGGAAGGCTATTAATGACTGGGAAATTGTCAAAGAGCAAAGCTTAGTAGAGCCAAAATAGTAAAGAAATTGATCCCACTCCTCCGCCAGTTTAGTCTGCACATATTATCTGAATGCAATGCTGTTCATAGTCAAAACAACATGGGTAGCTATAATAGATTAAAACTGCTTTTCGTCATTTTCTTCTTGAAAGACCAAACTTTTTTCTTACTGTGTTTGTGACTCTGCCTGAAGAACATAGGGCTAGACTTTACGGTTTGTTTAGCTATGAAGGGATGACAGACTAGGGGGGTGGTAAGGGGAGCTTAGTTTTGGAATGTAAATACATGTAGAGCTCTTCTTTTGTTTAGCATCTCTTTAAACTAAGACAAAAAAAATCAGTGAATGAATGAATAGCAGCATGGTGAAATACCTAAATGTTTGAGTTAAAATTTTTGGATGTTTGAAATCCTATTTGGATCCTTTTCCCAGATCGCAGTGCATTCATATGCACTCAGCAGGAAACTTCATGGAGATGCACATTTGGGCAGAAGGTCTTTGGCGGTGCCTTTTTCTTAACTTGTGTCTTTTCTTCTTTTGAAGAAAGTAATGGCTTAAGTCTGACTGAAGAACAATCTTTTTTGTATGTTCCTTATAAGAATTTACTTATGGTTCACAGATTTTACCCACCATCTATGTCTGCAGTCCTTTGGATTTAAAACAGCATATATCCCACTGCAGACAACAGGAAACGCCAAATTAAAGACTTAATGACATACTGCTGAAAGAAGACAAAAGGTGACAAATTATAAAACAGCCAGCTAAACTTTTAAAGAAAACGCTGAAAAAAATCCCACATTCAGACAGCTTGAAAAGGATAAGGATATTGTTACACTTGCAGACATGTTAATAGAAATTAGACTGAATTATGCTGAATATAAACTTAAGCATTTAAAAAGAACGAACGGGTTTCAAAAACCAGCAATTTCCTAGAACAATGAAAACGGGCTTCTGAGTTTAAAAAAAAAGTGAATACTTTGATATGTTTTAACCTTGTTGATACTTGTGACTAACCACAGACTCCATTTTTGTAACTGTGAAACTAGTGAATGTGTGACTTCTACCTTTTAAAAATTATTAACCTCTGTTGCTGATGCAAGTGCAGTTGTGTTGGCTTTCCCTGCAGTTGTGCCCTGGCTGTGTGCTCCAGCCTGACAGCCTTTGGCTTGTTTTACAATGGGTGGAGCATCCTTTGATCTCCTGTTGAGTTCTGGAGAGATGGTAGAAGAGGAGTGAGATGAGTGAAAAAGAGAAGGGAGGGGGAATTATACAGATGAAAAAGCAAGGTGGCAGACTTTTCCTCTCCAATCCCAGCGGCTTTGATCCCCTAATTTATTTAATCATTTTAATATTTACATTCTTTGATGGTGAACATTTTGTGTTTTAGTATCCTTAATGTCATGAACTTAATTTTGGACTGTAGCACTTAGTAACTTAACAGGAGGTGCTGCTTCTGGTTGGGAAATGGCAAGAATGTGAACAATGGTTCAACTGGTAGTTTGAGACCAGTTGTCTTGCATTTATATTAGATACTGTTCCCAGTTTACCTTAAGGATTCACACTTAAAGGGTTACCTACTCCGTACTTTACTGATACAAGTCTGAAATCAGATCAGAGGGAATCTGTCAGTAACTTCACTGTGAATAATCATCACGATAGGACTGTGGTGAAACTTTTTATTCATATGCTCCTAAAATTATATTTTTAGATTCCTGTCACTGCCACTGCAATATTTAGAAATACACGGCACCCATTTGATCGATAAATGCTGTTGATGCATTGTTTTGGTTTGTTGTTTGGTTTTTTTTTATGATTTGGAAAAAAGATGAATGATTGCTTGGGGATTCCTAGTGGAAGCAAATTGCATATTAAGAGAGAGTGAGCTCTTTATTCATGACTCCACTTCTCATGAAAAGAAATGTTTAAACAGGAACATTTGCAGGCCTATGTGAAGTGTAGTATTCATCTAACTCTGGTTATGATGATAAATTCCATTGCTTACCTAATATTCGAACAAGCATCTTCATCCTCTGTGTATGCCTCTATACTCCAAAGAAACTTGCCATGTATATATTTTTGGTTTTTATATATATATATAAAACCCAGTCATCTGCCACTGTGCTGAGAATATTCTGACCAGCTTTATCTCCTTTTTAGATATTGTCTGCATCCATCTGTTGTTTGTGTTGTTACACATGCATTGTAAGTTCTGGGGCTGAGCTTCTGTTTTGTATGTGCAGCATCTATTGCAATGGGTACAAGTCAACAGCTGCGCATCAGGCAATGCAGTAAAGCAAAATAATGAACGAGTGTGTATGTGTCAGACAAGCCGCTGTCATTGTGAATGTGCAGCACTGAGAAACATCATGAGATGAGTGAAATAGAGAAGACTCACCAAGTTATTTTATTTGGCATTGTTCTTGATAATATGAGAGGCCAGTTTTATTTCTTTGGTTTAAAGCTGGACTGAAACATTTACCCCACCTCTTCCCATATGGAAAAAAGTTTGCCATTGCAAAAGCACTGCTTTTTGACTGCTTCAGCAGTTAGAAACTTGCTTGATTTTTAGTTGGGCTTGCTTTTATAAAGTGTCAAACTCCATTTGATGTTCATCTTTCAATACAGTGCTCCTCAAAATGTTTTTAAGCGAAAGTGCTACCTAGTCTTTTTAAAAATATGTGAATAGTCAAAGTATAGTCATTGCTTGATGGTCTATGCTCTCAAGGGTGTTATCCAGGCTAGTTTTGAAGAACTGAGCAGCCACACTGTATTTATGTGCATCGTAGGAGAAATACAGATTTGTGAACTCTCTTGGGCTGGAGCTGAGTTGTAATAGATGTCTGTACAGCATATCATACAGTGGGGCCCCAGTCTCTACTGAGGTTTGTAAATTTTACCATGATAAAAATAATAAAGGAGAATCTTCTTGAAAAGATAGTTTAGCCTCAGGGTGTTGCCTTTTTGTGCGTATATATATACACACACACTCTCAGCTATTCAGTTGTTAGCAGTTCAGCCAAAATTTTTTGTTTTAATACCTACAGAACCATTAATTCCTCATTTGAAATAGAGAAAAGTTCAAATTGAGAAAAATCCTCCAAATTTAATTTACAAAAAGTGAAAAGCAAAGATGAAGTTTGAGAACTGATTTTAAACAAAAAAGTTTGTTTTTCTTATGGCAAAAAATATTAATCAGAATATTCCCCAGTGATTTGCAGGATCTGGTAGAAATGGAGCAGAGGAGAAAGCCTGGCATATGATAATCTTGCAGAAGAAATTAGTAACCACAAACAGTATTTAGCAAGTCAATTTTAAGTTTTAAAACGTAAGCTTTCTTCTTGTATAGTTCTGCCAGAAAGCAGAAACAAACAAGCAAAAAATCAGTAATCTCAGACAGATCTGAGACTAGCTACAGTGAAGGAAGTTTCCTGATAATGAAGACTGCCTTCTCACAGCAACAAGGAAAGGGCCACTAATCCCTCGAGAGGGAGACAGTGAATGTAACTAGGTTTGAGCTGGTTGGTTGGCATGGAGTGGAAGAAAGGGGAAAGAGATGCAGGGAAGGAGCAGCAGGATTAGGGCTGTTCCTTCTTTAGGACTTTCCACCTCTCCATTTGTGGTTGGAGGAAGATGAGAGCCAGCTGTTGGCTCACCTGGGTTTTTCAGGAGCCTCTGGCTCCTAAAATTAAACTTCATGGGTGTGGAGAACATCTTTTTGTTACATTTAGGTACTAGCAAATAGAAATAGTTTGTAGGTTCTGCTGAAAAACAAATAATAGTTACACCCAAAGCTAATTTTGTGTTAAAGGAAAGTATATACTTTCTGAGCAAGTTCAGGTACAATATTCCAACCATACAAGCATAAAATTAGCTCTCTTTGCAGCTATAGTTTCTCTTGATGCAAATATTATTTTAAACTTAGTTTAGAGTCTGTAGAGAGTGCATGGTGGTTAGTCCTAAAAACTGTCCTGTGTTTATGCTCAGAAGCTGACTGCCCAGTGTGTTACAGCTGTGACTTCAAAAGCCAGTTTGCAGGAGGGGGAAACAGTGGTTTTACTCTGGTGGCACTGCAGCCTTGGGTCTGAACTGCAAAGCTGCCAAAATTGCTAGTAATCATGGTGGTGTTAATCAGGGGGTTTGTTTCTTTGTTACTGAGAATGCCAGCTATTCCAGAAATTAAGCAAGACCCTCGATTAAATTTGTACAGGCTATCAAACTATCATCAAATGGCATCAACTTCTAGTAAGATACGGTCAGAATTATCTTCTGCAGTGAAATCCCTACAGGCATTGAAGGAATGGTGCCGTGAAGAACAGACCTGCCATTGGCAATGCTCCAGCCCTGCAGATGTGAGGCGGAGGAGGTTCTGCAGGATTAGGGGAGTGGAGAATATGCTGTGTTCAGCCTCAAAACTCTACCCTGGTTTACAATCCTAGGTTGCTCAATATGGGTGGAAGGTGGCAGAAACTAAGAATGTTTCATAAAATTGTTTAGGAAAAGTGAAAGCAAAAGATGAAAAAAACAAAATAAAAGTTGCTTGTAACTTCCCAAAAATGATTAAATAAATAAAGAAAAATCCATGATCTTAAGACCTGCCCCATGAAAACTGTCAAATATGTTTTGAATGAATGATTTTAACGGTTGATTTGACATGTATTTTTGATGTCATTGAAACACAACTCTCCTGTGGTGCACCAGACATTTTAAAGTGGTTTATCACTGTTATCTTGGCTACCGCCGCTATCCTGTGTTGAGCCAGTGGGACTCTTCACCACTCCACTGAAGTTTTCTGACCACTGAAATGCAACATAACACAAAACCTAACCAAATATCCATAGCTTACCCTACGCGCTTCTTGAAATGGAGAACCTAGTTCCTCACTGCCTTGTCTGATTTTCTAGGGCCATGGGGTGGTTTTTTTATTTCATTGGTTTTGTGTTGGTTTTTTTTTTTTTCTCCAGGTGTTGGTGGTATGGCACCCTAAATACAGCAAAGTAAAACACAAAACGAAACACACACCCCCTCCAAAAAAAACCCCTGCACTTATTTTTGTTAACTAGGAAAGTCAAGGTCTTTATTTTAAACTTAAGAACTGTATTGTTTTATAATTAGAAAGCACTCACCTAGCTTCTCACCAGGTTGGTTGCTCTCCTGTGCGAACCTTACTGCCTCTTCCTTGTGATGGCCTGCTCATAGGGATGTTCAGTTTAGCTGCCCTCCCTCTGGAAGTTCATACTCTGTTCCCTGACTGCTCCTTCTTGAAATTTGCCAGTTAGACAGCTAGAGACACGAAGTAGCCATTTGTTACTTGGCTGGTGCCTCCTGCCTCTCTTTCTTCCCAGATGATATGTTTTCCTCTTGTGTTTTCACTTTTAATATGTTTGTGTAGCACTTATCAAAACAGATCCAAACAATGTAATGGGTGTTATGTGTCAATGATAATCAAAGCCGTGGTGCTTAAACTGCTTTGCAAAGGTTTGGGTTTCCTCAGTATTCTGAGGTGTGTTTGGAAACAATTAGATCTGTTTTTAGGAAAGAGATCCTTTGGAGTCTGAACAGTTTTTCTTATTCCAGACTGAAAAATTCCAACAAAAGCAAGTTTTCTATTGAGTGGTTTAAATAGTTCTGGGAAATGGCAATCTAGATTAATTTTTTTGTATTCCAGCTTCGCTGTGAAATCATCTGAAATATACTGTTACTGAAGCACTAATTAAATATGTAGTGTAATACTCCTCAGACAAATGCTGTTTTATAGGCACTTTTTGTATTATTGTCCTGTCTCTACCAGGACACAGGCTTCAATCAGGGTTTAAAGGGGAAAAAAAAAAGTCTTGTCATGTGTAGTATGTATGTTTTGCTGAAATCGTTTGCAAATAACCGCATCTGTTAGCTATTGGTGTCCTTGCTTAATAGGCAAGTTTAAAATAACTGCTTATACTTATGTGCTTCTGATTCTTTCTTTTGCAAAACAGATGAACCTCTGTATTCCAAGAATTGTTCCAAATCATATTTTCTGGCAGTTCCCTTACTTTTAGTCATTGTATGAATTAAAATATGCTTTCCAGCTCTTGCCTAAGTTGTCAGAAAAATGTCTCTATAGAATTAACATGCATACAGTTTTTGCAATCTTTTCTTTTTCTTTTTTTTTTTTTTTCTAAGCAATGTTAAATTTGCTTGAGCAACATCTCTTGTTTTGACTAGTGGAAGATCTAAAAATACACTACTGTATTGACTGAACTAATTACATTTCAGTTCTAGCCACTACCATCTGGATCTCTCTCTTTCTGGTTACATTTTCATTGCACAGATTGCACACGAGTGATAGCACCATGAGCGGGTTGTCCAAATTTTGTTCTGGGTGTTAGCGGTAGCTCTGCAGAGCCACATGCAAGTTGCTGTACCCTTCGTCTTCCTCTGTGGATACTGCATTTCAGTTGGGGGGTCCCCAGGTCAGCAGAGATGCAGAGAAAGCGGGGAGGGTCCAGTGGCAAGCTGCCAGGGTGGCCGGGGGCCACCTTCTTACCAAGAGAGGCTACAAGGGAGCTGGGCTTCTCTAGTCTGGCAAGAGAAAGCTAAAACACAATCAGAATAGTTGCTTACTTGAGAAGCAGTTAGAAAGATAATGAAATCAAACTCCTCTCGGTAGAGCCAGGTGATGTGATACAAAGAGTAATAGCCAGAAATTGTGGCTAGGGTGGCTCAGGCTGGACATCAGCAAGGAAATCTCCCCCAGGAGAGCATGGCTGCACTGAGGCAGAGGGGTTGTGGGGTCTCTCTTCGGAGTTTTTCAAGACTCACGAAGATAAAGCCACAGCTGGCCTGCCCAGTGATGGTGTTAGTCTGGGTTCCTGCCTGAAGTTACTCTAAGTGAGCTCCAGAGGTCCTGTTACCCTTTGCTGGGGTTACCTGATGCCCATGAGCAGAACCTGAGTGGGATCTGTGATTCCTACCAGTGAATTAAAGGCAAAATTTTCTGCTCCAGGCAGTGCTCTGCCAGGCCAGAGGTTTCAACCTTGGTAAAAAGCAATTACGTAACTGAAACTTTCTCCCTTAACCTTTTCAACCCATGCATCACTTAAATTGAGAATTTTACATGCCTTGCTATAGTATATAGCAGATACCTGAGTGGTGCAGTTTAGCTGTGACAAATTGCAGGCCAAGGGTACACTGCCTGAGGAAAACCTAGCTGAAGCTATAAAGTTGAGTTCAGGTTGAAGGCATTCCTGAGCTTAGGTGGAAGGTTCTGTTCCACAGGTGTAGATTAGGCAGTAGTGCTTGCATGAAGCCTTAGGGTAACCCTTGGCAATACTTTATAGTTCTTTCTCTGTTCTTTCTGCTGTTCCTAAGGTCATTTTCATATAGTTTTTTCTGTCTCAGTGTTGTAACATATAGATTTTGCCATTAGCAGAATGTCTCAGGGGATAACTTGTGGATAAAACACTGAAACTAGAGAGAAAATGGGGCGACATGATTGTGTCCTCTTTGGTGAGAAGCAGAGGTCTTTTGTTTAGGTGCCTAATAAGGTGTTAGCTAGCATTGCCTCTGAAAAGTCTATAGAAAGCTTTCAAAACAGGAGGTATTTAAATTGTACCAGCCCAAGTCACAGTATATGTTGCAGAAAGTTTTCAAAAAGCAGTATTTTAAGATCCAAGGTCTTGCAAACCACCAGTGTTAGCAAAAACAATGATGTTTTCCCAAGCAACTTGTAGAAAAAGGGCTGACATAGTGACCTTTGTCAGTTTTATCGTACAAACTAGTTCCTTCAAAGAGACATCAGCCTACAAGCTTATCTAATCATCATATTTAGACAGCCATCTTTCTTTCTCTTAACTCTTGTTCTTTAAGACACCTGATTTTAGAGACTAACATCTCATGAATGGATGCTGTTAAATCTAATGCTACATGCCAGCTCTGCTTTTATGTACGTCAATTTGAAGTCTTTAATACTAGTTCAGTGGAATTGTTACGTGAAGATGTGTTGCAAGTAGACCTCATGATCAGAATAGGCAGCATTTACTAAAGTTTATATCTTAACAATGTAAACTTAGTCCAATGTGTTCAACCTGATTAGCTGTCTCTTGTTCGTATGTTCATGTGATACTGCAGTACAGATAATACATGGTCGTATTCATGCAGAAATCTTCTTTTTTTTTTTTTTTGTGAACCAGCCAATAATTTAAGAATAAGCACATTTTAGGGGAGGCTGTCAACAGCAAATAAGGTATGAAGCAGTGCTGATCAACTGGGAGCTATGTACTACAGTGAAGTATGAAAAATTCTCAAACAATTCCAGTGACCCATGGGTTGAAAAAGTTGATCGAGAAAGTTTGTTACATAATGGATTTAATAATCTAGCTTGATTTTTTTGTTTGGTTTTGTATTCATCTAGTTCTGCTTCCACACTGTTAGCTGTTTTCTATCCCATTATACTACCCAACTGTTCGTCAGTCAATACCATGTTAACATCTAATGCTATTTTCCCCTCCGATTATTTTCCTTGTGTTTACAAAGCAAGGCTAAAACATTTTTTTTTCATTTGTATAAGTCTGTTTTCTGTGTTTAGTTATTGGGCCAAAGCAACTTCTCTTCAAGAGGGATCAAAAACAGTTTGTCAGTGATAGCACAAGGTTTATGACCTGCTCCATGGGGCATAATTAAACATGGAATTCAGCCCCTTTTTGCAGAATAACTTTGACACATCTGGTTTAAACAGTTTTGGTGCAGCAAGGAGATAAGTAGAAGTTTCTTTGCGCAGTAGATTAATTTCAGATGAGGTATAGGATCCCCTCAAATTCAGGTACACATAAAAAGTATACTAATGGGACAGCCACCCAAGAAAAAGGCATAGCCATCCATTGAATATGTGAAAATAAATGGTAGGCCTGCAGCACAATAAAATAAGAAAGAAAAAAAACAAAGATCTTGCCACAGCCCCAGAAGGAAATGTAGGGCAATCACCCGGAAAAGGAGAAGGACCAGGGCTGAATTCTTTTACAAAATCCCTATTCTTTCCGTGCTTTCTTTGCCAGAGCACCTCTGATCCAGTTTTATTCCTTGTTCACCTTCGGTATGTTCATGTTTTTACAGATATAGCACATTTTATGACACCCACTAAAGTTATCTGCTGTGAAATTCAATTGTTTAAATACTTTGTCCTTTTGTTACCCTTTTCTAATGGATTGCCAATACATATTGCTTTCTCATCAGATGCTGATAGTCCCTTTAGTAGACTTTACTATTCTGTAAAATGGTGATGAACACGCAATATGGCTTACAGGTAGTGAAGTACAAAGTAGTTGTTTCAGCACTTTGCTTTCCAACAGAAAATACATTCCATGTCTGTTTAATATTCGCTAGTCTATCCCAGTGTTTAAGGCATGTTGCTGGTAGACACCTCTCTGAACATTCAGGCATATTATTACCGCATGCATTTTAGAAAAATATTTTTACTCATTTTAAAAGACAATTAAGATGTGGGGGAGAGGTTTAGTAATATATCTGTAAATTGAGGTAGTATTTGTGAAAGCCTTATGAAGTCTTAATAAGAACTGTGTTTATTTGCATTAAAAAGTAGGAGACCTGGTCTGAATGGCTGATTGCTGGGAGTTAGCAGACTGGCGTAAATAAAGGATAGCACATCATCGTGCAGATTAATTCTTATGTAAATTATTTCTAGTTCACATTTTACTGGTTAAATAATGTTTGGTTGTATGTTTTCTCAAGTAGACTGGTTGAGAACCTGAGAAATCTGATATTTAGGCTGTCTGTTGTAAAATCGTTGAAGTAGCTCAAGAAATGTCTCACTTTTTGCACAGACTGCAGAAATACAGTAGTTCTTAACCAATCTGTGTGGGTAGGTTGAAATGATATAAAATACATTGAACGAATACAAGTATTTTTAAATTTAGTTGGAAGTACGTACAGTTTAAGTCACTGTAGGTGGTCTCAGTAAAGCCATTTGAGATGCGGAAAAGGGGTAGTGTTTTCATTCCCTTGTGCTATATGTACATTATCATGGTTCAAGTTAAACTATTTCCAAAATAATTGGAACATGAGGAAGTTGGTTACTAGCAAAGTTAATTCAACCCGCCTCCTGCTGTAAATCTTTTACTCTCTAGAGAGGATACATTTTGTTAAAAGAAAAAAAAAAAGGAAAAAAGAGAAGTAAAGTATAAATGTGTTGTTCTATCATGTAATTAAGTAACTGACATCTTTTTATGATAATACATTTGGGTGGTCTGTTCTTGAAACACTTGATTTGTTAGGAAACATTACCATTTCCGCAAGTAATCTCTGAGTCCTAAATATTTTGAAAAAAATTTGTATTGCGGTATTTCGTCAGTGCATTACTCACCAGTTAAACTCCCTAAACTGCTGTCGCTTGGCATTGGAGAGGGCTTCCAGGTTTTTTTCTATCAGCAAAAACTTCTGTAAATTATAATATTGCTTGGCAGAGCATAAAGAATAAATACTAGAAAACCAGATGATTTAAGAGAAAATAAATGGAAAAACTCGAATCTCATTTTGCTTTTCCTTGGAAAAAGAAGTCTCTGTAGTTTACAAAACATAGAAAGTTTGAAATTGCCTTCAGCCGCAATGTTTGTTTAGGTGTGGTGACCCTTTTGTATCCTTGTTGTAGTTTCCTCTCAATCAGCACAATTCTGATTGTCCCCACTGGACACTATGGAGATTTAGAGGCTTGCTTGCTGCAATGAACCTCAATGATTTTGAGGTTAGGCATGCTGCCACTGAGTCTAGCATCATTTTAACTGCCAGTGGTAACGAGCCACTGAGTTTTTCCAGATTAAAAGAAAACCAGCTTGAATATTTTTAAATATTATGCTAATGTGCATAAACACTAATAGATTGAATAACATTCCAAAGCAATCTACCCAAAACCAATTTCTGCAGACTCAGCTGACTGTCAGGTTACTTGTTCTGTGCACAAATGTTTAAACTTCAGGTACCAGCAGGAAATAGCTAATGCACTCAATAGCTCCTATAGTTTATAGCTGGTGAAGGTCAATATTAAAATGTTTCTGTTGGTGAAAACAGTCTATGATGATTTTTCCCAAGCCTGATTTGCAACACCATTGCCTTACTTTTCTAAATTTATAAACATCTGTAGAATCTATTTTTGCAAAAGAAATATACTCATGGAAACCCACCTGGCCTGTTTAAAAAATGAAATAAAAAAAAAGAAACAGAAATAGAACCAGAATGAAATTTTACTTATTTGCTTAAAGATTTTAAAGAACAACATTCTTCTCCGTTTATTTTCCATGTGGTTCCACTGCTATTAAGTTACAGTTTTTGTTATAAAACAAAAATGACGCTTAGAGTTGAAGTAATCTGGTGCTTGAGTTATCAGGAAGTTTAGGACACCGTTAGATTTCCTTCTTGAGGACATTCAGGAATCATTATGCTATCATCCTCTTATTCCAAACAAGAGCAAAGGTGGGATGTGAAACTAGAGCCCTTTGCTTCCCTCTCTTTTACTCTGTGCATGCTGCTGTAGCAGCAGCCAAGCTACGTGGTGTGAGTACTTAAATGCCGTGGCTGCGTCCTCAGAACGGGGATTTGATCGCTCGCACACGAGGCCTGAGCTCACCTGACAAGAGCACTTAGAAAGCTGTGGAGTGATTATGCATTTTGTTCGCAGGTGGGAACTCTGCTCAAGAGAGGAGTCTCTCTAGGGAAAGAGCAAAATCCTCTCTTGTCATGGCTCAGAGGCATGCTGATGCCTCCTGCTAATGCTCAAGTTTCTGCTGACTGTCTAGACAGTTTCCATTCAGTAACTCTGCTTTTGTTTCTTATGATGCTCTTTGTCTGCAAAGACCATGCTCATCTCTGACACAAACATTCTCTGTGGCTTGGTTAAGTCGAAGTGATCAAAAACGGTAGAGGCAGGTTTTCCCTATAAGGTTTGTCTCAAGTCCTTAAGTCATATGCCTTCGGCAAGTTGTTCATCATTCTTGAAGTTAGGAATAAAGGTTTTGATTTAAATAGGAAGATCAGACAGTGCATAGCCTCTACCATTCACAGTAATTTTGCCTGTTCTGAAGGGAAAAAATGCCAGTGCTGGAAACTCTTTAACTATATTATTTCTCAAGCCAGTAGAACTTCAGTGTGTCCACTGTATACGCATTTACCATTGCAGAGCCTGATTTATGATGATTATTTAACAAAAAAAACAAACACACCCCCCCCCAAAAAAAACACACACCCCCCTCCAAAAAACCCCAGACAATATGAATGATACTTGACAGATATCTCTGGAAGCTGATAATAAAGTAAATACCAGCAATTCAAGAAACTATCATTCTGTATTGGAGAAAATGGAGAAATATTGATGCCTTGTGAAACAAAGATTTTGCTTTAGCCACTGCAGACTCTTAACTTCATTTTTCTAAAATCCTGGACTCATAGGACTCCTGATATGGATGCTGATTATAAGTTCCTTTAGGAATCATACTATTAATTTTCCTTTAAAAGTTAAATTTTTGACAATGGCAGATATATCTTTATAGCTTTGTTTCCTGGTACCGAGAGAAGAAAGTGGGTTTGTTGTAGCAAAAAATGGACCATCTTTCTTACTGTCTTCAACTTGAAAATATAATTGCAACAACCAAAATGAAAACGGAGCCAACTCAGGTTTTGTGTGGAATAGCCACAAGCTGTTTCAGAAGTTACCCCACAAAACATGCTGGCCCTGAACTGCAATGACATATCCAGCAGTGTGAGTGCTCCTCATTATTTTCTGAGCAAAGTAAAATACACTGGTGTAATCTGCTGATGAAGACAGTTTAAACTAACCTTTCTTTGAGCTGAAATGTACTGGAGCTTATACAATTAACTACTTTATCTTGCCCAAGTGGGGGGGGGGGGGGGGGGGATGACAGTAGACACATCTGCAGCATGGTAACTTTATATACTGCTACAGCTGTTAGGCAAGAAGATATCTGATTCCCCTTGGATCCATTTATATCTGAGATTTGAAACAGGAAGGCACTTGTACCTACATTAAGTGCAGTGTAAGAGTTGGGATATGCCACATTTAAGCATTATAACCTTGCATCCCTCAAATGTTTTGTTAATCTTGCTGTGATAGCTTGGACCTAGATAAAATAAAATCACTTGTACAAGTATAAGATCCCTGGTCTGGTTTTGGATCATTCATAGTAATTTTCTTTTTTTAATTCTAAAAGGAATGTTATTACTATTTTTAGTATGTTTGAATTCCTTCATATGTTTTAACCATAATTCATGTAATTACATGTGAAATGCTCCAAATATGTATTTTTGTTCTTGCTGTACACTAGGGTTTGCTGTGACTGTGTAACTAAGATGATTTTTGAAACTTAATCAGTCTCCTCTTTGGGTCACTTACTCTAGTACTGCATAGAAATATTTATATTTGGATCAGATGATGTTCATGTTGCCATAGACATGTCTAAATGTGAGTAGATGTGGAACAGCACTGTGCCCTGTGTCTTTGAACTGTACAGGCAGTATTCCTTCCTGAGCAGACGGTGGCAAGGTTTTGCAACACTCTGAGCTGGAGTGATGGCTGCTTTGGTGACCTGAATGTGTAAAATAATGCGTAGCAGAGACTTGCAACACTGCTACATTTCATTTTCACTCGGCCCTTCTTTAGCTCTGTCAGAGTTGCTTCAGTTGCTTGAGCCAGGACAACAGCCCTGCAACTGAGCTCTGCTCAGCTTGTGGATGCATGAGGACAGTGAGGGCATCTGTTAGCTGGAGGGTCTGCAGAGACACGACTGCAGGGAGGGGGTTCATGGGTGACTAGAAGTACATTGCAGCTGCGATGTCATGCTCTCCTTCCCTCTTAGGACTTTTCAGAGGAAACAGGGGCTCTTGTGCCCTTAGACCAGAATGGCTTCAGGTCTATGAGCTCACTGGCATGCTGCTCTCAAACTGGTTTGAGTCTTGCAACATGCAGCACCTGGGTTAATCTGCAACGAGGCAAACCTATTAAATGGGCAAGTAGTAATGGGTTTCCCCATAACCCAAATGAAACACAGTTTCAGACAAAACTTGTTTACTTAGTCAGGTCTTAGCTGATGGCAGTAAGCGCTGTTCTGTGACCTGCTCCTCTTTATTTCATAGACAGACTGCTCTTCAGGCTTTGTCACATTGTTCAGTGGATGTTTGCCTTTGTTGTCCAAAAAATTGTGGAAAAATTAGTTTTATTTGGGGGAAATATGTTCTGATCAATTATAAAACTCCCAACTGCGGACTAGAGCCTGGATACTGTTAAACACCACATATGAAACAGCAGTGTACTGTCTCTCTTAAGGATTGTATGTATACCAAGGCATGCAGCAAAGGATTAAACAGACATGCAAGTAAATCTCTCCCATAAAAAAGATATTGTGTTATATTGTATATGACCTGTAGCTCAAGACACTTTTATGAACTGCTTATCCACTACCATCCCAACCCTACTCCCCTGTCTGGTACCAGCACTCATTATAAATCATCAGTGTTTCTCTCGTTCTCTTAATATCTTCCTGCTCTAGTTGCATTCTATTTTTTTATAATCCTTAAATTAATATTAAGAAAAAGATTTTTTAAATACATTTTTTTTTTCCCTGGGTTTTGCCACTAGGTTATGATTCGTCCAAGTGATTACCCTGATTTTAAGGATAGTCAGGCTAAGAGAACTGCTGCAAGAACCATCTGTCTGGACTTACTGAATGACCGAGAGGGTGTTTGTCTGGGTGATCTGCATTTAAATTGTATCATCTTATCCTCATTATCTTTTTGTGTGATTGTCTGGGGATTTTTCTGAAGGATTCCTTTAGCATAAATCACAATGTATGATTTCTGATACCTCATTTTTGTCTGTGTGGCTTAAACCAGAAATATATTAAATTTGGTCCTTAGAGTCCTCTTGGGTCATTCTTTTTTGTGCCTTTATGTATTAAATCCCTTTCTCCCTCTCCTCTTTTTTTCATCCCTGGATTATTTGTCCACTGGAAAGAGCTGATGTCTGAAACTTACAAGGGGTATGTGTTCCCCAGGCTTTCAGAATGTATTTGTGTTAACATATTTATGTGGTTTTTTCTCATATAATCTAATGATGGTGGCATTTTTAATCAGTTTTGAAGGACCATTCTGAAACAGCCTGTGAAATTTGAAAAATACTCCAAAAGGAGCTGTCTGACTAGGTCTGAGATACTCATTAACAAATATCCATAAATTCATAATTGCAGACTGGCTTCCTTGTTTACCATTTTTCTTTCATAATGACAATGAGACATGACAGCTAGTCCCAGCGGATTACTGCACTTCTCGGCTGGTTGATGTCACTCTGCCTTTAGACCTGCATCTTGCAGAGCAACCAGGGGACTCACTGATCTCCTGCAAATGTGCTACCTGTCACGTCTTATTGTCTTAAAACAGACCCATCTGATTACTGAAATGGAGAAATATTTGTGCATAAGGTTTAAACCCATCTTAAAAAGACTGCCTCTGCTTCTGTAACAGATCCAAAATTGGGATATGGTTTAAATTAAGAACATAGGAAAAATGTTTCAGTTGTAAAGATTTTTTTTTTTTTTTGTGAATCTGCATGCCTTTATTTTAGTGTTGGAAAAAAAACAAAACCATGACTTTCAAATAGATTCAGGTCTTCCACTCTAACAGAAGTCTTGTCATTACATGTTCGTTACTTGATTTCTACTCAAAATTAAAATTCTGCTGCTCAATCGGTTATTTTTCAAGGTGAGGTGAAAACCCAGTTCCAGACTTTCTCAATTTTAACCGGTTTACTGTAAAATTTGGTCAGAATTTCATAGCCTGGTAAATACAGTGACTTTTTTGGCCTTTATATTAACATGCTTTTGTACGTTTATTATGATTATTAAGTAAATGCTGTTTTTGTGTTATAAATTCTTTGGACTGATCCGGACGTCCCCAGATGCTTCTCAGTTGGCTGCTATGTTCTGGATTCTGGACTGAATTTTAAACTGGTGTTTGGATCTGCTCAACTGTGCTGCTTAAACTCTAATTGTCATTTTTGGACTAAAAGAGTAAGCAGAATTTTTCCCCGAAGGTTTGGATGTGTTCATCGTTCAGCCTTAAAACTGTTAAGCTTGCAAACAATTTGAACTTGATTATTCTTCTGCAGAGCTGTGTCCTCCAAACAAAATTAATGGCAAATATGCTTTTGAATTTTTCTGGAAACAGAATCGGGCTCTTACAGTCTCGTTCAATGTGCTCGTCTTCCCAAAATTGTCTCGGAATTGGTATTGCCAGTGTATTCGCAATAATGCTTCGGCCTTTGGGCCACATGGCTGGTTAGTCCACCAGTATGGTTCTACCAGCGAAGAGCAGGTTTAGCCACCTACCCCTGAGAATCCCAGCTGTGCCAGGAGCCCCCGGTCCAGTGGCACGGACCTCCCTGGCAACCTGGCTCAGGAAGCGCAGCCGAAGGCTTTCCATGCTAGAAGGGGATCAAAATGTCTTGTGTACAAAGCTGGTTTCAGCTTGATCAATGATGTGATGAACTCTCATTACTTGCCCGACTCAGAAAGAACGTGCATCCTGCTCCCGCATACTGAGATTTGTCAAGTTTCTTGCTCTGAGAGTCGTGAAATTGTGAGTCCTTTCATATTAATCACTCCTAATGCATTTGATCTCGGTGCTGCTTGCCGTGTCAATGTCACAGTCTCACTTGCTCTCTGTAGGTCCCATCAGGCTGGATGCGGTTGTTTGGGTGATGGTTTCGTTGTCTGCCGTGTTGGCGCGTGAGGCTGTGATACCTGCAGAGCTGGCAGAGGTTTATGTGACCCCCAGGGCCCCGTGTTTGGGGACGCTGCTGGGGCACGGTGCCCCACACCAAGACCCAAGCACCCATCGCATCCCTCCTCACCTCATGGTTGGTCGGGTACACGAGGCACATCCCTTCTCACAAAGGCTTGTCTGTCACTGGCTCCTGTCAATCAAGAGGTGTTTGCAAATTCTGCATGATCCTTCCACAAGTACCTAGCGTATTTTTTTCCCCCCAAATATTAAATGCCAGATCACTGAAATAGAAGTAAAAAACTCCCAAACCTTATCTCTGGGACAAGAAACAGTAACTTGGACTAGTGTCTGAATATTTACCTTTATTACTAATTTAGTAATTAGTAAATAATTAGTAAATAGTAAGATGATGCACACTAGTCATCTTGGTTTGACACCTCATGACTTTCAACCACCGTTTTTAAGGGAAGACAGCAACCTTTGTCTGAAAAAGTGACATTGTGAGCCATTCCAGCCCCATCGTTAATTACATGAAGCTGGCTTCTAAGACAAGAAGATGTAATTGCAGAAAGACACAAAATATCTCCATAATTACCAGTTTCATAAAGTACTTGAAAATGGTGAGAGGGAGCATATTGCAAATCTCTAAAAATAAATAGTTTGTAAAGTCATAATCATTATAAAACAGATTTACTTGTGAAGACAGTATTACACATGTTAAGGGTAGTCTGTCACTTACAACGTGTAGTACATATGTGACTTGAAAAAACAAGCCAGTAAGAGCTGTATTAATGACAAATTTTATTTCTGTTCTGTCATTTTAATGGATATAAAATTGTGAAAATTAGGAAGGAATTCATAATATTTTTCAAAAATTAGTTTAATCCTGAAAACTTTTTAAAAAGAAAATCTAGTTTTGAAAACATGAGCCTACTTGTATTTGTGAAAACAAAGCAGAAGAATCCCCTTCATCAATAGGTAATCTCTCATTTTGACCACTCCACCAGTTCTTGTTTTACTTTTTCTTTCTTTTTTTTTTTTTTTTAAATTTAGATTCTATTGCTGGCTATATTGGAAAACTACTAAAATACTATCATTTTCCAGATAATGTTCTTAACTTCTAGGCATATGTTCCTTCTTTCAAACCCCTCAGGATAATCCGCAGCTCCACAAAAACATGAGTCAAATACATTACAAATTTCCCTCAGAGAATCAACATCTTTTCCAGCTGTTTGGATAGTCTGTCTAAAACCTGACCAGACCTCTCATCTCCCAGTATTGTTTTGGGCTTTTATTTTTTGACTTTGATTTGTTCAATGTTATAATTTCTAAACTGAGCCAATAATTTCAGTCTCTTTGGTTTTCTTTACAATACTTACACTGGACAATGAAATGATCTATTATCCAAAGAAGATTGCATTTTTTTCAACTATTTCTATTCACTAGTGCAAAATTTCTTACCCATGTCAACAAACCCCCTTTTAAAATCCTCCCTAGGCAGTTTAATATATTATTTATGGATTAAAACATCTCCCAACTATATTCCTAAATAGACTTCTACTTGGTTTGATTGGTTTCAGATAGGTGCACAGCAATTATGGGGGCCATATAAAGCTCTTGGTAGATGTTCTATTTTAAATATAGTTCTGGCAACTGGGTAGGTTGCTTTTTTAAAAAAAAAAAATTTGTGATCATTCCAGTTAATTCGTTGTGTATTTTGTCTGGCAAGGTAGTATAAATCTAGTTGTAACAGCTTTAAAGATTGGCAAGTTACGTAGTAAGCAGCCTAAGGTGGGAATTGGGCCTCGAAAGTTTTCCATCTCAATTAGCAAAAATAAGCTTATCCCCCAGCCTGTCTACCCATGACCATTTATTTTCTTCTAACCTTTAATAAACCTTCATTGACTAGGGAGAAAGAGAATTATGTTAAGAGAATCCAGAGTTGGACCAGTTAATATCCGTGAACAATACGATATTCTGCTCTATTTTTCATTTGTTGCCTGCAAGTGGAAGAAAGCAAAGGAGGTTACAACCATAGTAAAACTATGTCCCAGTTCTCACAGTATATTAGATCATACTTTTAAAGTGCTCTATTAAATATGATAGCCAGCAATCAGGAAAGTGTTTGTCACTTGGGTTGCCCAGGTCTCTCTCAATGGAGGCTCTAATTGTGTGGTTTTGTGCTCAATGACAGACGTTAGCTGCTGGTTCCTCCTGAAGATGGGGACTAAAACAGTAACGCGCTTTGACCACACACTGCTCTGGTGTTCAGCAAGCTGGGGGCTGGCTTGTAGCTGTAGGACATGGTGCTGCTGCGCTGGCCGCTGGCAGCCCTGCTGAGGATCCCCGTCCTATGCCCGACCCAACTCTGAAGACCCTGAGCAGTCCTGCTGGTGCTGGGTCGCTGCGGTCTGTGCCAATGGCCTTCAGCCTTTCCCTTCCCTCCTTCTCCTCCCTGTCTGTGGCTGCTGGCCCTCTTCTCCTGCAGCTGGGATGGGGGAGCTTGTCCCGCACCCCCAGCTCCCTCTGCTCACCCTGCTTGCCTCCCTGCCCCAGACTTCCCCACCACCGCTCCTGCTGCAAGTTACCACCCGTGGCGTAACCTGTGTGGATGCCGACCACCCCCATTCCATCTGTAGGCTTAAAAATTTTTTTTAAAATAATTTAAAAAGCATACTACTGGTATTGAAGCTAGCCCAGATCATTCTGAACTAAGTAAGCAAACAATTACTTGAGCAGTTATGCCAGCAGATTGTGGGGAGAGGAAACCTCTGGCACGCTGGGGGAAGGAGCTGACATGCAGTGATCACATCTGGATTAAGGAATCGGTCATCTCGCAGAGCTCAGCTGCAGGTAGCACCAGTGGTGAGGTCAGTGCCCCATACACAGCACTGGGCTGCTTTCTGCAGCCCCCAGCCCCACAGCGTGCTTGCCAGCTGGGGAGGATGCTCGGTAGCTGCACACTGCCACGTTCAACCGCAGTTCTCCATGCTTGGAAGTTCAGCAGCTTCCAGTTTTTGACCATTGTCTTTCAGAGATGTTTAAAGAGTTGGCACCTGTGCACTGGCCCCAAAAACAAACAAACAAAGAAGCCTTCAAAAACAAACCTCCTTCTTTGCATTGTCTATAGGCGACTCAGCAAAACTTGGGAATGAGTTTAAGAACCACACAGATGACACTCCATAGTGCCAGTGTTCTCTGAGATGTGCTTTTTACCATGTTTTAAACATGCTGCACACAGAACTTTGTGTGTGTGTGTATGTGTATGTAGTTTGAGTTGAAGACATGAAAAAAAAGGTCATTTTCCAAAAGAAAAGCTGTTTTGGGGAGAACTTTTTGCATTGCTAGGGAGTCCGAGATGAGCACCGTCAGCAGACTTGAACACAGTGAACGTTAATACTTCTCTTCTGCTAAAATGTTACATACAGATGTCCTCATGACACTATTTGCGTGTATGCAGAATTATGTGTGGATCTGATATAGTGGGTGTGTGTTTCTAAAATGTAATATATAATGGGTTTTACATGCAGTGAAAATCTGAATCTCTTTGTCAATCTAGACACCCTAAATTATGCCAGTGACTACTCTGTGAATTTAGGAGGTCTAATAAAATTTTATTTAGTGCTATTCATGTGGGGATTAAGTCTTAAGTATTATTTATGGTATTCTTTAAAAATAGCTTTACCTTGGTGGTGTTTCAAAGAAATATGAAAATCCTTAGGGCCCAACATCCTGCAGTGGGGAAACTATTTGGTTAAGCTGAAGAGGTCGTAGTGTTGACCTGTTTGTAAGGAAGCAAGCACTTGCTATTTGATTAGACTTTGAACTCGAAAAAAATATTGTTGAATGTTTTATAGAGTAGGTATTTTCTGGCCTTTAGGGCTGTGAATGGCTATTTGATAAAGGCTTTAGCGTTTGCAACTCTGATTGTGGAAACTTTCTTGTTTTGTGAATCTAGCTGATTTACTGGGACATAAGTTAATATTAATCTTTCTCATCATAAAGACTGCATTTAGCTTCTGGCAGTATGCAGAAGTCATTATTGTCACATGTTTCTAATTTCTGAAAATTAATGTTTTTAAGATAAACATGGAAAGAAAAAACTCTGGACGCTTCATTAACAGGAAAGTAGTTGAAGTTCTGCCATAAACGCTTATGAAAAACTGTATAATACTGTTTGGCCCCATATAATTTCCTGGGGAATTGAGATCCTTGAAGAAGTAATAGTAGTTTTATAATATTCTGTGACAGACAGAGCATGCTTGTTATGTAAACATGGTTACTAAAGATACTAGGACAGATGTGTTTAATACTATAAATTGATCTTACTTGAGCATAAAAATGACTGAAGTCCCTTTGAATACTTTCTAGTACACCTAATGCTTATGCCAAAAGTGCAGAATTTATCTGAATCTTTGGTCTTTATTAAGCCTTTTGTCTTGAGGATAAGTTTCTGAGCTGTGTCTCAAGTTGCAAGCTTCTTGCTTTAGAAAATCAGCCCATAAACTTTTGTTAACATGTAATTGCATCTCATTTCCAGTGCAAAAGAACAATAATGCCAGGTGAGCATTGATCAAGATACTAAACGCTTGAGGTGGTACGTTTCTTGTGACATCTTATGAGGAACCTGAATTCTCACATTTTCGCTGTGTGGCCCTCAGTTCTATGGAGTGTATGTGCAAAGCACATTCTGAAAGAGATTGCTGGTATAACGGCACTTGCCATGAGGAACAGGAAAAAATGAAGCTGCGACGACACGGTCAAACCTCCACCAAAACTGTTGGTGTTACTCTAGCTGTTACTAATGAGTGATTGCCTCTCCTCCTGTTAGGACGATGGTGGTGCTAAGAATCAATATAGGTCCTTGTTCTCCCTTACACCCGCAAATTCTTCAGATTGTAAGTACAGGATAGTTCCTTATCTTTTTTTCTGTATTTTGGAATTTCTTATTGCTACAGTAGGGTCTTGAGCTTGTCTATGTTTATGTAGGCACATCCTCTTGGCTAATGGCTATTCTCTTTGCCAATAGTGTCTGACTGATTTTTAAGACAAAAAAAAGCAATAAATCTGTGTTTCTAGTACAAACTGCTTCTGATTCTTATGAACTAGAAAGAAATGGATTAAACCTTAAACAATATTAAATCTTTCTCAGATTATTTATAATTAAAATCAATGGCAATCTATATTTTACCAGTCTTAACACAATACTTGTGTCAACTATTTTGTTGATGAGACTTTTTAATAGATTCATTGGGCAACTAGTGAACCTTGCCTAAACATGTCACTATGTGCTCTAAGAATGGCATGTCTCCAGCTTCTGGATTAACTGTAGCTGTAAACATGCTACTGGCAGATGTCTTTTCAGTTGGGACGTTGCACCTACTGCATACTATTTCTTCTTCCATCTTGACTGCCATATTGGGGTACCGTGGTCAAGGAACTCGGGTTGCTTTGGATAAAGTTGAAAAAGTCCCCCAAATTATTATGTTGAAACAGTTCTTTGTTTAAAAAAGAAAAAAAAAAAACTTTTGTTGAAACTGAAATATGTTGTGTGAACCTGTCCGTTTTAATGGTACAGCTATTGAAAAGCTCAGTATTTTGTTTTATTTTATATTGAAAAGATTGTTCTAGTGTTCTCTGCAGAAAGGTAATATTGAAGATGAAACAGAGGTGTTCAAATAATAGTTGAAATGTTACATTTTGAAACCTAAAAAACTGAAACTAACAACTTTTTCAAACCAGTTGGGAATGGTAATTTTGTAATTGAGACTCCCACAATCTCAGTTTTTTAATTAACTGTTAGAAAATTTCCAAATATTGGCACTAAAAAAAAAAGAAGACATTCTAGCTTCTGGCAACACTGTTGTGAGCTTTTTGATTTTCTGACACTTGTACACTAAATAAGACATGATCATTATGTAGTAAAATATATTCAGTGATGGATATAATTTTGCTTTCGTCTCTGAACCCAAATGTCCCAATGTGACTGAAGATTTAATTACAGGACGTAGGATAATGAAGTTCTCAGGTTCTGTACAGAAGTTCATTGCAATCAGTTGGTAACTCAGAGCACAGAAGAACCATTTATTGTTTAATTTTTATTTTTTTTGCTGGTACGATCTTTTTTAACTTAGTACAGGGAGGAGATTATGAGTTTCAGATGAGTTAATTTAAGAGAGTTGGGTTCTGGAGTACCAAAACAGTTACGAATTTCAATGCTTCCTCTGTTCCTGGTATGTAATTCTTCAGGCATTAGCAATGTTTTTTTACTTCAGATTTCCTAATTCCTAAAACAGGCTTTTAGATTTTTGTCCCAGGAATGTGGTGAGAACTCTCTTTATTAAAATATGTGATATTTCCTTCTTTATTATTGTCATGTCACAGGTGAGGTTTTGCTTTAAAATAAATATCCTTTGAGGAACTGTTTCTGAACGTGGTTTCCTAAGAAAACAAAGCTCATGGGATGGTGCTTTCTGCATGTGTGTGCCTGCCTGTGTGCCGTCCTAGCAGTAACTTTTTACTCTTGTCCAACTTCAGCAACATCTCTGAGCACTCTCCTGAAAAACAAGTTCACCCCATGCTAGATACCAAAGAATCAGTGCAGGACACAAATCTGTGTTTTACAGAAAACCAAGTTTTATTCATTCACCTGCTTATGGAACCACTTGTTTCTTATGTAACATATGGGTTTAATTTGTTTCTTTTCCAAGTTGGGAAGGATTGTTCTTTTAAAAGTGATCCTTGCATGACTTTGGCTTGGTCCAGGCTGGATTGTTTTGATGGGGAGTTGTGAGATGACGGATTTAGTTCTCATACAGGTGTGCAAGCCAGGAGATCTGGCCCAGTTTTTATATAGACTTTGTATGATTGCTACTCCCAGTTTTCCTGTATGATGCGTCTTCAAAGTGTGGACGCTTGTCTGGTGTTAGTGACTATATCACCCATTTTTTGGTTCTTTTGATTTCAAAGAGGTATTTTAGATTTTCTGCAATTTATTTCAGGATGTGTTAGTTGATATTATGAACATGATTCTCTATTATCTCCAGCGTGACTGTCAAGCCACTGACATTTCCATCCTTGCAAGCCCAGTTATCCAGCCATACCTGCCTCCAGGCCTCAACTGAAAGCTGAACGGAGGAGAGCTGCATTTCTCCTTTGAACTATGTTTACCTTCCCTTTTCAGTTCAGCATATCCCCTGCATCAGTCCTGGGGAGGCTGAGGGAGCCCTGCCATTCTCTGGTTATCCTACATAGTTGTTACTGGGTATATCTCTTTTTTGTAACAGCTTTACCCCAGACATCCTGGTCTTCCACGTCAACAAGGGCAGTATGTCCCGTGTGCTCCTGCCTTCCCCAGGGGCTGTGCAGCAGCTCTGGGGGGTCTCTGCAGCAGCAGCCAGGCAGCTGCAACACGTCCCCTCTCCCGCGCTCCTCCTCCTAACCTGTATTTTGTCACCTCGCTTTGCTGCAGCCAATGGACTTTCCTTAAAAAGGAAGCACTCATATCATTATGTGGATGCTATTTTAATCCACTACCTAAAATATAAAGCACTGATTGTTTGGAGTTAGGTTTTCAGCCTTCCCAAAAATAAATTGTCTGTCTTTGAAAACCAAAGAATATTTCTTTAATTAAAAATATGTAGCTTTATACTTTGCTACACGGTCAGTGAAAAATAGGAGTAGGACTTTCAAACTGCATTTAGTACTGCCCTGAAACTTTTATTCACTAAATTATCAAATAGTAGGTGTTCAATCATTTATTTTGATTTCTTAAATTAAAATAGCAGAGAGTGGTAACTAGTAGTATCTGTGAGGAGAGTTTAGGGAACTTTTTTTTCTTATTACTCACATCTGCAGTACAGCAAAGGGCTCATCAGGTCCTGGTATCCCCAGACACACCATCTTTGTTTCTGCTCATTTCATTTGTAATCACCTGACGCAAATATTTCCACAACTTTTTGAGTTATCAGTCACTTGGATAAGGAGATGGGTAAAGGCTTTCTAATAAAATTTTATCATTTGACTCTAACTTTGAGGATGTATTTCCAAGATACTGTTGTTCAGCAGAAAGTAGGCTCTTTGTTTTAACCATGTGCTGCTTGCAGGCCAGGCTCTGAATCCAGGCTGTGCTTAGCGCCTTGATGTCAGGCTTGTTCTGTTTGGTTTAGTTTTGTTAATTTTCTACCACAGCTAAAATGCCAATGTTTTGTCTAGTAGGAAGAGTGCTATGATCTTCTGCATGGACAAGTATGTCTTATTTTGTTTATGCAGATAGGTTTTATGGATTATTTCCTCCTTTGTCTACCATCTGTTGTTGACTCCTATTCTTTCTGGAGGTTCTTCTCCTCCAGCCCTCCCAAATATTTCTTTTTTTAGCAAATACGTTGTGGAGCTCTTTTTTTGTGTGACCCTGAAGAATCCAGTCTGTTGTTCAGTGTATTTGCCACTTGGATAAAAAATGTTTGAATAACAATGACTGGAGTATTAAAAAATAAGTATATTGATTTAGACACCTGACCAATACATTCTGAGTGCCTAATATCTTCTGAAACTGGAAATGTTTTTGTTTTTCAAGAATTGAAATAAGATGTCCATGGAAGAAAGTGGGAAGTGTTGTGTATTCATTAACGAAAGGCAAGTTGCTGATCCCTGAACTCATTTCTGAGTTCCACAGAACTAAATGTAAAATAAGGTCTTAATACATCTAGCTTTGCTTATTTAACTTAGTACATAAACTACATACTTTGAAGGCAGACATATAAATCAGAAAAAGTAAGTGGTCTGCATGGCATGAAATAATTTGAGATTTTTATTTCCCTTCTTTTTGCATTCTATCATTTAAATAGGTATATTTTTATGTGACATAATATTAAGCATAGATTGGCATAAGTATTTCCCACTAAGTTGACATAAGTTTCACACTATTGCAAACAAAAAATGTAAATTTGAGAAGAAATCTGTAGTTACAAAAACTAAGCTGACCATTTCAGTGTCAATTTATTCATTCTAATTAATGACATTAAAACATAAAACCCCAAAGCTGTTTTTGATGAACATTTTCACATATTGATAACTCTGAGATAAATTTAATTCTGACATTATCAGGAGTGGAATGTATATTAAACCTTCCTCCCTGTTACATCAAGTGTGCTTTTTAATTCTTACATCTGGGATGTCTTTTTTGTCATAGCTGTATCCTTTACAGTAGTGTTAGTAAAATAGTCATAACTAAGTATTTATTTAGATGAGGATTGGATACTGATATTGGGAGAAACGCATTACAAGCTGCACGTGACATTGTATTCCAACAGCACAGAGGTTGAGCATCGCTTCAGTTATTCTTCGCACTGGTGAGTGGTCGCATTTCTGGTCAAAGAAACATAATTGTTAGAGGAATAAGTCTTAAATTGGGATGGTGCAATATTTTTTATCAAATTACAATAAACTAACATAAAGGAGGGTTTTTTTGTGAAATGGCAGTGTTATCCTCTAGTACCTGTGGCAATACGTGCAACTGAACTAAAACCATTTTAGAGTTAGCCTGCTGTCTTTATTAGAAAAGAGTGGGTTTCTCTGTGAAGCTTTGCTGTTGATTTAAATTAAATTATAACTGTGATGATAAAGTGCTTTGTTTGAGTGCTTTCAGGTCAAATGGGTATGTGCTCTTGCATGCTAGAAGGATGCAGAAAGCATTGTGCTCAAGTAACTGAGATTCAAGCGGCCAAATTGGCATGAAAATTTCAAGTATCGGGCAAAAGCCAGGCAAGAGTTAGCTACCATCAGAGTACAAAGCTGAACTCGGGGGTCTGGTGTTTGTCTGGTGGTTAATGGGCACCTGCAAACCTTTCTTTGGGGAGCGTACTGGTGGGCGAGTGCCTGATGAGTTGGTTGTTCCTGGGGGCGGGTACAAAATCCACCATGCCAAAGCAGGGACTTATGCAGCCACAGTCATCAAATACTGCCAAAGTTTGCCAAAGGCATATAAACAGACCCATAAAAGATGAGCCCTGGATTGATGAAGACAAGTGATGTCAAAGAATACATGGAATCTGAATGGGTGTATAATATTGGAGGAATTCCTCTTATTTTTAAGCTATGCTATGACTTTTTGAGTATTCAGATGTTTAACAATCCATAGAGCCTTACTACTCTAACAGATGAGCATAGACAACTTTTTATGACTAACATTTAATTTGTTGGCACATTATCTTTTCAACTTGCTAGGTCAGTGTTCACAATCACTAAGGACTGTTTGAGGGAACTTTCTATTTTTTACAAAAAGGAAGGTATGTAAACATGAAGGGCCAATCTGTGCCAGCTACTAGTTGGTTTACATCCCCTGAGACCTTTCTATGAACTCCATGTGGCAGGAACTTCTGCTGAAGTACTGCATGACTAAAATCTCAAGTTACTACTTTTTGGGTCCACCATTGAGTGACTGACAGGAAAAGGCAAATAATGCCAGAAAGAGAAAAATAAAATAAAAAAAAATCCACAGACTGCCATTTTCTTTTGTCCATATGTCTTCAATCAGGTTTAGACAAGCTTAAACATCATTTATTTCTCCTCAAATTCACTCTCTTAGTGAGGCAGGTGGAGGCAAGCAGAATTACTGAGTTGGAGGACTCTTAAAGTGTCTTTGATGCAACATACCTTCTAGTTACTGAAAGAGTTTAATTTAAACAAATTAATTCCTTTCACATAATGGAAAAATCAAGCGATGATTAAAAAAAGCAGGACCCTCCTGCTCTCCACACCCTCAGAAAATCATTAAATGGTTCAGGCAGGTGAAATCAGTGGTGATTGTCCAAAAGTCAAGACCAGGCAGGTGCTGTGGGTGGCTTTTTTGTTCACTTTTCCTGTGAAAACTAGGGCAATTTGCTTAAAGCAACAAAAGAATTCGCATTGATTCTTTCAGACAGCTGCTGCAGAAGGTATATTCGAGAAAAGTGTAGAAATCAGAGGCATTAGAGAAGATCACAAGCATCTGACCATGCTTCAGAGGTAGTGAAAATATTCAGACGGCAGAAATGTGGCACGAAGAGACATGGAAGAGAAGAACGAGTTTCTTCTGAACAGTTCTCTTTATATGAGGGAGAAAAAAAAACCCGTGGTGTGTTTCCACTTATTTTTGCAAATCAGCTTGTTACTGTACTGGTAGACTAGAAGTCACACCCAATCACAAGATAGGACTTACACAAATAGCTGATCTTTATCAAAGAGATGCTGATGATCCAGCTATCCTGAAGTGACTGTTATAGCTGTAAAATCTTACAACTTTTCCCCAAGACTTCCCATTAACTCTTCTCTCTCACTTTCTCCTGATAACAACAACAAGAATTTGGTATTTTATCAGTTGTCAAAAATAAATCCAATTAAGCTGAAAAGCTTTCAGAAGGAACACCTTAATATTTGTTGTTTTATCAGACTCCATGGTTTGTCCCCGTGGGAGCTACAAAGTAGTGTATATTTTAAGTACAAGGATTTACAGTTAGTGTGATCACCATTGTTAGCTGGAGGTGTGTACTGTTGGGGAGCTGTCTCTATCACTAGGTTTATGTGAGGGTCTATTCTCATCCTATATTTCTTTTAGTCATGGTGTAACATAAAGGTCAGATAACACAACTGAAATTTCCTAAGGGATTTCTAATTGCTATTTATGACAACTTAGAGATCGGGGCCTGAAACAGGCAAGCTTTTGTGCCTGAAGCTAACTTCATTAGGAAACCTTAATGTTTGTCCACATCAGGATGCTGCATTGGTTCCTTTAATAGTATATTCAAATCTGACATCCTGGTCTTATTGTTTTGCTTGATTATGCTCATGTCATCAACATTTTATTAAATAATTTGGCTGGAAAGAACATCACTTTAGTACACAATCAAAGATATATAATCATCAAATATATTGCATTGCATGATTTTATTACATATTATGATATTTGAGGATGAAATGTTTTGCAAGTATAACTCCTTCCATTAAAAAATACTATGGCTTGTGATATTCCATTAGTTTTGTAGTTCAACCATATAAACCACAGCTGTATTAAACGAACAGAGCACTTCCACTTAACACTTTTTATGCAAGTTAGGAAGTTGTTTTTGTAAGGTATTATGATATGTAAAGAGGTGTCTGCTCCAGTATGTTGCCTTAATGCTTAATTTCTTTGCTTTTATAGACTTAAACCAGATCCTTTATATTGCTTTAATGTATTTTTTGCATGTATTATAAACACACCCACACATGCATCAGTTCAACATTCCAGCAAGGCAGCTGATTTTAAAAAAATGTTGTTAAACAAGTTGAAGCTAGTTGGCACATATCTGAAGAAAGAAATCAAATAAAACTGGCAACTAAAGAGAAAGGGAAGTTGATATTGGCACCTCATCACAGAGGTCTCTAGGTAAAACATATGCAAAAGCCCTTAAAATGTAGTTCTGCTTTGAAAAGTGACTATGTAAAAATGTCACCTTACTCAACAGATCTATTCCTTGTATGTACCCAGTGTTGCATCTGCTTGCCCTTGTAATGAAACACATATTTTTTTCTTCAATTGCTTTTCCTGTTAACTCTACTGTATCAACACAAACCTGGCTTGCATGTTGACATTTGTGCTTACCAAAGGTCAGTCACTTGACATAGTTTGCAAAGGATCTTAAGGTGCAAGTTGTCTGACGGATAGACAGCAAGAAAAGATAATACTTAAGTTGTCAAATTCCAGCCTGAGTTTGAATTGCTGATACCTTAAACTTCACATCTCCTCTTTTACCTTTTTGAATTTAAGTTATCCCAGTTCCTTTGACAGTAATGCTCAGACTGAAGTTTTAGCTTCAGTGGGCCAGTACTTCATGACAGAGGATAGAAAATGAATTATTGGAATTTAAGCCCATGATTGCAAATGGAATAAATCTGATCTAAAGAGCATGGTATAGGAAGAAGCAGCCACTCAGCTATTTCTAGAATCACTTTCTACATCAGGAAAATATGTTCAGGTACAACTAGTACAAGTATTGCTTGTATTACGTAATTACTGGGTTTTTTTTAAAGGTTTAATAATGTAGTATTGAAAGTAAGTTTTCAGTCTTGTCTGAAAACTTGTCTTATCTACACTTTTGCCTTAAGTGTAAAGTTGCTGAGAAGAGTTTTTTATTACTAATTATGATTTTGCAGGATTCGTTTTGTCAAGGTAAGGGTTTTTTTGTATCCTTTTATCATGACAGACACTTCATTAGGCATGCTGAAAATATAATTATGCTTGATCACCTACTTCTTACACCCCTGAACTGATCTTGCCATAGCGTGGATATTCATTTGTCTATCTGCTTAACTTGTCTGTGTGCTTACTTAAGTTTCTTACCCTTGCTAGATGTGAAGTACCACTGAAACATGCAAATAAGTGAGAGGTATCTAACTATGTGTTAGTCAGGACTCTTAAAATCTAATTGTTACTGTTATTTGTAAATATGATTACCTGTCCTCCAGTCAACCTGTGTTTCTTCCGCAACTTTTATTTCTTTTCTCTCTTCTTGTATGGTAGTGCTTCCCTTTTAAACTATATGAAAGAAGACAAAAACATGTCCAGAACTGACAGACACATGAAGAATTTCAAGCTGGACAACTGATAAAAGTGTTATATCAGTACTTTGATAAGCTTTGAGCTTAAAACTTGAGGTTAAAATACTGCATGAGTATCAACACTGCTATTTTCAACCTTGATTAGGAAATGGGTTATTCCAAAAATTTTGAGTTGCTTGATGTGAATAAAAAAGGCGAAGATAGCTGAATTAGAGGCTTTTGCTTGGGGTATTTTTTCACAAAGAAAAATTTCTGAACAGTTTTAGATTCTGTGGGCACTGACACATTGGCTGGTGCAGTGCAAACATGCTTAGGTGATGTCACAGCTCCTGATGGGATCACAAAAGGATTCAAAATTGCCTGGAGAGTGTTAGAAAGGTTTAAGAATTTATTTCGTGTTATTCTAAAAAGGATAAAACTTAACCAGGATTACTATTTTTTTTTCTTGGCATTGTAAATCTGTAAGTTGGGCTGGTGTGACAAATACTGTTCTTCACATCTTTCTGGTTTTAGTGGTGTGACCCTGAAAGCGTGCCTAGTATTTGGCTCCTGGGGTGGTTGTATGATCAGGTGGGCTAAAAAGCCGCGCGCTTCCACCAAGCTTGAGAAACGCAGCAGTGAAGCAATTGTACACTCAGCAGAGGACGTTGGCCTTAGCACCTCTTCGTCTTTTCTTTGAGTGAGATGCTTGTAGTCAGCAGTTTGCTGCTGATCAAAGCCATCATTTCAGCTAATGGAAGAGCCATCTACATGCAGAACACTTTTCTCGGATATGCCTTTTGTCCTAGTCTGCTTTCCTTACAGCTCTAAGAAGGTTTTCTAGTTGATGTGAGTGAGCTGAAAGAGGCCCCTACGTGCTCATCTCTCCCTTTTCCACACTGGTGATACAATAGCAGTTTGTTTGTGAAACTAAACAGCTCTTTTTTATGGGTCAGGCTAAGTACTTTGGGATAAAGGTACGTGTTACTCATATACACAGCCCATACTTTAAATGTGTTTTCTGACCTGGCTTTCTGTTTATGTGCTGTAGAGAACACACCAGGGAATTCGTGACAGTCATGTTTTTTTTTTCTTTCAAACAAAAAACTAAATCGGGTGAAGATTTTCTAATCTGGTGCTTGTTACCATGGCAACCTAAAATATAGCTTTCTGTGTGTTTGTACTATAAGCTGACTTGAGATGCTAACGTTACTGAAAGTATGTTAAATTACTTTGCTTCCATCCTCCCTGCAGTTTCTCTTCCAGCCTTCCCATGTCTAACAGTTTTGGATAGTATCTGATTGTACCTCTGAGAACAGGAGTGTTGCACGTATCCTTCAGCTCCAGTTTTTTGAATCCTCAGTGAATGGGGTCCATGACTTACCAGTTACAAGTCATTTTAGTGATTACATGAAATGCAGCCTGAAACGCCTCGTGTGTGTTATGCAGATTGTCAAATCAGGTGATTTAATGATCTCTGAAACTTATATCCATGAGCTGCAGTCTTGGTCATCATGCCAACATTTTGGGGGTTTTACGTATTCAATTCAGTAATATCGGAAGTCTGACATGTTATGTTTTGATATACTGGACTTTCACTGGTCTCAAAGAGAAAATGTCACACAGTTTTTGGGGGATTTTTTTTTCATTGTAATGTGGGATCTGTTATGGCTATGCCAAAAATCTGTTGATGCAATTTCTGTTGCCAGTGCTTTGAATCAGGGAGAGGGAAAAACTCAAAATAAAAACATATGTCATAGAATTTAGGATTTAGATCTAAATGCCAGCTTCTCATGATGGCCATAGGCATTATCTGCCTGTAGAAAAAAAATCTACACCCACCACCTTGAGTTATTGTGATGTGCATATTTTTCAATCAAGATATGGTATTAGCAGATAAAGGGTTATTCTCTACTTTTCATGTCCACTTTAGAGCCATAGAAAGAGACTTGGCAAAACAGTCCCCTGTAAAGACTAGAGAGAGATGATTATGTTCTTTCTGTTCATAATAAATGCATCATAGTGTTTTTATAGCTACTTTCAGCTCTTCAAAAACAACCAAAACTGATAGCAATTAATTATCTTGAGCTGCACTAAAGTAATTCTACTAATAATTACTGCAGATCATTTTCTTCCAGTCTGATATTTGGAAACTTTTTTCTGGTTTATACTGTTGCTTTGAATAGAATTTGGCTGCAGGAGAAAAAATAGTACTGTGTTGGGTCCAAGTGTAGCTTAAGTAAAGCCTACAAAGATCTAAAGTAATTGCCAGGTTGTCAGATCAGAAAATACCCATTGAAAGTCAAAAAAAAAATAGGTATGTAGTAGTCTGCAGGTCCTGAGAATATGCACAATTCTGAACTCTTTATGTTTTCTGTTAGTGCTAGGCTTGGTGGTATAATTTTTTGCTCTTTCTGATTTACTTCTGTCCATTCTATTCAACATCATAATCAGGAATAGTTAATTACCATTCAGGACTGACTCCAAAAGTGTCTGGAGAAAGTCAGCTATCCATTTAGATTTGATCTGTATTTCCATATGATAGAGAGCCCAGGTGATGTACTTAGTAGTATACTTGGCAATTTTTCCCCAGGGATGGGGATGCCTTAAAAAAGATATGAAAATTATCTAAACTAAATAAAGCTTTGAATCTTGAAAAGCAGCTGCTGGGAGTCAGCCCCTAATTCAAAGGAAATTCAAAGTGTGGTAGGAATATTCAGAGCTATAATGATTTGTATGCCAGTGATGTTTTATGTCCTGAAACTGCTTTTGATTTGATATCACAGGCAGGCAATCTCTTTCAGTATGTGAGCACTCTTGTGTATGGTAACTTTAGTTTCTGCAGCTTCCTTTGCTCTGTTCCCAGTTGATTCCCTTGAAACCTTGGGAAATTCGTATCTCGTCGCCAGCTATGTTCTTTAAAACGCAGGTCGTCTTTCTCCATTCTTGCTTAAGTGCCCTAGTAGGGCTTCAGACTACAGATCTTAGATTTGTACTTCCTCCTCACTTAAGTAATCTCAAGATAAATCTATCCCACCACTTCTTTTTTCCTGGAACCGAGCAACAAATTTTATATTTGTCATGTATTAAATGGCTTAATGTTTAGACATGAATTAGGACCGCTATTGTAGTTTCACTTTGAGACTTCAGCTTTAAAAGCCCTACTCTTCCTTTGCAAGATACTATTCTTGGGGAGAACTGTGCTATTACAGATATATTTCATGAGCACACCAAATACCATGAACAGAATCACTATTGAATGTAGGCTCGTTTTTTTAATATGATACAGTGGTATATCTTCTTTCTTGCAATGTTTTAGTTTAAATGATAATTCATTATAGTCTGAGATAAATATTGTGGCTGACTGCTACTTTCACTTCTATTTCAGTATTCCTAATTATCACAAAAACATTGTAACAAATTACATGGGGTTTTGTAGTCCATATTTTATTGACTAGTTTACCAATACTGCCATGGTCAGACTTTGAATATTTTCCCAGTTTTTCTTCTCATTGGATTCTTTACAGTTCAAATATCTTTTCATTTTTTTAAAATACAAACAAGTGTGATGTTCTTATAGAAAGGCAGAGACTTACATTTTTGAATGCCGCTACTTTGTCCCCTGTCATCTTTGTGTCGATTGGAGAAATTTTGCTTTTTTAATTATTATTATTATTTTTAATTACCTTTTTTTTTTTAATTGATAATACCTAAAGACTTACACTCTGAAAGTAAGTGGTAAACTTGTGGAAATTTTCTTGCAGATGCTCAGATGTTATTAATGGTCAAGTATAAATTATCTAGGTTTCCTTATGCATTTTAATTGATCTTGTTCAGAACTGTGCTTAGATTTACGCCTTTGTCTTCATTATTGGGGCCAGGATGATTGCAGTAACTATTTCTTTCAAGAATAGTCTCTGTACCCTGTTCACCTCACTAGAATAATTTATATCTGGATACAGCATTGGACTAAGGTTGAACTTTTTCTTCCTGAACAGATATGAGACATGTCTTATTAGTTTTATTTACTGGTAGTGTCTGAATTTTGTAGCTGAAAAAATTAGTCAGGAGAACATGTACAATGTAAAGAGGAAATAACTCTATGCAGAGGCCCAAGAAAGAAGAAAGAGATGACTAAAACTGAAGGGGGAAGGATTGTGCAATTAACATGTGGTAAGCTTGTACTTTTAAGTAAGTAGAAACAACAATGTCATGAAAGTGAGTAATCCCTTTACAGGCTGTCCAAAAGATGTTGACAGTATATGGAGATAATGGAAGAGTGGGAAGGATCAAATAGAAAGAATAATCTGGAAGAAAATATGATGGGCTTTCAGGGACATGTAAAGATAGATTTTAAATCTGGTAAATATAATTGGGATGTATGAAAATGTAGATAAAACAGAAGTCCTAACTTGCGGAGAGTTGGGGGAAAAGGGATATAAAGAGATCTGGCAGATATCATCAAAAGGAAAAAAACAAGCAGAAGGAAAGCTTACTAAAAACTTGATTGAAGTTTTACTACTTAATAATGGAAGGAGAGACGTACAGAAGGGTGACTTGCTTCATGGATATACAAATCCAAGAAAATAAACTTAAAAACTATTAAACAATATAGATAAGCAGACAAAAAAGTTGGAAACAAGAAGGGAGCGGAGCAATTTACAGATGCTACATTAAAAATGAGAAGATGAGAAAAACCCTGGAAGGAAATGTCCCATAAGGTATGGACCTCTAATGGACTTCAGTCTTACTGTTGATCTGAGGATTATCTGGGGCTTTTCTGTAGTTAAAATGTGTACGCTGTTACATCCCTCTATGGATTCTCCAATTTCTAATGAGGTTTGGAGCTGAGCTGCATTCTTTTAGAGAGTGGGCCCATTAATGGGATTACAGTCCTCTGTACACTTATTCATTTTCATGAAACTTGGAGGTTTAATATCTTGGAGGCACGTCTCCTCTGCCAAATTACTAGGGGGATGGAGTCAGACAGATGAAGTGTCTTAGTGCATCAAGTCTCTTTTCCGCTGGAAAGAGAGAGAGAGGGAGACAACTAATTTCCCTTAGATCCTTATCACAGAACCTTTTTTAAGTGTTCAGGGACTGGCATTTCAAAGGAACTATTGGTTGATGTAAATTGTGAAATGAAACTGTGAGAATGTTGGCTCATACACCCCAAGCCACAGGTACACAGCCCAAGTATATCTTCTATGTTGGAAAGTAGAAAAATGCATGAAACTATTTAGGAGCTATGATAAGTTTTATTTTGGTTGAGAAAATAAAAATCTACGACTGTGAGTGTTATAAAATCACCAGGTTCTTAGACATCTAGGTTAAATGATTGTTTACTTAAGTGCTACAGAGACCTGACTCTAGAAAATAAACTTAACACGTTCTAAAATTTCCAGCAGAGATTGTGCATGGGAAAGTTAAGATGAAACATGCAGAAATTTTCTGCTCTTATACCATGGGGTCATGCACCCATAATAAAGAAAAAATATGATATGGGAGAGTAAGAGAGAAAGAAAGAAGTAGATATTCCATTGTACTGGAGCAAATGTACACAATATGTAATTAATATCACGGAAGGACATAAAATATACCTTGTAAATGAATAAAAGAACAGAATGGTGGAAGATCCACACCAAGAAAAACCATAATTGTTGGCAAACAGATGTATATTTGTGGTACATACACTGGTAGACAGGTAATTCTTAGATAGACTAAAAGGTAGGCAATTAAAACAAGTAAAGCAGGAAGTACCTTACAAAGACAAACTAGAAAGCAGTGTGAATAACTGCTCATGTAAATCTCTGGGAGCAAAAACTGGGGCAGTGTACTTTGAGCTAGTGCAGGTTTGCATTCTTAGTTCAATGGTCGAGACAGCTGGAGGCCATTCTAGACTTCAGGCAATTAAACAAATTAAGTATGAGACATAGGATGCAAAGATTAAAGTTAATTATGAAAAGAAATGGATGAAGCAGATTGTATAGACATAATTTCTTCATTGCATCTCATCCGTTGAGCCTCATAGTATGGTTGTTACTTCCAGCAAGCTATTCTGTGGTTATTTTGCTTAAATGGCACATCTAGTTTGATCTGCCATCTGAAAGATAACAGGCTGCCCGTCTCAAGTGTCTGGAAAGTAGCTGCTACGCTGAAGGTGTGAAGCAGATGCGTGAATATTGGTTAGCAGTCTGCAGAGTAGAATCCAACCTTGCACAGCTACTTTGTGTATTATTCTACAAAAGTGCAGGTTTGTTTTGCTTCAGAGGAACTCTCTTTGAGAAAATCTGGAAGGTATCTTTTCAGCAGTTTTGCTAATTATGTAGGTGAGGCATCTATGGCAGAAGTTGAGACAGCAAATTAACTTCTACTCCTAACCAGCACAAGAATACTGAGATGAGAGTAACTTAAGAAGTAGTGAGGGATTACAAAATAATATCCTAAAGCAATCCCTCTAAATACTCTAGAACCTTACATAGTAGCTTTCTTGATCAGATGTGGCAGTGTCTTAAGATCTGATCCTATCATTCAGTATTTTGTATATAGTTTTGTAAAGGGTATCTTCATTTTTCCAGTCATTATTTGCCACATCAATGACTTCTGTTGTAAGGCTGAACAGCCTATTTTAATTGAAAGTTTAATTTAAAATATAATGTGGGATTGTAATTTAAATGAAATATAACAATTGGGGATTAATGTTAGATGAAAGGGAGTTTAAAGGGGAAGAATCTAACTGGATGTAATTCAAACATTTTAAAAAAGAAAAAAGTTAATTAGGAACAACCAACATGAATTTGTGAGAAGGCCAGCCTGCTTAGGATGTTGAGATGGCAAACAAAGAAAACTGAGTGGATGTTTATTTTTACTTCCAAAAAGAATGTTAGAAATTAATCACATCCATTACCATTGGCTAAGGTAAGAAATCTTGTTGCCAATGTAATACCGTTTGTTAAGTAGAAAACTGGCTTACAACATTAAGCAAACCATGGCAATAGAATATCACAATTATTTTAATAGTCAGAAATTACTAGTGCTTAATGTAGGGAACGATTGTGGGTCATCTAACTTATAAACATACAAAAGTTTCCATTATTGCATCACTGTGGTTATGAATTCAGGAAATGAAAACGATATGATTTATAAAGTAAAGTTACTTGGCTGTGCTGTACTTCATGAGTTTGTTATAGCGTTCGAACAGACTTTTAGTACTGTTGATTCAGTGGACAAATCTGATGATTTCAAATGTTCCCTTCCTGCAAAACATTCCCCCAGGGAGTTTGAAGAAGTTCTTTTCTGTTAGGGGAGCTCTCCTCGCATCAAAATCCAACAGTAATAGAGAGATACAGGCTTGTTGCTGTCATAATCCTATCAACACGAGATTTTTTCTTTTAAGATGGTCTGAGCAGTCTGTCACTGTATTTTGGAGAACTGGTTGATGCACAAAAGTAAGTTAGCTGGCAGAAGCTCAATCAAAAAATACGGGTTCTAGTTTAAGGAAAACTACCAGAAAATTTGGTGAAGTATTCATGAGCTATGAATCCTGCTAGATTCCTAGCTCTTGGCAATGATCAAGTAGCATCAATGGCCAAAAAACATTTTTCCATCTGTATTTTTGTAGGAGACTGAGAGTAGAGCACTGTTTAGTGCAGACTTCTTTTGTCTGCTTGTGATTAGATATTTGCAACATGCATTGTATTGAACTGTATTTCAACCCGCCTTCATAATCCAAAGCTGGTATGGAGCATGGTAGCCTGCTTCTTTAAGTGGCTCTATTTCCAAAAACCCTTTTCATTTAATGCAACAGGTGAGGTTTTCGTGTCATTGCATGACTCTGGAAACTGGGGTGTGAAAAAAAATATTCAACAAATACCCTGAGACTCACGATGAAATCGTAAGTTAATAATGCTGTTGGTGTTCTTGGAGTGGTATTTAAAATATTGACTTTGGCCTATGGAACATCCGAAGGCTTGGAACTTGTCTAGGCAGTTTATTCTAGCTGTGTGCAATGGGGGAGCTCAAACAAAAGATCTCCGTTTAAAGGAGAGCAGCGGCTAGCAATGTTCCATCAATATTGCACTTCAGTTTTCTCATTGCCCCTATTTTTATCTTACTGAGTTTATGGATGGAATTAGAAGAGCTTGTAGAGGTTTTATGGACCTCGAGGTTTTTTTTTCCTACAGCCACACTGAGAGTTGTATGCCATTAGCAGCGCTGAATCTGCCTTCATGCTGGATCTGCAGAAAATTTCTACAGATTGAAAACTTGATATATATATTTGCTCATATTCATGGTTTGTCATATATTTATTTTGCAGATAAAGTTAAAGATCTTAGCTTTAGTCCAGGTAGCTGTAAAAACAGTTTTTATTTAATACATTGTTGTGAACTGCAGAGAGAGCACTGTGGTTGAACGGAACCTCAGCTTAGGAGGTTCATGCGTATTACTAAAATGAACAATTAGTATTGAAATACACACCTAACAATACGCACAATTTGAACATTCAAATAAATGTCACTCGAGTTCACATCAAAAATGACATGTGCTACCTGATACAACTACTGGAAAACATGAAAAAACTAACAGTTTAAAAATGTAATCTTTTGCTGTGTTAGAGCTGAGACACACTTATGTGTTTGAAAGAAATTATAAAGAAATAATGACTTGTAGCTGTAAATAGTCCCAGCTTATGAGGATAGTTGGCATTGAGCTTCCCTTACAGGAGCTCTGGCATTGAAAGAGGTGTGTAACAGTGGATAAGTTCTTTCAAAATCCATAATACGTGTCCTCCAAGTTCTGTATCTACACACCTGGATATGTTCTGCAAGTATTCTGAGATCTGGAATGTCCTTTCACCCTTGTAGCTGAGAGTCAGACTGCAGGCCCCAAAAAAGGTGCGTGCTAGAGAAAAGCATGCCTGTGTGCTGACTTGAATAGCCTTTCACAGTGTGTCGCCAAGTATACTCCAAATTTGCTAATAAGAAAAAAAATTGTAGACGTAGCAAACAAGAAACAGTTCAACTGTATTATGTCAAGTGATGTAGATATCCAGGCCGGCGTAGAGAAATTGCAGCTTCATTAGACATTCATTATGTAAAGGCTTGCAGCATAGAGCAGAAGAACTGTAAGGTGTGGTTAAGTTACACTTAAAGGGTACAGGCTTGTTTGTGGTGGTGTTTAATCTGCTGACTGCTCGTAGTCAAATAGAATTTTGCTTATTGCTTCTACTCTTGGCAATAAATTAAATACTGAAATCAACAACTTGTTACTACTTATATCTCTCATGAGCAGCTATCTAAGTGACAAGCAGACATTGCTTCTGGGTGAGAGTGGGAGGACGGAAAATAGCTCACTGTTGCAGTATGTGGAAAAGGAATCCAAAAGAGATTTGAAGGTCTACTATATGCCGCAACACTTTTTTTTTTTTTTCCTTTTTCTTTTAACAGAGAGTTTAGTTAGAAAATGAAGAATACCACTTAAGCATATTATTTCACTTGATGTGCAATCACGGTAAAATGAAACATGGCACAGACAAAGTGAGATGAGGTTTGTAACATTGGCATTTCTGTCTTCTCTGTGATGCTTCAGCTTTGCCTTAAGACAGCAGACTTCCTTCCTTTGAATACCGAAGACTGTAACTGCCACTCCTAGTTCAACTAAAGAAAGCATTGTCTTCATAGGTCCAAATAGTTTGTAGTGGTTTTTGTCCCCATTTCTAACAGATCTTCACCCAGCTTTTTAGAGTCAAGTGTTAGAGTATCTGATTTGAGATACATCAAAATCGCTTGCTATTTTTTAAGATAAGAAGCTAACTTTCTTACTTAATCAAATAAAACATTCAGAAATTACTGTACCGTCATCTGTAAGTAAATACATGGAAGATTTTGAATAGAAGGGGATCTTCAATGTGATGGTGAGGGAGTTAAATACAGAAATAACTTCTCATACTCCAGTAAGTCTTTGGGAAAAAAAAAAACAGTTGCAATTGTATACAAACTGGCTACATGTCATCTCATTCATGGTCATAGTCCATGCACACTTAGCCTTCACCAAACACAAAGTAATTCGAATGAGCTTAGTTCTCAGAGGATGTAAACTTATCTTGAATTTGTCACAGGGGGTAAATGCATGAATTGTCAGCATGATGCTCTGGTATATAGTAACTCTCTGTTCTGCAGTGACTTGTTCCTATGTCAAAGCTTCTGCAATTTTTAAAACTAGACCAGATATCTTGCTTAAAGTTTGGTTCTAGTTCAAACAATAATAGCTGAGATTTGTACAGAAACTCTGTGGATTGTCTGTAAGACCAGAAATTGTCATAACTGATGTAACTGTCAGTTTGTCAAATCAATGATTGACATAACTGTCCTTTCTAACTCAGTTACTTTTCCTGCAGAAAGGATTTTAAGGCCAAGTTTAGTTAACATTTTAAGTTAACTTAAAACATTATTTTACTGTCAACTATGCAAGACATAGATTTACTCCACATATGTTTACATTATAAAACCTCTTTCTCTGAGTATTAATTAGTAAATATGACCCTTCTCTGAAATAGAGCTAGATACTAGAAAAAGCAACCAATTCACTTGTAAGAAATTGATTTCTGCATGATTACATGTCGCAGTGTTTTTAACTCTGAAGCAATACAAATTTTTAAATTGAAATTGAAGCTGTAAATCTTTCCTTAGAAAGTACTGTGCACACAGTACTGTGTGCATCATTACTGAAACCATTTTACTTTGAAGCACAGAAGGAACACTTAATTTTTGTTTACTATTATGAAGGAAACCCTTTGATTACAGGAAAAAAAAAGCTGACAAATATGAAAATATGACTGTGATTTGGGCAAAGTTCCAGAGACGGGAGAGAGTGATGCTTTTATCTTCAGAGGGTCTCTGACTGCTGCATTTATTCCATTAATAGCTCCAGTATGGCTAATGTCATACTTTGTGTGTTTGCCTCTGTGTCTGGCCTTTGTATAAACTGCAGGGGAAGGTATTTTGATGTTTAACTGTGCTGGGAAATATGGTGGAATAATATGCTGTCTCTTGTTTCCCTGGATTGCATGGAACACCATGATAAAGTTCATTGTTTTACAAATGTGTTCTTTCAAACTTTTATTCTTCCCATTTTGAATATTAAACCCATTGCATTAAGAATATAATTGAACAAAAGTCATTGCAAGTTATGTATACTTATGAATAATTTCAACTATAGTTTCAGCTGTTCAAAAGGCTGCAGTGAAATTATTTGACCAGACAAACTTGAACAGTGCTGGCCAGTCTGAAGGAAAGGTCAGATCCTACCCATATATAGAAGGAACTGAGGAATGAAAGCACATAACTGTGAGCTTCAGTAAAGCCTATGTGCTTTGTGATCAAACCCACCATCTACACATGCACTCATTCTATTCTCATTCAGTATTTATTATTAGGTATAAGTTTGCCTGTTGAATGCAGAGATGTAATAAGCAAATGCACTATAGTTCCTATTCAGCTGTTTCCTGTCTTAATTTCTGCCAAATAGATGAGTGGAGAATGTCTATGGGGAGAGAGAGAGAGAGAGAGAGAGATACGTATGGGTTTTATGCTGAATAAAATCATAATTACTTGTAAATTAATTTTAAAAAACAGGTGAAGAAAAAAATCTGTCAGCTAAAATTATTTTACATTATATACTTTAGTTGAAGTGAAAGGATTCCATCTACACACACTAATTTATGTGTACTGGAGGAGGATAAATCACAGGACCTGGAACTTACATATCATTGGCCATGCCAGGATTTTGGAATGCTCTGCAGATGTTAATGTGAAAATATAGCCTACCTAACCTTGCCTTCCAAAAACAAAGATAAATGAGATCACTGTGTAACTCAATGAACTTCAGTCTGATCTCATTGCATTGATTCTTAGCCATATGCTTCATGGTGATGCAAAGGCTTTAGAAAGAACATTGCTGAAACATGCCACTGTCTCCTTCCAGTACATGAAAAGCTTTTCTGTTTAGCTGAAGATTATACATTTAGGTTTTTATTATACCATACCATTTTCAGCAAAGGTGTGTTCTTCACAAGTTCTAATAACAAGTTTGTTTATAAGGCTTTGAGTTTTCAAGTAATTTGATGAATGTAAGTAATTCCTGCTTCTGAAAGGTAGGTCAAAATAAGTTTTATCTACATGCTACAGACAGGAAAATACAGTTTCTAGTTGCCTTTGCTGGTAATATGATAACCAAGTAAAATTAACTCGTCCAAAACACTTCACAGTGGCATAGCAAGGGTCAGATCTACAGAACTAATAACCAGTCTTTTAAAATACGGAGTACTCACTATTTCCATATGCTGCAGGGTGCTCCTCAAAAATCAAGGTGATAATTTCTAATGATTCCTAACTGAGCTTTTTAATTCAAAAATGTATTTTGTAATATAATAGGATCTTGTTTTGGGCAGGTATCTCTTCGTGATGTGATTTGGAAAAGGTATTCTGGAGGGAAAAATGCTTGTAATTCACAAAATCTGTAATGTGAAACTTTGCTGAAAAAGCCATATGGAAGTTATGGAAACAGGTTAAAAGCATGGAAATATGCAAGGGAAAAGATATGGATTGTTAATAACATTTTAAGACTGTATGATAAGAACAGGAGTTTTGCTCAACCACTTATATCCACTGGAGTTAATATTTTGGTTAATGTGTATTTCATTTTGAGTTAAATCATCCCAACACAGAAACACTTCTGTGCAATAGAAAGGACATACATTCCTGGTTGCTCTTACTTTTGGAATGTTAATGGGACTTTTCGTTTCCTTCTGTCAGTGCATAAGCTTAACGTACAAAAAATTCAATAATATCAGAGATCCATCAATCCATCAGTCCATCAATCCATCAATACTTGCCCCCATACGACCCTCACTATCCCTGAACATCTCTATCAGCCACAGATTTTCAGTCTCCTTAAGTTTTTATGTCCATGCACCAACCAAAACTAGAAAAAAATTAGAACCCAAAGGACATACAGTCAAGAAATGTGGTGAGCAATATTGTGCTTCAGTCTTGCGATGATACCGCCTGCAAAGCAAGCCTTTTGGCCCACACTTCTTACTGAGATCCTAAGTAAAATCACATGGTGCTTTATTTTTATACCTTAATGTTTATAATCTGGTTGATTCCCAAGCTTGTTGTTGGTGAAAATAAGGTAAGATTTAGTCTGGATTTTTACATAACGCTTTACATAAATTGAGTTTACTTCTGTTATCCATCATGTGAAAATAATCTTACCATAACTGACCCAGGGCTGAGTGCTAAGATACCCAATAGCAGTCTGTAAATTTAAAACATTTTGTTTTGTTTTCCTTTTTTTATATACCCAAAGTGAGAGGAAAAACAATCAGGAAGTTTGGGAGGTCTGAACTTTGCTGGCTGCCAAGGGTGTGTTGTGTGCATGAGTTCCTCCACTTTGGTTTGTAGCTCAGCTGTGGATATCTTTTGGTAGCTTTGAGTGATGTTTAAACTATTTATGGCCTTTCACACTATGCTGAATATCCTGCACTCAGAAAGCCTCTGAAAGTCAAGTCCAACAGGCAACTATCCAGAGTACAAGGTTAAAGCACATATTACTATTGTTTTTAACCAAAGTAACGTTAATAATATAAGGCAGAATGGTATGTGATAGAAAACCTAGAAGCTGCCACGCTAATCATGTAGCAGCCTAATTACTAGTGCTTTATACCTGAGGAATGTTTCCTCCTTCCCTGCAAAAGCACTCATAAATGAATTGCACCCTATCACAATATCACTTCTTTTGGCTCAACCTTGCAATCTTCCCCTGAAGTGCAGGGATTTTTATACTTCTTGATGTTTTAGCCTCACAGACCTTTTGGAATTTTTGTAATTAATTTGTGTTGTTAGAGATCTGCAATTGGCTTCCATGGATTAGTATTTTCACTAATTTTTAATCTCTCTTTAGTTTTTATTTCATGACATCATGTAGTTGGTTTGTTCCCTTGCTTAAAAAGAAAAAGACAGACCTTTAATGCCATTCCATTCTTTCAGGTTTTACGTTATTTTTCCTCTTAAAATTTTGAAAACCAAAGTCACAAGTTCTGATTCCCAGCTCTGTTTCATTATACTGATGTTTGTCCTTATTTACATTAGAGCATGAGAGGAGTGTAGCCTCACAGGAACATTTGCTGTATGGTATTGGTTTGGTTAATTTTTTGCTCTTTTAAAAGAATTACGTTTTATTGTTAATCAAAACTGTACTTCCCTCCTACCATCTAGCATAATCTTCTTGTTCAGAAATAATTGAGTTTTTTGAATCTGATTTTATAAGGGTTGCTTTTAATTTACATTCAAATACTACCTAAGAAATTTTAGTTGTATTTTCTTCTTTATGGGAGCTGATGTCTAATACCATTGAGTAACAGGAATTGCCCGTGTTCCAGGGTGTTTTGCTCTTGGACTGAGAGTTTTTGTGTGTTGCCACATCCAAAGACTTCCTATGATCTTCTCAGATACTTTGGCATCACTGCCTGTATTCAGAAAGTGTGAGTGTGGAGGTTGTACTTATAGAAATATCTCATCATTGACTTGCATTGTGGCAAAGATGACTTCTGATTATTGAAAAGATTGTTAAAATAATTCTAAATAATTATTTGTTTTGGAAGATGCATAACATACATTTTATTAATATAGGTACAATATAGGTGTTTTGATTTGCAAGACAATGTAATGTGTTTTACATTTAATTAGGGGGGTATATTTTTTATCAATCAAAATTTAGAGCAACTTTCTTACTTTTGTAACAGTTTCACTAATTTGCATTAATCCTCATTTCATTTTTGCCACACCTTGTTTGTATTCCTATACTATGTTAATATAGGTATTGTCCGTAGGTGAGCAACACAGGTATACAGAGTTGCTAGTGGTGAAGCATGAGTATACAGAGTGGCAGTGAGGTTCATGTAGTCATCCGTACACTGGCTTCACTAGTCGGTTCATCGCTCTGATTAGCATTATATTTTGGTTTAATATATAAAAGACCTATGTATGATGCACAAGTTAAAATGCCATAAAGTAGATTGTGTTCGGGATAAAAGCTTTAATTTGGAACTGCAAGACTAGAAATGCTGCTCATATGCAGAGTGTAAGAGCTGCCGCACTGGGTCGCACCAAAGGCTTGTTTTTCCCAGCGCCCCTTTCTGACCGTGGTTGACTTGGACTCCCATTGTACCAGTGTAAGAACATGTGAGGTACACAGCGATTCTTCACCCATTGTCCTCTCTCAGTTTCCAGTACTCTTTAGGGATTTCCTAGCTGTGCAGGTTGCATTCCCACCTTTCTACCTAAAATAATGCTTCTTGCATGAATTTCTGAAATTAATTGGCGAATGTATTTATACTTCTGGCATCCATAGGACTCTGTGTCAGTGAGTTTCACAGTTTGGTTGTATTTTGTGTGGGGGAAATACACTCCCTTTGAAGGACCCATATTCATGAGTAGGTAGATAGTTTCACTGAGGGAAATGTAGACACTGAGAATATTAGGTGGGGGAAAAAAGTTACAACATGCAGTCTCATTTAACTAGGTCAGTCTGACGTGGTTGTATTTGGTTTTGTATGTCTAATTTTCCTTCAGTGAGCTTTGTTCATTTGTGACATATGGTGTATGGCTTGTGTAAGAGGAAACAGTTGTGGTGAAAAACACTGAAGAAGTTGCTTCTCTCCATACGCTATGTTTTAAAGTCCATTTTCTCCTAGTAAAATGTTTAGTAATTTCAGTTATAAATAAGAATCAAGAAATAATGGTAGGCACCAAACACTCATCATATTACATTTTTTGGCAGATGGAAGTGAAGCAAATGCTCAAGTATGTGGGCTATCCTAAAATTGGCAATTTATTAGGAATATTACAAACATTCCAGGTGTCTTCTGATACAACAGTATATGAAGTCATTTATTCCTCTATACATATGTGTAAGTTGGTATTATGTATAATATGACATTTGGGGGTGAAAAAGGGAATTGTAGGAGGGAGAGAATTTTCCCTCTTGCCTCCATGAGAAACTGTTTTTACGTAGATAGATGTGCATTTGTGTATGAAGAAGAAAAACACTCTCCTTCCTAAAGTAATAGGGCTGGGGTTTTTTAATATGCAGCTAAATGTGTAGAGAAATAGATGCGAACATGCATACAGTAGCTACATTAATAATGCTTATAAGGGGAAAATGTTTTCACCTCTATATACCCTTTTATTCTGCTGCAGTTTCATGTGATTACAAAATCATCCTGATACTGTGTCAGGCATAGATGATTGTTGGTGGATGATTTTTGGTGGTCAGTATTGCCACACTGAGAAGAGTTTTTCTCTTCCATAGAAATGACTTCTCTGGCTTCTGATTTTCAATGAATTATTTTGAGAAATAGTTCATTTGCTTTTTTGGAACCTGTACTAAGCTTCTGCCCTGTGTGCGTGGCTTCCAGGAGTACATGAGATAGGACCTTGGTGGTACGTGGGAGAGAGGGCTTACACTTCGGGCCCATTTCTCTCTAGGTTTCTGTTTCTCTGCTAATCTTTTGCATCAACAGCAAATGGCAGTGACCAGTTATACTCAAAACTTACGTGGACCTGTGTCTAAACAGGTTTTGTATAATCATTTTTTTTAGTTGTAATTGTTGGTCTTGTGTTATCAGTTGGTAGCATGTAGGATGGTGTGGTCTGCCTTTTAAGCATGCTATGGTTTGTGTTCAGTGTGAGCTGCATGCTTTTTGCTCTTTGTAATAGATAACATTTACGTTAGTTGGATGCATAATTCTGTTTTATTTTTAGGTTTTGTGTGGATGCATTTCAGCTGTGGGGTAATTTGGCCATCTATGGAAATGTTTTCTTTGAATGATTTACAATCCTATTCCCAAAAAACCTTAATTGAGACAGAAAAAAATGATTCAAAATTGTGTACAACAAAGAATGTCAGTATTTTTTTGTTTCTGTGTTAAAAACTAGCTGTGGAGAATACTTCTGAAAGTAGCTTTCTAGCTACTGAAATTGGGTTTCAGGTAGCTACAATGCTGGGGCTGCCTACTGTTATAAAACAGAAAGTGACCACATGGTTTGGGGTGCTTCCATTGCTCATTTCACTGGAATAAAGTAATGACTAATTTTAATTTTCTCATCAACAAAATTTTAAAGCAAGTCAGTCAAGCCGAAAGTTATGTTACATAATTTATATTTAGGTACTTCAACAAACGACTTAATGTTTCAATGATGCTGAAGCTGAAACCCTGAGCTTTGCAAGTTCTCAACACCTCTGAAGACTGGCCAGTGCTCAGGTCAGCATTCACATCTGGGTTAGGAATCTAACTGTAGGCATCTCATTTGAAAAATCTTGCCTAAATTCATTCCTGATTATTTTTGGCATTCCATATTGGTGAAGTATTAATATCAGTCATGTGATATTGTGCTCTTGACATTCTTGGGTGTCACCCTTCTTCTGCAGTTTCCTCTGCAGTGCCTTTGTGAAAGATGTTCTTCACAGAGCTTAGTACCAAGTGTGGAGAGCCAAAAATGGGCCATCAGGCAGGCTGAAGTATATACAGATACTTCTGTGGTAAAGGAAAAGAGTAAGATTCAGCAAGGGTTCTTTTGGGGATCAGCCGTTAGTAATACTTCTTAGTGTTTAAGCCTTGATTCAGCAAAGCTCTTAAACAAGGACTTATTTTTAGAGATGATAAAGGTCCCGTCTCTGGTCCTTAAAGCTCTTCAGTGTCTTTTTAACTACTAATGGGACAGTTTAAATACTTGAAGTTCAGCATGTGCTTAAAAGCCTTAGTGAATATGAGAATTTTGCTTAGTGTTTTACTTAATCCTGGCCTCTGCTGGTGATCCTTGGAGAAAGGAATAGGATCAGTTTGGGAGGATGTGCAACACAATGCACAAAGAAGTATATGGTTGAAGTAATTGAATGCTTCTCTATCTGAGTGCCTTTGTTATAATATTTTTGTCTAATGCCCAATAAATCAGTGAAACCTAGCATTTTTGAGTGGTTCCTTATTGTGTATTCTCCCGGTTCTCTTTTCTTGATACCCAACTTGCGAGAACTTTTCTATGTTAAATATTGTCAATCAAAGACTCAGTAGGCACTTTGTTTGAATCTGGAAAGCGCTATAAAATGCTAAGAACTTTGACAAATCAGACAATGAATGTCTGGAGCTTGGAATAAGTAAAAAACGTTGGCCTTTATTGCTATAGCTCAGTTTTTTAAAGTAGTGGATTTGTTCATTCGTGGCTGGTATTCTTTTCATGCAGTTTCTATGTATGTTTTTCTGGGTTTTTTCTGTGCAAATAATTTGCATGAGCCTCCTGAACTCTTAGTTAAAAAAGATGTGGTCTCACATGTGAGATTCGGGAGAGTTTCTGTAGGGATAGTCCCATCAGAAAAAGCCCAGTCTCTTCAGGTTGACATTTCTCTCTTTTCATCTAAGAGCTCCTTATTCTTAGTTGGGATCTTTTGCACTCAGTCATGTTGCTGTTGCATGAGCAGTTTGTAAGCAAGCGTAACCTGGCAGAGCTTCCCACATGAATGGTTGCAGTCGAACTTGTAGTTGCCCTTAAAGGGAGCAGGGGAGGACACAGTCTCTATGAACAATTCTTCCTTCATTGTCACAACATTTATGATAGTTACTGAGACTCAGCAGTCATTTTCAGAGTCTTTGCTTTGGAGCATCGGGGCCTTCAAAACAGAAAATAAGCTCCTCTAAGCCTGAGATGCTTGCCTATAGATACAGAAAGCCAATAAGCAGAAATAATTGCTTGGGTAGCACAGTAGCTGTCTGGTTTTGGTCTGCTGGCTGTGTTGCACTCTCCCTTTCTGCATCTCTCAGTAGTCCTGGGGTAGACAAGGTCTCACCCTGATTCTTTAGTAGGGGAAGCAGGAAGAGCCACCAGCTGCAGCAAACAGATCAGTAGTGCTTCCTTCTGGCTTGCAGCCTATTGCCTAAGGATTCCTTACTTTGTGACCCACAGTATGTAGTTGGTTAGTAAGCACAAACATTAAACTTCTGTTGTCATTAGCACCAAATTATTTTTACCTTTGAAAGGAGAAGGCTGCTGTCATTAAAAAGCCAGGTACCTTGTGGTGTTAAAGGACCACAGATCTCTAGGTTGGAACAAGAACATTGTTGTCTGAGGTATGACCTCCACTGTTCTTTTCTCCTCACTTGTGCCAGATGAAGAGTTTTTGCCATATCTCCTGACATTTGTGTTCAGGTCAGCTAGCAATACTTCAAGTCTTCATCTTTTTTTTAGTCTACAAATCGACTTCGCTATATTGCTTATAGCTATTAAGGAAACACCTGTCAACAGCAACAGACTCTGACTAGCAGTCAGCAAAATTGTGAGTGGTTTTTATAAGCAATTCCATGTTTGGAGCTGCTAGAACCCCTTTCAAGAGTAAAAACCACCACTGAAAGTAATTTGCAATTTGCAGTGGAGGTGTACAGAGCATGGTGACTTCCCAGACTCTTATTTATTGCTTATATTGATGCTACCAGTCACCTTCCTTCTGTCCTTTAGCAGACAGCACAAATGCTTGGGGAAATAGTTTCCTTGGCTTTTTCCTTGCCTCTTTTTTCTGGTTCTCAAGCTATCATTAGTGGTGATATTGTATTGAAATAAGCTTGGTTGTGCTGCCTTGCTGTGATGTTCCAGAATTTTATATTGGCTTTTAAAGTATTTTTTAGAGTAGTGAAACAAGGCATTTCATTGTTCCTGTACTTCAGTTCATGTATCTCCAGCTGGTTTTAGTATAACACAAAAGTTTTACTGGAACTATTGGCTGTATTTTTAATTGGAAAAATAGGCAATATTTATGATACTAGTTAGGTAGTCATGGTATTTCTTTATATCAGATGCTTTCAATGCAGTTTTGATACTGCCATCATTAGAGTATTAGCAGAGGGAGACTGTGGAGAATCTCTTATGTAAAGAACACGAAGAATAGCACCAAAGAAAGGCAATGCTGTTTAACTTGCTTGTTATAGCTGTCTCTCTGTATGAAGTTTTCATATCTCAGTTGTTTACATATAAAATACCGATAGGAAAGTCCTTCCGTTGACTTCAGGTGGTACCTGGATCTTTTTCAAGAAAATGGTTTTGAAAATATTTGAGGAGTTGTTTGGGCTTTTTTGCAGTTTGGTTTTTGCGTCTTCTTTGTGTGTGTTTTTAGGGAGAGGATGCGGAGGACTTAAGGGAAGCTCAATATGTAACCATCTTTCTTACTGTGATTTAATTGCCAAAATAAGTTCTACTACATAGTGAGCAGGAAGCAAAAAGGAAGCATACATTAGAATTCCATCTGAGTTCTTCTGCTATGGGGTTTATTCATTTTTATTATTTTAAGATGTTCTCTCTCCAGCAGTAACCTCTCCTCTGTATCATTTTTATAGTCTATTTGTGAAGTCAACTCACATAAATGTGTGCATGCTTTACTGACCTAGAAGGGATTAATCAAATCACTGAAGTAACAATTGCTTTAGCACAGCAAGGTGTTAGGACTCCAGTTTTTGCTCTAAGATGTCCTCAAGAAATACAAAGAAAATGTGTTTATGTGATACCACTATAGCAATTGGTGTAGTCTGATGAAGCATCGTTTAAAAAAAACACGTTAACAAAAACGAGTTGTCCAGGGTTAAACCGAATTGCACGTCTGTCCTCATTGAACGTCCCAAAGTTTCACTTCAGTCTACTGCTAAAAGGCAATTATTTGTCGTAGCTGTCTGCTAGAACACATTTAAATAATTTGACAATAGGCTTGGCAGAGTGGCCATAAGAGGGGTGAATTAGTTCTGAGTACGGCAGTGGCAGATTGGCCCAGCGGACTACTTCTGACCCAGAAGGATCCTGAGTCACTGCAATCTGTTCTGTGGGAGATGGAAAGCAGTATGACCTGGCTCTTGAACACGTTTTCAGCAGTCGTGAGAAAACAGCTTGTGGGCTAAGTGATGCTATGGTTCTCCATGCTATTCCTGGCCTTGTGGGCTGTTGTGCTGCAGCAGATGGTTCTTGTCCAGTTGGGTGGATTTGAAAGATCAGAACAAGGTAAGCACAGGAAAGGCACTCAATTGAGGGGAAGAGGGGAAAGAATGAAGAGGGATAAACAGGCCATGTTTTTTTTCTCCTTTTTCTTTGACATTTTTCCTTTCTATCTTTAAATTCTGTATAAATATATATAAATATCTTAACAAGTAAACAGTAAGACCATTTTGGCGGGGGAGGAGGACAACAAAAACCTACTGTTAATGTTTCCATACTCAACTAATGTTCTGACTTACTGTTTGTATTTACTTGGAGAATCTTCAGTTGGGTTTGTAAACTCTTTGTCCACCAACTTCTTAAATGTGTTAGTAGCTAAAATGAATTAGTATTAGCTTTGTAGAGTCACAGAACACAAATGGGAAAGCCAGAAAAACAGCCTGGAACTTCTTAGACATCCTTCATTTTTTAAATACAGTCTTTTGGTATTTAAATACAAGACTTTCTCCAACCATAAAATCAGGCTTCTCAGGACTTAAGTGTTTGAGGAAATATAAAATCTAACTTACAGAATACTTTATACTCATTTTATATACTCATTTTATAATCTGTCATGAAAAAAGTAGTAATTTTATTTCTGAGACTTGCTGTAAAATTCTTGACTAATGGGCCAGACATACTTCGAAATACTACTTTTTGCAGCCACTGACAGAGACATAGCTCTAGCTTGCAGTATTTGTCTTCTAGACTGGGCACATTTTCTGTGCACAGAACAGCTATTTTTACCTTGTTTAGACAGAGTTTGGTGGGGGGAGAGTTGTGTTTTGAGCTTTTTAGATAGTTTGAGATTTTAAAGTGGGAATTCTAGTTTCCCAGCAGTGCTTGCTATGTAATTATTGTCATTGATAGCCTGGAAGCATTTGGTAATGTTTTGATTCCTTTAGAGAATCTCCACATTCTGGAGAATATCAGCTTGAGAAATACAGATAAAATCTATGCTAAGTCTAGTCAGGGTCTTTTTTTTTTTTTTATTAGCTATAAATACTCTACTGTCTGCAGACTTTTTCACCACTGTGCATCTGACACAAGTCAGTTATGTTGCTGTACACGTTTAAATAGTCTATTAGTAGTCTGCTGCCAGGCACTAATAAAAATATATTAACCCTCTGATCAAATTTTATTATTTTTCTTATTTTCTTTCGAGACAGTTTATGGTTCCACAGGATTCTTTAATTCACAGTCATGATGCACTGTTAATAAGCTTTAGTATCTTGTCTTCTCGGATCCAAGCCAAGCAGAAGTCTCAGCTATCCTTTGAACAGCTGTACATGTGGCAAATACATAGACTGGGACTCCTAATACAGCTGTAAATGTGGGGTAATTGGACAAAATTTGTTTGACATATTGCAGTTCTTTATATGTAAATTTACCCATAAGAATAAGAGAAATATTTGCCAACAAAACATCATTTCTATAAACTCAGTCTTACTCTATTTTAAAGCCCTTGAATTTGCATATTCAAACTTATCTGGAAAGGTAAAGAAAATTAGTACTTTATATGGTCATATCACAGCAATGTGAAAAAGCTGAGACATGTGGATAAGAAAGATTACTGTATTTACAAAGTATAATTCATTATACTAGTATATACTGGGAAAGAGATGAATGAGAAAATTCTAAATTTTCCATAATTCCAAATTATTGTAATTTACTGCTTCACAATATTTGATCTAAAGAGAGACAGGTTATCTCTGTCTTCAGAGCAAACCAGCCCTCTACACTGTTTTCTGTTGTTACCTGCCTGGCAATCTAACTTTTGGCTAGTTAACTGACTGAGAGCCTGGATGTACTCACTACTTTATAAGGAGTTTACTGAATAGCTAGATGATAAGCACTAATAATTCCCCCTGTTTTTGAAAAAGACAAGGACCTACGGAAAACCCAGAAACACTTCACAGCTCCTCACCAACTCACCTGTCTCATTCCCTTTCTGGGGTAACAAGATGTGCCAGATCTGGGTGCTGCCAGAGTCCATTTGTAAGTGAGTTCTATTTTAGGCTATTTTAGGAGACAGTTTCTGTGTAGAAATGACAAGTTTCCTGAACTTCTCCAAGGCACAGACTCAGAAAAGAACAAGTATGAGCTGGTGTCAGTTCCTAAAAAGAAGTGTTGTTTTTCTTCTGGCTAGCCGTTACCTGGCTGAATTTACTCCAGCATACTTGGGTTGGGGGTGGGTGGGAAGAACTGGAAAAAATTGCTTGCAGGTCAGAAGTGAAGTATTTACTCACCTGAGCGGGACTACTCACAACTGGTGATCAAACACTTAATGAAATAACTTGCCAATTTGAGGATTTTAATCTCTACTTTCAGCTTTCGACCTGTAAAACTGGGAAAATAATACTTATTTAATTCACAGGGATAGATGACATTTCCTTCATTAATATCTCTAACATCAGATGGTATTCTTACACAAAAGCCTTCTAGAATCCAACAGTTCTTTTTGAGAAAGAGATCTGGTGTCCCTATCATAGTTTGTATCAATCTAGAGCTTATTTATGCCTGCATAAGGGATGCTTAAAGTAGATGTGCCCTTAAAATGAAAGCAAGCAATATAGCAGTAAATAAACTAAATTTGCTGAACTCCTGATGCTCATGGGTTATATGTTTACAAAAAAGAAAAAAATTTCAAGATCTGAATTTTAACTTTATTGAAGACATGCTTTGAATGTTTTACCTTCTCTCTAATTACAGTATATGATTCTAGGTATTCTGTTAGCTGAAAAGTAGATTCTGTAACTGGGTATGAGGATGGTAAATGTTACCATATTGTTTTATTAGCCATGCTTTCAGGGAATGTCATGATGATGACTTGCAATTGGTATTGTTGAAATAGCATGAATAATAAAGTGATTTGCAGTTGGTAGTGGCATTCTTGAATGCGCATGAATCATAAAAACTCAGCTCACATTGAAGCTTTTTCAAATTAAAGTGGGTCTGAAAGACAGGGAGTAGTATGGTATTCTTTTCACACCTCAGTACCATTTGCAAAATACAATTTTTTTTTAACCTCTGGATTGTGTCCCAAAATATGGGCTTTGTGGAATGAGAGCTTTCAGCTGACTTATGAAATGAATGGTAAACACTGGAGATAAACGAGTAGCTGTAATGGAAAGTGGAGTTCTCATACAATAATGCCTCATATCAGTCTCGTGCAATTTCCAGTAAACAGAACTAATCTGAAACTAATCACGATCTAAACTTTCTGCTTTGAGTTCTAACGTCTTTCTCTCTGTCTTGACATGTGCCTAATGGAGCATGTCTTTCTTTTGCTGCCTCTTGCCTCTATCCTTCACCATTTCTTCACCTGTTCCCACCTTCCTGTGCTCCCTTTTGAGCTGAATTAGGGAAGAAAGAAAACGTTTTAAAAAAAAAAAAAACAACTGTGTAGTCCCCTTAGCTCTTTTTAGTTCCATTTCTGCTGGCCAAACTTGACTTAATTTTGATGTATGCCCACAACTGGAGCTGCAGTCACCATACGTTTGTGGAGGGCTTCAGTCCTGCAACATTCACCTTTGTCCGTCGGTCACATGGGCAATTCTACTGCTACAGTGAAGTTTGAATAGCAAATGAAGCAGACTGAGCTCATGGCGGGTGAGCGCAAAGAAAATTTGCCCTGCCCTGTTCCAGCTGGCCAGTCAAAGCAAAGAAGGTGATCCTTTACCCCTAGAGTCTGGAGTAAACTTTTTCCTATTTGACTGCTGCAGATATGCTAAATTCTCATCCTTCATCCTAGAGGCAGCTGGACATTTCATTGTCACTGGGAGCCAAAGGTGGGCTGGCAGCTACCCAAGTGAAAGCTCTACCCTGAATGTGTATTTTAGACAAGTTCAGTCAAAAGTTTGCTATGACTTTGACTTTGAACTTAAATCAGGAAGGAAGTGACAGGGCTTTCAGGGAAAGCCTGATCAAGAAGCTGGGCATAACTGTACAGCTACAATACACCAGTACTCTGCATACAATTTAATTATCATGATCTGTAGCAACAACCTTCAAGATAGTGCATTTTTTGTTAGAAAGCAAATGTCAAAAAATCAGTTTCTTGGTCACTGGAACAGAACAAAGCAGATTTTCCAAAACCCAGAATACAATAAAATTATTATAATTGTCACACAATTACATGTGGGGTACTTTTGCAGTACAGACAACTTTGAAAAGTGGAGCACTCCTAAAGGCAAAGAAGAGCAGTCACACTAGTGCTGTCAGACATCTCAGCTGTGTATGGCTGTAGGGAGAGTTTCAAAAGCACAGGTGCCACTACGTCCAGTTATAGGTTGGCAGTAATTAGCAGTTGGTCTAATTGCTTACTTGCCATTAAAATCTATGCCTTTGTTGTTAATTCTAAATAGGGTCAATAAGTTGTTCTGATGTGTCAGACCATGTTCTGCTCTTAGCAGTAATATTAATGAACTGCAACTTTGTAAATGTCATGGGAGAGTGCTACTGTCCAGACTCCTGGCCCTCTGCTAGCTCGCGGGTCAGTGCTAGGGAGTGATGCACTGACAGTTTTCCAAAGGGACCAATTTCTTGTCTACAGTTCTATAGTTTCAAAAATTGTATTTGTACTAGTCTAATGGATTTGTTAAATTGTCTCCATTTCATGGATTTGTAATAACAAATGCGCTCTAATACATTTTTAATTAGTTGATGAAAATTAAATTATTAATTTGAGATTATCTTTTGTGAAGCAGTTGTAATTAGGACAGGAATAATCAAACATTAATTATTGAAGATTTTACTGGTAAGCTGTCTGCTGAACATGTGGTACTGCAGATATGTGATAGGGAACATAAAACTTCTCTTTCTGTAACTTCAACTCTGAAACAGGTAAACTGTACCTAAATCACTTGCCATATAGTCGTTAAGCGTAAGCTGCAGGTGAGCTTCCCAAAGCAGATCCCATCTTTTTCCTGTGAACTGTGTTTTTTAGAATTGGACAAAATCTCCTTATCGACATTGAATTAACACAGAGATGCAAAAGGTTTGTTCCATGTATTTTTTTTGTGGTACTGCTTTAAGGAGTAGATACCTCTTGATTGCATTACTTGTGTACAGAAGAACGGTAGTTCAAGATTTATTTAATATACATCTGATATTATAGCTCTATAAAACTGAGTAGTTTATAGAGGGTGGTAGTCTCTGGGGCAAACCCCCTTTTATTGCAAATACTGACAATAGACTTTAGTTTTGGGATTACCACCTTGTGGATTCCCTTTGCTTTCACCTCGACTTTCCTGCTGTTGGTAGTCAGCTGTCAGTGCAGCTCTATGTTGTTGTTGGTTTTCAAAAATCATCTGAGGAAAGATAAGTGTGTTTTGCTTGATTTGTACATGAGGAATCATAGTACACATGCATTGGCAAGGGATTCAAGAAGTTAGAGTGTAAATGCCAAATATGAAGATTTTCTCTTGTGTAAAAAATCACCTGCTGTCCAGTAGGACAGCCACATAAAAAGCACTCAAGTATGAGCAATCTGGCTAAGCCAGTGACAGAGAATTTAAAGTGTTTTCTGAACTGAAAACTGTTGTACTGGATGGCCAGAAAGCTGAGCCATCCCCAGGTGGACTTGGAAACATCCAACCCAAATATGAAAAGGAGACTTAGCTTCCAAAATAAATTATTAGGAGTAGACATTTGTAGTAGACAAAGCCAAATATGTTTTCCCTCTTCTGCTTTTAGATCAACAGATGATGGAAGTTATTTAGTTTATATTGAAAATGTTGGAATGTGATAGTCGAGCAGAGTTGTCACACCTGTGTTATGCTTTCCTGGTCGTCTAGACATTCCAGCCTCCGTTCATTCCTGCGGATCTGAATCCATCACCTGTGCTTAATACTTATGTCTGTTGAAAAAAGTAAATACTCCTCCAAATGGTGTGTCATGTACATGCTCTTCTAACTTCAAACAGGCCTTTAATTCTCTTGGGTTATGTGAATTATATTGGTGTCAAGATAGAAAGATTACTTTCAAGAAACCAGGTGTTCATTCTCTGAGATTTTTTTTATAGACCTACCCATACATCTCCTGCTGTTTTCAGATACATCAGAGTGAGGAAGCGTGTATTTTTTACTATGGTACTGCAAGCTTTTCGAACATATCTATGAAGGATGCTATCCCATTTGCTGTAATGATTGTCCATTTATATGTCCTTCTTTGTTGCAGTATGGCTTGCAACAGCTAACTCAATTTCCTTCTCTTGAAAATGAATCTTATTCCATCTTCCAAAAGATAAATTTATTCTTTGTACTTGAGACACTGATACCACAGTTCAATCCTCTTTTCCATACCTCAGTCATCTGTCATCATTCCAAAGCTTCAAAACTCTCAAGAGAGTACAATGCACGTCAGATGTGAGAAGAGTGCTCTCAGTAAGATTGACCTGATCAGGAAAACTTCCTTCTTCTTTTCTTCTCCTCCCCTTTCACCCGAAATGACTCCTTCAGGAAACATCCAATCCTTCTGTAGCTCAGTGGATCAAAGTGTGTATTGTTGGATCTTAATCACATATGAATGGCTCCAGAAGGGATCAGAGCTCTCTTTGTTCATTAGAGGCTTCTAGGCCAAAACCAGTGCCAGCAGCCATAGAGGAAATATGTAAACCTCTATTTAGTCATTCAGTGAACCATGTCACTCTAGGCTTGACCTCCACTTCTTTGCACAAACTTCCTTCTGCAGGAAGGTGGCCTAGATCATGGTCCTAAAATATATTAATGCTAGCAATTGTACAGAAAGGGATTTATTTTCTTCTGTTTGATGGGCTTCTACTAATTTTTCTCCTTGTAGTTTCCTGCTTCTGAATAACCTCAGCTTTAAGTACAAACTAGGATTCAAAATGTTCCAGATTTATCTGTATCAGGTAGAGGCATGGTCTATATCACTGTGGTATCACAGTGTCTTGCAATCTGTAGTGGGGTTTTTTTGGTTTTGGGTTTGGGTGTGGGTCTTTTTTTAATAAATAAATAAATAATCCCATAAAACACTACTCTCCCCTCTGATTTTCAAGGATCCCTGTTGTGAGGTTAGTAGCATGCAGCCAAGCCCAGTGCACTATGGAGAGGTCTGAATAGTAGCTGTTTCTACCAGTATAAAGAAATAGCTTTAAAATATGTTTGAATGGGCAATGAGTAATTAAAGAGTACTATTCCCTCACAAAGAACACTTACAAGAAGGAATCTAAAAGCTTTTTGAATTGTGCCTTTTATGTTGTTATTTCCAACAGACAGCTCCTGTTTTACTTTCTCTCCCTTCTCACTTTTCCATGCAGTCAGTCATTGGCTTGTATATATTGTTCAGTTTGCACAGGTGTGTGATTGCAAATGAACTTGAGTCTAACTTGCAGTGGTAAAAATGTACTATGCACAAGTATGTGCCAATATCAAAGTATAAGACCATAAATGGTTTTTTCTTCCTGTTAAATGGGTTTCTGTTGCACTGGATGTGTACGTATCTGCAGATTGAGACTGGTAATAGGTAGATGAACGGTTGGTGAAAAAAAATTACTTGACCATGTGTTTTTACTTCTTTATAGCCCATCAAGATGTTGGGAGTGCTTAATGAGGCGAAACAGTATTGGATATGACATTAACAAGACATTGTATTTCTCCTCTTGCTTCAGTTGGGCATTTTTGTGCAGCCATTTTAATGATAATGCCACTTTACCTTTTTATATGATACAAATTGAGATGTTCTTGCGTGTAGAATAATGCGTAGTTGATAGCTAAAGTGCTATCCTGTATCTTTCTTATACTGTTGTATCAAGCGTGAGTGAATTACATAACTGGCAATAAACTTACTGTCATCTCTGAATGTTAGTAGTGAAAGGAAGGTAGAGAATGAGAAGTTTCATGTCATCCAGGGTATTTGTGCGCAAACACAAGTGTTGTTGTTTATGGGGCTATCTGTCTGTTACTGCCATGCTTTAAAATGTCATCCAGTGAAGAAGGAAAATGAAATTACTTAGCTGATCAATCATATACTGTGGACAATGAAAAGCAAATAATTGAATTGTTCATGTTTACCCTTTAGGTTAGAAAATTCATTGTACAAAGTAAATGGCTGAGTGTGTTCACAGAAATAAGGATTGGTTTATATTTGACTTGTAATTGTACAGGCTATATTAGTAGAACAATATAAGTTTGAATATAGTTTCATTGGCTTTTTGTCTTCATATATGTATCCATAAACACAGACAAGGCTAAAAGGGAAGGAACTTAGTGTTTTAACTAATGCTTATAGTAAAATTCACAAAATTCACATATGTTAACTTTTAATAAAAAATGGAATATACAAATTCTACTAGAAGCATTATGGTGTTGCATGTGTTTCGTATAAAATAAGCAGAACTGCTCTCTCCCCTCCCCCAAGAATAACTGAAGATCCGATCAGACCACAAGCGAGTGGATTTTTTATAGGATCCAGTTGTATGTGTTTGTCCTTCATTTGTCTTTCATCTAAACCCAGTTTATTGCATTTATACTTTATTTTTACTGATAGATACTGTTAATACATTTTAACTCTTATCAAGGCAACAAATGAACCATTTTTTGTTTCCTGTGATAAATGTCACTGTTTCACCTTGATTTTTTGGAGCATTGTCCACTTTTCAGTATACTCTGCTTCAAGCACCATCAAGTCCATTTGCAGATTTGTGCTTTCTAGCTGGCAAGCATCAAGCTGATACACTACCAGCTGGGCTGGAATTTTTTTCTTTTAATATGATGTCATTTCTGTTGTGCTGGATTAGGCATCTTTAGAAGCAGGATGTTTTATTGCTTGTAAGTCATCTAAAGCCATTTTATGTGGTCGATCTCTTCACACCCTTCTCTACTTCCCCTCTCCGATTCCTGCTGCACTGCCTGTGGTCTGACTGACATGATGATGACACTGTCCTTTCTATTAATCTGTCTACAACTGGGCTTATAAAACAGCGTGGCTGGTGGCACTCTTCACTGAATGTTGAGTAAACTGCTGTACAATGTGCAAATACTTCTTTATTCAAAGTCAAAGAATTTGATTCTTCTCCAAAACAGTTTTGCAGTAGGCAGCATAGTATCTTTTCCAGCTTTTCTGGAGTAATGTATAAAACACTTCATCTGTTGTATTGATTTTTAAAAAAACTATTGTTAGTGCTTCATCTTGTAATGAGGTAATTTCTTTTTTGAGAGAACAATTGGAAATGTTCCATTAGTAAGACTGCAAATTTTAGCTGTTACCAAATAGGCTTTTTTTGGTTTAAGTCACTAAAGCATCTGTGAATTATTAGCAATGTACCATTAGTACACTGAGTCATTATAAACCAATAGAACCATTTTCCAGTTATGGAAGCAAACGTAAAACATTACTTTGCAAATTCTAGTCTCTTCAGTAACCCTGGCATAGGCTATCTGTCCGTATTTATAGGACCATGCTAAAAATTCGAATCTAAAATGTTATTGAAGAACATATTTTTAGCTTTGGGCTTTTTTTTTATGTATTCAACTCCATGACCTCCTTACAATGGTTTCTTCTTTTTCTTTCAAATCTGGACCACTGTAAAGTTGAAAACTGAGTCCCTGAGCTGGAGATTTAGGAATATTCAGTAGTCTGTTGCTAGATATGCTGTTCTCATGCCACCCGCTGCCTAAAAGGCATAACAAAATAATAATACTAAATCTAATTGGAAGTGTCAGGTGTAAAACCACAATATAGCACTACTTTCAGACTATAGAAAAATAGCAACTCAGATTTATTTTTGGTGCTTATGGCTGAAAGATGTTCTATTTGTTGTTTTATTGTCTTTGCACTACTTCAGAACTGCACAGGCTGTGGTGGAATAACACTAGATTCTATACCATACATCTTGGCATAGAAATGGCAGAATAGTTTAATCTTATTAAACCTTTCAATTACTGCCCTACAAATGACTATTTGTTCTTGATGAGTTTCTCATTCAAGTAACCCTTGACCTCATAAAATACTAAACTCATACTGAAACCTACGCTTTATAATGCCAGATTTTTTCCCATTTTCAGTTTACGCAGTTAACTTCTATCAAGTTTAAAAATAATGCTTTAAAAGAATCAATTTCATGGTGAATGCATCTAGTCAAACAAGTCATTTAAACAACATCTTACTCCTGTGTAGCAGACCGTTTTACAAGTAACTGAGAGTTTTACAAGCCTGTGTTTCAGACAGGATAATTGGTTGTTTCTTGTATGTGAGTTTGGGTCTTAAACTCATTAACTTCAATATACAGAACCTTTCCTCGCCTGGTATGGAGTACTTAGTTAAGGTCTTTTTAGCTGTATTCATATTTAATAGTTCATCATCAAGAAGTGGTAAAATGGTGCAAATTTCGAGTATATTCTCAAAAAGCTAGTCATAGAGACTATAACCTTTTAGCTTGTCACTAGTGGTCAGCAAAGAAAACTCAATTAGTAATTGCAAATGTGAAGAATTAACACTTATCTTGAGCACAAGAACACCAAAATTTGAAGATATTATTATACCTTCATTAGACCACAATTTTGAATAGGTAGGTTACTCTAAGGTGAGTGGAGAGTGCTTAGAAAAATCTGTTGCATTAAGGTATTATAGTCAACTGATATTAATCTTCTCATCCTCTGAAAAAATTAATGTTAGCTATATATTGCTATATACAATTTCCTTTCCAGTAAGAAGCTTGCCCCAGGTGTAACGCTGGGACCTGTTGGTAAAACTGCAAGTCAGATTCAGAGGCAGAGGGAAGGAGCTGCCTGTCAGCTTGCAGAAGCCAAGTTACCTTTTCTGCTGGAATCACTTGACAGATACCTGCTTTTGTTTTTAATTGATACAATCATGAGAACTGGGGCATCACCGGCCATAATCTTCCTGCCTTCAGGTGCTTTTCTTCAGAAATAATCTGACTTTTCAGTGACACTGTAAAGGCACTCCACAGGCGTAGGTGTAGAAAGGCAAGCCCTAATTCACTTAATCAAAGTAACGATAGCTTTATTACAGATCCCGTTTTAAGCATCTTCGATATTATTATCAGTAACCCTCCTTCAAGGAGGCCGTAAATTTTATAGATGCTGTCTGTCTGCTCTAGAATTCAGGCATTCTTTGGAGAGGAGTGTGGTTTCTTTGGGTATGGGATTTTTTTATGTAAAGGTTGGTATCCTGCCTGAGATATCAGTGGATCTTTCTTCTTTGATGTATATGCAACTCCTGATGTACTGCCTATTATTTCATCTTTTTCCTTGAAGTGTGGGTCAGGATAATGTAGGGCAAGTGGTATCTTGATGCAGTAAGTGAAGAATATTCATTACTCTTTTGCTTGTCCCTTCCCATGGGACCTTTTGACTAAAAGACTTCTCAGGCAGGTAGAACTCCCTCCTGCAACCTACGGTGATGGAAGGAATAGCGCTGGGGCTTGGAAAAAGAGAGATTCTAGCCTATTACTTTTAAGTTCAAGAGTCAAAAGAACCATACAGTTCTTCAGTGTCTCATTGTATTCACCCATCTTCTCAAAATCCTTCTGGTCATCCCTGGCTTTTCCAGCATCGTTGTTGCAAACGTCTGCATTAGTTCACTAATATTACTTCCCGATACTGGAAATAGTTCAGTTACCTGCTTAAAACATCCTCTCTCAGTGTGAAGTGCTCCCTTTTTTCCATATCTATGATTGTTCGTGCATTTCCTGTCATTTTAGAGGTAGTGGCAAATCCCTTTTGCACATGGGTGTTCTCTATACCCCTGTGTACAGGACTGTGTCTGACTTGAGCTGTGTAATTTTCCTCTTGGTATCCTTGTACTTCATGAATGAATCTGGAAGCTGTGACGGGCCTTACTCAAGCAAGGTTCTAGTCACAGAGCATGAAGGGGTTCTGCCATATTTCTAGGTGGAGAGTTATTACATATCAAGAAATGGAGATGAGTCTGAAGCTGCCTGGAATACTAGTTTAAAGTGGTGGCTTGCTGTGAGTTTGGAAGCATTGGCGCTTCCAGAGGCCTGGACCTAGAAAACCCAAAGCAGAGATTTGCTCCCTCTAACCGTAGGACAAGCAGGAAATTTTCACAAACAGCTCCTGGAGAAGTCCCTGGCGCTGCAGGAATGGGGGGGTCACAGAGCCCATGGCCTTCTGGCAGCCAGGAACTGAAGCTGGTGGTGGCAGGGTCTCTGGGAGCACTTTTTGCCTCAGAAGTACTGTATGTCAACTTGTTTCAAAATGGATTTATTTCATTTTTGAACAAGAAATGGTTAATTGCAGTTAGGTCTGGGCTTCCATTGCCTCTGTGTGGACTTTGCATAACTAATAATACTCCTATCAGCAAAGGACCTGAAGGGAGGTTGAAACCATCCTGCATTTATACCCTCTGCTCTGTACCTGGTACAGAACAAGTGAAATAGGCACGGCTGCTGTCTCATCTTCTGTGCATGAGAGTTCGCATCTCATAGAACGCAGCTACTGCCGAATAAATGGCTTTTCTTTTGTGTTCATACTGGCTGTTGGCTTGGAACAGTTTCAGCAGTGTAAATGTGAGGAACCAACCACAAAACCCGTAGAAATCCTGTTCTTTGCTGTTGATACAAGAATACATGTCCATACAGTGTTTCGGTGCTTTGCAGACGTGGGCACGGTATACAGATGTTATTTATTCAAGTGCTAGATTTATATACATGTTCAGGCAAACGCAGATGAATAATCACATATGCACCTCTCCAGAAAATACTGTCTAACTGTTACCTGAACAGAAGACATGCCATTTGCAAAAGGGATGTCATAATAAGGATTGATCTTTGGACTTCTCATTATTCTAAAGGTTATTTTGACATTCAACATCACAGGTAAACTTTTTTTTGGAGGGGGGTAAAAACTCAGCACTTCTGTACCTATGTCTCAGGTTTTGTTACTAGTTGAAACCACAATCTGTAGTTAAAGCTAGCATATTTTGCTGCTGAAATCAGCGTACTCTGTTGTTAGTATTATATTCTGAAGTAAACCATTAATATCTGCAGTCTATTTAAAAAAAATGCTACAAAACCTCTGCAAAGCTCTGAAAGATACCTGCTTAAAGGTCTTGAGTGTTGAGTTTCTACTAGTTATTTGTATTCCTTAAGTTATTTAACTGAAGATGTAACAAAAAAACAAACCTGAGTGAGAGAGGGTAGAGAGGAGATGAGTGGTGATATAGTAAAAGTTTTTGATAGGTTTCTGGTAAAATTATCTTTGAATATGCTCCATTTTTTTTAACAGATTAGGGCAATAATAATAATTTAAAAAAATTATCCTAAGTTTAAATTGATCTTAAATTCAATCAGTTATTTGTTGTATATCTTAAGAATATATTTGGATATGCTAAGAATACACTTATATAGAAAATCGTCCTTATATGCAGTAAATTGGCATTTTTGTGTCTATGTAGTATATGGGGAAAAAAATGTGTTGTTTAGATGTCCTCCAAAAAGCTGACTTTAACCAGGGCTAATTTTCAGTATTACTCTTTAGGATTTTATATCATAACACTTAAATTCTAAGTATGTAGCTGTCAGACATCTGTTGCAACCCAAAGTACTTCGGAAAACATAATGGGTAAGAGAGGAAGCAATAGGAGCAGTAACTTAAAGGGTTAGTTGTAGTCTTGTATTAAATCTGATGTCTGATTTCCACTTGTGATTAATTCTTTAGAATAAATTAAAGAATTAAAACTGTAGATATTAAAGGAAAATATTCCACTGTGCTTTCATTGCATGCATTTTTGTACATTGCCTCCTTCACTGTTCTCGTTTTTTCACTTGTCACTCAAGAAGGGATGCTGTTTTGCTCACTCTGGCGTTGGATATTGTAAGCCCTCGTCTTGTTTGTCCAGCCCAGTACTGGTTGTGTGAATCTTCATCTAGAAGTCTGTTTTTCTCTATATAGATATGCTGATGCTGTTCTCATGTTATCTCTATGTCTTACAGTTGTAGGAAAAGCACATGCTTATATAAACAGCATGTGCTGGGTGAATGAGACATGGAAGGCAAAGTATAGGTGTATATTTTTGGCAGCTACCTGATTCTTACTATTTCTTTTGAACAAATTAACAGAATGTAACCAAAGAAACCTAATACGCCGTAGTACGTTGTGTGGTAAAGACTTGCATGAAAAGAGCTGATAGATGCCAGTAGCTCCTCAGAGCCCACCTTTGCTGCCATCCACATACATGCAAATCTCAGTAGTACTTTTGCACCCTCGGCAGTTTTCTGTCCTCACTCTCATCCGTCTGATTTGTCCCAGACCCATTATAACATGACATAATATGTATCTGTATAAAAAAAGTACTTATCCATTTTAAAAATCTTCCACTCTGTCCATCCTGATAGATGATGCAATATTTTATATTTTACAGTAAGCACCCTTCTCTATTCATCTTCCAGCTCTCTAGCTCACTCCCCTTTTTCTTGTCTCACACTTGCATTTGCCAGTACTGTGTGCTCTCTGGAACAGCGTGTTCATGCTGATTGGCCAGGCATCCTATTTCTTCATTCAGAACAGTTAAGTATCTTCAACATACATTTCTTTCACCAATCACTTGCAATCTGAAAAGTGTAATGTCTTGTGGCCACTGGAGATAACAAGGATGGAAAAGTGCATCTGTTCCACAACGCACTGCGTAAATTATTTTGTGGAATATGTTTATAAGTGGCTGTATTGCTCTTTGTAAAGACTTATGAGCCAAAAGTATCAGCTAGGTCTATTACAAAGCTAAGTACAAAGCTCAGTTGGAGATGTTTCAGGTAATCTTTTGTAAAAAGCAAAATTAAAAAAAAAAAAAAAAAGATTGGAAATCTGTACAAACTAGAAATACTGATTTGTAAAGCATTCACCACTACCTGCGAGTTGTACAGAAAGGCTTCTGACGGTTTTGAAGTCTTGTCTAGAGAAATTGCATACCCTGCCATCACACAGAAATGCTGAAGAAGAGAGTCTTGGGTTTTCTTTTGGTTTTACTTCAGCAGGTCATATTTTAAAAAGCAAAAAAAAAGCAGCTCAATTACATAATTCCGATTATCATAATATGTACTTAATTGATTCATTGCAAATATTTAACATTGCACACCCAGGCTTTGGATTCAGTGGCACATAAAAGTCAGCTGGCAGTAAAATATTTAGCTTGAAAGAACTGAATTTAAGAGCATTTCTATGGCTGATAGTGTTGTTTACCTCAGCTGGCGTTCCTGGGAATAGCCCTGTGCATAGATTGCTCCAGACTGTCCCTGTCCTTCACTATCACTGTCCCTTCCCATCAGCTGAGGCACATTCATTTTCCTCCCTGTTGCGTGAGAGGTATTCCATATCGAGTCAATAAATATGAGGTATAGGTGTTTTAGGAGGAGTGCTTATGAGACATAGGTGCATTACAAAGATCCCTCTAGACGTGGATGAGATCACTGTTATGAAAAAGCATAGGAGCAGGCGCACGTGAAGTATCTTTTCAGGAGGATATGAAGTGTCTCTGTCAGATGAATAAACATTATGAAACGTCTGCTGACAGTTTTGCACATTAGAGCAGCTGTTCTGGTCAGACAAGAGGTCCTTTTTAGCCAAGTGGGGTGTCAGATAAAGAGGTTTCTAGGAGGTTTTTAGGGAAAACCATGAAAGTGTTAACTGCTGTACAACAGTGGATTGAGCTAGTTGATTTAAGATAAAGTGGCTACCGATCCATTCCACCCATTCTTATAAATCACTATACTCAGAACAGGACCAGCAGAAAAGCAGGTGTAGCAGCTCAAGAGGCTGTGCATTTTGCAGTCCAGCAGACTAACATAAACTAGAGTGGATTTCAATTTACTTTTTAGCATCAGTGGTGATTTAAGCAATGGGTTCCACTCTATGATTAGTAGGTCAACATTTGTGGTTTCTATTTAATTTGCCAGAATTTCCTTTCTTTTGTTTTCTGTTTTCCTTTTTTAGACATGACTTCTTTTACCTCTAATACCATCCTTTTCCTTATTGCAACTGTTGAAAGCTTTTTTTGTTTCTTTTAAAGTCTTCTGTAGCAGTATAAATATACTCTGAGCCTCTAATTATGGTATTTTTTTCTATGCCACCTGCAAGCATTTTACCTTTTTAGCTGCACAGGTAATTTTCTTTAAGTTACTCATTTTATGTAGTTTCCCTTTTTAAAACTTAATGCTATGTGATGGACTTTTGGCTTTTTCTCTTCTCCAAAGATACTGAATTTGTGCATGCTTTGGTCACTGTTATAGGCAGCTCATCTGTTGTTCATGGGCTAGGCAATCAAAATTGCCTCTCTCTCTCCTCTGCATCTTCTAAACAGTTGCTCCAAAAGGCAGGTTTTTATGATGTCTGAAAAGGTAATCTCAGAATCACTGCTTAATGAAACTTTCACAATATCAATATGAGGAACACCAATCTCCCATTATTACTGCATTTCTTGTGCATGCAGATTTGGGATAGATGAGTGAAACATTTCATGCGGTTAATGCGTGGATTCAGCAAATTAGGTAATTTTAGTTTAATGCATCCTCCACCAGTCACCCTCTTGCAGTAGTACTTGCTTAGTCCTGTCAAAGCCTTTGAAAAATTTAGACTAGTGGGGACACTGACATAACTGTGCAGCCTTTGGTTAGATAAAATATACATGTGTTGTTACAATTTTTTTCACCAGTAAAATTGTTCAGTAAAACCGCAATGGATGCAAAAATATTTTATCCATTAAATTCTCCAAATACAGCCTGGTAATGTAGGTGACTACATGAATGTTGTATTTGTTTACAACAGATTAATCAGAGTGGGTTGGAAGCCTTTTTGTGTTGGTGAAATCTGGTATTAAAATTTTTAATTCAAATGAAAAATAATACTGTCAATCAGCTTTTTTTCATGTTGAGTAATAGATAGAAATTACTCTATATTCATGTATTACAGTATCTAAGTTTTCCTATGTGTCTTACGTTCATGTGTGTTGTGAACTGGCTAGATGAGGTTCAGTAATAGAACATACAAAAGCTTTCAGCAGGGCCTAGTTAGTCAGCTTACATATATCAATTTAGTAACATCAGTTCTACACTGCTATGCTAATTTACACCAGCTGAGGTTCTGGGCACCAATCCTTTTATTGTGTCTTGGCTTTTCTAACACGTAGGTTAAGCAACATTTGATAACCATATGCTTAGTGTATTGTGCTAGTAGAATAAGACTTGGAAGGTGGAGTGTGGGAAGAGTGGGAATAATTGCAAACGTGTATTGTTAGATTTTATTGACTTCAGAATGTGGCATAAATACAATGTCAGCTTCTCTATAAAACAAGCCCCCCACATGGAGTCAAGACATACAGGGAGATCCTGTAAAACAGTAGTAAAGAAGTCTTAAAATTATGTGGATATAATTGATTGCATTTTCTTCTAAGGTTATGTCTTAAAAATTTAGGAATCCCAAAGTAAACACTTAAAAATGCAAAGCCAGTATGTAAGTGCACACCTAATGTGTCAGGCATCTGAAGCATGTTTGAGTCTATATTTTGCTTCGGCATCCATGAACAGGCAGAAAGCTTTTCACCATTTATGCAAGAGGGCAAGACAAAAGAGTTTCTCTTAGAAACTCAGCCCTTTTGTTCTAGTGCGATTGAAGGGAGCTGCAAAATAGTTACTGCTGATTATCTGATTATGCAAGAACTACCTAGGTGAGTGACTATTCAGAGAATTTCAGTTTCCTTTGGATAGTTTGGTGATTAGTGTGCATCCTCTTAGGAAATCTGGTAGGGAATGAGTGTGAATGATGGTCATCGGGGCAGAAAGCAACTAGAAAAATGAAAGTGGATGGAGAGCTGAGAGCATTCCAGTGGAAAACTCAATGGTATAAACAGTGTTGGGCATCTGATTGTGTCATCTATTTTCCTGTTGTTGTTTCATCTCTTGTGTGTAAAAAAAGGATCCTTTTTAAGTCTAAAGAACCTTACTTGGGTTTAGAACTGAATGACATCTTCTGAGTTGAAGGGGGAGAAGTTATAGTAAATTGGGAAATATTAGTGTCTGCAAACTCCTTTCTGGAAGTTTCAAAGTCGTAGAGCCCGCTTGCAAAGCTCTGGGCTTACCAAACTCCATTGTGGTGTGAAGTTTAAATGAGGAAATATAGTAACATACCATAGAGTGTCCCTTGGGTTAGGTGGAAAACCACTTCTGTGCTACTTCTGGTTTAGTTATTTATTGTTTGTAAACCAATCAGTGTTATTTTTCTGTATTTGGATTAGAGACAAATCATCTAGCAATTCTTTTTTTCTCTGTAGGTATGAACAAAATATCTGTTACTTATGTGAATATAAGCAGTTGTGCTTTCATGCCATTATCAAAACTTCCCATGTCAAAAGCCACTGCTTAATGGTCACTTTAATTTCAGCATTCATCTAAGGCCTATTAATGCAGATACTCTGAACTGTTCCTTAGGTGTGGTAAATGATGACAGCACATTGCTGATTTTGTTACGTTTTGATTACACACCTAGAAATAGGAAAAAATAAATTTTAATGTGTTGGGCATCCAAACAAATAATTTATCTGCAAAATTTGTTTCACTAAATCAATTGATGCTGTTTTACTGCTGAAATAGAAATTCTATCTTGGCATCTGCAGTCACTGAAAGATAGCTTAAAGGTATTTTCTTGGCTAGAGGCACCTTGGTAAGCAATGTCGTATTTGCCTGCAAACGCACAAGCTAGTCTGCTTATTGCCATCATTTCGTTATGTATGTGTTTCTAGATATTTAATGCTTTTAAACCGAAGTACTCTTCTTACAATGTAGTAACCTTTTCCTAATCGTTTCTTCATATGGTATAGCCTTAATTCAAGAGGCTATGTAAATAAGATTGCGGACAGACTTCAGTGAGCTCAAGGGGCTGATGGCAATAGTCTTCCAGTAGAGGGGGTGTGGTGGACATCCTCTGGGTTGTGGGTCTGAAACATCTCAAATTACTCAGCCATATTTGTCAGCTTAACACCAGCAGGCTGCTCTATCAGCTAGCTGCGCTGACACCTTGCTTTGTTATGCTTCTGTGCAGCTTTTAGTTCCTCCCCTTATTTAGCAGTCAAGGAGGCTGTTGCTGAAACAGGCAAGAGAGCTTTCTTCACCTGCTTCTCCAGTACTACGACTGGTGCAATTAATTCAATATATTAATGGGGGTAAATTCAGTTTGGTGTCACTTCAGCTGCTGGAGACATTACAATATATACCTTAGAGAGATTAGTATTTGGGTTCTGATCACATATAACCATGCTAACATATCAGATACTAATATGGTACTGAGATAGAAATGCTAAAAAGTAGGTGTGCTGATATTAAAACACTGGTTGTTGAAGTCCCATTTATTTCAACTTCTATGTTTTCTGAAATTTGTTTGAGGGGAAGCAAATGTCAAGTACCACGCTTCATTTTCAAATGTTTGCAGGTTGTTATTGATACAACTCTGCTTTGTTGGAAAGAGATTTTAAAAGGTTTCACCTGTATCTTAGCTGGGGAAGCAGAAGTTCCCATCTCAAAACCACCATTTTTTCCTGATATTTATTCGTAAACACTCTCCTCAAAATTCCTGTCTAAAAAATAAGAAACTCTTCCTGCCACATTGTCACGGTTGAATTCTGATTTATGTGGGTTGATACAACTACAGTCGGTTTCTTCTATTAGAATACATTACTAGATAAACAAAACTGTTGTGTAGATACTATAAGAGCTGCATAGAGATGTTGCAGCTTGTTTGGGCTTTGGAAGCTTTTTTTTTCTTTCTTTCTTTTTTTATCCCATGTAAGACTCCATGTAAGGTACATGGAGCTTTACACAGTGTGGCTGCAGTTGCCTGTCTAGGGCCTCTACTGCCTACTACAATACAAGTAACTGTTCCTGTTGTTGTGCATGTTTATGGCACAGTCTGTGATAAAAGAAAATTAAGACTATTTGGCAATAATTAAAAGGAACAAGAATGTGCAAGCTAAGTCAGGACTAAATATTTCTGTTGGTATGTTGACAATAGCAAGTACTGATGGATATAATTTTGGATGTAAAAACTAAATGTCTATTTTGACAAGTCAAACATTAGTGGACTTTTGGATCAAATAGTGTTGGATCAAATACTATCAAAGACTAAAATTTTTATAAAAACAGTAATCTGTGGACCAAAATAACCTGCAGACTGCTGTCTTCTCCTAAGAGGCATCAAAAATGTGTTTTGATATTGTACTTGCTCTTTTGAAAAGTGATTGGAGTATGCTACTAAATGAAAATCTTTTCTTTCTCAGTCTTTCTGTGGGTCTGTGTTTCTGCCTTGACAGTTGGTGTAATTAGCATCACTGACGATTGCTCGTTCCAAGCAACTGCATCTTCCTCAGTTATTTTATCAAGGCCTATAATGACCTTAAAACTTACAATTCTATATTGCATCATATTCTTATGCCTTCTTGCTGCACGATTGCTGCAGAAGTAGAAATGGAATGAGTTTCATTAAAATGTTTTCTTCTTTATAGGCATTATTAGGCATTGTTAGTAAGCAGCTGAAGTCTGCTGGAATGTGCTGGATTTTGAACTAAGATGATTGTAGAAAGCCATCATATCTCAAGTATAATACTTATTACTGTCCTAATCACATTAGTGTGCTAGTCTTCTGTGTTTAATTTTAGAAACACTAACTGATTTTGGAAGAATTTTTATTTTTCAGTGTTCTCAAGGTCGTTAAGAAACCCTTTGCTATAGTCTACCTTTGACTGGAATGTTTAGGATTTGTACATTTTTGACAGTTCATTTGTATAGTTAGAGTAGTCTGGTGACAAATTCTGCATCTTAAGTGTTTACCAATAAATGGATGATGAAACATACAGCTTTAACATTAAAATACAAACATAACCTAAAATTTCTTAGTTACTTTTGCTGTTTTGGCTATTTTTTTGAAGACTTGTTTTGTGTGCTTTGCTCTTTGCCTTGAGTCCGTATAATTCTTCCCCAGACCTCCCATGCTGTTAAATGTATGGGTAGAATGGTAGCTTCCGAGCAGGTCACTCACCCCTAAAGAAAACACTTTCAGGTCACGTCATATAACCTGTATTATAAGAACAGCTGTGGGTAAGATTCTAAAAATGAGTATCCTGATCTTTTTACATGGGGTTTTTTGATGTTTTGTTTTGTTTTGTTTTTTTAAATGAGAGACAGAGAGTTGTCATTATAATATTAATACGTTGGTCTCTTTTTTTCTTAATAGATAAAAAAATATTTTGAACTTGAGCCACTTGCACGTGGAAAGCGCTGGATTCTTAAACCCTGTTCCTTGGATGATATGGAGGCAGTAAAAGACAGCTTCTCCCTTCTAATAAACTTGCTAGAAGAGAGAGACTTCGAACCTGCAAGAATGTGAAACGCAAGAGAGAAGAGTGGTTCTCCAGGCATCACTGTACCTGCACATTCTGCTCACAGCTTAATTATGGTGTGGTATCAAGACTGTGCTGCGATATGTTGTTCATACACAGTTAGTGCAGAATGTCCTTTTATTAAAATAAATATTCTGTGAATCAGGTACACAACTATTTCCAGTAAAGTTGTCTACACTACTGAAATAGGGAGTTCCTCTTTGTTTACCACTATTTCTGCACACTGCACGTTGCTTTCTTGCGTTGCGATCATCCTTGATAGGAAATTTTACACGCACAAAAATAACATAGTCTGTAAAGGAGGAATTATACCTGCTACCTTGGTTTTTAAAAAATAACTAATGTGTTAAGGTTTCGTGAGACTAATTTGTATTAGCTTGTTTACTGACCCTGCAGTATGGAAAGCACAGCCACTGGGAACCTTAATAGGATACCTTAAAGGCAAGCAGTTTCATGTTAATGCAAAGGTTAGTCTTGAAGTTTTACTGAGTGAAAACACAGTTGACAAGTTAGTTGATTCCTCTGCTAAAGTCACAACATAACCTTGTCAAAGGCAGAACCGTTATTTTGCTGGAAGCTTCCTGAAAGGTAAATTAGCAAATAGATGTGTGCAGATAACAGTATTTGGGAAAAACAGGTGACATAAAAAGGTGGTCTAAGTAACAATATTTTTAGAAAATACACAAAAGTTGGATAAAGTAATAATTTTCATTGAAAGTAGTTTTCCATAAGAGAAGCAAAGCAAATGTCTGATAATTCAGCTGTGGAGGCTTTATTACTAGTTAGAAGTGTGACTGATTTTAAATAAGGATTGCTACCTTTATCACTCACTCATAGAATACTACTCTTATTGTAACATTGCCAAGGCATCTATACCATAATTAAGGACCTTCTAGTGTTTGTACTGTAAGCTTCTCTTTTCAGGAGATTATAACTTGTTCTTTCAAACTTCCTCTGGGCTAAATCTTACTTAGAAGACAAAAAAGTATCATTGGAAACAACATTTGTAATACATTTGGAAAAATCCTATTTGGTTCCAGTAACACAGTGCATATTTCCTCTTTCCAAGTTTTCCCCATTGTAGGTTTGCAGTTTTTTGGCTGCCTTTTGTTGATTTTTTTAAAACCTTATAAACCGATTTTGTCTATTAAAGAAACATGCCAGGTCACTGGTTCACCATTAAGTCAGTCACAACAGGGTATGTGCAGATCAGTCACTGGACTGGTGCACACCTTGGATGTTGTGCCTTGTGCGTTCAACTACCCTTGTGCATGACTGTCTGCAAACACAAAGTGTAGTGATCTGTCAGTGCTTCCTCATCGATTCTGCTTCTGTTTTGAAACTCGTAACTCCTTTTTTCAGGGCTTTAAGCAACATACCTTTTTACTCTGAGCATTTATTTTTTAAGTTTGAAGTTTATTGTAGTTTCTCACTAGTTTATTTGGGAATAAGAAAAGAGCAAAGATCAGCTTTTAAAGGCTTATAAAAGCCATTTCTCTATTACTTGCAATTATACTCTTTGTTAAACAAAATATTTTTAATAGGTTTTTTGTTTACTTTTCAGTTTCCACGGTTTTCTTGCATTGCTCCCTCAGAATTATTTCTGGCCAAATGCATGGCCTGATGATCACTGTTTTAACTTGCTTCCTATTATCAGAAAGACACTGGGAAAACTGGCAAACTCCTTGTTTGGTTTTGTGATAGAATAGGCAGAAAGCCTGAAGGGCATCTCTTCTTGCCTTGTTTTTCTTCTCTTTCCTGCCAGGTCAATCGCTTCACTCCTAATACCATTGGAAAAAACCAAGAACTGGAATTGTTCATTTTAAAACACAGAGAGGAGCCCTATGTTGGTTCAGTTCTCTCTGCACAGTTTAGACGGGACCCAGCCACCCATCAGTTACTCTTGTGTGGGTTAAGGAGGCTTCTTTCCCTGGATTTAAAGAGGAACTGGATCTAATTTACAGTTCCAAACTCTCTCTTAGCTGACGTGAGCTTAGAGGCTACAGAGTCCCCAGATTTCCACAAGGTCCCCAGATTTGTGTCCTCTTCAGAGACAATGACAAATAAGAAGTGGTGTGGAGGAGTGAGAATTATTTCCCAGAGAAGGCAGTTAGGGGAGGCAAAAAGAGGGATTCAGAGCTTTTACTGCTTTTTCATTGAGCATTAGTTAGAAGATGAGAGATATTTTTTTTTTACTATTTTTCCCCTTCTTTCCCATAGTAAAGCTATGGACCAAAAGGTACAGCAAATGAAAATAAGCCCAGCTGTATTGCATTCTTAAAACCATACTTACTTGTACCATCAGTGAGTCTGGTCCAAAGACCTCAGAGTTTCCAAGTTAGTTTTGGTCATGATTTCCCAGCTGTGCACTTTGGAAGGTGCTACATGACTAACATGCAAAAGGCCCAAGTAGTCAATGAGAATATGGCTTTGGCATATGTCAGTGACCACTTAGACTAGGACCTTTTGATGCTTAATGCTTTTTCTTTAGGAAAATGCCAACTGCACAGGAGCAGTGATTCTTTTTTTTCCCCAAGAATTATTTTGAATATGCTTTTTTCTTACTAATACAGTGATCATTCCTCACCACAGGTTGAAACAATACCTCATAACTGCTTAAGGCTAAGACCAACACTTAACTTTACTTTGAATGTAGTTCTTCTGTGGTTTTGTGTTGTGGATGGACTTAATGGATGTGTACCTTTTTAGTATCTGTAAACACCTTCACCTTTTTATGAAGGAATTAAAAATGTTCATAGCAGCTCACATAACACTTCCTTGTCTAAAGTGTTGTTGAATCCTCTGGCTATGATAGAATATATAAGCACCATGCAGTTTTTATTCTGAATGACCAATCTCAGTTGTCTCTTTTTTTTTTTTTTTTTTTAATCTTTTCACATGTCCTCATCATTTAGGTGAAATAAACTTGAGCACTAGGCTCTACTTACAGGCAAATTCATTAAGGAGTGAACATTGTCTTTTTAAAAAAGATATTGTGCTTTAATGTTCTTTAGCCATCTGTTAAATTACTTTGTGTTTGTATGTGTGCGTATGTGTATGTGCCCACATTGGGCTTCTTCTCAGACCTATTGCTGTCTGCAGTGTCTCAGCCGTCAGAATGAAAACATTATCAATCAGTATCCAACAACAGCTGGTTTTGACAAGCTTCTGTCTGCTGCCTAGTGCTTTACAACTTGTCAATAAGACCTCTTTGTCTACCCGCTCTGAGCTGCTAATCTTACTGCTTCCATGTTGTGTCCCGTACTTGTTCTCCTGGCATTTGTATGGAAAAAAAGTTAAATCTTAGTGGGTTTTGATATTCTTTCTTGCTGTATAATGCTCCATGTGTATCTTAGCTTGCCTCTTCAAATGCGTTATACAAAAATCTGTGATGTATTATTTCATTTAACTTCTTGCATTTCATTATATTTATAGAAGTTGCAGATTTTTGTACCGTATTAGTTAATACAGTTGCCTTTTTGTAACGGCAATTAATTTATATTACAAAAGTTTGTATCTTTACTGTAGTCAAAAGTATTAGTTAACTGCCATATTATCTTGACTTTATACTAAAAATACAGTGTCTATACACAGTTGACCCATTCGACTGCTGATATGAGGAACTTGTACTGTTTGTGATTTATACATGATTTCCACTATCAAAAAAAAAAAAAAAAAAAGAAAATAAACACTGTGTAGAGTTGAGTTGCTAAGTTTGGATTTCTTGAGTAGTAGCCAGTTTGGGAGTATGGCGTATTACCTTAATTTGGAATCTTCAAGATAAATTATTTACTCCTAGATGAAAGCAAATATTACTGTATAATCATTGCTAAATTATTAGTTACACATAGTTATGCATTTACACACATACATATATAAAATAGAAACTTCCAAAAATTGGCTGATTTATTTCCACAGCAAGATGTTGTTACACTGGAAATATATCTGAAAGACATTGCAGGTTTACTGGTGGAACAGAGATTGGAATAATCCTTATACAATTATTGCATGTTGAACTGAGAGACATGTTTATATGACTAGAAATTATTTTTAAATAAAATGACATGGCAAAGTACAGATACCAAAAAAAAAACTACAGAAGTTGAGCAAAGGAAAATACTATGGGAAAAATAAAAGCTTGCTGAGACAACTCAATGTTATCGTATCAAATGCTGTTTGAGAAGAGACTCTCACAACTCAAGTTGTAACAGCTGATGGAAGTACAGCTCTGCTGAGCAAGACTGGAGTTGCTGATTCAGCTACTGAGGTATGCTTTTTTCATTTTATTATTTTTAAATCTGCCTCTTACCAAGACTGGGATGGAGATGAAATATTTGTAAACTCTGAATATTTTTTTAATTCTTTTGTTTCATATAAATAGGAACTGAAAATCTGCTAATCATGCCTCATTTGATAGGTCTTGAAAGAATTTTCATTAGCTCATTAGCCCTTTGACCTAATAGTTCAAACAAATAAAAACATCTGTTTGTGTCAGCTGTAGGGTTAGTCATCCAGGGCCCAGGTTAACACAAGGATGAGAGAGAGTCCCATATCCTACGTGAAAATGAAAACCATACCTTTTTCAGTATCTGCAGTTGAAAAGAACCCCTGAAATCAAGTAGGGCTGCTGAATTCTGTTAGGTGAAGAGACTGAAAAAGATCATTACCCTTCTCAATCCTCAGCCCTCATGGGTGAACTGACTTAACTTCATTGTGTGGGTTGGACTGAAGATCACATCTAATTTAACTAGTTCTGAGACTTCCATGCTTAATGCTAGCTGCTTATAATGTATTTTAGCTTTTAGCACAGCTATATTTAGAGAAGCCAAAGTATGATGTATATATTGCTTGTTTATTCACCAGATTTCATAGGAAAATGTAATATGTCGTATTCTGGTGGGTTTGATGGAATATATTCAGGACAGCCTTGTTTGTGGAGTGTATGTTTGTGCATCAGGTATGACCATCAGCATTTCCATTTATGATGTCTTAAATATGCCGTAATTTTTTAATCACTGTAACTGCCTACAAGACAGATATTCAAATGAGAATATTTGTGCTAACAGTAGTCTGTGCAGCTCCAGTTACTTGTGGCAATAAGGTGGGGAGAACAGAAGAGAAATATTTTAATCATCTGGTTGTCAGGTCTACAGTAAACCCAGCAAAAGTGTTTCGCAAAAGGTCCTGTGCTGATTTGGGATGACTATGGAAAAATCAAGAGTTAAGGGTGTGAAAAGGAGGAATGACATAATACATGCCCAGCCATACTACTATTATGGGAATAAAGCGACTCATTGCCTGAAAATAGCCTGGTTTCGGTAAAGACCGTGTTTGTAATGAAAAGCTGTTGTATAGTTAATTTCTAAGCACAGAAACATTTCCTCACGCATGAAAAATCTATACATATATTTGAGAACCTGCCCACATGCTAATAAGAGGCACGAATTGTACCTTTTATGCTTGTGTGCAATATAAGGAAAGCCATTCACAATTAATTTTCTCAATTCTCACTCTTAGATTGTGAACTAAAACTGACAAAAAATAAAAACAGCAATCACAGCGCTTCTTTTTTACCTGTCACCTTGAAATAGTGAAATGCTGTTGTTCATTTTTATTACTGTGCCATGTAACTATAATTTATTGCATTTCAGTGTGCACTGGAAAGTATTTACATGTATTAAGTAAAACAAGACAAAAATAAATCCTTTTGTGGTTTGGCAACTTCCATGTATGAAGAACTGCCCTCTTTCTAAGGAGGCATTTACCATTGGAGTACAGAAGCCTCATATTATAGCTTTGTTATAAATTACTGCTAACTGACATGCTAAATCGTGGAAATTCCCAACAAAAGATTTAAATGCATTGTCCCAAAGATAGTGTGGAGGTGAGAGCAAAATCATGACTTGCATATACATGTTGAAAACCAAACCAAGTTTAATGGCTAATCACACAGCAAAGTATTTGGTATTTTAACAATGTGACAGTCTTGGATTTGGAAGGTTGATAGATTTTTCAGGATCAAAAGGGCACTTCGTAAAAAGTTTAATTTTATGGTGGGTTACATTTTGGGCCTGTCAACTTTGACACAGTCCCTTTAAAGCAACAATTCCTGCTGTGTGTTAAGGTTGGCACTCTAAAAATTTCTTCTATAGAAATGAATCCATTCTGCATTCTGTTAGCACATGCTAAAATAGCATTTTCTGTCCTGTGCCACCTTATCTCATTTACTTGAAAGCACATACCCATTTTCCACTAATACACATATTGCTGGTTTTTGAAACAAAAGCTTCATGTACATCTCATAGTAGGCTTTGTGTGCTACTGTCTTCAATAGCATATCCTCAGAGAAGCTTATACACACAAATTGCAGTATTATTGTGTACCTTTCAAAGACCCCATTTCTGCCAGTATCAAAATTGTGTCTTTTTAGTGCTTGTAACAAAAAATGTCTATTTGCAAATCTATGTCGGAATTATTTTATTCCCATGTATAGTATCTGTAAGATCTAGAGATTCAAGATGTGAATGGGATTGTACCATTCAAAATTAACAATTTAAACTGCAGTATGTGGGGAAATTACTTTTTTTATTTAACAGTGGAACGAACAATTCAATCTCATAATTTCCTCAATATTTACCTTGCTACAGAGAAGAAATGAGCACTTATTGTCAATAATGTAAATTATAACAGCCTTAGTCCATCTGTACTAAATTGCTTTGTTTGCCAATGAGATAATTGTAATCCTCCTGGTTTACACATGTGTGTCAGTTAAAGTTAAAACCCTTCCTTCAAGTATCTGAAACTAAGGTTAATTTAAAAAAAAATGCTAATTGCCTTTTCTAAAAATATTTTTGTACATGATTTGCAGGAGTGTGACTGATGTAGAAAAGTTCACTGTTTACCTTTAAAATATAGAGCATGACCTTTTGGTTACAGTAAATACAGTACTGCAAATCTGGTAAAGTCATCACATATACTAAAGGTATTGGGACCATTTACCTCACATTCCTCCCTATTAGCTTCCACAATTAACATGATCCACAGCTGAAAAAATAATTCTAGTTGTCAGTGATAAATGGAGTGAAATAGTCAATCACTGAAGTCGACAGTATTATTTTAAAAAGATATTGCAAACAAATGTTTACCCAAAGATAGCAATATGTTGCTGAGATTTTTTTCCTTGGGGTTCTCTCATTTCATTCACATGGCAAACTGACTTTAGTGCTCACTTTCAGACTAAAGAGAGCTTTTTTCCTTTTCTTTTTTTCTGTAGCATGAAGAGTACCAAACACTCAAGCACCAAAGTCTTTAGCAGAACAAGGAACATTCCTGGTAACCCTCTGAGATCTGAGACAGAACTTTAGCTTTTTGTTTATTTGTTTTCTTTTCTTCATATGATGTGCAGACCTGAGGTTTGGGTTCAGGCCTGTCTCCACTGAGAGGTGCCAGTAATATAGGAGTCTGCTATTATGAGCTGTATAAATATCTTGCCTATTTTTAGTGGTTGCTTTTGATCTCTGAAGAATTTTAATGTCAAGGTCAAATATTGTGTGGTGGTTTCATATGTAGATGTATTGGTCACCTAGACATTAAAGAAAATGCATACAATGTTTGTAGAGAAGAAATCTCTTACTTTGTATTGCTTTCTCAATGCTGAGGAGAAATCTTCCATAAAACTGCTTTGGGATGGTGAATCTTGTTCTGGTTGCTTGTGAGAGATTCAGCAGGCAATTTTGCCTCTAGGTTTGGGTCAAATCAAATGGAAGATAAACTGTTTCTTCTTTTAAATTTGGCATTTTATACTACATGGATACTGGTGATTAGCATGTCCTCAAGCACTTCATCTGTTAAAACCACTTCACATCTAACCTGAATAAGGCCTGAACGAGGTGGTCACTACTAATCAATCTTTCCAGTTACTGATCTGATTCTTTTAATTCCTGCCTGCATGTAAGGTTTAAAAAAAAACCTGGGTGTTGACACCTGTTTACACATCTCTCTCCTGCATCATGCAAATGTGCCCTCAAGGTGGTTGTTGAGGCAGGTCTGGAGTTCCCCTTGCACTCACAAGGATCAGTTCATTCCCAGTTGTCTCCAGGTGAGGCACAGTATTGTGGCTTCTCTCTGCTGGAGTGTGCATGAAGACCCATTTCTCACCATCTTTTGCATTTCCATATTTGCATATTTTGGATGGGAACTCTGGTTCATGCAATAACTGATCTTTGATGATGGGTTTATCTTTTAGTAAAGTAGGGGCTATTACAGGAGGACTAGCTCTGAGGTTGGTTTATCTTTAAAATTACAGGTCACAATGCAAATAGTAACTAGAAGATATGACTATTAGTCAATGGGTTTGAGTATAACTAAAAGCCAAGATCAAGTGTGTCCTGGTCCAGTTGACTGATGCTGAAAATGGATTCTCATTTGGTAATTAAACCAGAAAAAGTTGCCAGGAATAGACATTGTCCGGTTTAGCAAGAGGGGTGCAGAAGGTTAGCCGAGTGTAATTGGAGATACAGGCCACCATTGCAAATGGCACTGAGACCTCCGTCTCTCTGATGGGAAGCAGGGATAGCCATCTGCCTGAACCTACGACCTGTAGACCATAAGATATTTAATATGTCCACCACAGAGCTGAGGGGAGATGCCAGTTTGAGGAGATACTGATAGCCGCTCTACCTCGCCAGGTCATGCTGACCCCCATCTTCCTCCAGAGAGGGGTTCAAATGCTCAGCAGCCACAGTCCTGGCAGAGCCCGCCACTCACCAGCAATGTGCCTCAACCGTGGGAGCCCTGCCGAGCTTGTTATGGACTGCATGGAGCTCAAGCCACCCATGCCTGGCTTACTGAGATAAGCACTTTTCAAGATGATGAAAGAAATACTGAAATGGGAAAATCGGTAATGGTGGCATGCCTCCACACCTGTCATGCTGTGTTACAATTTCAGTCTTTGATTGTTGGTCCCATAAAGGTGTCGTTTTTTTCATGTTATTAAAGCAATTACAGTTATTATACTAAATTTGTCCTTTCTGAAGGGAGCAAGAACAAATGAGGGAGGATTTGCATACAAATTGAGCCTGGATGTGGGGGGAAATCACAGCAGGCCTGCTCGGCAGACAGATGAGGCGGTGAGGAGACATTATAAAGGAGCATGGGCCAGAGCCACCCTCCTTTGCAGCCCTTTGCTGGTGACCCTTTGAGGAATGTCTCCCAACTGTCTGGCAGATTCATTTGAATGAGAGACAGTTTGGCGCACTGTCATCCCGGGCAGATCAAAGCCCGCTCCGCTCCTCGGTCAGCCGAAGGAGACATGTGGAAGGCCTCCCCTCCCCCGGGCAAGGCCTTTCCCCCGGCACTGCTCAGACCTCCCTACTGCTTCTCTCAGAGAAGCATCCCTGTGTAATGGCAACTGTCCCACTCCGTGCTTTCAGGCGTACCAGCTTGCCTCAGTAGCAGGAGTGCCTGCCTCTAAGCACGGCGGCGTTCCCCTTGGAGCCAGCAAGCCAGGCTTCTGGGCGGCTGCAGTGGGGCTGTGCCATGGGTCGCATCACAGGAAGGGCATCAGGCTGCCAGTGCAGGTGTTTGTAGTTCAGAAGAGCAAAGCAAGGTGGACAGTAGGTTTCAAAGCTTTTAAGTGGCAACAGAGTTGGCTTTTGGGCATGGGAAGCCATTTGCAATGTCCCAATTTCCTGCCATGGGTGCATTTCTTTACAGAAGGTTCCCCTCGTGTTTCTAAAGACAGGGGGAGGGTGTTTCTCCCTCACAAAAATGCTATCGAAAACTTAGGAAATATACTGATTTTTTTCCCTGGGACTGAGTGTTATGCCCCAAGTCACTGCTAAACAAAGTGTGCCCCCATGAAGATCAGTGGCGTGAAGGAAACACGAGCTTGTGGCCCTCTCTGGGGACTCGATGAGCCCAGAGCTCACACATCATTGTCACCTACAGCATTACGATTGCTGGAAAGTCCCTGCTCACCAGTATCCTGAAGCAACACAGCCTTTTGACTTCAAAAGCAAGCACTGGTAAAGGGGGGAAACACAGATGGGAACAATGAATTCTTAAGTTTTAGTTCTATCTCTGAACCTTGCTTCCTTGACTCTCTGAGCCTGTCCATGGATGTGATGCTGTTTTGCTGCTGCTTTGGACATAGGTACAGGGCTTTGAGGGTGTATTAACTTCTGTGAAGTGCTCAGGTACACCAGAATGTGGGATTTTCTGGTGGCTATGGGGCTCATGCCTTTACTGTCATGTAAAGATATAGCCTATAACCTTTGTGCTGGCCACCTTCCACCCAGAGATGTAGAGAGAAGTTTCTAAGTACTTTGGGTATTCTTTAAAAAAGAAACTGCTGGGTAATATGGTAACTAGAAGTTTTGCCACTTCAAGCAATCAAATTTGGGAAAGTTTGTGATCTAATTTAAATGTTGAAAATTGACCCCTTTGTTAGATTTGGACTAGTTTCAGCCCATCAAGCCTGGTAGTGAGTAATTGATGTGTAAATTAATTTTCTGATATCACTAGTAGCTTAATAGTGTATCTGCAAAATACATTACTTGCAAATGAACCTTTGGATCATTAGGTTGTCCTCACTGACACGGCCCTGGAACATGCTGTTTAAATAAGGAAGGATGCTGCTGTGCTTTATTTAATGTCATTTGATGCTAAATGAGATGCTTTGAATTCATATAGATGTAAAAAAAATGCAGTCTGTTTCTCTTATTTAGGAAAAAAAATGGTTTTACAGTTGTTTTTATAAGTGGAAGAATATTCTGAAGTGGTGTATCTTCATGGATCAGCATTTTCAGCTATATTATAGGGCGAGAACCAAGTTGCTCTCCTGACTTATTTACAACTCTAGGATAACAAAACCGATAAAGCTATGTTGCATTGTTCATTAAAATTAAACTGGCAAAAGCCTGCCTGCTTGAAGGTACGTATTAATTTTCAAAAGTCTTTTACAGTAACAAGTGTAGCAGACATCCTAAATTAGAGCATGCAGGTGATGTCGGATCATCTTAACTATTTTGAAGAGTTCTCTGTGTTTCAATGTCAGACCTGTTTCAACTGTAAAAGAGTAACTGGGTAGAGTATGAGCTACCAGAGTCGTGGCTGTTACTGAGTATCTGCTGCTTAACCATGACAACTGTTCTGCCTTTCAGTTGTGGTTCAAGATTGGTTCAGAAATACTCATTTATTTCCATAGTTAAATCAATGATATAGAAGTTACTGTCTGGGCATTCAAATACAGGATTTTTACTTGGGTATCTTCCTCCATAACTGCAGAAGAAATAATTTCCTTTTTTGCACTATGCTGTTTAAATTTGAGAAAACAATTGAAAGGATAATGAGGCAAGAAAACTAACTCTCCTCTTCCAGGCAATGAAGAGAAACCACTTGGCAAGTAAAACATCCTGCTCTAGAAATCCTGATGGACTCATTGATCTACAAAGATCTATTCAGTTCTCACAGTTATTAAACTACAGGTATTAAGATTTGGAGGACATCACTAACTGGTCTTAGTCACAGCTCAAGTAATCAAATTTCTCTAATGTTGTATTTTTGTTGACTTTTTAAAACAAATAATCAAACCTTTACTTCTGACCGCTGTATGGGTTAGTAACCTAATAATAAAGAAACTAGCTCAGGCTTCTGAAATTCAGTGATGTTTGTGAATATATTTTTCCTCATAGTATTTGATCTTTAAAGAATACAGAAATATTTTTCTCCTTTTTTTAAATCTATATTTTAAAAATTTTTACTTGCTTTATTCATTGCTAATTTTGCCCTGATGAGGATTTTTTCATAGATAGAATAGTATAGTTCAGTTGGAAAGGACCTACAATGATCACCTAGTCCAACTGCCTGACCACATCAGGGCTGAGCAAGTTAAAGCATGTTGTTAAGGGCATTGCCCAAATGCCTCTTGAACACTGACAGGCCTGGGGCATCAACCACCTCTCTAGGAAGCCTGTTTCAGTGTTTGGCCACCCTCGGTAAAGAAATGCTTCCTAATATCCAGTCTGAACCTTACTTCACACAGCTTTGAACCATTCCCATGCATTCTGTCACAGGATACCACGGATCATTCCCAGAAATAACAAAGAGGCTAATTTTTGGATTACAACTGTACGAACTTGTTCAGAAAGCATTTTCTGCTGTAATCTGTTCCATCAGAAACCTGTTTTTTCTTTTCATCTACATCTGTTGCTTAGTACTAACCATCATATTATGCCCTCTCAAGAATTCCCCTTGCATACAAGGTTCTCAAAAGCAAACATTTTCAAATATGTTTCTGTGTTCTTAGTAAAAAAAAACAAATCTCAGGATGTTCAAATAAGATACAATATGTTTTTATTTAATGCAAAGAGATGCAAGAAAAAAAAAAATGCTGACCTCTCTCCAGTAAATTTTCTCAAGAACATTGCAAAATACATGTAAACTCCCTTGGCCTATTCAACCTTTCCAGATGCATCATTCTCCGGGGTAGCTAGACAGATGTAGAGTCAAGTGGGAGTGCAGATAAGCATGTTGGATACCACCACTGTACTGAGATATGTAGGCCTCCATATGGTAAGGTAAATGCCATCATTTTTTCCCCATTTTAAAGTTTCCTATGAGGAAAGTTTAGTCCTATCTGTGGTTACAGAACAAAGGAAAAATCTTCTCTATATGCACTTTATGAAATAGCTCTTTCATTTAATCATTTATGGGATGTTATAGCTGGAATACATAAAATGTTACAATATTTATTTCTCCTTCAGAATTGCTGGGGTTTTTTGTCATCTATGGAAATTACTTGCTCTTACTAAGCAATGTTTGATCTGCATGTCTGTATTCTGTCGTTACTTTAATGCCACAGTATATCAGATTCAGTTTCTTGAACTAAAAAGTACAGGAAATTCAGAGAGAAAAATATGAACAAAGTAACTTGATTAAAGAGTGCTGTAGGGAAGATGTGCATGCTCAAAATGGCACTTGGAGAAAATGGTGTGTTGAAAAGCAATAAAAAATATTACATTGATGTTTCAGAGGATGTAAATGTGAGATTCTGTTATCAGAATTACTTTAGTGTCAGATATACTTACCTATAATTGACTTTATTTTGAAACTTTGTTATCTATCCTCATTTCTCTATCTGCCTTTGTAACACATCTTTCCAAACTGCACATGGTCTGTATTTCATTCTCAGTAAAATTCCCTGTCCTCCTGCAATTACCCACAATGTCAAAATTAGGGCATAACTGGCACACCTTCATGCTAAGGCAGTTGATCAACCCTCTTACAGGGACTTCCAGCTCTTGTTTTTCAGAGCTGTGGGGACTGTGGTGCTGATGGTCTCAGAAAACATTGGGATTATATCTTTTCCCCTCCATCTGTGAATTATCTTCGTGTCTGCAGCATTTACACAGCATGGAATGAGTCTTCAGTGGAAGAAAAGTCTTCAATGAATGAAAAGACAGAGTAGAAATATTTGGAACAAGGGAGCGTTTCCCCAGCAGTGACTGAGTGCAGGGTGAACTTGGCATATCTATACAAAACTGACTAGAGGGGGTGATGGGTATCACCTTCCCTCACTTAGGACAAATGTATTTCAGAAACAGAGAATTAGTTTTGTGTTCCAGCACTTGCAAAACAACACCCTGATCCTTGGTCATCCTATCCTGAGCTCAGGTCTTGAACTCAGGTAGAAGAGGTGAATTTCTTCTCTCTGGCTGGCCAGATCACTCTGCTTGCCTCCTTTCCCTAAGGCAGGCAGGTTTACTTTTTTTTTTTCATCTCAAGGCCATCATATAGTTCTCTGAGTAGGTAGGTCTAGTGCCTACCCAGAAACTTTGACTAGTTCATAACATTGATCATCATCTTACCAACTCAGCTAAAAACATACAAACCCAGTAAACTTTCATTCATTTTCTGCTTCAGCTCTTGATCTTCAAGACCCTAAAAAGGGCCCTAACATCCGGAGGACCTTACCTCCTTTTAATACAGCCTTAGTAGCTATGAGGCCCGGGAATGCCTTGAGCAGTGACCTCTGGGTGGCTGCAGAAAACATCTTCTCAATGGAAGGTGGCATCTGTGGCACAGTTCAGTGCAAAAGCTGACTCGTATCGCAGCTTAGCTCCTTTAACAACATGGCACAATGCCAGTAGCTCTGATCAGACTATTGCCAGACAACATCTCAAAATCATTCTGGGAAATGTTTTCTTAATTGGCTATTTATCTCAGATTCCCTCTTCCCCTTTCAAGCAATTGAAATCTTGCTGGGAAAAAGGGCAGTTTTTAGAATTTGGCATACAACTTAGTGTTGGGAGTATTAAGGAAGTAGCGTTGTCTTTCAAGGCTGCCAGTTATGTCTGGAGCCTTCCACAGAATCTCCATTGACTGTCTGATAGGAGCTGAGCCCCATTGTGAACAATTGTTTACAGGTGTATGGTACAGTTTGAAGTATGCATGTTTTCAGAAAGTGACTGCTATGTGACTGCTATGTGATCTGTAGCTAAACTATTTTGCCATCCAGACAGTACAACAGTTAAAACAGATGAAGCTGTGTCAATATTTCCCCGTTTTTATCTACGTTTTATGGAGTGCCCTTGAATGTCTGTCTGGGCAGTACTAGCTGTTAGCTCTCTAGGGAAGATGTTTTGTCTGATATAATGGTAGTTAGTCTATTTCTATCCCTTCCCCTCCTCACATCAATATTTAATCAATGCTATAGTTTTGTGTTGTTGGAACATTCTGACATCATCATTATTCTCTTATGGCTCTTTCTCCTTTGTTATCCAAATAGCTTTACAAGCCCATAGAATTAAGCCTCACAACATCATCTACAAAAGCGAGGACTTTTTTCCTTCCATTTTGCAGAAAGGGAGATTAAATACAGTGATTTTGACTTGAAGATCATCTGGACTCTGAAGCAAAGCTGGGGTTTGAAGATAGGCTCTTACTGTAGTGCTTTCCATATGCAACTAGGGCCTTCCAAAGATGAGACCAGCAAAGCAAGGTTGTAATCCTTTCACATTAAGCTTCCCAAGGCACTTTCACTTTGGTAAGCCAATCAAATTTGTCTGGTAACGAGGGGCTTGATTTCATTAATCACAACTAGCATGTAGTCCTGTTGTACCTTGCAAACAGTTATGACTCCCTTCTGCAGCTGTTTCAGAGGAGACAAGGTGGTGTCCCAGCATGACTTGGATTTTAGTTTTGTCACAGAGTCCTTTGGGATAAAAGCTAAGTTTTGCATTGCAGTACTATGGTTTTATGGAGGCAATGTGTGTACAATAGTGTAATTTCAGCTGCTATAGGAATTGTATAGTTACATCTTGTCTCATTAAGAAGATGATTGAATGATGGCTTTCATGAAAGACTAATTTTAAAGAGTCTTTTGTCTAAGCAATTAATGGATTTTGGCTTTGTCTTTTTGATGTGTTCTATACAAGAAAGGATCTATTGGATGTAGTCTTTCAGCTGTAGCTAAACATTCATATGTATCTTTTGAACAATGTGAACTTAAACCCAGTCAGCCACAAAGAAAGGATATCTGTTCACAATTTAGAATTTGTTCTATTACATATTTCAAACCTTCACTATTGGATTAAATTATACTACCAACTATGTCAGATTTATGGATAGTTCATGTTGTTATTTAAATGTATTATTCATTTCTTTACTATAATTCAAATCAATTAGTTTCTAATTTTCAGGCAATATGAAGTTCAGATTTGCATATAAGCTGAGTTATGGAACTGTGTACTGTGGTTCTCAAAGTTCAAAATTATTCTATTTAAACCAAATGGATTCATGTGGCTATTTCAGCCTCAAATATTTTGAAATATGTGAAATTTATTTACAGTTTTAGTGCAAAAATAGTGACAGGGATTAAAATTTTCTTTAAAAGTTGTTTAAGATTAAGTAACTTATTTTAAAATGAAAATGTACTTACAAATAAGATGTGCCATAATTTTATATCTCTGCTGAACATGTTATATCCATTTGTACGGTTGTCCCTGACTCACCAGAGCTGAATAGCAATTGAGCAGTGGCAATACCACACAGTGAATCACCAGTGCCACTTCTTGCAACCCATACTTGATTTTTCATTAGGTTTGTATCTACCTGCTGGTCTTCATGATCTGAAAGGACTGCATACAGATGTATTGCAGCAGATGCTTGATTTAGGAACATGTGGTGAGAGTATATGCTTAGTTTCTTTCTGGTTTCCTTCTGGAATTGTTTTCTCCATAGTACTTCATACAAGATTAATTTCCATGTATCTTATTTTCCTTGTCCTAATCCTTTCCAATACAGTGCTTTGGGATGACTAATACTCAGGTGAACTTGCAGGCTCCATCTGGTTTCTTCGGTAGTGGGTTTACAGGGAGAAGTGTATTTCTGCCCTACCCTCCTCCCTTGCTCTTGATCTTCAGACCCTGGAGTTAGCACCAGTACCATAGCCTTAGTTTCCACTACGGCAATGTAGAGCAACAGTACTGGGAAGCAATGTTTGCAGTGAGCACTGTATCCCTTTCTTAGAGAAACCCAATGTAAATAATCTACCACTGTCTGAAGTTTTATAAACTTTTGTCTTACTTCGCAGTTTTCAAGCTAAAATATACTGGTTGACTGATTAAGTGTAGCTTTACTGTAAATCTTCTAACAGTCGTCTATCTTCTACAGGCTGCACACACCATGGCAGCAAGCACAATCACTGAGCCTCACCAAAAGGAGATATGTTTGCTGCAGATTCTAAACATACGACACAATTTTTGTGCTGTATCATTTCAATTTTGTGCTGTTATCATTTCAATTAAGAGATTGTTGTTTCTTTTCTTCATGGAGACAAAAGGAAAGAAAACCAACACATAACAGGCAGTCCCTGGTTTGCAGTATTGAAATAGATGAAACATGTTTCACTGTCTTGACTGTATCAGTGCACTCAGGCTGGATAAACAAACTGAAGAGGCCTCTGACCCTAAATAATGGTGTTAAAAATGCCTTCTTCAATTATATTGAATACAAACCAACTCTATTTTTGAGAGGTTGTATCTACTCTGTCTGTATTCAGTCCTCTTTCTCCCCCCACATCCCCCTGCCGCCTTTCCTTGTTAATTCATTTAAACAGGGTTTCTTTCTGCTCAATTTGCATTCAAATGGCTGTCAGGGGAATTTATGGAAATAATATAAGTGCTTTTATCATTGTGTATTTAGTCACATGTGCTAATTTTCGAAGGATGAACTTGTCTAGCATCTTAGCAAAAAAAAGAGTAAGAGTCAAGCACCAGCTTTGTCATGGCTACAAAGCCAAGAATGCCCAGACCAGCATGGTTGAAAATTAAAAACAAAAGCAGAAGGCCCAATTAGTGATTTCTTGGTGCAAATTATATATCTTTTTCTGTTGTTTTAAATGGCCCATCCCACCCATGCTCCGGCAGATTTTTTCTGCTTCTTCCTCCTCCTTTGGTAGCAAAAACTACCTATCTCTAGACCCGGCATACAATGGCATCTCTTTCTTCTTTGTTTTTAGCAGTGAAACACAAATTTACTGAGTTTTGGAAATTTCACTTTGTGTGCTGTTTCTTTTCCTTAATTGGTGTTACAGCAATAGTGGGGCACATGTCTTTTTCTCTCGATTAGCAGGAACTCCTCAAAGGCCACCTTGAAACAGCAGTGGTTACCTGTATGGATTGAGTCTCTGAAGGCTGAATCTGTCCCCTTTTCTTCTCACAGTGGCAATCAGCAAATTCCCCAACCCCCACTGTATTTGGTAACATCTTCAGCAAATTCACAACCAAAACAAACTTGATTTTGACCAACCCTGGCACCAATGGCTTATCAACTTGAGCATGTAGTTATTGCTTAAGCAACATGAGATACTTTTGGTCTGGCTCATTTCAGACCCAAGTAACTTGTTCTTTTTGACACTTGATGACAAATACTTTCTCCTCCCTTTCCTGAAAACTGCAGAAATTAGTACAAAAAGAGACTTCCATGAAGCATTTAAGTTGTTAATAAAAATAATTGGTGGCAGGAGTGTGGTGGTTTTTCCAACAAAATAATAAAGACTTCTTAAGATATTTTTCTGATCTACTATTAAGCTACCATAATGGTAAATTATCCATTAGACTTTTACATATTTTCTAAAAGAAAGGGAGAAATTGTGCAGTGTAAACATGAAAATGACATGTTTCAAGGTTTTCAACCTAGTGAGTTGTTAGATCATTTGTGTTACTCTGCCCTTCTTATTTAAAAAGTGTATAACTATTATATAACACCAAAAAAAAAAAAGCACAATTCATTATGTGAGTGCTAGTTACTGATTTATTTGTGAAATTTCTAAAAGGGAGGAGGGCCAAAGGGGGAATCACAAAAACTTTTAAATCTGCAGATCAAGAAAAGTAATGCTATGTCCAAGTATATTTAGTGAATGATAATGCAAACCACAGACAAATATAGAGAAGAGGAGAAAATAAATTCCCTGGCTCAAGCTGGGAATTTATTGAATGCTTAGAGCCAGAGAAACAATAATTTAGAGGGGAGTATTTCCCTGGATTCTACACTACTAATAAATCATTGCTGGTCATGCAATTTTTAGTGGTCCCAATAATGATTACATCTTGCATAGCCTAATCACACTTAGAAACGACATATTTTTCTTTGTTCTACCCCTATATTACTAATGCTCTGGGTGCACTTGAGTACTGAGGAATAACATTTTCTGTATACAAAGAAAGAGGCATGTGTCTGTCTTTATGCGCACACACCTATACATATGCATGTACCACCCCTCTGGTCCAAGGAAAATGTTATATATGATAAATTTTTTTTTTCAGAATTGCCATCAGGAAATATTATAAGATTTTGAAAAATAGGTAGAAAACCTAAGATTTAAATGAAATTCTATTTCTGAGCATATTTTTCCTGTAGAGAGGACGAGAAGCAACAAAATCTGCCAGTCTGCCTCAGCTGGTGTGAAAATGGGTTGCTTTGTGTTCATAAATAACTTAAGAGTCTTTGAAGAAAGGCAGTTACTAGGGGGAAAGTATTATCTTATCATACTTGCAGTATACAATGTCTTTACCTTAAGCAATTGTGATTCCTTGGGATGTGAACGTGGGTAGGGAAAATGCTGTAGTAAACTGGGGCAACAGCTTCTAGAGGTGGGTGCTGGTAAAGCACCAGCCATAAGAGCACGAAGTCTGCAAGGTGATGGAGGAAGGAATGAGAATAGCTCACTTACTTTTTCAAGGGAAGGAGAATATATGCGTCTTCCAAGCCCTTGGGAGAGCTTTCACTGTCACAGTTATGAAGGAAGGTTATGAAAATTTGTAGTAATTTTTGGGTCAGAAAATCTTTCTTCCAGAAAGGACAAAAGGTGAAAATATGCAATGTCTATCAGGTCAAGAATAAAAGAAGTTACCAGAAATTAAGTGGTAGAAAGTTTTAAAAAGATCCTTGTGAACATCTGTGAAGGACACAGAGTACTTTCTGGAAGGCAGAGTTGTTCCTCCGTCCCTGTGGAGCTGGTGGAAGGACAACCCAGAGACTGCAGATGAAAATCCTGGCACCAAGTGGTAAGACTGTGGCTCAAGGAGAGCCTGCTGAGAGGAACAGTGAACCAGCAGCCAAGCCCCAGCAGTGATGGAGAAAACTTTCTGCAGACTACAGAAGACTCTGCCAGGTGTGCTGCTACTAGGGAAACCACTGGGTTGACTGGAACAAAGCCTGGAAGTAAGATTTGATCTTCCTTTGAAAATTCACCAAAATAAAATGTCAAGGCAAATCTGTTGCTAAGCTGTGGCTGACTTGAGTGTTGTGACAGTGTTGAAGAACTGTTATTGATTTAAGTATTAGCAGAGCAAATCACAAATTAAAGGATTTTTTTTTGTTTGTTTGTTTTTTAAGCAGCTCACTAATGTACTTAAAGTAGGCACTGGGCGAGTGATCTTCCAGAGCTGCTTCTAGGCTGAAAATGTGTAACAACAGAAAGAGCAAGAGAGCTATTGGCAATGGAAAACAAAAGATGGGGATGGTAGAAGTGTGGAACAACATCTGTAGTTTTCCAAGCTGAGCTGACTAGGTGCAAATCTCTAAAGAGCTGAGGAAAAAAAGTGATCTTTTAAGTTAGAAATGTGTGAGAATAGAGCAATTTCCATGACTTTGAGTGAAATGTGTAGTCTCTGGGTTTCTGCAGTGTGGATAAAACTGGACCAAAGATTACACCAGCCTGCAGTCACCCTGTTTGCACCACTGCCCCAGTCATGTGGAAGAGCAATCAGGTCCTACACTCAGATTCACTTTTGTTACAACTGACAGCCTGGTGTGGTTAGTTGAAATAAACTGAAGAGAGTTGTTCTGCTGAAGGTGAAAATGCTTTTCTTTATAGAAGAAAAACCTCAGCTAGACCAACTAATAAAGCCAAGTGGAAGGCATATCCTATTTGGGCATCTCAGTGTTAACTATCTCCCTTGACAACACCCATTTCAGAAATATTGAACTATTTAGTGTCTCTGAAACATCTGGACTTTCTACTTGTTTCATAAGTCTCTAACAAAAAATATCTGCACATCATCCATCAATCCACAGCCACATTCTTTTCTCACCCTATCATGATTAGATTCCTTGGGAGGTTGTAGGGGTTTTTTTCCTAATGCTTTTCTCCCAGTTTTTCTTGGACATCCTTGTATTATTAATGGGCTCATATGTGCTCACTTTGAGCCATTAGAAATTAAACTAGTGTTTTTAGTAATTGTTATATAAGCTGGAGAAATGGGGACTTTGGGGGACCTAACCTCTTTCCTTAGCCACAACAGACTCATTCTGGCAAAACTGAGAGAGATTTCATTCACTGTTTGAAGAAAGTCCCCCTCTTGTTGAGATGTGGAGAGCAGTGGTGCAGTGTTTTGTCCAAGACAATTTTTTTGATAGGAACATCCAGGTCAGATGCACTATTGCTGGGGCTGTCCTGCTACAACTGGAATGGAAACTCCTAAATATCCCCTCTCTAAACAGGTAGATATCTGCTTTCTAGAGACCAAGATCCACGCAGAACAGTATCTCCATGGAAAAAGAGCTGTGTAGTCTCTGTGTGGACCTTGTCTCAAAGAACTGTTCCTGTAGTGTGAGTAGTCAGTGTTTACCTGAGCTACATCTCTCATGAAATTAAAGAGTAATTACATACACTACTGCGGAAGTGCCATTCTCCTTCCACTTTAAAAGTCAGTAAATGGATGGGGAAACCTGCCCCATCCACAGGGGCTGGTACTGGGGAGCATCCCTTGCAGAAGGAGGAGGGTCAGCCTGCCGTCAGGTGGCTTTAAGCAGAGGCTGAGCCCCTCTGGCCAGCACACATTCCTCCCCAGCTTATGCTGCTGGGCCCTTTGCCTTTCCCCCCCCCCTTTGCACCAGTGCCCTTTTTCCACATTAGTTTTCAGCCAGATGAGTTCCCTGAGCCATCTCAGTATGCAATTCCATCCGTGCAATTGGTGCAAGACAGTTGTAAAATTAGTTAGCTGTAAAACTGCTGAACTGGGAGCAGGAGAGAAGGTGGGGGTAGATGAATCCAGCCGAAACCATTTGGGGCTGCCACAGCAGTTTCTCATGTGCTGAGCAACCTCTCAGAGCTGGCCAGTTTGCTGCCAGGTAATGCGAGGAGCCGGCTGATAGCGGAGCCTTGTGTGGGGATTGTTTCATTTGTCAGGCTGCCACTGGATACACAACAATTGCAATTTCCACCACTCCTCCCTGCCACAAAGATTAGGAGGTAGTCATGTGAAGCTGGGCTATGAGACTGTTAGGAGCGATTATAACAATGCACAAACATTAGACTGGTGTAAATATTAAGGAGAAAAAACGATGGTTCAAGGATGTGTGTAATTAAGAATAATAGGTTGAAGAAAAAAACATCTTTTTATATGTGTCACTATTTTTATATGACCTCTGTCTGGAACTCAGCAACTAAAACTGAGGAGGAATACACAGTCTCCTCAAACAATGTTACAAAGTGAGACCTTGCTCCTGAAAATAAATCAGTGTGTCAGACTTCAGCTCATTGATTTTATTTGTCTGAATCTCAGGCTAATTAAGAGTCTGAAGAGCAGACCCTGCTTTCTGATCAGCCTGTGAAATAGTCCTGTAGGGGGAAATTGAGAGATATTTTGTGTAGTTAAAAATCCTAGAAACCCTGCTGTGATTCCCAGATAATTCATCTATTTTCAGTAATAATCTTCATAATAGAAGTGGTCTGCAAAACTGAGTATGTCTGACAAAAGAGTGAAGAATGTATGTAAAATGTTATTATTTTTCCTTCTGACCAATTTTTCTGCTAGGCAGGAAAAAAAATCAGAAAATCATTGGCAACGATATCTGGACAAAATAGCTTTTTATCAAACAATTAATCAAAGGTACCCTGTAAAAGCCCAGGCTGCAGGAAGAGAACCTGGCACCTCTCCCTGTCCCTGGGCAGAAGGTAAGAACCTGCCCTCTCCATGTGACATCAGTAATAAAGGGAAGGCATGGTGGACTGGGGAGGGCAAAGGTGCCCTAGGTAGGTGCCACTGACAAGCCCCAATCAAACACCCAGCAGATCTTAACCCATGGTGTAGTCTGTTAGCTCTTTAACCAGCTCTTTGGCACCAGATACTTGGGGTGAGAGGCTGCACGTGAAATCCAAGTATTTGCTGCTCCCCAGGCATGGTAATTCTAGGAGATGTGGAAAAGGGACTTAGGGTCTGAGACATCCTCTGAGGATGCAGGTGAGGGGACAGGGTGTGGAAAAGAGAGGAAAAGGGAAAGGGGAGAAGAGGAGGAAAGAGACAGCAGAGGAAAGATGTGAGGGCTGTAAGAGCAGGGGAAGCATATCAGCAAGGAAATGCAACATTAGTGGGTAAAGGAAGGAATACTTTATACCAAAACCACACTTCAAGCATATGAGATACTCTGTGTCTCTTATCTTTTTATCACAGTGCTCATCCATGCTTTCTGTGCCATGCTGCTGCTCCTGTGTGCCTTTGCCCAGCAAATCCTGCCAAACAGCTAGCTGAGCATGCGCCTTGCTTGTAATACACCAAGGCAGTTGCAGCTGCCCTTCCAGGCTGTGCTGGAAACTCAGGAAAAGGGGAAAGAAAAGAAATTGCATTCTGCAAGACCTGATGTTGTTCCGAGTACTTGAGCCAGAATATAGGTAAATGTCATAGGGATTTAATATCTTGTCAGCACTAATTAAAGTCATGCCTTTGCCAGCAAAGCCATTACAGACCACCTTTTCAGGTACTTATAATTTGGCTGTAATCACATATTCTGGGAGTAACAAATTTTCTCTAGTTATAAAATAAAAAGTCATTGTGGGGCTGTTGAAACAGTGGAAGCTGGGACGGACAAAACATGAGCATCAGTGAGGGAAGATGGAAAGGTATGGGAGGAGGAATAGCATCTTTCCACAATGCCCTAAAGATATTGAATAGTAATTAGAACAGAGATAAAAGTAGTGCTCAAACTTAGGCAACTACCTTAAATTAATAAACTCCAGAGGCTGCTGTAAGATTTAATTAAAGGCTGGTATAAACAACCATGATTTTCACTGTCTTCTGACACCCTATAACCATAGGCTTTGGCAGATTACCAGAAGAACCACTCATCTGTGGGGATCCCAGAACTGCCTTGCTTCTGCTCCTGGAAGATAAAACACCATGAACCATGAAGAAAAATGAATGCAGCAGATATTGTGGAAACTGTGCAATGAGATAAAGGGAAAGAGGCCCTCCATCAGGTAGGTAGCTCTAGGATTACTCAGGGATTGAGAAAAGAATAATCAATACCTTTTATTGCACTACAAAACTACTATAGCAAAGGGTTGAGCAATGGGTTTCTCCCTGCCTCAGCTTAAGGATTCTTCAACGAAGGTTTGTAAGCAAAACCAGGGAACTGATCCTGCCAGACATGTTGAATAGCAGGTATTAAGCACAGAACTCATACAATTCAGTCTGTCCTACATCTCCCCTCAGGTAGGGCTGCAGCTCACATGCTTTCACAGTACTGAAAAGAGCCTCGTTATAAAACAGTTGCAACCTGACGCTGAAGTCCAGCCTCTGACATGACACTGCCTCCTACTTTGGGGAAGATACTCTTGAGCAGTGGTAAGCTCTTTTTCCACTGGATAAGACAGGCAAGTGACTTCTCACAGAGCATCTGAGAACCTGCAGAAGTTGCAAAAGCTTGTCTTAGTAGCCCTTGAAGGAAGAGCAGGGTCATCACTGGCTCATCCACCTAATCTGATGTGGATCAGAACATTTCTGTCATATTAGTCATGCCACACAATATGAAATTCATGCTGGCTTCACACTAGCTTCAGAAGGGACTTTACCTCATGGGGCACAAAGCCTGTGGTTACAGCATTAACACAGTAACACTTAAACAAACTGGACCCAGCAGTGTGAGTTTCCACTGCATCACAGCTTTGCAGTGTATGGGATTTCTGGTCTAGTTTGAGAAGCATTGCAGCTGGCTCCAGCTGGACCATGGTCTGATCTATAAGTTTAGTTCCTCTAATGCTAAAGAGGTACACAAGCATAGTAAATGTATATGTATATAAAATACATACGCAGAGACAGAGAGAGTGGGGAGGAGAAAGAGGTTAATGAGTTAAAGATTTTAAAATTAGACAAGATATGATTCACTGGCAGATGGCCTCAGTAAAGTGGCCAGCCTAATTAAGTGTGTTATACTGTATCATCAATAATCCATTAGAAGAGTGGCAATAGTTTATGTGCAGCAACAATTTGCTAAAACAGCTCCACATATTTCATAGCAATGGAATTTACAATTTTGTTCAGAGGGGAAAACAAACAAACAACTCTTTTAGTTTTGAAGAATGCCTTAAAAAATACATGGTGTAATCCATTGCACTGTCATGTGCTTGACTCCAATGAGAATCTGAAACAGTGCCTCTAACTTGTGTGAACTGATCCAATTAAGCTTAGTCCTGGTCCCCCAGGCTCAGGGCCCCTATGCTCAGCGAGGCAACGGCTACGTAATTTGGCATTTCGTCAGGGTGCCACCAAATTCAGCATTCCCATGTGGAATTCCCTATTCTGCTGCAGGCAGTTGCTCAACCTTTTGTTTTCTGTCTTCTGACTTCCCTCTTGCCTCCTCTCCTTTCCCCATGGGGAGGAGGTAATTAGATTACAACGCATGCTCCCTCCACTCCTCATGAAGGCAGGCAGCAGGGGGTTGGAAAGCAACCATCCAAGTCCAGCCTGTGGCTAGGGAGCGGAGAGCCAACCATATTGGATGACACGCTGGGCCTCGCGGGGAGCAAAGCAGCTGTGGGGAGGGAGCTGGGCAAGGGCTCCTGAAACTGGCTGCAAGAGCTCTGCTTCCCTGGCCCACATAAGAAAGGAGGTTTAAGTTAGGTTTCCAAGGCAACATCATGGGAGCTGAGACCTGGGGTATAGAGTAGGGCCCTTTGAAAGCACAACAGAAAAAATGCCACCCTTGGGAATAACAGGGGCAGGAGGGTGGTTTTGTAAAAAATCAAGTATTGCCAAGTACTAAAACAAGCACTGGTTGTCTTCCCCCTTCTCCCAAATCTTGACACAAAATATTATATTTTAGGACAATTACATTGGGTTTCTTTATTTTTTTTAATATCTATATAGGTGCTTGTGTGTGCGGCAACCTGTTACTTGTCTCAGAGCTCTCCCTTGGATATGGAGCCAAGTGACATTTTGACTTGTGTTGCAAAAAACTTAAGGGCTGCCTAGTAATGCACAGACCCCAGTTCTGCCTGAGCCCCCTCCCCCCAGAAAAAGTTTTTACTCTTTCCTCTGACAGGCCCACACTTGCCCATCCTCCGTCTTAGCAATTACACAAATGGGCCACAGCAGCTGTTCCCCCCCCACCCCAGCACCTCCAGTGTGACTGCCCCACTCTGCAAGCTGGATCTCCCGCTAGGACTGCCAGTCCCCTGCTTGGGAGACATGAGATGTTGCATTAGTGTCACCTTCTCTCTTGCTGAATGAGGGTCAAATGTGCCAAAAACTTTCCCACAGCCACTGATTCCCTTCCAGCATTTGCAGTGTGCTGCCTTCTCTCACACAGGGAACCTGAGGAGACCTAGAGGACACCGCTTGGGGTTTCCTCAGCTTCAGCTCCAGTCTGAGACCCTGCTGCCCACCTGGGTCTGTCTGATGCCATCTCTTGGCTTCAACACGCATCCTCACCTGTGGCTTCATCATTCTTCCTAGTCTTGTAACATCAGCTTTTGTTTTTATATTAGGGAACAGCACTTTGCTTTGGAAATCCTGAAAACAGCTAACACATTTTAAGCTATTTAGTTGAAATCAGTATTAGTGAGTTTTTGTGAGGATGGAGCACAAGGAAAAAGGATACTTCAGCATCATGAAAAATGTTTAGAGATTAGTAAAATGGAATTTAATCCCATTTTGCTAAGGGAAGGCTTTTTCTTGTGGAATTCTTGCAATGAAGCAATTCTGAGAAAGAAATTATTATTGACTACTACATTATCTTAGCTTTGTGAAGCACCATGCTATGAACAGGCCCTTTATCCTCATAACTGCACATTCATATTAGGAAAAAAAAATAGTTCTTGCACCACAATCACTTTCTCTCCTTCTCATTTCACTATGACATAATGAATTTGGAATTGAAGGGACAAGACAGGATCCTGAGGGTCTTCTCAGTTCTGCTGCTTCAAGAATAATAGCATAATGTGTTTGCAACATCACAAGTTTTACCTTTAGATTTGTCAACCTTTTGGAGTTTGAAATCAGCTTTTAACAGATGTGTTTCAAAATAGAATGGAGGAGCTGAAAAATTTTTTTTTCTTTTTTTTTTTTTTTTTCAGTGAGTAAGTAAACCTCTGTTGTCAGGATGTCATGTCTCTGTTGGGCAGTGGGCTGAGGCTGCACAGTGGCTGTGAGGTGCACATGGAGGCTCCTACCCCTTTGACAATATAATTCCAGCCAACAACTCTGTTGCTTTTGGCTGTGTAGCTGTGAAGTCTAACTCAACCTTGAAAGTCTCTTGTTTTTCTGTAGTAGTATAAAAGCCTAAACAGATCAGGCTTTGTTTTGTCTGCCCTTAAAACTTACCACCAGTGTTGTTCATCTAAGCATTCTTGGTTTGTGATTGCATCTTCATATGGAATAGCAGCTTTCCTGCTAGGAAAACAAAACTCTCTCTGGTTTTTATTTTATGCACACATCAACAGCTATCAGCTTGATATTGACTCTCTTCCTTACAAGACACTGTGCCTGGATCATGCTAGGAAGCAGGCACAGATGCTGCACCTAAGTAGCAAGAAAAAGGACTCACAGGGAACATAGCCGTGTATTATGTTAGTGACCCATGATTTCAAGTACTTTGAACTAGGCTGCAAATCAAAGAGTTGTTGCAATATGTTACACTAAGAATCCCCAGATAAGAAATTCCCTTTTGTGGCCAAATGTGACAACAAACTGTAGAGCTGTTTTGTATAAATTACCTAAGGTTTGGCTGTATCTCCTGCTCTTACTTTGATAAAACACTGGTATGATGTTAACAAAAGATAAATTCTCGAGGGAAAGGATATACACTTAATTAACAGAGATTGCCTAGTCCTAATCCTTAAAAAGAATAGAAGTTCTGGCACATTTCAGGATGTTTTACTTGTAAGATCTGGGTTCTGTAGGCACTTGGGCACATGCTCACCTTCCTTTCTACTAAGTCTCAGGAACTTAATGGATAAACTTAAATGTGTGTGTAGAATTTGGTCACTGCTCTTAAAAACCTCAAGCAAGTTTAGCAAACAAAGACAAATATAGAAAGATTAAGATTTATTCTGACAAGTATGATATAAATTTGGCTGGACTGCATCAACAAAAAGAATTTTGTTTAAGAGCCTTCAATAAAATTTAGTGAATGTCTTTAAAGCCCTGTGTATTTTTTAACAATACAAATGCCATCCTTCTGGGGGAGAGGGAAGGGAGATGATGTGAAGATCCTTTAGTTTGTAGGATGTCATGCTGCTTGTTTTTCATAATACATAATATTGCAAAAATGTCCTAATAGCCTCTTTTCCATTAGTGTTTCTTTGTTAATTCCTGAATCCGTATAAACCAAACATATACTTGATAAAGGAATCCATTTCCTATAAAACATCATAACCAGGCTTGGTTGTTCTCTTTACCTTTCTCCACAGTTTGTTAAAGGATTAATGCTGAGAAGTAGATGAAACAATCTTAAAGATAAAGTGGGGAATTAATCCGAACTTTAAGAAAGCTCATATTGATATGTTATGATATCTATACACGTAATTACACTTCATTTATTATAACACAGCCATTAGCCCAAGACCAAAAAAAATCAAAGAGTTGGACTTTATAAAGTTTTTACTACATTAAATTTTTGAAACAACTTTTTAAATTTTTAAAAGTTCTTTAAATTATTTTTAAAACATTGGCAGAAATTGTACACTCACAGTGAGATTAAGATGTTAGCACTTCCCTGCAGCTTTGCTGAAATAAAAACAATCAGAAAATAATAGCTACTCATTTAAAAACAGTAAGGTGTCTGAGAATTTCCTTACTAAAATTAGTAAAAAATAAATAAAATAGCAGAGCTTTGTGATGCTTTCACTGAAGTGATTAATCATTCAGTTTATATCTTCTGTCTTCCTCTGAAGGGCATAGAAATTAGTCGGCTGAAAAAAACCCAGTGAAGTGGCTGCTATTCCCCTAGCTTGTTACAAGTCTTTGTGTAAAATCACATTTTCTTCCTATAAAGTGCCACTTAGATCTGAGGAAAAATGCCGTAAAAAACTGCACAGAACAGAGCAATTTTTTTTTTCCCCAACTGAATTGGCCTACGTAATTGGTGAAGGCACAGTCATCTCCTACAAGCTGGTTTTAGGTGCCAGCTGAAATACAATTGTGGTGTTGGTGTTTAATCTGGGATACTTTTCCTCACTTAGAACTGGTGTGACACAGTTTAAACTTTTCAAACTTAACTGTGATTTTTTTGTTGTTGTTGTTTGAAAAAGAAAAAATAGAAGACTTTGCAATAGATACATCCTGTGTCAAACTGGCTCAGTGCAGACTATTTTAGACAATTGTCTAACACAAGGCAGAAGCTAATTTGTGTGGCAACAAAGCACACCTAAATTTTCAGATGCTTTAAAAGTTCAAATGTTAACTTCCAGTTTGCACACTATCAGAGTTTTGCTTGTGTGTTGCTGATTGTAGACTGAGCAGCTTTGTCAGCTTTGTGCTATTCCACTAGCTCCAAATTAATTTTTATTAACAAAAAGGGGGAAACTCAGATTTATAGCATGAGAATCAGTTTGCAATATGAAGCAAATTTTATGAAGTATTGGGGACTGCTATTTTTATTTGCTACTATTTCTACGTTGCCATGAATGGTATAACATGGGTGAAAGATAACGAAGAACTTGACTTGAAATTCTGGGATTAAAAAAAGAATCAGATTTCTTTTGCAAGACAGTCACCATCTGATTTCACTGCAGATGGAGAAAAAAAACAACTTAAGTTTTAGTCTCCCATGCCCCCCTTGATATACTACAAGGGAGAATGCATCATGTTCTCTGAGTGGGAGATGTATTGCATTTTTAAAGAGTACATAAGGGTTTTTTTCTGCTCAGCAGGGAAAGTATGTAACACATAAATTGTTAACTCTGCAGCAAATCTTCAACTTGCAAACAGAAATCAATCATTCAGAAAAAAAGTCAATGCAAGCATCTCACAGACAGTGAGGTGATATTAAATGACAATATTATCTAGAGATGTTTCCATTTGAATATAAACATGTCTTGGTTTCATGGTAGCTCTGGGAAGCAGCTGGAAGAGAGTAAGGGATACTTGCTCCTCCTCACTTTTGGTGTTTAGAGAGTACCCTAACCACGACAGGTTTCATTGGATAGGGCTACTAATTATTTTGTAGTCAGAAAGTGGTCTATAAAAGGCATAAGAGAGTAATTCAATGCAGTTTCCTTTTATCTGCCTTGCCAATTGATGTCTATACAGAGCAAGTGGGGCTCCCCAAACACGTCAGTCTGTTTCAGATACACAAGATTAAGTAGCAAGTGACATTCAAGAGCAATCGGCCCACCCAGGAGGAGTGAAACCAGCGGAAAAGCTGTCAGATTCCGCCTTTTCTCCATTAATCTTGAAGCTTTTCAATGCTGCCAGGTCGCATCTCCATCAAACAAGCTGGGAAGAGTGTCAGGCTATTTTCTTTCGTCTCACTCTCCCCTCCCCATCTCCCCCCATTAACCCCTGCCATGCCAGGTTCTGGTTTGGGAGCAGCTCTTGTGTTATCCTCAGTGGGAGGGACAGCACGTAGGTCTGGATGGAGCCCAGTGTGGACCTTGTCTTAGCAGCAGACCAACATTTAGGTGGTTGGAGAAGAGGGTGGCAGAGATTTCTTAGAAGGGGAAGGCATTTACCCTTTCCTTCATTTAGGGGTAAATTTTTGCCGCTTATAGCTGAGTTGGCTGCATCAGGCAAGATCCAGGATTTGACCATGGCACAGGTATATATCTCATTCTTGCCCCGGGTGGTTCCAATGGCATGTAGGACACATTGTGTAGCTGTCACAGAGGAGGCGTTCAGGCTGGCGGCAACCTTCAGAAGTTGAATCATAGAAGCAGAGGGTGGATGAGTGGCCGGAAAGTGGCACAGATTGTGAAGTGCACATGGCAGCGATAAGTGATAATACATGTTGGAACTGGAGCCAAGTGGCTGTGTTCCTCTGATATAAGGGGATGGGTCTGACTGAAGGGAAAGAGGCCTCTTTCCTTCAGTTCCTAGGGATTGCATCCTGAGGATGATATTGGGGAGGGCGTGGTTTTGAGAGGGAGGAAATTATGGTGGAGGCAAAATCCAGCTCTAAGAAACTAAATCTATGAACATAAGCATGGCCACAGCAGGTAAAGCCAATGATCCATCTAGCCTGTCTCTGACAGCAAATGTCTTGGGAAGGTTATATGAAACATACAGGCATCATATAGTGGTAGCTCCTTGGATAGTCTTCTAGTTTGCAGTAACCTGTAGATAAGGAATTTCCCTATACTGAGGTGGTGTCTCTCTCCCTCCACCTCCCCTTTTCTCCTGTAATAATATAGTTGTGGTGTTTACTTTTCTCTACTCTTCTCACTCAAGCAGTGTCTTATGTTCTTCTTTCTACAAGTGATACTTGAATTTCTGACAATCACAGACATAGGGATGGTGGATTTGTTTCTACCATACACCAGAGAGTGAGAATTATGAAAGAAGTGTGCTCTGACACAATTCACATACCAGTATTCCTCGTTTTCAAGCAGAATCAAAGCCAAGCAGAAATGGTCAGAGGCTGCAAAGTAAAATGATCTCAAGTGTCCAGCACCTGAGGTGACTGTTCTTGTTCCAGCATGACTAAGTACCAGGAGAGCGTGGCAATGGTCAATCTCCAGGAATGTTTCCTTATATCCTAACCTGGTGGATGTGCTCTCAGAGTGTCCACTGGATCTTATCTTGAAGGTTAGAGAAGGAACACTGTTCTTAGTGATTCACCTGTAAGCTGTCCACCTCCCAAATACCTTTCGTTATTCTCTTTCTGTGCTGCTCCAGGAAAAAGGAAAGGAAAAGGGTATGCTTTAGTTTGCAGGCTTGGTTTTTTTGAAAGGAATTTAAGATAAATTTTTTACTAATGCAATCTAGGTCAATCCTAGTTTCTCCCTACTAGCTACTGCTGTACCAGATGTATTTTATTTAAACATGCAGAAGCTGCATTATAAAATACATTCTTCAGTTTCTACTTAAGTATGCCACTAGTTAATCTGTTTCAATATATATGGTTTCTTAGGCTATATTTGTACATAACAGGCCTTCATAATTTTTCTAGAATGCTGCTTTTACAGCAGCTCTGTGTAGTTCATTCTGTTCCTGCTCTTTATCAGTCTCCTGGCTGAGTAGGCCAGTGGTTGTAACTGGTCATTCTTCCAATACAGTACAACACTGCCTGCATGGTAGTCTGTGTAAACTCAGTCAATTTTGCATTCGGACAGTGCAATCTCCAGCAAATGGGCTATTAACACATTTAATGGTTGTGACGGAAGAAGCAGGCTATTGGAAAAGCAGTTGTGTCATATTATCAAATGTGTATGCAGAAGGACAAACAGTGTATGATGTACAGAAGAATGGGGGGAAAAAACAGCCAAAGGTGAGAAAAGGCAGAAAATGGGTACTTAGAAAATAAAATAGCTGTGTAGCACAAGAAAAACAGAGAGAGAGCACAGGGAGAAACACCATCACTCTGACTTTGTTCAGCCTACACTGAGTAAAGGAAAAACATGCTTCACAAAAAAATAAAACAGCCCTGTGCTGGCTGCAAGAGCCAAATGCCCCTGTTCAGTATGACAGCGAAAGTGAGACCTGTCAATCTGGGGAAAGAAGCAGACATGGAGACCTCTTTACATCTAAGAGCACCAACAGGTTTAGGGACTTAAGACTTCCTGCTGGAAGGCTGAAGCCTTCCAGAATGATGAGCTGGCAAGTAAACTTTCACCCATTAAAATAATGAATTGTAGGTAATGAAAATTTTGTATGTCAGAAGAGATAAAGACTTTAACATCTAACTAGATTTCATCTCTGACTGGTTGCGGCTGGATAGCCATTGTGAACTGGTGTGGTGTGGTGTCGATAGCAGGTGTGATCACACAGGCCTTTATGAACGATCATCGTGTTAAAGGTGAGTCCTTTCCTCTCTGCCATTGCATTAAACATGCAAGCAGAAACATACGGACGTGCTGAGATAGTCACCAATGTTCTTAGTGTTTACTATTCTTTGGTTTGTAGTCAGAAGCCAGCACAGGAAAAAATAATGACATTACAGTGCTGGTGTAAGAGCTGAATAGACCACTTGAACAGGACACCCTTTCCCAGTGCTCACTACTCACCCACGTACCTGGCATTCACCAAGCCCACACAGCCAGTATGTCCCACTCCTAATTTTACACAATGGCTAGACATGAAGTTTTTCCATTATGTTCATCTATAATTCAATGACATTTATCTTTACTAACAACTACAGTAGCTGTCTGTTCTCCACAATGGATTACTGCCAATATACAGAAATGAATGACCTTAAAATGTCTCCCTAAATATCTCTCTGCAGTTTCTTTTCCCATGCACAGTCTCCACCATACTCCCCCGCTTTCAAACTGCCTCCCCACCCGCAACTGAAAAATAAACTGGTATCAATTTCCTCCTTCTAAAACAAAATTTTTCTCCCACCTTTCTCTTTCTCTCCATTTTCTACTTCTATCACCCATGTCCTTTTCTCACTCTTTTTTCCCTCTTGTTGCTGTATCTATTTATTTCTTCTTTAGCCTGTCTGGTTCCGTGTTCCCAGTTAAGGATAACTGATGTGTTCTATAGCCTTTATGGCAGCTATACTCACATTATGCCACACCTTTCTATAGTTGTAATTACTTTTGTACTGCTAATTGCTCTGGTCTTCTCTCATTTACATTTCCATTCAGACCTTTCATCATGTACCACGAGGTTTAAGTTCCAGTCATTTGAGTTGTATTTCTCCACATCTTAATCTTTTTTTATAGGCACAAGTTAAACACAGGGTTTGGGACATTTTGTTTGTGCCTGCTAGGCCATACTAGTTAAGGCCATAAGACCTTCCTGACTCGCAGCCTCAGTGGTACTTCTGGGTAATCCTATGGGATAGCAGTATATAATTAATTTTGGAATCAAGTTTCTCTCCAAATTTCCATGCAAAATCCTGCCTTAAAAAAAAAAAAATGGGGAGGGGGGAGCCTTTGACATCATCTTCACATAACTGTTAGTGCTCAGATGTGGTTGCTGTCTTTGAAATAGCTCCTTTCCCTCAAGTGTAATATGTTCCATTTCCACCAGTTTATCTTCCTGGATAGAGCTCAGTGTTGCATAATGAAAAACAACTAGAAATTCCAAAGGTCATGAAAAAAAGTTCATTACATTCCTGCATCTGTTTTACTTTCTTCCTCCCGTTTCACTTCCTTCTTCTTTAACCTTTCTATTTACAGCACAGTTCAGACACACATAGGTTAAAAAAAAAAATCATTTAATCTAAAGCAAAAATCTGTGAACAAAAAGATGTTGCTTTTACCAAAAGGGTCTTCTGCAACCTGCACTGTTTTTTCCAGAAGCAAAAAAGTGGCCTGGAAAGAACTAGATTACTACTTTATTCTCTGTCTTCTTCTGGTGTTTCCTAAAAGAAATTCTGATCACACAGCCTTCACTGCATCAACAGTTTCAGAAATGTGTTTTCCTGATAAGGTGAAGTTATTATCTAATGTGTACGACTAAACTACCTGATGTTCTAAACAATTGCCAGCAATCAGTCCTTGGACCAGACCAACTCACAGATAAATATAAGTGAAAATGTTGGTAAATTTAACATTTAATCTAGCTATTTGTTAAATTCAACAATGTTTCTCTTGTCATTATCAGGAAAACATAAGTAAACTTTTGGCAGAAGAAAATATTTAGGAACACTGCAACACCATTAATACTTATTTCTATTGGGAATCATCATGTTCTTGCAATGATTCTTAGGGCAACATGTTCCAAGAACATTTCATTTCTTGTGAAATAGAAGAAAAGCTCAAAGGAAGTTTGACTCCTGACTTTCATACACATACAATATAAAGAAAGGGGATCTGAATATACTTTACAACCTCAAAGTCAAAAAGAAAAATGAAAGTCATGAGTCTGCCCAAGCAAGTAATAAAATTATTCAGGTGCTGTGTGTTCCTGTGAAAGGTCAAAAAAAATTAGGATACTTTTTTGTCTGTGTGGCATAAGTAACATACTAAATAACTACTCTAGAGGAGCTTTTACCACTGCTTGGGTAGTAACTCAGAAAGAACTCTGGGAAAGTGAGTGTAATTTTGCTGGAAAAATCTAGATTGGCTTACAAACAGATTCAGCATTTTCAAGTATTAATATTAGACCTTTTTGATCTGCAGTGAGGCTTTTTGGGAAGGGGGCAATAGGGCGGGGTGGTTTATTTTATCTTTATGAACCTTATGGCCTTCCTGTAATTTACATAGATGCTTATAAAGTCAATTAAGACTGTTGTTTCAAGGCCAGGAAGACAAGCAGCGAAAAGAGGTTAGAAAGTGTAGTAGAATGTCTAATACAGTTCTAAATCTCTCCAACTGTATACTCAGCTGGATTTTAACATCCTTTTATTATCAGATACAAAAAATATTTGTGATTTTTCATAAACTTTTATTCTATGGGCTGTTTGGAATTCTTAGCTCCAGTCTACTTATTGCTGGTAATTTTTTTTAATTATCTTTTAGAGGTTTTAAAGTAGTATTTCTTAGCCAGTATAGAAATGGTTACATTTTCTGTTATTCCATTGTAACAGTGATGCAAACAGGAATTGTGGACCGCAGAATGTACAAAACCCAGCAGAGTCTGGCAGCTGTCTAACACTGGGAGACAAAACTGAAGTCTGGGTTTGAAAATGGATGTTTCCATATAGGTATCATTGACCACTTTGTTTTATGTTTACATTTCTAACCCCTCCTCCCCTCCCAGTTCTAAAAGAGAGCTTGTGCAAAGTAATAAAAGAAAGACAACTCAAAGCTACAGCCTCTGGGGTTTCAGAGCAACTACCATATATTGCATTACAGAAGCCAGGAGCTACGACAAAACCTCAATTTTCATGTTGGACCTATTTTCTAATAGAAGAGTATATTGACATTACTCTCTTGGTAAAGTGGAATTCTCCATGTCACTCTGTAGTGGGGACATGTGATGTGTTCAAGAAGCCACACAGGATTCATATTCTACACACGTAGCAAAAGTTTCAATGACTGACTGACTTAGAAATCATAACTTATCTACAGTACAGCAGTAATGTAGTAGTGTAGTAGCTAAAATGATAGACCTGAATTATGTGCCACTCTTTTTTTTTTCAGAGTATGACAAAGAAATGTGCCTCTTTCCTCCCAAAGGTATTTTGTGTTCTGGGCATTGTCCTTCTTCTCATCAGTGCACATGCCTGCTTTAATTGTTACTTGTAGTCAGTCCAAAGAATAAGAACATTTCTGGAGAATTTTTTAGCATCAGGTTGATTAATTTCTGAGAAAGTGATTTTAATACCAGAAACTGTAACAAGATCTTCCTTGTAATGGTGCTGTGCAGTGGCATGGCGTTCAACAGAAAATTTTATGGTAGACTTGTAAGAGACTGCGTGTGTGTGCATGTATGGTGAGGCAATAGTGGTTTTAAAGAACAATATTGTACAAAACAAGAACAGTATAAATTATTCATTATACAGATAATATTAACAGGATGAGAATAATTTGTTGCTATACCTTGGAACTTGGGAGAAATGTCCATTACCTTCTAACTCTTTCTTATGTATGTGCAGTGCATGTTGCTGCATGCTCATCTCTGTAAGCTCTGGGACAGCCACTGAAATCCGCATGGAGTGCTATTGCACAGGTAGACCAATGCACAACAACTGGCTAAAACATTTATGTCTTAAAAAAACCCATGTCTGCGGAAATGTGTTGCGGGTTGCCTCAGTTCTTGCAGACCTCCATCATGTTACACCCTCTCCATTAAGACACAGCAACAAAGATTTAGCAAGGTTTACAAAGCTCTGGTGGGAACAGACCTCAGTGCCCCCTGGGGTAAGAGGCACCCTTGGTTCTGTGTTACTACAGGAAGTTTGCTGAGCCCACAGCCATTGATGAATTCTTCCTCTTAGTGGGAACTGTCTTTGGCACAGACCTTTTTTTATCTGGTTAGATCATTCTGTCATGAGCTTCTACCATGCCTCAGCAGAAAGGCATCAGACACACCTGGCAATAAAAGACACCAAATGGAAAAGAACACAAGGGACAGGCAGTGCTCAGATGAGTTAACATCCCTTTTTTGATTAAAAGGTGTAGTTTCAGGATTGGTTTAGTTTTCTAAATTAGCCATAAAGCTTTGATTCTAGATCTTATTTGAAGCACAACCTCCACTGTGATAAGAGAATTCAGGCAGTGAAGTCATGGAGTGAGATCCTTACTGGCTTACTGCACTGGACTGAAAGGACATGCCTTGCTCCCTACCATGGAGAAGGCACTCACAGGGTGTGTTTCTCATTACAGCATTGTTCTATTTTTTTTCTGGTCTCGGGCTTTCTGAGAAGTTATCATGGCTCACAGTACCAACAAGTACATTTTTAACCACACATGAAATGCATAAAGAGAAGAAATGCTTGCTGGTGCAGTTTTGAAAGGCAATGCTGTCTTGGCAGCTTAGGCCAGATGCTTTCTAGGCAGATGATGTAAGAGTAACGGGATACACTGTGATGAATATACCTGCTCCTTCTAGTCCACCAGTTCTGGGTGCTCTTGAAGATCCTATGGTCAAAAACACAGCACCAACTTCATCACTCAACAATGAACAGCCAGTCACAGCCTATTTTGGTGATTTAATCTGTACAAACTTTGTCTCACTTCTGGAATCCTTCAGCTTGCTCTTAATGACAACGGTGACTTTGGCAGAGCCCTGAGGAATGTTTAGTTTACACAGTTTATTTTATTCTTATCTTTTTTTTCCATTGTTTGCGTGCTACTATTTTATATGACAGTATAGGTTTGTTACTTCTGACAACTCAGAATATTAATCACCCTCCAACAGCTCTTCCTGTGCAAGGACCAGTAGTTTCCTCTTCACTGGAACACCCTAAGAAACAGCATGTTGTGGCAAAAAATAGCCACTGCAGTTCAGTTAAAAAAAAAAAAAAAATCAGATTTGTGCACATATGTACTTCATCATGCATTTATTTTTCATTGTTTTTCAAAGTGTTCAGTGTCTGTATCATGAAACAAAGTTTACTACCTTACCTCTGTGATAAGCAACCACTTAATTTCTTCACACAATTTTTTGAAAACATGGACACACAAACCAGAAGTGTTGGTAATACCAATGTCAGTTTCAATGTCAGTTTTAATGCCAGAACAGAATGGAACAGCTTGTGGCCATAGCCAAGTTTCAGCTTTTCACATGCTTCCCTCTCCCCTTCCCTTACCCAAGCTACATTATATATATGTATATCTCATCTGGCATCTCCCTCTGTAAAAAACTACCTCTAGTCATTACACTGCAATGTATTTAAAGGCCTTGTTTCTGAAAGCTGTTTTAGTAAAGCAACTGTCTAACTAAAATAGCTATATGTACTACATAGTAATCTATTCAGTATAGCACTGTTCTCAGTTTTTGAGAACCAGCAAGTTCAAAGGATAAATTTTGCCACAGAACTTTGGAATTTCAAGTTAAAGCTCATATTCTGTTTGGCAGCCTGACAAAAGTGAACTTTGCTTGGATTCAGATGAAAATTTGATGAAAATTGACTTTGCTTACATTCTTTGCTTCTTTTAGAAGAAACTGTTGTTGTTACTGTTGTGGAGGAAGGTAAAGTCTTGATCTGCTAGAAACAGGCAGTTTGATGATTTAACTGAGTTGCTAATATTAATTTCACCCAAACCTACAAATTTAGTTATGATGTTCTTCTTAGCTCTAAGGTTAAGTAATAGTTCATTTAGTTGCATGATGAAGAGAATATGCTTTCAATGAAAGTTTATACTTTTTATAAAAAACACTTGTTTCTTCAGCCATTAAATAAGGAACAGAATAGTAACGCTATCAAAGGAATATCTTAACACACTGCCTTTTGTAAACAATTTGGGCTTAGTAAATCAGCATTTGTTTCAACAGTTGCAATCCTGATACACGTTGACCACTGTCACATTGCAGTCTGCAGTCTTGACGAATAACTTCCCTTTCTCCTTCATCTATTTTATTTGTGACTACACACAAATAATCATCAGATTAGCAAGCTGTGTTGCAAATGGAAGGTAATTACTAGTGGTCCAATCACCACCATGGGCACTGTCATCCTAGTAAGAAAACAACTCCCATTTGTTATTTGTTGACTATATTCAGCTGACTTTTTCCCTGCTGTTTTGAAGTTTATAAGGCAAAGTTTGTAAAGAGAGGTGATAACATTTTTAGGCCAACTGACAATAGAACTTTCTTCAAAAAAACTACCAAATCAACAAAGAAAGTGAAAATGGAGATCTATCCTCAGTACTTTTAATGCTCTAAATGTCTCCCATATTGAAATAAAATTCCTGAAATCAAAGTATTTCAGTGCCATCAGAAGGAAGTTAAAAACTACTATTTCCTTGAAAACAACAACAAAAATCAGAACAGTAATGTCTTTTTCCCAGTGCTTATCTGAAAATTTTCAGTATCTCCATTCGATAGATTGACCAGACTGGTATTCTGGACTCCTTACAACCCAAGTTCAGAATCTGATTTGTAAGTCACTGCCAACTTTCAGACATTTTTTACTTCTGAGAAAATTCTTAGGCTGTGATGTTTCATACTTACATTATCAAATACTGGTTTGGGTTAACTGCACTTTGTGGCAGCAATACGTTTCTTCTATTTCCAGAGCATCATCAGCTCTAATGACAATGAACCAATTTCTATTCCATTCTGAATAATGTTTTGGCTTTGCGTTAGGCATGATTCACGGATGAAAGGAAACTGGCTAAATAGAAACCTTCAGGTAAGCCTTCCCTTTTGTCTCCATGCTGAAACATACTTTGAGTATAGGAAGAGGCTCATTCTTTATGTGTGGCCCTGCGAAACAAAAAATGTTTTATAGATACATTTATCTTCTAACATTGCCTGGAGATAAAGCTATAGAGAAATCGCTTGTCAAAAGAAAAAAGTGCCAGTGGCTAAAATCGTGTATGCACAACTTGGCGGTGCTTGTCCTGCTGTCCAGTAGACTAGCTGGTCTTCGTAATATTGAAGACAACTGTACTCTGCTATGAGATTATTAGTGCTCTGAAAGTGAACGGCATCCAAGGCACTTACCATTTATTTTACAAAAAGAATAATTTAACACAGCAATGGCTACTAAAATTATTTGGGAAAGGGTGAGCCATTGGCATAAGAGTAGATTAAAGAAAGAATTTGATGTATTTAGTTTAGTAATCAAAGACTAAAAAGGAATCTAATTAGGTATTTTAATTCTGAAAGCACTTACCAGAGAGGAAATACTGGTTAAATAAGTGGAAAGGTGTATGAACTGATTATAAATAAAACTAGTCTGGAAATAAGAATAGAAAAGTCAGTATTTCAGAGATGAGCCATTCTGGACTGGTCTTTGAAATGCAATAAGGACCACAAGGAATAAAATGATTCATGCTAGTAACTCACACATGTGTAAGTGGGATTTGATGACAGGATAGAAGTGATCACACTGTTGAAAATTAAAATTTGTGATTTGTATCTTTGGGTGGTTAACTTCTTATATCTGTAACAGAGGCTTGAAAGGAGACTGCATTTCCATATATCTTTTTAGCACCGCATTTTAGATACTTTAATCCTGCCAGCTGTTTACCTCCAGGGGCCAGAGAGATTTACATTTGCCCTCAGTGCATAATTTGGCTTTTGGGGAATGAAGGTAAGCAGGGTTACTTTATTTTGAAGCATTAGACAATGGCCATAGAAAGTGATGAGATATTGGGGCAGAATTTACTGGTATTTTCATGATATTGAAAAAAAACTTTCCCGCCTCTGCTCAATTGTTTAGGAAGACCCTGATTGTCAGGTTTGCAGGCACGTGGATTCCAAATTCAGTGTGTTGGCAGAGTCTGTTAACAATCTCTTCTGTTTTCTGCCTTTCTGCATGATATTAGGCAGTGCTTACTTTCTAGGATCCCCTAGGCATTTTCCCTTCACAAATGCCCTGCTATTGCTAAGGCCATAGTTGGGACATTGGTGACATGTTTAATTTTTCCTATTTTACTCTTGTATATTAGCCTCCATGACGATTTTTTGTCTTTATACTGAGTGTTTTGGGTTAGTTATAGAGCGACAGAAACTTTTATACAAGGTTTTGAGGTTTCATGGGTAAGTGCATTGTTGCATACTTACAATAGTCAGAGCAGATATTTTTGTAGACAGCTGTGGAGTATCTGTTCATGGTTGGCTGTGATTGATTACAGGTCCCTCCAAAGACCTACGTTTCTTAGTACTGAAGTTCACCAAATAGTTGTTGAATCTCTGCAACTGTGACTAGTTGGAATATTTTTAATGTCCTAAAGAACATTAAACATAGGGAACTGCTCCATATGTCCTTTACCTGAACATACCGAGAACATGCAGTTTACAGTGGAGATGTGATTCGTTTTGTTTTTGTTTTTGTTTTTGTTTTTTTTATGTAGGCACTCCTATGCTCTTGTAGTAAAACCTCCTAAGCTCTGTTTCACCAGTTCCTCAACTAGAAGAGTAAGTTCTGGTTTCTGGGGATGCAGGAATATAATAGTCACTTCATCTAGATTTCCATTGTAATTCCATCATGTAGGCAGGTTGGCAGCATAGCAGGATTTGGTCTTTGGACAGTGATGTTGAACATGTGATGTTAGAGTCATAGCCTTCTATGCCAGATGGCATTAAAAACATCTCTGCAACTTATGTATCATTATTTTTGGTACCATTCCGAAAGTAACATAAAAGATTGGACAACCTACAGTGGGGACCTTGCTCAGCTTTGTAAGATGTCACTCGCCACCTCCTATCCTCAGTCTTGACGATTGGAGACTACAGGCCACTTTGTTTATTGCTTCCAGATGTGAAAAGTCAACCTCTAGTTCTACAAGTAGATTTATGATGAGTGAGCTATTATTTTGGAGGAAGAACAGTAACTCCTCCAACACAACTCTTTCTATATGCTCATCTGCACCCTGATGGTGCTGCTGTGCACACAGCAACAGGAAACTCTGCTCTTCCTAGAACGTAAGAAATTCCAGATAGGGCTAAAAGTGCTTTTCCAATGTATTATGAATTCTCTGTTAAACATACTGACTGACCAGAACAGATCTGTTATTCAAGAAAGGATCAGTCTTGGAAAACCACCATGAGCCACCCTGCTGGAGCTAATATGATATCCATTCACTGAGTAGAATTGTGAAGATCCCTTAAAAGAAAAAGCATCTATGTATCCTTACTTGTTATTGAGTGAGTAGCATGTATTTGGAATTACAGCTCAGCTGTGGATAAAATGGGATAGGATGTGGAGAGAATACCTAGCGCTGGTTAACAGTATGCAGACATCAAACCAGTTGGATGCCCTTAAGGAAACATTTGAACATAAGCTTCTTTGACTAAGCAGATTTCAATCTTTATTTAGCTAGATGGTAAGCATCTCTTCCTATCACTGGATTAACATTTGCAAGGTACCAACAGTGAAATACACAAACACTTACTCAAAGGAGACCAAACTGTTGGGTCTCCTACCATTGCTGTTTTATAAAATCTATTTGTGCAATAAATCTTCACCGGTTGCACATAGGCCATACATGCACAGTCAGAATATTTAATACCGTTAGATGGTCTTCAGTGGAGTCCTAGGTATTTCCTTCACTTACAAATCTGTTAAAAGCTTTATAATAGCAGAGCACTGAATACATGTATGCAATACAATGAACAGTTAATTTGCAGAAATAATTCAAAAGAGAGAAGAAAGGTATCATCTATTTTACTCTTGGACATGACTTCAGTGGCAGGAGGTAATTGCTTAGTGTCTGACTGAAGATTAAAGTACCACTTTATCAAAATAAGCATACAACCCAGACTTGTCCCACAGGGAGCAATGTTTCATAAATGCATAAACAGGTGGCATAGTGCATACTCCAAAGATGGGAATATTTCCAAAAGAAGTTGCAGAAGCTTTTATGGCGTAAATCTTTATCTGACTGGGGAGAAGGTTCTCATATAGCTATCTGTTAACGTAGTCTATTTGAGTTAGCAATCCATATGGATTCGTTTTGGGAGAAAATCTGCAGCACTGCTTGCAAAATCGTTTGTTCTTCTACTCTTTCAACAAAGCCAGTCACCTCAATCAGGTTGTGAATGTTTTGGTAAGATACAAGTCATCGGAAAGTGTTCTAACATATACAGTATATGAAGACTTTTTTTTATAGTCATTAAATGATTGACATGGAAAGCTACAACTATTTTAAAAAGATAAATTTTGCTTGGGGATTAAGGTAAGAGGTGGACTTCTATTGGTTCTCAAGAAGCAGAATTAAAATGCTATAAAAGGTCCTATATTTAAACAAAGATAACCTAATGAACAAAATTAACAAGTCAAAAACCAGTTCCCATTCATTTCACCTATGATGCTAGAAAGGAACGGTTCAATAACTGCACATTACACACACAGCAATTTTTTTGAGACTATAACAAGCTGGATGAATTGCTGCTAAGTTAAGTACACAGAAACCTTGATGCTTGATCAGACTCCCCAGGTCTCAGGGAAATAGGAGGAGAGCTTATTTGGATGAACATAAGATTGCAAATTTTTTTATCAGCATCACTGCAGGTGAAGGTTGTGAGAACTGCCTTGTATATATACTGTAACAGGATCCTTCCACCAGACACACTAGAATGTTTTAGTCTCTGAACCAGGATGCCAGGCCAGAAATTCTTGCATATAACAAAGGCAAAATCTGGCTTCAAGAGAAATGGACGTGCCCAATAGCACATGACTAAGTATTCTCAGATTCAGGCTTATTACTGGCCAGGGATTTCTCTAAAATTGAAGTGAGTTTTACGGATGTCTGTTGATGCTCTGAAATCCAAAGTTTGCAAATTTTATTCTGCAAGATGGCATTAGACATGATATTTCTTTTTCATTCTAAGCCAAAATTTGGCAGAGATTTGAGAGGCAGCATATTCTGTCTGTGATCTGGCAAAGAAGATACTCTAAATTAAGTAGAAGTGGGTGGGGAAATATTATCCCTGAGGATCTTGCCTGGATATAAAACCTGGAGCTTTTGAAGTTCCTCACAAAGACAAATAGAAGAGAGCAACAGAGAAATAAACTAGAGCAAATAACAGTCACAGCAGCTACCTAGGAGACATAAGACCAGACTGAAGTTCTGGCTCCAAATCAGACATTAGTGCCTGGGTCATTCGCATATGAGATGAGTACCCTAACAGTATCTGGTGTCATTGCTTCAGTTACTTCTTTGGAGCAGTCCTGTTTTGTGCAGATAACTAGGTATTAGCTGGGTCAGCAAAAAGGAGACGAATTCCTTAGCCTAACAGGGAATTCACCTGGGATGTAGCAGCAGCAGGTGCCTGTCCCTCGACTCTGCCTTCCCAGACATTGTGCTTTCCTGCTGTTGGCTACTCTCATGCAAGGTCAGTGGTTTTGATCTGAAGTTATGCCTGGCTGCAAAATATTTCAAAACTAATGTTTACTTAAGCCAGAATTTTCCCACAAATCACAATGATTTCAACAACTCAACATTTCCCAAAATTATGTAATTTTTTACAGAATATTTCCAAACTGCCAAGATTCAGAGAACTTTTTATGTTGCTGACAACTCAAACAGCAGGACTCTAACAGGTTAAAAACATTCAAAATGAAGCCTAAAAATAAAACCTTTTTGAGCTAGCCTAGTTCTAGATTAATGATATGCCACAGATAAAAATCGTTAAGCACCTAGACACAACTAGCAATTCTAATCACAGATGAGATAGTTGGCTACACTCTGCCATTTTATGCCCTCAGGACATGGTGAAGGTCATTTAAGTGCACTGATGTGGGATGCTGAGCCTACTGGCCAAAAAATAAATTCCGAACTCCCGAAAACACAGGACCACAATGGAGCACACATAACAACATCACTCAAAACTGACTGTGAATCTTTAAGGCAATGCCTATGGAAAAGAATAAAAGGCCCAACAGGTGCCAATAAGAACTGGATTTTTGTTTCTGTGACACCATTTGTTTTCTATTATGGATATTTGCATCTTAGGTTAACATTCCTCTGAGATAAGACCTCATACCTGATAACACTCATCCTCAGGCCAGGCCACGGATCTATGTCCCTGGCACCATACAACTATTTCTGTCTGGAATCCAAATGCTCCCAAGAACCACATCACTTAGTGTTTGTTTTTTTATATAGAGACCTGGTCAGAAAAATTGTCCAGGAAGAGAGAAATTAATCGTGATCCTGGAAAGAGACCCTAAGCATGTATGAAAGACCATATGGTAATGATCAAAGTTGAGGGAAAAAAAAAAGCTGCCTTCCACCTGCAAAAGAGAATTGTCTGAAGATAGTGAAATGGGAATGCTTTGAAGATAAGCCATCGTGTAGTGTGGGAAAAGGAGGCAAGAAGTGAAACCTGGTATTGAGACAATTTCCTAAGATGCATTCTGTGATTGGTGAGCGGGGGAGCCAGGTGCTGATTATTTTCTACCCTGTTCTAACATGTAAAAGTCAGAAGCAGAAGTGCTAATTGTTACCTGCTTTTCCTCATAACCTGACTTCCAATGGATAGAAAGCAGGCAGGGAAGGAATGGAAAATGATCTCAGCTCTTTCTTCCAAAACATTTCAGGTAGTAAGTCATCTGCCCTTCCTGAAATGGGATTCCTACGTTGTCCTCCACGGTCTTCTCCTGGGTCTCCTCAGGAAGATAAAGGCTTAAGTTCAAACATGGGCTCTGCAATTTCTCTCTCCCGTGCTTCTTAGTCTGAAATCCGAAGGTAGGCACTGATGGGAAGTGAGGATGCTATTTTTGAGGTCACATCAAGGGAAGTGAGTATACCTAACTCTCTCCACTCTATTGCACTCACTGGCAGCATCTATGCCTCCTTCAAAAAGCATATGGCATCTTGAGACATAGGCAGGACTTTGATACTGAACCAAACTGGTTTCTGGAGGGAAAAAAAAAAGTAAAAAGGCATTTCTTAGCCATTCTTTGTAGCAGAGGTGGATGCTTCAGCCATCATTTTTAAAGGAGGCAGAAGAAAAACCTGAAGGAACTTGAGATAATACGACAAAATAAAAATATGTGTGTAGTATGTTAAGCTGTGCAAAGCAAGGAGACTCAGATATAGAGGTATAAATACAACAGTTTCAACACCCCTCAGTTAGATGATATTTTACTGATCAGAAAGTAATTCTTTCTCAGACATGAAGAGTGGTATTGATGATTGAACTTCAGGTGTTTACAGTGTAGATGGCAGTACCTTTACTAGTCTCTGATTATAGCCATACAAGTGGTTATAAGAACATAAAGGTGGTTATGGTGGCTCCGTCTAACCCAGGTCCTGTTTTGGGATGGTGAGCGAATGTAGACAGCTGTCTAGCTCTGTAGGGATGCCTGCCGAGTCGCGTACCTTTTGAGTATTCTCACAGCCTCCAGCCGTTTGTTCTTTAGGAACTTCTATGCTGGAGGTGGCTTCTGTGTGTTTAATAACGCTTAATGATTTTTTTTTCCCCAATAACTTGTTTAGTCTCTCTTTTGGGACATGAACATTTAGCATTCACATCACACCCACGGCAACAGACAAAAACGTACTTCTAAAGCTCAGTGCATCTCACCTCTTCAGATTTCTGCACTAGCTAAATGAATCAAAATCCACCAGCTATTAAAGGAACCCAGTTTAAATGTGGGTATCCACATTGTGGACAGGTGGGTAGTTCTCACATCACCTCATTTTAAAGCAGATACTGTAAGATGTTGGCATTTGTAGTTTTACACCAAGTTACAGTGATGGGCTGCAGCAAAGTTGTTTCCAGTTTACCATTATTTTTAAAATTCGGATTATATTCACACTGGCAGGTTTTGCGTTTTTATAGCCTAGTTATTTAAAGTAATTTTGTTTAAATCATTTTATTTACATAGTTATTACACTTGTGCAAATGCAGCTCGTGGAATCTAGTTACTGCACGTTCTCAGTCCTGTCATTCAGTACTCCCTGTTGAGGCAAATGTACCTTTTGGTCACAAGTTCTGGTTTATGTATACCTGCAAAGAGCAGTTGCAAACTAAGGATCATGAAAGTGGAAATTAAAGAAAACTTATTTAGCTGAAGTGGTAAAATATTTAGTAATTTCTTTTACAGTGTCTCAGCAAAGCTTCTTCGGTTGTTACAAATGAAATTTTATGTGTGTTCTAGTTATCTGATATTTTATATATTTGAAGGCTTCTGGTAAAGAAACTTTGCTATCACTACACCAATTATAAACTGAAAATTTCTCTTGCCAGAGAGTAAAAATGCACCGTCTAAAACATGAATGACCCATGCGATACATTAATGAATAAGACACTCTACAACGTGAAGGGTACTGTAACTGCAGCATTTTGCCAGCCATGTGTATCACTCAAAAATATTTTCTCAAGCACTGTGCAGTCATGCCAAGTGCAGCAATAGCAGTGGTTAGGTGGGGGAAAGGGGAAGAAAGGAAAAATAAATTTCATTTCTGAGCAGCTTTATAATTTGGACAAAACACCTATTTGGCAACAACATCAGATCATATGTAAACCAAAATAGTGAAACATCCAGGAACTGATAAGAAAAGGTGCTGTAATAATCAGAGAATTTATTAGGCACTGCTTGTAACAAGCACTATGTTCTGGTTTTAAATTTACAGTATTTCTCAGTTTGATGTTTTGCTTCCTTTAGCTGGTTAAGGCAGAAGGCAGCAATGACAAGCTTGCATTCAATTAGAAAAATCATCTCAGTAGACTGACTACAACTTTGCATACATATTCCTGTAACAGACAACCAAGGCATGCTAAAAGACAACTGCTTTACTCGATAGAGATGCTAAGAATTTTCTCATCTTCTCTACCTAATACAGATAAATGAAAATATCTGCCAGTAGTTATAGGCACAATACCAGAATAAACAGTTTTCTTCACTTCTTCTTACTTAGCAATACCTTTTTAAGAATAATTGCACTTATTTATCAAGTCAAGCCATTGTTTTACCAGGATGTTTTAGGAAGGTGAACTGTACATACAATATGACAATATTTAAACTTCATTTAAAGATTTCTGACATCTTAGACAATAATTTTGAATCTGTGGAATTTAGCCACACGTAGGCATCTCAGTATGATAACCTGCTTTAAAAAAATCTGTTGATCACTGAAGATCATGATGGTCAGTAGTAGATCTCCATCAGATTCAAAGTGGAAATTGTTCGTGGTTATTTCTTCACTCTAAAGACTGCAATTAATTAATCACAAAACACTGACAAGCACAACAGCATGAAATGTTTGAACACCATACTGGCAAACAGTACTAAGAACAGCCGTTCTGTGCCAGATCAGGGTATCCACCTGAACAAACCCAGTTCTGGCAGTGGCTAACAGCAACAGCCAAAGAAAGAACATAAAAACAGGGCTACTCCAAGGATACCCTTTCCCAGCTGTCAGCAGCCTTTAGCTCAGGGATTTTTCTAAACAGGATACTATTTTATGTTTAACGCAAACTTTTATTGCTTGCATTTCTTGTGTTGAATTTGAGCTAGTGTAAAGTTAGTTTTGGTAGTCAAAAAGTTGCCAATGAATTTAAAAATCTGCTATGTGAAAATGTACTCATATATTTTTAAGCTGCATCCTCATGAGTTTGTTGATCTGCCTTTGTAGGAAAACCAGGGATTATACAGTATTCTCTGCACCACTTGTGATTTTAGAGGCCACTCTCTCCTGCAGATGGAAGAGCTAATTCCACCCTACAGATTTGCTCCTCAAACAAAAGATACCTATGTCTTTAAGTATGCTGTTGCCTCTCTCTGTAACTTGATAAGAGACCTTTTTGAAAGCCCTCTGTAAATCCAAATGGACTACTTGAATCATCTTGTCCCCATATTCACCAACTCCTCTGAAGAACATAAAAGCGAATTACATCTAAAATAGCTAAACTGACGCATCATTTTTATATCATATCTGTTCACAGCACTCTTTATAGAGACTTTGTTGGGGGGAAAAACCGCCCAAAACCTAATAAACCAAAACCCCAAACCTGCCACCTATTATTCAGGTAGAGTTTTAAGCAAAATGTTTAAGCTACAGATAATAGTTACATGGTTTCAAATTTTAATTCCTTCAGGACCCTCACCAGACTACTGTCTGACCTTTATATTTATTCTCATCAACTTATCCAAAAAGGTTTTCATTCACATTTTCTGTGCAGGAAAGTTTCAAGCCAGGGACCTTTCTACGTTCCCTCATGATGAATGTGGATGTGAAGAATCAATATTTTAAATCCAACTGAAATAGATATTTTAATACCATTTCAAAATAATTTGCCTTTTTTTTTTTGTTCTATTAGGTTGCTGTAGGCACATTTATTTCAGCAATCTTGTGATGTTGGTGATATACTCCAGCATTAATGAAGTACCAAGTAAAAATAAATCCCTCTCAGAATGTAGGAATAAGAACAAGGACTTATCAAAGCAAGCTGCCTGACCAGACATAACATAACTTACAACTTCCTAAAATTATTTTTTTAGGTTATTTCAGGTTTCTTTACTTGCACTTTTTTTCTTTTTGCAGTAACAAAATATGTTGGCATGCCCAGTAACCAAACATACGGTCAGGTAACTGTTATCTCTGGTAAAACCAAACTACACAAGTTCCTGGTGTGGAATTACAGGCAAAAGCTAAAATTATTCCAAATTAGCTTCTCCTTTTCTACCACATGACAAAACTTTGCAGATAAGGGTAATTAAATTTTCCATTTCATAGTATCACTTAATAGTCTGATTTGTTTTAAATTATCCATCAAACTGCACAGTAAAGGAACACACTGCTAGAAATCTGAAACTGTGCTTTTAGTTTCCTGACAGTCTTTAGGTTCCATTACAACATCATGATTTTGAGAGTTGCAGGGCATTTGTTATAATAAAAAGATTGTTCATTGGAATTACGAATGCTGCCAATCTTCAAAATAACTTGGTATCCTGGAAATGTCATTTTATCACAACAGAACTACGCAAAATATATCCAAGTGTTCGCAGGTATGCACCCACATTTTGTAGGGAGTCCTATACTGCAAAGCAGATACTGTTATCTGTAGTCAGCAATAGAATGGGGAGCATTTACTTCCAGCATTTCAATTTGGCTTAGGTAAAAGAAATGCCATAAAATATAAATATTAGGACCACTCTGAGCATTCAGAAGACAGCTGAACAGGGTTGGTTTGGATTTTGTTTTTATGTGGGTCATCACTGAATGGATGTAAACAGGCATACATTTAACAGAACAGAATTCATTGCAAGGAACCTGGAGAAAAAGTGGCAGGAAGGGGGAAATGCAAATGTGGGGTAAAATGAAAAAAAGGGGGTTTATTAGTAAAGTTAAAATTTCACCAAAACATTCCTAGTTTTAAACAGAAATTCTAGTACTGGAGTGGCCAACCTTTCCAAACTCATGTAGGAAAATTTTCATGTGGTCAAGAGATATGGAAAAAAAAAAAAAAAAAAAAAAAGAGCTGATGCAAGTAAAAGCTTGTAGAGCTGTTGCGAGTAAAAGTAGTAGCATATGGGAGGAAAAAGATTATGATGTTGCATCTTTCTTAAAAGAAGGAACTTTCACCCAGACTTGACAGGAATAATCCAGCTCTTACTGTGACATATAGCTGGCTGAGACAGCAATGACAGATAATAAGCCTTTTTCAGAAAACTGGTGGTACTATGGACCAGGAAAGGTCTTTGTCCAGTAGCAGAACTCTGCCTCCAGAACTTCACACAATGTATCTACGCAAGTCCGAGTGTAAACTACTTCGGATCAGCCCGTTAATTTTTTGCATAAGACTTTCCACAATAACAGAAGCTACAAAACTGTAAAGAAAACCTCCCAAATCTACACAGCTCAATGAAAGAATGTAAATGTAACATCTACGTAAGACTCCTCTGCAATGCTGGCATGCAACTGTCTTGTAATTCTTTATTACTCTTTTGGTTGTTATTGCCATGTAAGGTGGTAAGATACCTCAGATGCATGCAAATCCCACTGGGTGAAGAACGTGTTCTATTTGTTTGGGAGCTTTAAACTTTTTCTTTCCCCCATTTAATGATTTTGATACCTCCAGATGTTTGAAATATTACTGCCCTGAAAAGCTTTGATTAGTTGGATGCAGCACAACTACATCTACCACCAAGATGAATCTATAATCTCATTCAGCATTTGTATTAGCCTTGCATCCTCAAAATCTCTTTAGATTTGCATTTTCAGATCAACGGTTGAGGATACTAAAAAACCTAATTACAGTAGTTTACCAGTTGTGCCTTTTGTTTTGACATATTCTAGATTTGGGAGCAATTTTACCTGTCATAACACACTGTAGATAGAAGCCGGAGTTCACCAATGAAATATTCACTTCTGAAGGTACTTAAGACGGTCAGATCATCTTGTACAATTTCAGTTCCAGCCTAGTGCTGTAGTATTCTGATAAATTAATGAAAGGGTAATAAAGTTTAGTATCTATGAGATTTTTTTTGATCTCTAAAATATATTCCTGTTGGCACTGGTCCTCTGCAAGCTCTTCCCCTCAATTTCATTTCTAGGGTTTGAAGAGTACAGTGACAATAATCAACTCTTCCATTGTCAGCATGCTCATTCTTAAGAAGCCATCTAACAGGAGAAAAAAATTCAAAGTCCTAGGAAAGTGATCGAAGGAAAAGAAGGTCTGGGCTCAAGCATGACTTAAAGACTTCAAGGTGGGGTGCACAGTACAGAATTATAATAAACATATGCATTTAAAAAAAAAAAAGGCAAAAAAAAAAAAAGCTCTCTTCCCCGGGAAGGGAAGGTGACTTAACAAATTCTCCTTTGAGTATTTCCATTATCTTAGCAGAAGAAACAAAAAAAAGAACCTGTGCTCTAAATGAAACTGATTCTAGTTACAGGAAGTATACATTAACATACAGCAATTTCATATATTAGGTGTCCAAAGATAATGTAAGGTATCTAACATTTATCAGTCATTTCCCTGGACTACATTATTTCAAAAACCAAGCTGTGCATTTGCTGCATTAGATATCCAAGTACTTCTCAATTATAATGTTGACAATCTTATAAAGCTTGAAGACCATTAAATTAAGATCTTGCTGATCTTCACTTGTAAAAGACAGGGGGGAAAAAAAAACAAAAAACCAACAAATGGCTTTTCTTATTACCATCTCCTTAGTAAGATCAGCATATTAAGCTTAGCCGGAATACAAAGAGGTACAGTAGATTCTGGACTGTTAAGATTCCAGTTTGGTGCACTTTCGCGGTCCTGGAGGACTTTAGGCTCCACTGCACAATGCAGCATTCAAAATTCAATAGGAAGATGAATCGGGGTAACAGTTCTTGTCTGTGATAGGAAAATAGCGACATAAGCCAACTGGTTGATTATACTGAAACTGGGTCAAAAACAACGCTTTAAACAAATGTTAGCCAGCATATAGGGCAGCTGGTTAAAAGTGAAACAAAAATATAATCAAATCGGGGCAACACAAGGTAGTTTTATGCCTTCTTTTAGCTAGAATTCAGTGCATAGCACTTACACCATTCTTTAGATCTATGTGGAGAGAGCTGTCTCAACTGTTTCTTTTGTGACAGTTGGGATAAAACTCTCAGTTGCATATGAAAAAGGTGTACCCTCCCCCAATTTGTAATAGATTTCACTGATCATGTGTTGATCTCTCAATTTGTTAAGTAAAAGTTAAAGTGAATAAATCAAAAGCCACAGATATGTAACCAAGGATTCCAATCATAATATTATGCATTATTAAAATTAATGATTTAATGTCATGTAAGACAAACTGAGTTTAGGCTATATATTCAATGTTAAGGCTGAGATGCTATCACCACATCTTTTGTTAGGCAACAGGAAACCTCAATGCAGATACACAGGTAACTAGCAATAAAAAAAAAATAGAACTATAATTATGTAATTAGTATATGCTGATGCTGTGTGAGGCACCTGACACTCTTCTGACTTAATTTGTGAATATTTAGCTGGCTTAGCTTCAATTTTGAAGAACATCACAGAGAAACAATTGCAATCTCAATCTTTTGGACTAAACCTCCCCCATATCCAATACAAAAAACAGTGCTTTCTATTCCAGTCGTGAATGCTTCTGGAATAATGACAATATTAGTTTGGGCAGAACGGTGGTTATATAATATACATTTATACAGAACAGTCTTGAGTTACACTCAAATATTAAGTTTTATATATCATACGCTGCTCTTCAACTGACAAACTTCTTGTGTATAGAAAGAGAAAGAAAAAACCCCAGCTCCTCTTGAGAGAATTTGTATATGCAAGGCTGATAAGTTTAAACAAGATAATGAATATAAAACAAGATAATGAATATAAAATTACCATCAAAGATAACCCATAATCTTTAAAGTTGCAGCTGATTTCAAACATTCCTTTTGATAGATTCCTAGTACAGCAATTTTTTAGAAGTATGAACACTCCAAATCTCCTCTATTTATAGGGAAGTTTGTAACAGGTTCAATTGGAGACATCAAAAACATTTTAAATAGACATCACAAGATGCATCTGTAGTTTAAAGGTCAAATTTATTAGGAGATTAAGAGATGTATTATACATAGACTATAAATATAGCACAGCTGACTTTATTCACAGTCAGACAGCCAATGCCAACCTATTTTGTAGACACCCTTGTTCTTTTGTTCCAAGAAAAGTTTGCACCGTAAGACTTGAATTTAGGTTTTGGAATCTTCTTCTCTTCGACATCATAGCTCCAGCCTGGAGGTTCCAGGGGAAATGTGGGGGGAGGAGACAAGAAACAAAGAGAATTCTAAATATTCTCAGCTTACAATACAGAGCAAATGCAACTTAAATCTTTTAACTTTAATATATTTTTCTCCGCGTAGGTATCCACTAGCCATCCTTTGTAACTGGCAGAAGAGGATACTGAAATGCCATAGATGTGACATACGCTCATTCTCTCAGTTGATAAGACTACGTACTACATACCGCCATTTTCTTTACTCCTGCAAAAAACTCAAAAGGGAACATTGCCTGTCCTGCAAGTTCATGGCTCCACAACTCCATAGCACCACAGCAGCACTAAGGCTTTGTGTATGCTGGGACAGGAAATGAAAATAAAGATAAGGAAATGTGGAAAAAAATAGCATACAGAAGATCAATCCCAAAGACTGGGAGAGAATTGAGACCTTGGAAAGCTAGCAAAAAAAGAAGGGTGGGAGGACCGAAGAAAGGAAGAGCAAAAAAAAACCTTCAGCATTAGAAAGGAGTTTAATACTTAACATTTTTATAAGAACATAAAAAATTAGGACTAAAAGAAAAGGGAATGAAGTGATAGAAGACAAGTAAATTATGTGATAGTTAAGCAAAAGAAATGCTAAAAAATGTCAGAAAAGAGGAGGTGGAGACATTAGTGTTTATGTAAATCAAAATGCAAATTGGTTGCAGCCTCCAGGTGCCTGGAAAATTGCCAGGGCAGCACTCAGTATTCCAAAGTTTGGTCTCTTTAGCTGCAACATTTCACTCAAATTTGAGATACCTGAGTTGAAGCTAGAAGTGGTTAAGTATGCAGTTTTAGCAGACACTAATAAGATACTTGTCTTCCTTAGTTTTAAAACAAAAATTTGCTAAGTCCTAAAAGGTTTAACATATATCTGAATTTTTATATTTACGATGTTCACAGAAAACACTCAAGATATATCTACACATCAAAACATGTTCCATAACATACAGAAATTGTCACATCACTGTGCCTCAATTTTGTGTATTCACAAATGTTACACAAACTTTTTATTCATGTTTATTAGGCTGAATGTTAATTTCCAAGTTAACTATTCTCCGTAAGAAATACTGGAATAGAGGTTTTAAAAACATATTCTTTCCATCTGTGAGAGCACTGGCTTTTGCCTCCTGTTCTGATTAAAAATATAAGCTTGAGTAAACAGCCAGAACTAGATCCAGAGACGGATTTTGGTATTGCAACATTCAGCACTGTAACACCTAACTTTGAGGCACTTGGCTGCTGGAATGGAATCTACCGCCCCAAGTTATTACTTCATCTTTTTATACACTAGATAGAGAGGAGCCAAGTGCCTCCAAGAGATTCACAACTGCCAGCACAACGACTCGGGCTGCCGTAGCTATCCAAAATCCACAAAGTTAGTTACATCTAACTTTGTGATAAGGCTTCACACTCTGGAACAGCCTCCTTGAGTTAGGCACCTTCAGTTGTTCATGACAGAGAGCAGAGGTCACTTTTGTAAAAATACCACAATGGTGGGTTATTCTCGCCCAGAACCCTGCCATACAAGCCAAATGGACAGAAAGCAGATTTCATCATCTCTGGAAGAACACTCTCATCACCTGACTAAAGATTATTGTGGAGTAGAAAACTCTCTGGTCTTGTTACTAAAGCTGTTATGTTTTTAAACAACTGCCTTGGTGATGTCGGACAGGACAAAAAAGAGTTTAGGTCAACTGGCTAAACTTTCGGTTTCATCCAGTTACAAGCGTTTTCTCCTTGCGTTGACTTCAGACCATCCTCAGCTGTCATATTTCAGACAGAGATCTCTGCCGTTACTGTATTCAGTGCTCTTATTCCTACATTAGAAAACACATCAGATGGGCTATGCAGAAAGATAGCTTGCCTTGGGTTCCTGAAGTGCTAAGGTGAGAAAGAACTCTCAGGTTTCACAATCATATAAAAATACCTGCAAAATCTAGGGTTTGCAGAAATGAAAGGATGTTCTTAGGGAATTTTGTAATGGAAAACTTGGGCGGTTCATATGGGAAGGGCAGAGAGGTAAATATTTGTGTTCCTAGACTTAAACATGTTTCAGTAACACCTCAGTTTGGAAACTAAGTCCCATTGTAAATGTGTGCCTAAGGTTCTCATTTCTTTCTAAAAGCAGAACTAAATATTGAGAAATTTATATTTCCAGCCACATCTGATACTGAAGCTATTACTACAGAAAATATTATGCATATATCATATTCATAAAACTAAGCCACCTTAAATAAAACTGGAGTAATAATTTAGGCAAGCCACCATCTGCAGAAAAGTATGCTGCATCTCAATTATGGTAAAATGAAGGGTGCAAGTGAAGTGAATATTGAACTAATAACATTAATATTAAGTCACAGCCTTAGTTTAGTTGGTAGCATTTCTTTGTAGTTTTCCGGCACAATGGAGATTCATTACTAGTTCAGTGAAGGCATAAACTTCCTTCACTGAACAAATCAAGTATTTTACTTCAATCTGCATTTCAAAAGGACAAAATATAATGTGTCCAAAGAGATGACTGAAGTAGCTCATTAATATAGTGATATATAGGCCAGGATTCAGCTTCTCTCTCTTGCAGGCTGAATTTCCCAAGAAACAGAAATAGCATGAACAATACAGAAGCATAAGTAAAGCAACACCAGATTCTCCCAAATTTCATATTTGTTCATAAAACATTACAAAATACTATTAAAATTGCACAGTAATTGGTATATCCAATGCAAATATGATGATCCTATTAATTTCTTAGTGAATACAATTTATTTGTCAATAAAATTAAGACTATTAAGTTAAAAAAAATCTGCTCAAAGAGGAACAGAGGAATTAAATATTAGTCTTTACCATTAAAAAGTGCAAATAAACTGCACATTAAATGGTTTAGCTTCCTAATTGTATAAATTAATGGACTTACCCTGTTTTTTGGGTGTACAACATAAGTCATCTATCAACTCTGCACAATTTGGTCTGACCAAGAAACTTGACTATCTGTTTACTGCAGACTAAATATAGTTGAAAGCTGTAGACCACAGGGAAGGCTTCTGAAGAAGCTTACACTCCATGTGCATTATTCCTGGCTTTAACCCAGTGCAAATAATCTTCCTCACATCCCTGAGCGCTAAGCATCAAGCCTAACTCTTTAAGAAAAATGAAACTGATTAAAAAAAAAAAAAGGCAGAGAAAAATTCATACCAACACATAAAAGGACTGCTGAATATTCAAAAGGCTGTGGTTATGGATATTGCTTGCAGTACCATAATTCTGTGAGAAGATACAAACCTAAGTAACCAAGTAAGTTTACAGATACAGTCCTTCTGATACATCATTAGCATTAAAATACTAAGTAATGGTACTGGCTTTTCTACTATCTTTTTCTCAAATATGAACAATCATCAAGTGTAAGTGTTTAGACTTCAGTATTGTACTTGGGAAGAGTTAGGTATAACTTCCTCAATCTACACCTTCCTCACGGGGGGCAGCGCAGGGGGAGGTGCTGATCTCCTCTCTCTGGTGATCACAGACAGGACATGAGGAGATAGAATAAAGCTGCATCAGGGGACGGTCAGGCTGGACATTAGGAAAAGGTTCTTCACTGAGAGGGTGGTCGGTCCCTGGAACAGGCTCCAAGTGGTCATGGCACCAGCCCCATCAGAGTTCAGGAGTGTCTGGACAACGCACTTAGTCATATGGCTTAGTCTTAGGTAGATCTGCGAGGAGCAGGGAGTTGGACTCAATGATCCTTATAGATCCCTTCCAACTGGAGATAGCCTACGATTCTACGATAAATCCATCCTGCAACATGGCCAAAACTAAAGTCCAACATACTTACCTGGTAGTCACTTAATTTTAGTTTTTCTGATTATCAAACATTCACAAGGGTTCTGACAGTCTTTCCTTAACTAGAAGTCAGATGGTCATGTCAAGCCTTCAGGCAAAAATCCCACTGCCATGTAGCTGGGACCCCCAGCCTGGGTCACTCTTAAAGTATTAATATTAATTTTCCTCCAAGACCTGCGCAAGGCTCAGTTCTCATTCAAAACACAGATACTTGCAAAAGAATTGCAATAGTAATGCTAAGAGGCTGGAACACTCTTCCAGAAAGCGGAAGGCCTAGATTCAATTCCCTCAGCACCTCAGAAATACTCCCCCTGTTTTCTTCAAGTAGAGCACTAATGGTCTACCAATTTTGTGGAACAGAGGGAAGGTTCTTTATCCTGTAATTTTTCTGTTGTTAATACTTTGAGATCAAGATTGCCTATAGAAAGCTGAATCCCTCATACTCAATATGTACAATACATACCATTTTTTTCAGCAAAGGCAATGGCATCTTCTTTAGTAGAGAAAGTAAGAACCATGTTGGATAAAGGATCAGCTCTGTAAGAAACCAGATGACAAATTTTAAACACATTTGAAATATAAAATAATTATGTCTGTATCTCAAATGCTAGTCAAATGCTGTTATTACACAACTTTTTGTATTACACCACCTCAGAAGCCATTCAAATTCCCTTTATTTTTAATTATTTCCAGGATTAACTCTTACTTTCTGCAGAGTATTGTTTCACTCTTTTGGCCTGTTAAACTCCTTGTAGTTATTAATGTTTTAAGTTTTTTATTAGACAAACATATCTAACCACCTGCTGAGGTTATAATAAAAGTGCTCTGCAACAATCTTTTTAACTTTTAAAGCTGTGTAGTCCCTCTCTTCTTGTAAGATCAGGAGGCTTAAGGTAATTTTTAACATTTCAAGGAGACCAGGAGTCTGTAGAGCAGCTAGGGGAAGAATAACCTTATACAGAAAAGAGCAGAATATCAAAGTGAGCAGAGCAGGAATTAATCAGAGACTGAAAAGTACATAAAAAAACTAAACAGTTCAGCTTTGGCTGAGGTCACATGACCTCCACAAATTATTCCAGTACAGCAAGCAGATGGCAGGCCACCACTGAAAACGAAGCTCAGAAACGCAAACTGCTAGCTAACTAAATACACAGTGGTTAGTTTTAGATGATCAGCTATTCCTCAACTGCATTTCTGAAAAGAATCAAACAGCAAAAAGCTTTTTGAAACAAATTAAAATCTCAGTTAAAAAACCAAACAGCCCTATGTGTTGCTAAATAAGCTCAATTTAAGAATAATGACAAGGGATAAAAAAAAGCAGCATTCTAAAAATTAATCTACAAAACTTTTAGAGAAATAAGATACCGGCTGTAGCAGCACAATGATTAGATAACACTTCCCTGAGAGAACACTGCACACAAGCCTGGGAGACAACTGGGAAGACAAGACCAAATTGCAAGAAGCTATTGAAGGAGCTGCCTCTCAACTGTTCTCTCTTTGAAGCTAGAAGGGTAAATGAAGAGAAAAAGCAACCAAAGATACATTGAACTCTCTACAATAAAGGACAAAGCCTGTGACTGGCGGAGGGGGAGGGCAAGAGGGGGAATCTAGCTTCCAGCAAAGACAACAATGTAATTTTATCTGATGTAGACATGGAAAAATGGAGTTCACTATATATCCAATATATTCCCCAGTAAAAAGAAAAATACAAGATAAAGGCAGAAATTACACTTTCGCAAGCCACTAAGACGGGCTCTCTTAAAGACATTTAAAGATTTCTCTTATAAAGGCAGTAAGGAGAATTAGGAACTAAGAATTAGTCCGTGACAAGATCAGTGGAGAATCAAGTGACCCAAATATACTGCAATACTGCGACAACTTTTGCTTATCATTCTTCTCTTCCATGACTGCGGTTGGAAAAATCTTCTCAACACTACTAAGCGGGAACAAAGAAGTTTAAGTCTGAAGTGTAGTTAGGGACTGGTGCCTTTTCAGTACTGCAAGTTTGGCGAAAACCTTCCCAGACAGAGGCAGCTTGGAAATGAGGACTGGGAAGAAATTATTTGTTCTATTTTCATGTGGGATCATCTTTCATCCAATCTAAATACAGCTTTTTGATTTCTTTCCATAAATGAGCTATCCATGTGTTTAAGTTTGTGATAATCTGTGAGCAAACTGGAGTTCAGGATGGCCAGCATGATGTCCTGTTAGTGTCAGCCACAGCAGTGCTGCAGGATTTCCTATGCCTGCCCTAAACTGTCTTACCAGTCACCACAAACTGGGATTTCACATTTTGTTCTCTCATGAGATCTTCTACAATGGAAACCATGCATTTCCCATGTTTCTCTGTTTACAGCTTTATATTAAAAGATGTATTCAAGAACTATCCATAGGCATTCCTGTAATGAAACCTCCCAATTAAAAAAAAAAAATTCCATGGGTCCATTTTATTTAGATCTGCAACTGGATAATTTTCACTGAAAACAACTATTTCCAAGAAACAACAAATACAACAAAAAAAGCAAACAAGACTGTACAATGACAGAAATATAGCAAAGACCTACAGGTAAATAAGTATATTGAGTTCAGAGGAAAAGGGCTCTAATCCCTAGACCCTAAAGGGCTCTAATCCACTAATCCCATTACATTATTCAAAAGTAAATGGGAAAACTTCTAAGAACTGTTCTTTGCAGAAATTAAATCTGAGGAGAAGAAACTCTTCTTAGGTATTTCTGGGTGTTGAATGGTAATTTGAAATTACCAGGATGTCCACTAATAGTTTTTGTGAGAATTCCTTAAAAAATGAACAAACTAGTTTACAAAACCCTTAAACTAGCAGTGTCAATTCTCAACACAGCACTTGCTTTTGGCCTACCTGGATCTTGGTTACACAGGAAATATTCCTTTCCCTACCCCAAAATAAAAACGCATGCAGAGATGGATTCATTCAAAACAGCCATTCCTTTTTCAATTCCCACAATAAGCTCACTCCAGAACAATTTAACATACAGGTAAGCCCTTAATACCATGGCTCGTTTTTGTAGGTGGTTTATTTAGCACAAACGGTTATAACTGTTAGAAAGGTTAAAAGCCATTGTTTTGGCTGAGATCATGCAAAATTCCACCCAGAAAATAATTTGTCTGGGGAGGTTAAAGTCAGCTGAAAAGCAAAGGGCGATTAGAAGAAAAGTTAAATTCAACCTGAACTAAAGCAGGTGTTACTGGCACCTGCTACAGTGTTACAATCTGTGCAGTGGTATAAATAGACCATACTTCAGTGGCTCGATGCTTGGGGGGGCGGACAAGACAGGAGGCAAAGGTGTATTGCTGGTCCACAGTCTACCACTTAATTAATTTAGGCCCTGTGGAACAACTTGGCCTCTACTTGCTAAACGTAGTAGCTGCTTGCAGTAGTCAAGTCATCCAAGGCACCCATGTATTAAATCATTGAAATCTTATCCTCTGAAACAGCAACTTAAACATGCTTAAGATGAAATGGTGAAAAAACTCAGGACGTGCTTAAGATGAGGTCATTGTTACATACAGGCTTCAAGTTTTAAAACCGGTATTTTAATAGACTATTTTAATACAACTAATATTTTAATTCATATTCAGTATTTTTTCCTCATCTAATGATAGCTGAGCTTGGTTTCCCGAATGCTTTGCAATACGAATACAACTGAGATGTTACAGGTAGTGAGCCTCCTCAATTTTTTAGGGGAAACCAACATAAAAGGAAGACTTGATTTCAGAGTTATATTGAACGAATATTTCTGGATACATTTGTTTTATAAATAAATTTTAAAAAGGAAAAAAAATAATTCCGTGACCGGATTTAGAATGTTAATAAATCTCAAAAAATGCATGCTCAAATTATTTCATATTTAAGGGTTGAAGGTTTTTTTCAAAGAATTTTGTGTTCTTTTATCATAAGTGATAATATGATTGCAGCCAGACATTTTCAATATACACTGTATCCTTTCTGAAGTTTGAAAAATAACCTTTAGTGGTTAAGTTTTGTTTATGTAGAACAAGTAACTTTTCTGAATATGCCTCAAACAAGACAGCTTCAAATCAAAATTACAATATTGTCACGAGAATTGCTGGTATAGTCCTTACAGTTTACAGGAATTCTAACCACACTGTAAAATGTAGGTAGTGTATTTATAAAGGGAAAAAAGAATTAAAGATTAGCTGCATCCAAATTATACCTACATCTCCAAATTATAGCATATTTAGCTAAGATTAGTACTTTTCTGGATTTTTATGTATTTAAGAGTTTTTACTACTAGTATTAGCAACATTGAAACAAACTGTAATATTTTAAATAGGTTTTTTTCTTTAAATTAGTTATGGCTCCTCATTTCAGATCTTCAGGATATTTATAAAACTTTGTAAAAAAAATAAACTCAGAAGCTAAATATTGTTGGTTTATGTTTAACCAAATTTAAAAGATGCAACTGAGAGCTGAAAAGGATTTACTGCTTCAGGTAACTAATAACCTTCCTTCCCTGATGCTGCCATACAGTAACATCACCACAAATGTAACAGTTGAAATTTCTGGTTGTTAACACTTTTTCCAAACTCTTCCAGATGATGTTGTGAGCTAAAATCTGCTTTTAAACCTAACAGATCATAAATCATACGACTAACAAACCCAACCACTTACTGTTAGTACTGTTAAAACCCAAGTAGATTTACAGGTAGAAAGGACATTTTACACTTAAAATTTACATCATTAGTAAGAGCCAAATACAGAAGAAAAATATTTCCAAATCCAGTAACTACTCACGTAGATGCCCAGCCCATTAAAGGGTTCTCCCAGCGCTCTCTGTTATCAAATTCCATCTTCCATTTCTTTGTATTGTTAACTCCTGCCTGCATTGCATTACGTGCTGGAACAAAAATGTGAACTTTTCTGGTCTTGATGTGCTCATCTGGAACACCAGTTAAAGCAGTGATATCCTATGAAAAACACAATGGAACTTGTTAAAAAAGCGTTCATGTAAAAGACTTGTAAAATAATACCCCTTATGCTTTTTACATAATTCATGCTTTATTTTTAAGTTACAAAAAAAAGAAAAAAAGTGCAGTAAAATATGTTATGAGTCCAGCTGTATAAGAGTGAAGCTAATACATGTTGGGGGTGCTATCATCCTGCTTCCACTGGCTGAATTAGATTTCGCATGGATCAGTCACCTGAACCTGCTCATCTCCCAGCCACACAGCTGCTAGCGCCACAGGAGGGACAGGACATTCCCTCTACCCTCTGACCACGGCTGCGAAGTCAGGACTGCTCCAACTTGCACCAGCTAAAGCAAATGCAGAAATGTATAAACTCTTCTTTCTCCCTTAAAGAAAATATTAGAGCACAGACTGAAACATCGACAAATCCCAAGATTTTACATTGCCATTAGGAGTCTAAAATTCATATGAACAGGACTATTCACTAAAATCCTAGCCAGCTAACTATGTGCTGCAGTGTAAGTGCTTTCACTTGGGCTTAAGTCTGTATATAATTAAGAGGCAACAAAATCCATGCTGACTCAAGAAGCTATGCTTAGCATGAATGAAGAGGCAGGAGGTTATCTTTCGAACAATAATTTATTGATTGTTTGAGACTGCAGAGGAGGTACTAGAATTCAGCTCTCTTATTTCTCTAACTGTTAGTTATTACATAAAATTGACCCCCTCGTCATGTTTCAAGCTATGCATATCAGCTTTTGAGAGTCAATTCTTCTGTTGATGTTCAAGATCAAGAGAGGAACATTTGATATTGGTAACATTCTTCAGTATTTTTGTGAAGAACAAAAGGATTCAGGAGATTCCAACCTTCAAAGAAAAAAAAAAAAAGCTTTGTAACATTGTATACAGTCAGTAGTCGGATGCCCTCCTCTACTAAGGCTTGGCTTGTGAGCCCTCTACAAATAAACCTAACAAAGATAAAAAACTGAAGGATCACAAAACCAGCCTAAAAATATTAACTGACTTTAACAAAGAATAAAATAGTGAAAAACCTCACAAGAACTGCTGTGAAAAATTACCCTCAGCAGCATCTGATATAATCAAAGTGAACTTTCTCGCTAAAAACTAAACAGTAATTACATAAAATTAACCTGTCAGTTCACCCTGGTAAAGAGTGAAATCAAACATCAAATCCATCTCTACGGATGCTACACTACTCCTGTTCCTTACATACTTAAAAGGCCAGTGGGAGCTCCTGGGTCTCCATCCCTGCCCTCCCCTCTCTCCAGGAACAAATAGTAAACTGGTAAAGGTCCAAAAAAAGTGCAGCACAACTTTGGGCATACTGAACTCATTTTGTCAGTACTGCTATGACTTGAATTAAAAGGCAAACAAGTTTAAATAAAACACCATGATTTACATGTCTGTAGCTACTAACTTTATGGGGTTTTGTTTTGTGGCAAACTTAAAAGCTCTTGGTGCTGTCACCAGATCATTCTTTGAAATGAGGCAAGTCTCATTTTTCATTTTACTTCAGAAAGTAAATTTTGGGAGATCAGTCCCTCAAAACTACACAAGGGAGAAAGTTTAAAGCATTTTACTTGTATTTGCAATTAGAACAGCAGGGGAAACAAACAAGCATGCATGCTAATTTTCCAACTTCTGACATTTCTACCCAGACTACCAAAAGAAACTGTCAAAATATCTTAACAATTCCATTATAAATGCTTTTGTTAGGACCAAGTAATGTTTATTTTTAATATGACTGTAGCAGTGATATGAAAAAAAAACACCACCAGTCACTGGAATGTTGCAACATGTATGTAAAACGCCTCCTGACAGACTGGCATTTCTGACTGCTGAAGCTTAAACAATGGTTTTAGAAGGAAATACCTTAAAGTTTTCTTATTTGAATTGGCAAAGTGCTTTGTTTAACAAGAAGGGTTTTTTACCTGCAGTAAAGTTTGGTGGGGCTTCAGTGTTTCAGCTTGCCTGTTTATAGGAATAGGCTACTACATTAGCCTTTATTTCTGTATTTAACAAACATGCCTACTGAGAAAACGTAAGAATATTCACAAGAAATTTCTTTTTCCCCTCTGAAATAATCTGCTACATGCAAAAATTCCATGTTTGTTACAATCAAATACCTCTAAATACGCAAGCTTCAAAATAGCTCAAAATTATGAATTTTTTTTTTACTATTATTATTCTCGGCAACTCATATGTCCATTATGAATTTTATGCTTTAGATTTAGAGGTTTTTGAATTGTTCCAGAATTATCTGGAATTATTAAAACAAGATACTATGTTAAATAACATTATGGACATACACAATTTCCTCTTTTGAAGTCTTCACACCAGAGAATCATAAAAATACTACACATTAGTGCATACAGAACACAATCTAAAAAGAGTATTAAAACCCAGCAAATGCTATATTTATGAGGTAACTGTAGGAAAGAAATGCCTAGACTTGCTCAACTGGATGAAAATAAAACCCAAACCCCAGACAAATCATAAGTCCCTTCAAGCCATGTTTTTTTGGGTACTCAGCTGGCTCCAAATCAAAGTTATTTCACTAATAATATAGGATTCATCCCTTAAAAATCTTTTCAAGGCGAAAACTAAAACCTGCCTACTTTCTGAAACTAAAATATCTACATGGTGTTGCTAGCTCTTCATACTTTGATTCATTATAGCTAAAGTTTCCATGCCTTCTGGGAATCTAGCAATTGTTTATTGATATCTCCCCCATTTTAAAGCTGGCAATTGAACAGACAGTTGTTAGGACAATGAGTTTCTGGTTTCTGAAGCCCAAGTTGTCCTGACATAAAATCACTGTTTTTGCTTGCTGTAGACACGTAAGGTACTGTAGCATAGCTGAGCTGTTGCCAAAGATATGGAATAAAAAGGCTTGGCATCTATCACATACTTGACACCTAAAGAGCACAGAAGCTCTAAAATTCCTATTCCCTGTAGGCGCACTCTTAGTCTAGACTAACTGATTTCTCACACTTTTAAAATGCATTACAACACTCTATTGTGATCATTTCATCCACACAGCTCCAGCTAGTGACAGAAGAACCTGTCCTTTAAGCGACATTTCAATGGGCTAAAGCTCCCGCTCCAAGATGCCATTAAAACAATATAATACTTGAAAAGAACTATGCTGCACTGGGTTGAACTCTTTACTGTGTCTTCAGTGCTTTGTTCTGCGTTCAAGTTCTCATTGAAACTACCTGTGAACCAACTTTCCAAAACAAAGATGTTTTTGACAGCTGGTTTCACATTACTATCTCTCTCTTTTTTTTTTTTTTTTTTTTTTAAGTGTTCCTTACTGGATTTTGCTATATTAGCATATTAAAATATTAGTGAGGTGTTCGGCATTCAAAATTCTAAATAATAAGGTGGCAATATAAAAGACTTGAGATGTGAACTGTATAGGTTTGCTTTACTAAAGATTAACAACCCTGCTTCACATTTTTAACACAGGCTATCATCTAAAAGGTGCATTCTGACATTCTGTTTTTCTTAATATATGTAGAGGGGTTTGTTTTTTAAAACAACCTCTGATTTTTTTTTTTTATTCAAAAAAAATCAGATTTTGCCTCATTTTGAGGCATTTTGGCTCTTCTTGGAATAAGCTGAAAGGGACAAAACCAGCAGAAATCACATCACATTGCTTACAAATGAAGAGAAGGTTTTGTCTTTGTTATAACTCACACTAAGAACACTTGTCATGGTGGAAAGCCTGGTAAAGGTGTTCTGGAAGGAGTAATAAGAAACGATAAATGTGCTATACAGCAAGGAGAAAAACTTATTCACAGATGCAGTGTCAATGAAAGCAGTATTTGGCACGAAGATGACTTTTAAAGGAAACGAGAATTTCCTTCTAAGTACTCCACTAATAGCACAAATTCCAAAGGGGACAAGAAATGGAACTCTATAATTCAAGGGAAAGAGACAAAAGGATTGAAAGTGTCTCTGAAAACAAGTGTTTTTGAATAGATGGGTCAGGTGTGCATAAAGGTGTCATGTTTCTCCTATGACATTTCTTTCCACGCATAGACAAAAACTGTACATAACCACTATCAACCATCTACTGTTTAGCATCCCCCAGTCTTTTTTTTTAATAAAGGAAACAGGGAACAAGCAATGGGAAGTTGATGTCAAAACACAGAAAAACCTCCCAGCAAGCTTCCAGCAACCACCCAGGATTTAGAGTCTTGCTAGCCGCTCTCTTTTCAATACCAGAATTTCACACATTTCAATGAACATTATGACTTCAAAGAATCAAATTTTCATCATTGTCTGTCATCTGCGGGTTGATTTGTATAAAAGAGTTCTTCTGCATGCACTCCAGACAAAGGGCTCCTTACTTTCGTGGCTATATATCAAGTTTAAAAGTTCTGTTTGTGACAGTTGTGTCTGTGGTAAATTAGGGTAACACTGAAGGGGTGCAGCTGCCCTGCAGGAACCTCCTTTTTGGCATCATTTCACTTAAATAAAAACTGAATAATTAGTTTCTGCCTTTATTAAACCGCAAAAATGCCACTGGCCTTAGTAATTACTTCTGGTTGCCCCACCTACTTAGCCTCAATAGTTTACACTTGTTAGAAAGGAGGGAAAGTAAAAGTTTTCTGTACTTTATAGGAGTTTACAACAGCTTGCTCTCTTCCCCACTCCCAACATGTTTTACCAGACTAAGTGCATAAAGTTTTGCTATAAATTCATGTTGCAATACACTTTCTTTAAGAGCTGTTATATCAAAGCACAGAACATCTTGCATAATACCCACAAAATATAGCTGCTGCGAAGGGAGCTTTTTATTTAGTGTGCTCAGTTGCTTAGGCTGTAAGTCAGGATGAGAACATTTACGTTTCTACACTTCAATACAGTATTTTTGAAATAAATGTAAAAGAACAGAATCTACTATGCAAATTGTAAGTGAAAAAATGGAGCAGAATGAACTAAAAACATGGTCAGACAACATTTATCTAACAGCTACAGACATAACAAGGGGAAAAAAGCATATTTGCCCTTAGGAAACTCTGTATCACACAGAATACAGTTTTCTTTCAGGCTTCACAATCTTTTTGCATTATCACAGTAATCTGTGAACAACATGGTGTTACTCCTAACGTGTTCTCCCATCTAACCATCCTGCATAACCATTAATAAAGAAGTTGAGGAAAGCAGTGAAAGAACCATATTTTAAAAAAGAAAACCAAACATTGTAAATAGGAAACAGCATTCAATAGCAATAATCATTGCATGAAGGCTTCTATTTAAAGAAAATCTCTTTCCATAGGCAGTTTTGCAGAAAACACTACAGAGAAACTGGATCTAGAGAAAAGGATATGCTGAAAAGCGGGTATAACGGAGGCAAAAATTGTCACATTACTGGAATAAACATAAGTCTGTTATAATACTTTTTAGACTACTGACTGCCACTATGCAAAGGAGGCGTCAGCATCCAAAACAGTCCAATATTTGCAAGTGCTGTTAGCTTCAGCAAATTCTATTCATCAGTTTGTATGTCATAGCTGGGGAGATACTACTCTAACAGCCACGATGGCTAAGCATTCACTGTTTTTGCAAAACCTCATGGAGAACTTCCCTGTCATCCCACTGCACAAAGGCTCACTCCACTTTCCCAATATTTTGCATGCCCAATATTATTCCATGCTGCTTGCATGAGATACTACAAACCTAATGGCACAACACATCCCACACACCATTAAACAAATGTCACTTGGATTTGTTCAGAAAGAACATGATGAAAGAGTAAACAGGAATAATTGATTGGACTTCTAAAAACCCCAGGTGCTCTCTACAAATTGGAACATGACTTCACACTAGTAAGTAGAAAACTTCCCCCTCAGCAACCCTTCTTTCACATCTTAAAACACTTTACTTATAGCCTGCATTACATTCCCAAACTTTGTATTCATATTTGCCTCCTGCAAAAGTCATAGAAAGATTGTATTTATAAATAAGTGATTAATGGTAAAAGTTATGGCAAAAGCTGTTGAGTTGTGCTTTTGTTAGTTTAAATCATAATACTAAAAATAAACCCAAAAATCTCAGATTTTGCACCTCTTGGTGCCCTGACAAGCCTCAAAACAGAGAGGCATTGTTCTTGAGAAATGTGCAAAAAATACCTATCATTCAGCTTGAATTCTTGATGGACAGGTAAACAACATTTTAGAAATTTAAAAATGAAACATTCGAAACACATAAGTCCCACTTTCAGCACAGACGGATATTTCATCCTCAGTATAGTTTTTCTGCCAAGAAAATTCAAAGAGCAAAACAAAATGATTATTTAATTATTAATAACATAATTTTTTCCTGTAACGGTATGTCTTAGTTTTCTAAATGTTGTCTGGGTAAGTATCATGACATTAAAAAGAAGGGGAATCAAATACCTGGTTTTACACTTTGCAGTTTCTCCATATGACTGAAATTAAGAAAATCATTATGAAATGGAGAAAAGTAGGGGCGGTCAGGGGAGTACAATATATTTCATAAAAACAGATTGATGTTGCTACTAATAGTCATCAGAGACTTCACTGTGGTTGTGACATTCTTTCAACTGAGGAGATGATAAACAACATGCTTATCTTGAACAAGGTGGGAAAAAACTCTGAATTACTTACAGCAGATCTTATAAACTCTTTCTTGTAATACAGTAAAATTTAGAGAGAACATACTTTCTAGAACTCATTCAAAGCATATGTAAGCAAATCTTTTGCTTCTACAGACCCAAGTGGCTGGGATTTTTTTATTACCTCCGAGGCATTTAAAAATAGAGAGTTTTCTATAGCGCACAACTTTCAAGCATTCTACAAGAACTTCACAATCCTCAGGTTAGATAATGTGTAAAAAAAATGAATTAGTTAAGACTACAGCAAAGTTTTTAGACTGTAAACTTTCAAATAAAAGGAGAGCCAGTCTTAGTTTACATGCATTTAGAAAAAGAAAGAAGATAACTGAACAATTGAAATAATCTGATTCCTCTTAGAATAATTTACAGTTATGGAAACACTCTACTGCTTTACTACCATAAGCAACTGTTCTTACAGATACTATTTCTCAGTTGGAAAACAAAAAAGCAGGCAGGAAGGAGCTTTAAAGGGAAGAAGACAGAAGTACTAGCAGCTAGAGCCCACCTAGAATAGACAGCTTTGTACTAATTCCCCTGATTAGTTCAATTTTGTATATACTATTAAATAAATAGTATATTGTAGTTCACTTGTAGTTCCGTGATGGTATATTTTTTCAAACAAAATTTATTCAGTTTGCAGTTCTGATTACTTATGTTATACTCCTAGCATAAGTCACAATAAGCAGACTGGCTTGCAAAGCTAAACACAGTATTTCAAGAATATCTTGGTGAATTGTTCACTAAAGATGACACTTGAGCTTACAGTCTATAAAATGGTAACCCAAAGCCCCAACGAGCAGCTCCAGGTGGTGTCTTCCATATCTTAAGTGAGAGCCAAAATTCAGGCTACTCTTGCACATTGGGAATAATTTCTGTATTTTTCATGTGTTTCTGATCCCATTTTAGTAAAGTCCTTATTTTTAACACTCATTAAAAGTTACCTGTATTTACAAAATAAATCGCATGATTTAAGCAAATTTTATAAAGTTTTTGAGGAATTCTCCCAGGAACAAGAAAATTAACAGTTCTGATTTGCTTTATGCTCATTTGAAAACCTTATAAAGCTTTCTTTAAATTACGCATTAAGAAATTCTCCAAATAAGGCCCAGGCAGGTTCCCAAATACAGGCACCACTTGTTTCATCATCTTCAGCCTTTGGACCCAAAGGGGTGTAATTTGTGTTAAATGTGTGGCTGGGGTGCCTTTTCTCAGTTTTGTGGAAAGCTCCCTTACAGTTCAAGCTGCAAAAGACCCACAGGAGCATGACATTCAGAGCCTAGCAGTGAACTGGGACACTAATTACACATTAGCAGTACAGTTGCTGCTGTGAAGCAGGAACACCTTGGCCAATTCATACTCTCATCTGGACAGCAGAAGTCCTAAGGTCTGAGCTGTTGATTTCAAATTTGTATGTAGAGTAAACTCGTAATACTTGATAACCCTAGTAAGATTTTCTATGATGAAGTCATAAGAAAGATTATCACTACAGTATATGAAACATCCATTGTGGGTTCAGTTTTAACTAGCTAACAATCTCCCTGGGCTGGCAGCTAGAGCAAAGAATACTAAAACATTTTTTGTTTTATTTCATTATCGTGCATTCTGGCGTTCTTTTCCTTTCACCTCCCAACCACCTATTAAGTCCCTATTTAATGGTAGCTGTGGAACACCATTTAACTTTAAGGGTTAAAATTTAACAAACTATTTAGGCTTTCGTTTATTAAAAAAAGACATTCATCAATAGGGGGGGGTGAAAAAAGAGCAAAAAGTAGTGTTTTATAGTTCAACTTGACAATACTGTCACACTAGTACATGGTCTGCTAATAAGGACAATATGGAGAAATCCTGAGTTCATGTAAGCCAATGCCTGCCTTCATTGTGATGCATGTTCTCTATTCTTTACATCTCCTTTATAAAGAAAGTGATGTCTGTAATGAGTCTTTGCCACATAGTAATGAGTAGTGTGAGACATAGGGGAGAAAAACAGAAGCAAATCCCCAATCAAGAAATGCAAATTTAGAGCAAAATCCCTGTTGATGTATGCTTTTTAGAAGAAAAGTTGCATTTAAGAAATTACAAGGAAGCCAGACCTGTTAAAAGCTGTCCCTTACCCTAATGCAAGATGTAATGCTTCTATGTAATATGGATGGACTTTAAGAGTTGAAAGCAAGTGCTAAACAGTGTACATAATTTCCATACACAGCAGGTAGTGAAGCAAGAAAAGAACTGACACAGTTACCCTCGTTAAAGAGATGCACAATAGAGAACTGTTATGCAGTGTTAGCATACTGAAGGTCTATGCATCAGGGATGTTGCGGCTATTAACAGCTTAAATGTTCACTGTATTTTGTTAATTAGTGCATACAGCTTTTAAGCCTTAAATGTGTTTTAGAAGGTTCTTTTCTAACAGTAACACAGTCATTATTCCCTAGTGGGGATGGGAAGGGTTGATGGGGCTTCAACTGTTTCAACATAATCAATAAAATATGCAGCTTAATACCACTGGACAAAAATGGTTTCTTCAAATTTATCTATATGGTTAGTTAAAATGGAAGCTTTCTACAATCTCTCTCTAAAAAGCTGAATTGTAGCTAGAATGTGTTAGTGTTACTTCACAAAATGGTTTTAGCTTGTTCTATCTATAAGTCTGTCCCTGTAATTTGTGCTTTGGCCTTCATATGCTTGGCCTTTAAGGTTATTTATAGGACAGAAATCATGCTCTTATACTTCCTGATACAATAGAGAGAAATCCATCACCAGTTAAATTCAGTAATTCAGCTCGATACATTACATCTTTCCTTTCAGTTTTCTGTTTCTGTGGGGAAAAAAAATCAAAGGAGAGTACAATGTACAATTGTGTTTACTAAACAGTGATGAAAGTAAGAATTTGTATTGGAAACAGACGTTACAGAAGAAGATATTCAACTTCTGACTTATCAAAGAACCAGAATTAGTTGACCCAAGAATGCTTTCAAATGGAGTGGACATGGCAACAAAAATGTGGTCCTAAGAAAATGTACCTAAGAAAAATTACAAAGAAGAATAAAATACTTTTAAAATAAAAAACAGAAGAATAAAATACTACTGCAAACTACAATTTTAATCTTAAAAAAGCTTCGGCTTGATGAACATGCTACTCAGTGAAAACTTTAAAATATATGATTTATGATGATGATGTTGGCCTGTATAGAAAAATACCATTATTTATTTTTATACATGAATGTATGTGCACATCTATAAAATTAATCTGTAAGGAAAAACTTCAGATGTTTGTAATCAGAATTACTCACCATATTCTTAATTTTTTTAAAACATTTGCAACATAATTGTAACATCTTTAAAAAAATATTGTATTTGGTATGTCTTATTACCATTTTGTAGGAATTCCTTATAGCTCAGCTTCTTCTCACTTGTTAACACAGTTTTCAGGCTAACAGGTAACAGGGTAACAATTATTTCCCCATGAAGCAAAGATTTTCTTTTGCACTGAACAGAAGCCAATGGGTTTTATGGAGTAAATAGAACAGAGCATGTCAAAAAGACACATAAGAGATTGAGCAATTTCCGTACAGTACATGCTTCACAATACAAGAACTAAATTGCATATTGAAACTCTGGATCTGAACATCAGCTGCTCTCTCCATGGTCCATGTCCCCACTTAACACAGGTTAACATTCCTAATTTGAGAAAGCAACCATGAAAGTAGTTCAAAGATACCTCATAAACAAGCCATGAAGAACTGGAAGAGCATCTGGTTCCATTTCACCATCGATCTTCTGAGTAGAAAGAGGTAGTACTTAAGAAGCACCAAGCCCTCTTGCAGCATGACTAAGATGTTCAAGGTTTCCCACAGGATTACTGGGCTTTCAGATAAGGAAAGCTTTTCCCTTCCGACTTGATAAAATGATTCAGCTAGAACTTCATGACTAGAAATAGCTTTCAAGTCTGTACATAGAACTTTGTTAGTCAGGCTAGGATTTGTGTCTTAAAGCTACAACTTAAAATATACTACAAAAATGCAGAAAGACACATTTGATTGAATAGGAAAGTACAAGGAATTGTTTATTCACTATTCCTGACTGGACAAGAATTCATGTCATCTAAAGAAATATTTCATAACAGGGGATACTAACTTAGGTGTTCTAGAAAAGGATCAGATAATGGTATTGTTTTATGAGAATATTAAAATACTATCTAGTCTCTAAAAAGCAAAACTACTAAACAAAACAGCTACAAAAACGAAATTGCTCCTGTTCATTACTAGACTGTATCAATGGCTTTCTTTTATTCTTTCTAGCAGATTAGAAACATTACTTGCATATTTAGACTTACAAAACCAAACAAGTATTTGCATGTTGAATAACCCTTTGGAAGCCAGACAAACTAAACATGGCACAATGATAGTCCTTTAATTTGTTCTGAGCAGCCATCATAGCAAGCTCTTCAAAACCAGTAATCTTTGATATAAAATAAAATATGATGTAATGAAACAAAAAAAATCACCCGTACACCCTTCAAAGAGGCATATTCTTTGACCCAGTGCTCCAGACTAAAGCCTTGAAATTTCTGCACAAGAATGTTGCGCGAAGGAAGCCCAGACAAAACAGACACTTGAGATGTTAGAAGGTTGTGTAACCTCAATCTCAGACGCTCCTCCTTCCAATACCCAGCAGAGATAGCACTACCATGCACCAAAAGGCTCAGACAAAGAAATCCAAATCCTTTACCCTATCCTAAAACCAAAATAAACCTACACAGGGATGAAAGTGCAATTGCTCTCATTGACACAGCTATGTATCACTTTCTATGAGGTTCTGGGCTACTTGCAAAATGGGTAGTTTTCTAAACTGAAAAACAAAATTATCTCAAGCTGAAATTTAGTAATACAGCAATATTTATTGCTCTTAAAAGACAGCTAAAGGTGATGGCAATTCCTTTATTTGGACTGTCAGAGTTATAGAAAGATTCTTTATCATGGGGAGTAACTTGTTGCTCTCAGACATTCTTACAGAAAGCTCTTTATCGATACCCAGCCAACCAGGTTTTCTAAACCACTGCAAGCTTCATCAAACTACAATTGCTTACAGAAACCAGTTGTAGCAAGCAGTATAGGCTGAACTGAGCTAGGATATTCCAACTGAAGAGGGATTTAACTGCCGAACAGCAAAATACAGTGAATTTGCAGTAGTGAAAATGTGTACATAGCTAGATAATCTGGTAACTACACACACACCTACACCTGAACTTCCACTATATTTACTGCAACTACCAGCCAAAACTAAGCAGCTGCCAAAATGAAGCAGCTGCCAAATTATTTAAATGAAAAACAAAAAAAATCAATGTTTCGAAATAACTATATGCTCTGGCAGACCAGCATGGTGTACAAGAAGTGAGGAGGATTATCACCATCCCCAAAATCATTAAAAACTTTAACTATTACATTTCACATTAGCTGCTTGCCAAAGTTATCCAAGACATTTTTTTCCTGCCCTGAGTAGTATTTCTTAGTCCGGGGGGGGGCGGGGGGCGGCAGTGGAAAAAGAATAGCTTTTTTTTTTTTTCCCCAGCAAAAATGCAGCAAAAATAAACTATCAGTGACCACAAAAAGTAAAGGTCTTTACGTACTTAACTCTATGCAAGTCCACTCTTAAATTAGACACTTTTATTAAAGTAGATGTATATGTATTTTAATTGCAAACAGTCTTCTCTCTTGAATATTTCACTTTTATTGAAAGAATGCATTTAATTTTGAAATCATTCTAGAATGTGGTTTTAAACCTTAAACACCTTCTACATTGGAAACTAGTATCATTCAAGTGTCAAACATCACGACCACAGATAACTGAATGCAAACCAAACACTAAGTATTGTATGTGAATTGAAAAGAGAGGACAAGACATACTGCATTAAATATCTTGTAAACCACAAGCAAACAACTTTTATCTTGAATCTTAAGTACAACATACTTCAAATAAGCTGGTCTCCTGCTTACTTGACACAACTGTGATGGAAGAAAGTACTTCTCCAAACCACAGGCTTCATATACATAAGGCCATTTTGGCCAAAGCTAGAAACTGCTTCTCAAAACACATCTGCAAAGTAAAGGGTGAAAAAAACCCTCTTATTAACCTTATTTTACACAACAGGTTTATTCATTTTTACTCATTTTTCATTATTCTGAAGCAAAATGCAAGCTGCTGATGTAATTGAGAGACAAGCTACAAGTGAGAAATTTGGGGTTAGGGGGAAGGAAGGGGTAACTCTGTCTGAACCCCCACACCGATTTCCATCCTGGTACCTTGCACCCTTTGAATATGACAACTCCCTAGCACAGAGCCATACATATAAGGCACACAAAAATTTGTAAGTTACATTCCTCATCTAAAGAGGAATGCTGTCTTGCACTGAATCCTTTATAGTAACCAGTTGAATAAATACTGCAGCTAGAGTGGATTAAACGAAGAAAAGATTATTCTAAATTCTTTTATCCCGTTAAGTTTCTTTAAGAACAGCTTGAACTCACCCTCAAGGAATAACCCATAAGAGGTTAACAGCATTTTTAAAAACCAAAACATAGAACATCCACTATATCATTATTACCTAACACAGCAGTAATGCTTGGAGAATTCTTGGATGAATAGTAGTTTCAAGAAAAGGAAATCTAGTAAGGCTGTCTTTGATAAATGCATACTTTGCCAAGTGTTTCTCTTCACCAAGTTGCAAAAACAGCTCCTATGCAGAGTCTTCAAATGCAATGTCACACTGTCTAGCACGTAATTTTATGACGTATTACTGCTTTGGTTTTCAGAGTGAAGTATATTATATACTCTTGGTTCTTGGGAAAGGCTGCTAGCAATGATCACACTTTAAAAAGCATGTTAAAGCTCGATTACCTATGTCTCTTGTTTCGCAGCATTGTAGACTATCAGATGGAGATTTGAAGAAGTTTCATCATTCCAGGCTATTTTTCACTTGTTTGTATATTTTATTTTGAACTGCAGTATTATCACTGTTGATTATAGTGAAGTCTTTGCTTCTCTAATCAAACAAAGATTCTACAATTTCATTAATTTCTAAGCCTAGCCAAAATTGGGATTTGGATGAAGGTGAACAAACTATGACTCAATCCTGAAAACACCATGTTATGTTTGCTAATAATGCAGTCTTCTAAAAAAAATGGACTGGAGTGTTTCCGCAACTTTTTTTCTGAGAAGGTTCATGTTCTGAGAATCCTATTAATACACCGCTACTCCTGGATTATCCAGCAGTAAACACTTACAACAGACACTAACTGCTACCTCTGAACAGCCAAGAAGAAGCTCCTAAGATTCTTGATACCAATTTCACAATAGTTAGTAGAATCATAGAATCATTTAAGTTGGAAAGGACCCTTAAGACCATCGAGTCCAACCATAAACCTAACACTGCCAAGCCCACCACTAAACCATGTCTCTAAGCACCACATCTACCCATCTTTTAAACACCTCCAGGGATGGGGACTCAACCACTTCCCTGGGCAGCCTGGTCCAATGCCTGACTACCCTTTCAGTGAAGAAATTTTTCCTAATATCCAACCCATTTCCTCTCATCCTATCACTTGCTACATGCAAGAAGAGACCAACCCCCACCTCACTACTACCTCCTTTCAGGTGGTTGTAGAGAGCGATAAGGTCTCCCCTCAGCCTCCTTTTCTCCAGGCTAAACAACCCGAGATTCCTCAGCCGCTCCTCGTAAGACTTGTGCTCTAGACTCTTCACCAGCTTCACTGCCATTCTTTGGACACACTCCAGCACCTCAATGTCCTCCTTGTAGTGAGGGGCCCAAAACTGAACACAGTATTCAAGGTGCGGCCTCACCAGTGCCAAGTACAGGGGCACCATCACCTCCCTGGTCCTGCTGGCCACATTATTTCTGATACAACCCAGGATGCTGTTGGCCTTCTTGGCCACCTGAGCGCACTGCTGGCTCATATTCAGCTGGTTGTCGACCAACACCCCCAGGTCCTTTTCCACCGGGCAGCTCTCCAGCCACTCTTCCCCAACCCTGTAGCGTTGCATGGCGTTGTTGTGACCCAAGGGCAGGACACAGCACTTAGGATGTTGAAGCTTCAGTATACAGCATTTACTGCTCCTCTTGAACATCATCTGGAAAGTATGAACTGCTCATCCTCAAAAAGGGGTTCAGATTTTTGCACCCAATTTGGTGTATGCAAGTTATCTTCCGAGAGTTATGTAGAGTTTGTCTACAACCAGAAGGAAAAGGGCCCTCTGCCGAGGTTCAGTACTGAGAATTCTGAACCATTACTGAAAAAAAGGTTAACTAACAGTATAGAAGAAATAAAACAATTTCAGGACAGGTGCTGAAATGTCAATAGCATCATTTCAGTTAGCCTGTCATGCTTGTAGTAGAGTCCGTCCCTACAGGTTCTCACAATGCTGCAAAAACTACTTTAGTACCATTTCAATTGCACTTGATAGCACTGCTCTTGATTGCTTAACTCTGTGTAGCAACTCATCCTATTTTACCTTGGCCTGATAGAGAATAAAAACATCTGTGAGATGGCTGCAACTAACAGCTGATCCTTAACCACAGTTCCACAATGTTTCTAGCGCCTCCCGAGTGACCAAACCCTACAACTAATCTTGCAGTAATTTTTGCTTTGAGCTACAGTATATACATTATCAGTGGAATATTCTGCTTTAGAGATGCAAAGGATATTTTCTGGTAGTTGTTCTAATTTTGAAATGCTCTTGCAATATTGGTATCATTTAACCACTACGGAAGTCCTTTTATTGGTAAATATTTGCGGGGTACCTTTCAACTGCAGACAGCAACTTTCACAAAAATGCCTAGCCCACAGAAACTCCAGGCTAGACACCCACAATGCAGCATTACCAGCACTGACTGGGAAGCCTGCTCAAAGCACACATACTGAACTGGATAACTTTTAGCTGCAACAAACAGTATTGATGCACCCTACTTACAACGACTGAAAGAAATCACAGTAATTTAAAACAGTTCAAACCCCCATCTTAGGCAAAACCACTGAAGCTTTTTATAATGATGATGGAAGCTGTTACTCCATACGCACAAACAGTTAAATCATTTGGAACATTACCTGAGGGAGATTTGCTGCCGACAGCCTTTGTCCTCCAAAGCCCAGATTTCCTAATGCAAGCAGGGTCTTGAGAGACTACTTTTCACACAGCTATTTGTCCAGACTCTTGGAATATGAGCTAATTGGTGGCCAGAGATTCAAAATGTGATGCAAGAACTATATTTCTGTTTAGCTTTGTTCATTTTGTATGTTATTTTCTTTGGATTTAACTGTTTGGTGAAAGTTATTTTATTCAATATTCACTGAAAACATCTAGTAACTGAGACAAAGATGATATTTCTTGGATATATTCTACACAAGCTGAGCATTAAACTCCTTTTACATTTAAGAGTCCCGCTTTTTTCTAATATGAAAAATGAATGTGAGCTAAGCTACTTATTGTCTACTATTTCATTAGAACTCATTTTTCTGTTGTATTCAACACATGCTGCAGTAAGAAGGTGACTGACTACTGCTTAATAATTCAATGTCAGGATGCTCTTCCCCCTTCTATTTCACTTGTGTTTCCCAAGACAAGGAATATTTTAGTACTTACAGAACCAAATGGGACTCTAGATAATTCAAAGGAATCCCTGTTGATCAAGTTCTAGCATATGCATGTACACATAGGAATACAAGGTCTACAAAAGCACTGGAAATAGACAGATTCATTGAACTACAATATGCAGTTAAAAGTTTTCGATAACCACAGTGATACTCTGCTAGCCTTGTAAACATCAACTCACAGAAGAGTTCAGTTTCAGAATCAGCTACAAGAGGAGTAAGGCAAACAAGGATAACCATATCCCATTTTCCACCTCTTCTTGCTTCTTCTTTCTAATATGCATGGAAAAACCACCCATAATGTGATGCCAGGCTTTAAAAAAAGTGTGGCAAAGCCAACAAATCCATCAAAATATGATTTAATGATTTCTAACAATAAAATGCATATACTCGACAGTAACACAAGAGAAGCGGTCTTTTTTAATTAAAAGTTAAGCATGAACTTCTGGAATACAGTTTAATTACAACTTGCATGGAAGTAGTAGTTTTATTATGCTTAGCAACATTATTTAAAAAACAGAAAATTCATGTAATGCGTTAAATTAGTTTTAATGGGTTGTAATTAATCCTACTTAAAATTAGGAAATACACTGCAACAACCAAAAATAAGTTAATACAGTACTCCACTTTTCCATGAGGTTTAACAGGTGTCTAGAGAATGTCTTCTAATGCTCAAAGAGTTGAAAACCACATCAAACCTCTTTGTGAAGATTTTCCTTGCTAACGGGATATAAATTTTTGCCCATTAATAGAACATCAATTATTGGATATTTTATGGCATTATGGAAACTTCTCCAAAAACTCAACTAAATCTACGAATGAAAATTTTAAAATAATATTCTAATTTTCTATCATTTTGTTTCAGGCCTGACAATAACCTGGAAAAAAAAAGATTTGTGCATCTAGAATGTGCACCTACACACACAATATTGCAGGACAATACTATTCAGTCTGATATTTAACCTAATAATTGAAAGAACTGAGGATACAATAATAATTTAGGTACATTATATGTATCAGAATTAAACAAAATTATTCAATGGCTGCTACTATAAGATCTCAAAAAAAACCCCTAGCAACTACGATATGAGCATCTTCAACTTGATGAGAACATATAATGACATTAGAAATAACCGCTTCACTTATAGTTCATTTACACTAACACTAAGAGAACAGAATAGCTGTATTTCAAATTAGTATCATTTTAACTCAACTGGAAGTATAAACTTTCATAGCTAGACAGGGTAATGTACAACTCTAACTGAGGACAATGTATATTCAAATACAAAATGGAAGATAGAAGAGTATTTATTTTGTAGGTCTCTTTGCACTGTAGTCTCTTTCAGATCTATGTATCCATCACCCAAGGTCACAATAGGGAAATGTGATACTGTAAATTCAGGCATATAAAAACTCTATTTAGGTTTTTTTTTCATGTTAAAGAACAGTGCTACAATAATCAAATGCAATTCATAATTTGTTTAGGGAAATGTAGGCCTATTGACTTGGTGAATCTTACTTACATACCAACTCATGAACTCTTGTACATTAAATGAAATTTCCTGAATCCCAAGTTACGCAACTAGATTAGCAAGATAATCATGTCTGATAGGTTAAAAAATTAATAATATATTCTAATTTTTAAACCTAAAATTATACTATTACTTTTTAAATTCAGAAAAGTTTACAAAAGAACTGCACTTTTTTACCTGAGTAATTATTACTGCCACATCTATATTCCAAAGCATGAGAAAAAAAAAGGCCTAGAGTTGTTAAAGTAGGTGTCCTTTTTTCCAATAGCCTGTTAAACTCCAGCTGTCTCAACCTGTAGTTATGATTACAAATGTTCAATTTATAAATACCAATTCCAAATAGTTCTTAAGTAGTTAATATAGCTTCAGGGATACAAGAAAGTACCTACAATATGAACTGTCTGGTACATATGATGGGAATTCTTTTTTCCTGAAGATTCAAAAGCAGTATGAAAACCAATGAAAAGCATGCTTCTGCTGTGACGCATTCCCCCCAGAAGTCTTACAAAAATTATACTATTGAATAATGTAAACATAAGTGTCAGGTTGCATCTAGAGTAACAGACCACACATTATGGAAGAACTTACAAGAACAGATTGCCAAATTTCTAATCTGCTACTGATTAGCAGAAGAATGTTATGCATTTGTTCCTAGTTGTAATCTAATCTTCATGCATATTCAAAAGCTAGAGTATATGCGCATAGTAACAATAATCTTGCATGATGCTTCTTTACACAAGTTTCTTTAGTAATATGGGTCCTAATGAAGACAATTTCAGGAAGCTGGCTAATTCTGTATAATTTCACTACACAGAAAATACACCCAGCTTTCAAAAAGAACAAACTTGTTATAAATTAGAGCTCATACTAGTCCTTGGCCGTAATATAATAATAATAAACAAGATACTCATTATTTTATATTGCTTAACACTTTGAATGCCGTATTTCCTTCACATACTTATCATGTATGAAGCATTGTTGCTTTGTAGTTCACATTTATACGGCTTTCCTAGAAGAACGCAGAATACCATACTGAATGTCTATTGTGCAGAAATAACCCTGAAGGCTGTATCATAGCAGTATGCAGTAGAAAACCCTTACCAATTTTTCATCAGCTGCGATGAGTTGCGTGTCTCGAGTTTGGTCCTGTGCCAGCCGCCATGTGGAAGTGCTCAGTGACCTGCAGTGCAAGACTTGAAGTTAAAAAATGATTCATGCAATGAGAAAATAGAGGCAGACAAATCTTACATAAACAAGTTACTTTAACAATATCCGTCTTGTAAAAAAAATTGAAGACGGAGAGATGAGGGCACAAAAATCCTTTTTCTCCCCAATTAGTTCTGTCTGCTGAGTTTTTGGCAGACTCCCACTTAGCAGTTCACAACAGGCTGCACTTTATGTCAGCCTACAGGCTCTCTGTCACAGAGAGACTGCCAGTGGCAAGGATTGTACTGTCTATATGAATGTACAGTAGCTGGTTTGTCACGAACAGACAGAAAAATACAATGCTGCTGCAAGCATTCTGGAACTCTGATCCTTAAAATGATGGCATCAGAGGAAAAAAGTCCTAAATCTATTTGTAATAGCAAAGCTCCAGTCCTATACTTTAACAAGAGAATATTAACAAATCTAAAAAAAACCAAACCAAAACAAAAAAAAAACCAGCCAAAAACCAACAAAACAAACCTTAAGCTGATAATTCAAACAAAATTTTCTGGTTTTGAGTGGTCAAAGCTCACAACTATTTTGCTTCATTTCTAAATAAGTATGGATCAGCCTATTCATTTCCAAGAAATATGATTAATCTTGCATAATTACTAAACCTGTAAGGTACAGATGGAAACACAGAATCCAGCTCCAGATCACTGAATTAAGAAGCAAAATTTGCCCTTAATTTGCATTATTTCACTAATGTCAGGATTGGGCCCTTCAAGCACAAATCATCTTTTGACAAAACAATGCAACAGCAAGTGAAACAAACCAAAAAGCCCAATTCTCTGAGCTAATAGTGTGCTTCACATTTAATTAAGGTCATTTTAAACAAATGAGGCACAAAAATGCAAGAATATAGACAACTGAACAGTAAGAGGGACTAAGCCACTTTCATTTCCACTGTTCTTCAGAAGATTAGCTAATTTGGGAAGCCAGACATGCTTGCAGATGCAAATGAACTTTGAAATTTTGCCTATGGGATACTTACAACCATACTTCCAGTAATTTAACTCTATTGGTAATGTTTACCTAATTTTTGAGGAAGCCATCCACAAGTGCCTTTAGAAACACCACAGCTTTTAAAGCCAAATTCCAAGACTTTCAGAAAATCTGCAATACTATGCAAACTAACCCCTCGCCCACATAAACCATAACTGTTTAGTAAATAATGCGAAAGATGTCTCAGGACCAGATAACTTGCACACAACCAGTCAAAACCCATAGAATTAGAATCATAGAATCATTTAGGTTGGAAAAGACCTTTAAGATCATCGAGTCCAACCGCTAACCTAGCGCTGCCAAGTCCACCACTAAACCATGTCCCTAAGCACCACCTCTACCCATCTTTTAAATAACTCTGTATCTTCTACCGCATTCTGTTAAGCCACGAAAACATAGCAGACCTAACTGGGGGAACACTCTCCATAACACATGCATCTACCATGTCTTCTAATCTCAAATCTCTTCCTAATTTTTGTCAATTCTGGTGAGAATGCATTTGAAGATATTGATCATTTAATTAATCTATCTGCACTGGATTTAACACATCAACTAAACAAGCATTCAACTTTCAGACAATATTAGCACAGTAAAGTTTTTAGGAGGTAAAACCTACACTAGAAAGGAATTTGAAATTAGTGACTATGAAGAAAGCCGAATCCTATAAAACTAAGCAACTGGAACAAAGTTCAATTCAGTAATATTTCAAATGCAGATTCCCACAAATCTACACTTCTAATGCAGATTACACCCTACTAAATTACCATCTACCAATAACAACATAATATCTCCATATCATGAAAAACACACTCAAAGCACAAAGCTTATAGAATCACCCAACTTTGTGACATGAAGAGACCCATCTATTCCTATTTAAAATGACAAAATCTGTCTGGAAGGGTACTTTGAAAAACAAGATGAAGTTTTCAAGCGCAAGGGAGCACAAGAATTTCATACATTGAAATGATAACTATTCTGTTAGCTCAAAATCTCTGTCCCAGAGAGCTTCTGGCTCAACACAGGTGTCATTTTTTAATTTGTACACATAAAACAATACATCATAAAAACAGCATAGACAGATCCTGCAGTATGCTACAAGAAATGGCTCTTAGATGGTCCTTATTCAAAAACACACCAAAAGAGAACTTATCCTAAAAGCCTTCAGAACAGCAGCATTACACTTGAGTTCCACTGGTAAGTAGCTAAAGCCACAATATTTCCCACCTTAAAAAAGGCAAAAACATTGTAATAGGAAAATTAGTTTCTCCCCCACACCACGAATTTTAGTATCAAAGTAGTATTCTTCAGGTATTCTAGAATGTCATGTGATACAGTGTTCACTACACTACTTAATATATGGCCAAAGGAGGACGTTGGATTATGCCATCAAATCAGCCCTTTCTGGATAGAAAATAATCTAAACTATGAATCAAGAAGCCGTCTGAACCTTGCTCTGTGGAGACGTCTGATGAATATGTAAATATTGGAGTACGCCAGGATTTAAGTAATAAGGCTGATCAGAATCACACTTTTTCTTGCAATATAAATGCAATTTGGAACAAAATTTAGCACAATTCAGTTGGAATTTGGTTGTTTGTTTGGTTGGTTTTTTTATTTGGAAAAGCATTAATCAGCTTTGAAAAGTATAAATGCTATGCCCTTCCAAAATGATTTCCACTCAGCATTTTGTCATTTGACATCATTTTTACTCAGATGATTGCTCATTTTGGAAATTTCTGTATTTACAGAAAAAAAATTAAAGATATTTCATACCATTATAGTTAATAGGGAAGCGCAGGGTAAAAATCCCACCAGATTAAAGGTGGGCAGAATCTCTCTCTGAGATGCCTCTACACTGCATACAGAGAGAACTGGTTTTTTTGCACAAGATATCTGTGTCAACTGGCATAATTGCAAGGCATCACACCTTACAGCTCTCCATGATGTTTTAGCTCTTCTTCTATAAAAGCAGACAGATGGTTTACTAACCTAAGGCAACTTCTGCTCCTCTTCATCATTTTGCAAAGCCATTTCTCTTGACTACACCATTCTGGAAAAAGCCCAACTGTTACTGGAATTTGCAGCCTTGTACATTTCTTAAACGCCCAGCCTTCTGTCCATCCCTGGATTGCAATGATTTGGAAAGAACATACTTTCCTTAAGAATTTCCTCTTTGAAGAGTGGTTGAAAACTGGCATTTGAACTAGACTAGGAATGTGAACCGTAAGTCCGTGGAGTTGCCTCTGTGTAAAAAATACATAAAACACCAGTTTTGTTTTAAAGATGACAGGCTGTTGATGTTTCCATTTGTTGCACCTCTCATAGGAAAGTAACCTGGAGCTTAGAAATACCAGCAACTCTGAAATATCATGTGATCTGAAATACCACTATTTAAAAGTTAATAGAAAGTGTTACTTGATTCCCAGAGCGCTTGTTTAATTTTCAACAGGTTTCATTTCAAGTTTGTCCCTAATGTCAGGCATTTAACTAAGGAGATAACCAAGAAACAGACCTCTTTCACACAACCCTCTCTTTTCAAACTCCCACAACGACAAGTATCATTTCATCACTCAAGTTTTCCCTTAGAAATTGTATAACATTTACGATATTTATTTTACCTTCCAATTAAATGAATATGCAATCTAAATCACTTAAGTGACCATTCCATTTAAACCTTTTATTCTGTCCTCAACAGTGAAGTTAATTCTTACAAAATTCCCAATTAATACTTGTCTCTGCCCATATCCACCTTGACCTTTAGGTAGCTTTTGTGACACATAAACTTGCAGAAGTATAAAACATACTTTTTACAGTTCCATTCTCACAAGGTTCTTCTCCTTTCCTCTACTGCTGACCTCCAGAAAGGTAATCTGCTTTCTTCCTTTCTCTTTGTAAGCAATATGGGTCCACATTATCCTGTTTTGCCTGTTTTTGACTGCTTATGCATTTTTTTTCCTGTCGAAACATCTTGGGATGAGGCCTTAAGAGGAGCAAGTTCCATTTCTTACCCTGTTCCAAGACTAATCAAACTCTGATTTTAAATTACTGTACACAGAATACTTTAAATAATAATAAATAGACCAGTAACATAATTCTGAAGTTCAGAAACTATACAGAAGCTTTTACACATAATAGCTAGCAACAACAAATCCTGCTATCTTCTAGGGTCATTCATGTCCCATTCAAAACACAGATCAGACAAACTTCCTTCACAGTTGCTATGTAATAAACAAAGTATGACTAGACTCCAAGCTTGCCACAGCTCTGTTGTGGATCTGCCCAAACATTTGTTTTATAGTGAGCTCCCTCGTGATGAACAAACAAGCTTTTAAATGTAAAAGTCTGGGTTTATTACAATAGTTAGACTTTTAAAAGAAAAACCCTTCAAAATTACGTAGACAAAAGTAAAATTAAGGTTTATTAAAAAAAAGTCACCCATGTCCTTTATGATCTTGCAGATACATTAATGTGCGATACTGTGGGAAAGTATGTGGCTAATCTAATCTGCAGCTTCTTGGATTATAACCAACCCTTCACAAGGTCTTCTAGTCCCTGAAAACTTTTTCTTTCATCAAGGAGGCCTGGATATATGGCTGGTTAAGATGCCACATTAAGTTCACAGGGACTCACACAGCAAAATTCTCCTCTTGCTGAAGTTTGTCTTTCTGGGCCTGCTTCCTTTGGATGCATCTGGCATCACACTCCTCCTCCCCAAATACATCCCCTCTCTCAAATCTCCTAGTCACTCTCTTAATGGAGGATTCCTTCTTTGTTCTCTATGTGTTAGTCTGTCACACAAATACGGAGGTGTCTTTGTCTTTCCACAAACACGGATAACTTGGCATGAACGTACAGCTCCTTTGGCTACAGAGACCACCGCTCAAATTGTCATTTGGTTTGCACTTATGAAAGTGGTATTTTCTCCCTACCCTGTGCCATTGTGTTGGGCATTTAAATTCCTTAAACTTGATCTATATGATCCTGTATCATCATTTTACACTATTCTCATTTAACCATTTCTATAATTTATTATAATTTCATTATACTCATTTCTACAGTTCACTTAAAATGTAACTTTGTATAACATAATTTTGTCTTTACCATCAATCTGGTCATGGTCCAGCTTCAGCATGAACTCTGCTTTAATATCTGCTATAAAACAATACACTTCAATGACATTTCTGAGTTTCAGTGTTAGGAATTTAAAAAAGGTTAAGGTCACTTTTTCTTCCACAGTGCACAGTTCTTTAGAGAGGCATTATAGACCTGAAGATTGCATCTAGACTGGGTTATGTCTACAATTTGTTATTTTAGAGTCTCACAGTAAATCTAAGTGTCGAGAGACAACAGTAGAAATTTCACAAAGACTACACTAAACAATCTTGTTATTAAATACTTGTAAAAATACTCTTACATTACCTCAGTAACACCCAATGAATTAATGATGACTACTAGTGAAAATGTAGATTTGTAGAGTTCAAAAATTTCTATAGGTATCACATATCCTGGAAAAACAAATGCTGTGATCATCTAATCATGTCTTCCACGAGAAGCGTGTACTCCCCTTCCACCATCATCTGCTGTTCCAGCAAAGTCACAAATGGGTTCCACATCTCTGCTACACAAATGGAGGCATCCACTGAGAAGCCACTGGAAGCTCTCCAGTCTTCACTACAATATTCACACCAGTATCAGGTCTCTCGACCGTCTTATCTCACTGTGGGATAATGATGTAGCAGAGTTCCTTGTTTCAGGGGACATACTTAGTCTCCTCTTCCCTTCTTATGTTAGAGGCCCCAGCTCTATTGATGCCATTAACCAGTTCTGTTGAACTGGAGAAACCAAATAGTAGAAAAAATGGACAGCTAAAGTCTTCTGTGCTATCAGGATGAAGGTTATTAAGGCATCTGACTTGAACATTTATCTTCGTAGTTTGGAATATCTGTATTCAATCTCTAAAATTCAACAAATTTGAACTTCTTAAATATCTGCTAAATGACCTATGCTTAACCCTTATACGCCTTTTTTTTTTTTAAACCGCATAAATGGAAAAACAAATGGAAGTCTTACAGAAGAGAATGCCTGCCACAGAGCCTCTGAAAATGTCATGAAGGATCCCCCACAAGCCTAGTGGAAGGTGAGAAGCAGCCATATTTACAAGGCATGAATTTGCCTTCCACGAAGAGAGCTGCTGTGACCAGCACATTACAAACACCCAGATGTGAAAACTTTTATTTATGTGATCTAATTCAGTAGCTGAGACTTAATTCATTGCACAAAAAAAGGTTCCTTAACCTCTTTATGCAACACATCTGACTGTTTGATCTATTAGCACCCCCTTTTGGTCAACGGTTGGAGATATGTTAAAGAAAACCAGATATCACAGCACAGGTAATAAGATCACGACATAGTGATAAAACAAAGTCTTGAAGAAAACCTCATCTGCCGCATGAAAAACGAAGGCAGTCGTTAAGAAATAAGTCTAAATGGTGTTTTACGTAGTCTGATACTAAACGACCAGGGCACTAGTAGGTGTGAATATACATATATGCAGAAGCAGAAGCCGTGATGAACCATTCAATACACTGAATAGATAATAATTCTTAGAAAACCAACCTTTTTAAAATATTATGGCATTTATCAGGAACAATATAAGCTTCACAGCATACAGCCACCATAAAGACACTAAATTCTGAACAAAAAGAACATGGAAACACTGCCAGCTCAGAACTTCCACAGTACCCAACCTAGTCACACACTGCAATTAAGTAGACTAAAACCAAATCAGTATAATGTTCTCTCATAGAAAATATAGACATTAATGATTGCCTGTTATATGATGTCAAATACAGTACAGATCACAGTATTCAGCCCCAATATAATGCATTTGTATAAAGACAGCTTGTAAAGTTGAACTTGTGAGACATAATAGAGTGGGATAACACTGGAATTAGATTCACTATTGTAATTAAGTGATAAAGACTTAACAGAGTCAATGGTGTTTCATTTTTACCAGGATACATTTACTATTCTTATTCCATCCCAACATAAACAAAATACGGAATATAATGCCAAACACTGCCTGTAGAGACCATGTAGTTCTATTTTGTAGCATGAACTGCATGAGTAACTTTTGGGTTTGGAGGAAAAGCAAGTTCCCCATTTATAAATAGTTACATTCTCAGACAATATTGGCACATCATAATTTTTCCTTTGCCTACAAAATGATGATAAATTATAAACACAGTAAATTATGTTTCTGAATGGATGAAAGGAATACCAATTTATTTAATCTAAACTGCTGAAATTTCTGTATTAAGTGGCAAAAAAGATCAACATTTAAATAGAAATATATAAACAGTGCTTCTACTTGCTAAAATGTTCATATGCAAAATATTTTTTTCCAGGTGTGCATGTGGAAAACAGGGCAGGAACTGATTGTGCTTTTCTGTTAGGCAAATCTGCATTATGAAAAGAAGCAATGGTCATATAAATGCACTGAATAAACATGAAAATAACTTTAAGCATTTGACTTGTCGCTTGTAACTTAGTGTGCATCTTCAAAGCTAAATGTTAAGTTTACCTGCCTTTAGAAATATTAAATGAGTTAAATTTTCAAGTCATAAATACTTTATTAAGTAGAAAACAACCAATTTTAGTTATTTTAGGTTCTATTTTAAGTATTTTATTATTTATTTTATTAGATAGGAAAAACACTATTGACCTATCTACAGACAACCAAGGTATCAGCTGAACCACAGCACCATGCAAACACAGCCATAGTCTTTCCAGAACTCCCGTAGGACCAGAGCACTTCAGCCACTCCTGGCACTCCAGTTAAGTCCCCAGGATGAAAGTCAGTTCTGTTAAGACGTGGCTTGAGTTGCCCACCATCAGCTTCCCTCATTTAAACAGCTTTCTCAGAGTCAACAAGGAATGAGGAAGGTTAGCTCTGACTTAGTGCCAAGCCTGCACTGCCCCTGACTCAAACAGGGACCATTTGAGCTGCTCTCTAGCCAGCTAATTGTGCTGACACCACCGGGCACACAACAAAGACCAGCACAATCCTTCAGAAGGCTCCGCAACGACCAGAAGGTAAGCACAGGTGGGCTCAACCTACTCCTGCAGAGCTACACAGGTGTCTCCACCATGCTTTTGAGTGCTATGCCTTGTAGGAGCATTATGTGCGTACATGCACGGCACAAGCATACACATCATGTATAAAAACAGCTTGAGCTGTGGAACAGGCAAAAATCCACAGAGCTAGCTTGGGTTCAAGTCAGCACACCAGCAAGTGAGGGCTGCAGATCCTGAAACAGTTCTCTGCAAGTCCCAGGCTGATACCAGAATGTTTCTTGATGTGCTTGGACATAAACTCAGCCATTATCTGCCACTAAACTTCTGAACAAAGTCATGCCAGTGCTTCTAGACCTCCATATGCATGTAACTCAAAGTAAACCAGCGCTCTCTCCCAGATTACAGCAAACAGACTAGAAACACTTTTGAGAGAGGGGCTTAACACATTAAGAATAAAATGACCCAAAATTATTTAAATATTTCTGTAGTAGAAAGCATAAAACTCATTATGAAAGGAGATCTGGTGTACTGCTTTTACAGCAACAGAACATATAATTTATAAGACGTCCAACTGCTGTCAGGTGACAGGAGTTCTGAACTGCTAGAACCTGTACAGTTGCTGATCAGCAATTTCATTGCATGCTACTCTCCAGACCAGAAGACCTAATCTTAGAATTTAACCTCAATCACAATTTGAGAACAGCAGGTTTCCTGTGAACCAGTGGAACCTCTTGTAGGCAAGTCAGCTGAAAGGCAGGTAACACTAGAAATGCTGCACAGCCCATATCAACTATCAACTGAATTTTACATTATCTAGTTAGAAAGCCTAATAGAGTTAAAAAGGAAGAGGGAAAAGTTATGCAGGGAGTAAAGACAAAATGCACAGGTGACATATTTGTTCTGTTTGTGCCTTCTAAATGTCAAACTTCTCCCCACACATACACACTCAGGCATTCATACAACTAGACAATAACTAAAAACTGTGCTCTCTTTATAGTAAGAACAACAAAAGTCAAAGGGTTTAATTCCAAAACTGTGAGGAATGAAACTAATGTTCCACAACCCACCTCTGTCTTAGGGAAGTTTATGCATTTTGAACAAGAGCCTTTCAATCATGTAAAATTAAACCAAAAAATGAGTAAAGATTCCTCTGTGTCTGCAAACTGGTTTATGGCATAGTACGGTCCTGTATTTCATCCCTATCCTTTCCTCTTGATTTAGCCTTTCTATTTGACTGCACTTACAGGCTTAAGTAACACTTACTCTAAAAAACTAAGGTAATAGCAAGGTCTGTGAAACATGGCATATAAATAAAGGCGACTTTTTTCCTTATTTAATGCCCTCAAACACTTGAACTGTGAACTACTGAACTAAACTATACTACAAAAAAGAATCCTTTAAAGTGCTACTGGAAAACTACATCTTGGTTTATAAATGGTTCACAAAAGTCAATGAAGCTATTTGGCTAGTAAGCCTCAGTTGCTGTGCACCTATGAAAAAATACATTTAGGAGCTAGCTATTCATTTACGTTTGTAGTACTTCATAAAAGCCAATTAGAGACAGCCAAATACCTCACAAATGGAATGCAACATACAGAAGCAGGTCACTTTGCAGAACTGTATGCTCTCAGCAGCTGTTCTAGATTAGAATGGGATAATCTAACTAATATTATTGCTTATGATTTTATTTCACCCTTGCTCAGTCAACTTTGCCTCATCTCAGCCACCTTACTCTTCAATTTCCTTCCTAACATCAAGCCTTTTTCCTCAGTTCCTCTTTGAACTGTTGCCCCTCCACAGTTATCAGGTACCTTAGCTACCCTCCATTATATCACACACGCTAATCACACCACAGCCTATTTTTTAATTCTTCTGCCTGTCCACGTCATTCCCTTGTTGACATATTTCCAACTTCCTTTTCACACACCCCTGAGTGGAACAACCCCCATGATACTTCAGTAAATCTTTGCCTACTGAGTTACATGCAGAGAAGCTATCCTAGTGGTGCCATCTTACATGCAAGAATATAATTTGAGTTTTTAAATCAGTTTGTGCTCTAATATTAACAGTCTGAAGACAAACTCTGTCAGACCACACATCAGGACTCTAAGGGCACTAACAAGTCTTAATGGCCATGACCAGCCTCGCCCAGGGCCTCCATGAACACCCACTGCCTGTGGCCCTGGAGCTCCACTTAAGCTCAGCTTTGGGTCTTCAGCCCTTCACTGAGCAACATCATTAAGTGTACCTGCCTCCAGCCTTCTGGCTTCTGCCTCCGAGCCTGGCTAGACCCCTCACCCAAGCTGCAGTATGACTCCAGTCCTGTTGAGACCCTGTTGCCTGGATAGACTTCAGACACACGTTGCAGCTTGTCTCCGAACCTGTCTCTGGTTCCTTTTGCTCCTGACTGGACTCCCCAGACAGACCCTAGACCTTGCTCATGACTTTGCTGTGTCTGGGACTGTTGATGGACCCTATTACCAGCACCCAGCTCTCCTCATGTATAGATGCCGTGGGACTGTGCGCTGGTCAGTGAGGGCACTGTCCCTGCTGGGATCACCCTCAGCTTTCAGCTTGTCTTACCTTCAGGAGCAGCCAGCGCTTGCTGCTCCCTGACACTTTGTTAGTCATTAATTCCTATCAAATTCAGTTTTCTCTAGTGTATGCAATATATTTGCACTTGTTTTTCAGCCTCATTGCTTTGCAACAAAAGCACAGGACTTAATTTTTACGTAGGCTCTCTAAAATGACCAACTTTAAATCTTAACTCTTTTTAAAATGATACTAACCATACAGGTTTTTTTGTTGTGGGTACCAGTGTGACTAATTAGCTTCTATAATACACATCTGTCTTTAGCTTAAAATAAATGGTTGGCTAAAATGTAAGCAACCTATGCAAGTGTCTCCAGCAGAAGTTTTAAAAAATTATCACATCAAAACTTTAACTGCTATTCTACATGCAACTGCAAGTAACAAATACATGGCACTAGTTTAGGGGGAAAAAAAAAAAAAAAAGTCATTTCTTCCAAAGAGTACTGTATCAGCATCTGCAGTGTTGGGACAACAATTCTTTACATTGATGACGGATAAATTATTGTGTGTTACAAAAGTAATATAATGAAACTGCCAAGCTACTTAAATGAAGTTTACTTTAAAAGAAAGCTTGAGTGCCCTGTTGTTCCATAATTATCTTACTTCATTTTCTTTCCACTTATCACTATTTATTAATGTAAACACACCTTACAAGCCTTTTTGGAGAACTCACCTTTTAGAATAAACATAACCTCATCAGCTACCCTATTTGTGTGTTCTCTTGTACTCTTACTTATACACTGATCCTCTCCTCCTCCACTCATACCATTCTTTCCTTTTGCTAGTCTCTTTTCATATTCTTACTATCTGAGCAGTTATTAGTTGTCTGAAAGGAGACTGCTAGCCTTGCTATTGCTCACTCTTTCCTAAAGTGGAATAAACCCTTAAGGCAAAACTGGTGCTTCAAATGCAAACCTTATTCTTGAATTCCAGTTCAGACAACAACATTCAGATTATTTGTCTCTTTCTCCAGTAGGCACAATCAACACTGACATATGACAAAACATCACTGCTGCAGAATTTCCCTTCAGATAACTTACACGGCACATACAAATACTCCTTGAATACGTGACAGAACAGTCAAAGGTACTGCATGAAGTGCTCTGCGTTTTTTTTCCTTCATTTAAAATATAGTGGTTCTACTGAAAGTAGTAAACCACTTGTTTATTCTTGGGTCTTTAAATAGCCACAAAACACATCTCTGGTTTTATAATGAAAGATGGTACTTCTGAACATTATTGACATCAGATGCAACAGCCATAAAAATCTCTACTTAAAACTACTGAAATACATAGAAAAAATGAAAAATTAAAGTTACCCTCTCCAACAAAATTTTGGTTTGGACTTTAATACAAATGGCATCACTAATATTTAGCAGAACATTACTTCATTAGACTGATAGCAAATGACAACATCAGAAGAAGTATTTACATACAGAGTATACCTTCATAAAAGATAGGTCTTCAAATATTCTATATAAAATATATCAAATCTGATTTTTAAAAAATAATGAATAGAAGCTGTTTATGAAATCTTCCATGTTAACACTCCAAGAATAAGCAGCTCCAAGAATTGTTTGCCCACACACATTCTGGAGCTGCCTACAGTCTGTCTAGTTGAGTCAAAAGTTAATTTACTTCCTCAACATCAGTCACAGGTCAAGGGAAGATTAAGACAGACAGAAATTACTGCAACTAGAAAGTGGCTTGTTAACAAAATGGTACCTAAACACACTGTTATACTGCCAGGAGGGAACAACTGCACTTTGAAACTCACACAGAAATATGCCATTCATTTCTTAGGAAATAAGGAAATATGCATTATAAAGAAGGTAATGTTAACTGTTCAGCTTGCCTCAGCTAGTTTAACAATACCTTTTATTAGAAACAATAAAGGATGGGATGTTAAGACAGTTTGGAGGTATACTTTGTAACACACTCAGAATCAAATTCTTACAAAAGAATTTAAAAAGCTTATCGAAATCCACTGTATTATCATAAGAACGAAAACATGCACATGGATAAAATGTATAAAACAATAAGCTGTTAAGGATTATACAAATTTACTGAAACTACTAATATAAAAGATTTTTTTAAACTTGGTTTTTTTTTAAACTATTTGTGAGTAGGTTCAAGCTTCCCTGATAACTATATAAGCCTCTCAGCATTTCAGTCTCTTACAACAGACAATTCCATCTATGACAGACAATTCAGCCAACAGCAGAAAACCGAATAGCTGCCTGGCAGGGTGGGATATCTTTAATTTCTAGTTTTTCTCAAAACAGTAAAAATTTAATTTCAGGCCCTATGGTAACAAAACAAAACAAAAAAAAAAAGCAAACAGACATGGTTCACTCTCAAAAGAACCAAAAATGCACAAGTTTAAGAACAGATATTTTCCTGCATCACAAAGAATTGCATAAAACATAATAACTATGAACAAGACTGTGTGTTAGTCCCAGATAGAAGTAAACAGTGACATTGTCTTTATATCTCCAGAAATCTACCTTATGCCTAACACTGTTTTCAAGCGTGCTTAAAGTTCACAAATTCCTTAAAAAAAAAAAAATTGACAGAAGCAGTCACAAGGTTGAGGATGATGAGAAATTTTTACCATACAAAGTACATGATTTGTCCATAGAATAAGTTATACCAAGACATCCGCAAAAGCAACATTCAAAATTGAGAATGCAGATGAAAGTTAAAAATATCAACCATATTAACTGTAATTAGTGTTTCCATCCTCAACATTCATCAACATGTACTTAACAATAGGCAAGATTTCCCACAGTGCCACAAGGAAGACCTATTACAGAGCTATACGTTGGTCTAATAATTCCTACTGTTGATTTGATTTGCATTTATTTCCTCCCCAAAAAAAGGAAATATTGGATACCGATTTTGCTTGCGTCTAGTTGTGAGAGAAAGGCCAAAACAGCCTGTTACTGAGATACATGGTATCAATTAAATTCTCAAGTTACTTTGAGTTTTGGAACTTCTGAATCTCACTGGCGCACTTTGATAGTGACTGTTTTTGTGAAGAACAGCTTTGAAAGTGACAGTTCCTATCAGTCAGAAATACAACCCAACCCAACTGTCTTCTGGGCTTTTCCAATCATATATAAATATTGCATCAAGTTGAGATGTATAATGGAATAACAAGGTTAATTGACTCATAATGCTCAAACCTACATTAAGGCAACATCAAGGTCATTTTTGTAACCCAAAAAGTAGTATTTTTCCAGTATGAGTTAAGCCTGCTGAACGGTATATATTAAACCACCACCACCAAAGTAAATTTTATTATTTTGTTAACATAGATTTGAAATTCTATCTATTGACAGCTGGCGTTCAAATTCCCTTTCTCCATGTATCCATATGGTATTTCATAATCTTTCTATCAATTTCTTTATTTATTTGACAAAAAAATGTGCTTGAAGTCATTGTTACAAGTTCTACAAATACATTTCTCTCAAACTTTGAGGTACCAAATATTTCATATGAGGAAATACCAACATGAGAGCCTTTTCCATAAAAAAAGTTTGGGGTTTTGTTTTGAAAACAAAGTTAAGTGTCATTTCCAAGCACAGTGTCAGAACCTATTTTAAACTGTTTAATCCCTGAAGAAAAGTATTATGTCCTTCTGTTTTAGGATGCTAGTGCCAGCAAATTTCACCTCTATCCTCCAAGGCTTTTTTTGTGTGTTTTTTGTTGTTGTTGTTGTTGTTGTTTTGGTGGGGGTTTGGGTTTTTATTCTCCACTCCCCTTCAAATTTTCAAAGTAGAGAGAAAATTATTAAGTTCTCAGATCAGTAGATTTAGGGAAAAAGTTATTCTAGCATATAATAATGCTAGTTGCCACAGAGCAGGTAAGAAGAGCTTTTAGCTGTTCTGGTGCAGAAGCAAGCACATCACTTATTTACTAGTTATCTTTCAACACAAATATAGCTTAAACACCTGTCTGCTTTTCTCTATTACACCTTCTCTTGCTGAAAAGGCTGTCATTCCTCCTCCTTTGGGTTTCTAATTCCAAAAGTGAAGGAACCAAATGTAATTAAAATAAGTCACTCCAAGTTATATGCCGAATAATGAACAGCAATTTAAGAAGTCTCATCAGGAGCATTTTGGTGTCATAACACCTGCTCCACTTACTTCTCCCTAATTACATTAGAAAAACAGCCATTTCCAGAACAACACATCTCTCCCTTGCCCCCATTCTCAAACTTTCCTTCTCCCAACCTCTTTTCCCCTTCTCCCCCTCTTCCTTCCACGTCTTTCTACCCATCCTTTTCCTCACCTCGACCAATACTGAAAGTACCTGAACTTTAAGAAACATTATGGGAATCCCATACAATTTTAAGAACAAGAACGATCTTGATCTTAGCTCACTAGCAGATAAGTTGTACATTAGAAGAAGGCTAAACTACATGATACATGGTATTTTTCACTTTTTCATTTCTCTAATCCATGACAGAATTCTTCACTTTGACAGCAACATCCTACTGCTCTAATGTCTCATTACATCTAATATCTTTATTCCTCCACAGGGGCTTTCCAAAGCTTCCTCTTTCCATTTTAAAGGAAACAGGGAGCACTTCTACACCCTACTTCCCATAATGTCAAACAGAGGAGCCAAAGAAGGAAATCTAAAACACCACTCTGGTTCACCAGAGCCACTCTGACCACTTAATAAAGGTGCATATCCATGAAAAACACACCAGTCATCAATAAGCCAATATGTTGTTGTCCCATCAACTCTTACAGGACAGAAGCAAGTAGTGATGGATTAGCAACTTTGAGATCCTACATAAAGTATTGCAAAAGGACTCAAGTCATCCCACTTGTCAGAAATCTCCTCTCTCCCTCAAAGCATGCAAAACTGATGGAGAAAGAGGGCCTTCCTTCATCAGAAGCAGACACCAGATCGTCATCAAAGGACATGCGACTACAAAAAATAACCACTGATGATGCTTTCAGACACAATGAATATGCAAGATTTGGCTGCTAGACCCTCTCTTATCCACACAATCATTATTTGAACAGTGTGGACAGAGTCAAAGGGAATGGGTTTTAAATGAATTACACACTTAGATACATGGAACATCTACTTCTCCTAATCTTCTGCTTCAAGCTGTCTGCAAGATCAGAAAAACACTCACTGATGCCTGGAGTCTTGTTTCTAAACTTATGCTCATTAAGTGCACAAACCGCAGTGTTTTTCATGTTTTTCTCCCCTCGCTATGTCCATTTGTCTCTCCACATCTTTCACCTTGAGTCTGCTCCATGTCACCACAATCTTAGGATCAAAATCTCCCTGGAGTTTTATTCCACATTTCAGTTTATAGTTGTACTATTGTGTTGTAAGAGAGTCCGATTCACTGTACTTTCTCTGATATGCATTAAAAATAAAACAGATATTCAAGATAAAACTGTAAAATTCAAGTTAAATATATATTTTAAAAGGTCTTTTTCCACTATGAATAACCAAAATTATGTATAAAAACTATGTATAAACACCACCAGCAAGGGCAAGACCTCAAAAAACCTTTCCCCTGGTCTTATCTTGAAATTTTATTCCAGGTACTGTCTGCAGATGCAATTAGCCATTGGAATTAATTTTCATGAAGTTAAATGCTGCAGAACTATTTTTTTATTAATGAAAACCAAAGCTTCTGATGTGTCTGAACCTGACAACACCATACGTACATTATCCTGCACAGTATATGACAGTAAGTAGCAAACATGCATTATAGCTGAATGAAATAGTAATACAACTGCTGCAACATGCTCCTTATTCCAAACTTGACAAAAACATCACACTGGCTAGCACTAACACTGGCTAAACAGTGCTTCTATTAACCAGATACAGTCAGAGCTTTGCGCATCTTTGTGTAGCTCTCTGGTCCACCCATATCTAGATCTGGGAAGTCTACTAAGCCCTATTTTAACATATGGCTTAATATGAACATGCAACAAAAAAGCCAACACTATTTTGAAGAAAGAAAGAAAAAAAAACCAACAAAACAAACAATAACACAAAAGAGTAAGCTAGTTATCTGGAGGGGAAAGAAAACCCTTTTTTGGAAAAGTTAATAAACATTTTCTCTGTTATTCATGAAAGAGCAAGACAGAAAATGAAACAGGCTTCTTCCATATTTTCTAAATCCTTTATTTTCCCACAAAAAAGGTTTCCCCCTCTTTTTACTGAGGAGGAGGCTTGCTTATATATACAATAACTGAAGAGGAAGATTTAAATGGCATCCCAGGTTTCCTCATTCTCTTGAGCATATAGCATGAATTGAAAAACAGGCTTTCTACTACACAGATGTCTATAATTCTTTGCTTTCATAACCTCAGGTATCCATTTATGATGAACTAGCAAAACATTTGCTCTCGTGCCGAGTCTTTACAACAGAATTACAAGAAGAACGTAATACATTTTGAAGAACCATCATCTGTCAATGAAAAGTGACGAGAACAATCCATTATCATGAAACGTAGGGACCGTGCGGTCAGATATCACACCTGCACCCACAAAATACTCTGCTTCTGCAACGGAATTCAGTATCTTCGTATCCTGACCACAGCAGCTTGTGAAATAAAGGGACTCTCTGAAATACAAGTGGTTTTGGAACAAACAGCTGTTTCCCAGTTCAGTAGAAATTTGTTTGAAGTTTTCTTTTTCCAGCTCCACCTATCCATATTCTCTAATGCAAGGAGACACTGCAACCTTTCCCAAGACAAAGACTGCAACCTTTCCCAAGACAAAGCCTCTGCTTTCCTCCAATTCACATGAAACTTAAAGAAATGCAACTGTATTATTTAAATTATACCCCTTAATCAAGTTTTGGCTGCAGATAGCTAAGAGGTAACATTTGAAGTAATTAGGTAAGACAGACAAACAAGGTGCAACTTTCCTTCTGAAGAGGTCAAACTCAGAAGAGCACGTTCAACATAATTTCAAGCTCCTGAAACCTTGACAGATCTTACAGCATGAAAGCTTCAAAACTGGGATCCAAGCAAAGGAGGTACTTCTACTTTCTGTATCAGCTCAAGCCATCTGCTGATGGTCTATTAGGCTCACCACCAGACAGAATAATCACGGACTCAGTAACCACTGCTTCAGTGATTTAAACCAGGCACACAGAACTTCATAAAAATATGAGGAATGTTGCTGCATGTTCTCGTAACTTTAGAGCAAACACTTATTTCTTTGTTGCGTTACCAGTAACCAGTTCAGAATCCTCACGCAGCTTGGGCATGCATTTTGAAGTGCTTAAACATGTACTGCTAAATTCAATCTTTGCATTAGAGGATGTCATAATATTTGTAAAAACCAAATATAACTCACGGAAATCAGAACAGAATCTCTCGTGACTACTAGAAAATGATCTTCGGAATTGTTTTCAAAATCAGAGGGCAGTTACATTACTCTGTAATTGAAGTTCTGAAAACTGGAGAACTATGAGAAGTTTCACATGCAAAAATCTGCAAAAAAACACTGCAAATAAAACCACTGCTTGAAGGTTTTAACTTTAATCCTACAGTGCTCAAACCATAAGCTATATTACTCTCATAAACTAATTTAGGCAAGTAACATGAAACTGTAAATTAACCTAGTTGTAACGAACTTTACCAAACCTTACTCTAAATCTGAGTAAACAAAAGCATAATGCTGAAGAATCATTCAAATGCAAGAAGATTCAAAGTCAGAAGAATCATTCAAATGCCCTCACAGCTGACAATTCCAGCATCATCTTCAGTCATCTCCTAAGAACAGTGTTAACTTTTATTGTTAGTAATTCTAACACCTATATTTACTTAAAGACACACGTCTTGCATACCAGTATAGTACAATCTTTCTACAGATTGACAAATACACTGATTACTCCAATAATAAATTAGACAAAGACTTTAAATGTACTCCGAATTTTTCGTAACAAAGAAGGTACTTGCACCAAACTATATCTGTAAGAATACTTTTCTGAAAGGAAACCAGTATCACAGGATCTATATATCCAACTGCAAGATATGCTGCAAAACATGGGCTTCTCAAAGAAGTAGGCTTTTGGATAGTTGCTGATCATTATACCTGGAAAATAAACTTAAGTCGTTTGTATTATAAGACCATTCATAATTCTGTGAGGTAGGGAAGGTCCTTTATCGCCTTTTTACAAGATGAGATGTGAGATACTAAAGCTAGAAATAGGACTTGCATACTGCCAAGCTTTGAGGCATCTACTTGTCTACTGAAATTTATGATACTGGAGTAACCTAGATTTCCAGTAAAATATAAAGGATTATATGGCATACAAGAAAGGTATCCACAAAAGAAAACAAACGAAACAGCTGCTTTCAAGAAGCAATAGAAAGTACAGAAGCAAAAGATACACTTTCTCCCAGGCACCTCTGTCTAATTTCATTACCTCACTAGGAGCTGCAGGAAGACATCTGAATTTAAAATTTAGAGCCCTGAATCCTTTTCTGTAATTATGTACCTTGATTCTGCATTCCAATTAGGAAGACTGTAGAGGCTGCTTAACAATATTTTTTGTATAAAATAGTAACTGAGAAGAGGACAGATATAAGTTTCAGTGCCTACCTCATCAGGAAAATAATTAATTATTTTACAAAAATTCTGCAATGAATGGCAGCCTTAACTGTTCCTTCCTACTGCCAAAACAATCTTATTCTGAAACATCTTTTCCTTGTTCCAAGGAAAATTTTATTCTCACTCTTCCAACATGCAATGATTGCAAAGATGTGTAAAACTTTACATAAGAGAGACTCATAGTGCTCTTCCCTGCCTCTTCTCCAAGAAACCTGCAGATTTATGATCAGGCCATTCTCCCACGGAATGTAAAGCGTAAGTTCCAGTCCTCCTCAGGCAAATATCTTCAACCTCCCTCTTACTGAAAATATTACGGGACACTAATTCTTCAGTCTTCCTCTGTGGCAGGGAAGGAACCTAAGGCACTGTTTCAAGGAACAAATTTCCTGGAAAAAATGCCAACTTAAGATTCCCTACCTCACATTTCCATGCTCTTCATTTGTGCCTCTGCTACCTCCTGCTATTTGTTCTGGAATAACTGCTTAAAAGGTAGAGTGGTTAAACTTTAAAACAAACAAACAAAATTATTTTTAACCTGAATCAGTTGACTGATCCAATTAACCACATGGCACAGGCAACAGTTGTGTCAACACTACAGAGGACTAAAAGAAGGGCAGAAACAAGCAGTCAAACATGAACAGTAGGTTTCTGCATTAGCACAGAAGAATTCATAAATTCACACTGACAGATTCCAAAGCATTTTTATGAGACTGAGGATTAATATTCAGCACTGTAAAACAGGTACCATTTTAAGAGAGAGGAAGCAGCAGTAATTGATGGGACAGTCAGAGCATAAAAAGTGGGAAAAACCAGCATGGCCATAGTTCTTCTTTCTCTCTATATGTGTGTACATACAGCTTTCTCTGTGTTTATATATAAAGACTCCCCAGATTTTAAAAAATTACTGAAACTATCTTGTATGTATGTTTATATGTAAACATTTAAGTAGCATGGAAAACCAAGCCCTCCAAATCATAGGTAATGGCACTGAACTACACTTTTTCTCCTGTCTAAAAGGGAGTCTTATAAAAACCTAAGTCCTGTGACATGCACATACATAAACACATAAACACATCTTCAGCTGGAGGTTGGGTCACATACTGGACTTCCAGTACAGGTCTCTGAGTTAAAGAAGCAAACAGCAAAGTGCCACCAAAAATTATAGAACGATTTCCAGCATTATTTCGAGGAATCAGTGAAACAGTAGCTATGTACCCCCTGAAAAAAGTAACAGATCTTGGGGAGGGGACAGACACGAAAAGCTACACGGTACAGAATAGGGCAAAGGGGTGCAAACCTCTGGGAAGACCGTGCTGGCGATGGTAGGAGCCATCGCCTTCTCCGGCTCCCTGCCAGCGAGGCAAACGCTGCCCGCCACGCCGGGCACGGCGGGGCTCCTCTGCCGTTTCGACCAGCTCCCGACCTCCGGGCGCCGCAAGGACACCGGGCGGGCGGTCACAGCGAGGAAGACAGCAAGGACAGACACGGACAGACACGCACAGCCCCGGAGGAACGCCTCGGCCAGGCGCCCGCTGGCAGCCCGGCCGCCCCCGCTCGCGGCGGGGCCCTGCGCGGCGCCCCCCGGCCTAGCGCCCGAGGCGGCCGCGGCGAAGCCCTAGGCCCGGGTCGGCCTCCTCAGGAGCGCGGCCGCCGCCGGCGGGCCCCTGGCTGCGGCGGTGCCGCCCGGCGGGTCGGCAGAGCGCCCGCGGTGCCCGTTACCTGGCCGGGGACAGGCGGGCCGCGGCGGCCCCGCTCCTCACGACAAGGTGCCTCAGAGCCGCTGACATTGAGAGAGCCGCCGCCATGACGCTCGCCACAGCCGCTGGGAGACGGCGGCGTCGCAGGGCCAAACCTCCTCCGCCCACACAGGAAACGCGAAGGCGAGGGCGGAAAGAGGGAGCGAGAGCGAGCGAGAGGGAGCGGGAGGGGCGGGCGCGGGGGGACGGGGCGCGATGGAGAGAGGCTGGGGACGGGGAGAAGGGAGAGAGTCGGGGGCCCGTAGCCCCGTGGCGGAGCCGCGCGCGTGTTTGGGGCGCAGGCGCCCCTTTCCCCCAGCTGCGCGTTCGGCCCGGAGACGTTTTCTGGCAGCTTGGGGCGTGACGCCATCTTCTCGATGGCAGGGGACGAGCCCCCGGGAGGGACGGCGCAGGCCTCCGGGCCCAGCGGCCTCACCGCCCGCCGGGCAGGGCGGCTGGGCTGGCCGCTCTCTGTGTCTCCGGGGCGGGCCAGCGAGGCGGGGAGGGCACGGCGGCCTCCCAGCCCTGGTGTCCCCAGCGCCTGGAGCCCCTCCTGCTTGGGCACAAAAGCTGTGCGGTGGATATTTTTGGCCCCGTTTTTCCCAATAACGTTTCACAGACAAAATGGTGCACTCTGGACAAAGGCATCAAAGCTTTGGTACATCTTCTTGCACTTGTTTTTTAACACATTTCTTAGTTTTGCTATCTAAAATGGATCCACATTCTTGGTTCACCAAGATAAGCCAGGTTCTAGCATACTGTGGTACTTCTAGGAGCTCTGTTTTGTTTTTAAAACAATTCTAGCCTTATTTCCTATATTCAAGCAAGGAAGACTGGCAAGACCCTCATTCTCTTAAAGTGGGGTCATATTTTCAATACATTAACTGTAAAAGGGAAGTAAATAGCAGTAATTATACCCTGGAAGCATTGTGGTGCTGTGTTCATGGTTAAAGAAGACAGATTGCTATAAATCAAGAGTCAAATGCGATCATGTCCAGTGCTAAAATCTCAAATGACACAAATTTTCCAAAAATGCGTGGTACAAAAGCATGGTGTTATCATAGGATCTGTAATATTGTGAAGGACTGAAAATTTTTTGGTTCGGGGGCGGGGGGGAAATGGCGGTATTCATAAAATCATTCTAATTATTTTTGCATTAAAAATCCGTTGGCATTTCGAAAAAAGCTTAGCTAAAGTTTCAGCTTCAATTTTACTGAAAAACTGAAAAAATATTTAGAAGTTTGTTAAACAAAAAAGTGATGAAATTCCTAGAGGAGGAGATGTTGGGTTTGACTAGCTGTTTTTGCATTGCTCCAGGAGAAGCTGGCCTTGTTCTCAATTTTGACAGCACAGTTTGACAGGGTCAGATACAAAAATTCTGCACAAGCAAGTAAATTTAGCATTTTCCTGCCCTGAATAAAGGAAGATGGAAGAAGAATCTTTCTAACAAAAAGTTAAACAAACTTTCAACTAGTGTCTTCCGCAGTTATCAAATCAACAGAGTATTAATTTCTGATGAGAACAAACAAGCAACACCATTTTATTATGTAATCCTAATTAAATGTCAGACCTAGAGCCATTATTTCATAGTCTTTGTATTAGGCAAAGGTTGCAAAATACTTGCTATTGTAAATCATCCTATTAGAATTTTCCAGTCTCAAATATGTAACTTTCTATTCTTTCTTCCCATCAAATGTTTCTGAATTGTGGGAAAATGAAAATGTATACTGTTTTCCCCTTTCAAAACAGCAACAATGCTGCAGAAGAAGAAAAAAAGTGAAAAAATCTTTCTGAGCAGCATGATACAGAGAAACAGGGATGACAGTGATTTACAAATTTGGTGGGTTTACAGATAGGAGTATTTAAAATTAATTTTTCAGTCATTAGTGAATATGTTCAAAGTCAGGTGTAGTAAGACAGCAGGAGTAATTTTGTAGCAAAGATGACTTGAAATGGCTTATATGGGGAGGTGATATTCTTTGTTAAATGAAGGTGGGAAAATACCCCAAGCTTTTGAACTTAGCAGTTTTTCTTCAGGGATTTTGAGAGAAAGACTTGAAAAACTCTGTTCCCCAAAATTTTTTGTGATTTTTTTTTTTCAACTGTATCAGTTATCAGCCTAATAATGCATGTTATCTCTTGCACCAAGCCTTCAGTCACATGGAGATCAACATAGTAAGAATATCTGCATCTCAGGAAATTGATGAATTTTTCTCTCTCTCCTCCAAAATCTTTTTCCAGTGCATGAGTGCTGGTAGGTTAGAGGAAGCATTCACACCAACTCAGATTTACTGCAGCTAATCTAAACTTGTCCCTTTTGTGGTGCTTCAGCTAGGAGAAATGTTCTGTCATCTCTGGAAGCAGAGGAAGATTTTATAGCTGTTCAAAGGCACCAGTGGTTTGGTGAGGCCAGTTGCCCTTGAGGGCTCCACTGTAAAGTGAGGCAAGTTGTTTGAGTCTGTCTACTTTGCATCAGCTGGCAGATCATCATAGCTCAGCCAAAGACCTTTGGGGTGGATCCAGCTCTGTATCTGGTGTCTTCTTTCACTGTCAGAGATGGAGCCAGTGGTTTGGGCAGCACATGAAGGCTCCTATGCTTCAGGTGGCTCAGTTCTTTGAACTCCTGCTCTCCCTGCTACCTCTTCTTTGGGTGGGGGAAGGACAGAGGTAGCACAGGCAGAAGGAGTTTGGAGCTGCCACCTTATTATCTGAATCTGTCAAAGGAGGGTGCGAAATTCAGGAGCTGCCTTTGGCAGCTGCAGACAGGACTGTCTTGTGCTAGATCACAGCGACTGATGGGCATGAGCATGTGTGCAAGTGAACGTGCTGCTAATTGCTAGCACAGTCCCTGGAACTGTTTTGGCCCTGGCCAATTAGCACCGTCCCAAACAATGTCTGAGCACAGTCTGGGAAATAGCGTGGGCCTGCGACTGTTCCTAATAAGCCATGTGGATGAGGCCATTCCGGGTTTTGGATTGTTTTTTTGGAGCAGGGGAGAAGAGAGGAAAAAGTTTAGCTCCATGGATATGAGCTGTGCCACGTAAGCTGAGCTGCATCAGGGGTACGAAAGGGTCCTTGGACTGTTTATTTACTAATATAAATGTAACCATAGCATTTGTTGCTGAAGTATTATTGTATGGTAGTCACAAACACATGAGAGACTATTTCAAGACAAATAACCATAGCTCTCCAGAGACAGCATGTGTGGCAATTCCAAGTACGCAGTTTACCGTGAAATTAATATGCACCAACAGTCCCTTACAGTCTGGTGCCTGAGAAAGGGAGAGAGGTTAATTTTTCTGTCTCCTACTATTTCCCCAGGTTTAGAAGTAGACCTATAAGATACTCCTACATAGGTTTAAGTTAAATGTATACTGTTTTATCTGATTGGCTTCAATTTGTGTAAATGTATTCACACATATAATACGACACCTTTTTAAATCATCATGTCTTATGTTAAACTAATGAATTTGTGTACATAACAGTCTTAGAAAAGTCTTAAACGCCATGTTCCTCAAAATAAGTCAATGCATCAATTTTTGAGGTGACTGCAGAAGAATCATTCTAAGTCCGTACTTTCATGAAGGCATAAACTTTTCATTCATAATTCTGGCTGCAAGCTGGTCTTCTGTCACTGATATACTGTGAAACACTGTCCCTCAAGACTGAAACAGTTTATGTGCCAGCACTTATTGTGCTGTACAGTATGCTCACAGTTCCTATTGTCTCACTCTATGAGAAAGCTTATTAGCTTAACTATGCAGAGTTAGAGTCATATTTTCTCTCCACATATGTGAGCTGCACACATTGTGAGAACTGGAGAGGAAAATTTAACCTTTTACTTTTTTCCTGCAAGACTGAGGTTGCACAGCTTTACTCCATGCCCAAGCAAATCAATTCTGGCACAAATAATTTCATAGTCTCAAATAAACCACAGTTAGCAGTGGCAAGCAGAATTCTAGAGCTATTCCTTAATGTATTGTTGCTCTGAATTGGTTTGTTTTCTTCTGGGTGGCATAGAGGAGCTATGTAGGAAACAATAGCATCAGTCTCAAAGCCCTTGACAGTCTAATGTGGCAAAGAACTGGTAGAAAAGCGGTACAACATACAAGCAAACTGATTAGACTGGCTATAGCTGCGTGTATTCCCAAATTCCATTTTGTTTGTTGGTTGTACTGCTTTTTCATACAGAAGCTATGATTTCAGTGTTGGATAACTCTCAGATTCTGACCCTTCAGACATCTAAGCATGACAGCTTAACATACACTAAGTAATACACAGTAATTAACTTTTATAGGACTGGAACTTAGTTTTTAAAATACTAATTTTTAGTTTGAAAATTTCAGTTTGAAAATTTTATCTTTGTAAGAGCTTACTCTGTAAGTAGTGACTCTTTTGGCTCCATTCTGTCCAAAATAATTTCTTTTGCTGATGAAATACCAGCTGCAGTTATGCTTGCAGGTTTTTTTGAGTATTTGCAGTGGGACAAAGACTATTCCTCTTACATAGTCCTTTGCAAACTTTACCATGCTTTAGGTGTCAGGATAAATTTAATGGGAGAATTTGTCCCAAATGTCAATTTCTGCATTAAAAGATGAGCTAGCATAAGAACATGATGTTTTGGGGTTTTAGTATTTATTTACATTCTTTATATGGCAGCCAGGTTGGGAAGGAAGCTGACAATGTTCTCAAAGTCTGTTTGATTGCATATGAAATTTAAAGTGCAGTTGGAGCTGTCTGGATTTAATTTTTCCCCCCCTTTGGTATGGGGGAATAAAACATCTCAGCTCATACGGGAGAAAAAAATTAAAACCAGGCAGAGCCAGCCCCATTGTAAGCTTCACATGCAATCAAACAGCCTCGCAGGGAAACTCCCCTTCCTGGCTGCACTGCTGCCACTGGTGAACCACAATTAAAAAAAAAAATCACTTTTTATACTCCCTGCTTTCAAGCTAGACATTGACATGTGAACCAAAATCTTCTTTTTAACTATTGCCCGGGAGGCCACCAAAGAATCCCAGCTGACCCCCTGCCATCAGAGTGAGTGATGGTCGGCTGCTGGTGTTGCAGCTCACTTCCCCCAGGCTGCCACCCTGAGAGATCCCACCATCCACCGTCGGTGTGAGTGACATTAGCCCACTGGGTTTTGAAAACACTTTTCAGGTCGGTCATGGTGGAGAGATAGCTTCCTTCACACACACCATCAGGGTGAGTGACGTCAGGCCCCTGGGGTTTAAAATACAGACCCTCAGGCTTGCTAAGCTGACACTGCTGAGAAAACTGCTTTTATTGTTTTACATCAGCAGGGACCTCTTTGTCTTTTTTTGCATTGTTTACTTAGAAGCCAGCCTCCCCCTTCCCCGACTCCCACCCCAGACAATTATTAACATCTGTAGGGTAATTTCGACTTCTTTTTTTTTTTTTTTTTAAACTGGAGGTAAAGCAGATTTTAGTCTTTGAATTTTTATAGCCATCTGCTTTCTCATACGATTTTCGAAAGATCCTGGGTGTGCCTGAGTGTTTGTTAGTAGGAGAGTCTTAGAATAATAAAAGGAGAGCAATTCTTAGAGATTCTAGTCCTTTTAACTGCCCAGGTCAGACACTCCTTGATCAATAATGTTAATGATAGTCATTCTCCCTTCTTAGCTTTTCCACAGTTTCCTGGAAAATTAAGACTTCAGGAAATGTTTCTCTTCGGTCTTGACAGAGTATGACTCTGGCTGGTGCTTGGTCTTCCAATTCATGCTGCAAAAATTAAAAGGCTCCTCTCTAGCCAGCCATTATAGAAATCTATACCTGACATTTTGGATAATTTTTGAACCCTAAATTCAGATGATGAGATTTTAGGAGTTTGTGAAATAATACATGGGGTTTAGGATAAAAAACCCTAAACTGGTTAATATGGAATAAAAAGTTTTAAAATTGCCATTCTATAATATTGCTGAAAACACTATCATAGAATAATATGTAGTGCAGTATAAGTACCGTTCTTCTGAACTCTGTTTCCCTTTCATTCAAAATTAGGAAATGCTACTTGATCTATTACTGAAAAGCAGTGATTTTTTTTCAAATATTTATATCTAAATGATTCTAATTCCTTATGAAAACAGCAAACATAGGTAAGCTAAAATAAATACATACAAATGAGAATTTAGGAAAATAAATTTTGAGACAGATTACTTTGTTAATTGTTAATTTATTTAAATGTGTAGAATAGTATTAAAACTAACATTTTTTTTGTCTGATTTGAGACCTTATTTTCTTTTTGTCTGCTCTGTGCAGTTTGAAGCTCTTCTTTCACTGATCTGATCTTCATTTGGATGCATAAACTCATTTTGGAGTCAGATTTCACAAGAGGTACTGTGCAGAGTACCATTGCTCTTTAAGAGAAATTTGACTGTTTAAAATAGTCTCTCACTTATTCAGCTTGCCTGGTTTTTGAATGGCAGCAACTACAGATAGATACTGAATAGCACCAGTTTCATTGAAGGAAGAGTTTTTTTAATGTTTTTGAGAGATTAGCAGGAAATTAATGAAAATATATAATAAAATGTATTTTGATGAAGCAACTGGGCTATCCAGTAAAATACATTTGAAAAGAATTTGCTTTAGCCTTATGAGAACTGAAATATAGAACAGAAATATATTGAGTGGAATACTAGATCAGACTGAGGCCCTTTCATGTTAGCATGAAAGTAGCCCCTAGTAGTTACCACTACAAGATGCTTCTGAGGACACTGCAGGCAAGGATGGCACCAAGTCTTCCACACTGAAGTTCTCATCCTAAGAAATATCCTTAAACATTAAGGTTTTTCGTACTCATAAAAGTTCTTTTAAAGATGCAGTTTTAATGAGCTTGGTAATATTCTGTGGTAGTAAACACCATGAGCAAGTTACGTATTGTGTGGGATTTTTTAAATTATTGTCCTAATTCCCACCTCACTTTCATATAAATGAGACTTTCAAGGCCAACTGCTTGTTTCCGCCCCATACAGACTGAAGGAAGAACAGGACCCCAGAGTGCTGCAGTTCAGAACCACAGGCAAGATTCAGAATCTGTCTGCTGTACTATAAAATTTGCAAGAGGTTTTAAGGAGTGCTTTTGGTTTTTCTCCTGGCTGCAGCAATTGGTATGCAATTTGCCGTTGTGCTCCTGTTTTCCTGACCAGACTGAAGAAAGAGCTACTTCTAGCTCTCTTTGTGCTGTTTGCAGGAGTTCATTTCTTGCTCTGAGCACACTGGTGTGCAGGCTGTCATACTAGCAGCATACCCCAACCAGCTCCCCTGCCTAGCATGATATGGGAAAGGGCAGTGTGTATTCAGCGCTGTGCAATTTTGGGATTCCCCTGCCATGGAAATCCCCAGGTCTCCAGCTGGTCAAAAGGATGACCATAGTATACCTTGTGTGAGGATTCATTCATTTGTCACAGACCTAGCATTGCAAAACCTGTCTTTTCAGAAATGAGAAGTTGGCCCCGAATGTCATGAGTTTGTGTTTTTGTTTTTGGTTTTTTTTGGTTTTTTTTTTTTTTCAAAAAAAGGGTTGCCTCCAGACATTTGGGCTGGTTTGGTTTACATACTTTGCATATTCAAATTATCCTGCAGAACCGTGAACATTATTTTTGATCTTTGTTGTAAAATGAAAATTAAGTTTTCTCTTAAGTGCACAGCTTGAGAGTCTTAAGATTCACAAGAGCTGCCAAAAAGTCTGCAGTATCTGTGACTGTCCATATAGAAATGAAAGATGGATGTCCCTATAGCAACTGGAATCTGAAATCAAGAGATTGCAAAAAGGAAGGAAACAACCCAGTTGGGTTATGCTTGCTTTGGCTCTGAGTACTTTGGATAAGGAATTATAAGTTCTGTATCTGTCTGCCTTATGCATTGGCATGCTGGATCTGGAAGAGACCACACATGTATTTCTGTGCCTTCTGTATTTGGATGGAAGACATCAAAATCTCCTACTAAAATGCAGGATGCTATATAGTACTTTAAATTTTGATTGTGACCATCACTGTATTAACTGCACCATGAATGTTGGTTTTGGTGACACAATTAGTTTCTGCAAAAATTATTGTGGTGCCAGGAAAATAATATGATTTCTGTAAAGCAGCTTTTGGAATTCTTAAGGATTAATGGTTCTGTTTCCATGGAAGTAAATTACCGAAATATATATTGGCAGAATGTTTTTTAAATAGAATATTTAGAAAATGTCCAGAACAAAAAAATCTGAGTCATTTAGAAGAGAGTATGTTGAAGAATGTGCTGGTTTTACTCAATACGCTGGTGAAGGAACACTATGCCCTTCTCAAAATAACCCCCAGTCAGGTTACATGCTGTAGGAACACATGTTTTTACTATGGATGCTTGGCAATGGCAGCTTTAGCTTGCCCACCACACCTTTGCCAAAATGTGCTTTTATTTTTATGAATTAAGGCACCCAATTGCTTATTCATGATAATTCTCTCTTTTCTCTACTTCTCTAAATGGCTTTCTAGAAACTTTTTTTACTGGTTAAATCACAGTGACACCAGTAAGACACATTATTTTTCTGCTTGCTAAGATACTATAGCCTGTATAAAACTAATCACAAAAATGTTCTGAAAAAGGTTGTCTGCTTACCTATGTTTCTCAGTATAGTTTTGTTCTAAAGGCCCGAACTCTGCTTTGTTGTTAATAATGTACACAGTTAATTACGAGATTATCATTCTGGTACTCATGCAATAGCAATTGCATACTATAATTTGGCTTGACGATTTTAAAAAGTGCTATAAATTAGTAATTTCACTCCATTTGCATCATCTAATTGAAGAAGATCAGGACTACTTACAAGAAATAGTTAAGTTCTTAATTTTGGAGAGTATAGCTTGATGTGTTACCAAGTCAAATGTCAGGATCTTAAACTGAAACCATAAGTAGGCCTGTTTCAACATGTGGGGAGAATGGGATGGTTCTGCCCTATGCCACTAAAAGGCTTAGCATATTAGTATGCTTGCCACTATCAGCCATTCAGCTGCAGCACTACTCAGCATACTGAGGAACAGATGACTTACATCCAACAGGAAAGTGGCAAAGCAAAAGTGACATTAATTCCCTGTCAAATGAAAATGAACTATTATTTTGCAATAAATCATTTAAATTAAAACAATTCCCTAAACATATAATTAAAATGTAATGATAATAGAAAATAGTTCATGCAGTCCTCTTTTAATTTGGGGTCACTTTTTATTCCATTTTCTGTGACTTTTTTGTGACTAAGTTGTTGTTTTGGTTTTGTATCATATTTAGTTTTCACCAAAGGCAGTTGTATTGCAACACAACAAAAAACCACAGAAATAAATTTATATTTCATCTGAAAAAGAAACTGTTAGACACAAATAGGTCTCTTCCACCCAGTTCAGTAAACTCCTGGTGAGTTTAATTTTAGCTAATTCGAATAGTAAAGTTGTATTAATACTTGTGCCTTTTGACTTGGATATTAGCATGTCAGGATTAAATCGGGGAGGATCTAACTCATCCATATGTTGTGAAAGCAAAGCTCTTTCATACAAAAGTCTGTATCATCATTACTTTTTCTCTTCCTGTGCTTCGGTGAAAGAGTTAAGCATTTGCTAGATTAATTGGCTTGTGAAATTACCTCATCTTGGTCCTTTTCTAATTTTATGTATATATTTATTATTCCTCTCCTTACCTCTTTTCCCACATTTGTTCTGACCTCTAAGCCTTACATTAGCAATTACCTTTCTTTGAGTCATTTTTTTTAGAAAAAAAAATCATTTTGTGGAGATTATCTCATTCCATGAAGAAAGCAGAAACAAGTTTAAATGAGAGAGACTTAATCAAAGAGACCTGTAATCCCTGTTGTGTCTGTGTATTTCTTGTCAGTTTGGAAAGTATAATTAAAAAAAAACTTCTTTGAGACTACTTGTCTCATATATTTTCCATTTTACACCCTTGAAGTGAAGTGGAAAAAGAAACAGAAAACTAACACTGTAATTTAAGTTACATTTTTTCCCCCATTTTGTAAACAACAGGCTAAATACTACTATAGCTCTCATGTTTCTTTCTTTGTACTTTATTTGCCATGTGAGACTTTGGAGACCCTTCCTCTTTCTCATTTTCTGTTTTCCTCCTAAGAAGGTGAAGGCTAGTAATATTACAAGAGGGTAATAAATTCCCTGTACACATGTACATGTCAGTGGTCACAAAAATTGTGACTAAAATGACAAGATACCGTAAGTATTCCTCAGGGTCTTTTGTTAGTTTAGATTTAGGTCACAAAGTGTATTTCCCAGACTGTCATTCTAAGATGAGCCAGTCAGACAACATAAATGTTGTTTTAGCTTTTTCAGAGCATCAGCTTTGTAGCAGCATTGAATTAATAGTTTTCAGAACTTTTGCAGTGTTCCTAACAATCCACATTAAGCCATAAAGATTAATTTTTAAACAGTACTTTTCCTGCTCAAATCCTCTGCCCATGTTTCCATATGGTTTCATTTTAATGCCCATGAATCCAGACTTCTATTATTGCTTGCCCCCTTTTACTGGAATTCACTGGAGGAAAGTGCTATTAGGGTTTTCCTTTTTGCAGAAGGGGGTAGTTGTTCTGAAAAGAGAGCACAAGATGAAATAAAAGGGTACATTTATGAACAAAATGGACATAATGATCAAGGTTTTCTATTGAATCTTTGTGGTCTAGAGAGGATCACTGGCATTCTGAATGAGAACAAAGGCTCTCAGAAAAAAATTAAGAAATTAGCAACATTTTCTGGAAGCTTCAATTTCATCTTATGCCTCATGTCTCTTTCTAATTCTGATGAATCTTAGAAATGGAAAAATAATTTATGTCTATTCACAGAGATTATTTTTTGTTAAGGTACCTAACAACTGCATAAGTAGCATTTGACAGGTTCAGACAATTTAAAGGGAACTCTTTAGCCTAATGTTTAGATATTCGATGTATTGCTAAATTATATTACCTGATTAGAAGCACATATTCAAAAATAAATGCATTTTGAGCACATTTTAATCTAAAATACTTTCATATATGTTTAAAACCCAGCTCTATTTCTCACATTCATTTAATGTAGAGAATGCATTCAATGGAGATATTCAAGGCCCTAAGGAAAATTGGAACATGCTAATATACTTTGCTGAATTGAGGCCTCCAATTCCAATAAACTGAAAAGAAACCCTCAAATAACTGGGAAACCACTGCAAAAAAAGAAAAACAATTTTTGAGGAAGCTTTAAAAACAGCTTGTCACATTTTTCTTTCTGGATAAAAAAACGCACAAAATTTTGCAGTGACTTGAAATACCTGCTTTATTCACAAACTTGGAATTTGCACTTCAGAAGGACAACTAGAATCATAGAGTATAGTAAGCATAGAGAAGGAATTTTACCTTTTGTTAGTTTTCTGTCTTTAAGAACACAGACAACAGTGTTGAAACTTGTTTTTACATGTTTCTGAATTTCAATTTCTAGGGATATTTCCTGAAAAATGTCCAAGTTATGAAGTCCATACACAACATTCACAATTTCTGTAGTTTAAAGAATGAGCAATGTTTAATTTGCCAGCAGGAAAATTATATATCCAGCAAAACCCCAGTATTTTCAACATTGATATTAAACTTTGTTTAATTGCTACTGATTTGCTACAAAATGAAGGGGAATTTTGGGAATGCTTATGTAAATTATTCTGAACTTTGCGTTGAATAATTGTCTTTATGACCTTCTCCATCACCACAGCCTTCAGTCTTAAAGGTCTCCCTATAAAGGCAAAGCCCATGGTTTCTTTCCTGTATTTGTTATGGTTTGACTCTTGTCTCATCAGGTTAAAAGTTTTCTATCACAACTTGGATTTCTGTACTCAGATTCTTTTCTTGAATGCTGAAAGGGTTTTGCAGTGATAGCTTCTCAACATGAAGAACTGGAACTAGAAAATAAATTTTGATAGAAAAATGTTGAATGCAGGTTATTCTGCTTGTAAATCACATTTCTAGAAATAGTGGCAAGGTGTTTTGGTCTTTTTAACCAAGAATATATAGGGACTGAAAGGGATCTTCTGGCTTATCCAGTCTCCTCCTATTTCAGGCAACCACACTGTATAACCTTTTTAATTAATTGATAAAGTTCCATCTTAAGATGATCTGGGCTAATTTTGCCCCATTGCTTCTTCTGGAAGAGTGTTCAAGAACTTAACTGCTCTTTCTATCCTGTCTTGAGATTGTGCTTCACTTGTAGTATGTCCATATCACATGATTGTCTGGTATCATTGTTAGTAGTCCCTCAGTCTGGAGTCTCATTCTTTTTTCTGTCGTAACTGTCATCCAGTTCTTTCTGGGTGGTATCTGTGCCTACATCTGTACTGACCTTGTATCCTAACATTTGTTATCAACATGTGTATGGTTGGATTTTGTCTCAAGGTTAAGTTAACAAATATATTAAACAAGATGTTTAAGGAAGACCCTGGTCTGATGCTTCATTTCTTGGGACTACTTGTGATCATCTCCTTTTTCTTCTTTTTGGCCATTTTTTTACCTGCCTTACCATTCTTCCAGTAATCCTCACCTTCTTCTAGCATAACTAAGAATTTCCTTTATGGTGTTGTAACACAATTTTTGCTGATGCCCAAGTGGATTATCTCTATTGCATTTCTTTTGTCTGAAAATATGTTGTCTGATCAAAGAATGTCAGCATCTGACCACACAATGTCAGTATGACAAAATTTGTCTAGCATTTTACTCTCGTCTTCTTGTCTTCCCTTCCCCCCCCCCCCTTTAATTCTTGCCTTCTGCTATGAACTTTCACACATTCTTAGGGTCATTCTAGCAAGCCCATAGCTGCTTGTATCACTTTCCTGGCCCTTCTCAAAAATAGATGCAATGCTATGTATTCTCTGATCAGAGGGTGTGATTATAGATAATAATCTTATCTGTAAGGCAGCCCCATGGAACCTGAAGCTTTTTCTCCCAGATTTTTAAGAACCAAGAATTACGAGCTAGAGATTTCCCAAAATGTCATTCACTTCTGCCATTTGCTATGTCAACCAGCTGAAATATGTAAGACAGAAACTAAACTTTGCTTACTAATGGAAAAACACAGAGTTGGGATGTCTGCAACTGTAAATATCAGTGAAAGTTTAAACACTTTCATGTAAAAATAAGCTCCAAACTCAGACTTCCTAGGGAATGTTTTTATTGGAAGTTGATTCTGGCCTAGTCCAATTTTATTCTTGTTTTTGTATTATTCATTCCCTTTTTGACAACTCACCAAGTCATGCTTTTTCCTGGCATAGGTCATCCTCCTTTTTATAGCAAAAGTAGGTGGAGAGGAGTCAGCAGAAAGAAATCACAAAAGGTCTTTTATATTTTCCTATCATTCTACCTAAATATTTGGAGGAAAGTTGTATTTCTTTGTAGTATCCTAGGCATCTGTGACCCTATCACCAGTTCCTGACAATAAGTTTCCAGATTTAGAATACAATTACAATGTAGCCTGTCCAAAGATCACTTGAAGACCTCTTGTGGACTTAATGACTTTTGTTTTCCAGCAGCTAAAACCCCATAGCTTTGTGGATTTTAATTGCAAGCTACTACAAAAAAAGATCCCTGTTAACTTGCAGGGTAATTGCAGTAATCTTTCAGAACTTCCATCTTTTTAATCTTATTTTTTATATAGAGAAAGAAATTATCAATTTTTTAAAATATGGGTGGCATTTTATTTTATTTAAAGAGCATAATTTCTAGGAATGGATGTGACTTCCTTGGTAAGGAACTTCTTGACTGTATCTTTTAAGGGTGTACAAGCAGTCTAGATACCTTGATGGAAGTAAAGATGTTGTCAAAAAAGGCAACTGGCCCACAAATCCTCATGTCAATAGACAAATAGAACAGTCTTTTCTTCCTCCATGCATGGACCAAGTAAGTTAGATCAAGACTTTATTTTCAGATGATAACAAGATAATTTTATGACAGATGTCTTTAGCTGCAATTAGGTCTGCTGGATTAATTAATAAGTCTTAGCAAATCACACTGCTAAAATTAGCCTCAGAATGCAACAGTCACTATTTTGTAGTTTTCTTGTGCCTTTCTCGCTGTTTACCTTTATGTTAGTAGAGCCTGGATTTCACTTTTACCAAGGCTGATTGCCTATTTCCTTTGCTGTGAAAATCTAAGCTAAAATCATCAAAGTACTGGTGGCTATCTGAGACCCTCAAACAGTTCTACCCAAGACAGAAGGTTCTTCCAATGGAAAAATTGAGAACAGCTCATCTTATTGCAAGGGAAAAAAAAAGTGGATCTTCTGAAGGACACCAAACTTTGCACACACAAAGGGAGTACAGCTCTCATGAGTGGAGGAGTAATACTGCACTGGGCTCCTGGGCTAACCTGGATGGTCAAATTGGGTGCAGATTTCTCCAGCTGGCATTGCAGTGAGGGCTCGGAAGCTGTGGTTTCATTGCTTTCTTTTTTTGCTTGTTTTTTTTTTCCCCCCAGTGGGTCAACTAGTACCTGCCTAGTCTGTAAAATGCTAATGGAGACAAGACAATTATCTTACTGCTCTGAAGTATGAAGGTAATAGCATTGACTCTGCTTAGTTACTTCTGGAAAACTAGAGTGCTTTCTCTCCACTAGGATGCTACAAGCAGGTAGCTTTTAATTACCTGCTGTAAAATCAACTTTCTGGAATGAAAACAAAGACACATAAGCATCTGTGATTTAACTCCTCTTACTCACTTGCTAAGACTAGTAGTCCATCTGGCTATTTTAATATGATTTATTGTCATGCATTCTTCCTTTTTTCTGTCTTTTACTGATGTATTTTGGTATTTGCTTTAAGCTGGCAAAAATTTCTGTGATCCTTTCTAAAACAGAGCTTCATGATTTGTGTATGTTTAGTGGGTCAGATAACTTGTTCTCATGCAGACAGATCAGTGACATACATGAAAGGAAGTGTGAATTATCTGCCCACATCTCATAGTTTAGATAGCATCTGAGACTGAGCTATGCACCTGGGATATTCCTAGTGATACCAGGAACCCACGAGGTGTGTCCAATAGCGCTTCATTCCTTCTCATTCCTTGCTTCAGTCTGCCTAGCTATATTTGTGCAGACAGCAGCTCTTTAATTTAAGCATGAAAGAAATTATTCTAAGCAATTATTTACTGAGAGTGTCTCGACTCTTGAAGTAACATGTTGATTCTATGTACCATTGAGACTATTATGTAGTTCATTACTCAGACTATCAAGACAGAATAGCCTAATAAGAGAAGCATAAGACAAGATGATTTGCATAGCTCAGTTGAACTTCACAGTTTGCATTTCTGAGCAGGAGAAAACGCCAAGATTCCATAAGGCAACTACTTATTCCAAATCTGGCATTTCTCCTATTGAGAAACACAGATTGTGAAGTTCACTCGAGTTATTCAAATCAATCAATTTTTTCCCAAGTATTTTAATAACAAGCACATTTTCTGTTATTAGTATTTTACTTGTACACTATTTGCATATTAAGATATTGAGTATATTCACTTACCTGCTGTCTCTCTTTCCTGAGTCTCCAAGAAAAATCTCTGTAGTACATTTAAAGGAGTAAGGAACATAGACAAGTTGATACATGTGTGCCTTTGCTAGACAATTAAGATGGGTATCATACACGGCTCATTTGTGGCTTTGTCTTATGTCATTCCATCACTTGCAAGTTATACAAGCAATTCCTAGACCATATAAATAAGTGGTTTCACGCATACAGCATGTAAATCTGACTTGAAGGCTGTGTCTGTATTAGTGAACAAAAGGGACTAAGGACTCTTTGGTCCTGAAGCTAACTGGGATGGCAAGGCTTGTGTCCATATGGCTAGCTCTTTTGCCCTTCTGACTATAACTGTTTTCTTGTTGGGAATGATCTTTGGCCTGCGCGAATCCCTGAAATACAACTTTGAATTGTGGGAAAGAGGTAGTTGCCTGAGCCAAACTACCTTGGCCAGTAAGGTTGGCCGGGAACCTTGATAACAATTTCATGCCACACTCGCACACCCATGTTGTGGTCCTGCTAAGCTGTGGCCCTGCTAAGCCGTGGCCCTGCTAAGCTTATCAGTCCAGTGTTATCAGAAGATTTTGCTGTATCCCTGCCTGCCTCCGCATACTGATCAGGGTCCCTTTCTAGCTTGGCAACCTAAGCCCCAGCCCAGCTCTCTGTACTGAACCCAGTGGCTTAGGGCTACATGCCTTCATGGAAGGGGTGGAAAGACAAAAAACTCCACCTTCTTCCTCAGCCTAGGTTTATATATTGGCAGCACTTATGTACTGGCTGCTCCATAACTTAGGGAGCAAAGGTGGGAAAGAATGCATGTAACAGTGGGACAGTCTAACCTCCCTCATGAAACTAAGCAACAGTTGTTACACCCTCTTTGCTCTGTTGAGCCACCGTGCCCTCATGGAAGCTTTAAACAAAGATATCATCTATGATCTGCGGTTTCTGTGAAACCCAAGGAAGCTTTGAGGATTCTGTGCACATGACTGCAGCCAATCTGCCTGAGACAGCACATCAAGTGATTGTGTGTGCAAGTAATGACAGTTATTTGGTCTGAATATGCAGACAGTACGTGGAAGCATTTTTCCATGAGTTGTTGAAAAATTGACCTTAAATGTTTTGCTTTTCATTAGAAAAGATGAAGATTTCATAATGACAGACATATTCAACTCTTCCTCTTCTCTGGATCAGATATGTCAAAATATTATCAGCTTTTTTCTTTATTAGCATAATCAGAACAAAGAGTGAGAACATAAGTTCTAGGCTCAATACATGCTGTTGAATATTTTACAAGACTATAATAAAAGCTTATTTGATATGTTCTTATATGATTTGCCACTGTAGTGAAAAACATAGCTATTAAAACTTTATAAGCCGCTGTGGCTACTTGGTCCTGTGAAAAAGCAAATCCCAAATGTCAACTTGGTTTCTGTGGTTCTTCAGAAAATAGTGTATTCAAGTCTGGTCTATACTTAATAAGTTGTACTGACATGATTGTGTTTGCTAGCAGTGCAATTTTTTTCATCATTGTAACTGTGCTTCACACTGCCCCACCGCAGATGTAGGCATGCTGGCACTCTTGCTGAAGATACGACTCTTTCTTCACTGACCAGAAGGATGATATACCTTTAAAACAAGTTTAAGCTAGAATTACCGTTTCTAGATGAGGGGAATAATTGCCCTATGCAGGACTAATAAAAAGAGGTGTTCTTAAGTGCAGACAAGGCTTCAGTTTCATAGACACAGAACGTTTCTGAATAAGTAAAGTCCTCTCTGTTTGGCAGTCAGCCCTGTTGACTCTTACAACTTTATCATGTTTTTCAATATTTGGGGTTTTTTTGTTTCTTAAAATCCTCGAGTTCTTGCATAACGTGAATGCATAGAATTCTGTGCTTCATACTAGACTATCTTTCTAGCATTCTTAGTTGTGGAGAAAAAGCTTGAAAATGCTCTTACAATCCATGCTTTTAACACAGCAAATAGAAGTAACTGAAATGTGCAGTATTTTAAAATGTTGTAAGTTTTAAATCAAGTTCCTTCTTTCTGAGACCTCCCCTTTTTATAGTTTTGATAATAATGACTTATATAAACTTTATTTGCCTGAGTTGATTTGAAGTGTGTTGGATCTCGTACTGAAATGTTCAGGCAAAAATGCGTAAGGTGTACTTTTTAATAGGATTGCATACATTAGAAAAGTATGTTTTTGAGATTCAGGGGCTTCTGCTCAAAATTGTGGCTGTATTCTTTTTGCAAACATATTACAGTAGATACACTTATCTTTTTTAGGTGTGGTTTATGAACTAAAACTTATAAGTTGAGCTCTGTGTGCAGAGTACTGGTTATTAACGTTCCTAAACGAGTAGATTTGGAACAAATTTCACAAGCACACGATATCCCACGATTTTGTTAAAATAAACAGTGCCCATGAGCCTCCTCAGATGTAGTATCAAGAAGGAGCTTTCTGCCTGTATGTGACTGTACACATCTGTTAATTCAGAGATCTAAATGTGAAATCCAGCACTCGGGGACACCAGGTGGATATCTGATACTCTCTGAGGAATTTGGGCTTCATAAACCATTGTATGGATTATTCACAGCCATGCATTTTTGCCCTGATTGTGACAGAAAAAATATGGGTGAAATATTTGCATCAATAATTAATCCTGGTATAAATCAATACAAGTTACTAATAAATGAGAAACAGAGACATCTTGCTGCCAAAAATCAGCTGTTAATGCCTCTTCACTTACTGAAATGGCATGCTGCATATCACAAATGTTCTATTACTAACTACAAAATATTTCTCTAGGTGAAAGTCATGAATATTCTCCAGCTCTGCTGTGAAAGCTGCAGTCATAGCACAGTATAATTTGAGATTGGTATAAATGTGTATAGAGCATGAGAAATAAGGATATACAACTCTTTATGTCTACTTTTCATGACTATTCAGAAGTACTTAAATGATTGAGGAGCCTAAGGGCTCAATTCACTTGTCCACACATAGGGATCTTGTTCCATTTAAAACTCATTAGGGTGTCACAAGCTTCCTCATGGGGCTGTCAGATACGACACAGGAGCTATGGAAGACCTGTCTCCTTTGGGAACAGGAGCTGGAGAGCAACGAGCATATCCTAGGGTGCCTGAAGTGGCACTAGATGAGTGTGAACTGGCAACTAAACCTTAAACCCTCAAAGTCCAGGCTGTATTCAAGCTTAGGATCTGTTCTTGAGGAAGGTATCTGTGCCACTTCTAAAGAATGGAGTAAGACGTAGTCTTTTCTTCAGAGTGGCTATCCCTTTCTATTCAGTATGCTTGCTCAACGTGATGATGCTTTCCTTAACCAAACATACTTGTTACTTGCCCAAACATCATGCAGGACCCCCACCTCTCCTGGTAACACTGCAGAGTTGGGCAAAACCAATAAACTTGACTCCATCCCATGATAATACCCTGGTGGTAAGATCACCCTCCTGAAAAATGGCAGAGGTGGCTGTGATTTCTTCAGGCCAAGGATTCTCAGGGAAGTGCTTTACTCAGTAGACTGCAGCTACCAATAGATATTTTAAAGAAAATGGTGGATATGTCCTCACTACATGATGGGCCTGATCTTTTCGAGATGTAGTACCCACAACTCTGAATTTAATTCTCAAATCTCTCTTTATGTACCCAAGACCTTTACTTGAATCTGGCAGTAAATCAGTCAGAAATGAGACTTAGGTCTCTGAGAAATATAGGCACTGTTAAAGACTTTATCCCTCGGCAGCGATTAAACTCACCATCCACGTAGGGGTCTCACCTAGTAGCACAACATCAGTGCTTCCCAAAGTTTTCCCTTAGCAACCCTACTTCCAGGGTCACAACCCCACTTTCATTTTCACTTCCAGGCTTGCGGGCCCCAAGTGGGGTCATGACCCTAACTTGGGAACTGCTCTGTAACACATTGAAAAAATTAACATACCAGCCAGTAAATACATCAGCGAAACAAACCCATCCAGTCTACCCAAGACCCTGCGCAGTCTGCCATTCCTAGAGGCCTTACCTATTAAACATGGGGCAGATTTTCAAAACTATGTATCTACTTGCAAGCTCACATACTGCTTTGGGTATGTGTTACCATTGTCTTGTAGTCTTCCTTTGTGCTATTTAGCTAAGTTTGGTGTTGACAAATATGTGCTAACACTTCTGAAAATATGACCCTCTTTTTCTTTCTCATTCGTATGTTGGAGGTGCTGCTTAGATTTATTATTTGCACATAATAGAGTTCACAGTTATTGTGTGTCAGAAACAAGATCTGGAGAGTCTGCTGTTCCCACAGCTGGAGCAACACATACACATCTGCTAAAACTGCAGTGTAAATTGTATTGTCCTTAGCAATTAATCACTTACACTATATTCTATCAACTCTCCTCCTCCTTAACTCCTACTGGTCTTTACCCTCTTCTCCGTTCTTCCTCTGCTGTCTTCTGTTCTCCTTTTCTTCTGTGTCTCCCCCTTCATTTTTTAACATCTTCTCCAGAAGTACCAAGTTTGGACATGGAGATGCTGCTGCAAAAGTTCCTGCTTCTCTTGCAAAACATTCTACCACTAGATCTCAAAAAGAGCTTTGCACAGGTTGTGAAAGCACACAGGTTATGAAATTGTAATATCTTCATTTTACAGTGGGGAGATTATAACACTGTTCTAGAAAGGTCTGTTACTCACAGCCACCAAGAAGTCAGTGGCAGAGAAAAAGATGCATCTCCCGTGTCATGTGTTCCAGGGTGGACTCCAAGCAACTTGGTTAGTTAGCACAAGATGTACCAGTAGATGGCACTTCAGTGTTCATTGCATTGCTTATACATCTGAGGGGACGGTAAAAATGGGCTTCTTGTGTGTAGTTCTTCACATACGACTTTTAGCATAATTTTATTTTTCTTTGGTCTTGTGCTCTTTTCCTGGGATCTTAACTCTGCCCTTCTCTTTTTTCATTTTCCTTGCTGTGACACTTTTCTGTTGCTTCTCCATTTCTCCTAGTTTTCCATACGCTATGTCTCATTTTGAAAAGAAAGGAGAAAAAAAAAAAAGAAAAAGAAATCATATAAAGTGGAAATCCCTCACTGATTTTTTTTTCAAAAAAGAGTTATCTAGATTCTGACTGATTCATTACTGAGCAGAACTGTGGGGGTGGTGGGCGGGGGCCATAAGATTTACTCCCAAATGTTCTTAAGGTCATAAGTATGTATCTGAATGTGTGGCTCCAAAAGTGGACTGCAATGACCCACCTTGCGCATGTTCAGACAAAATGGTATTAATACCACGAACAGACCGTACTAGGCCTCACCATCTATTTTTTGCAGTGTGAGGTAAACAGCTATTTACTAACTTGCATTATATCTGTGAAACATATCCAAAGACACTGTATGGCCTCAAGTCTGTATGTTACCCTACCTTTGCTGTACGCAGGCTGCAGCTGAACACTTCAGGTTCTGGCCTTTCTTCCAGATAGGAAATAAGGGTTTTGATCGGGCTTCTGCTGTGGGCCCTGGCTGGATTTCGCTCCGTCAGCGCATGTGGTGCTGCTTGCTAGGTTGCTGACAGTGGCAAGTGCCTTTCAATTAAGGCTGAAGTTCCATCAGAGCCCATAAGTGGAGAATGCCGGGGAGATTAATAAACGAATTGTCACGGCTTCCAGGCATGCTGGGTTGAGAAGAGCAACTCTCAAGTTTGAGGGCTATGTAAATTTGGAGCTCCGGGTCTGTATCTTTATAGAGAGAGACTCAGTCCCTTTTTTCTTTCTCATAAAATGAATTAAAATTAATTTCTCTAAAGTTGAAGTCCAAATGTGGAGATACTTAATGTTTTTATATCTTTTATGCCAAGCATATTAGGCTTTTTGCAGTTTTGGTGGAGTCACCATTTGTAACAAGGATTTGAATTGCTCTGACTAAACCATCTGTATGTGGGAAAAGATTATGGGAAACATCCCTGCAGGGCTCTTTTTAGTTGCTCCAGTGGGCATTATCCATTATTTTTCCAAGTATCTTGCCTTGGGGTTTTTTTTGCTTCCCTTGCTGTCTTGACTAGTCTAGCTGGTACTAGCTATTGTCTCTTTGAGAATTATTGTCAGTCCTAAAAAAAAAAAAAAAATTGCAAATCTGAACAATACAATAGTTTTAAACTGCATTTTAACTGCTTCACCCTTTCATCTTATTTACTTGTTTCCACTTAATAATACAGGCAGAAACTTTCATGCATTTGCTTGCATTTTCTCCACTACACATTCTGCTTGGCACAGAATTAATATTCTAGTGAATTCCTGCATTCCTTGAACAGCAAAATGTTTCACTAAAATGAATGGGAAAATAGCATTTATGGGAAATTTTAGGATCACATAAAGGAAAGACATATTAAAGAAGGAACATTCTATATTCCTGCTGACAATTGCATCCAACAGCTGTGGTGATATGGTTGTTCCTTGAATGTTTCTTGAGGGAATTGTTTCTTTTTAACTGGACATTCCTGTCTGATTTTGGAGTCTGTAAGACTTAAAAGTGAGTAGACATACCTCTTCATAGGTTCGTAGGATAATTCAGCTTGGAAGGGATGTCAGGAGATCATCTGCTGGATTATCCTCATGGGGAAAAAGGTTTCCCTTATACCCAGTGTGAACTTCTCTTGTTTCAGCTTATGCATGTTGTCTCTTGTCCTGCTACCATGCACTGCTATGAAGAGTCTGGCTCTGTCTACAAAATTACCTGCTCGTAGGTGGGAAAGGCTGCTCTGAGGTGCCCCCAAAGCCTTCCCTTCTCCAGGCAGAAGCAGCTCCATCCCTCAGGCTTCCTGCACAGCGCAGGTGCTCCAGCCTCTGAGCATCCTGGTGGGCCTCTGCTGGGCTCGCTTGTCATCAGTGCCACCTTTGTCTACGTTGTCCAAGGACTTGCGTAACTACCTAGCTGGCTATCTGGCTTATCCTGTGACCACTTCTAGCAATGCTTCTAATTCAGAAATCAAATGGTAGCACATTGTAATATCTTCTAAGTGTTTCTAACAATGGCCACCCACCAACATCATCCTTGTAGTTCCAGGTACCTCTTAAAATATGAAGTGATTGAAACTTAAAATGAAGAGTACATAACATGGAGCTTAGCAGAAGATTGATAGGAACACTGTTATCTGAATAAGAGCATTCCAAATTGCTAAGGGTTCTTGGGAAATACATTAAAACTGTTCTTCGTATGTGAAACTGTATTTTTGCATAGAACCATGCTATACAGGGTAAGAATGATTTTTTAAAAAATGCTGCTTTTGCTGTGAACCTCTAACATACTGTGGAAAATAGTTCCAACATTCATTTTTAAATATTTTAAAAATCTTTAAAACCAGGTGACTAAAATTTAGTTCTCGAATGTGAGTGCTGTGATTTCATTTTGAGGAGTTCTGAGTGTCTGTAGACCTCACTGAAGCACTGGGAGGCTCAGATGCTATTACTGAGTGACACTGGTGGAAATTCAGGGGCCTTTACGCATTCAGAACTATGCTGGACCACCTTGGTAAACTCATTATCCTGTAGCATCTGGTAGGTCTAATTAGCTGGTATCAAAGTCCAGAGTTCCTTCTCAGTTTTCTGACACATTAGTGCTCTTCAATCCCATGGTGGAGTTGAACAAATCCATTTAAAGGTTAAGAGATCAAAAGAATGTACCTGTGAATTACAGGAATATGAGCCATACCTGTGGTTTTAACTCCATATCAGTCTCTAGGCTGAACATTACAGCTCGCACCTTGTTTTCATGTCATATTTCTCCACTGTGTGATAATTTCATTGGCCACAATGTTTAGGAGTAACGAATGAATGCGAATTATATAGATGATCCCAAATGAGTGTCAGCAAAATCCAGTCACTCAGGTCCATTATGTATTTATGTCTATCAGAAAAAAAAAAAAAATTTAAAGAGTTAACTTGTGCATACTATTTTTCATATACTACCTGCAAAATCCATGCTGCCATAATGGGTCAGGCAGGCATTGGAATTACAGAAATATCAAACAAAAAATGTAATTGCCTTATCTTCAGGGAGTTATGAATTTAAAATCTGATAGCTTGTGAACCCCTTGGTCTATGTACAAATGTTATGCTTCACCAGAAAGCATGGAATTTTAGTTCTTCAAAGGGATAAGATACAGATGTTTCTGTGCTGGTGATTCATTGTATAGGAAAATGTCACTGCCTAGAGAACAGCACTGCATACTGAAATTTAATTTCACCTGATTCCCATTTGGAGGGAAAGAAGGAAACATTTTTATGTCATAAAAAAAAGAAATGGCAGCTGTTTGAAATTTGCTGAGAGGCTTGGAATGTAGTTTTAGTTGAGGTGTATTAGCAGGCAGAAAGCAAGAAAAGAGGTAAAAGGTGCAAAAGAGGTCCATGATACTGTTCATAATTCTGTCACATGAACACAGCTATCAGGAATGCATTTGAGTGTAATCAAAATTGTGTATACTTGCTTGCATGTATTGCACAGACAAATACATTTGGGAACCAGGGCTTTAGAGGCAATGTTCTTATCATTCAAATGCCTCAAGCTGGGTCTCTTGGAATTAAGTTGATTTTACTTAAGTGCCAGAATACGTGTTTCTGTTTCCAAACATACATTCTCCACTCTGTGTTACTGTGCCTGCATTTGTGAATGGAGTTTACAGGCCTGGGATTCAGTAACAAAGTATACTCCATGGTGAACTAGGAGTTTCAGAAATGTGATTTACAGCAAGGGGAATATGTGTGCCAGACAATAGAAAACACTGAAGAGAAAGATATTTCTGAAAATTTATGTCTCTTTTGGTTTTAGGAGCTTGTGCAAGATGCTTTCAGAGCTGGAAGTTACCTTCTTGTACTTAGACATCCAGGCATCTCTGTTTCTTCATTTAAACAACATCCAGGATAGCCTGTGCCTTAAGAGAGGAAGCAAAACCAAACCAAACCAAAAACACAAAGAAAAGGACAAGAGGTAGAAAAAATGGATTCATCACCTTCCTTAGACTGAGGGAATTAAGTTCACATTTCCGCTTCCCAGGAAGTTCCCCATGTACAAGCCTAAAAGAGAGGATGAAAAAAGGAAAGGCTCTCCTGTTGTAACTATGACTCAGTGTAGAAAAAGATGTGAGATTTGTAATCTTGATTTAAGCAGAGAGTTAAACATGATTTCATAGCTCAAGGATGGAGGCACTTTCCTACTGGGGGAAGGAGGGGAGGCAACCTGGATTTTGGCCCCTGCTTCAAGCACTATTTATGTATGTTACTCAATTACAAATGCAAAATGTGTAGGCAGCCCCTGAGGCAATAACCCAGGACTTCCTCTTCAAAAGGAGCACCTATTAGGGTTGCAAATTATCCTCTCTGAATGAATCTTGCTTCCTCTCCAATACAGAAGTATGGCTTCAGCAGGCATGACAGACAGTTCTCCAGCCTGAGCTTCACCTTAAGCTGGTGGTGGATGCACTCTTGGGAGATGTGGGAAAGATCTCCTCAGGAAGAGACTGGCAGTGAACCTGCATCTCCCACTCCATGAAAAAGTGCCTTATCTACAAGTATGATATTATGTAAAATATTGGCAGTTGTCCTGCCACAACCTCTGGACATGTTTCTGGGAGAAAGTCTCTGGGGCTGTTGTGCTTCGTGACGAGGTTGGTGTATGTTAGGCATGCTCAGAAGGTGCTTACCTGATGCAGCCTCTCAGGAGATGCCCCACCTGTACATCACAGGCAGGCTTTTGTGCAAGGTACGTTTTAAGATTTTCAGCTGTATAGAAGTAGCAGTAGCAATGGGAAATGCAGTAGCAGAACTTTTAGATAATTCTATCAGCAAAAACCTGATGTAGATTTTTGTGGCTGTTTCGCATACATGTTCATGTGTAAATATAGCTTCCTGGCATTTTTGTTGCTTTTTTGAATTTGGCTGTCAGTGACTTCTCAAAGTTATTTTGTGATCAGCACCAGGACATAAAATTAGAACCCAGAAATCCTGCTCTTCTACAGTCTCTCTGTAAGACATGTAAATATATTTACAATTAAAAACAGTCTTTTAATGTTGTCATTTTGTTGGAAATGAAGTAGCTGGCACCTATCTCAATTTGAGAAAAATCTCCTCTGATACTCTCCACATCTATTAAACATTTTGTCTCTATGTCATTGTCATGTGTTTATTAGTTCCTTGACAGATTTTCCAATAAGTTATTTTTCCACCCCTCTGTTCTCCCGGCCCCGTTCTCTTTTATTCAGTGTTCTGTTCCCTCAGGAGACCAAAATCCTGCTCCCTTTGCTCCTCTCATCATGTACTTCCTTCCAAAAAGACTGCTTGTCTAAATGAAGCAACAGGAGGATGAAGGGCAGATTTTTTTTGCTATTATTTTGAATACAGTATTATAAATGCACGCCTGTAGTTTTCATGTATTCGTAGATGAATAAATTATATTTGCTTTGGATAATGCTAAACAATCCATAACAAATTAGAGTTTACTTTATAGTAAAAAATATACAGAAGACTATAGCAGGAACAGCCTTCAAATATGATTTGTATTTAAACCAAATGGGTAAATCAAATTCTGCTCTCAGACTTCAATTCAGCAAAGTACTTAAAACACTACTGAATAATGTGCTTAAGTATGTTTTTAAGTTTTATGCAGTATGATAGAGAAATTTTGCTAAGTGGGGCCTTATTTGGGAGAACAGCATAACTCAGGTAGCATAAAACAGGATTTTGGTCCCTGCCATGCTTATGGCCGTTACCTTTCCTCAGTTCACTGTATTAGTATCCACTCTTAAAAGCGTGTCCACTCTGAATATTGGTTCACTAAAAAAGAACTTCTGAATTAACCTTCTTTTGAGAGAAAATAATTTCCAAGTGATAATGTGCTCTCTGATGGTTTGTTAGAAGATTTTTTTTGTCTTTTGTGCTAATTGTTACACATCTTGAATTTGGGCAAGTAGGTCATTTTTTGCTTTTTCTATTTGTCATCTAAAACGGTGATACAACTGCAACCCTGGTAACATGGATCTGAAGCTTAGCAAAAATTCAAATGCATATTCAAAACCTCCTAGAAATATCGAAGTTAAAGATGTCCAAGAAATGACAGCCTTTTTATTTAGAGGATGGAGACGGAAACAAAAATGCCGAATCTCTTCTCCTCCATTGCTGTACTTGGATTTAAAATTAATTAATACCAATGAACTAGAGACATTGCTCCTGTCTGAAAAAGGGTATCTTGAATCAATGTCAGCTGAAAGCTTTGGCTTTAACCAGCATGTTTCGCTGCTGTGCCATGCACAAGCCTTCTTTCCCCTAACTATCAGTATGTCTTCTCTGCACCAGAGGGCTAGAACCCTTTAGAACCAAAAACTGAGGACTGCCTCTAGGGAAAATTCCATTTTTTATTTTTTTCACTCATCATTTATTTACAAATACACATTATAACTTTTATATACATTGCACATTTACATGGTAGAAAAGTACAAAACTATATATTTAAATGAATTTATATTTAACTCGCCATGTTTGAAAATATAAAATTGCATCAGAAAAAAAGTATTATGAAAAGCAAGAAACTTGAACTGATAAAGCTTTGATATAACTTTTAGTGACACATTGATTGGGAAAACTTTGAAAGTGGTACTGTAAGACCATCTTAAAGGAAACACCTGATAAAGAACTCATGCATGTACAAAAAAAAAATAAAACAATAAAAATAAAATAAAACCTTTATTCTTATTACAGTTAGCCCTGTAGTTATTAACAACCTTCATAATCCGATTTCTTTGGGTCCAGAATTTGTATAGTACAGTATATATGCTCAGCACATAGAGATCACTTCAGTACATGATGTGATCAGAAGTAAAGAAAAGTGAAGTGGAAGAAGTTTCCTTAAAGATCGCCTCACTGCACCCTGGAAGTATACTTAAGTCAGTTACAACGCCTTTTGGTCAGTCAAGATTCCTTGTAAACAAAAACCCGAGGGATCTTTTATGTACAGAACCGGCAAGAAGAAAGTCCAATAAATAAACATAACAGAAACCGACATGCAAGTTTGTTAAAGTGGAAAAGAGTTAACATCAGTGAAACAAAGAGATGAGATCATGTGGGTAAGCTCTAAGGAATGGACTTTTATAGTTTACAAGAAAAAAGAAAAGCTTTACTTTACAAGCAAGAGACCTCACAATAAATAACACTGCTCTTCCCGTAACGAATAAATTTCTTCAAAAAACAAGGTGTACAGTCAACCAGACATTTTATGTATAAATTATAAAACATGACACAGTATAAATAAATGTCTACGAGACTCAACTATATGTATACTTTTTTTCTCCCCAAAATAAATAAGCATACACTCATTTACAGTATGGACATTGATTTCGTGCCCAATGGCTGTTCCAATAGTGATGGAGGTTTTACCACTCTAGAATGGAAGATATAGGAAAGCTGTAGTCCTGGTCTTCATCTTCCTCTTCATCCTCTGGGTCTTCATTAATGGCTAGATGGGGGAATACAGGGGAGCTGTTGTTTAAATAAGGACAACAACAGCGCAGAAGCAGCTCAGTGCATGTTTTCAAAGCCCTCTGAACAGCCATAATACAGCGTTGCATTTTATGCGACTTGTAGTGAGATGCTCTTTGGCATCTGCTGTTATGCAATAAGGTTTTTTATACATAATCTATGAAGTCATAACTGCAGAAAGTTCTGAAGAATCAATGGCTCAGGTTTTATTGGCAGATTCCTGAAATCAAATAAAAAGCGCTCTTGTGTTCTAGGTTTAATGCTTTGTGTCCTTCATTCAGAGTTAGTAGAGGCAACTGTGCTAAACCAGGTGCCCATGTGCTACCATTAAGCTTGTTCTTTTGGACCGAGTTAGAGTTTATCCAGGTGTTAATAAAGCAATCAGCAAAGCACATGAGAGCAGACAAAGTAGGAAAAAATCTCTAGAATTACACTCCTAGGGCAACCCCTTTCTGACAAAATGACTTGTCCTTAGAATAGCCCCAAAGCCCCAACTTGAAGGCCAACTGGCTGTTGGAGACCTATTGCATTTTATCGGTAACCAAAGCGTCTGTGTGATAGATACATACTTATATGGCACCGGTATCGTATCTCGAATCTCTAAATCAAGCTTTCTTATGTTTAAAGGTGTAAGTCTTCATTACCTAGGGATTGCCTTCAGAAGCTTTAAGAGTCTGCAGAGTTAAAAATCTCACTTACAGTTGCAAGATCCAGAGTGCTTTACTTCTAAAAGCACACCCATGGAGCAGGCTGCCTCTTTCATGGCACACTCGCTTGGGTAAGTTGTGTTATCGCTGGCACAGACTGCCTCGTCTGACTTGCTTTCAGGGCATAGCTCATCGCAGAGGGCGCACCGACCTCTGCCAACCTTAAAATCCCACAAGCATTTCTTCCCAGCACTGCACTGAATGTCTTCACAGGATTTGGCTTCTAAAAATATATACAGGATACTAGAGGTAAGTGAAAAGACAAAGAAAAAAGAAAAGCAACAACAAACAACCCCGAACTCCCTTTCCCCTGTGAATAGACAAAACTCAGATGCACTAGATGTGATGATACTTGCTGATTTTGCTCAAGCAAGTAGTCCCTTGGACACCATTGCCTGCCTATATGTGGGGGAGGAAAGACAGCTGTGCCAGCAGAGCTTGGCCCTGGGAATACAGAATTACATTTGCCTATTGTACATGACCTTCCTGCTCCGTTTGATGTCAGTGGAAACTCAGCTCCACAAATTAGTGGTAAGTGCAGAATTTGCCAACACATTCAGCATTTCTAAATCAATTATTTTTAAGCTAACCCACACAGAGTAGTTGTCTACAAGATTGGAAAGGGAATTCACCTCAACCTATGCCAACTAAAAGCAGCCTGACACTCCCCTGAATTCCCCCAGCAGTTTTGGGGAGCAGAGGCTGCCCTGAAGGTGCTTCTTCCTAACACGCTTCACTATCAGTCCTTTCTGGAAATCACAATACAAAATGTCAGGATGCACAGAGATTATCTTCCTATCTTCACCCACCAACTGTCTTCAAACTCTGCAATATTTCTAAAGAGGAAAAAGTGATCAGATGTTTCCAATTAAGTTAACGCAAGCTTTGCCAAGACCACTTGAAGACAATTGTTTCCAGGAATCCAGATCCACTGAATATCAAGACCTTGTTATGCTGTAAGCATGTCATCATCTATTTAATGGCAGGTACTTCTCCCTTGGATATTAATGTCAGCACCCACAGTGACAGAAAGAGAAGCAGGATCAGGCCATCTACTCGCTCATCCCTTTTGCAGTCTTTCCTCGCGCAAAGCCCACCCTGGCTCTCCCTTTTCCTGGAGTGGCGCACTGACCCAGGCTGCTGGAAGTCCCTCCTCCTCCCCAGCGCTAACTACATCCATCCAATTGCACACACGATACCCTGAAACAGCTGATTGAGGAAGCTGCCCCCACCCTTACCCCTCCGACCGAGATACCTACTGATGCATTTTCCTTCGTAGGCTAATCCAATGGATCTGCCCAGCAGGCAGGTAGCTTTCCTCAGGTGGCAGGCACTGGCGTAAGTTATGCCGTCATTCCCGCAGAGGTACTGTTCAGGGGAGGTAGGCTCTGGGCAAATACGATTGCATGTCACACAGTAGGCGTTATTAGTTTGGTCAACCACACATGTGGAGCTGCCTGGGCATAAAACATCCCTACAGGTCTCTGAAATAAAGACAGAAACAGTGATTAATAGGAGGTCCCAGAGCCCCAGCAAGGAGTGAATGGGTGACACAATGAAACAAATTATCAGGTAAAAGCCTTCAGCAGCTCTCCTCATTTAAGGGCCGCTGAAGGAAACCTTCCCATCTCAGGGTAGATGGTGGGACATAAGTGCTGCTAGACTATGGGGAACTCTCAATCCAGCTACATCCTTGTCTGTTGAGCGTGGTTAGTTACTGTCTCCCAGCATTTGGAACATCACTCTGGTTCCTGTGGGGAAGTACGTCCAACAGCTCCTCCTCCCTACACTCAGACACACACCCTTTGGCATTTGAGGGAGATCGGATTAGATTTGCAAACCTACTTTTGCATTTGCCCTGATACTGGACTTCAAGTTCGGGCTGTTCTTTACATCTGGCTTTGAGAAGGGCACACTCGTTCCTGTAGGTTTTCCCATCTAAGCCACACACGGGGCCCTTCCAAGTGATATTAGAGCAATCCGGAGCACAAACACACCGAGGTTTGTTCTTCTTGTTCATTTTACATTTCTTCCCGGGTCCACAGTCCACGTTCTCGCACGTTTCTGATGGAAGGAAAGAGGCACCACTTTAGTACCGAGCGTGCAGAACAGACCTGGTGTCAAAACTGCTTAAAGAAAAAAAAGACACCGTGACCTCAGAGCATAGAGAGAAAACACCTTTCCCCCCCTCCAGGAAACACCACTCGAGGGAAATTCCCCCCACCACTGAGGGCGGGGGGGAGAGGAGGTGGCTCCCCTCCTCCCCGCGATGAGCACGGCAGCCAGGCAGCAGCGGGGGTCCCCTCACTGCTCCCGGGGCCGCTTCGAGACGCCCCTCAAAGCCCCACCGAGGGAGGACCGCGCTGCCCGCCCCCCGCCCCGGCTCTTTCCCCGCTCCTCCTCCTCCTCCTCCCCAGCCCAGCCCCTGCCCGAACCGCTCCGCAGCGAGGCGCAGCTCGCCAGCACCCCCTCACCTTTGCACGGGATGCAGTTTGGAGCTCCCCCATTAAAAATCATCCACTTAAAAAGCGTGTTGTCGTTGACGTCCTCTTCCGTCCACGAAGTTGTCAGGCGGCCGGTCTTGCAGCACTCCTCCTTGCTGAGGTCGGTTTTGTAGAGGACCTGGCAGCGGCCGTTCCGCGCCTGCCGGAGCCAGCAGTTCCCAGCTGCGGGGGGGGCGGGACGGGAGGGGACACCCAGCCGGATCAGTGGCGGTCACCACTAACCCAGACACAACACGTGCGCCTTGCAATGACTTTTACTAGACTGTTTACTTTTATTTGTCCCATTTCATAACCCGCAGCTACTCCGGCCCATTCGGGAGCGCGGTTTTAAAAAGAAAAAAAAAACCACAAAAAACCCCAAACACAAGCCAAAACAAAAAAAACCAAAACACCCCCCCCCCCCCCCACAAAAAAAAAAAAAAACCCAAATAAACCAGAAAGAAAGAAAAGACCCGATCAAAACAGGACGAGAGGCAGTCTTCGGTGGTATTTATTCCATATGTAGAGCAGAAGGAGCACTGCCGGCACGTGACAGAGGCTTGAAAAGGATGTGCATTTAAAAGGGAATAAAAAGAAAATCGCGCTTGCAAATTCCTTCCTCCTCCCCCTGCCCTCTCCTCCTCACCGCGGCTGCACAGCAGCATTGTTTTAGTGCCGCACAGAGTTTCAGTCCCAGCCCATTTTGCAATCTGCACGAATTGGGAACATTTGCTGTTAGCGAAGTCTTTCGAAATCTCCACATTTTGCTGCTTCTATTAACAAATGTCTTTCCTTCACTAAAATAAGTCAGCAGAGCTCCAAAAAGTGAGCAAAGTACATAAAATACAAGGGCACATAGAGTAGGAGGTCCCTACAGAGTTTTAAAAATCGATCAGTCTGGAAAAGTTATAGGTGCCGTCTCTCCTGCAAGCATTTCAGAAGAAAGTACACTGTCCTTAAACCGGATAGAGTGGGTTTTGTTGGGGGTTTTTTGCCCTTTTTTTTTTTTTTTACTAGTATCCCTGTTATTTGTGGAGTCAAGCCAAGAACATTAGTCCAAGCAACTCCCCCTTTTTTAGCTGGAGAGTTTTGGTTGGGATGAGTCTCTCGTGAATAACCAATGTGACTTCTCCAGCAACTCAATACCAATTGATTCTGGTGCTAATCCAGCCAGGGCTCGATCCTTCCTCCTTACTCCGATGGGAACGTACCGCAGCGAGGGGTCAGGATCGGCCAGCCGAGATGTCGCTGGGCGCGGGGGAATATCCCCCCCCCCCCCCCGCTAAAAATCATTGAACAAACAACGCCCTTATAAAAAAAGAAAAAAGTTTTGCGTCTTACAGTTGCCTACATTAGACTAACTTATGCTCTAGCTCGGTAGTGGGGGAGAAAAGAAAAAAAAAAAAGGAAATAAATTATAAAACAAGCAATGGTAAGACATCCAAGTTGTGACTGGAACACGGTCAAGATAAGGGAAAAAAGCCCCAAAACTAAAAATCAATATTCCCTTGTGTCGAAAGAGGGCTCTTAAGAGTTGTCAATATCAGGTTCGGGTTTGTTTTGTTCACATGGGAAAAAACAAAAACCAAACCACAACTTATTTAAGCATACTCTTCAGTGCAGGAGAATTTACAACACTAATACTTATTCACACACACACACACACACACACACACAAAAAAAAAAAAAGAAAAGGAAGGGGGAGGAGGAAATCCCAATATTAAAGGAATGTCCGGAAAATGACCACTTATTGGTTTCTAAAAATGTCAGCTGTAATCGTGGGGCTCCCCATCACCGCCTCTCCTTCCGTCAGGCAGGCGAGATAAAAATCTGAGCTGAATTACCAACAAACTTTGAGCACTCATTCGGGAGCCGAGACTGGGAAAGTTCCTTCGCGATGTTGCTCTTCATTCATGCTGCATAATAACAATAAATACCGAGAAACATCCTCATCTGCCCTCTGTGCCTATGCAGAGCAGTCCGAAGATCCGATCAAAGAGGGATCTAAATGACACCTCTGCACCTCGGTACAAAGCAATCCCATGCCCGCAGTTAACTTCTGTCCTGTTGGACCTTGGAGAGAGGCGTTCAACACCGCACCAAACTAAACCGTACCCCGACAGACAGAAAACAACAGTAATAATAAAGAAACATATCTGCGAATAAAGAATCTGGTCTTACCCTGCGCTGCGTGGTCTTCCATGAAGTGGCACAGAAACATCAGGAGTAAGAGCATGCCCGGGTGGATTCTCTGATTTAACATCCTCAGTACAGCAGGGAGTGAGAGAGACACAGAAACAGCGTGAGGGGGAGTAGGGAGAGGGAGCGAGCACTAGCCAGCCTGCTTATGATCGCTCTATTGAATGAACGTCAGGCTGTGAATGCAGTCTCTCTTTAAATCTATACGGGGGTCTTAGCTGTCTGCGGTGGGCGGTCTCCTAATGTGTGTGTGTGTCTGCTCGGGGGTGGGGAGATTTAAAAAGTTCAGTGTGAATCAGGTGACATTTTCCACCTTCTGGAAGCCCTCTCCAATGATCTGCTCTAGGTGCACACGCAGCCGCGCACCGGCGCGCACCCCGGGCGCGCACCCGCGCAGCCCCACGCCAGCCCTGCGCGGCGGAGGCGCCGGAGCCCTCGGCGCAGCGGCTGGAGGCAGCGCAAGCCCCCGCCGCCGCCGGCGCGCAGCCGGCCGCGCCCGCGCAAGCGGGGAGGCGCGGGGCGGGCCGCGCCCGCGCCGCGGGGGCCGGGGACCCGCGGGGGTGGCGGCTGCCCCAGGGGCGCCCCTTGCCCGCCCGCGCCCCCCCGACGGCGCGGAGGGGTGCGCGGAGGTGCGGAGGCTGTCGGGGCGCGGAGCGGCGCCTGCCCGCCCCGGGGTGGGCTCCGCGGCCGCCGGGCGCTGCCGTCCCCGCCCGAAGCGGCTGCTAAGAATAAATCCCACTCCCCGCACCTCCGAGGGGCGGGAGGCGGCTGGCGGGCAGGCAGCTCGCGCGGCGGGACTCGGCCCAAAAAAACCCCAAACCCCAACCGACCAACCCCAAGCCTAACAGAAAAAAAAAAGAAAAAAAAAAAAAAAAAGGAAAGAGCCAAATAAAAGTTTAATACCTAGGGCTGTGCCCCAGTGACAGCCTTCGCACGGGGAGCCCGGGAGGACGAGACGGGAATGGGGGCGACGTAGGCGGTCTCCTTTCAGAATCAGAAAAGATTGCAACATCGATAATGAACTTCTAGGGCACTAGTTTATTAAGCACAGTCTGGCATTATTCTCCCCTTAGAAAAGTTGGCGGTCTCTCATTTATAACATTTTTTGGCACCGCTGAATGAAACTGAGTAGGCGATATTTCCTTTTATACAAAACGATTACTTAACGGAAAATGGTATTGTTTATTCAAAAGCTGCCTTTTTAATTTCGATTCTTTCGCTTTTCTGAGCCACCAAAGCACAACAGACTGCGAAGTATGCAGACAGGAATGCCCGGACAGTGCCGGGTCAGGGGCCGGTGCGCCGCGGCCGCCCGCGCCCTCCGCCCGGCCCTCCCCACACCCCTCCTCCCCGCTCCCGCCCTCCGGCTCCCCCCACCGCCCGCCCCCTCCCCACAACTGCAAATAACTCAGTGATAACAGATTTTTTTCCACCAACTGCAGGAGATAGTGCTAATCTTTTAATAAAAGATCCCATTACAATGGGATCTGTCTGGACAGACTATAATAGATCCAGAAATACAGCCGTGCTAATATTAGAAGACAGTTGTTTGGGTGCCTCAGACCGGGCCCTGGTCCTGCTTTGAAAGTGGGCATGAATCACAATGTCCCTCGGTACCACCTGCGGTCACACGCATTAAGAAGCAGACTGGTAAATGATTGACCTCGCTGCATATTTTTTTTTGTTGTTATTATTATTATGATCATCGTCCTGAGCAGCGCCCGGGCATTTTGAGCACTCCAGAAGCTCCGGGACTCCACATCCTTTTTAATCTTTTCCCAAATTGGTGCCACTCTCTCCCTCTCCCCCTCCCGCCCCCCGCCCCCCGCCGCCTCTCCCTCCTCGCTCGCCGGAGCAGCGCTAATGCAGGGTTGCTTAGTGCCCTCTAATGGCAGACGACATTAACAATTAATAGCAAAACACCCCCTTACCCCCCCAGCCGCAAACGAAGGGCCAGTTTCAAAACCTGCCTCTCCTCCCGGAGGGGACAGATCTTGGGCGCAAGGTGCCCCGAGGGGCCGGTGCCCCCCGGCCTCCCCGGTCACGGCTCAGCCGGGAGGCGCGGGGCAGACCCCGCCGGCTGCGGGGGCAGCGAGCTGGGCTCGGCCCGTCGCGGGGCGCGTAGGGAAGGGCGCGGAGCCCGCCGAGGCGTGGGGTGGGAGGCCTGCCTGCCCTCGCCGGCCCCTCCCGGGAGCCCCCCTCCCGGGAGCCCCTCTCCCGGAAGCCCCTCTCCCGGGTCCCCCCTCCGACTCGCCCCGAGTGGGGACTCCGGCCGCGGCGTGGCACCTCCGTCGCACACCTCGGGAAGCAGCGCGCCCCTCCCGGGGGCAGCGCCGGGGCCCAGCCGCCTCTCACCCAGGTGCGGGTGGCCCGGGGCGGGGGGGTGTCCCCGGGGGGTCCTGGGGGGCCCCGGCGGCAGCGCGGGGAGCGCAGGCGGCTGCTGCCGAGCGCGGAGGCACCGCACGCCCGCGGTGCCGGGGCGTGCTGCCGTCAGGCTCACCTTTTCTTACTCGGTTTGTGTGTGTTTTTTAATAATTGGCCAATACGGTGTTTATCCTGATAACGTTTTCAATTAGAGAGAGGCATTTTCAGGCCGTATTCCTGGAAACGAGATGCCGGATGGGTCGATAACGTTTGCACATGTGCTTCATGCGTGTATCATCAGGAGATCAATATGATTGCGCTGGTATGGAGATTTGTATCACACCTGTTCTCTGACATCACATAGAAACAGCTGCTGTTTCTTTTATTGTTTTTCTTTTTTTTCTTCTTCTTTTTTAAATGCTAAATATTGGGTTTGTGTGTAACAACATGTCAAGGATATATTGTATAATCAGAAATGCTTTCTTCTTTCTCACTGTGTGCCTCCCTGTACAACTCCCCCACCCCTTTCTGCTTTGCCAACAATCATATTTAAATTACCAAAAAAACAATAGGGTCGATCTGTAACTGAATTGTCAGGCAGCACACAAAAAAAGTGTTGTTCTCAGCCTGACAGGTTTTAAAACTTCTTTCTACCAAGAAGTTTATGCATTTTAATATATGTTTTTGGATGTGAATCCAATCTTTGCAGCTGGCCCTGATCTTGGAATAATAAAGCCTTTTAAAAAACCCGTATGTACTAACATCTCAGACTTTCGGAAAGTTCAGATTTAGCTCTCAATTTACATAAAATGTATGTCTTTGTCCTATCTGTAATGTAGCTGTAGCTACAACGGAGCCCATAATCCAAAACATTAAGCGGCTGGTCTCTGAGGAAAATTGCAGCAAAATACTGAGTAGGAGGAAAAATAATCCCTAAATGTAACCTTGTGTGACATGTGCTGTTAACATACATACATATATATATATATATATATACACACACACCCATACATATACGTATGGGGAATATTTATTTTGTGAGAAGTCAGTATTCATTGTACTAGTATAATGTATTTCCTTTTACTCTTTTCCCCTTAACGTGCTGCCTCTCAACAGAGGAGCGGTTGCTTGTAGTGAGAATGGACCCCCCTCAGGACCCTCTCTTTGGTAAGAAGCACGTCTGCATAAAGTTTTTCGAGGATGTGGATAGGACTCCAAGCAAAGGCTGATTATTTGCAAGGGATCTGGATTTTGGGCGAGAGAAAATCGGAAGGCCTATCCTGGCATTTCCCAGCCTAATGCTCAGAGGAGAGGAAAAAAACTCAAACACCCTGCGGTGGTCCTGGCCTGGATGTACGCATCATCCTATGTGGTTTCTCACACAGCTGACTTCTCTCACAGAGCAAGTACTCAAATAAAGGTAGAACGTCCTCTTCTGGTAGGAGAGAAGACTTGTTAGCTTCCTTTATTCCCATCTAATTGTGCTGATTATCACAAAAAGAAGGGTCTGTTTCTGGAAAACTGCACTTTTACAAAGGTTCCCCTCTTTCACATCTCAGATATCACATTTAAGGACTTTTCTTAGCACCATTGCATTGTTCCATGTTATAAGCTTTCCATTTCTTTTTTCTTCTCTTCAGTATAGGGCAATACATGCCTTCAACAGCCTTTTCTGTAGAAATTTCATGTGCTGTTTATCAGCGTAAAGCAGCCTAAAAATGTGGATTACAAAGGTTTATTTCTTGATTTTGCCAAGACTTTTCCATGAAAAACAAGCAAACCAATTCCTGATAAAACTAAGCTCCAAAATATATTAACCGAGTTCTAATATTAGGTAGTGGACACATGTGCTATTACACTGAAATTGTTCCTCCACATAAGTGTAAATGTTAAACACAGAACTTTTATTGTGTGGTATTGATGAGTGTTGTGCTTATTAGATGAATACAGGGACATTGAACAGTTGTTTTTTATTTAAGTTGACCTAAAAGTTGATGTCTGTTTTCAGGTAGTGGGCAATGGATTGAATTAAGAGGTAGTAGGGATCTTACCTAATAAATACCACTGGTAAATATTCCAAAGGCAATATAAGGTTGCCTATCAGCAGATATTTGGCAAGTCACATCTCAAAAGCTGTCATCCCTTTTGACCAAGACAGCTGTAAACAGGTACGCTCTCTGAAACTTCTACCTGTGATTCAGTGGAAAGAAGGAATTGAGCATTGTCAAGAAATCCTCTTGTAGGTGAGCAATTTGCCGTTTTAATAATCCACCCTATGACAGATGCTCAGACTGTCTGGAGGGCACCCTAAAGGTTTAGCCTGATTTGTTGTCGTTCACAGGAGGAATAGGAGGACAGCGTGACTTTGAGTACTCTGATCTTAAATATGGAAAGCTTCTGGTAGCCCATGGAGGTTTAGCAGCTCTGTGTGTTTGTGACTTTGTTCATGCTGTAGAAAGGGCATGTAGACAGGTGGCATTCACATTTAGGTCAGATAAAATAGACATATATGTGGTATGAGCCAAACTAACCCCTTTCCTACTGTTTATTGGTGATTCAGGGACTAGTAACAGAATTGTGTATCCCTCTACAGTTTGGTGGATACTTTCCCTTTGTTGTAGGCCAGAATGGGACAAGCTGTCTTAGACACTCCAAAGACATTTTCCTCTCTTGTGTTGGCAGCACCATGAACTACCACTGAGGAAGTCCAGCAGGCCTTATTATTAATCATTGCAAACAGGTTGTGATGTGGTAAGACGAGGTTTAACACGTGAGTGGAATGAAAACAGGCTACTAAATAAGTTACAAAAGCTTTCCAGGTTATTGAAAACTTGGACAAAAGTACAAAATTCCAGTAGAAAATAGGAGTGGAAAAAATTGTAAGGAAAGTATTAAAAACATTAACTATCTGAGGAAGTTAAATGAAAAATTATAAAGGAGTATACTGATCTATTGCTTTACTGATCTGATCTATTGATCAGATACTTTTCTATACAATTTCAGAGAAGAGAAGAAAAACTAGAAACGCACACAGACCATGGAATTTCCAGGACAGAAAAAGTCTTTCCCCTTGTTGGGACTGCAGCGTTGTCAATAGCAGCAGGAATTCTGACATTGATTCTAAACGAAATTTTGAAAACTTAAAAAAAAAATAGACAATGTAGTTATTGCTGGAAACCTGCTCTAATCAGCCCTTTAGGATGCTGCTGTTTTAAAGGAATGTCTAAATGCCAGAAAGGCAGCATCACCAGCTCTAGACAACCCACTTCCATGTAAAGGCTTAAGAAGTGGCATAGTGGGAAGGAGGATGGAAAGAGCAAAGCTGTAAGACAGAACAGCCCCTGGAAGGCCATTTCAGCTTGGGCAGCATTAAGCTAACTGTTGGCTGTCTTAAGTCATGTACTAAGTGGAGAATGGCTCTTGCCCAGCTTCCTGACTGGCAAATTGCCTTTTCTACTTCCACAACTCTGCCAAGTGGAGCTATGTCATACTTGGTGATAAAACTTCAATTTTTTAAGGTAAAATTGTAGATGAGGAGCATGGTGCTTTAGGAATGGAGGGGTTATGTGTGGTTGTTGTACTTTTAAGGTCTGGAACATTTTGTGTGGCAGACTTCAAAAAACTTGTCAGCTGGCAATGAGTTGCAGCTGGAACAGGATTGGAGACTAAACCCAAGATTAAAGTGAGGACAGACGTAGTTTGTAAATAACTACTGTGAAAATTCAATTATTTTTTGCCATTAGTTTATTTTTCTTCTTGTTAGTTTGATTCTATGAAAGTTAATGTGGAGGGCATATCTGATTCATTGGATATGTGGGCTCACATCATTTTCTAATCCAAAAAAGGGTTTGTTTGACTGTAGGTCCTGGCTTGGAGCTTAAATGGAATAAAAATCACTGTTAAGAGTGATAGCCATAGCCAACCGTGACAAGCTGAATATAGCATGGCAAAAAGGGTAACAAATGGACAATTTCCAGCTCAGTGCATGCATCTGTTGACATACTGGATCTTGTTTCTAGACTGAGAGAGTAGGTGCTTGGGTACGTCAAAGTTACAGCCTTGTTAGGGACAGATCATTAACTTCTTATTGTGAGGTTTGTATTTACTTTATTGCCCATCAAGGAAGAGGATCAGTTTTAATGCTTTACTTTCAGAGACTAATGGAACCAAATAGATTTTAGACTGCTGTTTAGTCAGGGGCAGCTTATTGCGACATTATCAAAATTGTCCTACATGGTACATGTTGATAAACTCCAAATGTCACCTTCTACTACTGTGTTGCACATGTTGGTGAATATGTGAGGAAAGAAATGAACTAGATAGAGCCCTTAGCAAAAATAATGATCTAAATGAGACTAATTGTGACAAAGAATTTCAGAGAAGTTAAGGTCATGGCTAT